>NC_092505.1:87503351-88792101 GCF_047511675.1 Marmota flaviventris
TATAATTTGGTCAATTTCATTCCCAGGAACCTCCTGTTTCTTTCCCTTCTTCCCTCCCCCTGGTCCCTTTCCTCTATTCAATTGGTTAAATAAATTTTATAAATAGTGACTTGACAATATCCTCTAATATCAAAATAATTACTAAAAAAAAAAAAAAAGCAACCTCCAAGTCTCTTCAGTAAAAGACACAAAGTTTAAATAAAGGCTAAGAGTTTTGCTAACTTCTTCATTCAACCAAAAATAAATAAATATGTAACAACAGTATGTAAAAATGTTAAATTATTTCTACCTTCAAGAAGTTCATACTGATGTCATTTAATTCAGATGTCACATTAATTATGTATCAGTGGAAGGAACCAAAAGACTAAATAAAAACCAGAGCATCACAATGCATTCAATCATTTCAGCAAGGATGGTTTGGGTTGGTTGGTTGATTGGGGCACATTGAGAAATGGGAAAGACTGACCAGGGTGGAAAAAGCAACGGCAAATAAGCCTTCTAAAGAAAACCCAGAGCTGGAAAGCAGGAGAGAAGACAGCAAAACTGGGCCTAGCACAGAGTAACTGAGAATCAAACCAGGAGGGAAACTCAGCTTCATGACTGTTTCAGCGAGTCTACTTATCAAACAATGCATGAGACTTCACTGCAATGATAACATGTATTTGTTATGGAAAAGTTTAAATACAAATTAAAAAATCAGAATCATTTTATCACAGGAGCTATTGTTCACAATTTGGAGTACATTCTTCCAGTCTCCCATTTATATATTTATATATGGGTGTGTGTGTGTGTGTGTGTGTGTATATATATATATATATATATATATATATATATATATATACACATATGTGCATACAAAGATAATCATATGCATACATGCATGCATACAAACATACATATATGTACACATATACATATATACACTATATATATTTTTTTGTTTGTTTGTTTAATTGTTTTGTTTTGTTTACCAAAATGAAATCATACTATTCAAGCAATTTTGAGATTTCTTTCAAATAAGAGATGTAAACTGGTTGGTCAAACATCGAATCATTTTTTTCTCCTGAGGAAACTATATCAGAAGCCTAATATGAAATATGACCATAGTTGTATGATATAGAAATCAACATAAGCAAAACTGACTGTTCTTGAATGAGGGAAATTAAAATACCACCATTAGACAAATACCCCGTAATAATTACTACAAGCAAGATCCACTCATAGATGGTAAAATCAATTTTTAAAAAACTCTAAGAAACATGACATTAGTATAGTCTCAAAGCATCCACAAGGTATTTATTAATTACATTATAAGTTCACAGTGAGAAACCCTGTAGACACAACCTTAACAAGTGATCAAGTTCAACATCACCAGCATGAAGTCGTACCAACGTCATGTACCTCTCGATAGCATGCACTGAGAGGGACACATTCCTTTTGTGGAAATTTCCCCAGGAATACGTAACTTCAGACTCTTCGTGATAAAACATCAGACAAACCCAAAGGGAGGCAAAATCTACAAAATAACTGACCAATAGTCTTCAAAAGTGTCATAATTATTAAAGACAAAGAAAGCCTGAGGGACTATCACAGATTGGAAAAGGTGATGGACACATGAAAATTAAATACAAAGTGGGATCCTGGACTGGGTTGTGTAATCAAAAAGGGACATTAATGGACAAACTGCTGAAATCCAAAAACTTGCAGTTTGGCTAATTTTTTTTTTAAAGAGAGAGAGAGAGAGAATTTTTTAATATTTATTTTTTAGTTTTCGGCGGACACAACATCTTTATTTGTATGTGGTGCTGAGGATCGAACCCGGGCCGCACGCATGCCAGGCGAGCGCGCTACCGCTTGAGCCACATCCCCAGCCCAGGCTAATTTTTTTTAAAAAAAGAAAAACTGGCTCTTCTTCCAAGTCAATGAAAAGAGAGACCAGAGCTAGGTTCTCAAGTGACTCCAGTCACTATAAATATAATCACTTCAAAGCACTAGAGCCAACTAAGGGTGCCAAAGCTACCGTCACCATCAGGTACATGCAGAGTGGAGTCAGAGCCTCTTGATTTAATTTGAGCCTCTTATCCTTATATTGTAGAACAATAAAGAACCTATAATTACTGTAATTCAGACATGCACACGCACACACATACACACAGAGGAAATCTGAGGAAACTGCTGACAATGATTTACATTACCTAAAAAAATCTTGGAATTCCTCCTTTTTGGCAAAGCTCCACCAGATGCCCCTCTTACCTTCTGGGGGAAAAAAAGAGAAAGAGATCATTAAAACACAGCCTACAGAATAAAGTTTGAGAAAAAAAATATATATGAGTGTGCGTGCATGCATGCATGTGTGTGTGTGTGTTTCAGAGGTTCACAGTTTTTAGGGGAAATAGTCAACCCGATCTAGAAATTCCAGGACAAACAGGAACTGGACCCAGTTCCATGCAGGTAGGTAGAGGGCAATGCTATGGTCCCACCTGATTATTTTCACCAAGTTATAAAGAAAACTTTTCTGGAAAGTGAGGTGGTAACCAGGGATGAAGATGAAGTAGATGTTTGGATTTCAATTAGCAAGTGCTCCCAAGAGGACTGGGAAAGAGGCCTCCAAAGAGAGGCTGTCTCTTTGTCATACCTGACAAAAGGAAAAGACAATGGTGACTCCAAGAAGTCAGAGTCCTGTTCCCTTGCTTACTCAGGGGATCCCCAGAGCTTGGTCCTAGGCATTCTCTACAACTATTATTAAAAGATTTGATAAATATCAATATGCATCACTGATACCCTTGTCATATGAAGCCTCAATCCAGCCTCTCTCAAGCTTTCTGCAGCACCATCAGGTGGCTGTGATCCTAAGCTTTAGATATTTTTTGCCAATAGTGAAAGTCAGCAGCAGCAATGAACAAATGCCTGAGAAGCAGTGGGACTAAGAGGTCATTCATCTGACGCTCACACAAGTAACTTGATTCTCAGATAGGACTACCATAACTTTTGCTTCCAATGATGAAAACCATTTCCACACTGTATATTTTTTTTCAGTTATTAGAAAATAGCATGGTTCCAACAGATTGTAGCATGTGGCACTAACCCCAGGATCCTTCCAAGTGGCTACTGTGTCAGGGTTTTTCTGTGCACTTTCTACAGCTTTAATGTGTTTTAGGAGTCCTAAGTCTACTTTCCCACATTTTATTATTTGATATTGAAGGCCAACTCATTTTAGCTCTGGAGAGGTGTTCATTTGGAAGCCATCAGCTCAGGGAGTGAATGAACAGGGACGTGGGTGACACCGATGTGGGGAAGATCATCTTTCAATCAATATTCGATATTGAAGGCCAACTCATTTTTGTGCTTCTCGGATTAAGATTTTACAGCTTCTACTAAGGTTTGCCATTCACATCTTGGGAATAACGAAATTATGGAACACTTCAGCTTTCAAAAACCTGTTCCTCCAAATACGGAGGCCAAATACATGTCTCCTCTCCTAGAATCCTTCCCCTCCCCACCACTCACCTTCCTCAAAAAGAGATGAAATGGAACCAAAGGTTCACTTAACAATCCTGAAGATAACCTGAAATCTCGATGGCAGTTTATGGTGTCCTCTTCATGGTTCCAATCTCACCAGTCCCACCCCCACCTTATTTCTGCATGATGGTGGAGGTAGAACAAAGAAAAGAGGCTGCATGAAGACTTCCTAGAACATGGGGCTCTCCCTGATGGTGAGATACATGCAAAGACTTGGGAGTAGGGGGTTGGACTTCCCTCTAAAGACCATCACCTATGTTTCTGCTCCTACATCATTCCACAGTGGAAATCGGCAGGGTTTGAGAAGCTGAAACTACTCTACCATCAAATATGGCTGTGCCCGGGTGTCAGGTTCTGTGCTAAGGATCAGGGTACAAACTGAATGAAGATGCATTCCATCTCTTGAGCTCACCAGCAGTGTAGGGAAACATACGTAAACAACCACCAAATAAATAAATAAATAAATTGTGGCAAGAATCAAGACAAATTTTTTTTTAAAGGTACAATCATATTAAAAGGAGGAGGAATTGCTTGGTTCATCTGGAGTAGGAGAGGGACAGGGCTGGTCATGTAACAAGAACAGCAGTACCTGCAAAAAGTAGCTACTCATAAATATTCGGATGGATGGATGGATGGATGAATGGATGGACGGACAGATGGATATTTTGACCACAGAGAGTACAACAGGTAAAAAAGGAATAAGGGTTGAAGTAAGGCATCCCAAACAGAGAAAAGAGCATACACAAAGGCACGAAATCTCAGGGTGTTCCAGAAAGGAGAGTGGTTTGCCATGTACAGAGCATGAAGTTGCTGGAATAAGAGGGAGGGTTATAAAGGCTGTGAAGACCAGATAATGAGCACCTTGTAATCATGCAAAAGTCTGAACTGAGGCCAAATGCCTCATTCCCAGGGTGACACATCAGAGACTGCAGCTTCAGGATGCCAAGATGCATAGATTTATGCACTGGGGAAGATCACTCTAGGGGAGGGTGCAGACTAGGAGGGACCAAAGGCAGTCAGTTTAAAGGAAGGAAAATCAGTCAGAAAGCCACTGTGCCAGTTCTTTCCAGGGACACTGAACACTCAGAGGAGAAGAGCAAACATGAAGAGGATAAGATGGACTTCAGAGCTATTTGGGAAAACCAGATAACCAGACCTGATCACCAAATAGACAAGAAGGAAAGTGAGCCCAAAGGATGTCTAGGACCTGGCATTCAAGAGGAAGGACAATTTTGAGAAAGAGGATAATTTGTACGTCTGGGCACAGTAACCTTGATATATGAACCTGATGCCTATGCTATATTGCAGAAGAAAAATCCAGGTCACAGTTAGGTGGTCAGATCTTTAGCTCTGGAGAGGTGTTAATTTGGAAGCCATCAGCTCAGGGAGTGAATGAACAAGGACGTGGGTGACACCGATGTGAGGAAGAGCATCTTTCAGAGAAAGAAGGCAGGATGATCAAATGGCATCCTAGGATAGGCCAATAACTACAGAGGTGAAAGAAAGAACAGATGCTCGTTTAAAACACGGGGAGAAGGCAGTCAGAAAGGAGGCAGGGAGCTAAGACATGGTGGTACCAAAGGAAGCCAAGGAGGAACAGTTCCAGGAGAAGAACAAACTCAAATATTCACACACACACCCCAAAAAAAGCAACATTAGAGCTAAAATGTATCCATCCATGGTAGCCACGGAGCTCACCCACCTCCTGGGCACTCTGGGTGGATTAACAAAATCAATCAGACTACAGGGAGTCCCTAAAGGGAGATGTAAAGGAGACCACAAGAACCGTCTCTAGAGAAGCTTCAGTTGAAGGATGCAATGCCTACAAGAGAACACAAACTAGAGGGTCAGTTTGGTGAAGTGTTCTGTTTTAGGCAGGAGAAAATAAGCCAGAAGACACTGAGGCTATAAGAGAGAGCAGAATTAATGAAGGAGCAAGTTTCCTGAGGTAGGAGGAGCCAGGACCGACCGGGAAGAGAGATGGGAATCCTCCTGCTGAGATGGGAGGGAACAAAGGTGAAAACATGGAGAGGAATTCCATAAAAGAAATTATGTGGATGCCTATCCAGGGCCCCTGTTTTCTCTCCAAAGTATAAATCAAAATAATTTTCTGAGAACAGTAAGTACTAGTAAAGGCTTGAGGAAGGTAGCCAACATTCAGAGTGGCTACTCAGGGCAGTAGGAGAGGACAAAGAGTATGAAGGCTCAACAGAAGGAGGAGAACAGAAATTTGACCTGGTCCCTGAGATGCTTTGGATGTTACTTGCCCAAAGTCCCCAGAGTTCAAGCTGTGGATATTTGGTCTTCAGGGTGATACTGGGCAGTGGTGAAACCTTTTTAAACGTCTCTCCTTAGGTCAATGGTGACATGCCCTCCATTCCTACAGGAGGAACTGTAGGAATCTAGTCTCCCAAAACAGGTTTCTGCCCCCCTCATGCACTCTGCCATTAATCATTGGCCATGGGATCCTTTCCAGAGCTTGTGCAATGCTTTTTGGACTTTCTGCCTCCAAAATTATGAGCTAAATAAAACTCTTTTATATAAAGTTATCTTTCCTCGGGTATTTTGTTACAGTAATGCAAAACAAACAATATAGTCCCAAACCCCATGGTGCTGTGGAGTTTCCTGCAATCTGTGTATGGAAATAGGGGGAGACATAAATGGGCTAACTGGGGTTCCGGTGGATAATTAAGGAGGTAAGACAAGAGGATACGTATCAATTAAGGGGACTGTAGATGACAGAATATTTATTGTCATAAGACATGAAAAGTAGGCTAAACAAGTCACGGGCTCAGAAGACTCAAGAAGGCAGAACAGATCAAAATAGAAATGAACAAGTAAAAGTCAAAATGAGTAGAGGTTGTTGCCAAAGAGTAAAACGCTTAACTTAAAATTTCAGAGGCAGAACTAATAATAGAACATAATCAGCATTCCACAACACTGCTGAAAGTTTTGTGAACTTGAGCAACTTACTAAGTCTCTGGGCCTCAGTTTTTCTTTTTTTTTTTTTCCTTTTCTTTCCATCTCCCAACCCCTGTGAGTGTCTTAAAAGCTCATCACCCTACACTAAGATATATGGGACAAAGCAGACTTCATAAGAATTGTATGAGCCAGGCACTGTGGCACACACCTGTAATCCCAGCAGATCAGGAGGCTGTGGCAGGAGGATCACAAATTCAAAGCCAGCCTCAGCAAAAGCAAGGTGCTAAGTAACTCAGTGAGACCCTGTCTTTAAATAAAATAAAAACCAGGGCTGGGCATGTGGCTCAGTGGTAGAGTGCCCCTGAGTTCAAACTCCATACCAGCAACACTCCCCTGCCCAAAAAAAAAGAAGTGCAATTTAGGACCCAACAGTAGTAGTGAATGTAAATCTCATATGTCAGGCCCAAATTAAATTATTTTAAAGCTAATCTTTGAATGTGTGACTTATCTGACCTCCTGGTCTTTCTGTTAAACCAAGAACATATTAGGTAGGCAAAGGTGAGAGACTAAATAAAATTCAAATCAAAATTGACTAGAAGATGAAAGATAGTCTACAAACTATTAGGACTAATAAAATGGGCACTTGAAATAATAACATACCCAATCATTAACCAATTATATAACACAACATCAATAAGTAACGAAACTTGTAAAATTAATAAGTAACGAAACTTGTAAGAAATAAAAGACAGCGGTCACGTTAGTAAAAAAAATTATAAGTTTCCTAAAAAACTAACAAAATTTAAGTCCCTTTACCAAAAATTACAAAATATTATTGAGCAAAATAAAAGACCTGAATAGAGAAAAGTCAAGTCAAATGGCCATTCAATAAATATTTGTGAAACACCTACTATATGCTAAGAACTATTCATGCTAACACACAGAAATGAACAAAGCAGACAAAGTCCAGGCCCTCATGAAACTCCCAGCAATAATCCTTGCAATGTGGATTATAGGTTGCTCTATGAAGTTAATGTGAATGTGATCGAAATCACAATAGGACTTTTTTTACCCAGATGAACTGATTCCAAAGTCCATTTTAGAAAAATAAATGTTCAAAAATACCCAACAAAGTTCTGGGGAGAAAACAAACATGTAAAGAGTGCTCGCGCTACCAGATATGCTGAGACGAATAAGATAGAACACAAGCAAGAGTCCCAATATGACCACAGTATGAATGTCAAGCTACAATATAAAAAAGATGGCACTATAGGGGCTGGGGCTAGAGCTCAGTGGCAGAGCGTTTGCCTAGCATGTGTGAGGCACTGGGTTCGATCCTCAGTACCACATAAAATCAAGGTATCTTGTCATCTACAGTAAAAAAAAAAAAAGATGGCACCATGAATCAACCATTCTGAAAAGCAATACTTTATTAGTAGTGGGACAGCCAGTTATCGACATAGAAAAAAATAGATTACTTTATACAAATATGAAAATAAATTATACAAAATTTCAAAACTTAAAATTTTAGAACATTCTCATACATATATGCATATACTTGCTTTAAAAATCAAACTACTAGAAGAAATATCTTTATGACCTTCAGTTCTGAAACAGTTTTTTAGAAAGATACAAAAGGCATAACTTATAGGAAAAAAAGTTTAGTAAACCTAACTACAATTTAATTTAAAACTCCACAAATTGTTTTCATAAAAAATGTGAAAAGACTATCAGCCAAATTATTTCGTTATATTGTGTGCACGTATGAATATGTAACAACAAATCCCATCATTATATACAGCTACAATGTGCCAATAAAAAAATGTAGAAAAAAAAAATACGTGGGTATCTACCACTTACCATTAAAAAAAAAAAAGTAAAAAGACAAAAGATAAAACACAGACCATAAGAAAATTTTGCATATAACAGGCAAAGATTTGGTACCCAGAATGAAAAAAGAGTTCATTAAACTTACAAAGAAAAAGATAAACCACAAAGAAAGAGGCAAAAAAACATAAATAGGCAAATCAGGAAAGAAAGAAAACAATAAAATGGACAATAAATACACAAAAAGGTGTTCAACCCCCAAAAAAGGAAATGATAAATATTTAGGTGTCAATTCATAACCAATAGACTGGCAAAAATCAAAAGTCTGGCTAAGGGCTGGGGTTACTGCTCAAGGGTGGGGCGCTTGCCTAGCATGCGTGGAGAACTGAATTCAATTCTCAGCATCACATGGAAATGAAATAGAGGTGTTGTGTCCACCTACAACTAAATAAATATTTTAAAAATAATGATAAAAAAAAAGTCTGGCTAAGGGCTGGTGAGCGTATGGGAAAACAGTAATTCAAAATCACTGCAGACAGGGGAAAAAGTTGGTGTAATCACTCTAGGGAGGCATTTATCTTCATCTAATAAAAATAAAGATAAATGCACTCATAAGTCAGCAATACCATTTCTAAGATATATTTCCTAAAGAAATCTTGCATGTACCCCCAGGAGAAGTGTATATATTATTGCATTGTTTATAATAGGAAAGAAAGAAAGAAACTATTTAACTTTATCAATGAGACTAGTAGAAATTACAAGGTACTCATAAGATGGAATACCAAATAACTACTAAAATAACTAAGTATATCCAGACGCAATTCAACATGGATAGATTCCAAAACAACATTGAGAGGGAAAACTACACAGAAATATAAGTAGAAGTGTGATCACATGTATCTACATCTTTAAATACATGAAGTTATACCATGCATTGTTCGTGAATACACATATTTAAATAAAATATAATGACATGTATGAGAATGAGAAAAAGTGATTCACAGTAATGGTGTGATTCTTTCACCTAGGAGGGAAGGAAAGCTACATTCCTATCAATTAAAAAAAAAAAAGGAAAAAAAGTATAATGATCCCACTATTATGGAATAGTTATAATCCATCAATAAAAAATAAATTTTTTTAAAAAAGGAGGAAAAAACTATTCTGAAGCAAGAGCATTTAATGTTTTCAGTTCTGACTTTGAGGTCTATGATGAGTATCTCCGGCATTATTTTCTATACTTTTCTACATTTTTAAATTTATTTTTATTTATATATTTTTAGCACTGAGGATTTAACCCAAAGGCACTTTACCACTGAGCCACATCCCCAACGCTTTTTATTTTTTATTTTGAGGCAGGGCCTCACTAAGTTGCTTACAGCCTCGTTGCTAAGGCCGGTCTCAAACTCGAAGCCTCCTGAGTCACTGGGATTAGAGGCAATGTGTCACCGTACCCAGTTAAACTTAAATTTATTTTTTCTACCCAGTTAATCCTTGTCTTAACTCATGTTAAGACAACTCCAATCAGAGCTCTAGAGGAAGAAAAGAAAACTGGTTAAGATTAGGTTTAGGGACAATCCATGCATTTCTACAAACAGTACAGTTTTTAATTCCATCATCCAGGAGAATCAGAATTTATGCAGGCATAGTAAACTCTCTGTATGATAAAACATGCTAAGACAATGCTGCAGGGAAGATATTAAATCAAGTTCTCCAAAAATGTTCATCTCACCTCTCGCACATGTCTTTTCAGGTGCATGTACACACTCTGTCCAGTTTTTCGAAAATGTCTTTCAACATGTTCCCTTCCAAAGGCCAAGAATGTATTCATGCATACATAGAGTCCACCTTCAGAGTTCTAGAAGAAGGAGACAGGATATAACATTAGCCAAGGATGCCTGGCCAAGAAGTCAGAAAAAGGGAAGGGAAAGAGAGATAAATCTTGGAGACAAAGCCTGCTGAACGTCCCCTTGGCTCTTGCAGTGATCTGCAGTGACCCCCAATGACTCACAGTCCAGCCCTGAGTGGCGGGTGTTCCTGGACAGCTGAGCCCTCCATTTAGCAAATGCAGACAACCTTCACAGTCAGGTGAGAGCCTCAGAAACCCTGGAAAATAACAGGCTTGTCTGACTCTTCAAAGGGGGGTAAGGAGAGGAAGGGAAAGAAATTTGGCAAAGGGTCTGACATCATTGTCACTGTCATATTTTAAAGTTTTTTTTTTTTTTAAAGAGAGACAGAATTTTTTAATATTTATTTTTTAGTTTTCGGCGGACACAACATCTTTGTTTGTATGTGGTGCTGAGGATCGAACCCAGGCTGCACGCATGCCAGGCGAGCGCGCTACCGCTTGAGCCACATCCCCAGCCCCAGTCACTGTCATATTTTAATCACTTTCCTCCACATTCATCAGTGCAAGTGTCCAGGAACACAAAGTGTTAGATATTTTTAGCAGGACAGGGTTCTTCAAAGATATTGCTTCCTTCATTTGTGTACACATGAATAAATAAATATGAATAAAATTATAACAATTTAATAAATAAATAACTTGAAAAGTAAATAATAAAGGGTAGAGTCCTATAATAATCCTAGCTAGGTTTACTAGGTGCGCAATATGTGCCAGCTTCATTTGGTATATTATTTCTAATACTAACCACTGCAAGCTGCTTATAAGTATTTTCATCTTTATAGTTTAAAAACAAACAAACAAACAAACAAAACACGCTCTGGATAAATCACTTTCCCAAGCTCACACAGCTTGGAATTGTCAGGGTTAGATTTGAATCTATGTTTTTCTCTCATTTCAAAGCACACACCTTTATTGAATTAAAGACACAATACTAAAACGAGCAAAGATACTGTTCACATTTTGATACTTAATTCTCAATCTCAACTTCATCTTTCTCTCTCTTTTTTTTTCTTTTCACTTTGCTTAGCATTCTTCTCTATAAACACAAGCTATGAAAGCAGACACCTTTCCTCCAAGGAAGTGGATTTCATTAAGCTTCTGTTAATCTCACCCCTCCGATAACAAAAAACGGACTTCTGAAACACCTGTCAAACGACCTATCAAAATTCCTTATACTGCATTTCAGTAGAATACAAATGATAATATCAAAACAGATGTTAATGCTCATTGCAAATATATAAAAAGTAATCTTTAAAGTTCCAATAACTCAGGATTAATTTTTTTTAAGTTTCTAATAATGAAAATCTCCACCACTGTATCTGTGGTTTATAAACCAGGCTATGGAGGAGTCCTGTCACAACAAGAACATTGTAACAGCATTAGCTCAACTATGTGCCTGTTACTGTAGCATGTAGATTGAAAAAAGGCAAATAAGAGTAAAGACAGAGATAAAAGATATAAAGATTATGAAGAAATAAGTGAATTTAGCAAGGTCATAGGATATGACTTAACTGATAACAGTAAATGGCTATTTTATATACTAGTAACAAACACTTGCAAATGGATTTTTAAAACTTGTCTGCAAAATAGTATGCAATAAAACCCATAAACTATTATATAGCATGTGCTTCTAGATTTTCCTCTTAAATGAGATCATTTAGATAAAATTAGAAAGTCATTTAACAAAAGACAACATATTACATTTGATTAGGTGTTTTCAAAAGTTTTTTTTTAAAATAAACATGTTCTCTGTCATAGTCATAAACCTTACCAAAAAATACACTGCATCATAGCTGAGGGGTATAGCGCAAGATAGAACAAGTGTTCAGCAAGCACAAGACCCTGGGATCAATCACCAGTACCACAAAATGATAAAATAAACATAAAACAGATTATAAATGAAATACATATTAAGTTGATTTTTAAAATAAATGATAGCATAAAATATAAAATCCAGAAATAGATATATTTTGTGATAATTGCTTAATATATGTCAAACTGTAAGAAACAAAAGGGAGAAATATCACTAATAAAAATTGACAGAAGGGGGCCGGTATGGCTCAGTAGTAAAGCACATGCTCAGTGTGCACAGGGCCCTAGACTCCAGCCCCAGCACTTCAAAAGTAAAAAAAAAAAAAAATTAAAAATACAGCCTAGAAAATAACAGAATACCCTTTTTATTCCACTTCTGAAGTAGAAAATAATTTCTGGCCAAGAATAAAGGATATCATCAGAGATGACATAACTCAGTATTAAAATGTAAATACTAATAAAAGAGTTTTACACTAAAAATGTCATGGAACAAACAGAAAACAATAGCAGAAAGGGGAAAGATGTAATCTATCATGACCAGAAGCTCATATCCAAACTATGTAAGACCTGATAAAATTACAAGACATCAACATTCAAGTTCACCTTGATAAGAGATTTTCACACATTTGATTTTGTGCCAAAATACAAAAATCAAATCATCACTTCCTCACAACCTCCTGAAATAAGCATATTAAAACAATATTGAGGCACATATATATGCTTACTAAACCAGCAAAAATTAAAATTGCACAGCCTAAAATCACAGAGAAGACCTGAAAATGTACTCCCACAATATAAATCAGTTCAGATTTTTCTAGAGAACAAGAAATCTGACCCTCTGATGCAGTATATCTCTTTGGGTACAAATGTCAGGAACAAAAAAAAAAATGGGAAAAATGCTAATTTGTACAAAAATATTCACAGCTGCACTATTTCTTAAAAAGAAAAGGTAACAATGGTCCCAGATAGAGGGGCTAAGATACTATGGTGTTAAAACAATAGAGTACAATAACGTTATTTTAAGTGATGAACTTAAGTGTGCATAATCGTATAAAAATGTGTATAGGGTCATGTAAAATGCATACAGAAAAATAATGTCAATGAAAGGAGCAACATCAAGCTGAGAAGTGGGAAAGGGGACAAAGGGAGGGAGGCCACACAGTGGAAAAGGTCTGAAGTGAAACTGATTTTTTTTTTTTTTTTTTGTGGTGGTGCTGGGGATTGAACCCAGGGCCTTGTGCATGAGAGGCAAACAATACAATTGAGCTATTTCCCTGGCACCCCCAACTATTTCTTGTTGGTCTGGAGTAGTGCTTCCCAAACTATTGCGCTGCATGACAAACCGGCTTTGCTGTGTTTTTCATTTACTGCGTGGTCCCACTGCACATGACTCAGTCACAGATGGGACCAGGTATGGACTTTCTCGCACACGAGTGCCACAAAATCCAAATGCATCTCTACCCTGTTCAAACAAATCCACTGATCACACACCTGGATGTGGCTGCAATGTCAAATTGATGCAGAAATTTCTAAACACTTACTCTGGGCATTGGTACCTACGTCTTGGCTAAACTAAACAATAGGGACCATCAAAATTCAAGAGGTGGCCATGTGTGGAAAAACAGCTTGATGAGGTGCCAGCTAGCTTTTCAGGTCTCTCTGGCTATGGTCACTTTCAGAAGTCTGGACAAAAATACACCGCATTGTCAATCAGTAGGTGTTCAGAGAACTCTGTTTACCTTGCTGTAGCCCTTCTACCTACTGGGCCCAAGTCGGCCTAGAGTGGTTCCTCAGGACAGTGGATGGTATCTTCACACCCTGAACCCTGTCAGGCTCCTATTTTCAGGGGACACCCAGACGAGAATGACCAAGGTGCACTTCTCTGCATTAATCTAACTAGGATTCTAATGATCATTTTCACAATGCAACAACCAAAAATTTGACCAAGATGCAAGACTTATTTTGACACCTAAAATAATAAGAAAGTCCAAAAACAGTTCTTGGAGCTCTATAACATTCCCTTTGAAACGTCTCCCATTGGCAGGATCAGACCAGAAGAGACAGGAGCAGCACCAGAAGCCCGCATACTGCTAAATCCCATGCTCCAGTGCATTTCAATATACATAGGTACATTACTACTTACATTGTATTACCCTACACTTATTCAGAAGCAACTTCAAGGACAAGGTCATTTCTTTCATATTGCCTGCCATTTAAGAGAATGCTAAAACATTCCGGAATACAAAGGTCAAGGTTACAGTGTTTCAAAGTAGCAAGTGAACAGTCATTTTAAATAAAAATACACCGCATTGTCAATCAGTAGGTGTTCAGAGAACTCTGTTTACCGTGGTGTTTCTTGGAGACAGGAAGAGAGAATGAGCACATGTGAGCAACGCACTCAGGAAACAGTCGTGAGCAGTGCTTGTTTTCATAACCACAGGATGGAGTCTCCTGTGCAAAACAAGAGGTCACTGCCATAAAGAGAAACATGAGGTGGGGAGATGGAGTCACAATAAATCCACATCCAGCACAAATTGCATACTAACACCATGGAGCACTGTGACTCACACTCCCTTGCAAAAGAGACAAGGGACAAGGGCATGGTGTTTTCGAGAACATCAGCTGTTTAAAAAAAAAAGAAGAAGAAGAAAATTAACTAAATTTGCTTTTTTTGGAGTTTTGAAAGGTAGTGACCTGAATGATTAATAATTTATGGCATATCCCTGAAAGGCAATACTCATCAGCCACTTAAAATTGACAATGCATGAACATTTACTGATAGAAAATATGTGCGTTGTATTTTTTTGAATAAAGAAAGAAGGTAAAATAAACAGCATTGGGATGTTATAACACACACAAGATGTTCCCTCTGCCTGGTATATGATGACGTTATCTCAACATGGAAGGATAAGGCGGGATGTTTTTTATGTTGTCTTTCGGCATTTTTAGGTTCTTCAAGAATGGATTTTTTTTAATTTAAAAAAAAACAACAAATTTTTCTTAACTGAATGTATTTAGAACCCAAATATAGGTACACAGAATGGAACAGTCTTTGAATGTTCCCTTTATTTGATTTCCCTGGTTTCAGCAACCCAACTGCACAGCTTTGAGGTGCTATATATTCTTACTACTCAAAAAGTAGGGCTGAGGGCTGGGGTTGTGGCTCAGGGTAGAGCGCTTGCCTAGCATGTGTGAGGCACTGGGTTCGATTCTCAGCCCCACATAAAAATAAATAAAGGGCCACCAACAACTAATAAAATATTTAAAGAAAAAAAAAAGTATGGTTGAGCTGGGAGCAGTGGCTCATGCCTATAATCCCAGAGACTCGGGAGGCTGAGGCAGGAGGCTCTGGAGTTCAAAGCCAGCCTCAGCAAAAGTGAGGCGCTAAGAAAATCATTGAGACCCTGTCTCTAAATAAAACACAAAATAGGGCTGGAGATGTGGCTCAGTGGTTGTGTGGCCCTGAGTTCAATCCCTGGTACCCCTCAAAAAAAAATGATGGTTGAAATAACTAAGAGATTATCTTGAGATTTGTAGCTAAGGAAATCTGGGAATGTACAAGTAAAATAGAGATAATAAGGAGTATAATCTCGGAGGGAGAGAAGAATGTAATTACAACTGAGAAAAAAACTAAACTGATGGAGAACACTACCCCAGCTGGAAGCCATCCTCAACTGCAGAAGGGGGTGATAGGTGTGGAATCTGGAAAACAAGCTGTGAAAGAGAAGGATGCTGTCATGTCACCTCCAGGGGACAAGAGAAGTTGATGGATGTGGGGCAGCCAAGGGCTTCAGTCCCTCCACAATCCACAAATGACAATAGAGACACAGCAAGGCCCTGCCCTTATGTTTACATCTCCTTAGGGGAGAGAAAAAAGATGTAGAAGATAACTTCTGGCAGGGATAAGAGGACCAATGGCACACACCTGCAATCCCAGCAGTTTGGGAGGCTGAGGCAGGAGGATCACGAGTTCAACGCCAGCCTCAGCAACTTAGCAAGACTCTGTTTCTAAATAAAAGATTTAAAAGGGCTGGGCACAAAACCAAAGGCCGAATGCTCTCTCTGACATGTATGATGCTAACACAAATAAGGTGGGGGTATAGAAGTTCAGTGGATAAGAAAAAGGGAAATGAGAAGAGAGGGAGGTTAGGAATAGGAAAGACAGTAGAATGGGTAGAAGAGGAGCTGGGCTTTACTCTAATCAGGATGCACAGCCTCTGAAGGGCTTTCCAGTCTCATCTACATTCTTAAAAGATCACTCTGGCTACTGAGGAAGAATCATAGGGAAGAGGTCAAGAAAGCATACAGTGAAGAGGTTACTGTACAGTCTAGCTTCACACTGTCCAATACAGCAGCCACCAGCCACAGGAGGGTAATCAAAGTTAAATTAAAAGTTCAGTTTCTCAATTGCACACACTCGCCACACACTAAGTGCTCACTGTGCTTCATGCAGCTAGTGGCCACTCTACTGGACAGTGCTGATACAGGCAAGTGTTCTACCACTAAACTACATCCCCAGCCCAGAAAGTTCTTGTAGATAGCCTATGTCTAATCAAGGCCAGATGTAGCTTAGCCTGGGAGAGGTGGCGATAGAAAGAGGGAAAGGGGCTCACAGCAGAGAGGGGGCAACTTAGGCAGATTTAGGAGATAATTTTAGAACAGCACCCATGGACATAGAACACAGGTCAGATGTAGGGAGGAGTGGAAAGGGTGGAATTCAGGACAACTGCTAACTGGTTTGACTCCTTATGCCATAAGACACCCCATCGCTCTCTGTCCAACTCCTGCTTTCACCAAGCAACCATCTACCTGTAAGTACCACTGGGGTATTTCCATATATGAATGGCAGACATGCATTCGGATATTACAATATCCAGAGCACAGATCCCAGGACATTCTGGCTTCTAGAGTAAACCAGGCAATTTTAAAAATGCAAACATTAAGTACATGCAGATGAGGCATAAAGGTGTAATAAAAAGTAAAACAAGGTTCCAGATCAAGGGCAGCAGGCATGAGACATATAGAAATGGGAAATGAAATAAAGAAAAAGCATTATCAGAAAACAGGCTGGATAACAAGGAATTTGTAAAACAGAATTACCAAAACACAGTATTTGCAAAATCCAAAACTTTGGTTTCAACAGAAAAGCCACTGAAATAAATTTGTTTACCTAAACTAAGAAGAAAAAAAAATGAATGTAATCCCAAGAGAGTCTAGGTCTTTCTGCTAAACATTGATAAATCATGATTGTGGCCCTGAATTGTTAAGAAAAGATATAGGGATAGGGATGAGGCTCAATGGTAAAGGGCCTGGGTTAAATGCCAGTCAAAAACAAAATGGGGGGAAGAAAGAGAAATGTGAAGGCAGTAATGATTCTTGAAGTGTGCTCTCACTTGGAAAGTTAGATTTCTTTATCCAGAGGACTCCTACACCTTGCTCAGCCTGGATGCACTAAATTACCACAGAGTCCAAACAACTAGGATTTGATGCCTCTATAAATGTACTGCTTTATTGAAGTGTCATTTATTCACTTTTTTCTTAAATAGAAAACTGAGTCCTCGCTATAAGTATTTTGAGCAATGAGGATGTTGTCACCGGCAACCTCTGGGGAAGGGCTGAGGAGAAAATGAGGGGCCTCTATCACAATGCTCACAGGACAAATGGCACTATAAGAGCCACTGGTAGATGAAGCTCAGAAGACTCTGAGCTCAGCACCTTCAGCTGTGCTAAAGTGAAGCTATAACCCATAAATGCAGTTCCCAGCTTATATGTAAAAAAAGAAAAATGTGAAACTACCTTGTCAACGGGACACCCTTTGCTAGTCCTTTATTTTCATTTTTTAAGACTGATGGTTTTCTAGCACATGACCCAGCTCTTCCACTCCTTAGTATTTAAAATCGGCATATTGTAGTAATTCATGCATCCCTGTGTTTACAGCAGTGCAATTCACAAAAGTTGTGGAGCCAGCCCAGGTGCCTGTCAACAGATGAAAGGATCAAGAAAATGTGGTCTATATTCACAATGGAGTTCTACTTAGCCATAAAGAAGAATGAAGTTATGTCATTTGCTGGTAAATGGATGAAACTGGAGAACATCTTGCAAAGTGAAATAAGCCAGACTGAGAAAAATCAAAGGTTTTCTCTCATATACAGAAACTCCAGAGAAGAAAAGGAATGAAAAAGGGATCTCATGAAAATAAAAGGGAGAAGTGTAGAGTAAAAGAAGAGATCAATGCAGAGAGAGGAAGGGTGTGAAAGGTTAGGTATTAGGGAATTAAATTGGCCAAATTATACTATGTGCATGTATGGATATATCACAATGAATCCCACTCTTATGCATAATTATTATGCATCAATTAAAATAAATAAATAGAAGGGATACCAGTAGAGGAAGGGGACTGAGGGAGAAGTGCTTGGGAATGAAATGAACCACATTACTTTGTGTGCATGCATGATTGTCACAATGAATCCCACTACTATGTATAATTATAATGCACTCACTAATAAAAACATTAAAAAAAAAAAAAACTAATGGCTTTCTTCAGGATGCATTTCCCCTGATAAACTATGCTAGCCACGAGGACTGGGTTTCCAGGCTAACTCATAAAGCCCATCACTCTGAGCTGATTTAAGTATGGATAATAGCCCTGAGCTAAACTCTCCTCAAAGAGGCCAGCAACTACTCATGGCTGTGGTTTTCACTATAGAACAAACCTTCATGCAAGATTGTCACACACAGGATCTCTCTCTTTGGCAACCCCAAGACCCTTTGATCACCATGCCACCTTCTTCTCAGGGGAATCCCCCTGCCCTACCTCCAAGAAAAGGGTCATCTCCTTCCACCACAGACCCTCTGGCTACAGAGTGAGGGACGACAGCATTACCAGCATTTCACAAGCAGCCCGGTGACAACAACCCTGCAGGCAGGTCCTAGAGAGAGGAAAGCCCAGGCTTGGAAAAATTCAGTAAACGCCAAGCCCTTGCTGAAGTCATGTGGCTACCAAATAGTAAGGTGAGGGAGTCTGGATCCAGTCCAGCCTGGCCCCCACAGGCTGCCTCGTGCCTCTGAGAAGCAGATGTCATTTTGGTGGCAAGAGACAGGTGGGTGGCTGTCAGCAAGCACAGACATGGTTGCGAGGGCCTGAAGAAAAGAGCAGTTTCTCCTTTTTTTCCAAGGCTGTTTAGTTCAAGGAAAGCAGGAGGGGCAGGCCAAGGAGAGCCACCCCACTCAAGTGAGTGGCCTGTGCCAGGTGCTCTGCCAGGCTTTCCCGTGAGGAAGAGAGGTCTCCACTCCTCCAACTCCAGTGGACAGCGGGGGCCCTGGGAGGTGGCCACTCCTGGCTGACAGCTCCCTGATGAAACAGTTTCAAGACCCAAGGGACAGGGCTCTGAGATGTTAGTGAAATAACCCAAGGGTTACTGTCCCCACAGGATACCTACTCTCATCAAATGGTGTCCAGCAATTAAACTGGGACCCTGGAGAGATAACCCACAACAACCAAGGTTTCTTCCAGAAGAAGAACAGTCAATGACAGAACCCACCAAATGTCACATTCAAAGGATCAATTCAGAAGTTTTACCCCCAAAATGCAACCTGTTCACCCCGCTTCCTATATCTCCCCCCGCCCCCCATCCTGCTCCGTATGTTCTCTTTCCTCGTGGCCAACCAATCCTCTAATCCCACTGCCAAGCCACCAAGACTATTTCTAAGGACTACTGGGGACTGAGACATCTATGTCCTGGTCACCACGTGTACAGCCACACCCAAAGAATTAGCAACACTTGGTTCAAGCAAGAGAAAGTTTTCATAATTGCAATTCACTTAAAGAACCTTCTGCCTCTTGGCCAACTGCCTGCGTGGTGTATGCACAGCACGCTGACTCCAGACTGTCTGTCATGAACCAGGAAGCCCCCATGTACTGCATGTACGACGGCTCCTGCAATGCAATTGCCTCCTGGAACTCACAAATCCAGTCTCTAAACTAGGAATCTCCAGACTCTGAAATCCAAACCCTGACCTCTGGGCTCCATTCCAGTTGCCAACTGCCCAGGGGCCACTCAGTCCTTCACTGCTTGCACTGACTCGTCAGCTCACCTTCCCTCTTTAGGTCCTCGACACATTCCATCTCCCAAGCTACAGGGAGGAAGTCAGCCTTAGTTCCTCCCACTCCTTCAATACTGTATATTCTGTCCCTAAGTTGAGCCTTTATCTTTCATCAAACTCTGTATTGGGTATACCCCCCCCCAACACCCCAGATCTCCGTCCCCATCATCATCACCCTGGGGCAAGTACTCCCTGCCAGTCTACAGCAGCCTCCTATCTACACTCTTATTCAAGGTCCCAGCCTCCCCATCTATCCACTCCACTTCCAGAACAGCAGCACTAAATGACTAGCATTCTCACGTTGTTCTGGCTCCTAACTGGCTGGCCCATAATCTTATCAAGACTGATCTCTGTAATTCATGGAGGAGTCAGCCTTGCACTTCTGTCTCCCCAGTGACCCTAGTTTCCATAAAACAGCTCACTCTCTCACACACACGCTAAGCTTGGCTCTACCTCCATACCTGTGTCCTTTCCTCCTCCAAAATGACACCTATTCAGATCCCATGCAATTGTCCAATCCAGGAACTCTTCCAAATTTATTTATTGACTATTCCCAGACCTGAAACCTCAATGCACACATTTTAAGGGCCACCCTGTAAATATCCTGTCAGTGCTTCAGGGTCTACCCTTACAAGACACATCAGGATTCCATTCCTGTCTCTGTCAGGCACCAGTCTTGACCAAGTCCTTTAACACACTGTCTAACCTCTCTGCTGTAAAACAGCAGCAACAGTAACAACTGTATCTTACAAGTCAACTACTACCATAATTAAATGAGGTGATGTACATAAAAGTGCCTAGTTCTATGTTTGGTTCATAATAAACATATGACATAGGCTCGAAATAAGCAGTAATACTTGCTAATTAACCCCAAACAAAATGTCTCATTTTTAATCTTATCATGGAAAGCACATGTTCTTCTGCACCTCAAGCAACCTCTCAGGCTGGAGGCACGTTGGGATTCTTGTCATTGTTGCATTGTCCTGATGTTCCAGCCCTAAAAATAGCAGCCTTGTTCACATCTCTGAGGTGCATGGGGACAAAGGGTGTCCTCCACAGGTCACTACAATACTGAATGTTGAGTGGCAGCATGGAGTCCTGGCCTCTTCATCCACAGAGACCATGCCTCTCGTCATCTGCATTTACACAGCCACCCAAAATCAGAAAGGATGGTGGCCACCAGGGATGAAGAAAGGGGCCAAGAAGGCGTTAGTGTTTAATGGGTGGAGTTTCAGTTTTGCAAGACTAAAGGCTTTGGGAGGTGATGGAGGTGATAATTCAGGACAATGCAGAGGTGCTTGGTGCCACTGAAGTGTATACTTAAAAATGGTTAAGGTGGGGCTGGGGTTGTGGCTCCATGATCTAAAGCTTACCTGGCACATCTAAGGCACTGGGTTCAATCCCCAACACCACATTTAAAAAAAAAAAAAAAACTAAATAAACAGCATAAAATTATTTAAAAAATAAATAAATAAGGGAAATAAGGGAGAACTTAGTGGTAGAGCTCAAGCTCTGCATGCACAAGGCCCTTGCTCAATCTTCAGCCCGTGCAAGCATACCCTCATGCATGCACACATACACAAATACACACACACACACACACACACAGTTAAGACAGTAAATTTTTTTTGTTATGTGTATTTTACAATTTTAAAAATTACAAAGAGAGGGAAAGGAAAGCAGAGTGAATTATTTTGTACATCTCCTGACCTGGAACACTGAAAGTATATTTATATGACAGTATATTTAACTGAGCCATAGGCTGGGAGCAGGAATGCAGGGGAAGGAAGCGAGAATTCAGACTGAACAAAAGTCTAGATTCAGACCAGAAAAGGCAATGAATTTCCCCAAAAAAGCCTTCCTGGAAGGATCAGTATCATCTCTTATACCCCAGAACTCTACTTAAAAGGTAATTAGCCCCTGCCAAAAAACAGACACAAGTGACTTCTTGATAATTACTTTGGAAAAGTAGGACTTTATGGTACACAGGACAGATGGCACCCAGACATTGATTTCTCTCCTTTCTGAAGCCCCAATAAAAACACACAAACTGTAGCCATAAAGCTAGACTGTGACTAGATAAGGTCTGAGAGGGACTGACAGCTGAGTCCTAGACCAATAGCAAGGAAGGCAGAGATCCAACCTGATTACACCCCAGAATTTCCAAAAGACTCCGGCACTGGCAACTCCAGGTAACTCCTGGTTGGGGTGAAACAGAGACTAAAATAAGGAGGAAGGGTTGAATATCTGTCCAGAGAGTGGTCAGAGACCCAGATCCCTCTCCACTGCAAGCAGCCCCTCCCCCACACCACCACCACCCCTTCTAAAGCAGGTAAAAACAAAAGTCTCACCTGTGCCAGGTTTCAGCCAGGCACAGTGGCACATGCCTGTGATCCCAGCTACTCTGGAGGCTGAGACAGGAGAATCCTAAATTCAAGGCCACCCTGGGAATGTAACAAGACCTTGTCTCAAAATTAAAAAGGGCTGGGAATGTAGCTTAGTGGGTTAAATCGCTAGTACCTCAGAAACAACAGCAGCAAAGGTCTCAGGACTGTACAAGAATGAGCTCCGTTAAAAATAGAGGTACCATCTGATAATACAGTGACTAAGAAAATGTGTGTGAACCAGATTTGGTGAGAAATATAAACACTATTCTAGATATTTCAGACAGGAAGAGATTTAATTCAGGAAATTCAAAGTTTACAAAATCCTTGGAAGGGTGATGAGAAGAAAGATCAGGAAAACCACCACTGTTGTTCAGGAAATCAGAATGTCTAAGAAATCACAAGAAACTGCACAGGGGATTCAAGTGCCCCATCACTGAGATGGCTCCAAGTCCCATGGGGGCCTCCCAGAAGCTGCCAGAAAAATGTCACATTCGCCATGGGTCATAGCTGCAAGAGTAATAGTAGCTTTTCACTTTCTTTTACCTTCCAAATCTCTTACTAGCAGAATCAAAACCAGAATCCTGCTGTCAAAGTACTCTGGAAATACAGTGTCCAGATTCAAAGTCCTACGATAGAGAAGAAAGCCTAGCAAAACAGGGACAGGGATAGAACCGATAGTCAACATCCAGCCTGGATCCAATATCCAGATACTGAGGCCATTCCAGTCCCCTTCTCCCACTCTGCTCCCTGAAATCAGCAGACAGGGCTTCACTTCCCAGGAAAGAGGTAAGAAAAGTCACCTAACCACTGTACAAAAGGGGGAAAAAAAATCAAGATTGTAGCATTTAAGTTACCCATACCACCCTACAGTGAAGTTCACAGTCAATCAACAGAATAAAGAATTCTTAACTTTTCCCAGCAGCTCAGGAGGCTGAGGCAGGAAGATCACAAGTTCAAAGCCAGCCTCAGCAACTTAGCAAGGCCCTAAAGCAACTTAGAGAGAGACCTTCTCTCTAAATACAATACAAAAAAGGTCTGGGGATGTGTGATTTGGTGGTTAAACAACCCTGGGTTCGATCCCTGGTATCCCCTGAAGCAGCCAAAAATTCACAACCCAAGCGGTTCCAATTTTTTTCAAAAAGAGACAATTAAATTCTATAAATTTTAATTGGCTTTACAAAGAATGTGCTTGCTGTGACACATGACACCTGTAGTTGAACTAAGACTAATACACTAGCACGAACCCAAAAAAACAAGTTTCAGGCAAGGTATGTGATCAGAGAAAGCAACTGTACTTTTCTGAACTAAACTCTAGTACTTTGGTTTTCTAGGTACGGCCTGGGAACCCTGCAAACTCCAGAGACACTCCAAGCACTTTGGAAGGTCAAAAACATTTTCATAAGATGAGATTATCTTTTTCACTCTCATTCTTTCATAGCATACAATGGGGCTAGGGACATGGCTTCATGTAGAGCTCTGTCCTGGCTTGCTTGAGGCCCTGGGTTCCACCCATGTTATCAAAGGAGTAAAAAAAAAGTTGTTAACAGTTTACAGTGGCATTTTTCAGAGGCTACATGACATTGCCACCCCAGCAACTAATGAAATGCAATTATTTAAATTGTTTAAAAAGTTTTTCTGTTTTAATTTCTAATACAGTGGGTATTTAAACCAGTAGATGGAAACCCTGCAAAAAATTCTGCGGGAACCCTAAAAATATTTCAGAATATAAAGAGGTCATAAAGCTTGCTTTTGACAAGTGAAACTAAGTAAATTAGATTCAGTTTAAGTTTACTTCTTCAAAAAAGAATAGAGTCTGTAAGTTCCTAAGTTTTGCTTTACCATCACTTATTAGTTTATCCATTAGAAGAGTCTTGGGGCTTGAGTTGTGGCTCAGCAGTAGAGCGCTCGTCTAGCACAAGCAGGGCCCTGGGTTCGATCCTCAGAACCACAAAAAAATAAAAGAAAAAAGGTATTGTGTCCAACTACAACTAAAATAAAATATTTTAAAAAAGGAAGAGTCTTCTACATAAAACATTATTGTGCTCCCTATAAGTGAGCACCTTCTAGGCATTTCTAGGCAATGTGCACAGCACAATGATAAAAAGCACAAATCTACAGTGACCTAGATATTTGTACCAATGATCAAAGCAGCTTTACTCACAATAGCCAAAAGTTGATAATATCTCAATATTCTACAACAGATGAATGGATAAGCAAAATGCGACACATATACACAGAGGAATATTATTCAACCTTAAAAAGGAATAAAGTTCTGAAACACGTTATAACATGGATGAACCTGGAACACATCATGCTGGGTGGAATAATCCAAACACTAAAGGTAAAACACTGAGTGATTCCACTTAGATGAGGTACCTAGAATAAGTAAAGCCATACAGAGAGAAAATGGAAAGTGCTTACAAGGAGCAAGGAAGAAGGGAAATGAGGAACTATTGAGCTGCCATTATTGCTAGCAATGCCTGAGATAATACCAGGCATATAAAAAGTATACATATTTGTGGAGGAAAAGACAGAAAGAAGGACTTACTGAACTCCTAACATAAAGTTTTCCCATAAGCAGATGGAGATCTCAAAGCCTTTCCTCATGTGTACCTAAACCAGTCATGACCACCAGAACTCTGACCACTAGTTTTGCAAAGAATCCCAAGAAAGATGAGAACCAACCGTGACATTTCAACATTAGCAATCCAGAGAACTGGGGTTCAGAGAACTGGGGTTCGGGGTGCTTCTTAGAAAATAGCCCAGATGCTAGAAGGGAGAAAGAGGTATTGGAGGTACTCTACACTGAGTTTCATATCTCTTTGGACCACCATTTTGGTATAGCCACTGTGTGCAGATGATTGTCACAACAGGTGTGGCCCAACAGCCCTAGCCTCAGCTGCACCCAGGAGCTCTTGCTGCTCAGCTGCTGGTGGTCATACGAAGCCTGCAGATCCTACTCAGCCTTCTGGGCACAACCTCAAACCTGGAAGAGTGAGGGCCTTTGCACTCCTGGAGCAACACTTGCCCAGTGGGGGATGGGAGCCAGTAGATAAATATCTCCCTCTTCCATATCTCAAGTGGAGGACTCCGAGAAACATTCCACAGTTCCCTGAGGGATTAAGCACCAGTTGCATACTGCGGAAACCAACTCTGTAGCTTACTCTTGGAGTGGCTTTCCTTCCTTCTCTTTGTCACTATTCCCTTGGTCACTATTCCATTTCTGAGGACATCTTTCCAAAATAAACTGCCTGCTCTAAAGCACTATTTCAACATCCACGTTTCCAGCTGACCCAGCTGAGATAGTTAGCAGTCCACAGAACACAGACGGCAAGGGGGTGTGACCAGCACCAGAGTGGCAGGCTCCTGAGCAGCCTGAGATGCTTGCTACGGAGACTCACACCTAGGAAATGCTTTAAAAATAAGAATTAAATGGGGGAAAGCAAATAAGAGAAGAGCCAACTAGGGAAGATAGACTATAACTGCTATATTATATGACACAGACTCTAAGCAATACAAGCACTGAGAGGAAAGGATGAAGTCTAAAGGGGCAGGATGGGGGGAGGAGGAAACAGAGCCTTGAAAAATAATGATGAGAGGAAGGGCCTTAGAAAAGGAAAGGAGTCTCAAGTGTGGAAGAGTCATAGATGGGTCTCACCAGAGCTGGCAACCTCGACACGAAAGAGGTGCAGCCAAGAAATGAGAGTAGATTTTCATGGTGGTCTGTTAGTACAAGGGTGAACCACTTTCAATGAACCACATGAAACTTTCTACATAACATATGACAATCAAATTCTTGGGCTCACAACTTACAATTGACTCCTTTTCTCCCTTCCTTCCTTCCTCCCACCCTCCCTCCCTTCATTCTTCCTTCTCTCTCCCCCCCAACTTCTTTTCTTTTTTAAATCAAATATATATAGTGACTACTTATCAGCCAGGCACACTTTACATATTAAATTATTTAATCCACAGAACAACCTCCTTGAGTTAAGTTCTGTTATGGTCTCCGTTTTATCCATGGAGAAACTGGGACCCAGAGGAGTAACCCATCTGGGTGACAGAATCAGAATTGGATCCCTGCTAGTTTGGCTGTCTCTTTCACAGTTGTCCCCCCAATAATCAATGAAGTCACCACATTCTATGTGATCATCTCACATGATTCCTTTCCCTGCATTTCCCATGTGTTGTACCCTCACCATTTACAGACTATGTCACCCATGTAATTTGTATGTTTCCTAAACATCTGAGATCCTGGTATAGATGCCAGCTGGTGCGAATAAGAAAAAGACCTAGCCTTGGGAATGGTCACACTCAAAGGTAGACATAAGCGTGTGGTTCAATAGAGATGCTTATGGGGTCTAGTGGGGGGCACTATGGAAATGACTCCAAGAGGAAGAACCACTTGAATTGAATGTTTTAAAAGATGCTCAGATGGGAAGTGGATTACAGAGCTCAGGAGAAAACCAAATCAGAGAGGTGAACAAAGGTAGGTGAAAAATCAAATTCTTCCTCATTCCAAAGTAGCTGTTTTGGAGCACCTGCTATATACCAAGCCCTAGAAGGTGGGTGGGAAGCAAGCAGAATAATACTGAAAATAGTTACATGCTGTTCCATTCAATACATCCCACCATGTGAAGAATAGCAGAGGTCTTCACACTGTACCCAAAACATAATAAAAATTTGTTGCTTCAGTCTTCTTCCAATCCCACTCTAAACCTCATTAGTTAGAGTGGCTTTCTGTAACTGACTATATAAAAACAATATCAGGTACTGAGGATATAGCTCAGTGGCATAGTGGGTGCTTAGCAAGTACATGTTCTAGGTTCAATGCACTTAGCAAGTGCATGTCCCCAGCACACACACAAAAAAAAGTCAAGATCAAACACTTTCCCCATCATCTCTCTTTCCCCATCTACTCTCTTTTTGATTCTGAGCTTACTTCTTCTTACTTGTCAATTCATTCTTTTTCTTTTAAAAACAATCTAGGCAAATAATAAGAAGATACTCATACTTGATATGCTTGCACATGTAATTTTCCTTCCCTAGAATGCTGGTCTTCTTGATTTTCTATCCATCTTTATCTATGAACTTTCTCACCAGTATCCAATACAAGGATGAATTTTTTTCACTTGTTTTTGCCTTTCTCTACCATAGTCCCACAGTTCTTGTAAATTAAAAACATTTTGATGTGCATGGCACCAATGAACTTCACTCTGAATGGTTCTTAGCCATGCATGTATGAGCTCGCACACAGCAGTTGCTCAAGAAATGTGTAATGGATTCACAACCGAATGTTAAGAAAGTGCCACAAGGAAATACCTCACATTATCAGGCACTGTGCTTTAAGATACCTAGTATAAAACCTTCCTTCTCTTCCTCCCCTGGAACACAGATAATGAAATATAATGATTCATCAGACTTGTAAGTAATCCTACTCTCCCCCAAGGAACTACTGTGATACAAATGAAATCATCATTTTATACTGGACAAGATGTTTCTAGAACAGCATTTGGCACACAGTAAATTCCCAGTACCATTTGTAGAAGTTAATTAAAACAATCAGCTTTTTCTCACACCTGCCATATACTTTATAACAAGTTTCTCCAATAAAAAAGTCTAATCTTGAAGAGCAATCCAAATCAAACATGAAGAAACTCGTCTACAATCCTAAAAGACTTTCTTCTTCCTAGAGTTCAAGGCTTGTCAATTGCTTAAGTTAGTTAGCAATTGACCCTCATCGTTCTCCACTCTCAGGGGCTATTAGTGTATTCTGCCCAAAACTGGACTGGCCAATCTGCACAAGACATTCTCAAATATTTTGTGGATAACAGGAAGCACTGGTACTGCTGATGGTCACTGTGAGTACTGGGATCATGATATCCTGTTTTAAACACAACCACTCCACTCCTCTCTGCATGGATCTTTTTGAAAGGAAAAAAAAAAAAAAAAAGTAAGTTAGATTTTATCCCCAAATGACCTGGAATAACAAAAGAAAAACTAAACATCAGAGAAAGGATAATAATTCTGGGAGTCCAATGCATACCAAACAATAATGCTTTGAAACCAACCATATGAACCCACAAAGTAATAAAGGAAACTTTGGAAATTTTGCACTCATTTGTTTTTTGTGTGTGTGTTATTTTTTTTTTCCTTCAAGGATACTCTACATACTATGAATAAAATGTGTTGGATTGTTGTGAGACCGCCTCTCCCTCCAATCCATGCACACCTCCCCATGCATTGAGATCTGCTGGGTGACACATGAGATCTAAAGTGGGTGGATAAAAATAACCCGGTCCTCAAAAAGACATGATAAACGCCAGACAGCTGAGTCACTTTGAAGCCCATCTTGACTCCCAAAAGGGACAATTCACCCTCCTTCTAGTTCTCACACATCCACTTACAACCAGGTGAAAACTACCAACAGCCGTCCTGGGTGGAGGGCGGTGATGCGTCGTTAACTTCCCCTCCAGTCTCTGAGGTCACGACTCGGGATTGAACTTTTAATAATTTATACTAGCGCACGTCAGCCAAGTGACTCATTTAGAAGGGAAAAGAAGAAAGGCTTAAGAAAACCATCATAATCCAGTAGACCCCCATCTCTGCTGCCCAAGTGGAGACATCCAGATTTTCTCTGACATTCTAATGCCAAGAAACAGTGGAGAGAAATGGAAAGTGGAAGGAGAAAAGCTCAGAGGACATGAGAATTGTCCAGGAGTGGGAATCCCGGGGCAAAGCAAAGGGTCCCAGGAAGAGAAATGCTGTGTTTTAGGGGGTACGGGATCGATCCCTACCACCTACCCGCCCCCGACTCTCACCCCAGGGAGGGCGCAAACGATCTGCAACGTGCAGCTCAGAGCAGGGAACTCACTCTTTGATTCCATCTATCTTTCAAACAGTGGCGGGGCTGTGGGAAGGCAGCTGGGGATCGGGGCCCTTGCAGCCTAGCAACCCAGCGCAGCAGACCACTCTGGCGACCCCGTCTTCGGCGGCAGCAGCCTTGGGGCGCTCCTTAAGTGGCTGCCGAACTGCAGTGCCCCCCGAGCCAACTCCGCTCCGGCAGGAGGAGGAGGTCCCCTGCCGCCGCTGCGCATCTTCTCCCCTGCCTCACTTGCAGCCGAGGTCCGCGGCTCGCGGCCGCCCCAGGCCGCCGGCACCGCGACCCTCCCGGAGGCTCCTCACTTACAGGGGAGTCGTAGGAGAAGGCGCACTCGTTCTTGTAGACCCTGTCCCCGGACCTGGGCACGCGGATGGTGGGCATGTGGGGCACCAGAAGCTCGCCGATGTCTCCTGCAGCCATCTTCCTGCTGCCGCTGCCGCCCGGCATGCTGAACAGGGCGCCCCGGCGCTGCATGGCCGCGGCGCGCACCGAGCAGAGCCGAGCAGAGCCGGGCCGGAGCGCGGGGTCTGCCGGCCGCCGCGGCGCCAGCGGGCGGGCGGGCTGCGCGGGAGACGCGAGCCGAGCCGGGGAGGGCGGGCGGGCAGAGCGGGTTGAACTGGCCGCGGGGCGGGAGCGGGCACCGGGGCCCCGGGCTAGGGGGACGCTGCTATTTTTAATCCAATGGCGAGTCGCCGGCCCAGCTGCAGCGTCAGGCGGGGCGCTGGGGAGCGCCAGCCGCAGCGCGCCGGGGAGGGGGCGCTGGAGGGGGCTCTGCGCCCGGCCCGGCTCAGCGGCGGGGGCCGGAGGGTTCCCCGGGACGGCGGAGCGGGATCCCCAAGCCGGCGGGGAGCCAGAACGCCCCGCGGGAATGCATCGGGCTTCTCGCCCACGCCAGCGGCTGCGGCGGGCCACCACCGCGGTGTTTTCGATCCTGAATCCCTAGCTTGCCAGGGGACAGCTCCAAGGAGGCCAACACAAAGAGCAGGACTGAAGCTTACAAAAAACAAGAGAGAGAGAAGAGGTGACTTGGTCGGGGTGGGACTCGATGTGCAAACCTGGAACATAATGGATCAAATCCATGTTTGTGCCCCGTTCTTGGGTATTACCTCAATAAGGCTTACTCCTCACTTTTTAACACCCAAAGCTCAAAAAAAAAAAAAAAAAAAAAAAAAAAAAAAAAAAAAAAGAAAGAAAATAGAATAGAATGAACTCAGTACTCACAGCAGTACCATACAGCAGTATGGTTTGCAATAATACAGGTTTTTCTTACGTATTGCTAGGGGAGGTCAGGATTTCAGGGTGGAGGAGGTTTTATATTTTTCTCTACCTTTCGAATATCTTCTGTGTGATTCAAGGTGTACAAGTCGAATATTCAGTGGCCTGATTTGAGGATCTTATGGGTAGACATACATATTCCTGGCTTGCTCAACCATTTCTTCAAAAAATAAATGATGAGTGGGGTTGGGTTGGGGAGCTAATTATTTGTGAACAGATCATGCCTCGGGGGAACTATCATTTTCTTAAAAAAAAAAAAAAAACTCTTACAACACTGGTTCAATTCCATTGAGGTTGCCTTTCTACATATACATGTATGTATACACACATAAAAGTGTGTTGGGTGGACTGGGGTTGTGGCTTAGTGGTAGGGAGCTCGCCTAGCACGTGTGAGGCACTGGGTTGGATCCTCAGCACCACTTAAAAATAAATAAATAAAATAAAGGCATTGTGTCCTGGACTGAGGATGGAACCCAGTGCTTCACATGTGCTAGGCAAGCTTTCTACCACCAAGCCACAACCCCAGCCCATCCAACACCCTTTCAAGGCATGGACATTCAGTAAAACCTGCTAAGGAATGAAATGCAGAATACCAAAAAATGGTTAATGGAGCAACGGATTTCTTTAAGCCTCTTCTAGATCAAATAGTCCTTAAAGTCTTGTTATATTTTTTTTTCTCTGTTATTTTCCCAGGTCTCTCTGACTCTACCAAACTGTCGCTAGATTTCCGTACCCTTCGAACAAGGCTCAAGCTTGCCATACATTCTCCTAACTCACAATTCCAAATGTTGCCCAGTGGAGATGGAAGGGAACTGGCAAAGAGCAAGGAATTAAACATTATCTCTATCCTCATCATTGAGCAAATACTCTCAACCAGCTTTTGTTTGGGATTTATTCTCCCCAGTGTTTCACCTCTAGTATCTATATGTTTTAGTCAGCTTTTTCACTGCTGTGACCAAAAGACCTGAGAACAATTTTAGAGGAGGAAAAATTTATTTTGAGGCTTAAGGTTTCAGAAATCTCAGTCCATAGATGGCCCACTCCTTGCTCTGGGCTGGAGAATAGGCAGAAGAACATGGTGGAAGGGTGTGGCAGAGGAAAGCAGCTGAGAACATGGCACTAAGAAGCAGAGAGACTTCACTGGCTAGGGACAAAATATAAACCCCAAAGGCACACCCCCAATGACCTACCTCCTCCAGCCATACCCTACCTGCCTACTGCTACCACCCAGTTAATCCCAATTAATCAGAGATTAATTCACTGATTGGGTTAAGGGTCTCATAACCCAACTATTTCACCGCTAAACCTTCTTGCATTGTCTCACATGAGAGGTTGGGGGACACCTAATTTTTAAACCATGACATTCTGCCTTAAGTTCATTGATTACATGTGCTCCAATTGCAGAGAAAATTTTGATTCAAAACTTAAAATTTAATCTTAAATATAAATGAAATCAACAAGACAACAGCCAGGTGCAGTGGCACACATCTGTAATCCCAGTGGCTCAACAGGCTGAAGCAGGAGGATTGATAGTTCAAAGGCAGGCTCCGCAAAAGCAAGGTGCTAAGCAACTCAGTAAGACCCTTTAAATAAAATCAAAAATAGGGGCTAGGGATGTAGCTCAGTGATCAAGTACCCCTGAGTTCAATCCTCAGTATTTCCAAAAAAAAAAAAAAAATCAGCAAGACACCATTTTTCCATCTTCTAGGTTGATACAGATATATTGAGTTAGCCTGGGTTTGGGAAATAGGCCCTCATATACATTGTTGGTGAAAACAAAACAGTAAACCTTTGGAAGGAAATTTAATAAAGTTGATCATAATTTTATATGTATATACTATTTACCCAGTAATTCTTTGTGTAGACATTGAAGCCACAGATAAATTCGTACTGTGTAAGAATATTTGTTGGAAAACCATTTTAGTAACAAAAAGCTGGGAACAACCTAAAGGTTCATCTATAGGAAGTGGCTAAAATACAGACCCACTGAAAAGAATGAAGTCACTTTACATGTGCTGATGTGGAACCATCTCCAGATCACATTGCTAGATGAAACAAGCCAAGGACAAATTAATGTATAAAAGTAAGGACCTCATGCAAGCCTGATAACATGCAGTGTGCACTCAGACATATCCCATATACCATGACTTTCCTTCTTGTTGTTTGTGCCAGTAGTAAATATTTTTAATGTTGTTCATCAAGACATACATGCATATGTGTGTACACATTCCTTCAGATATCTCTAGAAGAATGCATAAGAAACTAATGACTGTTGGGTTCTGTAGAAAGGAAGAGAAAACCTGAAGTTCGAGGGGGATTTACTACTACTCCTTTCCTTTCTATACTATTCAAATTTAATTATGTGCAAGTACTATGTTAAAATTAATTAAAACACAATTGTAAATATACCCCAAATTCAATAGCAAGTAATAGTAATACAAGTTGAAGACAAATTAGTACATCAATGTGAGACCATTTCAAAACAGCATACCAATTGTTTTCATACAATGAAATGGGTCGAATTATAGAAAATGATATTCATACAGTCCACTGAAGTAATCAGCTAAGAAGAGGCTACAAGTCTGGGGGCTTTAACTTACCCCTGCCCACACCCATTACCTCCCAAAAGGACTGACATGATGTTACACCTTAATCCAGCTGTCTATCAGAATACCACTGACATATCAGATGGAAAACACTAATCAAATCAGGGGAAAATAGAAAACATCTTAACAGAGGTATGATTAAATTTAGTAAATCTACTCCAAGGTGTTTATACAAATTTTAAAATAGTCACTATGAAAATAATCATCTTAATTTTTTGTAGTATATTGCTTAACATAGAATATTATATTCTATGTTATATTATATTCAATATTATTGCAACCGGGTAAAAATAAACCTGCATTTTACATGACTGGGAAGACATGGTAAAATTTAAATTGTTATGTTTATAATTTGGTTATAGGATTTTATTTCTACTTTCAAAATGTCTCCAATTTTGTTTGTTTTGTAACATGAAAAGTCATTGAGACAAAAATACTAGCAAAAGGAACCTCACTGAATGGTCTTAATCAAGTCATTCTAGAGCCCAACACATCACCCCAGCTGCTTGAGAAGCTGAGGCAGGAGGATCACTTGAGCCCAGGAGTTTGAGACCTGCCTGGACAACATAGTGAGACCATTTCAAAACAGCAACCGAGACATTTGAGGAAAAAATTCTGGCTCCATTACTGGAACCTTTAATTTTGCAATTTCTGTATCTGAATTTATAACAGAATGATATTACTACTAGTCCAATTTCTGCACAGGGATGTCATTCAGTGAGCAAGAAGGATGTAAGTAAGGATGGCAAAACAGTTTGAGCTTCCAATGTAAATTGAAAGTCTGTAACAAGAGATTTCAGAAGATGTTAAGATGAAGAACTGACTTTCCAAATCAAGGAATTAAGGCCACCACATCACTCTACTCTAGGTAGCTTCCTCTCATGATGTTCAGGGCGGAGCCAATTCCCGTGGCCTGGTGTTCTAGGACATCACTCTTCAGACTTCACCTCTCACTCCAGCACGTCTGGAGATCTTCACTTACTTGTCTCTGACCCTTTGTGAGAGCTCTCCTCTTTCATTTCTATCTTCTCAGTTTTTTCCAGACCTGTCAGTTGGGGCTGGGCTTGGTAGCTCAGTGGTAGAATGTATGCCAAGTATGCACCAAGTCCTGAGTTCAATCCCCAACACCAGGAAAAAAAAAAAAAAAAAAGACTTGGTATTTTTTTCCATGAAGTCCTTTGTGATTGCTTCAAAGATTGATCTTAAAAAATTACAGGCCTTATCATCATTCTCATCACTAGAAACTTCTTTGTGACATCTCCTGTATTATTATTTAATTAGTCTTGGTTTAATGTCATGCCTCTATATAGGGAGTAAAGCCTCTGAAAGAATTTGTATCTCTTAATACCTTACATATTGTGGAATCTCAGTGTTTGTGAAACACTGAAAGATATTACTCTCCTGGAATGGTTTTATTTTAGGCACCCACTAAGTACCTACCAAGTGAATGACTCACATTAGTGACATTGTAATAAATAGGTTTTGCAGTCTACTTTGTGTCTTTTTAGTAAAATTCATTGCTGCACAAATGTTATTCTAAGAACTGACAGAGGTTACATTAAAATGTGATGTGAATATTAGTTACAGTGACTAATGCCCCAAAGGGGAATTGGACAAATCTACAGAGAAAAGAGATATCTTAATTATTTCAATTAGTGGAATAACTCCTGGCCTCAGGTGTCTTCCAATAAAGTGCAGTGATCCTATAAAGCCATATATGATGAGATTTGTTGGGGAGACATATCCATACAATTTTCTGGTCACAGCCAATAACCTTTGCAAGAAGCACTGATTACTAAGTGTAGAACAGTAGGGCTCTGGTTAAGAAATTATGGCATTTTCCATTTGAGACAATTCTTTGTAGCCATAAAAATCATATAGTATAAGAGTATTCATTGAGATGGAAGGATGATCACTATAATGCAAACTTCAAAAAGCAGACTATAAATGAGTCTATACATACATATATACATATGTATTCATAGGATAGAAAAAAGACTACATTTGGATAAACTATGTTAAAGTTGTTATCTTTGATAAAAAATTTCTTTGTGCTTTTCTGTGTTAATCTTTTATATTAAACATTTGTATATGTGTCTCTGTGTGTGTGTGTGTGTGTGTGTGTGTGAGTGTGTGTGTGTGTGAATAAAAGGGAAATGTTAACATTTCCTGATGTTCTTAATTTTCTCTTCCACCTGCTTGCTTTCTTACTTGCCCCCTTTACCACAATTTAAAAGTAAGCTGTATTCTGCTGTTAGATTCACCCATAATTTATCTAGCTACAAGATAGGTTCACAATGGAATAAGCAAATTCCATGAGCAGCTTTAACACCAGGATGAGGTAAGCTGTTATTCAGCTTAGGAAGAAATCTGAGAGGCCCGGTCACCTTTTCCGATTTCATGATGCATAACACTCCCCACAGTCCTTCCAGGAGTCTGACTCCTAAGATACAGAGGTAGGCAGATTGTGTTTCAGACCAATCTGACAACATCTTCCCTCCCCATGCCCACCACCACCCATGTGCACATAGGAGAAAACACATCCTCCACTCAGGTATAGAGACGCTCAGTGTGACCACATTAGTAAAATGTTAACCAGAGACCAAAGGCTGCTTTTCAGATTTCCCAACAAATGGATCAGAGCAGGTTATTTAAATATGAAATATAATGCCTCCAAAATCCAAAGAAGCTTATCAAGGATTGTGTCTTATTCTAGCGGGAGCTCACTTTTCTAGGTTCTTAAACTCTCCCCCTAAAATTTCACTGGGATGGCTAGCCCTGTATTTCCTCAGACCATATCTCCCACCCTTTATCACAAGGCACCTGTCACGTGGTCCTATCTACACATTGTCACCACTGGTAGGATTAGCAAGGATCATGTCCCATAAATGATGATGGTCAAGATAGGAGTGGGCAAATTGCAGTCAGTGGGCCAATCCCAGCCTGCAGCTTACCTTTGTAAATTAAGTTTGGTTAGAACATAGCCACAGTCCCCCATCTACATATTATCTATGGCTACTTTTGTACTATAATAGCAAAGCTAAGTAGTTGCAACAGATATCATATAAACCAAAGAAAAAAACATTTACTATTTGACCTTTTACAGAAAAAGTCTCCAAACCTTGATCAAGATCCCTACATGTGGGCTGGGGTTGTGGCTCAGTGGTAGCATACTTGCCTGGCATGTGTGAGGCACTTGGTTTGATTCTCAGCACCACATATGGAGAAAGAAAGTAAGAAAGAAAGAAAGAGGGGGGGGGGGGAAGGAAGGAAAAGAAAAGAAGTAAACGTCCATCAACATCTAAAAAAAAAAAAAAAAAATCCCTACATGCTCCATGTAGTGACACAGAACAAGAGACCTGGCATAACTTTGAGAGTCAAGTGTTCCTTATCCTCAAGTGATGGCAAACCTTTTAAACTAATGGAAGAAAAGGCTTTCACCCTACAGTAGCTGCAAATGAAATGCCACAAGGTATATTAATTTGTTTCCATAAGGGGATCATTTCTGGAATATCAACCAAACTGAAATCACCAGCCTGTGAACTTTACCATGGTGCACCATTACTTTCCCTTCTCCTTGAAGCCCGGAGACAAAATGGGAGTATGATAAGAAGCTTCAAGTTTATTTCTCTTTGTTCTTTGATAACAGCATAGATTCCTGTGGCTTCATTAGAATTGCCGTCTTGTTTCATATTTCTACTTTATGAGGGAGGGAAATACCCATTCATCCTATGGATCCTTCCCACTGTAGTCATTTTTACCCCACAGCTCAGGGAACTAGTGTGAAGATTCTGGAGTTTCCAAGGATATGTACTGCAAACATACTTTCGGGAACTGGGGTACTATTCACAAGATGAGCTTAGGGTCCCACTGGACTTACCAATAGATGAAATGAACAATGGTCAGAACCTTATATATTGTCCAGTCCCCAATGAGCCCCCTTTCTGGCAGATAGAAGAGTCAGTCTTGCCAGACTCCAGTTTTGTTCAAATCCCGGTTTCTGACAGTCTCTGAAGTGCTGGAGAGCAGTTATGGGGAAGTGATAGCAGAGAAGACTAGGAAGAAAGTTCACAATGGCCATATTGGTTGATACTTCATTATCTTTCCAACAAGGAGCTCTGGGTGTGCCAACCAGTTTCTGTCTGTGATTACAACTATCTAGTGTGGTTGCTTGATTTAGACTTTGTTTTTTTTCTTTTTTTTTTGTTTGTTTGTTTGTTTTGGCAATTGAACCCAGGGTTACTTAACCACTGAGACACATCCCCAGTCACTTTTATATTTTATTCAGGGTCTCACTAAGTTGCTTAGGACTTCGCTAAGTTCCTGAGGCTGGTTTTGAACTCGATCCTCCTGCCTCAACCTCCCAAGCTGCTGTGATTGCAGATGTGTGCCACAGCTCCTGACTGGCTGCTTGATATAGATCTCTGCTTGCTAACCGTGAAGATGCTCGGAGTGGAACATGATATCTTAGTGGAACTAAGTGGACTTTCTGGAAACCACGTTAATGAACCACAGCCAGAGTTATCTGTGAATTAGACATCCCTGGGATCTATTAATCATTTGGATTGCTGCCTAGTATCATAATCATGCTGGCTTTGCTCCTGGCAGTAAATCATTGCCACTCAGGATGTCCACATAGGACTCCTTTCACCCCCACAGGAATCAGAGTCCTCTTCACAGCTACTCCTGTCATCAGCATTTTGAGCCAGTTGGAACAATGAGTACATTGCCTTTGGAAGATCTGGACCCAATTGGAAACATACTTGATAGATTAAATTCAGCATTTCTCTCAAGTCCTTTTTTCATAGGCTCTTGTTATGCCAAGAGACTTCTAGTCCTTTGTCATCATCTAGTATGAACCATCACTGACCCAAGAGTATATTAGACCACGAGGGTTTGCATTAGGATCATAGCCCATGCTAAAACAGTCTGTACATACTCCCTGCGGCATGAGCCATATCAACCAACTTGGCTTGATCCATATTCATGTTTTTCACTTCTTGGTCAAATAACCTCACAGCGTAGCCCCAAAAGCATGGCTCCATTTTGTAGAGTTTGTTGAGTTCCATGGTTCCTTTGAGTATCAGTGGATTTTGTTCACCCTGATTCTGTAGTTTACTCTGGGAGACCACAATTCGAGTTACGAAAGAAAATGGTTATCAGGAGAAAAGATGAAAGGTTGGACAATGGAGGAAAATGCTAACTTGCTCCTGGGAGGGAGTTTTGAAGTGAACTAGAATTTCCAGCAGTAGGATTTGATTTCCAGGGGTCTCACTCTATTGTTATAAGCAGGGAGTAATTCTTTTAACATGGTCACATAAGTACTTTGAGACTTTGAGTTTCATTCTATTCTTTGAAGAATTTAAAGATTTGAACATATTCATCCCTTGCATCAAATTATCTAATGTCCTTTAAAAAAAAAAAGAGTCCTGATATTCCCCATCCTTACCCTTTCACCTCCAAGGTCTAGAGTGGTGGACACAATTTCCCAGAGGGAAATGACTCTAGGCATATGGTCCCAGACAACACAGGTGCTAATTTGATTGACCGAGTTCATATCTGCTGCATTCTATCTTGAAATCTGAATGAAAGTCTTACAAACTTCTATTCCATTTTGAACAGGTAATTCCAATTACTCTCATATCACTGAGGATCGACTACTTGTAACTCATTCTCTGAACCTGAAAAAATAAGAGTTCTACTATTGTAAAAAATAGAAAGTAGCTCTAAGACAACCAATAGGAAGGGGTGTCATGGGAAGAGTAATGGGTGATTCCCAGTGCTGAGAATAGATTGTGCTATCAGAAACAAAGGATCACAGTGGTGTCCACCTATAGACTCCCTTCCACACACTGCAAAAATGTGTGGATGCAAAAATAACTTCCTTCCATTCATATATAGCTTTACTTAATATCCAAATTTCTGGAAAACAATCTATTTGAGCCTCAGAATATGTCCATGCCTGTGACTGGGAAGAGGCCATTCTGCAAAGAAGTGCTGATGAGACCATAAATAATAAGTCAATAAATAAGTAAATACTACATCCACCTCACAGAATTGTGACAAGGATAGAAAATGTTTATAAAGCACTTAGCAGCTTGTTGGACTATGCTAGAAATAATAACAGCATATTCTGGATAAAACCCATAAAAACAAATTTCTAGCAGTAGGATTTGATTTCTAGGGGTCTCACTCTATTGTTATAAGCAGGAATTAATTCTTTTAACATGGTCACATTAAGTACTTTGAGACTTTGAGTTGTTTGTTGTTGTTGTTGTTGTTGTTTTTAAGCAATTGCTATATTTAAAAGCATGGCCCAGGCTTGGGGATATAAAGATGTAGTAAGAGGGTCTCTGCCCCCAAGCAACTTACAATCTAGTTAGAAGGACAGGGAACATAAATAAAATATTTTCAAAATATGTTTCAGTGTCTAAAAGTATGTGAGGTAGACTTCATGAAAAATGTGTGGGAAGTAGAATTTGGAAAAGTTGAACCAATGAGGGGGTGTGTTCAACTTGGATTCATCGGGAGACTAAGTACAGAAGCAAGAATACTCCTGAGGTGATCAATGAATATCAACTACAACTATTTGGTAAGAAGTAAACACAGGAAAGCAGTTCCCCCCAAATAACCTGCAATTGGTCCCCTAGAGAGAGAATTAATTAATCCCCAAAAGTGATCTAAGTCCTAATGCCTAGAACCTGTGAACACTACTTTACATGACAAAAAAGGTCTGGGCTTAGCATGTTTGAATAAATTAACAATCTTGAGATAGGGACATTTTCTCAGATTATCTGAGGATCCCTAAATGTTATCACAAGTGCCAATATAAAGAGAGGCAGAGAAAGTTGTCACAGACAAGGAAACTCAAGTTTGACCACGGAGGCAGAGACGTGTGTGATGTGACCACAAGCCAAGGAATCCTGGCAATCACATAACTGAGGGAGGCAGGAACACATTCTCCCTGGGGCCTTAGAAGGAGCAGACCTTGCCAACACCTTGATTTTGGCTTATTGATACTGTTTTCAGATTTGGCCTCCACAACTGAGAGAATACATTTCTGTTGTTCTACATGGCTACATTTGTGGATACTTGTTACAGGAGCCACAGAAAACTAATGGGAAATTACCTTTCTCTTTCTCTTCAATTAGGAATTCTGCTCTCTTCTACAAACCACCTGTTATTTTCCCAGTTTCTACCTCCCACTACCTCAAAACTGACCTATCAGTGATGCTCAAAATCAATTGGGGAAGTGTGAGTCCCCCACATTTCTCCTGAGCCTACCAAAGAAACATTCTTCCATAAACAATATGTACATGATTAAAAACCGCATGACAGAAAAAAAAATAGCACACTGGGGAAAGATACAAAATAAATTTAAAGGACAGGCTGGTTTGATAAGAATGGAGAGGCTAGAAAGCAAAATACTGAAAAATACAGAGCAAAGATATTGGGCTGTCTCCTTCAGGCTCTTTGGAGCCTTGGAAGGTTGTTGAGCAGTAAAGTGACATACATGACTTTTGAGGAAGATGAGGCTAATGGAAATGTGCGGCATAGGCTGCAGGGGATGGCTGCTGGCACAAAGAGCCCAAAGGAGGATATTGCAGCAGTGAAGGTGACAAAAAATGACCAAATCAGGAAGGAGCCAGTGGAGATCATGGTTTGCAAAGGAACTTTAATAGAAAAATCAACAGGACTTTGTTCACCCAGCCATGGTTATCCAGCTCTACTTCCTAGTGACATGATCTGAGATGACTAAATAACTGCTCCACATAGTTGTTTCATATATAAAATGTAGATGAAAAATATTTTCTGTGTATGAAAAATATCACCTAAGAATTATACCTTCCCTCTCTTTATTATTCTCATTGCCTTTTTTTTTTAAATTCTGACATCTCCCAAACTCTCTTGAGATGACAACATGACCAAAGATCATGCTGGTAGAAAACATCGAAGTATTTGAGGAAGTCAAGATGTGCTAATGAAACTTCTGACAGATACATATGGTGTCGCTAATTATAAATTATGTTATATCATTTCCAAGGTCACTTCCACCATCCCAGCTAAAGTAAGTGGTCTGCAAAAGGAGGTTAAATACTTGAACATTTCACAAGAAAAGTCTGTCTTATAAAACTGACTAGAGAAATAAGAATGAAAGGATGAGGAGGAGCAGGAAAAAAAAAAAGAGAGTAAACAGAAGGGAGAATTAGGAAGAAGATGAGTGATGAATTGATGAGCTCCATTAAGCACCTTACTAGATGGATACTACATATGCATTATCTCATATAGTCCTCTCAACAACCCTAAAGGTAGGGCCTATCATTTTTCTTGTTTTACAGATGAGGAATTCAAAACTACACCAAGTCAAATAACTTGCCCAAGGTAAAGTTATGAAGGAAGGAATCCAAGGTTCTAAGCCTTTCCCCAAGAATTTTATAGTTCCACAGAACACAGAAATTAAATATGTGCCACAAATGAAGAAATAAGACATGACATGGAATCAAGGCCCATGTGATATCTTATGGTATTTTTCCAAACTTATTCACTCCTGGTCTGCCCTTCTTATGCTTACCAGTGGGCAGAGTGTTTTGTTCACCCAATGTCTTCAAAGGCTGTTCCTTCAGTCTGAAAGAGAAGACATATGGTAGTAACAGAGCCAAGAAGATCCAAAGTTAACCCTCAGCCCTTAGGAACAAGAAGTAATTGGTCATTATTTTAAGTCACTCAAATGTTGGGATTGTTTTTTACTGCAGCAAAAGCTGACTATGTAGACTGAAATGTGCAATGCTGCTACAGGCAGTCAGGTTTCCTCAGGTTACCAGCTCTCAATAAGGGAGCAGGGAGAATAGAAATTCACAAAGGGAGTGGGGGATGGGAATAGGAAAGACAGTCGAATGAATCAGACATAACTTTCCTTTGTTCATATATGAATAATCTCCCAGTATAACTCCACATGATGTTCAACTACCAGAATGGGGTCCTAGTTAGAATAAGTTATACTCCATGTATGTATAATATGTCAAAATACATTCTACTGTCATATATATCTAAAGAAAACAAATTAAGAAAGTCATCCAGTTTTTAGAAGATTATCCAAAATGTTTTACAGGCAAGTGCAGCAGACCCACCATTCCCTCCCGGCCTTAGGGATGACTTTGCAAGAATACAATTTGCAGAATCATAGAAACCCACAAACAGGTTGGATCTACAGAAAACGTGGGCTCATAGTCAGTGTAAAGTGGACTTAAGGTTTTCCAAGGATTCACTTAGAGAAGTGCTGCTTGTCGAACAAATGCCAGTGAATGTGTAGATGCCACAGCTCCAAAGTCACACAGTCAGCCCACAGCACTGGTCTATGCTGGTGAAGACACCCTTCTTTCAGCCCCAGGGTCTGTGGGGTATCTCTGGAACATGAGGGAGATGTCACTAATTAAACTGGAGAGAGAATAATTCAGCAAAGTCATACCGTTGAACATGTTGAATATCCCTGTCCTTTCCTTTAGATCTCCTGGCAGGTGTTTTTGACAAAAGCAGTATTTCTTTCCCTAAAACACTTGACATTCTTGCTTGCTCTAGGGAATCCACAATGCTGCCTCTGTCTGTTCATGGATTCACTAACCCCGATGTTGCATCAGTATTCCACCCTATGATCAGTAGGTAAAAGTGGGGCCTGTCCGTTGAGGTTGACTTCATTTCTAAAATGATCTAGAATTGGTCGGAAGCAGAAGCAAATGCAAGGAAAACCGAGAGCTCATAATCAAACAAAGTAAGAATACAAGAGACAAGGCACCATAAGTGAGAGCAGCAGAACAACCAACACAAAAAGAGATTTGCAAGAGTTCAGACACTTAAATTCTTAAATAAAATACAAATAACCATGATTCCCATGTTAAAGAAATCAAACTGAAGGCTGCTTTCAGGAAAAATCTGTTTTGTTGGCACTAATCATCTTTCATTGCAATTCAATGAGTACATCAAGTAATGTGATAAACAAACTGCTGAGAGCTGGAATGCAGAGGAAAGGTATGCAGTCTGTGCTGAGTGAAATACTGTATTGCGATTACACTGTTTATAAGATCTTGGTGGGTGTTGAAAGAACCTGTCCATCACAAAATCCTACTATCGGGCTGACAAGACTTGAAGGCCTTAAGACCTTAGGGCTTGAGAAAACTGATGCCCTCTTGTGCTGCCTGTGGGAGTATGAATTGGTACAACCTTCCAGGAGGGCCACTCTGAAACATCGAAAGCTGAAAAAACAAACTCTCTGACCAAATAGTTCTCTTATAGGAATGTATTCTAATGAATCCACTAAGAAGGCATGCCAATATTTGGCTATGAAATCAGAAGCAGAATAAATATTATTTTTAAAAAGAGGATTATTAAAGTAATGATACACATCCAAGGGAAAAGTAAGACTGGTGTACTTTTAAAATTTTTCCTGATATAGGGGACTGAACCCAGAATCTAGCACATTCTCTACCACTAAGCTACATCCCCAGCTTGGCTTTTATTTATTAATTTCTTTTAAAAATCAGATATAAATTTTATTAAATGTATAACTTTAGGCTACTTAATTTAACCTTTAGAAGCCTCCATTTTCTTATTTAAGTGAAAATGATATCTACACTGAAGCATTATTCCAAGAATAAATGGGATAAAATATACAAAGTGATTAGTTCATGTTTGCTACATATTCAATTAATATATGGCAGCGATTTTTCTATATTAAGTTTTTCTTATATTTACAATAGCAGAAAGGAAAAAAATAAAGTTGAATCTACTATTGTCAGCAGGGTTCAGTGGCTCGGGAGGCTGAGGCAGGAGGATTGTGAGTTCAAAGACAGCCTCAGCAAAAGACAGGCATAAGCAACTCAGTGAGATCCTGTCTCTAAATAAAATACAAACAATAGCTGGGGATGTGGCTTAGTGGTTGAGTGCCCCTGAGTTCCATCCCCTGTACCAAAAAGACAAAACCTACTATTGTCAAAAATCCTGAAAAGTCTAAAAGAACAAATGCTATCACTGCTCTATAGTCTAATATCATTTACAATTACTACATACAAAGCCTATCTGCTTCCACTATCCTTCTACAAAAATAGTTCACATAAGCAGGAACCCTAGGATAGTATGCTTTTTCTCAAATCCTTGGACAGAGTTATGAGGTGGTAGACTGCATAGGCAATCCTCAGAACAAAATCTGAAGTAGCTGGGCACAGCAGCCCTCTTCTGGGGACATAAGAAAATGCAACCAAGGCCAGGGGTGTAGTTCTGTGGTCCAGAACTGTGTTTAGCATGTAAAATACCCTGGGTTCAGTCCCCAGCACAGGAAAGGGAAGGGAGGGATGGAGCGGGGCAGACAGGGAAGGAGGCAGGCAGGCAACCATTCCAAAGGATCTTGGCTGGATTGTCATTTGCATATAGTGGACACTTAAAGGTATGCTGAATGAGTGGTCTGGCTTCAATCTTACAAAAGCTGAGTTCATTTTTACTTATCCTGTAGAATGTAAAAACATAGTTCTAAAAGTAAATGATATACTGATAGGCTGTTACAGGTTTAAAATTAAAATAATGAAATCTTGAAGCTAAATAGCCAAATATTTACCTTTATAAATATTGAGTATTTAGGGCTGGGGTTGTGGCTCAGCGGTAGAGTGCTTGCCTAGCATGTGAGGCGCTTGGTTTGATCCTCAGCACCATATAAAAATAAATAAACATAATAAAGTTATTGTGTCCAACTACAAAAAAAGAATTTTAAAAAATTGAGTGTTTAAAAGTCTCAGGTTTCTCATCTATAAATCTCAAGAGTAATAGTACCTTATAAGGTGATTTTGAAAATAAAGTGAACAAAGGCAGTTATTTGCCACAGTGTTTAGCAGACAACAAATGCTTAACAAATTAGGCCAAAGAGGGATGGGGGGGAGGAAAAAAAATGAGGCCATTATTTTCAGCTTTTACATTTCATAATCTTTGCAATAATCATTTTACTTTATACAATCTTCTCAAATGTTTACAAAAATGGACTCTAAGGAATCTTAAGAGATTACCTCTAAAAAATATGCACATGTAATTTTAAAAAGAATGACACATGCCTAAAAAAGAAAACATGAAAACCTTGTAAACTTTAAGATTTGTTCACCAAAAATTTGTTTATTAAGAGGCTAAGTTCTATATAGTTGGCTCAACATTTTCATGTAACTTAAGAGCCTAAGAGGCCCTGAACAATCCAGATGCCCACAACACAGACATGTATACAGTAAATGACTATGTTTCTGATCCTTAAATGAGACTTCTGTGACTTCCCTTTGCCAGATAAATAAAACATATCTTTCAAAGTTAACACAACTTCAGAAATTCAAAAATTCTTAGTTCTCCAAGTTTTTTAAACCCAAAATCAAAAGCCTTCATTTGAATCAACACTGAGAAAAAGAGCAATGAAAAGAAGCTATTTTATTCATTACAGAGCAAAAATACAGACTGTATTTACTAATTTGTTTTCTACTTGGGAGAATATACTTTATATTTAAAGAAATAAACAATTAGTTGTCAGGAGTTGCTTTTGGTGAATGATCAATAAGTGCCTTGTCAGGAGTTGGATATTGATACCAGGGCCCATCGCCTCTCTCACGCATTAGTCTTCGAACTTCCAGCTCCTTTAACCTGTAACAAATAGAAAAACAATACTGTGATTCCAGCTTTCCAATTACAAGGAGAATTTTTTTTTTTTTTTTTTTTTATACTGGGGATTGAACCCAGGGGCGCTTTACAACTGAGTCATATCCCTAACCCTTTTCAATTTTTATTTTGAGACAGAGTCTTGCTAAGTTGAAGGGCTTGCTAAGTTGCTGAGGATGGCCTTGAACTTGCAATCCTTCCGAATCACCTGGATTACAGGTATGTGCCACTGTGCCTGGTTCCAGTTACCAATTTAATGTATCAGTTCCATAAAGAACCACTAGAAAGTTTATGTACACAGATCATGACTAAGGCACACTTATAGTAAGTATCCCAAAGCAAAATTTAGGACTTATTCTTTACTTTTATCTTGCTTATGTACTTAGTCATTGAATAGTTTTTGCATCTAAATATTATTTGAATTGATGATTAATTCTCTCCTTTACTATCCCTGCTCTTTGTCTGGACAGATAATTTTCACCTGAATTGTGACAATGCTTTCCTGTCTTTCCATCTTTTAGATGCAAGGAGTCATTAATGCAACACCTACTGTTGTGATCCTATGCTATTTTGAGTATTAGGAAAATTATCTGCTTTTCTAGAGGAGCTCATATTCTGTCTGTATTGGCTGTTCATCACTATTGCAAAGAAAATTTGAGGGCAGAATATCATATTCACCAGCATTATACTGTGCCCAGTTAATGGTAGATCCTCAGTCAATATTTGTAAAGAAAAAAGAAAGAAAGTAGGTTAGTTGGACACAGTGGCATGAGCATGTAGTTCCAGTTCCTGGGATGGGGAGGTCTAAAGCAGAAGGATCACTTAAGCCCAGGAGTTTTGAGGCCAACCTAAGCAACTGTGAGACCCCATCCCAGGAAGATAAGAGAGAGAGGGAGACAGACAGAGAGAGATCTCTCTTAAAAGAAGCATTCTTCAACTCTAAGATCTACTCTGTCCTCAACCTTCCTCACAAATTGAATAATTTCTATTCTGCAAAGATGCTCTACTCCTCTTCCATATTCAAAATCTGCATAAACTACTACCTGAATCAGTCCCTTCTCCATTAAACCTTTTAAATTTCATTTTAATAGAACATACACAGATCACTTTTCACATGACTGGAAATAAACCACAGTTAAATGTCACACTTTATCAACAATAACAAGCTCACCGATCTTATGTAAAGAGAAAACGTACCTTTGCAACTGTGTACTTATAAGATGTCTATTCATCTTTTTTTAAGGATTAAATACCATCATCTTTTTTAAAGGGTTAAATATCATCCTTTAGAATGCAATTATCCAAAATGTAAGTAATTAAAATAGTCACCAACAGGGGACTAAGTAGTAAAACAAGTTATGGCTTATCTACATAATGGATTACCATGTAATACTAAAAAGAATAAGGAGAATCTATTCATAGTAATGTGGGAACAGATGATAAATATATTGTTAGGTTAAAAATGCAACATATAGGAGCTGGGAATATAGCTCAGTTGATACAGTGCTTGCCTTGCATGCACAAAGCCCTGGATTGGATCCCCAGCACCACCAAAAAGAAAAGGAAAAACAAAAAAACAAAACAAAACAAAAGCAAGATACAAAATAAGTATATGTAGCACTTTCCCATTTCATTAAAAAGTGGTAAATAACCATTTGTGAATCTGTATAAATACACATGCATATAGCATTAAAAACTGTAAACAGCAAGACACAGAGGCACATGCCTATAATCCCAGTGAGTTGAGAGGCTGAGACATGAGGATTCCAAGTTCGAGGCCAGCCTTAGCAATTTAGCAAGACCCTAAGAAACTTAGTGAGACCCTGTATCAAAATAAAAGGTCTGAGGATGTGATTAAGTGCCCCTGTGTTCAATTCCTGGTACACAAAAACCTATGAAGAACTAAAAATAACAGTTATCTCTGGGGGAGTCAACTATGGGAGACATCTCTTTCTATTTTTTCTTTTCCTGTTTCAGTTTTTTAAATATCTAAATGCATACTTTTTAAAACCCCACATTCCGCTGGGTGTGGTGGTACATGCCTATAATCCCACTGGCTTAAGAAGCTGAGGCAGGAGGATCACAAGTTCAAAGCCAGCCTCAGCAATTTAGTGAGGCCTAAATAACTTGGTAAGCCCCCGTTTCAAAATAAAACATAAAATGGGCTGGTGATGTGACTTAGTGGTTAAGCACCCCTGAGTTCAATCCCCAATACCAAAACAAGCAAAAACAAAAACACCCCCCCCACCCCCAACACACACACACACATTCCATCATCATATCAGCATCTTTCCTTTAGGGATAGAAGTCAGGATTTTGGTTTGTTTGTTTTTTCTTTGTTTTGTTCTGTAACTGTTTAGGATCTCTACATGTCTGAGGAATTCTAGGGTCTGATCATTTAACTGGAACTCTAAGGTATGTGTCTGAAGTTCAAAAACGTCTTACTAACATTACTAAATATAAACCATATTTCTGTTCTATGCTCTTAAGTACTGAAAGATAGTTCCGTATGGTAACTACATATTCAGGAAACAGCCAATCACATTTTTTCACTGCTTAAATATTTTTCAACATCATAGAAATTTTTATAAACTATAAAATTTTAATAAATAGAAAGACCAATGGTAGCCTGAGGCCAAAATAAAGGATGGAGAGTCACTAGCATGGATGAAGAAGCACACAAAAACATTTTAGGATGATCAAAGGATCTGGATTGTGGTAGTAGATACAAAGGTATATGCTTTTTTTTTTTTTTTTTTAACAATTTTTTATATTTATTTTTTAGTTGAAGTTGGACACAATACTTTTATTTTACTTATTTATATGTGGTGCTGAGGATCGAACCCAGGGCCTCACATGTGATAGGCGAGTGCTCTACCACTGAGCCACAACCCCAGCCCCAAAGGTTTATGCTTTCCCAAAAACCCACTGAAGTTAACTGGTGATTTGATTGCTTATCAATTTTATCTCACTCTTAACACAAAAGAACGTGTGTGTGTGTGTGTGTGTGTGTGTGTGTGTAACTGTGGTGCTGGTGAACAAATTCAAAGCTTCACTGAGCTGTTCTCCAGTCCCCAAAAGAACATTTTAAGAAGTAATTCTCATATTATATATTTATTTATTTAATCCATACATGACCAAGACCTTAAAAACTAAAGGACAAACATGACAATAATTGAATGAATAAATACACAGAAAGCAACTATAACATTGTTATATAGTAAGTATTAAAAACCATACATATTTGTTATCTGAAACATATACTGCTATGTTACAAATAATTTTTCACTGCCAAAAGACAGATGACAAACTGAGAAAATATATCTGCAACAAAATAAAGAAGGACTAATTTAACTGATGTATAAATCAGTTAATATCAGTAGAAAAACGGGCAATTTATAGAGATGCACACAACTATTAGATCTATGGAAAAAAAACCCCAACCTTACAAAGAAATAGAAAGTCAAAATAATAAGATATTACTTTCAACTATTATAACAACAAAATGCTTAAGATTGATAAATTCCATTTCTGATAACTCAGAAATTATCATAGGTGATGGAAAAAATAACTGGTGCAACTTTCTGAAGAAGAGTTTGGCAATATCTATCAACATATAAAAGCAAACATATATATAATAACACATATAAGAATAAAAACTTGGAAAGAATCTATGTACCAACAATAGGGGACTGGTAATAAAAAGTAAAGCACATCTACCCAATAAAATATATAATGCAGCGTTAAAAAGAATGGGCATATGCCATCACAGAAAGATCACCAAGGTATATTCATTGAAATGAGACAAGGCACAGAACACTGTTTATAGGAGGATTCTATCTGTATTACTATAATTTTAAATGATATTATAAAATTTATTTTTTTACATATAAAATTTTCTCTAGGAACATATATAGTTGCTAAATAGGGGTTATTTCTAAGGATTAGACTAGGTGTAGGATGGAAGGAAATTGGGTAGGATGGGGAGAGAGTTGCCTTGTATATACATGAGTATTTTTAAAAGAATTCCTTTTATTCTGACAGATATCATCTCTTTATCAACCCATCATCAACTCACAGTCTTCACTCTAAACAACAAAATTCTCTCATATTTTCTCTTGTGGTTTGCAACCCAAGAAAAGAATGTTCTTCCCCACCCCTTTTTTCCTACCGTAATTCAGCCTTTTCAGATTCAATCTGAAGAACAGCCATTGTTCTTTCATAATTCTTTTCAGGGCATTCAAAGAAAGTACGAGCAATCCATCTTGATATAGGATGCTGCCAGAGAAAATTTGTTTGAAATTAGACAGTTTCTGAACATTACTTGGCTTTTCTAGTTGATTATTCTTTAAAATGGCCTTCTCAGATACACCCGTAATACCTACTATATATCAACCATTTTATATATATTTTAAATAATTTCACTCCATTAGGTAGATACTATTTTTAGAGATGAGAAAATTGCACAAATTGTGCAGCTAAGTGGGAGTGTCCAGATTCTAACCAGGTCTGCTTGACTCCAAAGCCTGTGCTCTCTCATATTACACTATGCATAGGTATGTGAAGTGGTAGATTCAGGAGGAAAATCCAGATTTTGTTGATCTCAACATGAAGCCCCTTCCACCAGCTGCTAAAGATAAAACTAATTTCATAGTTTCCCTTAAGATTTAAAATGAAACACTGCTTTTCTAAAATATAATTCATTCAGACAATAAAATGAGGCATACTCTATTCAAGGTCAGCTCATTATAATACTTGTAAAGACAATAGGTTAATTCTGTCTTTTGGATATAATAACTGTTTATTATATCCAAATATAATAAACAGTTATTATATCTGGAGTCAAGCTTAATGGGTTCAGTAAGTACTGGCCCCCTCTCTCAGGTTCTTAATCTATGAGTCCCAAATTTTCAATTTTGTGAATATTTCAACAATATTGACACAGATGCATTAAAATAGGCTGGAAACCATAATCTGAAGTTCATATTATTAATAACATTATATTATCATCATACAATTATATAATTATATATTATATGCCATGTTTAAGTTTTTATAGGTGTTTCACATCTGGGACAACGGGACAAAATGTGTTAAGCCTTTTAAACCCAAATTTTCTCATCTTTAACATGAAAATAATAACAGTGCCTTTTACATGGAATGAGAAAATATTTGCAAAGCAGTATAGTGCCTGCTACACAGTAGGTGCTCAACAAAAGAGCTATCATTAGCACTGGTAATAGCTTTCTTATGGAACTGAACTTAGAACAAATTCTGTTATTTTGCTAGATTGAGAATACACTGCAGACAATTCTTTGAAAAGCTATAAAACTTAAATTAATAAAAGAAACAATAAAGGAATATACCAAGAACAGTTGCTTGAAATTGAATATGATAAGTATAAAGATACCAAACGGAATTTCACTTTAATGTACAAGAAAGGAAGTTTAATAGAGTAGAGGAGGCATAGGGGGACAGAGGAGGAGAGAAAAAAGGAAAGGGATGGGGCTCAAAAATCAAATTTCTTGCATGTATAATTTTATCAAAATGAACCCAATTTCTATGTACAATCATGATGCTTTAATAAAAAAATGAATAAACAAAAAATGGAATATGAAACTTTATCATAATTTCCATATTTAGGGATTAACCAGCATGTTGACAAGTACCTTAATGTAATTTTTGAAAAAATTTTTTTGTAGTTATTGATGAACAGATTGCCTTTATTTTATTTGTTTTATGTGGTACTAAGGATCAAACCCGGTGCCTCACATGTGCTAAGCAAGCATTCTGCCACTGAACTACAGCCCCAGCCCCTTAACCTAATTTTTAATGACCTATACAAACCTTATAATATTCCCAATGTTCTGGGATATAGCCTTCTGGAATTTCTGCTAATTCAGCTTCACCTAATAAGAGAAAATGATGGTGGTTCAACTTCAGCATTAGGAATTTAAAATATTAACTCTTCACCAATAAAGAAACCAACTTCTTGTAGGTTTAAAGGATCTTTTTATCTTTTCTTTCATTTATACTAAAGATCTAATATTCTAAATTCACTTTAAAATTGAAAATCCATTCATTATGGATTTTTAGATGTATTCTGAGTGTAAGGCATTATCTATAAGCATTATATGAGAGGTTCCAATTTTGTTTTTATAATACATAACCAGATACTATAAAAGACATTTTTTTTTGGTCCTCTCTATGAGACAAAACATTTTAGGATTCAAGGTTTTAGAAGCACTCTGAACAGATTTACCATGAACATCTGATGTCTACTGTCATTCACACTTTCATGTCTATTTTAGAGGATTTATAGGTTTATATATTTCAGGATGGATTTGAAAAATTCTCTCTCTCTTCCACCTCTTTTTCTTTTCTTATTCAGACTTATCAAAGCTAGTTTTGGGAAAGGAGGAGGAGAAGAAAATGAGGTTTTCAGAAGCCTCCTACATGGCCATAAAATTTATAACCTTCAAAGTTTCTGGAGGGAAAAAGAAATGTGCTAAAAAATAATATGGTACATTATTGTAGACTGAGATTTTGTTATTTAAAAAAAAAGACATGCTTATACTTATCTTACTGAGTTTTTCATTATAATACTCGTAAAGTTTACCAATTTCATGGTGTTGGCTGGAGGGGGAACTTACCAATAAATATATTCACCAGAGTTATGCCAATTGCTACTGGAAGCCCAGTCAACAAAATGTAGAATCTCTGTTAAAATTTAAAAAAAAAAAAAAAGATTTTTCTTACAACCATTTCCAATTCTTCCCATCCTTCAATTATCCTCACAATTCCCTTTATTTCTTATGATATAAATTTGTCAAACTGAAGATACAGTATCAAATTTTTAATTTATGTGATATTCTTGGGTTCTTGCCTTAAGACACCTATATTTAATACCAAAAATGAAAGAAAAAAGTAAAGGATAATTGTACAAGTATAATATAATATATATTTCAGTGACTTTTCACTTTTTGATTAAAGCAACATCATGAAAGTTAGAAAATTCACTATTAAGAGTAAAGAGTAAAACACATTAGTGTGATTTCAACCACTGAACAGGAAGGGTTTGAGATGGTCATGACAAAAAAAGGGGGCGCTCAGAGTTGGGATATAGCTCATTGGTGAAGCTCTGGCATAGCATGCTTGAGGTCCTGGGTTTGAGCCCCAGTACCACTAAAAAAAATCATGAACTATTTTGCCAGGTATGTTGGTACATACCTGTAATCCCAGCAACTTGGGAAACTAAGGCAGGAGGATGGCAAATTCAAGGCCAGTCTCAGCAACTTAGCAAGACCAGGTGTTAAAATAAAAATTTAAAATTAAGGGGCTGGGGTTGTGGCTCAGCATTAGAGCGCTCACTAGCATGGGCGAGGCCCTGGGTTCGATCCCCACCACCACATAAAAATAAATAAATAAAGATATTGTGTCCAACTACAACTAAAAAAAAATATTAAAAAAAATAAAATTAAATTAAAAAAAAAAATGGGCTGGGGATGTGGCTCAGTGGTTAAGTGAACTTGGGTTCAAATCCCTGGTACCAAAAAACAAAACAAAGCAAAAAAAAAAAAAAAAAGGAAAAGCAGGAGCTTAACCAAGGGGATGAAAAAGGACACAATGGGAGGGTAACAGAGAGTCTTGAGGCAGCCAGAACTCAAGTGATGAGCCAAAGCTTTAGAAACGATGGCACACAGTCCAGATAATCTCTCATTTTTCTATGCCTCTAGTTTCTTTTAAAGCCTTGAGATACAAATAAACAATCAGCACCCTAAATAAGTGATTATTATATTATTGCTAAATTAAGATTAAAGGTCAACATCACTCTGAAATCAATGTTCTCAAACAACATGTAAATTTTAAAAATCATATCCTCAAATAATAGATCTCCTTTATTAAAAGAAGTCCTCTAATGAATTCTTTGGTAATTTAAAGGATATTTTAGCAATACAAAAAAATCCTCTCATCAATCAATTTTTGAAGTTTTGTCAATTTTCACATTTGTCCCTCCCCACCCATTGCCCTCTTCTTTCTGGTGGGACGCTGGGTTCAAATCCAGGGCCTGCTACAGGCTAAGCAGGCACTCTAGCACTCTACCACTGACCCACACTCCCAGTCTTGCAGATTCTTTTTTACTGTTGAAGTAGAGAATACAAATTAGATTATAAAGCCTCATAATCTTGAGAAGAAAGGATTGGCTTAAGTTTTACCTCCAATTCAGTTTGATTCTAATTTAAGAAGAGATTTAGTAACAAATAAGACTTTACTGCACAATCTCATACCTTCTGAGGAAAGAAACATGAATTTGGCTGGGCACAGCAGCACATGCCTGTAATCCCAGTGGTTCAGGAGGCTGAGGCAGGAGAATCACAAGTTCAAAGCCAAACTCAACAACTTGGCGAGGCCCTAAGCAACTCAAAGAGAACCTATCTCTAAGTAAAATATAAAAAAGGGCTGAGGATATATGGCTCAGTGGCTAAGTATTCCTGGGTTCAACCCCTGGTTCCCCCTGAGTTTGCAGAATCAGATCTTTTACAAAATGAAGATGTTTTCTAAAGAAGCAGATTTTTTTCCTCCTTGTATGGGAAGATTTTAGTTCAACAAAAACTTTCAACTCACCAATAATTTCAAAAAACGCTTGTCATAATATGAAGAAGGTTTGATGATGAACAGTCTTTTCCCATGGTCTGCACTGTGTCGCACAGGAGCTGGAAATATTAAGTTATCCTGTTTTATACAAGGTTCATTTAGGAATACTGTTATTTTGTGATATAAAAACCGAATTATAAGAAAATATACATACATAAATGTTTAATGAATTAAGATTTAAAAATGCTTTTTAATTTTAGTACTAAAGCTAGGGCAGATAGAATACATATAGTCCTAAACTACAGCTCTCTCCTTTTTTTTTTTTTTTTTTTTTGTGTGTGTGTGTGTGGTGGTGGGGACATAATGCAGGACCTCATGCATACTAGACAAATAATCTACCACTGCACAGCACCCCTCATTTTAATTCAATGTTAAAGAAACACTGAAACATCATTTCAAATTGTTTCAATAGCAGGCAGGAAAGTCAGATTCTCTGGATGAGCTGCTTATCTTTGTTTCCTCTGCAATAAATATTTGCTAATATTGCAAAAAAAATTTTGAAATTGTGCTATTTCACATAATAAGGTAATATACATTTAGGAAGTTGCTGCAAAATAGATGCAAAGGAATATCAGTATTTATTCAATGAATTTTCAGCGGAAATTCAAACTTGTTACAAAACCATATCTCTACCTTGACATAATCCATTTGTAAACCATTGCGATTAAGAATACCCTCCTCTTCAACCCCTATCCCACCCTAGATGGAACTTAAGAAAGCCTTGTTGGAGATAAACTGAGACAAAATTTCACACCTAGGTCCTCTTTCTACACTGCCTGTTTTGGAGGTCTGCAAGGATCACTCCGGGTATTCCAAGCCTTTCCCAGGAAAAGATCTAGTGGTTACTAAGAAACGGTGTTACTATGGTTCTGCTGTGTAATTGCTCTTAAATTCTGAATGAGAGTCATTGTAGAATAAAAAATTTTAATTTCCCACTAAAGGAATTTCAGTCATAATTGATGTCGAAAAGATCTGTATTTCTGGTTTACCATTTACTGTCTGGAATGCCCTCTTTTCTCCTAAAATCTATCCTTTATGCCCAGGTGTTTTCCAAGAAGTCAGCAATGCCCCCAATCAGATAAGATCTCTGCTACTTCTGAATTGCTGTCCATCTTAGTCATGTTGTCCTGGTTTCCAGGACCTGTGTGGATGCCAAAATCTGCAGTTCCTCAAGTCTATTACATGAAATGGCATAATATTTGCATATAACTTGTGCATATTATTTCACATATTTTACTCTAGATTATTTAGAAACCGAATACAGTGAGTGTTATGCAAATAGTCATTATGCTGTATTAATAAGGGAATAATGACAAAGAAAAAACCTATATACATATTTAGTTACAAATGCTTTTTTTTTTCCTGAATATTTTCAACCCATGATTGGTTAGATCTGAGATGCAGAACCATGCTTATAGAGGGCTAATTGTATTTGCTTTTACTACTACCACTTTTGATTATAAATGCTTTGAAGACGGAATCCATCTTAATTTGGTATTACTTGCAGCATCTTGCAATGAACTTAGGATATTAATTAACTCACAAAACAATGAGAAGTTAGCAAGAATTTACTAAATATAATAAAATAACAAGATTAAGATAACTTGGCAACATTAACATGGATTCCAATAAATCATTTGAAGAGATACCATTAGGGAATTTTAAATTTTTTTTTTTAATATTTATTTATTTTTTTTAGTTTTTGGCGGACACAACATCTTTGTTTGTATGTGGTGCTGAGGATCGAACCCGGGCCGCACGCATGCCAGGCGAGCGCGCTACTGCTTGAGCCACATCCCCAGCCCGGGAATTTTAAATTTTTTAAAATTTTTTTATTTGTTCTTTTTAGATATACATGACAGTACAGTACATTTTGACATATTATACATACATAGGCTATAACTCCATTAGGGAATTTTATGATGACAATAGGTTGGATGATACCACAAACCACTCATTAATTCACTAAATATTTAATGTGCAGGTCCTAACCTAGGCAGAAGGATATGGATCCTGCTGGGATAAAAGACACTAAACAATTATAAATCTATGAGTGCAACAAAGGAAAAATAGCAGTAAAAAAGAACAAGCCCTATTCAGACAGGATGGTGGGACAGGGGTGAGAGGAAGGTATATTATAAGTTGGAAAGGAGCAAGTTAGATCAATTTGTAATAGGTAAATGATTGACCGATTGACGAATTAGACATAAAAGATGATGATTAATTAATGAAGTAACCTAACAAAGGGATCTCTCAAATGCCCTGCAGCATGAAGATTTTTTATGAATGGAATGGGTGAAATAGACATTCCTGGCTTTTTGAGTCTTGGAAACAAAGCTACTGTTACAAAATGGCTATTACACTAATGATGAATTAGTCTCCCAAAAAAGTCTTCATATACATTTACAAAAGGCTGGATCCAAAAGGCTCAAGTACAACAAGGTAAGAATAAAGTAAATGTAAAGTCCTATGTCGATGCCCCCCAAAATATAATTGCTCACAAAAAAACCAAAAGCCAATTCAATGTTAACCTGATGTACTAGAAGGACAGGGTCAAAACATGATGATCCTTGCTGCTCTTTATCTCCCAACTACAGAAGTTTATCCACTCCACAGCATATTATTTTATAGGGAAAATCTCGAGTTTCCCCTAACTTAAAGCAACCAGATGGCAAACAACTTGGAAACTGACCTCATGAAACTGAATGAACTGAAGTTAATTGGCATACAATAAAAGAAGTCTGGATAAAGACCAGATAAATGTTTTTATGGAGCTCAAGAGCTGTCCCATGTAAGAGAATGTATTCAATTCTGTGTTGACATGAAGGGAAGAACTAGGCTCAATGTGTGAAAGAGTAATTCTCAGCTTGATATGAGAAGGTTCTAAAACTGTAGAACTTGCAGAATTGTAGACAGTCTTCACCCATTCCCCATTACAAAGTTATGTTAATATCAATAATGGGATATAACAAGAACTAGCACAATAGAGGGGGTTAGCCTAGAGGAATTCTGTTTAGTCTAGAGAATCTGAAATATATGATCTAAGAATAAACAGGTATGCTCTTCTAACTCATCTCTCAATACTTCCCTTCCAATTTCAGGAAATCTCTCCTACCTTCAGGTTTTTGCACTTTCTTTCCCCTCTACCTGGAATGCTTTTCCCTATACTGCCTCCACATATCATCCTTCAGGGCTAACATCAAGTGTCACTTCCTCAGAGAGGTCTTCTCTAAGACTTCTCATCCAAAGTTAGTCTCCCACTTAATACCTTTAATATCATTTGGTAATTTCCTTTAGAGCAAGAAGCACTAACCCTAGTTATCTTTTTTTTTTTTTCTTAAGTCCATTAGGTCAGGCACTGCCTATCTTATTCAGGCCTGTATCCCTAGTATTGGTACCTTTAGTGTCTGTAGCATGGTGGGCACTCTATGATTATGACTGAATTTACTTTTCTTAAGTAGATTAAATGCTGGTAGAGAATTTTTCTTAAGTCCCTGAAAATATTCTACATTTACTCAGAAGAGATAGTGCACTCCTAACTTTCCCTTTTAATCAAAGGGAAGGATTAAACTATATATGGTCTTAGGGAACATTACTATAAATGATATGGAAAAATGTAACACTAAACAATGGAAGAAAGCTTGGTATGGTTGCATTATAGTAATACTAATGCAGTTAACAATGTGAACTGCTTACTCTTTCTTTACAAATAACTACCTAATTGTTATATAATTATTCATGCCATTAAATGTGCTAGATAACTGTTATTATAATCAATTATTCTACAGTATATTTCATAGAACTAAACTCTTTTCAAATGTTATGAGCCTTCATGATCATATTATGAGTCATTGATGCAGTAGAGCCATTTGCTAACATTCTAAAATTATTAGGATGAATATGGCTTATAACCAAGTGACTCCCAGGATTTCTGGAACTCAGTTCCACCTACCACAAGCATCTTCCACCACTCTCCAAAACCTGAAATTTCTCAATTAGGTATTCATTAATTATATAAGCCTAACCCTTCAAAAAACAATTTTAAATATGCACATAGCCTCAGAAAAGTTATTAAGTCTTTGACAATTCTGATTTTCAGACCACTGAATACTATAATGAAGGATCTTTTCGTGTGTGTTTCAAAGACAACACTCAACAAATTAAAAAAAAAAAAACCCACAACACTCAAAATTTGATCACTTTTTTCCCCCTCATTCTCAGGTAAGGGCACTATCAAATACCCAGGCTAAAAATCTCAAGTCGTCTTCCTTGCATCTACTGCTCATTCACCATTCACCAAGACGTCTTGATTCTAAGATTCAAACTCTTCAGTACCTTCAAAGCCTTCTTTACCCTAATGACCTAAGTAACCGACATCTCCTATGAGCCATCTCCTACAAAGCATCTTTCTAAAGATGCTTACTGATGTAGCTTCTGCTAAAGTACTCTTTGTTGTCTACAAAATAAACTGAAGATACTTGGTTTTGTATTTAGACCTTTCCCTACCTTCCCCTAGTTTGATCCCAACCTCCCTTATTTTAACCTTCTTTCCCAACATCTATTCATCCCAAGAGCCCCATATCCAAGCACATCAGAAAACTCACCCACTGTACTTCTACCAGTCTCACCTGTTAAAATGATTCCCACAATTTAGTTAAAATAGTACATATTGCTTGTATGAATTAACTCACGAACTTTGTTTATGTAGCTGTTAGTCAGCTTTCAATTACTGTAAAAAAATATCTGAGATAAATCAACTTAAAAAGAGAAAAGGGGGCTAGGGCTGTAGCTTATTGGCAGAGCACTTGCCTAGCACTCATGAGGCACTGGGTTCGATCCTTGGCACCACATAAAAATAAACAAATAAAATTAAGGCATGCTGTCCATTTACTACTAAAAAAGAAAAATTTAAAAAAAGAAAAGAAAAGAAGAGAGAGAGAAAAGGCTTATTTGGCTCATAGAGTCCAGGGATTACAGAACATGCTGAGTTGGCCCTGTTCCTTTTGGGCCTATGGCAAGGCAGAACATTATGGTGGCAGCACATGGTGGAGCAAGCAGCATACTTCCTAGCGATCAAGGAACCAGAGAGGAAAAGTATTGAAGTCCCAATAGCTCCTTCAAGGGCATACCACTGAAGACCTAAAGACTTCTCACTAGATGCCACCTCTTAAAGTCTCCATTCATCACTTCCCCAAAGTGCTACAGCTGGGGACCAAGCCATTAACATATAGGCCTTATCCAAACCAAGCATTATCCACTTTAATACTCTTCACATTTTTTTCAAACCATGATTTGTTCATGCCGATCTTTAAGTTAAAGTTCCTTATAGCAAAAGGAAGGCCTAAAGCTCATCTTTGGAATTCCTTTATAATTGATGTTTAATAAATAATTTAATTAAATGAAGAACATATATTTATTTGCTTATTTTCTGAGAAAGGTTTTCACCAAGGTGAAAGAGGATGAAATGACATCAATAGGTGTTTTAAAAAAGGTGTGTTCACAGAGCCCTATAGAAAGCTAATGCCAGAAAAGGCATGGACAACAACAACAACAACATAAATAAATAAACCAACTGGGCTTAAGGAAAATTTTTAATTTTTTTTTGCACCAAAATACACTATTGACAAAATAAAAAGGCAACCCATAAAATGGAAGAAAATATTTTCAAGTTATCTATCTGCTAAGAAATTGATAACCAGAATATATAGATAACTCCTCAAACTCAGTAACAACAAAACACGCAACCCCATGAAAATATAAAGGATTTGAATAGACATTTCTCCAAAAAAGATAAAACAAATGGACAAGAAGCATATGAAAATATGCTCAACAACACTAATCATTAGAGAAATATAAATCAAAACTAAAATGAGATAGTTATACACAGTTATATCCCATCAGGATAGCTACTATCAAAACTTTAGAAAATAAGAGAGTTGGTGAGAATGTAGAGAAACTGAAACTCTCCTACACTGCTGATGAGAATGAAAAATGGTATAGCCACTGTGGAAAACAGTAATGGCAGTTCCTCAAAAAATTAAAACCTGAATTACCATACAATCTAGCTGTTCCACTTCTGCATATGCACCCAAAAGAATTGAAAGCAAGGTCTTGAAGAGTTATGAATTCATGTTCATAGTAGCATTGTTCACAGTACATAAAACATAGAATCAACTTAAGTGTCCTCTGACAGATGACTGGGCAAGCAAAATGTGATAGAGTAGACCCTCTGAATCTGTGGATTCCACATCCCTGGATTCAGCCAATCATGGGTGGAAAGTATTTAGGGAAAAAAACTGCTTCTGTGCTAAACATGCATGCTTTTTTCTTTATCATTTTCCCTAAGCAATACAGCATAACCATTATTTACATAGTACTACATTATATAAGCAATCCAGAGATGATTTATAGTATACAGAAGGATGTAGCTAGGTTATATACATATATTAAGTTATTTTATACAAGAGACCTGAGTAACTGGGAATTTGGGGCATTTGTGGAGATCGTGGAACCAATTTATTGCAGATACAAGGGATGAGAGATAATTACATATACATATTATTCAGCTTTAAAAAGAAAAGAAATTCTTTCTTTCCTGTCGTATGTTATATTATGAATGAACTTTGTGGACATTATGCTAAGGGAAATAAGCCAGACATAAAAAGTCAAAATGTACGTTCCCACTTATGATGAATTTAAAATAGTCATAGGGACAAATAGTAGAATGGTGGTTATCAGGAGCTGATCAGGACAGATGGGGAGTTACTCCTTTGTTGACACAGTTAGTTTTACAAGATGAAAAGAATTATAGAGATAGATAGTGGTGATCATTACACAACGTTATGAATACATTAAATATAACTGATCTGTAGACTTAAAAATAGTTAAGATAGCTGGCGCAGTGGCACACGCCTATAATCCCAGTGGCTCAGGAGGCTGAGGCAGGAGGATCCTGAGTTCAAAGCCAGCCTAAGCAATGATGAGGGGCTAAGCAACTCAGTGAGACCTTGTCTCTAAATAAAATACAAAATACGGTTGGGGATTGCTGAATGGCCCTAAATTCAATCCTTGGTAACCACTCCCCCCAAACCAAAAAATGTTAAGATAGTAAAGTTTATATTAAGTGCTATCCATTTTTCCCATTCTTCACAACTACGTTCCGAGATAAGTTTAAAATCATCATCTTTTTAAAGATAAGAAAAAAAAATTATGAGCAATTAAGTATTCAAAATTTAGTTTCCGGGGCTGGGAATATAGCTCAGTTAGGAGAGTGCTTGCCTTGCATGCACAAGGGCCTGGGTTCAATCCCCAGCACCACACACACACACATACAAAAAGTTTAGTTTCCAAGATGTGACAACTCAAGGTCACAAAGCTTCTAAATTCTGGAGTTAGGATTTGAACCTTGGCAGTCTAGTTTCAGAGAAAACAAGACAAACTTCCCTTCCATATCAGAGCTTATTATCTTGTAGGGTTAAAATAGTAATTTTAAAAACAATAATGACAGATGCAAAACACCTTCAAAAGCAGGTACACAGGTATGACAGTCACCTTTAACATAGTTAAGAGTTTTTCCCTGCTCCCATTGAAAGGACAATTCCCCAATAATGATCCTTCCAGAACTCCATGAATGGGGAATAGCATAGCAAGAAGAACTGGGGTGAAACTTTACCTCAGTTTATCTCCAACTAGACTGGATTAAATACAATGTAGGAGAGTAAGTGAAGTATTTATATTTGTATATTTGAGGATATCTGTAATCAGAAGTGGTTTACAAAAGGATTTTATCAAGGAATAATAGCAGATATAGCTTTATAAGATGCTTAAATTCCTGCTGGAAATTTGTTGAATCCCACTGCTCCTTTCCAACATTTTCCAGTGAGTCCCTATGTATATTGCCTCATCATGTAAAGTGGAATAATTCAAATTAAAATTGGAAGGGGGGATAAATAAGACAAGATATTTTGAGGTTGGAAAACAATAATTTTGTTTTATGGTAAAAGTTTCACTTCCCTTTAGTATTGCACAGGGCAAATAACTTACAGTGTATCTTTGCTCAAGAGGATTAAATGAATCAATATTTTAAAGTCTTAGAATGGAGCCTGACATCAAATTAAAAAGCTTCTTCCCAGCAAAGAAAATAAGCAGGAAAGTGAAGAAAGAACCTACAGAATGGGAGAAAATTTTTGCTAGCTACTTTTCTGACAGAGGATTAATACCTAAAATATATAAAGAACTCAAAACACTTAACACCAAAAGAGCAAATAACCCAATTAATAAACAGGCCAATGTATTAAACAGATACTTCTCAAAAGAAGAAATACAAGTGACCAACAAACATATCAAAAAATGTTCAACATCATTAGCAATTATGGAAATGCAAATCAAAACTACACTGAGATTTCATCTCATATCAGTAAGAATGATAGTCATCAAGAATGCAAATAATAATGTTAGAGAGGATGTGAAGAAAAAGGTAACACTTATACACTGTTGGTGGGTCTGCAAATTAGTACAACCACTATGGAAATCAGTATGGAGGTTCCTTAAAAGAGGAGGCATGGGAACCCCATATGACCCACTCCTCAGTATTTATCCTAAAGAATTAAAATCAGCATACTATAATAATACATGCATATCCATGTTTATAGCAGCACAATTCACCATAGCCAAACTATGGTAGTCGAGGTAGCTACCAATGGATGAATGTATAAAGAAAAAGTAGTATATATACACAATGAAGTTTTATTCAGCAATAAAGAAAAATGAAATTACGTCATTTGCAGGAAAATGCCTGGAACCACAGACCATTAGGTTAAGCAAAATAAGCCAAACTCAGAGGTCAAGGATCATACATTTTTCTCTCATACATGGAAAAAGGAAAAGAAAGGTGGGGGTTGGGGATCTCATGAAAATCCAAGGGGGATTAGTAGTGGCAAGAAGTTCTGCAAATGATATTGGCCAAATTATATTGTTATATTATGCACATGTGTGAATGTGTAATAACAAAGCCCATCATTACACACAACTATAGTACACCAATTAAAAAATGTAAAAAGAAAATAAATGGGAATTTATAGACTTTAAAAAAAAAACCAACCCACAGAACAATAACAAAAGACTTTGATGTATAATAATACCAAACAAAAGAGAGGATTTCAAAGCAAAACAAACAAACAAAAAAAGAATAGGAGTTCAATACATGGTGGCTATCCTTGTTGCTAATTTAGTAGAGTGGTGCATTATTTTTATAATAATTGAATCAGTTTCCTCATCTGTAAAATGGGGTAATAACATTGTATTTACTCTGAGAGAATGAGATTTAATTCCAAGCATTTGATATTTTGCTACTTTAATTATTCAGGCCTCGGTAAAGCGGCCCATAATCCCTAAGGGGATCCAAATTAGCTCTCCTAGGAATGAATTATGACTTTCCTGGGACCACGGCAATTTTGACTTCTTGGACCCGTTTTTCAGTACCTAAAATTACTATTTTATGACTGTACTAATATAAAACAAATGCAATCCAAGCCAAATTCATTATTACATATTCATTAGTACCTAATGGGAAAGTTCACCCTGACCTTCCTCCGGGTCTACGTATTACATAGTTAGCATACGTGGCCTTCTCTGCAAAAAGACTTCCTATCTGTGGGACTAGAACCCAATGCAGGTGGAACTACCAAAAATCTGGTGCCCTAGAAAGTGACACACTCAGTTCTATAATTTTCTAGCCTCAGCGGCAAATTAGTACTAACTGGGGCTGTGAATAACATTTTTGTAAATGCTTATAATTAAAACGTAACTGGTCTGTTGGTTCGGGGAAATCTGCATACAGCTCGCGCTCTGTCTCCTAAAAGACCCAAGCCCACAATTTGTCCCGGCTCCCTCCAGATCCCACCAAGGTCACCTGGGAACAATCCTCCCATCTCTCACCCAGCACACCCTGCACGCACTTTCTCCCAAGGCCAGCACCCACCGACAGTCCTAGGAAAAACACGGGTGAGGAAGCCTCCGAGTCGGAGCCGAGAGCCAGCGCGGCGGCCAGACAGAACTGTCACTGCAGTGACCGAAGCCCGCTGCAATAAACTCATAGCCGCCATGGCTACCACGGGCAACAGGAAGCAGAGGGATAGAGTAACGGGAGCCGAGAGAGACAATTTAGCAACGAGGTCGAAGGGGCAGGACGGCCATGTTGAATAAGGGCAAAAGCCTATTCCTGTTCCCCTCATTGGTCAGTTTGAGATAAGGGAAGTGACGACATTTTTGGCGGAAACACGGCTACTTAATTATGCGAAAACATGGCTGCGGCCAGGTTAGCCATTATTTGTAGAAGAGTCCCGGCTGCGCTGAAGGTTTCCGGGTCGTTAATAACTCCAAAGGTCCCCGCTAGCACAGGGTAAGTGATGTGAGGAATAGATTTGTCTATTGTTCCAACTTTTGCTTTTGTTTGTTTGGTTGCCCAGATGCCGAAAACAGATCAGGGAGCGAAAGGCTGTCTACACCTCCGTGAAGAGTGGGACCTGGGGAGGAGAAGCTCACCTCTGACATTTCCCTTTTTCTCTCATTTTATCGCTGCCTGCTGTGGACCAGATAGTAATGGTGCTTGTAGATATGATGAGTTTGTTAAAGTAAATCTAGAGGTACAGAAGCATCCTCTTGGGGTGGGTTGGTTGGGAAAAACTTAACTGAAGGGCTTTTTGCTATGGGCATTGAATGCTGTGTCAGCTTTGGATGTATAAAGAAGAAGGGGTCTTTCCATGTTAAGATTCTGTCACAATGAGATCCCTCGGCAAATATTAAATAATGAAACTAGCCAAATGAATGGAGAGTCACCCTACAAGGTTGAGAAAGGAACGTCCCACAAGTGGTGTTCCTTATCTAAGGGTGGAAAAACTACTTGTCTTCTGGATAGACCAATCTTTTTTTTACTATAGAGTGTCCAGTTTCCTCTCTTTTATTAACATTTGGGTTTAAGCAGTTGAATTTTATAGAGTATATTAATCTTTGTTTTTTAAGGAAACAATGCATTTGTTGTTGAATGCACAGTTGAGCATCTGTTATGTGCTGCTGTTAATATTTACACGAACCTCAGAAATAAGCAATTATTGTGAAATTTTGTAGAGATTCAAAAACTGACGTGATTTGGGTGGCAAATTTGGATCAATTATCTCTTCTTCATTCTTTTTCCTTAAAAACGAAACAAAATTTTAGTATTGTGCATTATTATGAAATGAATATCTGCTTGTTTACAGACACTTTTGGGAAAATGAAGTAAAGCATTATGAAGAAAATAAAAACCAACTACAGTTCTGCTACTCAGAGATGAGCAGATTTGCATCTATTATTTTTAACTTTGCATAGATATGCATTTGTATGATTTTAAAATAAAGTTAGGATCATATTTACGTATACACAGTTTTGTTTACTACCATTGTTTTCCCTATTTTTTTTTTCTTAAAACAAATCAAACCAACAGAAAAGTCGCTGGAGTACTACAGAGAATAACCATATACTTACTCTTCACCTTTGTTAATAACATTTTGTCACTTTTTTTTTTACTCTATATATGCTCTTTTTATTCTGAACGATTTGACATATGTCATATTTCAGATATCATGGTACTTTTGGCATATATCCTCTAAGAAACAAACATACTGCATTACCACAATGATCACAGGAAATATAGTAATGTATTGTCATTATTGTACTACTGTTATCTATAGTAACGATTGTTATTATGGTCCAAACTTAAATTGTCCAAATTTAAATTGTCCAAATTAATTTTTAAAATTTTTTATTTAGGATCCAATGAAAGATCATTTATAGCATAGATTGCCATGTCCTTTAAGTCTTCTGTGATTCAAAACATTTTCTTTTTTTCCTCTTTCATACTGATATTTTTGATGGTTAGCTTTTTTAGACTAATTTATTAATTGTTTTCTCAAGAGTAGATCCAAGTTAAGTATTTATTCTTAGTAGAAAAACAACACTTGAGATACATTTCACTAGTTTCTTTTTAAATTATATTCCCAGATCATTAAATATTCTTTTAAAATTACTAATAGTTTATCATGCAGATGCACAATAATTTTTTAACCATTCTACACATTTGCATATTTCTGTAATTATCCATGTTTTGATATCATATATAATACTTTATTTGTCTTTAGTCTATTTTATTTTTTCTAGTATTGGGGATGGAACCCAGGGCCTTATGTGAACTAAGCAAGTGATTTTCCACTGAGCTAAACCCCCTCCACATATTCTAGTAGACATTTTAATTTGTAAATTCCCATGTATGGTCATTTATTTAGTTAATATTGCTAAAAGAATCACTGAGTTAAAGGAGGAAGAACTTTGAATCCTTGATACATGTTCCAAAGTCACCCTTTAAAATGTTTTTATTTACTGAAAGACTCACTCACCACAAAGGAGAAAAGACCTAAAAATGTTACCTTAACATAAAATTGTTTAAATATATTATCTCTGAAATTCTTGGGTAGGAACTTGTATGATGCAGTATCAAAAATACTTTCTGAAGTATCTTAAAAGTTTACTGCTTATGGTGCTGAATTCCCAGATAGGTTTTTGTTTGTTTGTTTGTTTTGTTTTTAAAGAGAGAGAGAAGAGAGAGAATTTTTTAAAAACTATTTATTTTTCAGTTTTCGGTGAACACAACATCTTCATTTTATTTTTATGTGGTGCAGAGGATTGAACCCAGCGCCTTTCACACATGCCAGGCGAGCGCGTTACCGCTTGAGCCATAACCCAGCCTCCAGATAGGTTTTTTAACATTATAGTGTGGAAAAGATTCATTTTATTGCTTATAAAATCCAAATATTGCAAAACTTTAATCATCTGTTTTTATTTGTTATGTTGCAGGTTTTCTCTTAGTTTGTTACCTAAGAATGTACCAAATGTCACATCCTTTTACCAGTGTAAATTCCTTCATACCACATTGTCAAGGAAAGGACTTGAAGAATTTTTTGATGATCCAAAGAATTGGGGAGAAGAAAAAGTAAAATCTGGTGAGATATTTGGATTGGTCAATATTAAATGTATTTATTGAACCCTCTATTATTCTAGAATTATTTATCCAGTTTAAGAATTAGTTAGATGTTTCCTTTCATTTCCTTTGGACTGTCTACCAGAGAAAATCAAAAGGTCATCAAAATAATACAGTTAATAATTCCTTAGTAGGTTAGCAAAAGGTTTAGAAAAGGAGTAGATTCGAAGTATTAATTAAGTGAAGTTTTTTGTTTTTTTTATGGACGTGGAGGAGGGGCTTTGTGTTTTATTTAGTTTTAGTGCAAATTGTATTTCCATATTTGGCAACACTAAATTCCCGATGCCTCTGCAAATGAAATATGATCAACAGACAAAAGTTTACAAATCATCTTCCTCTCTGTTAACTCAGTCTCTAACATCGGATTTTACGTTGAAAAATCTTCATCCCTCAAGAGTGAACACTGGACAGTTGACTTTTGCCCAGAAGCTGTGATACATGCAGTACCTTCTCCAGCATTTCAAGCTAAACTAATATGACTGCTTTCTCACATTGTGTACTAGAGATTGCTGGCTGATATGCAACCATCAATTAAGATTTTCTACTTTGAGGACACTTCCTTGTTTTTCTGTTAACTTAAGTGAAGTTTAAGGCTTATTTTAGACTCCATTTTTTAGTAATAATAAAAAATTAATTTGTAATTACATAAAATGTTTTAATATTAGGGTCCAAAAATACATTTGATACTGATGCCTAAAACTTTCTGAGGCCAGACATGGTGGTGCAAGTCTGTAATCCCAGCAACATGGGAGACTGAGACAGGAGGATCACAAGTTTAAGGCTAGCCTCAGCTTAGTGAGGCCCTAAGCAACTCAGTGAGACCCTGTCTTAAAATAAATAAATAAATGAAACTGGCAATACCCCAAACAAACAAATAAATAAAATGAAATTTCTGAATGCTATTGCCAGTAATATTACTGTTATTTTCCTATTGCTGTCTAATAATGGTATGTAAGAATGTTATTGTGTATTTTTTTTCTTTTTTTTTTTTTTTAATTTTTTATTGTTGGTTGTTCAATTTTTTTTGTTGTTATTGTGTATTTTACAGTAAGGAAACAGGTTTAGAGAGATAAGCAATTTGCCAAGGACATAGCTAGAAATATTATTTCATGTTATAAATTTGTCATTTTAATAGGAGCTGCATGGACTTGTCAGCAGTTAAGGAACAAAAGTAATGAAGATTTACATAAACTTTGGTAAGTACACTAATATCTTGGTGTTTGAAACAGTTACAGTATAACAGTGGGATATATCTATCTGATGTAAGAAATTGAGTAGTGATTTGTCTTACAGTACTCTGAATGACATATATGATATATAAGATCATGGGAGATTTTATAAATGTGACAGAGATTAGATTATATGAAGACAGGTCTCAAATAGTTGGGGTTTTAAAAATTTTACTGTAACTGCTACCAGTCATACTAATACCTTTATAATAGCATTTTCAGTAAACTAATAAAATGAAATGGGAAATAGTTCATCACATTTAGACTTCTCTTCTTTCTACTACCCTTTTTTTTTTTTTTTAAATAGTAATGGTCTGGCTTCTTTAGCCTATTTGCTTGGGGTTTTGTGCTAGAGGAAGCATTTAACTGGGAATTTAGGTAAATTTTTCTGGCAGGTACTCCTAATGAATTTGAGAGGGTTCAGAGAATTTAAGAAAGGGTTACCTTTTAAATTGACAGTGTTTAGCCCAGAAGTGTTTTGTTTAAGTTGTAGTTGCTTTTAAAATTGGGAAATATCACATAAAAAATAGACTCCTGATTTCTTTTGATTGATCAGATATGTGAACTGGCAACATTGTCCCTGCATTCCTGCATGACAACAACTGACTGGTCTGTGCAGCAAGAGTCCCTTCTGTCCCTTCTAGATGGAACAGTGCATACCACCATTCTTTATCCTCCGTGTTGTCCTTTCACTCAACCCACTTAATTCATAAATTTTATCTACCTAGGCACTCTAAGAGGCCTTTAAAGTGCTTATAAAAACCACTAATACTATATATTTACTATTGAAAAATAAGTGGTTTAAGCACTGTTATTGTGGTTTAGCAGTAAAGGGATAGGTAGGGCTATTTCAATATTGACTGAGGCTGACACCAAACAATCTTGTGCCTCACTTCCCCCCCTATTATCTATATCCATAGTATGGTGTACACCAATTTCTTTATCTTATTTTTAGCTCCCTCCACATTTCCTTTATTTTCTTCCAACTCTAATTTTTTTGGCAGGGGGATTGGGAGTTACTGAGAATTAAATCCAGGGATGCTTTGCCACTAAGCTGCATCCCAAGCCCTTTTAACTTTTTATATTGAGACAAGGTCTCATTAAGTTGCTCAGGGACTTGCTAAATTTCTGAGGCTGTCCTTGAACTTGTGATCCTGCTGCCTCCGCCTTCCAAGTCCCTGGGATTACAGATGTGAGTCTCAATGATGAACTGGCAGTGATTGTTTCATAAACAGATATAGTCACAAAACCTTCCCCTCATCTTTGCTCATCTGCTTCAGTACCTTTAATTTTGGTCCCTTTGCTCTCCTTTCCACCCTAACAAATCCTATCTTTTCTGTGAAGCCTTTTCCTCTTTGTTATAGCCAGAAGAGGTATCTTATTAACAATAGAGTGTGTTTAAAAAGTATATATGGAATGGGGGAACTCTAATGAGAATAGAAGGGAGACCAATAGATTGTAGGAAAGGAACCAGGTGGACAGAGGAGAGGAGATCAAAGGAGGTACTAGAGAATGGAATTGACCAAATTATGTTTTATATATATGTGTATAAATATTTAAATATCTATAAATATTTATACATATATATGTATAAATATGTCTCAATAATCCCACTATTATATATAACTGTAATACACCAATAAAAATTAATTAAAATACATAGAAATGGGTTTTGCACACAGCTCAAGATTTGAATGTAGAAGTCACTGTGTGACCCAAAATATTTGAATGCAAAGTTAGCTATGTGACCCAGAATATGTTTTTTTCTCTCAAACTTAAGATACTTCATTTAGGAAGGGAGAAGAAGGGGCATAGTCACGAACCTCAAAAAGTTGTTTTGAGGCCATCGGGGTAACTTGGACCTGTAATCCCAGTGGCTCGGGAGGCTGAGATAGGAGGATGTCAAGTTCAAAGCCAGTCTCAGCAACTTATCAACTCGGTGAGACCCTGTCTCTAAATGAAATATTAAAAAGGGAGGGTGTGTGGCTCAGTGCACCCCTGGGTTTAATCCTCAGTATCAAAAAAAAAAGGTGGTTGTTTTGAGAATGAAATGAAATACTGTATATAAAATGCTTAACATGCTGCCTAACTTATAACAGGTACTCAGTAAATGTTTCTTATATCCCTTTTTCCTTCTCTGTCTACTTAGACTGTAGAGACTATATTTTAGGCTTTTTATTACTCTTCTGTCATTTAACGTGGTATGTGGAAGATTTTGTGAACAAATGAATAAGCAAAGATATAGCTCTGTATAAAAGATTAATCACAATATTTTATGCATTGAAATTTCTAAAGGACTTTCAAGTATAGATCATTAAATTTGGTGTCAGAAATCACAACCACCATAGAACAGCATCATAGGTTTTGTGTTCCTTGATACAGGTATGTCCTACTGAAAGAAAGAAACATGCTTCTAACTCTCGAGCAGGAGGCTAAGAGGCAGAGATTGCCAATGCCAAGTCCAGAGCGGTTAGAAAAGGTAAGACTTGGGGCTGAGGATGTGGTTCAGCGGTAGAGTGCTTGCCTTGCATGTGTGACACACTAGGTTCGATCCTCAGCACCACATTAAAAAAATAAATAAAATAGAGGTATTAAAAACAAACAAACAAAAAAAGGTAAAGCTTGTGGGAAGCTTGACAGTCAAGTGCAGGATAAAAGCTAAAAGGAGTGAGTATATAGGTCCTGTATTTCTTATCAAATAAGACATATTTTTTTCTATTCTTGTTTGATTTTTAGTAAACTGACAGAGTGCAACCATCACAGCTATTGTATTTTAGAATATTTCTATCACTCTGAAAATAAAACTCATGCCCATCTCTATTCACTCCCCAATCCTACCTGCAACCCCAACATATGGGCGGATATATATTTTTAATACTCTTAAGAAGATACATAGGAGTGAAATTGCTGGGTCATATGGTAAAACCTCTGTCTAACATTGTAAGAAACAGTTGAATTATATTCTGAAGCAGCTGCACAGTGTTAGACCACAGGCGTGGTCTGGCCTGAGGCTCTGAGTTCAATTCTCAGCACCCCAAGAAATAAAAAAATAAAGTAGCTATACCACTATACATTTCCATCTCTGGTTCAGCCACTTTCTCACTAATTAGAACAGTTTTTTAAAATGTATTTATTTTACTAGGGTAAAAAACACATAACATAAAATTTGCCATCTTAACCATTATTAAGTGTACAGTTCCGTAGTGTTATATATATTCATGTGGTTGTGAAAAGATTAATTATCTTCTTAATTAGATTTTTGTTATCATTAAGAGAAAAATCTTTTGTATTCCTACTGCACTCCAAGGAATAATAAATTTTAGGTGTTTCTTATTTATCCTCCAAATTAGTCTATATTTGTAGAAGTGTGTCTAATTATTTTTATGTACACAAATTTGGTTATACTGCATATTATCTCCTGAAACTTGGACTTTTCACCTACCCATGGATTTCTTTCATATATGTAGATCTGCCTCCTTTTTTTCTGTGTTTAAAATGTGGTGTATATTCCATGTAGAAATTTTACATTTTATTTAGTTAGATTTATAAGTTTTTTTTCCTAGATTGCTTTCAAGGTCAAATGTTGTTGATTCTTCTGTCATGGAAACAGAACTTGGTTTTTTAACAATTTTAGTCTTGTGCCTAACTTTAATTAGTTTCTTTTTCCCACCTGTCCCAACCATGATTGCCACACTGACTTCAAGAGGGAAGGACATAGTATCCTTGGAGAAAATCAAAGAAAGTATGGAATAAAACCTCAGTTATTTACCCTAATTATGGAGAAGGTTTTCTGGCTTAGTGAAAATTGAGCTACATAACATTTTTGTTAACTTTATTTTGACATAATATTAGTCTTAGATAAAAGTTGCATAAACAGTATAATTAATTCTTATATGCCCTTTACTCACTTTCCACATGTGAATATTTTACCATATTTCTGTTATGCTTCTCTACCTCCTGCACCTCTCTATACATTGTCTTAACTCTTGGAGAATAAGTTGTATATATGATGTCCCTTTAATCCATAAAAACAATATATTTCAAAAAAGCTCAACAGTGTATATAAATATACAATTTTAAATCAGGAATTTAACATTATATAATTATGTAACTTATATAATGTATAAATCTTATACAGATTTTATCAAATATCCCATCAACATCCTTAAAATAAACAACAATAAAATCCTGGATTATTGGGGCTGGGGATGTGGCTCAAGCGGTAGCGCGCTCGCCTGGCATGCGTGCGGCCCGGGTTCGACCCTCAGCACCACATACAAACAAAGATGTTGTGTCCGCCGAAAACTAAAAAAAAAAATAAATATTTGAAAAAAAAAAAAAAAATCCTGGATTATGCATTTTCCAGTTTTATGTCTTAGTCCTGTTTAATCTGGAGTCTCAGTCTTTCTAGTGTTCTTGTGTTTTGTGACATACTACTAAAGAAACTTATTAAACAAAAATATTAAAAAACATATATGACATTGACATTAAGCATATAGTTCAGTCCCTCTATTTGGATTCACCTGATATTCCTCATGATAGGATTGAAGTGCTACTGGATTCTGCATAGTACATTAGATCAGGAGGGGCAGGATGTTAATTTGTTCTGTTAATGAAGATGTTAGCCTTAATAACTTGGATTAAAAAAACAATAATAACTTGGATTAGGTGGTGTCCTTTAGGTTTCTCCACTGTTTTTTCTTTGTATCTAAATAAATATCTTGTTAGGAAATGCTTTTAAGATCATGTAAATATCCTGTTACTTCTCAGCTTCACTCACTAGTTTTAGTATCCACTGATGATTCTTACTCTAATCAGTTATTATTATATTTGCTAAGTAGTGATTCTCTAATCCTGTGGCTTTCTACATTTTTCAGTTGGCTTTCTTCTATAAGGGAAGGCTTTCTCATCTTTGCATTTGTCTTTTTTCATTTATTACCATTAGTGGGGAGACATGGATTCCAATTTTATTGAATGAGTTATGATCCCTTAATAACATTATCCCATGTTTAATTGATGTTAATTCCTTCAAAATGGATGCTGTGTCCTCATGCCAGCAAGTGGACAGAAGGCATCGCAGAGAATTTGTTTGGTACTAACCTACCCCAGCCCTGGAACTGGCCACTTTACAAAAAAAACTGATTTCTTTTATATAATTGGAGAGTAAGATGTGCAGGGTAGGTGCCCTCATTGCTATATAAAATTTAAAAAGTAAAGTCACTTATGTTCATCTATATTTGCTAACTCTGCTGTGAAGGAAGTTTATATTTTATAGACTCTTGTAAGTGCATTGACAAGTAAGGATGATTTATAAATAACATTCTTTTTTTTTTTTTTTTTTTGGTGAAAATGTTTTTGCTAAAATAATGCTATTGTAAGAACTTTGAACTTCAGCAACAGATTATCCCTCACCCTGCAGTAACCAAACTTCAAATTTATTTAGTGTTCTTAGTGTTTCTTAGACATACTAAGGAAACTTTGTTACTCAAAATTTAAAAATATTGGGGCTGGGGTTGTGGCTCAATGATAGAGCGCTTGCCTAGCATGTGTGAGGCACAGGGTTTGATTCTTAGCACCACATATAAACAAATAAAATAAAGGTCCATTGACAACTAAAAAAGATTTTTTAAAAAAGTTGAAAAATATTTTCTATAAGATATAAACTGACGGGGCTGGGGTTGTGGCTCAGTGGCAGAGCACTTGCCTAGCATGTGTGAGGCACTGGGTTCGATTCTCAGCACCACATACAAATAAATAAAATAAAAAATTTCATCAACAACTAATAAAAATAGTTAAAAAAATCTGAGGTTTAAAAAAAAGATATAAACTGACAGTTTGCAACTGTTTAGGAAGATAGAAGAGAAACATGAGAATTACAACTGGGACAAAATATCACATATTACAGACAAATTTTGTTTATAAAACACTATTAAATCTAGTCTTTGAATTGTGGCAGAGTAGTTTGCTATGGTTGTGCCTAAAATAATTAAGTACACATTGAGATAAAAGACCCAGACTATGTGTGCTGCTTCTCTTTGTTGTGTCAGGACACGTGTATTTTTAGACTCAGAAAACTTTTAAGGGCTACTCTCTAAATTTAATTTCTGACTATAAGTAGGAGTATAGGCTATTACTGTGACATTGCCTCATTACTTTCATATTCTCTCAGCTGACTCTCTTTGCTCTGGGAAACTTATAAACTAGAAGTTTCTTTGAAGTTGACTGTTTGAATGAGGAGTATCTGATACTCATTGATAAGCTTATCATTTAGGAAATGATTGGAACCTGAAATATCAGATTTTAGAGTGTTCTGGGTTTGGAAATAATTGCATAAACTTTACTTTTTGAGCATCACTAATTTAAAGTCCAAAACTTTTTGAACATTGACATGATGCTTAACCTATACTTCTGATACTCCTTCTTGACTGCTGGTATGAACATTTGAATGTTAACTCTGTGGACTTGGTAGTCATTTACTTTCATTTCATTAGATTTGAGTTTGGAGCCTCAAGCCCTACTGTAGTTTGGGCAGATTCTTTAATACAGTCAGTCAACAGCCAGATTTACTTAAGATTCCTGAAGAATCTTGAGAGGTCTGTATTAGGCTCTTGCCAGTGTGCTTCTTTCCCTTTTCTAAGTTTGTCTGTCTTCGTAACAGGATTTTTCTTACCCATCTTTTAGCAAAGATTTTGTAGAAATTCATATAGTTGAGAAAACATAAATTTATTCTAAGGCCTCGAATGAAGTTGAAAATAGTGCTGTTAGCTAAATAAACAGGTTAGAAGGTAATTTGTCTGAAGGAGTAGCTTTCATTTCTTTCAAGTCTCATAGCAAACTGTGGGATTATCTTTATAATTGAATCATCCTTTTTGAGGATTTTTATAAGAAATGTGTCATATTAGATTGGGTATAGAGAAGTGATGGGAGGGGAGGGGAAGGGGGATAGGAAGGGCAGCAGAATAAAATAGACTCTAGTATTGCTGTATGTATATACATGTCTGTATAACCAATGTGATTCTGCAGCCTATACACTCAGAAAAATGAGAAATTATACCCCATTTGATTCAAATGTATGATATGTCAAGATCATTGTATTCTCATGTGCAACTAATAAAAAAAGCAACAAATATATATAGGCAGTATTTGACATGTGTCGTGATGCTCAAGGGTGATAAAAAAAAAAGAAACAAATATATATATATAGGCAGTATCTCACATGTGTCGTGATGCTCAAGGGTGATACACACACCTACCCATGTAAAAATGGCACTCATTATTTAGAAATATGAACAAGTTTGGCTCTTGTGACTTTACTATCTCCCAGTATATGGGTATTTTTAAATACATTATTCTGCCAGTATATTATGTACATTAGAAATCACACAATAGAAATCTTAAAATGTAGACATTCTAATAGTGTCTTTTTGTATTCTGGTTAATCTTTGCAATTACTCTAGTATCAGGATATAGACTGGTACTCCTTTCCCTGTAATAGCAACAGCTGCAAAGCCAACCAAAATGGTGTGAGCATATGAGGGAAACAGTGATCTGTCCAGGCTAAAATATGTTTTGTAGTATAACTATAGTTATAGTAGTATAAAGTAGTGAACTATAGTAGTTCACAGAGTTTTGAAATAGCCTGAGTTAAATTGGGTCTCCAGAAGGAATTTATACAAGTGTATCCCACTCCAGACAAAATAATACTTGGGAATCTGAGCTAAATAGATTTTTATTTAAATGAAACTTAAGTGGTATTATAGACACTTGTGTACAAACAGGATTTTAGGAAGTACTTGACAATGGTTCCTTGATAAAAACATCATTTTTTTTTTTAAGTTGTAGTTGGACACAATACCTTAATTTATTTATTTATATGTGCTGCTGAGGATCGAAACCAGTGCCTCACACGTACTAGGTGAGCACTCTACCACTGAGCCACAACCCCAGACCCCCCATCATAGATTTTTATATATCCTTGGTCTTATATATTCTTTTTCTTTGGAATTCTGTTGGAGGTGAGTGCTGAAATTGAATCTTTTTTTCTGATTTCTTGTTAGGTGGTTGATTCAATGGATGCATTAGATAAAGTTGTCCAGGAAAGAGAAGATGCATTAAGGCTTCTTCAGACTGGTCAGGAAAAAGCTAGACCTGGTGCTTGGAGAAGAGACATCTTTGGAAGAGTCATCTGGTACATAGATTACATTGTGATCATCTAAGATGAGAATGGAGATCCCATACCTCATTTGCTGTCCACTATCTTTTAATAATATTAACTCTGATCATTTCAGAGATTTATCTTGTATAAGAAGAGGACCCAGACCTATTTGCAACACTAGGATATGGACTGCAGGTCACTTTGATAAAACCAATAGCAGCTCAACTATCCCATTCTCATGATTGTTATGTATGTATAGGGTTTTTTATAACATTGATTCTTATCTTTTGTCATGGGATCTTTTGAGAATTTTTTGAAAGCTCTGGATCCTTGATCCAGGAACATAAACATATACACATATCATTTCAAGTTATAAGATTCTTGAAGCTAATTTCAGGATACACCACTGCCCTCTCTACCCATTAAGAACCTGCAACTTAAAAAAAGTTCTGGAGGAATCAGGGTCACATAAATCAGTTTCAGTTTGCTATTGTTGCTGTCAAAATAATCCCTAGGCCAAATTATGAAAAAGTTAATGATTATGCCTCCTATTCTCTACTACATACAGAATTTTTGTCATACTTTGTGAAAGGCTCTAATAGTACACTGAGTCATAAATAATTGGCCCAGGGCAAATAAACCTGTCTTCTGGTGTGTACTTATACTTGAGTTGAGAAGCCAAAATGAAGTTTTCTTAGTAGTATTTTAAACGTTGGACAGCCAAGGGGAGAAGGCATTTTGGGTGATTATTAGACCTTACTGTGCTCTTGAAACACCATCACAATATTATGCACTTACTCATTTTCTTTTTATTTATTTATTTTTTTGTAGTTGTAGATGAACAGAATGCTTTTATTTTGTTTATTTTTATGTGGTGCCGAGGATCCAACCCAATGCCTCATGCATGCTAGGCAAGCACTCTACCACTGAGCTACAGCCCCAGCCCTATGCACCTACTCATTTGACAAGTTGTTTTAATGGACTGCTTGGAGCCATAGGAGAGTAGCTGTGCTGTCTGTAACCATCTAATTCAACACAGAAAAGAGAACTTGTCAAAACAACTAAAAACTTAGGGACAGAATGTAGCTCAGTGGTAGAGCACTCATCTACCATGCTTGAGGCTCTATATTCAATCCCCAGTACTGCTTTAAAGCAAAAACCAAAAAATATTTATTTTTAAACTTTTATTTGGATTAATTTATTTGACATGAATTAGGAAAAGCTGGAAAATCAGTAAAGTGAAAATATGTTAAGTATTTTCTATAAAGAAGTAACTTGTTTTATTGGCAGGCACAAGTTCAAGCAGTGGCCTATACCTTGGTACCTAAATAAAAGATACAATAGGAAACGATTCTTTGCAATGCCTTACGTGGATCATTTTCTGAGGTGAGCACAAATATCTTTAATCATAATGAAACAGCATTTTTAACATCAGTTGACATATATTAAACTTTGTTTTGTTATATTATGAAAGTGTAACCTATTCATTGTAGAAAAAAAATAGGAAGATTAGTTAATAAAAGAAAATTAAAGTCATATGTAATCTCACTATCCAGAAACAGCCACTGTTAACAATAGTTAACAATACTATCAAAAGTTCTATTGCTTTTCCATCTATCTGTATATAAGTAAATGGGAAAATCCAACTGTAATGTTAAAATGCAAGCTCCAAATAAATCAGTTGCACAAAATATGAGCTCATGTTATTACAAGGTTAATGAAAACAAAGACTAGGGAGAGAAGTCTGTTGCATTATATATGAAATCATGCGAGCCTGCAGAAAGTTGATCATGTATTTTCCGTAGCAAATTCTCACGTAAGTTTATCGTTGAATAGGGAGAACATAAGACTGATATTACGATAGAGAAATGAGGTAGTCCCAAGAACCACCGCCTGATAATTAAAAATAATTTTTTCAATTTTTTAAAATGCTTTTTAAAAAATGCTTATTTAAAACACTGGATCCACATCTAAAAGCATGGTTTTATCATTGAAAGTAATTTTTTTAGCCTTCAAAGAATGTAATCTTCAAAACATTCTTAATAGAAAAACTCTTTCACTCAGATGAGTTTTTGTAAATGGCCAAAATCTAATTGGATCAGACTGATGAATGGGTAATATTTCAACAATTTAGTCTGTGTGTATATATCTATATCTATATGTATGTATATGTACACACACACAGACACACACACACACACACACGTATATTTTTGTCTTTACCCAGAAGTGTCTCTTATTGTGTATTTTATATCAACCCTTATATACTGATCAGTAAAGTATCCCATAAAAATATCAATTTCAGTACAGTAGAGGTTTGGCATCCATGAACTTATCATCCTCAATTTTGATCACTCCCAAATGGCCATACAGATCAGCAAAATTTTCCTGAAGCACAAATGCGTACTGCCCTGGAATGCTAATGTGGAGGGACAAACTCTTTTAAGAGAAAGGTTAAGTCTAATCAGTGTTAAGTGTCATCTTTTAGCATGATTTTATTCTGTGTGTAGGGAAGAGGATAAGTTAGGGTGAGTGCTATTTGAAAATTTGGGCATTCCTACAAGTGTCAGAATGTTTTCCAGTCATACTAGAATTGAACTTCAGGCCTAGTCTACTCCAGGCTTATAAGATATGAACATTCTTTCCAGTCATAAAACAGAAATGGTATTAGTGTAGGGTTATAGATGATTTTGATTTCACATTTATCTTGACTTGTATAGATTTACAGTGATTATTATAAGTTTAATAATATAAACACCAAATCAGAGACTGGCATGTTTTGGACATGTTTTGATAGTATTAAGTAGCAAAGAAATAGTTTCATACAAAATTACTGTTATGCTTTTATTATTCTAGATTGAGGCTTGAGAAACAAGCCCGCCTCAAAGCAAGAAAGCAAAGTTTAGAGAAAAAGAAAGAAAAACGTCTTCAAGAAAAGTTTCCACATCTTGCTGAAGCTCAGAAGTCAAGTTCTGTCTAAAAAGTCTGACTTGTTAATTTACTATGTGTTTTTTCTTGTATAATAGTCTATATACAAAAGTAAATATATGTTAAGTGGTTTATAAAGAAATTGTGCTTTTGATCAAATGACCTATCAGTTGTCCTGAGGGTTAACATGGCATGTAAATTGTCAAAGAGGTCTGTTGCCTATAAGATTTTTTACAAATCCAGCATAAAGTTCAGATTAAATTAAATCCTATCTAAAGAGGCGTTAATATTCCCTGCTTATCTTAGAGGGTATAGAACCGCCAAAGCTAAGGCAATAAGTTAGTATTTGGAATTCAAATAACCTTTTTAGTATTACTTGTGAATATGAAATGAATCATATGTGGACACTATTGTTAATAAACAGTAAACATTTTCACTGAAAATAATGATTAAAAATACCTTTGGCTGGGGCTGGGGTTGTAGCTCAGTGGCATAGCACTTGTCTAGCATGTGTGAGGCACTGGGTTCAATTCTCAGCACTGCATATAAATAAATGAACAAAATAACATCTTAAAAAAATTTAAAATATAGCTTTGGTATTTAAAAGTAGCAAGTCACAGCATACAACAGTCCAAAAATATTTCTGGAATGGCTAGTAATTTTTATTTAAATTTGCAAGCCTGAGGTAAAAGCATAGGCAGTAACTTTTACTAGTCAATAAAAAGCAATTCTACCACCCACTGGTAATTAATATACTAAACAGAGTTGGAAAGCATTTTACTGAAAGCAAAATATTTAGAGAAAATAGACATTTATACAAAATTATAAAATGCTTGTAATAAGAATAAGTGCATTTCAAGGAAAGCACAAACCCATTTTAATTTATAGAGCTAGTTAAAGCCTTAAAAAATTTAAGTGGAAATTGAAATATGCAAAAATGTATAAACATTCTACAAAAGATGGTCATTCTTTCCTGAGTATACTAAAGCTATGAAACGTAAGGTGACACAGGAAGGTACAGTTTTGGGAACTCTTGTTCAAGGACATTTCCTTTCTACACATTGTTTCCCTCCTTCTTCATATTCTTGTTTGGAAATCCACATCTGCTGAAAGGTGCCCTGTAAAATGGAAAGAAATAATTTTTGCCTTACTTATTAATGAAAAGTACATTTTGCTTTTAATATCTTTGTTTTAACAACTCTTAAACTTTGAAGAACTTTTAAACTCCCTTCCTAAACAAAGTACTCCATAATTCCTCCAGACCCATCCCAAGATACAATGTAAACCTGCCTTTCAGGTTATAAAGAATATTAAATCCTTTTATACCTGTGAATCTGTGTAGAACTTAGAAAATGGCTGTCAAGGAAGACAAGAGGGTACTGCTTGTGATGGCTAGTTGCCAACTTAAGGCAACAACAGAAATCACTGGAAAGCCTATGTACTTAGTGACTTTTACTCAGCTACTCTGAGGCAAAGGGGAAATCCCACAAGTGTAGGATCCAGAAAATCACAAGGACTTTTCCTCTTGATTCAAGGCAGATACCAGTCCAAGACCCAGCATCATGATTTCATTTGCTCAAAGGACCAACTCCAACTCCTAACTTCCTATACCTCACCAATAGACAAGAGAACAACTAGACTGACTTAATTTTAAATGCACTGCAGGCAAAGCCAGTGCCAGCAGGGTTATTATTAGAAGAGGCATGAACACTTCAATATTCCTACCTCTGTTTGAGAAGGGAAACTGAAATTAAATAACAAAGAGGCATTCTGTTAGAACATTATAAAACATTCTTAATGGGTCTCCACTCATTTGATAGTTATAAAATGCAAAGATAAATGAAGCACTGGAATTATATTTAGCGTTTTTGTGAAATTTAGTATTTTCAGTATATTTAATTCAGTAATAATCTAAATTTGCAAAATAGCTTATTTACTAACCAAAGAAGCTAAAATGGAGCCACCAATCCATGAACTAAACCTCCGTTCGACCGTTGTATTATTTGCAATCAACTTCAACCGCATACTCTAAAACAGAGAGGGAAGAATAAGCATTACAACAATTAAAACAGTTAACTCAGGAAATTCAACTTTGACAACTTTTCTAAAATTTATACAGTTGATTTATCACATATTACACATTGTGGTTCAAACTGATTAAACATGGTAATTCTGAAACAGGCTAATAGTAGGAATAGGTTGGACTACTTCATAGAAAGGTGTTTTTTGGGGGGGCGGTGGATACTGGGGATTGAACTCAACCACTGAGCCACATCCCCAGCCCTATTTTGTATTTCATTTAGAGACAAGGCCTCACTGAGTTGCTTAGCACCCTCTCTTTTGCTGAGACTGGCTTTGAACTCATGTTCCTCCTGCCTCAGCCTCCCAAGCTTCTGGAATTACAGGTGAGCACCACCGGCCCGGCCATAGAAAGGTTTTTAAAGGTTTTTCTGATTATGGCTTTCAATGTGTAATATGATAAAAATCAACGGTATAAACTTTAGAAAAGTGCATACTCAAAGGATGGCATTCACAATTTATATCCTATAATAAAAAAACATGTATTTAACATGATAAATAAGGTACTATACTAACTACTCCATATGGTATTTCATCCAATACCAAGTATAATTATCTCAACCTGCTCCCTTTTCCACAGTCCTCCCTTTCTAATCTTCACACATTCAAATCCTTCCTTAGTTTACTCCAACCCTTCCAAATCAAAAAGCAGTCATCATCAGATCTCAGGTAAGTTTTCTATTCATACGTTCCAAATCAATTCTTCTGTTTTGAACTCCCCTGATAATTCTGTGGTTCAGTTATTATCCCCATCTCACCTATACTGAAAGATTTTTACCCCCATCTACGAATTTGCCTCTGAAGATAGTTCTCAAGTCATCATAACCTTCCAGTTATCCAAAATATGAACTGACATATATTTGAGTTGTCCTCAAAATGAAATAAATTGTGTAAGAGAGATGGGGGAAGGAAAAGAAGGGAAATAGAGTGCGGGACATAGGAGGGCTGAACATGTGTAGGTGGGTGAGGAAAATCCCTATTTATGAGAATGGAATTTATCTATTATTTTGTTCACTTTTAATTACAGTAGGTACTTAAAAGACAAAAATATTCTCTAATCAGTCTTAAGCATATGTTGGGCCACCCATGTCTATTCATTATTCAGGGACTTTGTATGAAATCTAGTGATTAGTACTATATTTTAGGTTATGTTCTAAATCAGACTCTTAAGAATATAGTCAATCTTTAGCTACATCAACAGTCAAATAACACTTGTAGTTATAAAATTATGGCATGTATAAAATATTCTTTATATGAGAAGTCAAAGACTGGTAAGTACATATGTCATTAGGGCCTAAGTAACTCCTCATAAGTGTCAGAAGAACACTTGATAGAAGTTTTAAAAATTAAAGATATGACTCCTATATTGTTATTGATAGACCATGTAACTTACCTTTTCAAACCAAGTTCTGCTATCCTTTTAAAAGTTACCACAATGCACACAGTGATCTTTTAAAAACATACATATGAGCTCATAGTCCATTGCCAGATTTTAGTGTGTGTATGTTATTACTGTTAAATAAAATCCAAACTATTCATTAATATGACACACCTTGCTACCAATCTGTTGTGGTTTAAATTGTGTCCCCAAAAAATATACATTTAAAATCTAATCCCTAGAACCTGTGAACATGAACTAATTTAGAAATAATTACCTCTTTGCAGGTATAATTAAGATATAAGATGAAGTCATAATGGTTAATCCAAAGAGACTAGTATCTTCTGACAATAGAAGTGCTGCAGCTATAAAGTAAGGATTGCTGGCAAACCACTAGAAATTATAAAGAGGAAAGGCTCCAATTGTTCAGAGGAAGCATGAAATCTGATGACAACATGATTTCATATTTCTATGCTTTAGAACTATGAGGCAATAAATATGTTGTCTTTTTTTTCGGAGTTGGGGGAGGGTGTCTAGGCACTGAACCCAGAGGGATTTTACAACTAAGTTACAACCCCAATCCTTTTATTTTGAGACAGTCTTAATTGCTTAGGGTCTTATTAAGTTGCTCAAGCCTTCAACTTGAGATCCACTCGCCTCAGCCTCCCAAGTTGCTGGTATTACATGCTTATACCACAACATCCAGTCAAATTTCTGTTGTCTTAAAAACACCAATTTATGGTACTTTGTGATAGTCACCCTAGGAAACTAATAAACCATCTTTACAGTCATATTATTTCCTCCACTTCTACATAGTCATAAACTGAATACTTTTTTTTTTAAGTTGTAGTTGGACACAATAACTTTTATTTTATTAATTTATTTTCATGCGATACTGAGGATCGAACCTCGCACATGCTAGGCAAGTGCTCTACCACTGAGCCATAACCTCAGCCCCTGAATACTTTGATTTACTGGAACATGCCATCTTTTTTTTTTTTGCTTTTTGCAGATGGAAGTCTCTCCACCTATATGTCCTTTCATAAATTAGCAACCACTTGAACTTCTCTTCATTCAAATTACAGCTTCTTCACGAAGCTTTCCTCTGATACTCCTAGAGAGTTAAGTACTTGCTTCTTAGTGTTCAAAAGAGCACCTGATTCCAGGAATACTGAAGTACTCAGCACAATAAAACAGTCATTAATTTTTTTCATATCTAATCTTCCTAATGGAATGAGCCCTTGGTGGACAGGAACCATAATTTGTCTCCCTAGAGCCTGACTATTGACACTTAAGTATAAAGTTAAGGAGTTATACTGATTCAAATAATTTAAGAGTAACCAAGAGATGTTATCTAAGAAATTTTGGTTAATAACAGATATTAGCTGTAAACCATAGCATTCAAAGCACACACAAAATAGCACGTACCTACTGACACATAAACACTTACTATAAATTACACCATCAGTGAGTACACACATCACTGAAGAATAGCACTGAAGAACAACAAACAGTACTTACTGGGGGAGTTTTCTGAGAAAGCTCTCTATTCAACCTATCAGTAAAACTCTGTATTAACGTGTTTCCTCCTGCCACTATCACACTGCCATACAGACCCTAGGTTAAAAACAAGAAAAATAAATTAGTTCCAAACATTTCCAACAGTTTTGTTATTATTTGATGCTGGGGACTGAACCCACTCTTCCAAGAGTTTGAAATATGACAACAAATAAAGCCAAGTCCTCCCATATAATTTTCTCTTCCTTTCTGCTTTTGAAAATTTGTAACTTCTACGTAGAAGCAATTAACTTCAACCAGTGATTTTCAATCTCAGCTGCACATTCAACTCACCTGGGGAGCTTTTATACTACCAATGCATAGGAACAATTAGATAAAAACCTCTGGGTATGGAATCCAGAAAAGGGTTTTGTTTATTAAAAAAACTCTCCATGTGACTAACATACACTAAGGTTTACAAAATGCTAACTTATAACAATTATTTTAAAAATCATAACTATTTGGTAGACAGTTACCAATATTTGTTTAGAAGTACACTATATAACTTCACCTTAGAATGCTCATCTGAAAGTTATGATATTGAATATTTAAAATTAGACAATTGAGATTATTTTATGATTATGGACAGACAATATTCCTGGCCAGAATGACTGCTATCTTTCTCTTTTGCAGGGGTGTGCATCAAAACCACAGCAGTAGCTTTTTCAGAATACACGTAATGATGCCTCCCAAATAAAAACAAATTCTTATTTTTAAGGAATATATTTATACTTAATTTGCATGTATGCACCAAAAAGTTAAGTATCAACCTGGCTTCCTAGTGGCTAAATTCCTATTTTAAAAACTTACTCCAAATAACTATATCATCTAAGTTTTAAAACAGAAAATGGAATGTAAAAGCATCTCCTTTGCAATCAACATTAGATAAAAAAGAAATTCCACTAAACACAGAAAGTTATCACTCTTAGAGTGAATATACTTTAATTGCTTTCCCCCACCTCATAAGAGGCCTTGGATTTCCACTAAAAAGTTCCAAACTTACACTTCTTTTGTTGTAGAAGCAGCACATGCCTGCTAGGTCACTAGGTGAAATAAAGAATGATTTTCATAGTATCCCAAAAGCCTTTTTGAACAATAGTTTTTAAACATCCTTAGCTAATAGCATCATGCTCTAAGCAAATTAACTCAAAGAAAATCAAGGCAGTATGTGTTATAAACTGAATCTATGTTTTAATAAAGTCTAATTAATCTAACAATTACTATCACATAAAATCAATAATACAGTATATAATATGTAGTTAAGACTTGGCAAAGCACAAAACATATGAAGATCGTCTAAAATGAACTCCATATAAGTTACAGAATTTAAACCACACCCTCCTGAAAAACAAGCACAGAAGCTGGGCTATACGCAAGAAAAATCATGAATAATATATATTTTGATTTTCCACATTTTAGGAAATTTGTATAGCAACACTGTCCAAGGAAATTTTCTGTAATGATGAAACTGTTCAGAGTATATGCACTGTACAATGCTGTAGCCACAAGCTACATTTATACTGGTGTTAGTACAACTGAATAACTGAACTACTATTTATTTAATATAACTTGCCATGTGTGAATAACGGCTACCATAGTGGACACTACAGTGCTAGAATTTTACATTTTTCCTTTCCTAGTATTTCATCTTTTTTTTTTTTCAAAGAGGCATCAATGTTTTACTAACTTATAGGCAAATACTAAAATAGTCAATAATACTACAGAGTACAGCATTTACATATGCCATTATAAAATGGATTTCACAGTCAACGGTCAAAAGCTGCCAACCTAACAATGATCTGGAGGCATTTCACTGTTCTAAAAGATACCCTTGTATTGTAACAGGAGACAGTCACTTACTGGTCTGATATCAATATCACACATTCCAACACTTGTAGTGACAACATGACTGACTCCTAACATTGTATTTCCTGACAGCCCCTAGAACAAAAGAAAACAAATATTCACATGGAAGAACTTCATACAGTAAAGGATAACCCCCCCAATTTAGTGTTATTTAGGCCATATAATCACACAAGCGCTTTACATTCATAAGAAAAGCTAAGTTAGTTATGAAACAAGTTTTCATACCTTTACATTGGAAGGGTCGAATAAGCCTTCAGGAATTTTTAACCGTTCTGCACCAAAATCACAGTTGTAGCCATTGGGGAATTCATAATGAACAGTAGGCATCTGTGCAGCTACTCTGAAAATTACAATAAACAATATTATACAAAAAGCAAAAAACAGTCCTCTTCAAAATTATAAACTACTAAGGAATTATCAATTTTTAAGAAATTGGAAAATATTTTAAAACATTATTCAGTATTATCTCAACATAACATTATACCTTCAGACTGATTAACCACATTCTACAATTTTCTTTAATACTAAAAATTCTTTCCTCATTTGGGAAATATACTTTTTAAATAAGAAAACTTACTGTTCATCATAAGTTGAATCTGACACTTGAAGTACTGATGCTTGAAAATCCTGGATAACACACTATGGATTTAAAAAAATATATATTCAAGAAACAAGTTAAGATTTGTCTTTATAATCTATACTTTTATATAACATTATAATTTAAAATATGCTTCTGAATGAAATTAGACCATATTTCTGGAGGGGGTAAGTCATTTCAAGAGTATGAATCTACCAAGCAAAGACTCTTCAATCCTTAAGAAGCCAAATTACAAGTTACATTTTGGAACAATGACAACTGATTAAAAAAACAACCAGGAACCTTTGTACCAGTCCTGCATAACTAAACTAGTTTCAGAACATCAATTTTTTCCTTAAAAACAAGCTTATATTTAGGAGCAAGATTTCATTATCTGAATAATACCATATATGTTATATCTTATGTTAATTTCAATGACTGCACATGGCATAAAATAGTTAAAAAATTTTTCTGTAAAATATACACGACCTCTGTGTTGTTAAGGAAAATTATTGTCTAATATTTTGGCCAAATTATTAATCATCTTCACAATTTTTCCTTGTACTAAAACATACAATCTTTAGGTGCAAAAAATATATCAGGATACATCTCTCTCATACTAAATTATGACTTTCACGTTCTTTTACTGTTAAAAATTATTATAATATGGATCTGTAGAGTGACAGATTGTTTTATTAACTCCTCTCATACAGAGACCTATATTATGTGATATTTGTTCAGAGATGAATTTTTGGTAAAGAATCTCTCATCAATTCACTGCAATGAATAATCACACATGCTTCTGACATGGCTGATTAACACTGGGAAAGAGAATGTAACTGAACCATACCAGCAGGTCTCTACAAAAAATTAAAAGCAAATTATTTCTGCCCTAAAACCAAAATTCTTTCCAGGTCTCACCATGGTAATACAAATGATACATAATAGTTTTGTAGATATTTGGCTAATATGGTTAAGAACCTTTCCATCCAAAGCTTTATTCAGTTTGTTTTTAAAATATCATTAAAAACATAGAGCTTGAGGCTGGGGTTGTAGCTCAGTGATAGAGAACTTGCCTAGCACATATGAGGAACTGGGTTCAATCCTCAAGAACACATAAAATATATAAGATAAAGATATTGTGTCCATCTACAACTAAAAAAATTTTAAAAAACAGCATGAAAATATAATGTGTCCATATTCTATTCAAAGATTTTAGCCTCTACATGTTTCTAAAGAGAATAGGGTTACTTACATTACACATGTAATTATGCCATGACCTTGTAACCTGTGGCAACTTCTCTTTTCTTTTCCAGTTTGCTGGAGATCCTTCACGGACAGCTTCCTGATAGCAAGAGCATATGCTAAGTTAACAGAGTCCATAACACAGGACTGAAGAGTTGGGGATAAATTTCACAAGGAAAATCCAATCATTCCTTACTTTTGATGCAATCATATACGGAGGAATCAATTCTATGTTCATTTCTTGGAAGAGTTCTCTGCACTGCATAGTAATAAAATCTCCAGCAAGAGGGGATTTCACAATGCCTGAGACAGATTTAACAAGACTAAGAGATCTGTAAGTTCAAACTCCTAGGGACAAATTTCTTCTGGGAGTGCTTACATATGAATAATTTTTTCAGGGAGAATTAACTGAACTATCCTTCAAAGCACAAATAAAGCCAGGCATCAGTTTTAAACAAATGTACTAAAAAAAATTTTTTTTAAACTTGGGTTTAAAAAACTCGGCAAGATTTAGCACTAGACCCCTGCCCACTAATTGCCTAGCATTTGTGAGACCTTGGATATGATCCTCAGTGCACACCCATAAAAAACTCCCAAAAAAACCTCAGTGAAAGACATTACTTGGAAACTGATGCTTCATCAGTCCACTCCATTGTCTAACTTCAACATTTGTGTCCTCATAACATCCAAAATCATCTCAGCACACCCTGGTAAAATACAGTTACCTTGCTGAAGAACATAGCCATCGTGGACTGGAATTGCAGTGGTATGAGTGGCTCCACTGTCCAAAATCAGACCAGTAGAACGACCATTAGCAAATCTAGTTTAAAGCATTAAGGAAAAGAAAGTAACAAAATTCCTAAACTAATATCTATTGCAAAGGGCAGGCTCTCATAAAGTTTCAGAAGCCACTTTGAAAACATGCATTATCATTTAAAATGTGTTAAAATAAATCTAGGGATGAAAATTGGTTTCAAATAATAATTCTAGTTTTAGAAACAAACTATATAGGTAGGAATTCCAGATTGGCTCTATGAGAAACTCAAGGAATCATTTCTAGGGTCAAAATTAACAAAATCTTTGGAAGTTGATCAAAGGGGTCTTATGACAAAGTGAGATGTATTTATAATAAAATTTACAAAAATCTGGAAAGAACAGTGGAAGGCTGTGATATATGACCTAAGGATTACAACCATTCTCACATAGCACTGGAAGAATCAAATCAGCAGTTTGGTAGCAAAGTGGTGGTACCTGTCTTCAACTCAATGAGAGAGAAGAGTTAGTCCAGATGAACTCAACATTTTCCACAGCAGATCACATTTTCCATAGTTCTACGCTGCAAAATGCCTATTTAAGTGAACATCTTAAATTTATGTTTAAAAGTAGGGCCATTCTCTGGTTCACCAAATACCTACTAAGCATCTATTACATGCTTATTGAATCTTGTGCTTAGTAACATGTCAGAGGGAAGAAAGGTGACAGGAAGAAAAGAAGGCAGACAGGTCAGCTTGCCACTAACATTCCTTCAACATGAAAAAATGTGTAAAGGTGAACCAAAACTGCCTCTACTCTGAAGGATATCCTGTTAGTAGAGATGAGTTTTGCTGTAAAGAATAAAACTCAGGATGTCCTGAGGAGTAATAAGAGAAAGACCGCCTAACCCATCCCTGGGAATTCAACTGTAAGCTGGAAAGGATGCACTGGCAGGGAAAGGAGTTTGTAGAATGACTGGCAAGAGAACATGGTGAGGTCAGGGAACTGTAATTAATTTGGCACAGCTGGAAAGCAGAATGAGAGAAGGAATGTGGAAGATGATCCTAGGTTAAAGCAGAAAGGTTCCTTCAGAAAGGTTATTAGAACTGAGGTATAAAGAATGGGCAAGACAAGAGGAGGTATTGCAATATTCCTAGAAATAGTTTGCACCTAAGGCAGTGGCAGTGGGACAGAAAGAAACAAATGGATCTAAAAAACAACAGGGAAAAAGAATAGATGGGTCTTCATGACAAATACATTTGAACAGTTGAAGAGGGAAAAAATACCAGCTTGAACATAATGGATGGATGAATGAATTATGGATTTTTTTAGAAACATATACTAAAATTTTTTAGAAATATATACTAAAGTTTCTACTGATAAAATAATATAATCTGGGATTTGATTCAAAATCATAGTGGGAGACAGAACTTAGCTAACGTGTTAAAAACAGTTAAAGTTGGGTGATGAACACATAGGGGTGCATCATAATATTCTATCTCCTGTTAGTTTGAAATTTCCTATAACTGAAAGTTACAAATAAAAGGCCCAATTCTATTTACACACTCCTTGCAAAGAATCAGTCAGATCTATATTCAATTTCAAGACTGCCATTATCAAACTGTGAACTTGGACTAGTTTGCTTACTTTATGACTTCATTTTCTGGCAGTTATTATGAAAATTAAGTAAGAAACATACAATGAATCTACTAATCTTCTCTCCTTCCTCTACTCAAAATCCCACAATAAACTTGAATTTAAAGTTCAGATTTTTAAATCCAACATGCAAGGCCTCTATATACAGTTTGACTTAAAGCTATTTTTATAATTCCCTCTGAAGTTTAATATATATCTTCAATTATTAAACTAAGTCACAGTAATGAATGCTTATGCTTTCCACTTCCGCACTTTTGTTCAAGTTACCTCCAAGACACAGCATTATAGACAATGGTTAGATAACATTTAACATAGCGATCCTCAAATATATAAAAAACACTTATTTGACGATTATAGCAAGCCAATAAGGTATACAGGATAAATAAGTAAAAAGCAAAGCTCAAGATCACATATTTATAAGCAGTGCAGCCAGAACTCTAAATACAGGGCTCATTCCTCTATCTCATGCAACTAAATTCTATTTACAAAGGTTGTTATTATGGTCCTCCTCTGAACAGTTACAATTATTGTATGAAATACAAATTCATCAGGTCCTTCTTTATGACTTAGAAACATATACTAAAATTTTTTAGAAATATATACTAAAGTTTCTACTGATAAAATGTTATTTTGAAGTACTATTTAAATGTTATGTAGCTTTTTTTTTTTTTTTGCTTGACAATTCCCTACTTTCATTTTAGCTAATAGGTAGTTAATACTTGTCAGCTTGTACATTTTACTATCCATTATTATGCTAAAAATTCTGGTGTGTTATCTTTTATTTCTTGACATACATACACACAAAAGAATAAAAAGTATATTCACTTAGAAAAGTTGACTCCAACCAAAAATGCAAAAGAGGTTTCAAAGAACTTAGATTTCCTGGTATTCCACTCCTAACCCTAAGGTAGAAGTAATGCATTTTCCACTAAACATGCCCACATTTCTGACAAGGCTAAGTGGATGGAAGAAAACTGAATAGTCCCACGTAAATATGGGAAGCCACAACAGAGAAACCTAAGACTTCTCAGAAACAGTGTTAAGTGGGCAACCTCTAGTCCTACCTGTGGGTTTCTCAGTCTGAGTCCAACCTTCACAAAGCACCTTCAAGAACTGGACTACCCAGTAACAGGTATGGCAGTAAGTCTGGTAGGATGGATATAAGAACCATGTGAATAATGGTAAAAGATTTATCAAGGTCCAGATGCTGAGACATCCACTTGTGTCCCACAGTTCAAATAAATAGTTGAACCCTAGGTAGTTTTCCACTTCTTGGCAGATGGTTGCTCAAACACATCTCGTACTCCAGCTGCCTTATGTTTAAAGAACTTTGTGTTCTGGGCACTCTCTTGGCCCCATGCTGAGTTGAAGAAGGTGGTATCTTGATCCACAAGGTGGGTGGGTGTATATGGTATGACCAAAACATCCAAAGTTCTTGACTTGCATGACCTTAGGAAGAATGGTTTTGTTGAAATAATCCTCCAGGGTAGGTGCACTAAAATCTCTCTTGTATACTTTCTCATCCTCATCAATGAAGAAGGCACCCTCGTGATGGTACTTGTCTGTAAAAACTTGTATTTTCCTTTAACACTTCTGTTGGTGATGACTTTGCCATTTGCCTGAAGCTCAGTCAGGTTTCACATGTGTGCAATTTCTGCTTTCTTCTTTTTAAGCGCTTCTCTGTCCTTCTTGAGCTTTCGAACTTTCCATGCCTCATACTCCTCCTCATCATTTTCACTGTCAGTACTGAGTACATCCAGTGCAGCCAGGAACACTTGTTTTCCTCCAGCTCTTTCTTGGTCTCCTCTTCTACAATCTTGAGTGGTAATTTCGCCTCCCTTCAGCCATGGGCTTTGCTCCTTGCTCCATCTCTTTCTGTTTCAATGCTTCAACCTCCCATTTTTGAACTGTCACTTGGTCCTTCTTTCGAATAAGACTGGCGTAAAGCGAGGCTCCATCTCATCTTCATTGTACGTATAATCTTCATACTCAGACTCTGATTCTGACTCCTCCCCAGAACGTTCTTCATCTTACACCTCCATGACTTCCATCTCTTCATTTTTTTCTCTCCTGCCCTCATTGACACATCATGCCATGGTGCAGCTCTACATCCTCATCAATATTTTCCTCTTTTTCTTCACTGCTATCTTCTTGTTCCATGCACCAAGCATCTCCTACTTCTGAGTCACTTTCTCCTACTACTTCAGGTTTACTATTTTGGGATTTTGGGCCAATCTCTCTTCCACATCTTCACGATTCTATAAATGCCACAGCCAGGGGTCACTAGATGAATCCTCCTCCTGTTCCTCCAGGTGTGCTTCTAGTTCTTGGGTTTTCTTAATGAACTGAAATTCTTTATCCTCCTCATCTGAAGTCTCCACGGGGCATAGTCTGGCTTCTTTCCAGATACATAATGTTTTACCTTTACCTTTTCCATTGAAATCTCACCATTCTCACTGCGAACCAGTATGGCCCCAGCCATAGACTGAATGGGCAATTGCTTCATGAGTGCGACCAACAAGTTGACTGTAGCAGTGGTGATTCCCAAATCTTGACTGATTCCAAACAGTGAACACTAACAACCCTTATTTAGCTTTTAACAAGAATATTTGCATTACAAATTCTTTGAGTTAGGACATATTTTCCTGTGTGCTCTCCTTCATGTCTTACAATAAATATCTGATAAATGAGTAAATATTTAATGAATTTACAGTCAATTTCTCATTATCTGATATTAAAGGAAAGGGAGAAAATGGCAATACTCAAACTCAATTTAAGCCAGCTAGTTAAAACACTCCTGTTTATTCACATTCCCCTTCCTAGACACAAACACACAATACACATACACACACCCATTAACAAGCAGGATTTAAGGGTTACTTTCCTATTTTCCTCTCAGATCTTCTGGTATTCCATCAATTCTGATAAGAAATACTACAAGAATGGATAGCTTTTAAAAAGCAAGAGAACAGGAAAAAAAAAAAAACTTTTGAACAAGCAAGAATTTTCTCATATCTTCTGATGTTATTGAGTAACATCACATATATTCTAGAGAAAAGATGAGTATTATTTTTTTAAGGATACGCTGTCAAAACTGCAGTTTTGCAAAGGAAGAATGCAGGGATGTTGTAGTGTTCAAACATTAGTTCTGTCAGTTTCTCTCTCTTTGCTCTAGTATTCCACTTGAAAAAAAAATCCGAGTTATTTATTGTTTAAGAATTAAAATATTGCTGTATCTCAAGCTATAAAATAGCACTATATATTTTTTTAAAATAGCCCTATATTAACAAGATGTGAAACATTAAAAACAGTATATATAAATAATCTTGCATAATGTCTCCTTGCAATATTTATTCATTTGTAAATATATTAAGTTCAATAAATACAACAGATGTTACAATTTATTATTTAATAGGTAAAAGTGTCAATTGTTATGAATTCTAGAAATTATACTTATTCAAAATATGAATTTTAAACCATAAAATTCTCCCACTTAAGCTTGGTCTCATAAAATAAACCAGAAGTCAGAAACAATAATGATGTTGAAAATCTGTAATCATTATGTGCACCCCTGGGACATTTTATCTATGTATCAAATGTATTCATGACAGACTTCAGTCTAGAAATTTCTAGCCTTCATTCATCATTGGACCTCTCTCTCAGAGATTTAAATATAAAAGTAGATATATAGTGTCCTAGGGATAAAAGGGATGATTCACAAATCAAAATGGGAAGGGAAATCAAATGTTTAACAAATCCCTAAAAAAACAAATAACCACAAGAACCCATTGAGACATTTTAAAAAACTCTCTGAATATTTTATTCATCAAAATAATAAGTTATAACTGTATTTAAAAATTAATCTCATTTTCCTTAATTTTGAAATTCAAAATATGAATTTCTATGCCTCTTTAAAGAAAAAGGAAATAATTTTCAAATAAATAGAAAACTAAAGAGGAGAAAAGCAACTAAAGAAACTAGGAAAAGAAAGTCTTTGCTCACCGGTGCTTCTGACATAAGAACAGGATGCAGGCTGGCTTCTGATTTGACATGCATTTTATAGGTATGATCCAAAATAGCCTGGAAACTATCCCAGTCTTCGACTAGAATATAAAATTAATAGCTTGATACAATGCTTAAAGATGAATACTGCATCCTTAGACTGTCTCTATAATTTACCAAGTAATACTTTATAAATATACAGACTGACTTATTTTGTAGACCAACTTCATAACTTTATAAAGAGCCCATCTTTGTTTTTTAGACATGACGTATAACCTTTTTTGATCCCTCCAACACTCAGATCTGTTGCAATATAATTATCTAGTAGACTTACAATATCAAATAAATATTATCAGTAAGTTCTTATCGGTCTATGATCAAAATGATCAAAATACAAAATAACCGAATGATCTGGACCCAACACTTAAAAAGCTTATGATCTATTTGGATAAAGAAGATTAAAAGATGTTTTAAAAATCTGAAGAATGACATTATGTCCTCAATTTGGAATCTACATAAACATTCCACTAAAACTCCTCACATATGTCATTAATGACCTTGTAGGCAATTCCAGTTGTGCTACAGCTCAAGAAGAAATGTCATTACATCATACTGAATGTTACAATATACTTTCACCAGGACTGGTTGTGTTGAGTCAATGAACTTAAATTGATAGCTTTAACTTCTCTCTCCCCTTCTTAGTGAAAACCATAATGTCACACCTGGGAATGCTGAGAATCACTGAACTTTTATGCTTCCATAATCTTTTTCTTCTCTTAACTTTCTTAATTTTTTCTTAATTCTCTGACTCTTTGAATTGTCCTTCAAATTTATCTCATTGGTTAATTACAGGATAAGTTTTTACTAAGTACTCAATCTTCAACTTTCTTCTTATATTCCAAATTTTTTCTGGGTAATACAATGTAACTCATATCTTGAAACCTTTCTTATAAACTTTTATTCACCTGCTTAATGAATTATTACCTGAAAGTCATAAACACTTTGAACTCTATGAATTCATTTACTTGCTATGCAGAAGAGTTAACATAGCCAGCAGGGTCCTTAGCTGATGTCTGGGAACTTGACTGGTAAATAGTTGCCTACATAGATACAAAACTTTCCCCATGTAAAGAGTAGCTCATTGTGCCTAAACTGCTTACATAAACAACGTTTTATGCTGAATATCTGCTTTTCTTCTGGGAGTTAAATTTTGGTACATGCTAATCAGAAGATACCTACATGACCAGTCCAAAATAAAAACTCCTAGAAGATAGTATGAGTATTATTACTTGTTGCTTAGGATTAAGCAAATCCTGTGTGACTTCACTCGGAGAAGATTCTTGGAAGCTTGCACCTAGTTTCCTCTAGACTTCAGTCCCTGCTCCCCTTCCCTTTGTTGATTTCATTTTGCATCTTTTTGGAATAATAAATCTTAGATTTAAATACAACTGCATGCTGAGTCCTATGAATCCTTCTGGTGAATAAACAATCTAAAAATGATTTTGCCTTTTAAGACCACAAAACTTTCTCCCTCTTTTCTATTCCTATCTCAGTGCATGGTAACATTCATATCTTCAGTAACCTCATCTTCAGTTAACATTCATCTTCAGTAACCTCAACCAAAAATCCAGGACAATTTTATTCCTTTTTATCTTATCCTTTTATCCCTTCAGTCACTTAGTACTATCCGGATTATACTTAATCCTGGATATCCTAAAATTCACTTCAAGATCTCCACCATCAGTGTTACAGCTTAAACCCTTTTCACTTGTCATCAGACTCTTACCTCTCCTAACAAACTTGAAGCTAGTATTTATGTCCCTTTAATCTAGCCTGCCTATTGTTAAAGCAATTTTTCCAACTGGCAAATAAGAGCACATCACATCTCTGAGTAAATTCCTATGAGACTATCCTTCAGTTAGTAAGTAATAAGCTCCTCAGGGTGATTTCCAATTGCTGTCTACCTTTCCTCCTATTGACTCTAACTCACACAATGTTGTAGCCATACTTAATTATGTGACGTTTCAAAACATGTCAGTTTCTTTCACAAATCCATCCCTTTACACATACTAGTCCCTCTGCTTTACCCAGCCTTGTCACTTAAGCAAATTCTTATTCACTGATCAAGACTCAGGACAAAAATAACTTCTTTGAGAAAATTATCACTGATGCCCAATGATAGAATTAAACACCTCCTCTCTAATCCCATAGCTTAGAGAGGGATTATATAGTACTTACACACCTATATAGTACTTACTTGACAGTATACCATATTTGTATGTATACATCAATCTCTCTCTCCTACCTAGAGTTTTTTAAAGAAAAGGAATATTTTCTATGCATCTTTGTATACACAGAGCCTGTAACATTGCAGAATAAATAAAAAACACACATAGTTTATATCAAATTATAAGCAGCTATTGCTTTATATCTAATATGTATAAATGCACACTTTTAAAAAATCAAATCCATAAGAAAAATATCATACCCATTCCATTTTTTAGTGGTGAAATGGCCTCCATGTTTTCTCTTGGAACACGCAGGGCATTAGTATCTATGTAGTAGGTGGGACCTCCTTGTTTACCTTTATCACCATCTATTTCCATCAATGTGCTTCCATCATCTCTTTCTACCACCATACCAATAGCTGTAGGAAAATCCACCTGCAAGAGTCAAAAAGATTACATAAGCTTTCATGTGCTTTTATTAAGGAATCTCCAAAAATGCCATGTTTGTTTTTTTAATGTGTGTGTGTGTGTGTGTATAAAAAACCCAGTGCCTCACCTGTTCTAGGCAAGCACTCTACCAGCCCCTCTACATTTGTTTTTAATCAGAAATTCTGCATGAAATTAATTTTATGTAAACAGCTCTTACAAATCCAACCAATTCTAACATTACCTTGGGACAGTCCTCACCAGCATAACCAGCTCTCACAGTATAGGATCCAATGTCAAAAACAAGGGCTCCAACTTCATCTGAAAAGATTAAGATTAAACATAATTAATATTAACAAATTTTAAGTAGCATATGAAATTAAAGGTGTATCTAATATTAGACTGTATGTAAAAACTACATAAAATTAATTACATACATATTATTACTAGTTTGATCCTAGTAGATTCATTGAATTAAAATATAAAAACTTTTACACTATGCGTAAATAGAGGTTCAATCAGGAAAGAGATGGTACACTAAAATTGGGTAATGTGAGTTTACTTACAGAGACTATTTATAAATACATACCCATGGTATAGAAGGACAACTAGAAGGGACTGTATAGTACCCTAGGACTAATGAATTAGCTGCCACCTTGAAACTGAAGAAGGAGGAACTGTTATCAGAACCTGGAGAAAGTTGTGTGGGAAAAGCTACCTGACAGATGCTATCGTGACCTTTTAGCTAAGGGATGTGGTCAGCTATGGCTGACTCAGAGAAGACTGAACCAGACTAAGAAACATGCCAACCTCCCCACAACCCCATCAACCACAGTGATCCTATAATTTATCAGTCAAATTTGGACACTTCTAAATGTGAAGGGGAGCCCTTTCAATAATAATACCAAGATAAGAAGCCCAGCACAAGAAGTATGGTTACCCTGCTATTGGGCTAAATTCAAACAAAAGCCAGAGGCCAAGAAACCTACTGAGACAGTCCACAAAGGCAAAGAGAGGGTAGAAATAGGTGGAAAATGGACTTGGTAGGGCAAAGGAAAGATACCCATTACTCTTTTTTTTTTTTTAAGTTGTTATTTTGTGGATTTATTTTTTTTTCCTTTAATTTTTATTGTTGGTTGTTCAAAACATTACATAGTTCTTGACATATCATATTTCACACTTTGATTCAAGTGGGTTATGAACTCCCATTTTTACCCCATATACAGATTGCAGCATCACATCGGTTACACATCCACTGTTTTACATATTGCTATACTAGTGTCTGTTGTATTCTGCTGCCTTTCCTATCCTCTACTATCCCCCATCCCCTCCCCTCCCATCTTCTCTCTCTACCCCATCTACTGTAATTCATTTCTCCCCCTTGTTTTTTTTTCCCCTTTCCCCTCACTTCCTCTTGTATGTAATTTTGTATAACCATGAGGGTCTCCTTCCATTTCCCTGCAATTTCCCTTCTCTTTCCTTTTCCCTCCGACCTCTCACCCCTGTTTAATGTTACTCTTCTTCTCATGCTCTTCCTCCCAACTCTGTTCTTAGTTACTCTCCTTATATCAAAGAAAACATTTGGCATTTGTTTTTTAGGGATTGGCTAGCTTCACTTAGCATAATCTGTTCTAATGCCATCCATTTCCCTGCAAATTCTATGATTTTGTCATTTTTTAATGCAGAGTAATACTCCATTGTGTATAAATGCCACATTTTTTTTATCCATTCGTCTATTGAAGGACATCTAGGTTGGTTCCACAGTCTTGCTATTGTGAATTGTGCTGCTATGAACATCGATGTAGCAGTGTCCCTGTAGCATGCTCTTTTTAGGTCTTTAGGGAATAGACCGAGAAGGGGAACAGCTGGGTCAAATGGTGGTTCCATTCCCAGCTTTCCAAGAAATGTCCATACTGCTTTCCAAAATGGCTGTACCAATTTGCAGTCCCACCAGCAATGTACAAGAGTACCCTTTTCCCCACATCTTCGCCAGCACTTGTTGTTGTTTGACTTCATAATGGCTGCCAATCTTACTGGAGTGAGATGGTATCTTAGGGTGGTTTTGATTTGCATTTCTCTGACTGCTAGAGATGGTGAGCATTTTTTCATGTACTTATTGATTGATTGTATGTCCTCTGAGAAGTGTCTGTTCAGGTCTTGGCCCATTTGTTGATTGGATTATTTGTTTTCTTATTGTTTAATTTTTTGAGTTCTTTGTATACTCTGGATATTAGGGCTCTATCTAAAGTGTGAGGAGTAAAGATTTGTTCCCAGGATGTAGGCTCCCTATTTACCTCTCTTATTGTTTCTTTTGCTGAGAAAAAACTTTTTAGTTTGAGTAAGTCCCATTTGATGATTCTAATTATTAACTCTTGTGCTATGGGTGTCCTATAGAGGAATTTGGAGCACGACCCCACAGTATGTAGATCGTAGCCAACTTTTTCTTGTATCAGATGCCGTGTCTCTGATTTGATATCAAGCTCCTTGATCCATTTTGAGTTAACTTTTGTGCATGGCGAGAGAAAGGGATTCAGTTTCATTTTGTTGCATATGGATTTCCAGTTTTCCCAGCACCATTTGTTGAAGATGCTATCCTTCCTCCATTTCATGCTTTTAGCCCCTTTATCAAATATAAGATAGTTGTAGTTTTGTGGATTGGTTTCTGTGTCCTCTATTCTGTACCATTGGTCCACCCACCTGTTTTGGTACCAGTACCATGCTGTTTTTGTTACTATTGCTCTGTAGTATAGTTTGAGGTCTGGTATCGCTATACCGCCTGATTCACACTTCCTGCTTAGAGTTGTTTTTGCTATTCTGGGTCTTTTATTTTTCCATATGAATTTCATAATTGCTTTATCTATTTCTACAAGAAATGTCGTTTGGATTTTGGTTGGCATTGCATTAAACCTATAGAGAACTTTTGGTAATATCGCCATTTTGATGATGTTAGTTCTGCCTATCCATGAACAGGGTATATTTTTCCATCTTCTAAGATCTTCTTCTATTTCTCTCTTTAGGGTTCTGTAGTTTTCATTGTATAAGTCTTTCACCTCTTTTGTTAGGTTGATTCCCAAGTATTTTATTTTTTTTGAAGATATTGTGAATGGAGTGGTTGTCCTCATTTCCATTTCAGAGGATTTGTCGCTGATATACAGGAATGCCTTTGATTTATGCATGTTGATTTTATATCCTGCCACTTTGCTGAATTCATTTATTAGCTCTAATAGTTTCTTTGTAGACCCTTTTGGGTCTGCTAGGTATAGAATCATGTCATCTGCAAATAGTGATAATTTAAGTTCTTCTTTTCCTATTTTGATGCCTTTAATTTCTTTCATCTGTCTAATTGCTCTGGCCAGTGTTTCGAGAACTATGTTGAACAGAAGTGGTGAGAGAGGGCATCCCTGTCTTGTTCCAGATTTTAGAGGGACTGCCTTCAATTTTTCTCCATTCAGAATGATGCTAGCCTGAGGCTTAGCATAGATTGCTTTTACAATATTGAGGTATGTTCCTGTTATCCCTAGTTTTTCTAGAGTTTTGAACATAAAGGGATGCTGTACTTTGTCGAATGCTTTTTCCACATCTATCGAGATGATCATATGGTTCTTATTTTTAAGTCTATTGATGTGGTGAATAACATTTATTGATTTCCGTATATTGAACCAGCCTTGCATCCCAGGGATGAATCCTACTTGATCATGGTGCACAATTTTTTTGATATGTTTTTGTATCCGATTCGCCAGAATTTTATTGAGGATTTTTGCATCTAGGTTCATTAGAGATATTGGTCTGTAGTTTTCTTTCTTTGAAGTGTCTTTGTCTGGTTTAGGTATCAGGGTGATGTTGGCCTCGTAGAATGAATTTGGAAGTTCTCCCTCTTTCTATTTCCTGAAGTAGCTTGAAAAGTATTGGTATTAGTTCCTCTTTAAAGGTTTTGTAAAACTCTGCTGTATACCCATCCGGTCCTGGGCTTTTCTTAGTTGGTAGTCTTTTGATGGTTTCTTCTATTTCCTCAATTGATATTGGTCTGTTTAGGTTGTCTATATCCTCCTGACTCAATCTGGGAAGATCATATGACTTAAGAAATTTATCGATGCCTTCACTATCTTCTAATTTATTGGAGTATAAGGATTCAAAATAATTTTTGATTATCTTCTGTATATCTGAAGTGTCTGTTGTGATATTGCCTTTTTCATCCCGTATGCTAGTAATTTGAGTTCTCTCTCTTCTTCTCTTCGCTAGCATGGCTAAGGGTCTATCGATTTTGTTTATTTTTTCAAAGAACCAACTTTTAGTTTTGTCAATTTTTTCAATTGTTTCTTTTGTTTCGATTTCATTAATTTCAGCTCTGATTTTAATTATTTCTTGCCTTCTACTTCTTTTGCTGTTGTTTTGCTCTTCTTTTTCTAGGATTTTGAGATGAAGTATGAGATCATTTATTTGTTGGTTTTTTCTTTTTTTAAGGAATGAACTCCAAGCAATGAATTTTCCTCTTAGAACTGCTTTCAATGTGTCCCATAGATTCCGATATGTTGTGTCTGTGTTTTCATTTATCTCTAAGAATTTTTTAATTTCCTCCTTGATGTCTTCTATAACCCATTGATCATTCAGTAACCTATTGTTCATTCTCCAAGTGATGCATGATTTTTCCTTCCTTCTTGTATTGTTGATTTTCAGTTTCATTCCATTATGATCAGATAAGATACATGGTATTATCTCTACTCCTTTATATTGTCTAAGAGTTGCCCTGTGACATAATATATGATCTATTTTTGAGAAGGATCCATGTGCTGCTGAGAAAAAAGTGTAACTGCTTGATGTTGGGTGGTATATTCTATATATGTCAATTAAGTCTAGGTTATTAATTGTGTTCTATAGTTTCCTCATTCAACTTTTGTTTGGAAGATCTGTCCAGTGGTGAGAGAGGTGTGTTGAAGTATGGTGGTCTATTAGACTCTTGAACTTGAGAAGAGTTTGTTTGATGAACATAGCTGCACCATTGTTTGGGGCATATATATTTATGATTGTTATGTCTTGTTGGTGTATGGTTCCCTTGAGCAGTATGTAGTGTCCCTCTTTATCCCTTTTGATTAACTTGGGCTTGAAATCTATTTTATTTGATATGAGTATGGACACTCCTGCTTGTTTCCAAAGTCCATATGAGTGATATGATTTTTCCCAACCTTTCACCTTCAGTCTATGTATGTCTTTTCCTATCAAATGCATCTCCTGTAGGCAGCATATTGTTGGGTCTTGTTTTGTGATCCATTCTACTAGCCTGTGTCTCTTAATTGGTGAGTTTAAGCCATTAACATTTAGGGTTATTATTGAGATATGGGTTGTTCTTCCAGCCATATTTGTTTATTTATGTTACTAAACATGGTTTGTTTTCCTCTTTGATTATTTTCCCCCCTTTACTGTCCTACCTCCCACTGTTGGTTTTCATTGTTATTTTCCATTTCCTCTTCCTGTAATGTTTTGCCGAGGATGTTTTGAAGAGATGGTTTTCTAGCTGCAAATTCTTTTAACTTTTGTTTATCGTGGAAGGTTTTAATTTCATCTTCCATCCTGAAGCTTAATTTCACTGGATACACAATTCTTGGTTGGAACCCATTTTCTTTCAGTGTTTGAAATATGTTATTCCAGGATCTTCTAGCTTTCAGAGTCTGTGTTGAAAGATCAGCTGTTATCCTGATTGGTTTACCCCTAAATGTAATCTGCTTCCTTTCTCTTGTAGCTTTTAAAATTCTCTCCTTATTCTGTATGTTGGGCATCTTCATTATAATGTGTCTAGGTGTGGATCTCTTATGATTTTGCACATTCGGCGTCCTGTAGGCTTCTAGGATTTGGGATTCTGTCTCATTCTTCAAATCTGGGAAGTTTTCTCGTATTTTTTCATTGAATAGATTGCTCATTCCTTTGGTTTGGACCTCTATACTTCCTGTATCCCAATGACTCTTAAGTTTGGTCTCTTTATGTTATCCCATATTTCTTGGATGTTCTGCTCATGGTTTCTTAACAGTCTTTCTGAGATGTCTATGTTCTTTTCAAGTTGAAATACTTTGTCTTCATTGTCTGATGTTCTGTCTTCTAAGTGTTCTACTCTGCTGGTAGTATTCTCAATTGAGTTTTTAAGTTGGTTTATTGCTTCCTGCATTTCTAGGATTTCTGTTTGTTTGTTTTTTATAACCTCTATCTCCCTGTATAGTTGATCTTTTGCTTCTTGGATTTGTTTATGTAATTCATTGTCGAAGTGATCTTTCACTGTCTGATTTTGCTGTCTAATGTCTTCCTTGAGACTCCAGATCATCTGAAGCATGTATATCCTGAATTCTTTATCCGACATTCCATCTGCTGCAGATATTACCTCTTCTAACGTTGAGTTGACTTGCATTGCTTGTGGTCCTTTCTTTCCTTGTCTTTTCATACTGTTTGTGTTTCTTTCTGCTTGGTGAAACTGTTGTGTTATTGAATTTTCCCCCTATATATTTATATTGCTCTCGTATAGTTGCAAAGTCTCCCTCGCAGGCGCGGGCAGCGCCTCTGCCCCTCCTCCAATTGGGGCAATGTGCCTACCACGCCAGCGGGCCTCTGGGCCTGTTCTGTCGGTCGGTAGCAGGTCCGCCTACCTTGCAGGCACGGGCGGTAGCTCTGCCCCTCCGCGGGCCGCTGGGCCTGTTCTGTCGGTTGCAGGTCTGTCTACCTTGCAGGCGCAGGTGGCGGCTCTGCCCCTCCCCCAAACAGGGCGATGTGTCTACCACGCTGGCAGGTCGCTGGGCCTGTTCTGCCGGTGGGTCGCAGGTCCGCCTGTCTTGCAGGCGCGGGCGGCGGCTCTGCCCCTCCCCCAACCGGGGCGATGTGTCTTCCACGCTGGCAGGCCTCTGGGCCTGTTCTGCTGGTGGGTAACAGGTCCGCCTACCTTGCAGGCGCGGTTGGCGGCTCTGCCCCTCCGCGGGCCGCTGGGACTGTTCTGTCAGTGGGTCGCAGTTTCGCCTACCTTGCAGGCGCGGGGGAGCAGCCAGGGCCTGTCCTGCCGGTGGGTAGCAGGTCCGCCTACCTTGCAGGCGCGGGGGCGGCTCTGCCCCTCCGCGGGTTTCTGGGCCTGTTCTGCCTGTGGGTCGCAGGTCCGCCTCGATACCCATTACTCTTGAGTATCATCCTATCATATATTTAGACATATTATATTTCATGCGATTAGTGAAGAAACTTAGCGAAACCTCAAGCAAATTAGGGGCCCTGGAGAATAAGAGTTTAAAGTGTAAATTACACAGTCCAAGTAAAAATCATTAAAGTTTGCTTATTTCAGAGATTATTAAAGGTAAAGGTTAATGTTGAGGAACAAAGCTGGTAAAATCTTCCCCATAGTCAAATTAGTGAAAAGCCTCTAATTATACTTAAAAAAATACCTCACCCAAAACAGTAAGTTGGGGGTAGGGATATAGCTCAGTTGTTAGAGTGCTTGCCTCGCATGCAAAAGGCCCTGGGTTCAATCCCCAGCACCACCAAAAAAGTAAGTCACTTAAAACAAAGCTCTTTGTTTTTTTTCCAAGTGTGATTTTTCAAAAGATTTTGTCAATGTGTACAAATAATATTTATCATTATAAAACTGGCAAAATTATAATAAGTCTGATAAGATAATTTTATATGTACACATACAATTGCTCATATCCTCAAAAAATCCTCTCATGTCACAAAGAGACATGTTCAAAAATATTCACTACCTATGTGAACTTGAGCAATGACTAACCTCTCTGCCTCAGTCTCCTAATTTGTAACATACGTATAATCATTCCTATTTCATAAATGCTATAATCATGCATTAAATGCACTAATATACATAAGCACTTAAAACAGTACCTGACATTACAATAGGTATTAGCCACTTTATAATTATTATCATCATACTGCTTGCCATGGGAAAAGGCAAAAATAATTTAATGGTCTCTCAGTAGGGAAATAGCTATTCATAGAGTAAAATATTATACAGCAGTTAAAGTGGTCTATAGCTACATGTATCAACATGGACCCATCACTAAAGAACGCTTAGTATTTTTGTTGCTGCTGCTGTTTTACAATGTTGGGGTCAAAATCCAGGGCCTCAAACATGGTAGGCAAGTGCTCTACCACTAAGCTATATACCTCCAACCCCAAAAGTGCTTAAGTTTTAAAACCTAGTTACAAATATACACATGCACACACGTCATGATACCTTTTAATTTTACAAGTAGTAAAAGCATAAAAATATGCATGGGACTGGAAATGTTACATACCAATTTCAGTTCAGTAGCTAGCTAAAGGAGGGGGGAGTGGAAGATATAAAATCATTAACTGCTCATATAATTGAAAATTATTGGAAAGCACTGGAAGATATAGATTATGTATAGACACTTAAAGAGAAAGGCAAGACAATCCCAAACTTGACAGTGTGTGTTCATTTTGAGGAATCACAGCTATCGATTAGATGCCAAAACACTAGATGAGGAAGAGAAATGGTTTTATACAGTTCTGAAGATGATATAGAAGATGGAAAAGCTGTAGTGTCTCCATCTGACAAAACTAAAAATGACGATAATATTATGGATTCAATTTTTAAGTTCATGGAAAGAAATAAAATTAAAAGAAAGTGGGGAAAAGGAAATTCTTCTGAAAATGAATCTTTCTGGTTGGCAGAGCTCAATTAAGCTTTCCTTGTCTAGTGGAACAAAAACTAACCTCACCAGCCAGTCATCTGTAACAAATCTGCCTGGTTCTCCAGGATCACTTGGATCCCCAAGATCTCCAGGCTCTCCTGGATCTGTCCCTTAGAAGACATCTCAGATGGCAGTTATTACCACAAAGAGAAGATACTGGGTGTGGTATATTATCAAGATGAGGAGGGAGGAAAATGATGAGGATGAAGGAAGACAGGCTACCATTGTCAAAGAAAGTAAAATCTAAGTCATAAAAAATGGCAACTACCTATGATCAGTATCTGGTGACAAAACTAGTTCTCTACCCCTCTCTGATACTAAATCTACAACAAAGAACAGGGGTCTGTTCTAAATGATTGATACCTATCAGTCTTGCATACGTGACTTCTGTTCATCAGTCTAATTCAATGGAGCAGGATTAATGATAAATTTAGGGAAAAGACTTAAGCCTTTGAGCTCTCTAGCTTAGACTACACACTGCCCTTTTCTCAGGGAAAATGGAAACAAAAAGCCAACAGGATAGGGGTTTTGTAAATGGAACTACAGATTGACTGGTCAGCCACTACAATAAGACCATGCCCTCTTGGATCATGTTTGAAAGAAGAATGGGCCTTTCTGTGATAGTTCTTCTCTAAGAATTCTAAAAATTTCTTTGTATAAAGAAATTTGCCTTTAAAGTCATACATTCTGAACATTTTAGTCAAGCTACAACAGGTTTGGAAAACGTCTCTGGGGAAGGGGAAAATACAAAGTTTCCTCTTTTTTTTTTTAATACCTTTATTTATTTATTTTTTATGTGGCGCTGAGGATCAAACCCAGTGCCTTGCACGTGCTAGGTGAGCGCTCAACCGCTGAGCCACAACCCCAGCCCCCAAAATTTCCTTTTTAGTCTGTTCCCTTTGCTCTTTAAACTGAAGATTTTTTTCCCTCTAAATTGGGGATCTGTACCCACTTAAGATTGAGTGGAATTCTAGATGTGATCATTTGTGTCATAACTTTAATTTTGTTTTTGACTTTTTTCCCCTCTCCTGAGTGTATTCTTAGCCACAGCATATATAAATTTGGGACCATTAAATTTTTTTGATGTAATATAATCTATCTGTATTACATCACAGTTCTTAATTTGTTTAGAGTTTTATGAAAGATGGTATAGTTTTTATTAACAAAAGCAAAGTAATCTTTCAATTATGTGCATACAAAAGCAATACTGTTTTGTGACAAAATATTTAATATTAAAATTTATATCAGCAACTGTTTTGAGATTTCAGTGAAATTTAAATCTTGGTTTTATTACATCTAAAGACATGAAGTTAGGATTTCAAAGAGATTCTGAAATTCCTTATCTTGAGGAAATGATGGTATATTCAATCAAAATTGAGTGATTTTAAAATGACATTATTGACTTCTGAATAAAAAAAAAAAAGGAGAACCTATATATCAACATCTTATTTCTTAAAATATCTGAGGCAAGTGTAAAAAATAACACATACATATTTGATTCAGTACTAAGTATAAAAGTATCACATAAATACACATCTATAATTTTTATTTCTTGATATGTTTTAAATATTTCAAAAAATTTAATTAAAATAAAAATCAATTATTACTTTATAAATATTAATAGCTGAGAGATGTGAATTTTCGCAAAATGATTCCATTTTTATTTAAATAAAACAAAAAGGCACTTATTTTAATTTCTAATTTGAAAGAAAGTTATTACATTAGTTACATTTCCCAAAGTAAGAAACCCTTCTCTATAAAATTCTGTTTCAAATTATTGGTAACCTCATGTTAGAAGACCCTCCCCTAAATTTACCCCCTCCTAGCTAATCTATTCCACTCCTATGGCTTCAACTTCTACTTAAATATGAATAATCCTAATCTCCATCTTTCTCTCAAATTCTAACTACTCCCTAAACTTCTTACTGTACATCAACATCAATCTGCCACCACCATCATATCTAAAGCAATACCTCCTTTTCTCCATCTAGCTTAACTTATTCTCAGCATCATCCCACAGCCAGTATCCCCAGTACTCAGAGGCAAAACTTGAGAGTTGTTGTAAACACCTTCATCTTTCAAGTTTTGCCAAATATTTGTGCAAATATATCTCACAGTCCCTCCTCTTTAATACCATTGCCACTGCCTTCAATCAATCTCTCACCTCAATAGGAAGCTACAATTTCATATGGGAATTATGTTTCCATCTTTTCACCTTCTCAATTTCCACCCTTGAACTGCTGCACTGTGACATTTCAAAATTGTAACTGATCATTTTGTTATATTAGTTCTTCAATGAAAATAAAAGGACACATCATTCAGTGGTTTCTCAGCACTTACATGACAAAATTTGAATCATTCTACCCTCACTTCTTACCTCAGACACTAGTATTACTGAATTATATGTTGTCTCCTAAACACACCATGCATTCTCATTCAGCTAATCTTAACATGTATTCTCGGTCTACTCCTCCTCCATCATTCCCATTACCACTCTTGTAAATTCCTCTGCTCCCTTACACTGAGTTAATGACTTGTCTGTGCTACTTTTGTACTTTCTATATACTGTCATTAATTGAAAATACCTCATTGAATTAGTTATCATTTCTCATCAATATAAGATGCCCATTATTTCAAGTAGCACTAAGGAAAAAACATACTGCCAACTAAACAATACCACTTCATTGACACTGACACATTCCAACTTCAGCTATATAAGTATAAAAAAAAAAGGACAACCAAGAATTTATGAAATATGTATAGTAAATATCTGTTTACTTAATTGACCCATCTATAAGACTGAGCTTCTTGAAGGCAGAGCCTGCAACTGACATAAAGGAAACACTCAAAATAATTTGTGTGAAATGAAAAATCTAATGTATCAATATTCCTGACTTAGTTAATTTGGTAAATTAGATATATGCAATTTTAATTTGAGTAGTAAATTCTGTTCATTTTCCTTTTTGAGAATGGGTGATATGTCTAATTCCTGAAACTTATTTTGTTATGAGGGTATAGTTCAGTGGTGGAGCCCTTGCCTAACGTGTGAGGCTCTGGTTTAATACCCAGCACTGAAAAAGGAGCAACACCAATGAACCCATTGGAGGAATGGTAAAGGGAGACCAGAGGCTTAATATCCATCATAGAGGCCTGGAGGTTTAAAAATCTAGGATGCAATCTCCAAAGGATAAAAATCCTCAAGGGTTGAATTCCTTTTCTTTAAAAATGTTTATTTTCATATTTTGAGAATTTTGTGCTTTTTCCTCAGAATAAATGCTTCCAAGTTTACGGGTGATGTGATTTCCGGGGAAACATGAAGAAACAATGTGAGTTTTGACTGGTTCTTAAAACATTCCATTGCAATCTGAAGGCTAATGACTTTAGGAGGAGGTAGCAAGTTTTAATTTTTGTTTAAACCAGGGTGTTCCCAGGATTCGGGACCAACTTATATGGACAATGATTTTGAGAAATATTTAAGGTTAAAGATTCATGAAGAAGGGGCTGGGGATGTGGCTCAAGTGGTAGCGCACTCGCCTGGCATGCATGCGGCCCAGGTTCGATCCTCAGCACCACATACAAACAAAGATGTTGTGTCCGCCGAAAACTAAAAAATAAATATTAAAATTCTCTCTCTTTCTCTCTCTCTTTTTAAAAAAAAAAAAAAGATTCATGAAGAAAAAGGTTATAAAAAATGATGAAACTAACAACTGATGAAAGTTAGGCTAGTAGTATACCTGTTTATTTTTATCATGTGAAGGAGTTCGAAGAAGAGAAGAAGTACCATGAAAGATGGCTGCAAGAGTAGGACCAGAAACCAGTTACAAATTATCAGTCACAAGTAATCAGTAGAAGAAAACAGGCATAAATTTAAAAAATTTAAACTACAAATGTCTTTTTAAATAAGCAATCAGGTTAAAAATACAGTTTAAGTTAATTACTCAAAATTCAAGTGGAAGGTTTAGATGTTTTTCACAGTAAACTTTGGAAAATGACTCATAAATATTATACCTACAATGGTAGCTCAAACACAAATCAAACTTATGAGTTTTAAATACTATACACACAAAACAGTCTTTCAGATATATTTCTCTATATAAACCAGTAAGAAGCAGGAAGTTAATTCTCAATACTTAAACCATACATGATGATGCTGTAGTTATGGACATGAAAAATTACTTACAGAGAAGAAATTATGTAAGTTTCTTTCTTTTATTTTTTTTAATTTTCCCAAATTTTTATTTTTTGACATCAAGTCCATTTATCTTGGCAAATGACAAAAAAAAAAAAAAAAGGCTAACAAGAAATGTTAAAAGAAGGCAGGCTGGGGTTGGGATGTAGCTCAGTGGCAAAACATCTGCCTCACATCCCCAAAGTCCTGGGTTTGACCTCCAGTTCCAAAAAAGACAAAAATAAATAGATAGATAGATAAAAGAACCCCCCCCCAAAAAAAAAAAAAAAAAAAAAACAGAAGGAAGGCTGATAAGAAGAACTAGAATAATCATAGTTTTGTTTTCCTTTATGAGAAGTCATTCCATTGTGTTGAAATTTCTCTAAAACAAGAAATATTTCCCAAAGTAAAGTTTAAAACACAGTTCATAATTCTAGGACAAAGATTAATCTAACCAGGTTCTGACTAATAGTAGTAAACATGCAAGGAAACATGTTGGTGAACTTGGTGGGTAGCAGGCAATGCTAATGTTCCTCAAATGTAGAAACAGATTTTTAGAAACATTCCACGAACTGAGAAACCTTCATTCTTAAGGCATAGCACAAATTTACATTATGGCCCTCAACATGGAGCAGTGGCTGGGAAAGGTCATGCCAAGTCATGGGTAACCTTTATGTTTTTCTGAGGCATGCCCCATTCCTTCTTGCTCTCTCCAACACTGATGGAGGACTGAACTTGGCTTATCTCCTTGAAGTCCCATGACAGGACTGCCTCTCTGTTAATAATTTTCTCTGGTCTCTTCCTGGGTCATCTGGTTGGCCATGGGAGGGAATCAGTACAGAGATGGAAGTAGGCCTGATTTACCCTTCCTGACCTCACCTTCAGTATCATTCAAAGCACTTGGCCAAGTCACATGGGAGTATGTAACTTTTTTTTTTTTTTTTTGAGAGTCTAATAATTTCTTTTTTTATTTAATTTTTTATATATGACAGCGGAATGCATTCCAAGTAACTTTCTTTTAAGAACGGAAAAGGTTTTACTGAGATGCCTTTTCTTCATCCCAGGATCTTTGTTCCCAACTTAGAAAGAAGTTATGTAATTTCTTCAAAAACAGGAGATAGCAGTACCAATTCATACAACTGTAATTAATTAAATGAATTAATGTATTATTAAATGCAATGCTTATAAAGTCTTTAGAATGGTTCTTGGCCTACAGTATGCACTCAATAAATGTTATCTACTGGCATTACTATTATTCCTTTTTAACTTAGTCACAAACACTGCCTTGCAAGAAATAATGGATAGTTTCCAGCTCTTTGGATCAGTTAGCATGAAAGTCATAATACAGTCAATCAGTTCTACAAGGCAAAAGCAAGATCCAGTTTTTCTTTAGGATTGCACCTTTAGACTGGAAAGAGGTAAATCATGAACATCTGCTGGGCCTTCTCAAAAGTAAAAAATGGGAAACTACCCACACTAAGCAACCAAAAGGAAAGACATAACAGGGAGGAAGGAGGTGAGGGTCAGCTTTACCACATCGGAAGAGATGCTGCAATTATCCACCCAAAACTATTCTTTATAACCTTATTTTTGTTATTCCTTACGTGTAAAATGCCATCCTCTTCAGAAACAGCATCCTTATTAGAAACTGTAACAACCGCAATACTTTCGCTTTGTAGAGTAGGTCTCTAACTCACTGAACACAATCCAAAACATATACATTGGTGCTTCCTAGCACTTGGGGATCTTGCAAAAAATAGAAGCTCTAAATCAGTGGATTTAAAGTGAAGGTTTAAATTCTACGTTTCTAAAGGGTTTGCAAGTGATGCTAACTAACACTTCTGGTCCACAAACCACACACGAGTGGCAATGGTAGCATCATCTCATTTAACCTTCTCAAACACCCCAAGGGATAGAAATTATTCCACAAATGAGCCAGAAGTTGGAGAAAGGTTATTAAAAACTGTCCAAGCCCAAGCTAAAACAGGCTGGAACTACAATCCAGGACCGCAATTCGCAGGCGTGGTCATCTGCTACATCACAGCCTATCCAAAGACCGTGAAAGACCAGGCGCCTAAGGCCCAGGTCAACTTTCTGGTCATCCTTAAATTACATATGTTCCAAATTAATCGCAAACAGTCCCGCCACAAGTAACGTCGCAGTCAACAAATAAGCAGGAGTTACTGAAAGGTGTGAGGCCGCGCGAGCGCAGGACGCAGACCACGGGAGGACGCATCTTCCAATCAGTTCTGCCCTCGCGCCGGCTTTGCAGTCTATGGGACGTTGCGGAAACCCTAGGTCCACGCTAGCAAGCTACCAGGACCTCCCAAGTTTAAACACACGCGCGCACGCACGCACAAACACACAACCCACAAACACACAACCCGACAGCGGCGTTCTGCAGACCCTCGGGGAGAAGTGACCCTGGATGCCGGTAATTCAACCGGGACGCCCCTCGGGGACGGAGCGCACACCTCCAAAATCCCGCTCCTCCTCGGTGTCCTGAGACAGACAGGAGTCGAGGGAGCGGCGACTCCCCGGCGCCCGAGGTGCCGGTTGTGCCCGTAGGCTCGGGGGCGGGCAGAGCGCGGGGCGGGGATGGGGCGGGGAGGCCGGGGTCCCGAGAGGGGGAGACCGGAAGGGACCGCCGTGGAGGGGAGGACTAGCGGTGGTGGTCACAAACCCCACACGCGGAAAAGGCGCGCTCTTTCGTCTAAACGCGCTCACTCACCTCCCCCATACACGCCACCGCTCATGGCTGCTGTCGGCGCGACTCCTAGGCTAAAGGCTACCGGGCGAAGTGACTGCAGCGGCCGCAACTGCTGGTCTAGAGGAGCGGTAACCCTCGACCCCCTGAACTTCCACCGCCACCCCCCTCAGGCAACAAAGCGGCGTCCACACACCCTGGAGCGCAGCCACACTTGCTGGTTCCTGGAACCAGCCAATCATGAGGGGTCCGGTCTGCCCTCCAGCCAATAAGCATGCATCTCTGCAGCATCCCTGCCGCGGCGCAGCAAGTTTAGCCAATCGAAGACAGCCTGGGGCCGGAGAAAGGGGAAAGCGACGGAAGCAGAGAAGGAGTTGGGTTGCGGAACTGGAGGGGGCGGGGCTCAGTGGTGGGCGGGAAAGTGGGGTGGAGAAAACTGGAGGGAGGAGGAGGAGGGAGGTTGGAGTTAAGTATCGGGGATAGGAAAGTCTGGGCACGCAGGAGCGATGGGAAATCTGGAAATAGGGAGCTAGTGTCCCACGTAGCGATTCCTGGTCATGGACTATGATGGTTGTGGATTAAAAGTAGGGGTACTGAGCTACATCCCAGCCCTTTTTAAATTTTTTGTTTTGGAACAGGGTCTAGCTTAATTGCTGAGGGTCCCAGCTGGGGCTGACCTCAGCCTCCCCAGTAGCTGGGATTAGGAGCATGCACTAGGCGCCTGGCCAGAATTTTTTTTTTAATTTATTTTTTATAGTTGTAGATGGACAGCATGACTTTGTTTAGTTTTTTTTTTTAATTTTTTTTTATTTATTTATTTTACATGAGCTGTCTTCTTCTTATTATTATTAGCATTACAATTCTTAACACACCTTTATACCACAGTTTATCATATCTCTGTATACAAGATATGTTGACACCAAATTCACATCTTCATACATGTATTTTGTACAAGGATGAGTGTCTCCTTCCACCATCCATGCAATTCCCCTTCTCCCTCCCTTTCCCTTTATTTGTTTAGTTTTTTATGCGGTGCTAAGGATAGAATCCAGTGCCTCACACATGGTACTCGCTCTGCCACTGAGCTATAGGCCCAGCCCCGAAAAATTTTTTTTACCAGAAAAGTATTTTAAACTTTTATGTTTGAAAAACAAAAATATGCTCCACTTTGAGGATCCTATGAATTTTAAATAATTATTAATAATTAAAAGAAGAAAAAGATGGTACATTATCTCAACTAAATTTAGGTAGTATTTTAAAAATTATCTTAAGAAGTACCTCAATTTCTTTTATCAGGTGAAATATGTATCAAACAAGTTATTCTATCCTCTTTAAAAGAAGAACCCAATGCTTAATACATCTGAAATCTGTCTACTATTCTTGGTATTCTTTTTCTACCACCCCAGTCCAGAACAGTGTCTTTTCTCCCCTAGATTACTGCAGCAATTTGTCTCTCTGCCGTCCAACTCTACAAGCAGCTTGGTCTGTAAAAATGCTCAAATCTAGTCATGTCACTGCAGTTCTCAAACCCTAAAGATTGTTGTATATCCTTGTAATTGATCGCAGTTTTTAAGTTAATATTTCTAGAGTCTAGCTATATATACTGTTAACCTTAGCATGTATTGAATAAAGCCCCGTCAATCACAGTGCTAGCAAGGAGGTAAAACATGGCAGTAGAATGGGGAACAAGGTTAGTAAGAAAATTATTTCCTACTCACTTGACTATATACTCACAATATATCTGGTTATTTAGGAAATCTTCACTAGCCCAGTGAGATAATGCAGAGGTCAGCAACCTATATTCCCTGGGCCAATACCAACCTACCATCTATTTCAAGTGAACTAAGAATAATGATTCCAATTTTAAATGTTATAAAAATTTTAAGAATAATATTTCATTGTGTGAAAATCATATGAAATTCACGTTTCAGTAACCTTAAACTAGGTTTTATTAGGACATAGCCAAGCTTGCTCATTTATGACTGCTTTTGCTCTATGATGGTGGAGTTGAGTAGTCAACGGAGACCATGTGGTTCATTAAACTGGAGAACACATTTATTGTCAGACCTTTTAGAGTTTAATGACCCCTGAGCTGAGGCATGCAACATACCTAGCACAGTATGCCTGAGTACTATATATTAACCGTTGTCCCCATGATTAAGCCTCTCACTGTGGATGCTTGTCACAACCCCAAAATATTTCTAATTTCTTATTGCTTTTATGATATGCTGACTAATAAAGCTGATGAGTAATAAAATATTGCAATGCTTTCCAATAACTCAATATTAAACAAATACACTATTTTGAGTTTATAAAACACACTAATCCATTTAAATCAATTTATCATTTAAATTTCCAGTAATTCATATACAGCAAATTGAGTAGATTATATATATTGATATCTCCCATCAATACTATCTCCAACATCTCCTTTGCATCTAAAAGAATGTATTCAGCCCTGTCTGGGCTGAAGAAGAGTAAAGTATTTGGTCTGCTAGCTCAGAGTTCACTAGAAAATAAAACATTCCAGCAGGGTTCATGAGGACCATACCTCCAGCCTCTGAAGGCTGAAATATTGTGATAATATTGAGACAATACTGTGCACACAGTGCAGCAGAATCTTAAATCTGACAGCACAAAGAAGACAATTTGAGAGAATATTGGAAAGTCATGCTTAGATGTTTTTGATAAAGTAAGGTATTTGGTCCATTTGATAATTGGCAAAGGTATTAGAAAACAGATCATTTGTTCATTCATAATTTCAGGTCATCATGGTCTCTTGATGTGTCACCAGGATCACTGCTTTATTTAATAATAAACCATTGCAGTGAACTTCAAAGGAAATGTACTTCTCCACAGTACATCTGATGTGTCAGGACTAATCACATGTTAACACAGATAAAAGTCTCCACTTCCCTTTGATACATTTTATTCAAAAAATACAATAGGGTAGTAATATTATTGACCCTAAAGTATCGAATTGCTACAGGAAGGGATTTAGAAAGAAAACCTATTCAGCATTGGAAGACAATCATGTTGGGGAACTGTATATTCTTACTAATAATGATATTTCCTTTGAGATGAGACTTTTATAGGATGGCAGCTTTTTATCAGTTCTCAAAAATTAGAGAAGTAGCAGAAAATACATTAAAAGAAAAATACTAAATCAGGTATTGTGGCATATACCTGTAATGCCAGTCCTAAATTAATGTTACCAATAACTAGTCAGATTAAAGAACAAGAACAATCAAAGGTTATTTACTTTCTGTTATTTCTCTTCTCAGGGGCACACCATATCAAAACTATCAATGCTTGCAACTGAACCAGCATATTAGGTATATCAATCTAAAACAAGACATTGAAGTAACATTTTAATGTTAACATTGTCTAGCCCACAGTAGATTCAGATTGACTCTGAATATAGAACTACAAAAATAAGTGCCCTTTCAAAACTCCTTTGTAATATCCAAGCATTTAGAATTTCTTGTGTACCAGGTGCAAAACTTGGCTTCGCCTCACTGGGTCGCTGGTCTTCCACTCTTGTAACACTGCCTCAGGACTATATGGAAGGAAAGCCTCACTCCTTTCTTCACCAGCTCTGTCAGCACTGTCATTATGGAATTGCAGCAATCGTTACAAAACATTACCCACCTAGTCCTCTGTCTCAGATTTTATTAAGTGTTTAAAAAATTACAATTGTTATGAAAGCTAGGAAACAAATTCAGAAAATTAGCATCTGTTAAGAAGAAATGAGAAGAAAATGTATGGATGTGTAGAATTATTTTATTTCATTCTGTAAAATACATGAAATGAGCAATTATAAAATACAAATTTCAACAAAGACATTTTTAGTGGAGATACACACACACACACACACACACACACACACAGAGTCATTGTAAGTACCATCCTCTATTTACTGAAGTTCCAAAAATATGCAAGCACTACTGTTTATAATAATAAACATCTGGAATCTAGGTTTGTTCTTCATTTTTTTATTAATCATTTATTTATTTATTGCAATACTAGGTCTTTGCACAAGCTCTACCACTGATATACATCCCTACCCTCAAACTAGGCTTCCAACCATAGAAACATGATGCTAACCATTTCAGTAATATATTCTGGATATATGAAGAAGCAAATGAAAGAATGTTTGATTGTACCTGGTACATTTATAATATACCAGTAGGTATGTTACAGTATTAACAATAGGGTCCATAAAAGACAAAGAAGGCCCTCAAAAGATGAAGTGCTAGATAAAATTCACAAAGCATCTAGTGTTTTATGTCTATGCTGTTATTTCATTATCAATTTTAAAATCCCCTTTTTGTTCAATGGATGTAGCTCTTGAGAGAAATCACAAGTAAGCCATGCCAACATTTAATCAATTGGTGGTGTGAAGTGACACTGTGCCACCCTGGGTCACTTTGGGCAAGTCAAGTTTCCCATACATTTAGGTCAGTGCTGAAACCAAGTTTGGGGGCTGTTACACAGCCCAAGGAGCAACACAGCCCCCATCTTGTGTTCTTGCTCTGTATGGTTTCTTTAAAACCCTTGAAACCTTTGGAATAGGAAAGACTTTATCTGCCTTATGATGTAAATGGCCATAAATTATTGACCCCATGTTAGGGTCCGTAAACAAGTCAAGATGGTGCCTGGCACTTTGCCAGAGGGAGTGGTTTGTGAAGTAACACCATCGAGCCATTAGGATGGAGATTCCTTAATGACTGACTGCTGTATCTAGTTTATGTTAATTGAGTTAAGCTGTGTATAATTAAGATGATGAGGATTCCTTGATGACTGATTGATGTATCTGGATGATGTTAATTGAAACAAGCTGTGTATAATGAGTTAGGTATAAATACCTCTGCTGTGTGACAATAAAGCGGCTCCCGCTGTATCACAAGTTGCTTGTCGCTCCCCTGGTTATTTTGCCCAGCCAGACTGCGGCAACCCCAAAAATGGGCCGTCAGAGAAAAGATACTTTATATAGTACTTTCCATTTAATCCACACAACATCCCTATCAGAGTTTAAAGAGGACCAGAGATTTAGCAAGTTGCCAAACATCACACAGCTATTGAAAGATTCAGGATTTGAAATTAACCCTACCAAACGTAAAATTTCTGTTTCAAGATACCTTTCCGTGTCTATGCTTCTAGTAAATTTTTTAAATAATAATTTCAATTGTGCATATAATATAATCTGTATAAATCCATGTGTAGGTACACAGGAACATATGTATATATTCCCCCCTCCCAATCTTTTTCTGATACAAATGAAAACTCACAGAGTGTCAGTAAACTTTCAGAAGCATTTTCTTTGGAAATTGATTTCAAAGTATTTGCCCTTGAAAATTTTTATTTCAAAACTGTTAGAATAAATAAATAGTCTAGCCCACAGTAGATTCAGATTGACTCTATACAAGCTAGAAACTGAAACAACACAAAAGACCAAAACGCAAATCTTCTTCCTTTCCAATCCTTCCAGTTGCTCAGTTTCTCAGCTCTTCTACCCAGATCGAACCACTGTTAACAGTTTTTTATGTAGCCTATTGGAAAATCTTTTCAAATAAAAGCACATCTTTATATCTTCTCCACCACCATCATTTTTCTTGGTCTATCTACATAAGTTGTAGCATACTGAACATTTATTTTAACCTGACTTTTTTTACTTAACCATATTATCTTGAAAATCATTCTGTGCCAGCATTTACAATTCTATCTTACCCCTTTATCATCAGCACAGAATTCCATTGTACATATATACTAGACCTTGTTTTACCAGTCCTCTATGCACGTACATTTACATTGTTTCTATTCTTTTGTTATTATAAAAGAATTATGCAATGACTATCCTTTTCTGTGTACATATGTGAAGAGTTTTCATGCAGGACGAATTCAGAGAAATGGAATTGCGGGGTCATATGTATCTTTTATTATATTGGTCATTGCCAAATTACACAGGAGTTACACAATTTGAACTCCCCCAATAACATGTATACTTTTTCCTCTAAACCTTACCAACACACAACTTTATCAAAATTCTGCCAAGATAAAGCTATTATATACTATAAGATGTTTCATTCATTTATTAGCCTTTAGGAAGAGCCCCTGATTGCTGTTTATACCATCGGCAGCACATAGATCCAGAAGTACCTTTCTAGGGCCATATTCTCTGAATGAAAGTATAAACAGAACAGTTTACAAGCTGAACTTGTCCCTACATTAATGTGAAAGTGGCTGTGAACGCATTCCAATTGCTACCTAGAGAATAGATCCCAAATATTCACCAAAGTTTAGGCTTCCATTAAGGCTTGAGAAAATATGGATACTGATTACACAATTCCTTCCATTTTAAAAAATCTTTTTATCTCCATACTGACATGTGATAAGACATTTGCAATCAAAGTAAAGACATTTGGCACACCCAAAACATGATGCTTGTATTTATTTGTAGTATGCACTATATCTCTAACCAAGAACTTATTGTAGAATTTATTTTGTTTGAATTATTTTTGAATTTATTTTGTTGGAAGGTAGGGAAAAGTATTTCTTTCTTTCTTTTTTTTTTGTTGTTGTTTTTGTGGGGAAGAGAATATAAACTTTATTTTGTTAGAAATATATGAGAAGCAGAGGGATTAATTATTAGTTACCCAAACCATCTATCTTGACAATGGTTCAAATAGTCACTAGCTTCCAATTCTACCTAAAGTGACTGCAGAAAAACCTGTTTAGGCATACCAATGTGTTTATTGATATCTTTAAAAAACTGTCCACAAGTGCCTATAATCCATATAGGAAAAATCCCATCATTGAAGAATTTGAGCACTAAGTTAGGCCATAATTAGCCTATCATACCCAATACTATGAGGTTATGATTCTTGAGTGCAATTTTCCCTGCCCCCCACCCCTGCTTTCCTCTAACTCGTGGAGACTGTTCGATCATATTACATTGCTCTGGGATCACTCATCTCACTTGTCAACTATCAGACTTTGATAAATTTATGCAAGGATTAAAAAGACTCTTATTTTACTATTTGTGCCCTCTGCTGTGCTCCAGATCCAAGAGTACAGTCAGAGGGTGCTAGACTCCACAGGACAAAAGCAAGCAGAATAATTTATGCTCAGAAGATGTGATCACTCTGTATCCTTCCAACAGCTGTTAAAAGCATCAGTCATTCCCACTGTGCCAAATGGGCTCAAGTAAGAAAAAGAGACAGCAATGCTCCTGGGATCTTTTTAGATTCTATCTCCTGGGACATGTGAACAAAGAAAATCTAAAAGAATCACCATGGTATCCCTTAGAAAAGTTCATTTGAGATTGCCATTGCTGATTTTCACCAACAAGGCTATTAAAAAAAAAAAAAAGACAACAACTTTACCTAAAAGTGCTACACTTCAATATCATCATCCCTATAATTATAATCACCAATTTTAACTAATATTTACTGGTTTATTGCAAATTGCTGACCCTGACAATCCAATAGATACAAAACAAAGAAAATACATATACTTTGACAAGCATATAAAAGATAATGAGTGAAAAGAAACAGATGAAAATAGTTATACATGAAGAGTAATATGCACATTTTAAGTGTTTCAATTTGTATAATAAATGTTTTAAACATGATTGCTTTTTTAAAAAAATTTTTTAAATATTTATTTTTTAGTTTTTTTTTTAAGTGGACACAATATCTTTATTTTATTTTTATGTGGTGCTGAGAGTCCAACCCAGTGCCTCACCCATGCTAGGCAAGCACACTACCACTTGAGCCACATCCCCAGCCTATGATTGCTTAAAAAAAAAAAAAAAAAAAAAGATTTTAAACTTTACACTAGGAAAACAATTTTACACTCCTAATTTATTTATTTTTATCCCCAGGTTAACATTCTGGTATATATTACATCAGGCTTTTTTCCTTTGCTTATTCTATTTATTTATCTATATAAGGTTCAATTTTATGTACAATAATATATTATTATGATACATATTTTATAAGTATATAGTAACACATAATTTTATTTGCATAATTCCATGTATACAACTTTTAATAAAATAACAGCATGCTATGTAAATACACGTTTTGCTCTGAAACATAATTTTTCACAGTATAATGTGATTAGGTTTCTATAACATTGTGTATAGATTCACCTAATTTTAAAAAAATTAAAAATGATTATTTTTTAAATAATCAGCAAATTATTTTTGTGGGTTTTTTGGGGGGCGGGGGGATACCAGAGATTGAACTCAGGGGCACTTGACCGTTGAGCCACATCCCCAGCCCTATTTTGTATGTTATTTAGAGACAGAGTTTCAGTGAGTTGCTTAGCATCTCGCTTTTGCTGAGGCTGGCTTTGAACTCACAATCCTCCTTGCCTCAGCCTCCAGAGCCACTGGTTATTTTTGTAGTTTTACTGGAATATAATCACATTCTTGTTTCCATATTTTTATGGATGTTTTTGTGGTACAACTACAGAATTGAATAGTTACAAAGAAGTCTTAGGCCCACTAGCCAAAAATATTTACTATCTGGCATTTTATGAGAAAAGAGTCTGAATTTCACTGTAGTCATATTTACTAATTTATTTAAGAAATCTCTAATTGATTGACATTTTAATTATATCTAATTTTCTACTATAAAAGGTTCTATAGTCTTATCTTGTATCATAAATATCTTAGGTATTTCTACATATTTTTCAGTATTGTTGACCTAAGGAAGTTTTAAATTTTTAGATTTTTTTTATACTTAATGTACTGATCTTTTTCTTTATAATTTTTGCATTTAGTTTCACACATAGAAAGGGTGATGCCTCACTTTTGGTAAATATCTAACTCAGAGCCACCAGGAGCTGTCTTTTTTGTTTGTTTTTTTCCAAAAACCTAGCCTCTTGCTGAGTTCTTCAGTACTGAATGGGTCTGCTCATCTATTTTCCATCTAGGTCAAGAAAGCCGCTCATAACCAAACCAGAATAGGAATAGCTGCTGCCTGGGACTCAATCACTCTATCTTACTTGTGCTCCAGCTGCCTGTGACAGAACTAATCTTGCCAAGCTCTGGGTTGAACTCCTTTATCTCCTTGTTTACTCAAATTCTGACTGGTGAGTGAAAAAGACTGTCTGGGGTCATGTCTGAATCACCTCTTCCCAAACAACCTGCCTGATCTCTCCTGTGTTCCTGCCTCTCCTGAACTCAAGTGCCAACCTCATGCAGGCTTCCTGGACTCCAGGCATGCTAACGTCCTCCAAACTGATCTCTCATGTGCAGCTTACAACTATTTACCTTATGGCTTCTTCTGGCTTACCTCTTTATTGGGTGAAAGGTTTGAAAGGCTAAGAATCATTGACAAATTAAATTCATCTCCAAATAGTTCCCTGTGAATGATGTTTGTAAACGTGTATTTATTACCAAAAGAAAAAAAATGTTGAAAAAGAAAAATCCAATTATCTCTTTGTAGACAATGCCTCACACATATGTCCAAATGCTTAAATTAAATCACAGCATACTTCAAACACCATCCAAGAAGAGATTGGGAGGACTGAGAAGAAGAGTGAGGAGGGAAAACACATACGCAATGTTAACTCTGATACTTAGCTATTTTTAGTAAAAATGAAGAGATTCTGAAGACACAAAGGATGGTACTGCAGCCTAAAAATTTATGGGATAATGGGGAATTTTCAATAAACTTTTTAAAAATACTTTGTCTTGAAGTTTATGAGAAGTATTGTCATAGTTGTTTTCTTGTCTCTTAGGAAGTCATTTGTCCATAAACTGTGCAGAATAAACTGCAAACAGTAATGCAGAAAGTGCAATATTTCCTTCTAATACACATGTATTCAAAAATACATAGGATTTCTGAAATTCTTTTCTTTTACCCCTCCTCTCTTGTCATTTGTAACTCTTTTTGTTTGGCTCTTTCCAGAAAGAATTTCCAAAACTCTACATAGACTGATAAACATAACTTCAAAACACCTTAGAAATCAGAAGCATAGGACCATTGCATTTGTTCTAAGAGAGGATTCAGCTATTACTTCTGTTAGGTTTTAAGATAAATGTTAAATGACAACTCCTTATTTTGTCACCCAACTCTAGTCCTTGCTTTCCTGACTTGCCCTGAGCTGGGGAAGTGAGAACTTGGGTAACCCTTAATCATCTTTTTTTTCAGATGATATATTAGTTTTCTATTGTTTCTCTGAGTACCATAAACCTAATAGTTTATAATAATACAAATTTATTTTTTTATACTTCTGATGGTCAGAAGTCAAAAATGAGATCAAGATGTCTACAGGACTACTTTACTTGGAAAGGCTGAAACTCAAAGGGAAAATTCATTCCTTGCCCTTTCCAGCTTCCTGGGGCTGCCCACATTTCATGGCTTTGAGCTCATATCATTCTGACATCTGCTTCTGTCATCACTTCTCTGATTCTCAACCTCCTACCTCCTTCTTATAAGGATCCTTGTGATTACATGGAGCTCACCCAGACAATCCAGTATAATCTCCTCATCTCAAGATCCTTGCTGTTAATCACATTTGTGAACTCCCCTTTTCCATGGAAAGCAATATATTCACAGGTTCCAAGGATTAGACAGTAGACACCTATGTAGAGGGGCTATCATATATTGGTAGATGGAGTATTAATTTAGATACTTTCCCCATTTTATAAGTTTTGTTTAGCTAGTATACTAGCCAGAAAACACCATTAATATTTTCTGCCTTTTTTTATTTTTTAATTTTTTATTGTTGGTTGTTCAAAACATTACATAGTTCTTGATATATCATATTTCACACTTTGATTCAAGTGGGTTATGAACTCCCATTTTTACCCCATATACAGATTGCAGAATCACATCAGTTACACATCCATTGATTTACATATTGCCATACTAGTGTCTGTTGTATTCTGCTGCCTTTCCTATCCTCTACTATCCCCCCTCCCCTCCCCTCTTCTCTCTCTACCCCCTCTACTGTCATTCATTTCTCCCCCTTGTATTATTGTTCCCTTTCCCCTCACTTCCTCTTGTATGTACTTTTGTATAACCCTGAGGGTCTCCTTCCATTTCCATGCAATTTCCCTTCTCTCTCCCTTTCCCTCCCACCTCTCATCCCTGTTTAATGTTAATCTTCTTCTCATGCTTAATATTTTCTGCCTTTAAAACTAAAGTATAAAGGCAATAGCTATGCCATGAAAAGAGACAAAGAAGGCATTGGGGCAAATATTTTTCTGTGACTCTATATTTCTTTGATTGTATAACCACAAGTCCAGCCAGCTAGTTTTCTCTTTTTATACCTGGGGCACTGAACCATTAGATACATCCTCTGTCTTTTTTTCCCTACCTTGTACCAAACATTGAATCCAGGGGCTCTTAACCACTGAGCCACAAACCCAGCCCTTTTTTATTTTTAATTTTGAGACAGGGTCTCACTAAGTTGCTGAGACTGGCCTTGAACTTGTGATCCTTCTGCCTCAGCCTCCTCAGTTATTGGGATTACAGGTATGTACAATCAAGACTGGCTTAGTATCTCCTTTTATGTTTTAAGAACTCCCTATTCTAGGGTCAAAGCTCCCCTATACCTTGAACACACTATTCATCCTAAATCCAGATCTTATGATTAAAAGATTGCATTCTACCAATTCCATTGTCGCCTTAAATGGAAGCCAATTCCCGTAAAATTTCTCCATCACTCACAGGGTAATTAGGTATTGGTATATGTTATTTCCTTGTGCTTCTCTGCTTTCTCATCGCCAATACTCTCTTTTTTGGAAGGAAGTTTATACCATTCATGTATGTATCTTGTCTCCAGCCTTATCTTCCCTATTAACATCTGTGGAGATCCAGGACCCTCTACACTTTCCTCAATCATTTCAGCATCTCATCTTTCTTTCTACTCCATCCTCTGCCATAAACCTCAACACACATAGGAACTTTCCAACAGACTGACCTCAAAATTCTTATAGAGCCAGCATAATTTCCCAACTTTCACTTGACATTTCATTAATTCAATCTCAACCTGGTTAAAGACCTCAAGAAGCTTTCCTTTACCCCTCAGAGAGCTCAAAATACAATAGACCTCCTTAAGTTGAACTTTTACCTTGTTTCTCAGCTTTGGAAATGGCTTTGACTTGATTTCAAGAACTGACCAACGAATAAAAGCAGTTTTCATCTTGCTCCATCGTGTAAGTCTCCATGGGTCCTGATCTTTCTCCTTTGGAACTCTAGTCCAAAGCTGGAGCTTCTCTGTGGCGAACTTTCCTGGTATTTATACCCAAGACCTGTACCCTTGCATCATTTCAGCTCTCTAAATGTTACCTGTGTCTAAGAATCAGCAGCTGTGTTCACCCTGTTAAGATATTCACCTGGGCCCTAATTTTTATAGGTTCACATATTTCCTAATCACTATGTGCTTCCTGCTTGATAGGACATTCTTCCAGTACCATCAGCTGGAACCATAACCCTGGGCACTTATTTGCCTAAGTAGACAGGTCCAACTTCAATCTACTCCACCAACTTGCTGTGAATTGTTCTGTGCCCAGTTAAGAAATGAGATAGGGTAAATAGCTCCTTAACTTTCTGCCACATGCTTCTTATCACACTAGATTTTCTTTCCCCATCTCTAGTCCCTTAATTTCTCCATGGCCCCACACACTCTCCACTTATTTCTTGAATCACTTGCTTCTTTTTCTGCTCCAGGGTATTCCAAACATTTTAGAGTCTCTCCTGTCTTCATTTCTCTGCCAACCTTCAAACTTAGTCCCTCAGATCATCACTGTGGCCAGTTAAAAATTTTTCAATTCTGTTCCTCCAAGTACACAATAGAGTCTTACTTTCCCACCCATTTTACTTTGGTCAACAATAGGTGAGTAACCATGAAGGACCTACTTCCAGGTGGAAACTTTAAGAGAGAAGGTGCCTCTGTCATATTCTCTCTCCCTTTACTTCCATGACCAGCAATGCTTTCTGAGTGAGATAGTGATCCCAAACAAACTTGAACATGCAGCAAAAGAAGCAATAAATGTATTAAGCCTTTGATACTAGAAGATTGTCTGTTATTTGGGCATAACGTGCTTTTCATCATAATTCTTGCCTTTCTATAGTTTTTCTCCATTTTTGTTCTCAGGTTATAGTGGGCCTGGTTATTTTACATGACCATCATTCCTTTGAAAAACTACCCCTTCTCCATTTTGAATCCATGTGATTCATGGATTCAGGGTGTGTGGAGGACCCAGATCCAGCCAAGCAAACTATCACATTCCCTTGGCCTCAGTGATTAGTCCAACAGTGGACACATTTTCCAAGCTGAGCCAATTGTGATCTATAAGGGGGTCAGGGTTTTGGTTGGAAAAAATAAGGAAAAGTTCATCTTTTTTTGCATGAGTTTGCTGAAGCAGTAGACTGTATGGAAGGATCTGCTCTTTTGATGATTGACTAGGAAAGCTGAGTCAAATAGTGAAAAGAAACATATTTTTAAATTTTTTAATTTATTTATTTGTTCTAATCAGTTATACATGACATCAGAATGCTCTTTGATTCATTATACACAAATGGAGCACAATATTGAAAAGAAACATATTTTTGAAGACATTGTTTGAGGCCCTGGATTTAGCCATGCCCTAATTCATTATATCCTTTTGACCAAAACTGCTGCCAAGCATTAATGGTAACATGGAAATTTCCCATATATGTTTTAACTATACAATATAAAGTGAATTCTCACTAGGCTAACAGTCCTTTTATTCAGCTTTCTTACTTCCTATCATATTCCTTATGGTATCCATAGCAAATGATTTCTCCTCTCCTAATTCCTTTCAAGCTCTTTAAGATGAGCTGGTCTTTAAAGTCTCTAATATCACATTCATCTATTTTGAGCTTCCACAGCATTAACCCCATTCTTGCATATTTTTAGCTCTCCATTTTCTTTCCAAAGTTAACTCCATCATTTGTTCCTTGGCTGGACCCCCACCAGTGGCTTTTGGTTTTGCTTTTATATTGCTGACTTCTCCTCTGTCTCTCCTTTCTCCTACCATAGCTAGGGAACAACTATTCATAACCTCTCTCCCTCTTATCCTTCCAATGCTCATCCATGAATATTTTATCTACTCCTTTGTCTATGTCTATCAACCCTAAGTAAATAATTCTCATATGGATATCTTCCAGTCTTGACCTGGTAGACTTGTATTTGCATGTCTCAATTGGTGATGTGACTCATTCTCAACATGTCCAAAAGTAAAGTCATTTTTCTCTTCTAAAAATATAAACTCTGCATTGATTAATTTCTGGACCTGGGCAATCTCAGTTATTTTCTCCTGTACCCTCAGATCTAATAATTTACTATGTCCTATCTGAAAGGAAAGTGACCACAACACTCAGAGCGACCAAGAGATCTTTATTGCAGCAGTGAGAAAGAGGAGAAAAAAGAGAGAGAGCCCGGCAGGAGAAGGTTTTTATAGCCAAAATCTAATGGGGTCACTGGGTCTGCAAGCTGCCTTGTTGGCATACAGTGATTGGATCGTACAGTAGTTGCTAAGGGCGTCATCTTCTGCTTTCAGGCAGACAGGACAGGGGTCAGATGTGAGTTTCCATTGCACCAGACAGGTGGGGGTCGAGTGTTCAACCTTGAGTGGGATTGAGTGTTCATATTTGAGGCAAACAAGCGATAAGGAACCAGCTGGGTGAGGGTTGAGTGTCCAGACTGCCCTGCAGCTAACATTCGTCCAGCCTGCTCTGCAAATAACACTGTCAATATCATGCTGCCATGCCTCTCCAACCTGTACCCTCCTGATGCACAACCACTAATTATGTCTTTTATTATCTGCTTTGATTCATACAGTCATTGACTCAGTCTCCCATGGATGATCAGACTTCATAAGGAAAAAAAAAATAAAGTGAAAAATGTACAAATTGAAGCAATTTTTATGTTGCTACCTGCCATAGTTTATAGGTCATACTGGATTAGAACCCACTCTAAAGATCTCATTGCTAAGCTATGGAACCAACGTAGGTGCCTGTCAAACAGTGCCCATCAACAGATGAATGGATAAATAAAATGATGGTATATACACACAATGGAATATTGCTCAGCCACAAAGGAGAATAACTTTATGATATTTACCGATAATTGAATGAATCTGGAGACTACCATGCTAAGTGATATAAGCCAATCCTAAAAAGCCAAAGGTCCAGTGTTCTGTAATTGGTGCTAACACACAACAAAGTGGAGGGAGGAGGAGAATAGAAGTTGAGAGGATTAGACAAAGGGGAATAAAGGGAAGGGATGGGGGATAGAAATAGGAAAGACAGTGGAATGAATCTGATATAACTTTCCTGTGTACATATATGAATACACCACAGTGAATCTCAACATTGTGTACAATCACAAGACTGGGATCCTAATTAGAATAAGATGTACTCCATGTTTGAATAAATATGAAAAAATAGGCTCTACTGTCATGTATAACTAAAAGGAATAGATAACAATTTTTCAAAAAGACCTCATGTCCAAATACAATCTCATTCTGAAGTACAGGGATTAGGACTTGAACATGTGACTTAGAGGAGACCCAGTTCAATCTCTATCATCAACCACCAGTCCTTGTTTCCCACACCTGATTCCCTACGCACCCAAACTGGCTACTGATTATCCTCTGAGATTTCCCTGCCCCTCAGTTTTACTTACCTTTCATTCTTTCAGCAACCGTGCACACCTAAGTCAAATCTACCTGCAAAACCAGCTCAAGTACCACCTCCACCTCTGATCTCCCAAATGGACATAATGGATCGCTCTTCAGAACTCAAAAAGCACTCCAAATATTCCCTATTATTTCACCGAATGCATGGTTATTTCTGTACATATCTTATTTCTTTTATTAGAATTTAAGTTCTATCAGGGCATATCAGGCACCTATTTGAAGACCAACACAACTTCCTACAAACACACACACACACACACACACACACACACACACCTGGGACTTTGCAAAATGCCTTATCTAAAAAGGTACTAATATATATTTCAAAATTCCTATTTTCAGCCTCAAAACAAAAACATTCTCATAGGGCCTTGAAATAATAATATCAATATGTTTCATGTCCGAATACATATTATATACCAGGGAAGATATTCTTTATTCTGCCTATAACACCAGCATGTCCTTATTGTAGAAGTGAAGGAGTGAGTCCATTTCAAATGTTTTGACTCCTAGCCTATAAAGCATACTCATTGTTACGGGTTAGATATGAGATATCCCCCAAAAGCTCATGTGTGAGATAATGCAAGAAAGTTCAGAAGTGAAATGATTGGGTTATGAGAGCCTTATCAGTACCTTAATTCACTGACATGATTAAATGAGTGGTTAACTATAGGCAGATAGGGTGGGGCTAGAGGAGGTGGGTCACTGGGGGCATGGCTTAGGGATACATAATTTGTCCCTGGTGAGTAGATCTCTCTCTGCTTCCTAATTGCTATGCCGTGGGCTGCTTTTCTTACCACACCCTTCCACCATAATGTTTTGCCTCGCCTTGGAGCCATCAAGAATCGGCTGCCTATGGACTGAGACCTCTGAAACCATGAGTCAAACTTTCCCTCCTCTAATTGTTCTTGTCAGGTATTTTTGTTACAATGGCAATAAAGGACTAATGTAAGTGTCAAATGTTATATTCCAACTCTGGCCGAATCTATGATATCAAAAATCAGTCCATAGGCATCAGAAATTTGGAGATAGTTTCTCTGGTCCTTTCAAGCTCTCTCTAGTTTTGTTCATGAGGCCTTTTACACTGCACATTGGGAGGACCCAACCTGATCACCTCTGTGGGTGGTTAAGAGTATCTCCCAAGCTACCTCCCACATTTGTGTTTTGAACCCTCTTTTATCCCTCCACGCCCCAGCCTCTCCCCTGTCAGTCATTCTGCCTGGTTCTACTGTAAGAAGGAGGCTGGGAGAAGGGCTTTGGTGCTGAGGAGAGAGGAGACAAATGTCAGTGAGTCCTCATAGTGTTCTGGCCTTGGGTTGGCTCATTTGAAAGGCAATCAGACTTTTTTATGTTGTAATGGTTGTTGATATTACTTTTCTTATACTAAAAGGCACTGTCTGTATTCCTCCAACTTTTAAGTCATATTACAAAATTCTTTCTTCTTTAGATGGGTCAGATTCAGGACAGGGTGAGGGAGAAAAAGGAAACCTGCCTTGCCACACAATTGAATCTTTCCACAGTCCATGAAAGACAGGCACAGTTGATTCTCATCACTCATATCAACCATTTTTTGTAAAGTCCCTCTGAACGCAGAATTAGTGAATATTGAAATATTCACTTGTTCCTTGAGGAAACAGAGTGAGATTCCTATAAGCCTCTAATCATAACATGTTCACCAACCAGTCAGTTCATAGTCTTGCTTTATGTTTGTCTTTTGGCTCAACATCTTATTTAATAGATATTGTTGATCCACTAACATTGAACTCACAGCCATCAGCACTATAGCTCCTGCCTGAACACAGCTCATCTAATAGGTAGATTTTCTCTGTAAGGCACATCAAGCTTTCTTGTCTAGGAACACTGGCACTTCATCAGGGGCCACTGTAAACATCAATGTCTCAAAAAAAAAAATCATAAAATTGTAAAACAATGGCACTAAATGGACCACTAAAAAGACCCTTGTTTACTGTGTGAGCCAAAAGCAGATGACAAAGAATGCCCTCCTCTGAATGTGTGTGTCAGGAATGTGTGTGTCAGGAATGTGTGTGTGCCAGGTGCCTCACACTGTTCATTGCTCTGCACATGTTCATGAATGAGAGCAAAAGCACTGTGAGGACTGATTGTGGGTTTGCAAATACAGTTTAAATTCTTTTAAAGAAATAAGTCCATCTGAATTTGAAAAATATGTAATCTGCGTATCACAAGGATCCACTGTACTGTTAATCCCATTTTATAGTTGAGGAAACTAAGACTCAAAACAATTAAGATCTTTCAGAGTCCAAGCTCCAGTCCTCCTGGGAGGGAGAGCCCTATGGGAGTGGAATAGCTGCTTCTTTCCCACTACAATTTAAAGGATCCTTTTTCTAAATGTATCTCTGTCCATTTCACAGTGCTCAAAGTAAAGCCTCTTCTAGAATCATAATGCTTGGCTAGGGTGTAGCTCAGTAGGAGCATGCATAAGCCCCCAGGTTCAATCCCCAACGCATATGTACATACATACATAGCCTAACATTGGGGAGATGTATCTCCACAGACCCTAGCAAATTTACAAATTTACATAGATTCATTTGCAGGCATTACCTGGAAGTGGTAATTAGGAGAGTCAAATTTTTCCAGTAGGAGTTGGGTGGTGGTAGGAACTGGGTCAAGAAGAAATATCTAAAGAATGAGCCCTTTGGGGAAAAGTTATCTTGTGCAACAGTCAGGAAAACAGGGTCAGCAACCAAAGGCAATTCTAGTCCTTGGTAACTTGGGGTCATATACAGAGAAAAAGAGAATCCAGGCTACACTTTGCCCCTTTCACAGTTCTTCCAAAGACCAGGCTTACATCTTGATTAGGCCGGAAGCTGAGATGAACTCAGCTGCAAGCTCCTGCCTTATAGGCCATACTACTTCTGAGAGTTCCTTATGAGGCTCTTAAGGGCACAAAGCATTAGCAGCTTTGCACTGACTAACTCACTCCCATTTCCTATGCTCCTTAAGCTGTTCCTGGGGTTTGAGCTCCTACTGGTCCCAGCTCCATGCCTCTCAAACTGCAGTATATGTTCTCCTGGGATTCACCAAAGCAGGTAAACAAGGATGGGAGGTGCTCTAAGCTAGAGCATAAACATGGCATATCTCCTTGGAGATTGTTTTTTTTTTTTTCCCCCAAAATCAGAAGAGAAGGACATAAGAGAAGGGAATTAAGTTACCTAACCAGTAGGTAAGTGGAAACATTATTCAATGTTGAAACAAACACTGACATGGCACTGATTAGAATGCAATATTCAAATGGATTTTTGGAAAAGAAATCCAAACTCTTTGTTTGCTGCAGGCCGTTTCATATCTGTCTTCAGATTCTTCACTCCAGGGCTAGATACACATCCACTCATGCCTCTGGTTTGAGGAGAAGGGAATGGAATGTGTTTTGGTGGAAAGATTTGAGAAATGTTGCTAGTTGAATAAACCAAAAGAAGAAGGAGGAGGAGGAGGAGGAGGAGGAGGAAGAAGAGCGAGGGAGCATAACATACCCAAGCATAGGACCAAACTAAATTCTTACTCCTGAGTCAGAGTTCAGATTTAGAATCCGGTTCATCAGTTGCTGCATGTTTCTTTGTAGTTGAACTTTGGCAACAGTGTTTTAAACTAGTAATACAGATACCAGCAACCACCTGGCAGGCAAGGGGAAAAGGTCAATGACATAAATTAAGTGGTGCCAATAAGCAATCTTCATAATGATGGAACTCAGTAAAATAGTCCTCTCCCCTTGTTTTTTCAGCCACCTTCAGCTGCAACCACCACCTTCCACAGAAGACACTGCACCCAACCCTGCCCATTTTTATTTATAGCACCCTTATGCAGAACTCTAGGTTTTTAGTTTACTCAGAGTTCTCCAAACTTTATATTCATCAAACTAGGGTTTGGGTCACATGGTTGAACAAGCCAAATGGTAAAAACTTTTAAGCAGGAATAGTATTAGAAAATATCAGAATCATGGTTATGTTAACCATACTGGGCTTCTCAATTTGGCCTTCCAGTTTTCCTAAGCAAAAATTTGGAGACCCTCTATATTGACAACTGCTGAGTACTAAGAAATGCCACGGTACATACAGGAATCTGAGGCAAGGGGATCAGAACTTTGAGGCCAGCTAGGCAACTTAGTAAGACCCTGTCTCAAAATAAAATTTAAGAGGGCTGGGGATGTAGCTCAGTGGTAGAGCACTTGCCTAGCAGCATGCATGAGGACCTGTGTTCAATTTCTAGTACCACCAAAGAGATGGGGGAGGGGGAGTTCTTTGATTAGCTTATTGCAGAACTTCACATTAAATGTAGGAACTCTTCCAATTAGCTTTCTGAAGAGATGATTACATTTTAAAATAGATGGCTGTGTATCCAGCTGGATGAATCTTTGCTTGGCTAAACGTGTGGGGGCAATATTGCTCTTCTTTGTTTTCTGTTTTATAAATTTGAATTTCTGTATGCAAACACTGTAATTTTACATAGATGAATAAATGCCATCACATCACTCATACTGGGTTTTCCCAGTGAGATCTGTTATTAATTTATTTAGTCATGGCTCCCTAATGCTCACTTTACTATCAGTAACAGTTTTCTAAGGCTACCATAATAAAGTATTGTTTCACATTTCTGGAGTCTAGAAGTCCAAAACATTCTCCCTGGAAACCACTAGGGGAGGATCTTTCCTATCTCCTCCAGCTTTTGATAGCACCAGGTTATTCCTTGGTATGTGACAATGTGACTCCAATCTTCCTGCCCCCTTGCAGTCATCTCATGGCTGTTTTTTCTGCATTGTACATACATCTCTGCATTGTATTTGCCCTGTGAACATCTGTTTCTGGGTCCAAATTTCCTCTTATTAAGACACAAGTCGCCAGCTCAAAACTGTGAAAATTTTTCCGGAAGATGTAGAGAAAGTTAAGTCCTCAGGAGATTAGAAAACAGTACACAATTTTGATAGAGCAGCATTTGATGCTTTCCCAGAATTAAATGCTGCATTTCAGAAAGATGCTGCTGCCACCATCATGTTAAGCAAACTAAGTCAAACTCAGAAGGTCAAGGGATGCATGTTTTCTCTCTTATGCTGAAGCTAGAGAAGAAAAAGGAGAAAAAAGATGGAGGTGGATCTTAAGAAAATCAAAGGAAGATCGGTAGAGGAAAGGGTTTAAGGGATGAGAGGTAGGGAGGGAAGGGGGGAAGTCCTGGGAAGTGATATTGGCCAAATTATATTGTTATATCATGTGCATGTATGAAAATGTAACACAAATCCCATCATTATGCACAACTATGATACACTGCTGACGTATCTGAGGAATAATACCCTTGAAGACTCTGGGATTAATGCTAAATTTGTGAATGCTGTGTATGATGCCTTACTTAATACTCCTCAGGACATTCAAAAGACCGTGTTAAAGGGAACCATTAACAGCCCATTACAAGAATGGAAAGGACCATGAACAAAACTTGCTCTTGGAGCATTTTCTATACTTTTATAGAATCCTCAGTTTAATAAAAGTCAGTAAATAAACATACCAGTCATATTAGGCTCAAGCCCACTCTAGTAGCCTCATCTTAACTTGATTATATCTGCAAAGATCCTATTCCTCCCATAAAGTCACATTAGTAGGTAGTTTAGGACTTTAAAATATCTTTTTATGGGGGAGCGATTGGACACAGTTCAACTCAAACTCATGTTACCCCTTCTGCTTTGTATCCTTCAGTACTTTCTCACGTGCTCTCTTATCTTACCCTGCCTGGAGGAGCCTTTCTATTTTCCCACCTCTTTTATCCATCTCTCCAACATGAAAATTAACTGGGTCAGCAGCCTAAAATCTCACATGCAAATTAGATTTGGCCTTGACTGCAGCATTACAAGGGCAGGCAAGAGCAGGAATCATAGCACCAGAACCCGAGGGGCTGGAAAACTCTTTTAAAATTTTTCCTATGAATAAGTTTGGTATGGGTTCTATATTTGTTCAGTGCTCTAAGAACAACAGACAAGCAGGGGACAGAAAGGGACGGATCTGTTTATCTTGATCAAAAGCACATTTCTTCAGGATCTTGATTTAGGTGGTACTTAGATACCAGCATCTCTCCCAGCACTCCTATCCTTACTTCTGCTTTGATGCTTAGTTCAGAATCTCTATAATGTGGCAGCATTTTAATCACAGGGTAGATAATTTTCTTACAGACTTCTTTCTGTGTCCACATTCTCTGTCTTGACGAAAGGCATTGAAAATGTACATGGCATTTTGGAAAAACAATATTTAACAACTCAAGCACAAAAAAAGCAAATGCCTTGAAAAATTTTTCTTACCATCTTTTCCCGTCCCTCAAAACTCCCCGAAAGGCATATACCAATGGAATTGGGAGGACTGTAGATAGGGAAAGCATTTTTGAGGGATTCAAAATTGAGGTCAATCTTGGTCCAAGGTCATTCATAATTCAGGGCAATTGGAGTTGCAACCCATTTCATTAGATTTCAACTCAGTTCAGAGTTTGTGCAGTATCCTATCTGCCCAGAACTTCCCCTCCTCTTCTCTTGAAGAAGGACTCCTGTCCTCCCCATGACGGCTTGGTCCTAGTGGGGCCTGAAAAATACTGATCTCAGCCCCTGGGAGAGTGACCCATGAAAGGCCCATCATTGTCCTTCAGGATTTTCCAAACTGGCACAAAAAGATTATGGACTATCTCCTCTGTGAGAGAAGTGGCTAGCAGGAATGGTGAGTCTGGAGGGAAATTTAGGACTCTCAACCACCATGGAACCCCAAGAAAGAGACAAGGATAAGGAATCCTAATGACACTTGACTTCCTGCTTCCAAGACATCCTAAGGCCCCTCTTTGCCCTGCCTGTCCTCAGTTTATGAGAGCCCCCAATTCTCCTTTTTGTTTATTTTGCTTTGGATTAGATTTCTGTCACCTGCAAAAGAGTCCTGATTAACACAACACCTCTAATCAATGTGGAGCATTCAAGACACACTTTGTCCCCTCACCCAGAGTCTAATAAGACTACAAAGGCCCCTAGTACCTCCAGCTAATGATTAAGCTGTTGCCTTTCTACTTACATCTGCTTCTCTATATTTGAGGCTGAGCCTCTGAAACATGAACTTATCTTTGGTCACGTGGTCAAACATAGAACATCAAAGATTACTTGAATGGAATAATGCTGTCTCACCCTCCCTTCTATAAAAGTAAGAAATAAAAATGTGATTCTGGATGAAATTCAAATATAAATATTAAAATGAATCTATATAGACACGCCTACATACATAATGTATATTAAGTCTAAAAACTTTGTTGAAGAGGGAGATTTTTTTTTTAACTGAAGCTGTGTTAAGATACAATACAAAGTTGAGGAAATTAGTCAAGCACACTAATATGAATAAAGAACAGCCTTCGTGAAAACGTGCCAATTACACGAAGCATACTTTCTGGGAATGGCACCAAGATATTAGTGAATAGCAGTTCACATTTTAAAACAAAGAGAATTGTTGTTAGAAATACAGTACTAATATATTTACCCAATGGCTCCAGAGCCCAAGTGACCTAAATCCACAGCCTTTGTTTCTGCAGTGTTATGCTGTCATCTTCTCAAAGCAATTCTGTTTAAGGAAAAAAAAAAAAAAAGGACATTCACCCAGGCATTATACAATATTAAAAAATGTAACTGGGCATATATATAATAATAGGGCAATTCAAGGAATTAGTTGTTAAGTTTATAAAGAGATAAAGAGGCTTTCATGCACAAAAAGCATAGTAGAACTATAACACACTAAGCCATATTTTTAAAAAGCATTTATTCATTTTTTAAAACACTTATTTAACTCCTTCTGGGTACTTGGTGTTATGTTAGGTACTGAACATCAATGGTGAGCGTGAAATAATTCCTGCCTTGGTTATATTCTCAGTGTTGTACCTGAGGTAGTTTTAAAATATAATTGTGTATGGAAAATATGACAGTGTACATGTTATCTGTCAGTGCTTTTTTTTTCCCCTCTCCTTCCCATATTGATGCCTCCATAGCCATGCACAGCTGCTGAGAGCCTCCGAGGAGAGCTCAAACCATTCTCTCCCTTAGGTTTCTGACCCAGACAGCACATCAGCAGGTCTGGGCATGTCAGAAGTGAAATTGCAAAGCAATTTTAAGACCCGGAGAGAAAAAAAGGTCAATGAGCCAGGGCAATAAAAGGTCCTGGGAGTCCCAGGAACACGGTAGCTTGGAGCACTTTAGGAGATCTGTTTCTCAAACACACTTTGACTGAGCCACCATCCAGACACCAGGCTCCACATATTCCTGATTTTCTTCTGCCTTACTGGCTCCCCCGTAGTAGACCCTTCCTCCTCAAATTCTTTTCTTGTACGGGGTTGGGGGGGGGGTATGACTCCCTAAGTGATTGCATCCAATCAGAAGCAGTCACTGTACCTGGAAAGGGACAGCTGTGCGGAGACTTGCTGCTATGATGTGAATATGTTTGTCCCTTCCAAAACTCAGGCTGACATTTGGTTGCCATTTTGGTAATGTTGGGAGGGGGAACCTTGAAGAGGTGATTAGGTCATTGGGAGAAATTAATGCTTTTCTTACTAAGTGAGTCCTCATTCTTCTGCAACTACGGAAGTTTACCAAGACAGTGGGTTGCTTCAAAGTGAGGCAGCCCCTCCTGTGCTATCTCTTTTTCACATGCCCGCTTGCCTTCCCAATTTCTACCATGAGTTGAAGCAGCATAGACCCTCACCAGAAGCTGACCAGACATGGCCTTCCAGTCTTGGATTTCCCAGCTTCCAGAATCATGAACGGAATAAATCTCCTTTCTTTATATACTATCCAGTCTCAGGTGTTCTGCTATAGGAACAGCATGGGGATTGAGACACCCATCTGAAAGAACCTGTGGCTTTTGATCAAAGGCAACTGAGGGGAAACTGCAGGGAAGGAGCAATCAGGGGAATAAAAGATTCCCCTTGCTCGCCTCTCTTTTTTTTTTTTGACCTGCTACTAAGCTGGCCAAATCTACCTAGAATCCAGAGCATTGGGGTCTATTGATTTAATCCATATAGGTCAGGCTGGTTGGAGGCAGAGAACAGGACAGAGAGGTGTGAAGAGACCCTGCAGCCTACAAAAATATGCTGCATGCTATATCTGCTAGAGATGCCTGAATTTGTACTTTTTTCACCCTACCTTCCAAGCTGAATCAAAATGGCCTATTTGCACATCTCCACCTGAATTCTCCATTGACTGTCCCAGCCTGGTCCCATATTCCCTTCCTCTCTTAACTCCCCTCCCAGTTTCACCACCATTCACTCAGTGACACAGGCCCAAACCTAGTTTTATCCCTGAATCCTTTTTTTTCTTTTACATCAACCCATGACCATGTTATCTCTGTTCAACTTTTAAAAGATGTCCAGAATCCAGATTCTTCCCACCACCTCCATTGCTCCCACCTCGTCTGTGCCATTTCATGTTTTGCTTATATGACTGCAACAGACCCCTAGCAGGTCTCCCAGGCCTACTCCTGGCCCCATTAGGTCTTCACAGCCTCCAGAATGACCCTTCTTCAGTCATTCTCTGTTCTTTACTCTGTTATAATTTTGATTTCAGCAATTACTCTGTTTAATGCCTATTATATGTTTATTCATTTATTTATCATTATTTTGTTCATTAAAATGTAGGTTCAGTGAGGGCAGGGATCTTCTTGTCTACTGAGTTGTCCCCTCAGCCAAATAGACTACGTGTTGAATGAAAACAATAATAGCGGGGCTGGGGATGTGGCTCAGGCGGTAGCATGCTCGCCTGGTATGCGTGCGGCCCAGGTTCGATCCTCAGCACCACATACAAACAAAGATGTTGTGTCCGCTGAAAACTAAAATATAAATATTAAAATTCTCTCTCTCTCTCTTTAAAAAAAAAAAAAGAAAACAATAATAGCTCTTCAAAAAGCACTGTCCCGAAGATGAGAAGACAAGCTACAGGCTGGGAAAAAGTATTTGCCAAATACATATTTGAGAAAGGACGGTTATTCAAAATATACAAAGAACTCTTAAAATTCAATAATAAGGAAAAAAACATAATCTTTTTTTAAAATATTTTTTTAGTTGTTGATGGACCTTTATTTTTTATTTATTCATTTTTTTGTGGTGCTGAGACTTGAACCCAGTGCCTCACACATGCTGGACCAGCACTGTATCACTGAACTAAAATCTCAGCTCTAAACCCACAATCTTTAAAATAGAAAAAGATCTGGACATACACCTCAACACCTCAACAAAGAAGACACACAGATGGCAAATAAGCATATAAAAAGATATTCAACATCATATATCATTGGGGAAATGCAAATTAAAATAAGATACCAGCACACACCTAGTAGAGTGGCCAAAATCTAAAACACTGACAACAGCCACTGCAGACAAGGATGTGGAACCATGGGAACTCTCATTTATTCCGGTGGGAATGCAAAATGGTACAGCCACTTTGGAAAGCAGTTTGGCAGTTCCTTACAAAACTAAACATACTCTTACCATCTGATCCAGCAGTTGTACTCCTTGGTGTTTACCCAAATGAGTTGAAACCTTATGTCCAAAAATGTGCACATGGATGTTTATAGCGGCTTTACTCATAATTGCCAAAACTTGGAAGCAATTAAGATGTCCTTCAGTAAGTGAACGAACAAATAGACTGGGATACATTCAGATAATGGAATATTGTTCAGTGCTAAAAAAAAAAAAAAAAAAAATAGAGCTACCAAACCATGAAAGTCACGAAGGAACTTTGAATGCAAATTGTTAAATGAAAAGAGTCAATCTGAAAAGTCTACACACTGCACAATTCCAACTATGTGACTTTATGGGAAAGGGAACGCTATGGGGACGGTAAAAAGTCAATAGTTGCCAGGGGATTGTAAGGAAGGAGAGATGAACAGGGCAGTGAAACTACTCTATGTGACTCTGCAAAGATGGATACATATGGTCATACATTTATCCAAACTCATAGCAGGAACAACACTAAGAGCCAACCCCCATGTAACCTATAGACTTTAGCTTTGACTTAGGTTCATTGACTGTAGCAAATACACTACTCTGGAACAGGATTTTTGTAGCTGGGGAGGCTGTACACACATAAGGTCAAGGGACATATGGGAACTTTTGGTACTCTCCACCCAATTTTACTATGAAACTAAAATTGCTTTAAAACATAAAGTCTACTATAAAAAAAAAAAAAAAACAGTAGGGCTGGGGATGTGGCTCAAGAGGTAGCGTGCTTGCCTGGCATGCGTGCAGCCCGGGTTCAATCCTCAGTACCACCTACAAACAAAGATGTTGTGTCCGCCGAAAACTAAAAAATAAATATTAAAAAAATTCTCTCTAAAAAAAAAAAATTCTCTCTCTCTTTAAAATAAATAAATAAATAAATAAAAATTTAAAAAAACCCACAGTATGTATGGAGACCCTAGAGGAAAAAAATTTTGAAAAATTGATCCACTAAACTCTGAAACACATAAGGTCCTGAAAAGTCCTGATCTGTTCCTCTTCTAAGACAGCAATTGGGGGTGGGGTGGGAAAGTTCTGCTTCTACAAACATCACAGGGAAGGTCTCCAATTAGCCTCTCTTGGGTTAAAACTTACTTCCTCACATACTCAAGAGAATGGGCTGCAACATAGGAGGCGCCTGATTCACCCATCAGGAACTGGACTCATCTTCAGCCAGTGGACACTAGAAGGGCCACATGGAAGGCTGAGATCCTGACACATCACTGTATATTATTATAGTCACTACGAGAATCCCCCAGGTACTTCCCTGCTGCCCAGTTACCTTGGCAGGTCACCAAGTACCCTAGAGTTCCCCTCTCCTGGCCCAGCAACCCTGCTTTGCTTCCATGGCTGATATGTAATTTAATCATCTGAGTCACACCATAATCTTTATTAAATATTTTGATCAAGGTCAGTTTTATGAGCGTGCAAACTGTTCAGTCACACAGGTTTCACACTTTGTTTATTGCTTGGCTGTCACTGTTTTAAAATTTTTTAAATATTGAAAAAGTCCTTGCATTTCCATTCTGTACTGGGTCTCACAAATTATGCAGCCTGTCCTTATTATGCCTGTCATCTGTGCAAGTGGGGTATTATGGTTACGTGGCTAAAGAGGAGGGAAAGTAAACGCTGGACACAGTGATGCTGTGTGTCACTACTACACTGAAGGAATATGTGAGGTTGTACTTTTTAATTGGAAGCATAAATGAAGACCCCAGGACAGCTCAAGGGAGGAGGCTCTTAGAAGTAATAAGTGCTGATACCAGGCTCTTAAGTGTATTTTCAGAAATCAACAGATTGGTGAAGTGGAGATTAACGGGGAAGAAGCAGAAGGGAACTGTGTGGGGTGAGGGTAAAGTCCTGTGTCTTGAGAGAAAGTTGGGTTATGCAGATATAGGCATTTGTCAAAACTCAGCAAATGGACATTTAGTATTTGTGCATTTCATTTGGTATGTATACATGATATGTATCAAAAGAAACCCCACAAATATTGAATTCTATTTAACAATATGCATGCTAAAATATTAAGGGAGTACACTTTTGTCTGCAAAATACTTTGGAATACACCAAAATTAGATAGATTAAGGTGTGGATAAAGGGATGGGTAGATGAGTGGATGTCTGGATGAACAGATGGATGGACAGATATGTGATAAGTCCAGCAGAGTATCTTTGGAATCTAGGTGATGAGGGATATGGGTGCACTGTAACATTCTTTCAACATGCTGTATGTTTAAGTTTTTTTTTCATTTTTTTTATTAGTTTCACATGACAATACAATGATCTTGACATATCATACATTTGAATCAAATGGGTATAATTTATAATTTTTCTTAGTGTACAGGTTGCAGAATCACATTGGTTATACAGACATGTATATACATACAGCAATACTAGTGTCTATTTTATTCTGCTGCCTTTCCTATCCCCCCTCCCCTTCCCTGTCTCCCCTCCCCCTCCCCTCCCCTCCCATCACTTCTCTCTACCTAATCTAATGTGACACATTTTTTCCCCTCACATCATCATACATGTATTTTGTATAACGATGAGGGTGTCCTTCCATCTTCCATGCAATTCCCCTTCTCCCTCCCTTTCCCTCCTACCGCTCTTCCCTATCTAGAGGTAATTTTCTTCTCATGCTCTTCCTGTTTAAGTTTTTTCATAATAAAATGTTTGAGGAAGCTACTTCCAAAAGAAAAGTATATAAGGAATCCCACTATTATGGATAATTACAGTGTACCAATAAAAAATTCAAAAAATAAGAAAGAAAGGAAGCAAGCAAGGAAGAAAGGAAGGGCAGCTTTGACTTGTTTTTGAGAGTTACCAGTGCCGAGTATTTTAATACCCTTGGCACCTAAGCTAACAGCTGAATTGTCATTTTGCTGGAAGATTCTCTTTTCAGATCTCCAAATCCTCAAAAAGTTTGTGAAGAATGTTCATAAAATGGAAGCTTGCTTGTGCTCATCTTAAAGCCATTTAGTGCCTGCATGAGCCGAAATCCTCAGAATTATCTATAATGCATGGAGTGTGTGCTCTCAGCAGTGTTTTTCCTCTTTTCTTGACGTCAGTTGCCATTTGTAAGGGTTGCCAAGGTAATGACCAGACACATCTAAAGACAAGCCTACAAGAAAGGACAACATACTTATTTTTTCTCTTTTAGCATCAAATATATAGTATTTAAAATTCATGACACATTCAGTTTGATGAAATTCTACTTTACAGAGAAACAAATTTCACAGTACAAGAAAGAACCCCCCACCTTTGTCTTTGCAGCTCTGCTTTTAATGACTGCATTTGTTCAAGAACACTAGGTAGACTTTTATATAGACCACAAATTGCTTTTTTTTTTCCTCAAGGAAAAAATATGAGGAAGTATCAAATGTAGTTCACAACATAATTTTGGTAAAGTCATTAGGAAGACCTAGTTTACCTTAAAGTCAGGCATGGGAAAAAAAAAGATGGGCCTGTTCAAAAAAGGAATACAGTTGTCCCTTGGTATCCAAGGGCAATTGGTTCCAGGATTCAATGAGCTTACCAAAATTCCAGGAAGCTCAAGCCTCTTAAGTAAAATGGCATAGCATTTGCATATAACCTATGTACATCCTCATGTACTCTTTAAATCATCCCTGTATTATACTTAATACAATGAAACATTGTATGAGTAGTTGTCTTACTGTGTTATTTAGGGTATAGTGGCAAGAAAAAAGTCTATACATGTTTAGTACAGGAGCAATTTTTAAAAAAAATCATTTTGATCCATGGTTGACTGAATTCATGGGTATGGAACACCCAGATGTGGAGGGATGACTATATTTCATGTTTCTTGGAAAGTATGTGATTTTTAAAAAAATACATTAAGAAATAATAGTTGGGGTTGTCAATTTGTATGATTAATTGATATTAACCATTCTACCTAGAAAGATCTGTGATGTTACATCGGTTCTAAGTTTTGCTATTGTTTTTATAGTACTGGGGATGAAACCCAGCATGCTCTATCACAGAGCTATATTCCCAGTCCTTTTATTTTTTATTTTGAGACAGAGTCCTCCTAAATTGCTGAGACTGGTCTTGAATTTTTGATCCTCCTGCCTCAGCCTCCGGAGTAACTGAGATTACAATTGTTTGCCAATGTGCCTGACCAGTTCTAAGTTTTATATCAATAAATCATTTATATAACTTAATGCATTTAACAAATATGTTTCTATTTGTGGGATCACAAATTAAAAAACCCATCAATAAAATGATGGGTTGTGGAGGAATCCCATCACAGTTCATTTGAATTTCATCATATTTTAATGAATTCAACCTAGTGTTAGAAAATTAAGTTCTTGCGTTCACTTTTTAAAAAATTTTGTTTTCTTTCTTTTTATTTTTTTCAATTGGTAATTGAACCCAGGTGTGCCTAACCACTGAGCCACATCCTTAGCCATTTTTATTTTTTTAATTTTGAGACAGGGTCTTGCTAAGTTGCTGAGGGCCTTGATAAATTGCTGAGGTTGGCTTTAAGCTTACAATGCTCCTTCCTTAACCTCCCAAGTCACTGGGATTACAGGTGGGTGCCACGGCCCCTGCTGGCATTTTTTTTTTTTTAAATGGTGCTGGGGATGGAACCCTCATGCATGCTAGGCAAGCTCACTACCACTGAGCTACATTTTCAGCCCTAGATATTTTGGTTTTGTTGCCAGCTTTTTAATTTCAAAATAAATTCTTGCTATTGTATACTCTTAAGTAATAAAAATATTTTTGGCATTACCAAAACTCATTTATTTACTTTTAAAATGAAACCCAAAGCATTAAACAAAGTTGTTTTCTATGGAAATTCTTTGTACAATGAAGAAATCTTTTTATGTTTAAACAAACACCTAAAAATATTTTACATGATATGCAGGGACATTTTGTTGTTAGGGATGTTTGCCTTCTAGGATGCCAACTATAAAGAATCAACAACATATCTGCCCTGAAATAGCCTTAGTTTCTTTTAATAATACATTGTAAATTTGATGATCAGATATATCCAAATATTTTTATAGCAATTCTATTTTCATTCTGAACAATTTCTTTGGCAAAATATTCCATAAAGTCATTGCCAAATGTGTAAGATGATAGCATACCTTGTTTTTATGTACCTTAAAACTGTCAAATTAATAGGTAATGTCATGTTCCAATCTTTTGATGTAGAGTTTGTTGGGAAATTCTGTGTTCACTCACCGGGTCCACTCCTTCCCTGACCTGGCAGGATTGGATCATTCCTCTCTCCTGGATTTCCAACAGGGGCTCAGTGTTCAGAATCCAAACCATAGGAGGCCATTCTCTTTCTTTTAATTACTTTGGAATTTTTGCTTTAGAACTTCTCCATTTTGGTTATGTCTTCTTTGAGAGTAATCAGCTTTGTATTTGAATATGTTTTAATTTGATCCTTAAGATCGAAATGGATTAATATATATCAAAAGATAAAATTTTCATGGGATACAGAAATTGCTGGTGTAGAATTTCCCAAATGGAAATGGACAGGGTAGGAGAAAACTGCCATTTGAAATACCCATGGGTTAGGTGGTTTTTTGTTGCTGTTGATTTTTCTGAAATTCTCTTTTGCTTGAATTTTGAGGGCAAGAGATATCTATTGACAAATCCTTATGGGCAACTTAAGACAACAAATCAGTAAGTCTGACTTGAGACCTTGCTTGATACCTGGCACTGCCCTGAGGATTTGTTCTATCCTGTGATTGTCTCAAGTATCAATTTCAGAGACCATGTGAAAAACCAGTGTGACCTTCTGATGCAGGCACCATACCCTCCCCCCCCCCCCCCCCCCCCCGCTAAGCTCCCATCCCTCTCAGATACTTGGGCTCTATGCTCTTTTTTCTGGTTATCCTTATTGTGCACACCCCCTATCTGGCCTCACCAATACCAACTCTGTACTTCCATAGTCCATCTCACTCACCCCTCCTTTGCTGGAATCTGGGCGACTCGGCTCCCACTCAAAGAGCTCCTCACCACTAGTGTCAGCCTCAGGATCCCACCCTGACTCACTTTCCCCCTCCTTTTTCAGCCTTCTCAGTAAAGGAAAGGATTAGACTTCAAAAGTAGAGGTGGAGCTACTCATCAGAGTTCACGGAACATTAATCCTGGGAGGAGAGAGTGTTGAGAGCTGTGGATCCTTGGGCAAACAACTAACAATTTGGTAACCGATGTGATTCTGCAATCTGTATTTGGGGTAAAAATGGGAGTTCATAACCCACTTGAATCTAATGTATGAAATATGATATGTCAAGAGCTTTGTAATGTTTTGAACAACCAATAAAAAAAAACTAACAATTTGAAATTTCTTTGCTCCTCAGTAAGATAGGGATGATAGTGTTCATTTCACTGGGTAATGGAGGGGTTAAATAAGATTCTATATGGACTCCTAGAAGAGTTTGTTTTAAAATTTGTAGCTATTTTTACTTTGAAATATTTCTGAATTATTGTGTAATGTTCTTCACACCTGAGTGCAAGTCTGAGCATAGGTTTTAAAACAACAATAAAACAGCAAGGAAGTCAATCAGTTTGGTTCACATAAATTTAAAGTAAAAATGAAGAAATGGCAAATGGCTCATAGTGATACTGTTTAAGCTTTTGATTTTTATGAACATGAATTCAACTAAGATGTCTTAAAGGCTTTTTATTTGCTAGGTGTTTTGATGACCATAGATGGCTGAGTAGATATTCCTCTCCTCAAGGTATTTGCAAACTAGTTGAGAAGAAAAACTTCTAAGCAACCATTTAGACATATGTGGCAAGCATTAAAAGGCTATACTGACAATTGCTGTGAGAAACCCTTGACTCTGTCTGGAAAAGTCACACCCCTGACCTCAGTTCCTTGTAGAGGCAGCAAGGCAAAGAGGAAAGCTTATACACTACTGAGCTAGCCAGGGTTGAAAACTGGTGGTCTGTGGATCATAAGAACTGTGAACTCCTTTTGTTTTGGTCGACACAGGATTTTGAAAATCAAGAGTATCCTATATAAAAATTCAGGTTGGTAGATTTTCTTGGAGAAATTAGACCGCCTGGCAATGCTGGGCTATAATTGACCGCATCTAAACTAGACACTTTCAGCTTGTTGATAAGCAAACAACTTGACCCATCTTCTAGAGCAGCTAGCTCCTATAGGGATTTGAGATCTCAACTTTTCAACCAGACAGCCTTGGATCCCAATCTCAGTTTTACCACTGACAAATTATTCTACCTTCAGCAGTGACTGCTCAATGGGATTGCTAACACCACCTTTGCCTGTTTTAAAGAGTGAGTTTTGAAAGGACATGGATTGGACCACATATCTCAAAATGTATTGACAAACCCCCATCATCAGTACTGTACTTTTAGAATTTACTGTGCATGTGGATCACCTGAGTATTCTGCAGATGTGTTCTTTCAAAGCCATAAGGCTAGTCTTCCAATACAATAGACATTATTACATATGACTATTTAAACTACTTAAAGTTCAGTCCCTCAGTCCCTCTGCCAGTCCCATTTCAAGTCCCCAAAAGAGCCACATGTGGTCTCCCTGGACAGGCAATTTCCATCATCACAGGAAGTTCTGTATCTGATATTGTCTTAGTCCATTTGAGCTACTGTCACCAAATAGCATAGTCTGGGCAGCTTATAAGCAATAGAAACTTATTTCTTACAACTCTGGAGGCTGAGAAGTCCGAAATCAACCTGCTGCCAGAGGCAATGTCTGGCCCACTTTCTGGCACATAGAAGACACTTTCTCACTTTGTCTTCATATAGTAAAAAGGGAAAAGCAGCTCTCCAGGTCTCCTTTTATAGGGGGACTAATCCAAGTCATGTGACCAAGTAACTTCCCAAAAGCTCTACCTCCTAATACCATTACAATGGTGATGAGGTTTCAACATATGATTTGGGAGAGGATATAAACATTCAGACTGCAGCTAACATTGCCTATTAAGTCCGCCTAGGATCACCTGATTATTTGGGCACATAATTTTTGTTTGATCTACTATGTTTCATTGTTTAGGGTCTTAGGTGTTCAGAATTAGATGTGAACTCCTATAAGATTGATAAATTGCAAATTATTTTTATCCTATAGCACGCAAATGGCTTGTGTCCAATAGAAAAGAACTCCAAAGGCTTTGATTTTATTTTTCTGTAGGACATTGTGCTTCTCAAAATCCTGCAGACTGGGTATTCTGCAGAAGGTACTCTTTCAAAGACATTTCTGTTCTCTGATGAGGCATTTTTATCCAGTATTCTTTTCTTCCACTGGTGAAATGTGTACACACACACACACACACACACACACACACACAATTTCCTATCTTCCTCTTTGAACCAGCTGGTTCTCTCATAAATGAGGAAAACAGATAGTAGATCTTTACTTACTATGTACTTATATGAAAATCATCATTTCTAACTTTTTAAAAATTATTATTTCTAACTCTTGCAAGTTAAATAGTTAAACTATTTAACTTACAAAGCCTCAATTTACTTATTTGTAAAAAAGAGAAAAAAAATTCCTAAAACAAAGACTTACCTCATAAAGTTCTTGAAAATTGAGTAAAATAATGCATAGAAAATATTTAACACAGTTCCTGGCATGTAAAAATTATTAAATAATTGTTAAACGTTTATTATTTAAGAAAGCTTTATCAACTGTATGTCTAAGTGACTAAGCATCTCAGTTCCCACTTTTGTATAATCCCATTCAAACGTTGGAAGTTCCAACTGTATTCTGGGCACAATGCCTGTATCTCTCAACTTTGGCTTCCCTCTATCTGTATTCAGCACATTTCCATCCTTTCTGGAGCAATGGGAAAAGTTTTCTGTCCAATATCTGGCTTCTAATTGTGAGAGAAAGTCTTCCAGGCTGAGAACAACTAAGAATCTTCCCCCTGGCACCCTGCTTGCCTCTCCCTCCCCCTTCCTCTGGGCTCCTTCCTGCCAGCAGAAGTCATTGACTCCACACTTCCTGACTAGCACTAGACACTCCCTCCAGCTGCAGCTTGCTTTCACTGGAGGTTTAACTATTTAATTACTAAAGAACCTTTTTCCAGAACAATGCATAAACTTACAAACGTCCTTAACTTCTGGGTTGGAGAATGGTCCACATACCTGGCACCTTCCCTTAAGTTTCCTTCTGCCTTCTATGAAGTCCATTTGACTGTTCAAATATAGAGTTCATCTTTGTTATTGCTCATTCTGGAAATGGTGGCCAATTTATTTATTTTTTTCTATAGCTCAGAACTATTATTGAGGATTTTCTGTGTGTTTCACATTGAAGTAATTTATCACCAAAGGAAGTAACTGATGAGAAAAACAGAGGAAAAAAAAATCTGCTCTCTGTTTTCCAGAGTTTATACAACCAGTTGAAGAAAACTCAATCTAGAGTATAACTTGACAGAGTCTTGGCACTGAAGCACAGTCCAGATTTTCAAAATAAAGATAACAAAGGCGGTATTGAGTTGGAAAGAGAACAAAATAGAGACGTCCAAAAGAGAGGTGAGCTAACCATTCAAATAGAGCTTTATGGGGGTATCCCTCTAGGGTCCAAGGGGTGTTCTTCAGCTCTCTCAGCCCAGAAACTCCATTTTTTTTTGCTTAAACATCAGTCAGAACTCTGTGAAGAATGTTTGGTCAGATATCTGTAAATTTGAGTGCCATGTGTTTTATTTTCAGTGATGATGGGGTAAAGAGAGGCAAAGAATGCCTGGTATTTGGATATAAGCCTTGAAACCCAATGCTCATATCCTGCCTTTGACTCACATCACATGTGGCATGGAATTTCATCACAGAATTCATTTTCTATTGAAATTTTGGGTCACATCTAAAAATAAATCACCCTCTACACATTTTCAAATGATTATACTTCCTGCTAACATTTTAATAATAAGGACAAATGTCTAAGTAAATTAGGTCAGTTCCATTTCTGTATTTTCTATCTATAAAATCTGACCCAAGCTATTTCACTTTCCTGTGCCTCATTTTCTTATCTGTGAAATAGGGATGATAAAAGTAACTACCTTATAGGATTGTTGTGAGTATTCAATGAATCAAAAATGAGAAGCACTTAGAATAGTGTCTGATATATTGTCTGATATATTGCTACTCAGAATCAGCAGCTGTGCTAATTTCATTGTTATTATTTTTATTATTAAGACATCTCAGTGAAATCACTCAGGGTGGGATTGTGACTTTTGGATATTTGTATAAAAATGAGTGTACCACAAATATGAATGAGTATTCAATATCAGGCTGCCAAATTAATAAAAAAAATAATCCCACAGCAATAGAGTGAGTATCACTTCTTTAGATAGAAGACCAAAGAACACAAAGAGTGAGAACAAAGAAATGTTTTAAACCAAATGATAAGCTTTCTGCCATGACAGAATACCACAGACCGGGTGATTTAAACAACAGACGGTTTGTAACATCAATCTTCTTCCTCCCACTTACCTCTTTTTAAAACTGAGGTCTCAGTACTCTTACTTATTGCCAGGATGGTGGTGCACACCTCTGATCCCAACTACTTAGGAAGCAGAGGCAGGAGATTATCTTGAGTCCAGGAGTTTGAAGTCAGCCTGGGTAACGTCTTTCCAGCTCTACCTGATTACAGTGGTATGCAGTAGACATCTCACTCACTCATGCTACACATTTTCCAAGCATCTATGTAGAATAAGGCACTGTGCAGGGGAAGGATCATGGCAATGACAAGGATGACTCAGAACCAGTTGGCACCCTAGGAATTCATGGAGGAGCTGAGGACGGACTCATGGAAAATGGAGCAAATGAAAAGTGATGAAAGGGATATGAGGCTACAGAGCTCAGCTGAGAAGACTGGAACAGCCTTTCTAGAGGAAGCTGCATTTAGCCTGGATTCTGAGATACAGGTATGGTGTAGACACCAGGAAAGGGAGTCCAAAGGTAGAAAGCAGAATGAGTGCAAAGAGGGTTATACCTTGAGCAAAACAACATCTGATGAATTTTGTTTAAAACACAGAAGAAACCTATAGGAACATCCACGATTTTTATTTTTTCACAGTTTTGGAGGCCGGAAGACCAAGATTACAGTGCCAGCAGGGTTGGTTTCTGGTGAGTCCTCTCTCCACATGGGCGGGAGGGTGAAAGAAGAGGACTTTGGAGGTACCTGAACATATACAGAAGTTCTCATACTAAAGATTAATTATAATATTTGTGGGGTTATTTTATTTTTTTAAACTATGTATATGTATACCTAATGAAAATAAAAACTTTTTAAAAATTCTGCACCAGATAGATGACTTATGCTTTCTTAGGTATTAACAAAAAATGAGTGTACATAATACAGTCCAACTGAAAATATGCCTTTTTGTCACATATTAAACCTGTTACTTACTATCTCTATTTTCTTCTTTGGGTCTTCACCACCAGACAGAATGTTATCCCAACTGCAGAGGAAGGGCATATGTGAGAAGGAGGAGGAAAGGGTGAGGGGAGGTCCTGGGGAGTGAAGCGGATCAAATTATGTTATATGCACGTACTGATATGCCATAATGAAACTCACCAGTCCATATAATTAATATGCCTCATTAAAAACAGTACCCAGAGTTCGAAAAGATGTCAGGAAAAAAATGGGGATTATTCTGGAAATTAAAAAGCATAATATCTTTCAGTGAAAATGAGGAGAGGATAATTTTTAATAAACGATAGCATGGTTAAAAAAAAGAAAGAAAGAAAGGCAGGTAAAATCTATTTCAAAACATACCTTTGGGCTCTTATGGGATGCCTTTAGGACTATCTGCACGAAGTTAAATTCACATACTTACACACACACATATGCACACACATATGCACACACACACACACACACTCCTCCTAAGAAAAGGTGTAGATATTTATGCTTATTATACGTAATGCATATGTATAGAATCTAAAACTATTATGCTTCTTTTATCTGCTTTGAACACAAAGTAGAAAGGAATTCCAAGAAAACATGAAGTGTGCTTTCCCAGAGTCCACTCCTGGCATAGAACACAGTGAGTGTTGTCCTCTGGGAGAGAAGCAAGCCATTTAAATTCAGAGAACAGATTCTCAACACTGGCAGTTATTTTTAGCTCAAGCCGTAGCTTAAATTGGAAGCCAAGCAGTTGAGGTCTTGCCTTTTTCTTGGATTGACTTTTTTGTAATGGCAGTAGATGTCTATACATATGGAAAAGTGTTCTCCAAATGTAGCATTTGAAACATTCTTAAATAATATATCATCTTAGGGCTGGGGTAGTGGCTCAGTGGTAGAGCATTTGCCTAGCATGTGTGAGGCCTTGATATTCCATCCTCAGTACCACATACAAATAAATAAAATAAAGGTATTGTGTCTATCTACAACTAAATTTTAAAAAAAAGAATATATCATCTTAAAGCTGATTGAAAAACAAGTGTTCATGCCTTAGAAGTTTTGTTTATCTGAACACTATTGTTGTCTTAAAATTCATGGTATCTGGTCCTTTAAAAAAAGAGGAAGATGGGCTGGGGTTGTGGCTCAGTGGCAGAGCGCTTGCCTTGCACCTGTGAGGCACTGGGTTCGATCCTTAGCACCACATAAAAATAAACAAACAAAATAAAGATATTTTTAAAAAGAGAGAAAGACAGTTTTTAATTGGTTTACTCAACCGTGGTTTGGGGGGATATAGCAACCTGCAAAACTATTTCCTAGAATAGCAACCTCACTTAGAGTCAAGTGCCTGGTCTGGGAGGTCTGACCAAAATAAAGATGTGGGGAGCCTTTTTGTTCCAAGATGCTGTAATGGTCAAGCTCAGAAGGAGGGGGAGGAAGGATGAGAGGGAAAGGGGAAATACTGGGGAATGATATTGGCCAGATCATACTGTTATGTTATGTGCATTTACAAATATGTAACAACAAATTCCAGCATTGTGTACAACTGTAATGCACCAATAAAAAATATGGAAAAAACCTCAGGAGCTTAGGACGGCCATATACCTGTTCCAACAGCCATGATGACTTGGCTGTTCACAATTTCTGTTCCTGACTACCCATCAGGATATCTAAATTCAAATTTAAATTAATTCAAATTAAATGAAATTAAAAACCATTTATTTAGTCACATCCGCCATGTTTCAAGTGCACAGCTGAATGCAGCTAGTGGTGTAGACACGATAGCTTTATGTTCTCACAGAAAATTCTATCGGACAGCACAGCACTGATCTATACCAATGACAAAATAATATCAGGCAGTTTTGTGAAAAACACTAGACAGGAAATCAACAGGCTTAGAATTTGGTTCTATTCCAGTGTCTGCTTCCCCCCCCCCCGCACCCCGCAAACAATTATATACCTGCTTAGTATATCCTAAGTACTATTTTAACTACTAGATCCTCATACTTACCCTCTGAGCTATTACAATTGTACTCATTTTTCAGATAAGGAGACTGAATCCGAGATGTTAAAGAACTTACCAAATCATTGAATGACAGTACTATGAATATAAAACCAAATATCTTGAGAGTCAGTGGTCTTAATGATATCAACCTAAGACAAGAGGCTAACGCCTAAAAGTCAGTTTTCCGATGACGGGTAAGAACCATATGTTGAATTGGACAAACCTAACAGGCATGGTCCCTAGCCAGATTGCTTGTTACTTAAACAAAAGGGGAAAAATACTAAGAACCAAGTATATGATGCATGGCATTTTTGGTTGAAAGGTGACGCCAGCTAGCCCTTGAGATGATATGATTATGTTAAGATTTGCATTCATATGGATATTGGACTCCTACTGTTCACCTCGACCTGCTACGGGACTCCTGGAGAGTTCCCATTGGTTGGGGAAGTACAGTAGGAGGGAGTTCAGGGGGAAGAACTCTCTCTGGCGGTTCCGGGAGGAGGCCGCGTGGGTGGATCGGAAATCTTCCCGGGCGCATACTGGACATTGGCGGCAGTTTCAAAAAATAAAGTTTGTTCCTGCTTGAGTGGCTCGTGATTTTGTGCCCAGCCAGACTGCGGCAGACTTCATGTGGCCTTTCTGAAAATCCACGTTATTTGGGAAATCTTTTCACTATTGTATTCATCAGTCAAATGAAGAATACAACTGGATTTTATCTAAGGCTCTTTCCACTGCCAACGGCCCTTGCTTCATTCTCTTTCATGGTGTGTGTTTGGTGCCTACTCTGAGTAGAGAGAATGCTAGATGCTGGATATGCATAGATGAACAAAGTAGGGTGGTCCCCACACTCATATCTAGAGAAGAAGGCATTCAACAAACACATGAAAACAAAGAACATCTGATGGGGAGCAATGTGCAAAGGAATGCTTCTGGGGTCTGAGTATTCAGTGAGATTTGACCCAGAGGTCAGCCATGGCTTCTTGGAGCAGATGGAACTTGAAAGGAGGGGAAGTCATGAAAGTCTCCACCACCACCCCCAGCTGTTGCCACCCAGCAAGGGGTCAGCTGTACCCACTTGCCCCCATGCTGGTATTTACCACGTGTCTGTGTTGAAGTGAGGTTGTGAGTGCTCAGGACCACAGAGAAGCAAAACTTGCCTCCTCCCAGGCCACTCTTTACCCCGGTTTGCCCAGATTCATATCGCCTGGGCAACCAGCATATATGCCTACGTCAGAGTTAAAAATGGAATGCAGGAGAACATCTGTAACAGATCAAATTTAATTTGGGTCTCAGCCTGCCTATAGCGCACACACAGGGGTGCGCTGTGGCCATGCCTGGGTCAGTAATGTCACTGTGTGTTGGACAAGGTGAATCGGGTGGAGACTCAGCTAGTGAACTGAGGCAGCAAATTTCAGGTTAAAGATTTGCTTCATGGCTTCGGGTTATAGAGAATTTGCTTCGGGAGGAAGCACTGATTCTCTACTGTGTGAGAAGTGTATTAAAACAATTTAAAAGAAAGGGGAAAAAAAAAAGAGGAAACCAGTCTGCCCAATCTGAAGAGGATTCTTTTTCTCCTCTCACTCTTCTGCGGTGGATTTTCCACAAAGCTTGGGCCTTAGTCTCTTTCTCTCCAAAGAACTCATTCTATTTCAGAGCTTTCATGGGTTCATCAGTAGATGGTACAAATGTAGACCAGAGGCCCACAGGGAACAATCCTACTGTGGCCTTGAACCTGGATACTAGGAAGACACACCTACTACTGAAAGTTATCCACCGAATAAGTCAGTGGTTCAACAGAGGGATTGCTTCAACAGGAAAATCCTTCAAACCAGGATCGTGAACTCAGTACTTACAGTGGCAAGACAGGTAACAGAAATGAGTGCTGAGCAGGGCGTGCTCCATGGTCAAGTGGGGGCCATGTGCAGTTAGTTGGTTACCCAATTCATTTTTCTACTTCTTTCTTTTCTGTTTTTTTTTTTTTTTTAAAGTCAGGATTCTGCATTTTCATGTGAAAATAAACCAGTGTTGTGCACGAAGTGGTACAAACACAGTCTGTAGGGACAGATGTGATCTTTTGCTTGCTAAGACCTGATGGTCTTATCATCTCTAAAGAAAGAGGCTGCCTGGGAAGGAGGGTGGCCAGAAGAAAAGCACAGAGAGGGGAGGGCCTGCAAATGAACAGAGACTGTGAGTCTCTGATGTTGCAATTCTAGGTGAGCTAGTACAGGAATCCACTCCATGTAGCAGGCACTCACTGATGTGTCTGTGGGGACGTGTGCTCCAGATGATTGTGGCTTGATAACATCAGCCACGGGGTTACCCCCACTAACCCTCTGCACTCAGGCTTGAGTACTTCTGCTTTTAGTTTGCCTTCTCAAGATATGTCTGCACATAGAGAATTTGAATATCCAGTTTACTTGGTAATTTTATTTTCTTTTCTAAAATAATAAAGGGGCATCCTGATTTTATAAATTGATTGTTTTTGGTTAAACCAAGTGTGTCCCCCATATCCTCATCACCTAAGACCTGATGATGATTTAATTCCTATATGATGATCTTACCAATATCCATGGAGAAAGCAAGGTACAGTGCATGTATATTTATAGACATGAAATCGTTCATTCCTCCAAGAATCCTTGGTTTCTTGAGTGGGAAATGGTATTTAAAGGCCACAATCTGTGCTGTCATTACTTCTAGGACTTTTCAGTGGACAGAGCTAGGAAATAAGTATTTCTGGAAAATTTTTCTTTTTTTTAAATCACAGCCTCATACTGATATTTCCAATTCAAATTTAACATTAAAGAATCTATGTATGTATATGGGTATATAGAGTATATATATATATATATATAGATAAATAGAGAGTGAGAAAGAGAAATCTTGGTCCTTAACAATATTAGTATAGTTGTTTGCTTTTTCCTGCAGTATAGAAAATAGTTTCAAAATAAGACTGATAATACTATTAACAATAAGACAATTCAATGCATGATGTTTGTGATTTCAGCTCTATTTGTCCTTAGACTCTATTCTATTTAGGATATCTAGTCAAAATACTGTGTTAACAATGTCAAGTCACTATTTTCTGTTTGTGGTTATATCACTAACTTGATATATAGTTAAAAACAATGAAAAATTAACTGTGGTTTGGGTGCTGAAGGTCACCCAAAGGCCCATGTATTCGAGGCTTTGTTTCCAGAGTGGTGTGCTATTGGGAAGTGTTGTAACCTTTAAGAGGCCAACCTTTAAGAGGCCCACCTTTTAGAGGCCCAGAAGGGGACTCTGGGACCTTTGTCTCTTCTTTTCCCTCTCTTTTGCTTTCTGGCCATGGGGTAAGAAGTTTTGCCTCACCATGTGTTCCTGCCATGATGTGCTGCCTTGCCACAGACCCAAAATGACAGGGTCAACTGCTGAACATGAACTGGAATCTAAAAAAAAAGAGCAAAAATAAACCTTTTCTCTTTATAAGTTGATTGTCTCAGGTAGCTCATTATAGTGATGGGAAGCCGACTAACACATTATTATTTTCCATTTTTGAAATTATTAGGGATTACTTTTTATTTTCTATTTATTTTTACCTTTTGGATATGATAATATTAATGGGAAAATGAAAACAGAAACTATAATAAGGTAATGATGAATCACTTCCATCTGCATTGTTATTAGTTTGGGTTCAGTTACTTTTTGCAAATATAAGAAGACAGCTATCTATTTTAACCCTATTCTTTTCTTACACAACCCTGAGAGGAGGGGTCATTGTGGGAACCTCACACTCCACGATGGTCTGGCTGCTGCCACTCCAGTGAGGAGTCAGCTATGCCCACATATCTCCCAAGCTGTTATATTTGCCATGGATCTCTGTGGGTGGGGGTATTGCAGTTATATAAGAAAGTGTCTGGATGTGTCTTTTTTCCATTTGGATACTTTCAGTTAAAATTCACTATGTGTAAAGTCAAAGAAACAGCCTTCTCCTCACACTAACTCTGCCTGCAAACTTCCCTGTTTCTACTCTCAGTGCCTCACTTCTCCTAACCACCCTGTATCAATATTGGTCAACTGGACTTCTCCATTTCATTTAGTTTTAGTACCCTATCAATCTGCAAAACATGTGGTTATCCATTCAGTTCACGTCATTTTTTGGTGTCATCTCTTGGCCAAAGATATGATGAATAAAATATTATCTGTGATCCCAAGGAGCATAAATTGCAGTGAGAAGAAACAGGAACAACAATAACAACACCAATAAAAATGATGCCAGACTGGTACAAAGCGCTGTGATGGGGACAGGCATGGGATGATTTGGGAAGACAAAGTGACTCCAGAAAACCCTACTGAAGGAGATAATGCCTGAGCTGTATTTGCAGGGGAGGGCTAGGATTAGGTTTTAATCATGAGAAGAACAGGATGAAGATGGAGGCAAAGAACACACCAGGCAGAGGGAGTCCCGAGGTAAATGAGAGCAGGGTGTGTTCCAAGGATTGCAGTTTTTAATATGCTTGGAGCATCATAGTTTGGCCAAAGAAGAACGGTAATTAGAGACCTGATAGTGAAGAATTCTTTCTACTCACCATGATATGGCTAGGTTTTCTTTCTTTCTTTCTTTTCTTTTTTTACCCTGGAAAGATTTATAAGTGTGGGATGATATAAAATCAGAATTGTGTTTTTAAGAGATCACCCTGAGACGGAGAATGTAGCTCAGTGGCAGAGCTCTTGCCTAGTATGCATGGGGCTTTAGGTTTGATCCCCCGTATTGGAAGGAAAAAATAGTCATCCTGGAGGTTGGTAAAAGAATGAGAAGGATGGAAAGAGAAAAAGCCTAGACACAAGACTAATGCAATAATTCAGGGGGGACATGAAGAGCCCCTGAACTGGAGCAGTGGCAGTAAAGGTGAGGCAAGAAACTTGTCGGAGAAGCATAAAGGAAACCTAACTGATAAGACCTGGCAAGTGGACCGTGACTCTAGGATTCTCTGCAATTTCTGGTTGACCAACTAACTGGGTGTGATGCCATTTATGTAGAATAGGGATACAGAAGGAGAAGGAGCAGGTTGGAGGATGGAAAACCACTATGAGGGTGTCAGATGCAGGATCACTACGACAGAAACATCTATTACGTACCAAGCACTGTGCTACCTTGGGTTGAGCAATAGGCTGCAAGACAAGAGTGAGGATGTACAGGAATTGATTTACAATAGAGAGAGGATTAAAGAGGGTGATATAGAAAAAATAAGCATAAAAAGCAGAGAGGTGAGTATTAATGTGAGGAGGGTATGAATCTTGGATTTGAAAGGTATGATGAAATAACTGACTTTAAGGACTCAAATAGTACATTGATCAAAATTCCTTCAGTGAGAAAGCATGGTGAAGCCTCAGAGTTTCAGAGGTTGTTGGACCAAGTTCCCAACATATATGCCATCTCATCCTTGTCATTTGCATTACTATGAACAGAGCTCACTTTCTCCCTATTCCTTTAAGTATTTCTCTCTCTCTCTCTCTCTCTCTCTCTCTCTCTCTTTTGTATTTTTATTTTAAAACAATTGTTCCTTCTTTGCATTGTATAAGCAGAAATTATACATTTTAAACACTAATTACAATCCTATTACCTGAAGACAAGTGCTGTTAATGTTTTAGGATAATTTCCTTTAAAAAAAAATCCTAAATTAAAGTGAGAGAGAATACAGTCCATACCCTTTTCTTATGTATAAAACAAGAATCATATTGTATATTTTAATTTTTAAAAACTTAAACAGAGGGCTGTCTCAGCAGTAGAGTGGTCACCTAGCACGTGCGAGGTGCTGGGTTTGATCTTCAGCACCACATAAAAATAAACAACAAAAAAAAATAGAGGTATTGTGTCCAACTACAACTAAAGAAAATGTTTTTAAAAAGCCCTTAAATAGTTTTACGTAATATCTTCATCTGTCCTTATGATTATTTTAATCATCTCTAATACTCTATTTTATTCTGTTAATTTGTTTCTAATTTTAAATGTTAAGAACAAGACTGAAGGGGCTGGGGTTGTGGCTCAGTGATAGAGCACTCTCCTAGTGCATGCGAGGCTCTGGGTTCAATCCTCAGCACCACATAAAAATAAATAAACAAAACAAAGATACTGTGTCCAACTTCAACTAAAAAAAAATACTTATAATTTCAACATTATGCTATCTTTCCCTTTTCCAAATTCATAACACTATTGTCAGTGCCACTTATCTTACTTCTCATCACACTTTATATTTTTATATTGTTATTTAACTTTTTATGTGCTTAGTTTTGCCAAATATTGTATATATGTCAGGATATGTTAGTTATGCTGCAGTAACAAACAACCCCCAAAATCTCAGTGTCTTACTAAAACAGAATATTATTTTCCCACTTATATTTCATATTGGTTGCAGGTTAGCTGTGGATCAGAGTCATGTTCTTTACTTTGGGAACTAGGTTGGAGGATCAGCCTCAATGTGGAACATGCTAATCTTTTGGCAGGGAGAAATGAGCAATAGTGGAATCATATGATGACTCTTAAAGATTTTGCTTGGAAATGTCCATCACTACCACTTTTTTTTTTCCAAATCAAATCACATGTTCAAGTCTGATGTCAGTGGTTAAGTATAATTTTTTCACACAGAAAAACAGTGAATCATTGGCAACAGTAATAAAATCACATCAGCTCCAAATTCCTGTGGATGTATGTGTATTTTGCTCTTATTAATGTTTCATCTTTGTGAAACTAACTGGATTTCATAGGGCAAAATTATGAAATAGTATTGTTTCTTATAATTTTTCAAATTAGCCTTAATATTATTCCTTTCTCCAACTCTAGATATTATTCAGAGCAGACCTAAAAGCTTTTCTTAAAATTGTGAGGAATTATCACAGTCTCACCTTCATGACTTAATTCTACTTGATCAAAACTAAAATTTTAATCTCTCAGTCAGTTTAAAGCTCTTTTTCTCTCCTATAGCTCTCAGACCTAAGTTTGGACTCTTGCAGTGGAAAATCTGCTTTTGTTCGCTTGTTCTACCTCTTCCCCTATTTAACTGATGCTGCATGAAGGCGACAGCCCTCTTTCTATCAGGTGCAAAATGACTGGCTTCTTCTTTCGTGGGGCACTTCTGTGGGTTATTGGAAGACTCCCTGCCAGAGCCTCCCACTACATTATTCCCTGATGTAGGCAAGCACCTCCAGCTGACCCCACAACTTTTCCCCCACTCCCTGTCTCTGGCTTTACATTCCAGGACCATTCTATCTTAGGGCCATGTTTTCAGATAGCCCTCTACACTGAAGATACTTTGAGACAATGCACATTGACCACCTACTGCAATGTCCACTCCAGGCTGCTAGAAATACATATTCTTCTAACCCATGAAATTTTGAAATCTCTGGCTATTCCCATTATAGTCTTCACTTCTCACTCTGTTGGTGTCAGGGACAACTCTGACCAGCCCTGTGTTTAGACTTAGCCAGGTGCAAGTCACTCTCTGGATCCTCCAATCTCTTAGAGAGACATGGCAATGCTCTGTGTCTCTTAAAGCTCCCTATCTCCTGTAAGGAGGGGGATGGATAGAAAGATTTCAACTCATAGTGCTCCAATAACGGTTCCCAAAGTGATTCTCACCTCCAACATTCCTTATGTATAGGCTAGAAGTGAGAGATGGACTTAAATCCACAGTGTGTTTTACACGTTTTAGCAGAATAGGGATACAGAAGGAGAAGGAGCAGGTTGGAGGATACTAGAAAGTCCAGAATAGAAACAAACAACAAAAAAATTTAGCAGGTCCTAAATGCTGAATCAGAATTTTTTTTTGTTTAAATATTTAGGGAAATAGACAAAACTAAGACCAAAAAAAAAAAAAAAAGTCCTGTATATTCAGAATATATATTTTCCTCCATGGATATATCCTTTTAAAAATATTTTTTAGTTGTCATTATTTTATTTATTTATATGTGGTGCTGAGAATTGAACCCAGTGCCTCACACATGTTAGGCAAGCGCTCTACCACTGAGACACAATCCCAGCCCTCCACTGATATATTTTACACAATGTCCGGCCTGAGTGGGAGATACAATGTTAGACCTGAGAAGGTGAAATATTTATTTATTTTTTTATAGAACTTTATCTTTTCTCATAACTGAGATAAGTATGTTTAAAAAATTCACCATTATAAAAAAAAAAAAAAAAGCTCAAACCTGTGGAAAAGCAAACACTACTAGAAAGTCCAGAATTATGACTAAGAGGAATGAATGGGATTACAGTATCAAAAGAAAGCAGTGATGAAAGCTTCCCTGTCCCACCCACTCCTGGAAACTGGTTATGAGAAAGTGGGGGGAAAGTATCCTTAGATAGCTCTAGGAGTTCAGAATTCAAAGCCATTCCCCAGTTTACTTCAACTTAGCTTTGTCTATTATTAATCTTACAAGCAAAAGAAAGCAACCAAGGGGCTAGAGTTGTGGCTCCGTGGTGGAGGGCTTGCCTCGCATGTGTAAGGCGCTGGGTTTGATCCTCAGCACCACATAAAAATAAATAAACAAAATAAAGGTATTGTGTCCATCTACAACTAAAAAAGATATTTGAAAAGAGAAAGCACTTAAAAGCCTCAGGAGCCATATTTTAAATTTTGACTTTGAGGCAATGAAAAATAGGTCCACCAAGTTTGGTTTGTGATTCATTCCCCAATTTAAAGTCATTGCCCTTTAATTTAGTTATTTGAATGCTACCATGCAGGTTTTCATCCTTGTATTTGAATAATGAGCCAACCTTCCATGCAGTATGAAGCCTGTGTCTGGGGCTGCTTGCTGGCAAGAGATAACACTGGGTGCTGTGACATCATACACTCATCAGTGTTGATTATAAGGGTCTAAGAATAGAAACAAACCACACAAAAAAATCTAAGATGTTCTTAATTCACAAGTAGTGAACAAAAGGCAGGCTAAGGCTGGGTATGAAAGAAACTCCCTCTGTTGGCAATAAAACTATTGAGATATTGGTCAGCTGTTAGAGACCAGAATATTTTAATGGGATATGCAGTTGATTCTAGAATTTTTTTCAACATTTTATTATGAAAATTTCCAAATATACCAAAAAGTTGATAAAAATTTTAGTGATCATGCCTGTATTCACCACTCAGATCCTATTAACATTTTTCCATATCTGCTTTATTAAATATCTGCTCATCTGTTTTATCTTTCTGTCCACCCATCAAATCCATCTTTTTAAAAGTGTGCTTTAAATACATGGTAGCATCAGCATTTATTTCTAAATATTTCAGCCTGCCTATTAATGGATAGGGCTAAAATACTTGCTCACGGATTTTGGGGGTAAAATTTACATACAGTGAAATGCACAAAGCTTGAATGTACTGTTTGAAAAGTCTTACAAAATGCACACACCTGGAACATTTAATCTCTGATTAAAATGACTATATTTTATTTGAGGATTAAGTATACCACCTCATCAGTAGATTTTATTAAAGTTTAGGGGTTTTATTTTTATCTTTTCAAAGCACTGAATTTCAAAGCCCACCTGAAGGATAAACTGGAGGCTACCATTACCTAGTCAATCATCGCCTTCATTCATTAAATGAATATTGCTGCAATAGAAAGCGGAAAAATATGATGAAGAGGTTGATGCTATTCATAAGGCAAACAAAACATAAAAGTAGCTCAGAAGGAGCTTATAAGAGATACACAGGACATAAATAAAGAAACCATAAATTTTTACTGAAATGTAAAAGAAAGCTTTAATATTATGAAAAAAAATACTATATTCCTCAAAGGAAAGATTAAATGTGGCAATGTCAGTTTTCTCTGACTTAATTTATAGGCTTATGACCATTCCAGTATCAACAAAATATATACCAGTGGGATTTTCCCTCTAAAATATGATGATTGTGAAATTCATAACAGAAAAATTAAATTTAGAATAATAAGGAGACCTAAAACGCCATTTAATAAGTATATGTGCTTAGAATAAAGAGGTGGTGGTGCTTGGGATAAAGAGGTAATAATGGTGAGAAGTGACCAGATTCTGGACATCTTTTAATTTATTTTTATTTTTTAATCTTTTTTGGGGGGTGCTGAGGATCAAACCCCAAACCTTGTACATGCTAGGCAAATGCTCAACCATTGAGTCACACGGCCAGCCCTGAACATCTTCAAGATAGATAAAACAGTTTGATGGTGAATTGACTGTATAGTGTAAGAAAAATAAAGAACTCAAGGTGACACCAAGCTTTGACCTGTGCTACTTACTGAAATGTGAAAAGTTGGGGGTTAGGGAAAATAGAATCAGGAGTACAATTATAATCGTGCTTTTTTTTTTAGATAAATTAAATATCCAAGAGAATATCTGAAGTAGGCAATTGAACATCTGGGTCTGGAGTTTAGAAGAGCTATGAGGCTCAGGTCCAGGTGAGAGTTATAAATACAAGAGGAGATCACCTGCAAAATAACCTTAAAGAAAGAAAAGATGAGGGCTGAGAGCTGAGAGTGTGGTTGACAAGGAGAGGTGTTCCCAATTCCCCTTCAGTGAAGGATTGAAAACCTAGCTACAGGGAGGGTAGTCAGCAGGCTCCTCCAGCTCTTTGCTCCTTTAGAACCTTATCCAACACAAGGAGCCTCCTCACTCAAGGTCCTGCCCTTTCAAGACAGCCTTAGTTTAGTGATTCCGTTATTTTTTAAAGCCCAGGTATTTTCTTCCTGCTGTGAGACAACTGTGACCAGTAACAGTTGACCCAGAGTAGCCCACTAGATAGGCCAAAACTTTGTTGGGGCAGTCTGACTTCTCCCTCAGACCATTCCTGCTTTCTCTCTCTTCCTTGCATAGTTATTCACCCCTAAGATACATCTTGTATTCTAAACTTTATCTGCTTCCAGAGAACTAAATTTACAATAGAAATATTAAGGACACACCAGCAAGGAGACAGAGAAAAGAGACCTTTGAAGCAGAAGGATAACTAAGAAAAAGGGGTGTCTTAAAAGCCAAGAGATCTTCAGATGTTTACTCCCTGAAGCTTACTAAATCAGAGATTGAATGATGTCCCTCGGGATCTACTTTCATCTTCTTTCTCAGTTTCGAAGTGAGTTTGGAAAAATGTCTAGTATCAGTTTTAGAACTCACAGATTTTTTTTCACATTTTAAAAACTGATATATGATTGACAAACAAACATTGTACATATTTAAGATGTTCACATAATATTTTGATACACACCTACATTGCAAAATGATTCCCTCTCAATCAAGCTCATTAACCTATCCATCACTTCATATTATTACTTAGAGCTAAAATCTCTCTGAGCAAAATTCAAATGTATAATTCATTATTAATAACCACAGCAATCACACTCTATATTATTAGGTCTCCAGAACTTATTCATTTTGCAACAATTGTACCTATTGATCAATATCCCCCCATTCCCCCCTAACACCCATCCCCTGGAAACCACAATTCTACTGTTTCTATGAATTTGACATTCATAGGTTCAACATACAGTATAAAATAGATTATGCAGTATTTGTCTTTCTCTGTTTTATTTCACTTCACATTATGTTTCTGTGTTCATTTATGTTGTCACAACTAAGCAGGAGGATTTACTTCTTTATATATCAATTGTTCTCTTAATTTCTTTTTTGGATAGTTCCTTGTTGGTGTATAGAAACTCAACTGGTTTTTATATGTTGGTCTGGTATTCTGCAATTTTAATGAATTTGTGTTAGTTCTAACAGGTTTTTGATGAGGTCTTTATAGTTTTCTGTACGCAAAAATCACATCATCTGCAAACAGAGACAACTTTACTTATTCCCCAAATTGAATGTTTTTTATCTTTCTTGACTAATTGCTATGGTTAGAACTTCCAGAACTATGTTGAATGGATGTGACAAGAGTGAGAATCTTTGTCTAGTTCCTCATCTGGTTTAACACAAACAAGCTGAAAACCTTGTATTGTGTATGTTTATTGTAAGCTTGTCATATGTGAACTTTATTATGCTGAGGTACATTCCTTACATGCCTAATTTATTGAGAGTTTTAATCATGAAAGGATGCAACTATTGAGATGATTGTGTGATTTTTTGGTTGTTCATTCCGTTAATGTGATGTATCACCTTTATTGCTTTGTATATTTTGAGCCATCCTTACATATCAGGGAAAATTCCACTTGATCATAATATGTGATCCTTTTAATGTGCTGCTGAATTCACTTTGCTAGTATTTTGTTGAGGAATTTTGTATCAGTGTTCATCAAGAATGTTGATCTGTAGTTTTCTTATAGTGTCTGGCTTTCATATTAAGGTAAGATTGATCTCATAAAATGAATTTAGATGTATTTCTCTTCAATTTTTGAAAGATTTTGAGCATTATTCATATCCTTCAAGTATTTGGTAGAATTGACCAATGAAGCCATGAGATCCTGGGCTTTTTTTTTTTTAATGTGTGTGTAGATGAACACACTATTTTTATTTTATTTATTTATTTATTTATTTGTTTGTTTATTTATTTATTTATTTATAATGTGGTGCTGAGGATCTAACCCAGTGCCTCACACATGCTAGGCAACCTCTCTACCATTGTGCTACAATCCCAACCCCCTGAACATTAATTTGTTGAAAGAGTTTTGATTACCGATTCAATATTCTTATTATTTTACCTATTCATATTTCTATTTCTTCATGATTCAGTATTATTAAAAATGTATAGCTGATATATAAAACACAAAATTGTATATATTAATAGGATACTATAGGAAAAGAAAACTACAGATCAATATTCTTGATGGACACTGATACAAAATTCCTCAACAAAATACCAGCAAACTGAATTCAGCAGTATATTAAAAGGATCATATATTATGATCAAGTGGAATTTGCCCTGAGATGCAAGGATGGTTCAAAATATACAAAGCAATAAAGGGGATACCTCACATTAATGGAATGAACAATTTTTGGCTTAAAAAAAAAGACACACACACAATCATCTCAAAAGTTACATCCTTTCATGTTTAAAACTCTCACACAAAGAATGTAAAGTTTTGATACATGCATACATTGTGCAATGTTCAAATTAAGTTAAATATGTCTAACCATCTCCTTAAACATTTATCATTTATAGTGAAAACTTCAAAAATTCCTTCTCCCAGCTTTTGAAACATATATTATATATAATCACTCCACTGTGCAATATCACACCAGAACTTCTTACTCCTATTTAATTGTGCCTTAGGACTCGTTGTCCAACCCTTCCCCATCCTTCCCCCTTCTTTCCCCCCCGCCTCTGGTAACCACCGGTTTACTCTCAACTTCTATGTGATCAGCTTTTTTAGTTTTCACATATCAGATGATTCAGTCTTAATAGGTTTTATGTTTTTAAATTTTTTTCATTTCTTCTAGGTTATCTAGTTTATTGATGCAAAATTATCCATTCTGTTCTCTTATGATCCTTTTATATCTCCTTGGTATCAGTTGTAATGTCTTTCCTTTCATTTCCAATTTTATTTATTTGAGTCTTGTCTTTTTTTTTCTTAGCTAGCTAAATAGTTGCCAATTTCATTTTTCCAAAAACCAATTCTAATTTTATTAATCTTCTGGGTTTTTTTCTATTCTCACTTTCATTTATTTCCACTCTGATCTTTGTTGTTTTCTTCCTGTTGCTAACTTTGGGAATAGTTTTTTCTCTTTTTCTAGATTCTTGAGGTAAAAAAAAATTGGGTTATTTAAGATACTTCTTTTTTTAATGTAGGTGTTTATTGATATAACCTTCCTTCCTAGAATTGATTTTGTTTCATCCTATAAGTTTTGGTATATTGTGTTTCCATTTCTGTCTGTCTGCCCGTCTGTCTGTCTCTCTCTCTTTCTCTCTCTCTCTCTCTTTCAGACACACACACACACACACACAGAATTAAACACAGAGCCTTGCACATTTTTAACACATGTTCTACCACTGAATTATATCCCAAATCACTCAAAATATCTTTTAAAAATTTCCTTTTGAAAAGGAAAAGTTTGCTCTGGAACATGTTAATCTTCCTATGTTTATGAGTTTCCCAGTTTTTTTCCTATCCTTGATTTCTATTTCATGATATTATGATTGGAAAATATCTCGATACTATTTTTATCTCTTAAATTTGCTAAGACTTGTTTTATTGGAATAGCATGATCTATCCTGGAGACATAAATCTGAAAGGAATGTATATTCTACTGCCATAGGATGGAATTTTTCTGCATGTGTCTGTTAGTCCATCTGGTTTCAAGTAGAGTTCAATTCCAGTGTTTTCTTATGTTTCTGTCTGTATGATCTATCCATTGTTGAAAGTGAAATATCAAAGTCCCTTTTATTACTCTACTGCTATCTATTTCTCTTCAATTCTGTTAATATTTGCTTAGTAAATTTTGTTGCTCTGATGTTGGTCCATATAAATTGTTATATCATTTTGATGAATTGACCCTTTTATCATTATATAATGACCTTCTTTGTTTCTTGCTACAGTTTTTGATGTTACATCTTTTTGTCTGATATAAATTTAACTACTTCTGATCCATTTTTGTTCCCATTTTCATAAAATACTTTTCTCCATGCCTTCAGTTGCAACCTATGTCTGTTCTTAAGGTCAAAGTGAGCTTCTTACATGCAGCATATACTTGGGTCTTGTTTTTTAATCCATTTATCTGTTGTATGTCTTTTGATTGGAGAATTTAATCCATTTGCATTTTAAGTGATTATTTTTAGGTAAAGATGTACTATTGGCATTTTTGTTGATTGTTTTCTACTTTGTACTTCAATTATTCTTTTCTTCTCCTTTTGATGTCTTCCTTTGTGATTTCATAATTTCTTGTAATGGTATGCTTTGATTCCTTTCTCTTTATGTCTTAAGTATCTACTGTAGGTTTTTGCTTTATGGTTAACCACGAGGCTTACAGAAAATGTCGAACAGTTACAATAGTCTATTTTAAGCTGATAATAGCTTCAATTACACACAAAAGCTTCATACTTTAATTTCTCTCCCACAAATTTTATGGTTTTTGATGTCACAATTCATTTCATTTAACATTATGAATCCCTTAAAATATTTGAGCTTTACTTAATCTTTATGAATTTTGTCTAGTTAAAATAATTTACATGTCATTGTGGTTTTAGAGCATTCTGAATTTGACTATACATTACTTTACAAGTGAATTTTATATTTTTATGTTTTTATGTAACTAGTCAGTGTCCTTTCATTCCAGTTTAAAGAAATCCCTTTAAAAGTTCTTATAAAGCAGAGCTCATGGTGATGAATTGCCTCAGCTTTTGTCTGTCTCATAAAAATACACCTCCCCTTTATTTCTGAAGGATAGATATATTGGAAAAATATTCCTGCTTTGCTGTTTTTCTTTTGTCACTTTGAACACATCACCCCATTCTCTCCTGGCCTGCAAAGTTTCAGTTGAAAAATCCACTGGTAGCATTATGAAAGCTCCCATGTATGTGATGTGTCACTTTTCTCTTGCTGCTCCTGAAATTTTTTATTTGTCTTTTGATTATTCAATTATAATGAGGCCTGGTAAAGTCCTCTTTGTGTTGTTCTTGTGTGGGGACTTTTGAGCTTCATAAATCTGATGTCCATATCTCTCCCAAGAGTTGGGGAGTTTGCTGCTATTATTTGTTTAAATAAGTTTGTTTCCCTTTTCTCACTCTCTTCTCTTAGGAACTCACATAATTCATAAACTGTTTTGCTTAATTGTGTCCATAAGTCCTATAGGTTTTCTTTACTCTTTCATTCTTTTTTCTTCTTTCTTCTGAGACTGGATGATTTCAAAAGACCTGTCTTCAAGTTCACAAATTCTTTCTTCTGCTTGATTAAGTTTGCTTTCGAAGCTCTCTATTGCTTTTTTTGTATTTCATTCATTGTTTTATTCAACTTTAGGTTTTCTGTTGGTTCCATTTTATGCTTTCCATTCATTGTTGAATTTCTCACTTTGTATATGTATTATTTCCTGATCTTGTTTAGTTGTTCTCTTGTATTTTACTGGGATTTCTTTAAGTATCTTAAATTTCTTTTCAGACAATTTGTCTCTAGTTCTTTGGAATTGGTGAATGGAAAATTATTATATTCCTTTGGTGGTGCCATGTTTGTCTTTTCATGTTTCTTGAAGACTTGCATTGATGTTTACACATTTGAGGAACACTCATTTCCATTTATGAACTGGCTTCAGTGGGGAAAGACTTTTCACCTGTGAGTGGGTGTGAAGGCACTTACTTACTGGGTGAAATGTGGCAGCTATGGTTCTAGGGAGAGTGCAGCAGCATAGTCTCCATGCAGCTCCATCAGCTGAGGTAAGTATCAGCAAAGATAACCAGGGAACCTAGCAGCATCGATTGTAGGTATCTGCAGTGGCAATGCTGGCAGCAGCAAAGATTGTTGGGCAGGTCAGTGGCAAAGGCTGTTAGCATCCTCCTGTTTAAGTTTTCCTTGTAGTGGTGGGGGGGATGTTCAGGCTGAAAGGATAGCCCTCTGGTATGGGATCTGGCATATAAGCACACAGAAAGTCACAGTGCTGCTGGGTTCGAGGATGAAGGCATTTAAGTGGTTCCAAAGGCATGGTCCTGGGCACAGGGACATGTGAAGCAAATATGAAGCCTGGGTCCGAGGACACAGACAGACTTGCTATAGTGTTGATACCTGCATCTTAAGAGTGTGTGTGTGTGTGTGTGCACTGATTACCCATGTAACTGGGTTCTATGCGTCTAGAAACCAGTTTCTAAGGCTCTTAAGAGTAGGACACAGAAAAAACTTAGGCTCCAGGGCTGGGGCATAGCACAGCAGCAACTCTGACCTTATGGATGATGCAATGCTACAGCAGCTGAGGCCATGTTGTGGGGACACAGTTGTGCTTCCCTCTCCAAAGGGAGCATAATGACATGGACTCTGGGCAGCTCTATCTGCTGAGTTTTGCATCATTGAAGACTTTGGATGTCCTTGGTGACAAAGGCTACAGATGTTGCAGTGTTCCCAAGAACTGCTGGGGATTCCTGATGTCTTTTCCCTACAAATGGAAATCCCTCAGAGGGATATCCCTATAGGTTCCTAGCAACCCTGGACTAAAGTATAGGAACAAAAGTAAAATGTTTCCTACACTTTTCTATGTGGCCATCATCAATTTTTTGTGAGTTTCTACTACTTCTCTATTGTACTCCAGAGCTCTCCCAGGGCTATTTTTATTGTATATGGTGGTTTATTCATTATTCTTGTTATTTCTGTGGGGGAGATGAAGGTTGGGACCTATTTATTTATTTATTTATTATTTATATATGACAGCAGAATGCATTACAATTCTTATTACACATATAAAGGACAATTTTTCATATCTCTGGTTGTAAACGTAGTATATTCACACCAATTCGTGTCTTCATACATGTACTTTGGATAGTAATGATTATCATATTCCACCATCATTAATAACCCCATGACTCCTCCTTTCCCTTCCCACCCCTCTTCCCTATCTAGAGTTCGTCTATTCCTCCCATGTTCCCGCTCCCTATTCCACTATGAATCAGCCTCCTTGTATCAAAGAAAACATTTGGCATTGATTTTTCAGGATTGGCTAACTTCATTTAGCATTATCTTCTCTAACTCCATCCATCAAATGCCATGATTTTATTCTCTTTTGTTGCTGAGTGAGATTTCATTGTGTATATATGCCACATTTTTTTAATCCATTCATCTACTGAAGGGCATCTAGGTTGGTGCCACAGTTTAGCTATTGTGAATTGTGCTGCTGTAAACATTGATGTGGCTGTGTCCCTGTAGTATGCTGTTTTTAAGTCCTTTGGGTATAGACTGAGGAGAGGAATAGCTGGGTCAAATGGTGGTTCCATTCCCAATATTCCAAGAAATCTCCATACTGTTTTCCATATTGGCTGCACCAATTTGTAGTCCCACCAGCAGTGTATGAGTGTACCTTGGGACCTCTTAATTCTCAATCTTTCTGATATTACTCCAGAATTATTTCCAGAATAAAGAAGACATTTCACAATTTGCCTTAAACTTTCAAGTGTGGTAATATTAACTAAGTTCTGGTCAATGATATGTCCATAACCACTTCAGGAAAACTTCCTTTAAAAAAAGTATACTTTCCCACTCCTTGTTCCCTCCTTGCTGTGGCTTGGAACATGCCTGAGCAGAAAGTTCCTGTCAGCCTGGGATCCAGATGATCTTAGCACTTCTACACTAACTCTTGAGTGCTTCCATATGAAATTTTACAAGAAAAAAAAACATTATGATTTTTGTGTCTATCATTCTTGGGTAAGCCTAATCCTAAATTACCAAACTGTGATAATCCTTATTCTCCCATACGGTTGACCGTTCCCTCCTTCTGGCTCTCCTGTTCTTTACTTATGCCTCTATCACAACACTTTCAATAATATATTGTTACCTGCTTCAGTAGACACTCAGAGTTCATTGAAATCTGCAAATGGTTTTCAATCTGTTAATTTTGATCTTTATTCTATTATGTATTCTTATAAATTTAAAATTTCTTATCCTTCCAATCAGATGGCAAGCTCTTTGGTCATAGAAACTTTTTTAAAATTTATTTTTATCTTTTAATTTGTTCTTTTTAGATACACATGACAGTAGAGTGTATTTTGACATATACTATATACATGGAGTATAATTTATTCTAATTAGGATCCCATTCTTGTGGTTATACATTAAAACTTTTTAAAATTCAGCTTTGTAAAATTTCCACTTGTTTTTTTTTTATGTCCTATATTTCTCTGCTGAAAAGCTCTGGTTTTTATTTGTTTCAAGAGTGTTCACCCTTCCTTACTTTTAAAAAAAATTTTTTTAGTTATAGATATATTTATTTATTTATTTTTATGTGGTGCTGAGGATTAAACCCAAGTCCTCACATCTTTAGGGCAAGCACTATACCACTGAGCCCCAGCCCCATCCTCACCCTTCCCTACTTTTTATAATATTTTTGTAATAGCTTTCTTAAGGACTTTGTCAGATAATTCTAATGTATGGGCCATTTTAGTGTTGGCATTTATTGTCTTTTTCCTATAAAAGCTGAGAATTCACTTGTTATTCTAATGCTGAATTATTTTGAATTGTGCTTTGACATTTTGAATATTACAAGGTTCTAGGCCTTTATGAAATCTTGCCGAGAATGTTCATATTTTTGTTTAAGCAGAAAACTGATTTGTTCAGGTTGCAAATTTTGACTATACTTTTGTGTTTGGGTCTGTCTTGAGTTGAGACTAGGGAGTACTGGAGGAAAAAAAAATAGGAAAGTCACTGCCAGTTCAATGATAATTCAAATTCTGATCTTTTTCTCCAATCCATCTGCTATATTTATTTTTCAGAGTTCTAAAATAGCTTTTCCATGCATTCTGTCTAGGTTTTATAGTTGCTGTCAGTGGGTGAAACAGATTGAATTATGCTTACTTCATCTTACCCAGAACCAAAATTTTCTAATTTTTTTAAAAATGTACATCCTCAATTTCTGCAGAGGTTAAATAGAAGGACTGACCATTAAAGAATAGTTCTATATTTCTAGTAAGGTATTTAAGATGTATGCAGATCTAGTGCTCTGACAAAGCAGTTAGGAAATGTGGAAAGAGTATAATCCCTGAAATTAGGTAGTACTAGATTTAAATCTACATTTTCCTTAAATAGAAAATGCATTAACATGATGCTCACTGAGAGGATGAAATCATATCATGTATGCAAATTTCCAGTATGCATAAGGTAGAAAATAAACATTAAACCTACTTCCTTCTAGAATTTACTAGGAAAAGCCTACCTGCAGAAATAGCATGTGGGAGACCAACCTTGCACGTGACTGAGTCACACTCCCCGGCTGGGTGCCGAGGCACTCAGTCACAGAAAATGTGACAGAGCTTTCCCCACCCTTCTTGGGTTTGAGGGTGGGTGTCTCATGCATGGGTGTGTCTTGCTACAGCCCCATGGGTGGAGCTATTCTCACCTGTTCCTTTGTAATATAACCCCTTGCCCTGTTTAGGATAGAATCTTCCATGGAAGTGCCTTGTGTGTGTCCCCTTCTCTTACTATGCCCTTGGGTGGCTTACCCAGATGTCAATCAACCTGCTGACAGTGGACATCATGAAGACAGACTCAGCCCCCTGAAACCTGACCCCTTGCCTCATTTGAATAGCTTCTCCTCAATAAAAGGGGTCAGCACGTGCTCTAGCTCTCTCTTTTCCTGCAGACCCTTAAGGTCAGAGGAGCTGTCAAAGCGACCCCAATGAAAAAGGTATCTGTGTCTCTTGTGTATTATTTTGCACAGCCCAGTTAGCCCAGTTTACCTGGAGTGACCCTTAAGCCTTTTAGTCGCGAGAACAGAAACCCGGCAATAGCATACTTCCATTGGTCTGGTGGTCAGTATGATTTAGATTGTATTTCTCTGTGCTTTGGCTTACAAGAGGCTCAGAACTAGCTGTAATGAGCAATCAATATGTTCATCTGTAGACTGATTTTTCCAATGTTTATTATTAGTCAAATTATACAGTGTAACTTTAACAGTAAAATATTTTAAACTTTTTGGACATAAATAGAAGACTGCCATTATAAAGTTAGTGAATGTTGTCTCTTTTAATTGATATAGTATTACTAAATGTTTTATGCTCCAATTAAAATTTTGCATATTTCCTGATAAAGAAAACTATTTTAAATTAAAATAAAGATAGTTATTTCAGAATCATGAGCCTTTGGTCATAGGATTGTCATGTCTTATAACTGAAATCACACTTTAAAAAATAGGTAGCATTTCAGATCTTGCATCTGGCATGGCAATTCTATATGACCCAAATTAAAACATTAAATATTAGGTGCTCATGACACTCGTAGAAAATTTCTCTAACAAAATAAGAGGATATGATGACTGTGGTTGTATAATCTTCCTTCCTTCAAATGCTATTAGCATATTCATCCCAGTTAACTGCATGCCTTTCTTTGTTAAACACTGTAGAAACTGGCTTATTAAATATTCTGTATTTTGCTTTCCAAGTCTAAAGACATTCACAGTAAGCACATGTTGCATTAAATGACTTATTTAAAATGGGTTTGGTTAGATTTTGGAATAATGAAGTGTCTCATGCTTTGGATGAAAGCTTTCTCTGTCTTTCAAATTTTCCTTAGAAAGAGCCATTTTTAAATAGAAGTAGAAATTCTGACTACATGTCCAATTTCTCCAGCTTGATTTATGCCAATATGTTTTAAAAAGAACTTTATGGTTATTTGTAAGGCCAGATGTTTAAACAAGTTTTTTTTTTTTTTTTTTTTTTTTTTTTTTTTTTTTGCAGGCACACACACACCTTTCACAAGGCAAGAAAACTTACTAATTATTGATTGAGAACAGTTTCTTAAGGCTTAGATTTTCACTAGTAATTCAGTTTGTGCAGTGCAGTCATTTGTTCATGGACCCAGTTTACTGAATTTTAGGCAAAACTTAGGTTTTAAAATGGGTTTGTTGAGCCAGGTGTGGTGGCCTATGCCTGTAATCCCAGTGACTTGGGAGGCTGAGGCAGGAGGATCATAAGGCCAGACTCAGCAATTTAGCAAGGTCCTAAGCAACTGAGTAAGGCCCTGTCTCAAAATAATAATAATAAAAAAATAACAAAAAGGCCTGGAAATGTGGCTCAGTGTTCAAGTGCCCTGGGTTCAATCCAAAACTAAAAAAATAAAATGGATTTGTCAGTGTCAGCCTACTCAGATCTTCTTCTCCTTTGGGCTTCAGTGAAATTGTACTTAGTCACATCAAGTGAAATAGGATCAAAATTTATTCTATATTCTCAAGAAATCTCTTGAAAACTCATTGGAATCATATGCAAGCCCACTGGATTATTGCAGGAGACATTGAGGATATTTTTATTTTTTTCTTTACATTTATTTTTCTTTAGCTGAAAAGTCTTCAACTTTAGGCAAAGATTGATGACAATAACTAGGAATTTAAAAATTCAGATTAAAGCTCCTCAAATTGATATCACAATATTAAGATGGAGAATAATGCAAAATATGCTTCTAAAGTGACCTAATAGAGGATTTGTTAAATAAATAAACACAATAACTTAAAAAATATTTATGGTCAGTGGAGAAAGGGCAGGTTATGGAACTCACATCCTAATCCATCCTTACCATCAGCTCTACTGGCCCTCTGTTCACAATAGATTTGAAGTTTCCCAAGACAGACACACTCTTCCAGATGAACTTTCCTGCACTTCTCCCCATGTTCTTTAAGTTCTGGCTTCAACATCACTTCTTGAGCCCTGGGTAACGGTTAGACCTTTATGCCCTGGGCACTTCTAAAGCAATAAGTGGGGTAAGCACGCTAGGCAGTTGTCAACGTCATTTTAGAGATGAAGGGCAAAGATAAAGAAACTGAAGCACAGAAGGTTTAGTTAGTTTATCCAGGATCCTATAATGAGTAAGTGGCAGATTCTGATGAAGCATCTTCTGATGCTACTTACTGAAGTCTTTTAAATTGGCCACTTGGCTCTTATCCTTAATGATACTTCCTAAATAAATTCCTCTAATTTGAAAATAAACAAATCTAAAGGGATTGTAATAGTTTAAACCATCATGTTACATTTGAGTTAGAGGAAAAATCTTTTATAACTGTATAATTGAAATATATTTTCCAGGGATAGCACAAGCAGAAAAAGATTTAAGAGTCAATGACCAGGGCGCTGGAGGTGTGGCTCAGTGGTAGAGCACTTGCCTCACTCATGCAAGGCCCTGGGTTTGATCCTCAGCACCACATAAAAAAATAAATTAAATAAATGTATTAAGATACATATATATTACAAAAAGAGTCAATGACCAACAATTAGAGCACGATTTTTTAAAATTTTTTATTATAATTTGTTATGTATGATAGCAGAATGCATTACAATTCATATTACACATATAGAGCATAGAGCACAATTTTTCATATCTCTGGTTGTACACAAAGTAGAGTCACACCATTCGTGTCTTCACACATGTGCTTAAGGTAATGATGTCCATCTCATTCCACCGTCTTTCCTACCCCCTTTGCTCTATCTAGAGTTCATCTAATCCTCCCATGGAGCATGTTTTTTAAAGTGATAATGTTTAAAGCACATGACACTGAGGTTTTCATTTTGAATGTATAATATTTTATTTAACCAATTCCCTATTGATTGCATATGAATTATTTCTAAATTTCCACCTTTACAAATAATCCTGAGATTGGACCCAGGGTTGCTTTATCACTGAGCTACATCCCCAGTCCTGTTTATTTTTTATTTTGAGGCAGGGATCCTCTAAGTTGCTGAGGGCCTCACTAAGTTGCTGAGGCTGGACTTGAACTTGTGATCTTTCTGCTTCAGCTTCCTGAGTCACTGGCATACATGGCCTTTTAAAATATATATATATGTGTGTGTGTGTGTGTGTGTGTGTGTGTGTGTGTGTTGTGGATGAACCTTTATTTTATTCATTTATTTATATGTGGTGCTGAGGATTGAACCCAGTGCCTCACACATGCTAGACAAGCGCTCTACCACTTAACCACAACCCTAGCCCAGCATATATGGTTTTGTACCTACAACTTTGTATGATTCTCTGATTACCTTTTCCTTAGGACCTTAGGAATGAGAGACACGGTTTCTGATGGAGAGAAGTAAGAACAGTGAAGGTTAAAGGAAGATAGTATATGACCAGGTTTCTGAGCTGTGCATCTATAAATTGTTATCACAGGGCACCAGGTCATCTGGATTTAGCTACCAGATGTATGTAATACCTTTAAGCAAGTCTCTTACATTGGTGACACCATTCATTTATAAAATAAGAGTTGATCTGTGTGACCCTTAGAAGATTCTTTATGCTTTAAAAATACTCTAACTCTATGACCTGAGAATTTGCAATGTTTCTAAAGGATGTTAGAGCATTTAAGAACATTTGAAAACTATAATAACCCTGATATTTACTATCTAAAAGGAGTTTAGCTGAATATTTTTATTACTATACACTCTTATATAATTTGCATTTCAGTTTTACTTTTGGTTGAACTAATCAAAGGCTCATAGAATTTTTGTTTTTATGTTTGTTTGTTTTGTTTTTGCCGGGTAGGGGGTGATAACCAGGGATTGAATTCAGGGGCACTTGACCATTGAACCACATCCCAACCCTATTTTGTATTTTATTTAGAGACAGGGGCTCACTGAGTTGCTTAGGACCTTGCTTTTGCTGAGGCTGGCTTTGAACTCAAGATCTTCCTGTCTCAGCCTCCTGAGCTGCTGGGATTACAGGCATGCACCTCCGTGCCCAGCTCATAGAAGGCTTTTAAGTGAATTAGGAACATGTTCTTCTATTAGTTTGTCAAAATGACTGTGATTTTTTTTTTCCAATTAAGGCACTCATTCTATTAGATAGATAAAGCCAAATTATCTCTATTTGGGGCTCTTGGTCTGATAAGTAAGGCCCTTTGGTTAATAATGTCACTTGATTTTCTCTTCAATGTTTTCAGCTTCTGCATGTTATGAACACAGAATTGTTACATTGTCTAAATAGCTATGGGAGACAAACACAAATTTGTTGAAAAGCAAATTTGAGGAGTACAGAGGAAATATGATCAATTTCTGGAAACATGTATTGGGAGAAGAGCATCCCAACTATTTAAAAACCAGGTGGATACCAGAGATTGTACAGTATCACTTCTTAGAGACTGTATTTTCCTTAGCAAAAAGGGGGGTGGTAAAACATCCTCTTAATGATCCCTTTCTGTTACTCAAAACCTAGCCACATTGAGGAAACAAAGAGAGCAAGCCAGGGCTGAAATGTCTAGATATGTATTATCTGGAAAGACCCTCCTTTTTTCAAAATTCTGGGAATTAGAGCAACTTAATGTTACCTGTAGGAAATTCCTTTTTGCTCGTACACTAGGACAGTTGCTCTGTGAATTCTGGTCATATAAGCAAACTAAGCAAGCTAAAGCTGGTGATGTCACTGCTTCTGAAGCCTAATATTTCAAACCCTTCTCAGTGGTAACTGGTGCAGATCTGAGGATACTGTGGAAGGATATGTGTCACTCATCCAGCTGGCTGACCTGGAGAAGAGATAAGAGGCACTGCCTGGAGAAGAACCACAATAGAAGGAGGTGCTGTCTGTTGAGCCTATCACCTTGGGACCTTCCCCATAAGCACTTCTCAATAAAGTCTTATGCCTCACACATTGTCTCCAGGTATTGTCTTGGTCTCTCAGCAACCTATCTCACTGCCCTGGCACGAGTGGGCTGTGCACCTAGCAGGGTTGTACCTTGGTGTCTCATAAATCAGCATGATAATAATGCTAGTTTTGAAGAATTCTTGAATAGCATAAATAAGATGGTTATTCATGTCTCAAAGAACATGAATTAGCTATTTATAATCTCTGTGGTAGGAATGAGAATTTTAGTAATAAAAAGCCACTCAGGGCTACAGGAACACCAAAGTGGCAGAGTCTGTGATTTAAATTTGAGCAATGTGACTCCACATGGTAGTCCTCTGATTCCACAGTGGTACCCTTAACTGTAAGCCCCACTTGCCTCTGTGATGCAGTGCTTCTACCTGTGCAAGAGAAGTAGTTGAGTTTTGTCTTTTTCAATCGGGTTCTTTTAAAATATCATCAGGGCTGGGGATGTGGCTCAAGCGGTAGTGTGCTTGCCTGGCATGCGTGTGACCTGAGTTCGATCCTCAGCACCACATACAAACAAAGATGTTGTGTCCGCTGAAAACTAAAAAATAAATATTAAAATTCTCAAAAAAATAAATAAATAAAATATCATCAAGCAAAAGCCATTTACTAGAGTATTATTTTTTTCAATTCCCAAACTTTTAAATTGACAAAGCCTCAATAAATCAAAAATGACAGGAAATAAATCCTAGTTTATATCAACAGAGACTGTCTTTTCCATAATCTTTCTCCTCTTCCCTATATCGTCTAAACCAAAGAGAGTAATTGCCAGCATTTGGTAATTCCTTATAATACACACATAGACATGGCCGTGGAGGTTATACAAAAGAACAGACTAGGATTTCCTTTCAAACATCTGTGACTCAGGGTGAACTATGGGAAGTTAGAAAAACAAAGTTATTTCCGTGTTTTCAAAATAGAGAAACAGAAAGGACTGGAAATGCTTTTAGAACTGACACTACTTCTCAATGCTGATTTCATGCTTTAAGAGTGAAGGAATTAAATCCATGAAATAATTCATGTTTCAAAGTTGCTTCAAGAGGAAATTAGGTAAAGAATACAAAAGACTTTTCATTATTTCCTTTGTAACTTCTGGTGACTTTATAATTATTCCAAAATAAAGTGTTTTTTTTTTTAAAAAAAGTTATTTTAGTAGGGGAAATGGACTTTTGACCTTGGAAAGAATTACTGTTGTATTCTAGAATTCAGCAGAAGATTAAGAGAATCTCTTCTTCCAAATCAGAAGCACTGAGTAGAAAAAAGCAATAAAATATTACATCAAAAGTATGTTCCCTTCCCAGCTCAAGACTTGCACTCAGGAGTAGTAATTGAGTAAGAACTAACTATATATTTTGGATTTAATTACTTTTTTTTCTAATGATAGAAATAACATGTTCACTATAGAAAGTTTGGTGAACATTAAAAATCATAAACAACCTTTCCCATAATTTAAAACCAAATAGTAACTACTATTGATATTTTGGCATATCTTTTCAGTTTTTTTCCTAAGAATAAGTATTTCTGTATTAAATTAGGATCATACTCCTTTTTTTAATATATTTATTTTGTTTATTTATTTTTATGTGATGCTGAGGATAGAATCCAGTGCCTCACATTTGTGAGGCAAGTGCTCTGCCACTGAGCCACAACCCCAGTGCCCCATACTCCATTTTTATTTGATGAGTTTACTTTTACATTTATTATATTGTTAACTTTTCCCAAATAAAAAAATTAATGGCTGCACATAATTCAATTATATGGCTACATCATAATCTAGTTAATCATTCAATTATTGTGTTTATAATTTTTCACTAATATAAATAATGGTACATACAATTTTGGGGGGCATAACCAGGGATTGAACTCAGGGGCACTTGGTCACTGAACCACATCCAGAGCCCTATTTTGTATTTTATTTAGAGACAGGGTCTCACTGAGTTGCTTAGCACCTTCCCATTGCTGAGGCTAGCTTTGAACTCACAATCCTCCTGCCTCAGCCTCCAGAGCCCTATGTGCATCTTTATTTAGAATAAATTCTTAGAATATTATCACTAAGTCAAAGAGTTTTAATGTTCTTACCACATATTTGCCAATTTCTCTTGCAGAAGCTACACTAACAAATTATATTCCTGTAAATTCAGAATTCAACTAGCAGTGGCCTCTCTGTTTTGCCTCCTCAAAATCTATTTTCACCTGTCCATCCCTAACACAGTATGGATCTTGAGTGTTCTCCCAAAGCCCATATGTTAGAGGCTTGGTCTCCAACTGGGTGCAACTGGTAGATGGTAGAAACTTTTAAAAGGTGGGATATGGTGGTAGGTCTTTGGGTCATTGTGAAAATGTCTTACAAGGGGATTAGGGGGTCCTAGTTTCTTGCTAATTCTTTCCCTTCAAGGTCAGAAGGTGAACAGTTTTACTCTGCCATGTGATTTCACTTTAATGTGCTGCCATGTCACAGATCTAAAAGTAACAGGGCCAGCCAATCGTGGACTTGAACTTTTCAAACTATAAACCTAAATAAATGTTTTTCTCTTTACAATTTGATTCTCAGGTATTTGTTATAATAATGGAAAGCAGTTCAATACAATCTCACGGTTTATTTTGTGAGAGTAATACTAACACCTCCCCCCACCCCATGGTCAGCTTTAGGTGACTAGGAAAGAACTTTTAATTATAGGTTGCCATTCCTTGGCCTTTGTAGGGAGAAAAGGCACCATCTCTTTCAGTACTGTGTTACAACCATATTATCATTAGGACAGGCTTGCAATTTCCAAAACCTAATATTTACCCAAATCATTACCAGACACTAGAGAAACCCAAATGACTAACTAAATGTTCAGCGTTTTACAATCCTCATAGAAAGAATCTTATCCATTAGTGTTTCTCAAACTTCAATGTGCTTATAAATTACCTGGGTATCTTTTATTATTTTTACTACTACTACTACTACTACTACTACTACTACTACTACTACTATTTTGCCATGTTGGACATTGTAGCTGGTGCCTTGCACATTCTAGACTAGTGTTCTACCACTGAGCCACATCCCCAGTCTATTTGTTTTTTCAAAAGAGATCTTTTACTGCGTTACTGAAATATCACAAATTGACCCCAGGGCTGTGTTTCTGTGGCTGGATAACTCTTAGGTCTTATTCATCAGCCTGCTGAACTGTTTCTTTTTCAGAAACATAGATATCATCCAAAATTTTTCTGATATCCTTGTTTTTTTTTCATTGTTGTGTCTTGCTGAATTAAAGCTGCTGAATCTATAACAAGTTCAATATCATTTCCTTCAAAGATTAATTTGTCTTTCTGAGTTTGAGACACTGAACAAGCAACACCTGTCTTCATCCGAATCCTGCAGATGTATTTTTCATCCAAGAAATTTCAGATTTCAACAAGAGACCCATTCTCCTGAATAAAAATGTTGATGGGGAAGTGAGCATACACAGATCTCACCTTGTAATGGAAACCCAGTGTAACACTCTTGGTCATGTTCTCTATATGACTGCAGATGGTGTGGACAGTGGCCAGTTCCTTTCTATTTCCCCACCACTTGTCAACTCATAGCCTCTTCTTTTTTGTTCCAAGGAAACTGAGTTCTTCATTGATATGATTGAAATCCCTCCAGAGGGTTCCTCTAGGGCCCTTCACAATAACTGTGCTTCCCTTCAGAGTGATGTCGACATTTTCTGGAGTGTCGACAGTCTCATTGCTGAGAAGTGTCTTCATTCTCGCAGTAGTTACGGCAAAAAGAGCTATTTTAAAAAATATTGATATTTTATGGTGTGATTAACATTTTTGCGCTAAATTTACTCTGCAGCTTATTTTTTACTCAATATTATGCCTTCTAGTTCTTAACACATTTATTTCTGCATCAATATAATACTAACCTTAGAATATGGTTCCAGAACTCACAGTACCAGCTGTTCCTATTTTTGTTCAATTACAAAATTCTTTGGATTGCTTGCCCTTCACTCTTTCAATTGTAGTTTCTTTTTCCCCTGTTATTGAGATAGCATTGATAAATCGTATGATATACAGTTGAGCTATATAAAGTGATTATTTGATATATGTGTATATTGTGAAATTATTACACAATTAAGTTAGCATATCTATCTATCCCATACATGTATGTGTGTGTGTGTTTGTGCAAACACGTAAGATGCACTCTCAGCAAATTTAGAGTATATGATAGGGTATTGGGCAGGGACTATAAATGTGCTTTCTAACAAGCTCTGTGGACTACTCTGAATAGCAAGGTAATCCAGCTGGTAAGGATGACAGCTTTGGGCTGGGGATGTGGCTCAAGCGGTAGCGCGCTCGCCTGGCATGCATGCGGCCCGGGTTTGATCCTCAGCACCACGTACAAACAAAGATGTTGTGTCCACCGATGACTAAAAAATAAATATTAAAAAGTTCTCTCTCTCTCTCTCTCTCTTAAAAAAAAAAAAGGATGACAGCTTTGGTTACCAATAACTTAAAGGCTCTTTGAAGGGCTAAAAATTACCATGAAGATAACCAACATTAACTCCAGAATAACTGCCTGATTCTCTAGCAATTTTGCTTATGAAAATTTGCATCTTGGTCTGGGATTACAAGTTTCAGTTCCTTGCAAGTTTGTAATATGATAGCACTACTATATACCATACGATTTATCAATGCTATGTCAATAACATGGGAAAAAGAAACTACAATTGAAAGAGTGAAGGGCAATAGAAAGATTGCCCTTAAACTTTAAGGATCCAATATTTGGGTAAAAGTCTGAGTGTTCTTGGGAAAGATCTCTTAATCTCCTCAGTTACATGAATAAGGCGAATCTTCATCTATAACTTGAAATAAAACAAAGCGTACCTAATAGGGCTGAGTTGATGACACGAGATAATGTTCCTAAGCTCTTGGCAGAGTGGCTTTTCTCATCATAAACACTTGGAAAATGTCTAGGGTTGTGATTTTGAGTATTATCAATGTAGACAATATTTTCTTTTCCTGCAGAAGCAATGGCAAAATTATTTCAGAAAGTTGTCCCTGACCAATATGATAAATTTCTCCTGTTTTAGGAAATATGCTAACAAGTCTCTCAACATATGCTCTTCAATGTCTTCTTCTGAAAGATCTAAAGGAGGGGCAGAGCCAGAGGGAAATGAGTTGACTTCTTGTTGATTCCCAGGGGCGAGGTTGTTTTTAACAACTACAGATATTGCTTCCTGACAGTGAAGGTACACACTACTCATAAAAACTCTTCCAAGAATCTGAAAATAAAACTATTCTTCTGGCTTTCTTTTCTCAGCTAAATATCTATAACATTATTATTCTTTTTTCTCTTAGACGTCCTTAGACTTTCAGTGTAAGTATTCTTTTTTTTTCTCATTTATTATTCCTGGTTTACTTCCATCATTATCAAATTGTTGGTATTCATAAATGGAGTTGGGTGGAAAAAATTTTTATACTTACAATGATTTTCTGATAACTCAAAATGTGAGAAGAGAGAGGAACAAAAGTAAACCAGTAATTATCTATAGAAGAAGAAAAGAAGTTTGGAAAGAGAGTTTACTTGTCCAAAGTCACATAGCTCATAAGTGACAGAGGCAGGATGTGAAATTATATTTTTCCAAACTCATAGTTCATGTTCTTTCAAAATATGTCATGCTTATGGGAGATAAAACAAGCACACTGACTATTATAATTTAAGCCAAAGTGGGCAGTAGTGACATAAATATACAAGAGTAGTATAAACCAAGTGCTGCAAAGATTAGAAACAAGAAGAAATGTATTCAGCAGGCAGATTTCTCATGGCTTATGAACTAGATTTGAGATAGTTTCTGTATGAAACATTCTAGTTTGTGGAAATAGTACAAGAAGAATGGGAAATCCCAGACCTCTTCTCAGAAGTAGGAAGAGACAAGTCTGAATGGAAAATACCGCAGAGATAAAGTTGGAAATGAAAGGTTGGGGACAGATTATGGAAAATATTATATGCCAGGTAACACAGGAACATAAAATTCAGTAAACAACTAGAAACAGGTACATAGTCAAGAATTAGAGTTGAACTTTAGGAAAATAAATTTGACAATAACATATTGCATGGACTGGGGAAGGTAAAATTAGAAAACTCTGTTAGATGTCATAAGAAATACAAAGAGGGCAGGGGATGTAGTTCAATAGTAAAGCACTTGGCTAGCATACGTGAGACCATGGGTTCAGTCCCCAATACCGCGTGCGTGCACACACACACACACACAAAAAAAAAAAATACATCAATTTGATCTATATCTTTAAGCCTATTATCGCCAATTGTTTTTTACGTATTTACACAAATATTGTTAAATAAAAGCATAATTTAATGCTATTGAAATGTATAAAATGCCATGAAGATTGAGATAGAAAAAGATCTAAACTTTGGTTGGCTTAGGAGGAAAGATGTATTAGCAATTGTTGTTAATATAGATTTTTTTAATAAACTAAGTCTGATTTCATGGAAAATAATTAAATTTAAGATAGTTAAACTTCCTTGAAATTTATATGTCCCCACATGTGTGGACTCCTACCATTAACTTACCATCCTCCAACCAAGCAATTCCTTCCAAATACCAATACTGGAGTCATTTTTAAAAAATTATATAGGATGTGGATATGCAAAAAAGGCAAAGTTAAGAGTTTGGTTTTTAAGAAAAAGAAGAACAATCTACACTCAGTTTTATTTTTAGAGATGCCGCGTTATCAACTAAACCGAGATGAAACAGTTACTCATTAGATGACAGGTTTATTTTTTTCTCCTTAAATTCATTTCTGAGTTAATACATATCTGACTCATTGTCACTTAAAGAGGAACCTTCTTGTACAGACTTGTGCAGCTGCTGCAGGTTCAATTTCTATGGAAAATATACTCACCTTTATGCAATGCTAATAATGCAAATGCCAATTAATTGAATTCTGGTTTTGATTATAAATAAGCCATATTTTATAAAACTTGGATAGTGGGCTACAATTTTGCTGCCAAAATGAACTTTTAAAGAATGAGGTAATCTACTTGTTACTTGAAAAGTCACAAATTCCAGAACACTGACTCATTTGCGGTGAGAAAGCCCATGAAATTCTCGAGAGTAAGATGGAGCAGTGCAAATATCTGTAATGAGCAATAATGCCACACTGCGGAAAAACTACAGTGAATGTCATTCTAATTCAAACCTTTTAAGCTAGGAGATCCATCCAATAGAAAGAATAAGAACTCCAGTTCATTTCAATTAAAGCAAAACAGGAAGAGCAATAAGTAGCTAATCTTCAGAAGGAAGGGGGTGGGAGAGAAAGAGAAATTGATGTTTCCAGATTGAAAGCATTTGTGAAGCCTTTGGGATTTGGGCAAGTGTTCAGTCAAGTTGGGTGAGGGTGGGGTGGTTAAATTATCTACTTACCTGATTTGTGTTTATGAGATCCAAATGGAAAGATAGACCTTCTAGTAGAGATTTAGGATCTTGAGCATGGGGCTCAGTTCTCCAGGCCTACACCCCTTCCTTTGTAAAACGGAAATAATAATATCCCCTTGTAAATCTGTTGTATCTAGTAAATAAGAGAAATGATGTGAAGCACTCTCTCCAACATGCTTCAAAAACATATTGAGTTTAGAAGCTTTCAAAGAGAAAATAACTAAAGTAAGAAATCTACTTAAAAGAAGATAATTTCTGTTAGGAAAAGTCTAAATTCTACCCTGTTCCTAGAATATTTTATATACTTATTTTCAGATATTTAGCTTTAATTGTTTATTTTTTCCCCTTTTAAAGAAGAGAGTTTAAACCATCATTGCCCTGCTAATATTATGTGGCTCAAATTCAGAGGGCTGGGTCTTCCCCAAGAGCACTTAAAATCAGGCCATGATTCGTTAGAGCACTTAGCACATGCTTTGCTTTGAGCAAAAAGCTGGCCTCTTCCATCCTTGTTCCTTGAGGAGAGTGAATTGCTTCAAAAGCCCTTGTCAGCTGTTGTCACTCACATGGAGAAATCTCAGAGAAGCATCCCCTCAGCCCCTCCTCATGTCACACTAAGGACTAAAAGCCAGGAAGACAGCTCAGTACTCAGGAATGCCTTATAGTAAAGGAAAAGTGTAAAACTTGTCCCAAGTGTTAGAACTTGGACCCCCCTTTCACCCCACTTGATTATTGCACCTAGCAGGACAAGACTGCTCCAGAAAGCACTGCTGTGTAATCAAGTGCTTAATCAGTCTGGTTCTGTTTGTTCCTAAATAACTATGAAGAGACCTTTTTGTCTGCGAGCATATTAAATACTTATAATGAATGAATGAATGAATGAATGTGCTCTCAGAGACATCCCCTTAGAGTTCTGTGTCAGAAGGGGTATCTGTCAGCTTTTTGTCACTGTGACCAAAATGCCTGACAAGAACAACTTGTATTTTGGATCATGGTATCAAAGGTTCAGTCCATGGTCAGATGAGTCCATGGTTCTAGGACAAAGATGAGGCAGAACATCATGGCGAAAGAGTATAGTGGAGAAGAACTGCTTAGTTCATAGCAGCCAGGCAGCAGTGGAAAGGGGCCTCAGGGAAGATGAACCCTTCCAGGGCACGCCCCCAATGACCCACCTCCTCCAGCCACACCCACCTGCCCACAGTTACCATCTGAACATCCCTGCATTAACATAGGAGGTTTTTGTTTGTTTGTTTGTTTGTTTTTGGTTTTTTTTTTTTTTTTTTTTTTTTGAGAGAGAGAGGGAGAGAGAGAGAGAGAGAGAGAGAGAGAGAGAGAGAGAGAGAGAGAGAGAGAGAATTTTTTAATATTTATTTTTTAGTTTTCGGTGGACACAACATGGAGCCCAGCGCCCCCACCCCACACATGCCTGGCGAGCGGGTTACCGCTTGAGCCACATCCCCAGCCCAACATTGGAGCTTTTGAGGAACACCTCATATCCAAACCATAACACTCTGCATTCATTCACTAATTTATTCATTGTATAAATATTAACAGGTGCCCACTATGTGCAGGTGCTATAGACATAATGTTATAGGACATAAATATAATGAGTAGCTCATGATTGAGATTTTGCCATCAAATAGACAATTGTAAACCTTTAAGTAATATCAAAAAAAAGTTATGCTCTAAGTACTCTAAAATGGACATATTATACAAGGGGAGGACTACACAGATTGTAATTTTAATACATCACATATTTGAATTTGTTATCATTTGTCCATTTTCTAATTTAAAACAGAAACATGAATTGGGTATTCTAGTACAGCTAAAGAAGATACCAGACTTGGTATCAGACCAAAGCAGTTATTTCCATCAGGAAACTATTAATGTTATTAAATTATTCATTCTCAGCTTTCATTGCTAAGGGAAAGTGACATATTGTTGACAGCTATCAGAATTCTTCATGCTTTATTGAAAAGTCATTTGAAAATTACCATATAATTAAACCCGATTCTTAAAAAGTTTCAAAACTCTCTCAGAGAACTAGGTATAAGATCATCTCTCTCTCTCTCTCTCTCTCTCTCTCTCTATATATATATATATATATATATATATATACACACACATATGTATATATAGTTATAACTCATATATACATATAGATAGATATAGATATATATACCAAAGATATATATATATATATATATATATATGTCTTCAGTCATTATCTTCAGTTTCTGGTTAAAGAGGAGAAGGGTTTGGGAAAGGAGAAATCCCTCCAGTAGAATGCAGTGTTAATGAAGAGAGGCTATCCCTGAACCTTGAGTCCTTTCCCATCTCCAAATAAGGGAAGCCCAATAAAATTACCTGGAAAGTCATTTCCCAGTTGGTTACCTATCTGGTACCGGAGTTTATGACTTTCCTGGAGGGTACTCTAAGTTTTGGAACATATGTTTGAGATGAATTTCATGGTTTGGCATGATGATCTTCTAGGTACAGAGGAACAGGGATATTTGGGGACATGGACAGTCTCCTTAAGTTCTTCATTCTTGAGAGCTACAGAAAGAAGGACAGAGGAGTCAGTTTTGGGAACAATACTGTCAAAGATGGAAAGGCAAAGAACCTATGTTCATAAGAGCAAAATGACTTAAGTGAGGGTGAAATCAAATAAAGTAGTACCAGGTAGCTCTGGAAAGGTAACTGGAGCTAGATCATGCAAGGGTTTACATGCCAAAACAAGGCAGGAATATTCGGTTTAGTAAATAATTGGAAACCATTGTAGGTTTGTTGAACCAAAAAGGGAGTATAACTAGTGCTGTGCTTTTGGAAGATTAATTTGAAAGAAATGTATTGACTGGGTTAGGGCAGAGAAGGCAGAAGCAACATGACATGTGATCCTGAATAAAGATAGACCACCATTATGAGATACTGCTACCAAGTGTTGACACTGACTCAGAGCAATTGGAATTCTTCTACATTATTGGCAATAATGCAAAATGGACCAGTCACTCTGGAAAATAGTTTGGTATTTTCTTTTTTTTAATTGACTTTTTAAAATAAATAAATGACAGTGGAATGCATTACAATTCTTATTACACATATACAGCACAATTTTTCTTATAAGTTAAACATAAACTAACTATATGACCCCCAAATCCCACTCTTCATTATCTAAAGAATTTAAACATGTTAACCCCAAAACTTATATAGTTGTCCCTCAGTATCCACAGGGAATTAGTTCTAGGACAAACACACACACACAACACTCTGCATCCATTCACTAATTCATTCATTGTATAAACATTGACAGATACCCACTATGTGCAGGTGCTATAGATATGAAGTTATAAGACATGAATATAATGTTATGATCATGAGTACCTCATGATTCAGATTTTAGCATCAAATAGACAATTATAAACCTCTAGGTCATACCAAAAAAAAATTGTTATGTTCTAGGTACTCTAAAATGGACATATTATACAATGGAAAGATTACACAAATTGTTATTTTAATACATCACGTATTTGACCTCCATGGAATTTGTTATCATTTGTCTATTTTAAAATTTAAAATGGAAACATGAATTGGACATTCTTATAATCTAAAAAAGATATCAGATTTGGTATCTCTCTCTCTCTCTCTCTCACACACACACACACACACACACACACACACACATATCTCAAGAATACCAAAATTCACAGATACTCGTCTCTAATACAAAATGTTCTGAGATTGACTCCCAGAACCCCCAAATTTGTCATATTTGTGTATAACCTACATACATCCTCCTGTATTCTTTGAATCATAAATAAATTATTTATAATACCCACTACAATATAAATGTTGTGTAAATAGTTGTTATACCACATTGTTTAGGAAATAACAACAACAAAAACAAAACTATACATTTTCAGTATAGTTACAACCATCATAGGCCTAAAGTGCAATTCCAATTCATGGTTATAGAATCTGCAGGTAGAGAACCCAAGTAGAGGGGTGCCTGGGCATGATGTTTACAGCAACTCATACAGCAATTCATACTTACCCTAAACTAGAAACACTCCAAATATCCTTCAGTTTATTCATTTGCTAAATGGATAGGCTGTGAAATACCATGGGTTACTGCTCAACAATAATAAGGAACAAAGGTGTCAGGCAGGATAAAAGAAGGTAGTACACACCTGTTATCCCAGCAACTCAAAAGGCTGAGGCAGGAGGATCACAAGTTTGAGACCAACCTCAGAAACTAAGCAAAACCCTGCCTGAAAATCAAAAAATTCAAAGGGCTGGGGTTGTAGTTCAGTAGTAAAGCACCCCTGGGTTCAACCTCCAGTACTGGGGGAAAAAAAGCCAGTCTCAAAAGTTTACAGGCAATATAATTCTATCCCTATAATATTCTCAAAAAGATCAAACTTTAGGGATGGAGGGAGGACAGAAGATTGCTAGGGGTTATGTGAAGGGATTTTGGTGGGGTTGCGGAGCTGTGAAACTGCCCTTATCCTGATTGTAGTGGTAGTACACAAATCTGTAGATATGTTTAAAATCGTAGAACTGTACACCAAAAGGAAGATAAATCAATTTTACAGTATAATTTAAAAACAAAAATTAAGAAAGCACTCAAAAAATCAAATATCAAGGAAAGCAAGATATCTTCCATTATTTGAAATATCTAACTGACAGAACATATTAGCATAAATAAAGTCAACGTGGGAGGAAGGAAAGAAATGATAGAATCTTAGATTCTCATAGATTAATCCAGAGTTGGTGAATGTGATTACAGCAGCTTGTATTTCTGAAGATGGCCACAACAATATGTGCCAGCCTTCTTGCTTTTCTAGGAATCTGAAACTCTTTCATGAAGAATATGTCCCTATCACTTGTATCTGTGACTACCTAGCCCAAGAGAATATGGAAAGCAATTTCTCTGTGATTATTAAGGCCAAGTCATAAAAATGCTATGCACTTCCTCCTTGTTCTCTTGGAACATTTGCTCTTAGAATCCAGCCACTGTATTGTGAGGAACTTAAAATAATCCATGGAAAGACCTATGTGAAAAGGAACTGAGATCTCTGCCCACATACCTGGGTCATCTTCCAGCCAATAGGGTGCACCACCTTGCCAGCCATGTGAGAGTGCCATCTTGAATATGGTCAATCTAGTTGGTATTACATAGAGCAGAGAAGAACCAAGCTGTCAAACTCACACAGATATTTATGAGCAAAATAAGTGATTGCTGTTGGGCCCAGTATGTTTGAGGCCTAATTACTAAATTTTGAGTAGCTTATTCAGAACAAAAGAGAACTAATATGATATTTTTACTCACTTATCAATACAAATGAATCACTGGACCTTTCTAAAAGGTGTTCAGAAGAATTTCTGGGATAGGATGAGGCTTAGAGGGAAAGAGTACATGATTGATTAGTGAAGTTAACTTTTGGGCATAGTACTGAGCAATGGCACCAGTACTGTTGTGTTGGCATTTGATATCCTCACTTGATATAATTGGATAAAACAGAATGCAGGCAGTTTGTGATCGTCTCAAGATCACACAGATATTGAATAGTGGAGCCAAAGCTTTAAATCAGATCTTTGACTTGAAGTTTAGTATTTCCTCCACTTTGTCATGTTCCTTCCCAATAACAGATTCTGGGGACCTAACATAGAGAACGTAGAGCTGCAGATATACTCTTCTATTTTCCTCTCCCATGCTTGTAACAGACATCATTAGCTAAGTATAGCACTTTCCTAAGGTCACTGTGATGTATATGGGTGATAGATTCCAAATTGCCATGGCTGAGAATCTGAGCAAAAAAAAAAAAAAAAAAAAAAAAAACAAGAATTACCACTAATTTGAATCATGAGTGTCAGAGGAGTACAACAAGGTGGGCTTAAAATATAGGCTGTAAAAAGGTTGGTACAGAAATGCAATGTGTGTGAGCAGGAAAGCAGGCTTCAGACATGACTGGTCCGTATCAAGGATGTGAGTCTGAAATGACATAAACTTACTTCTGACAGAATCTACTAAGGCATTGCTTCTCACATCTTTGGGGAACTCTGCTTGTCGACATTTTTATTTTTTTATTTTCAGTTGTAGATGGACATGGTACCTTTATTTTATTCATTTATTTTTATGTGGTGCTGAGGATCGAACCCAGTGCCTCACACATGCGAAGCAAGTGCTCTTCCACTGAGCTACAGCCCCAGGCCATGCTTATAGATCTTATTAGGCTTTTATGAATATTTTAAAATTTATTTTGTTGTAGTTGAAGGAAAACCTGTTATTTTAGTTAAAATGTTGCAAGTATAAAATTTGGCCTCAGTATGGTATATGGTGGAATTGGAATGCATACAACACAGCAGGACTGAAAAAAAGTGTCCACTTTGAAGTGCCTTTTTTTTGTACCAAGAATGGAACCCAGGGGCGCTTAACCGCTGAGCTACATCCCCAGCACTTTTTACATTTTATTTTGAGACAGGGTCTCCCTAAGTTGCTTAGGGCCTCACTAAGTTGCTGAAGCTGGCTTTGAACTTGTGTTCCTTCTGCCTCAGCCTCCTGAATCACTAGGATAATAGGCACCAACCACCATGCCCAGGCAAGATTCTTCTTCTTTATAGTGCATTGTCATTATCTGAAAATAAGGTAAAATCAGAAAAAAAAAATAGACCCATTTCTAAGGTATGATCTAAAGGTTGAATATGGGCACTGTAGATTATAGTGTATCTGAGAACTGGATTCATGTTCATCCAATTAGGACCAAGAGTGGAGCTTCTTTGAACTTGATCATAGAGGATCCAAACATCCTGAGTATGTAACTGTTATAAAACTCCTCCAAAAACAATGATCACTTTCCTCCTGCTGCGATTTTGAAGGGTACAGGGGTGGGATTAGATATGACATTTATTTGAGTAAAACAAGTAACCAAGTGTCGTCATTCATTTGTTTGTTCACTAAATACCTGGTAAATGCAAGCTATTTTGTTAGACACTATGGGGAATACAAGGATGAAACAGGGCTTTTGTATTCAAAGGTTCTCTAACAGGAACCCCATCATTGTGTTAACAAAGTAGGATTTGAGAACATGAGCCTAGTGAGTTAGACATGGCCAGAGGCCAGTACAGATATGCCAGTGATATACAAACAGAAGATCAATGGACTTAATCCTTAGACGTATGATATGTCATTACAATGGTCTACGTAGGCATCGGGCATCAAAAATATTAATAAAAATATTAACAGTATGCTTCTTTCTCTTTCTTTATACATAGATCTCACTATCATTGAAAAAATTATGAATTGCTGGGTCACTTAGATACATTACTGTGCTCTTAGGAAATGTTTCTGGTTATGAAATTCTTTAATCAGATCCACTTTCAGATTCACAGTATAGGCTTATTCTTTTTTTATTTATTTGTTTATTTTTTTTTTTAGTTGTTGATAGACCTCTATTTATTTATACGCAGTGCTGAGAATCAAACCCAGTGCCTCACACATGCCAGGCAAGTGTGCTACCACTGAGGCATTCTTAACAAGTGTTCTTTTCAGAAAAATATGCAGTGAATGTGGCAAAACAGAAATATAATGTGCTTAGAGATGGATTAGTTCACCTCACAATTAAATTCTCCTTTTTCGTACTTGAACTTTATTCTTCTGGAAATTTCTGTGTCCACATCAAATTTTTAGAAAGGTGAACATCATCATTTATTCACAAATCTTCAAGGATTAGAGACATGCTTGTTATATCTTTTCAGGTTTTGCATGCTGTGTTTGGGAGTTGTTGGTTTATACTTTCCCTGATATTTTCTACAGTACCATACCTCAGTGCTTTCAACTGGGTTTTCCTTATACTAGCAACTTGCATTTCAATATATAATCTTAAACCAACCACTTCTAAAAGTCCTATAGTATCTGGTAGATGCCAGAGCACTGGAACAAGACAGAAAAGAATCAAAAGAACGAAAATAGGCTTTGGAATTGGTCCACTCAGATGCCAGGTAAGATCTCTGCCACTCCCTGTGTGACCTCAAGTGAATTACTTAATCTCACCAAGCTTCATTTTGCTCATCTGTAAAATAGGGATAAAATGCATATAGGTCATTATAAGAATTAAGTAGGATAATAAGAAAGCAGAGAGTCTCATACATAGTAGACAACCTTTAACTACCCTACTCCTTCACTTCTTCCTAAAAACAATGATAAAGCTCAGGACTTAATCACTAAAGCACACAAACAGCTGCAGCTGCAGACTGGTCAGGTCCCAACCAACTTTTCTGACACTGATAAGTAGAAGATTTGGTATTTATCCCTTTTCTTCTTAATGAAAAAAAAAATGCACCCACCATTATGAAAAATGAAAATTTGAGAGAAAAAAACATCCATAATTCCATCTTCCTAGTACACGACTATTTCCATGTTTTATCATGGTCTGGCTTTTATACAAAATGGTCACATTTTCACCACAGCTGCAATCAGGGTGTGTTTATCTTGGCACAATCTCTTTTAAGGTACCGGTAGATTTATTCCAGGTGATAGTGGGAAGCAGCTGAAGATGAGAGAATGGAAGGCTGCGGGGGTGTAAAAGTTCTCTTATGATACTGTTCAAACCTTTCTTCAGCATAGAAACTCCACAAAGAACTCCTCTGCAGTTTTCGTTACCCAGGGCTGTTCCTTTAAATTGTTTGACGTCAGAGAAGGAATGCTATAGCAACAGTCTGTCAAACTGGAATTAACTCAAAAGAAAGATGGGGGTGGAGAAAGGAAAAATGCTCCCAGGCGGTACTGACTTCAGAGGAAGCAATTTGGATAGATGCATTTATTTTATGACATTTTCAACATAAAACACCCAGAGAATTGCGCAAAAAAAAAAAAAAAGTCGATTGAGATGCGTGTGGTGTTTAACTCACACAGTCAAGAGGGGCTTGGCAGGGTTAAATGGAAGGCCTTCCGGTTTTGTCAGTGACAATAGTAACAATAACTTCCAAGAATTGATCGTTTATTTAGAGGCACGTTGCGTGCAAATGTGTCAGGTAATATTTTTCAGCACCTTTATGAGGCAGGTATCACTGTCCTTATTTTGCCAGTGACAAAACTTATGACTCCGAGAGGATATAGGCTGTCACACAACTAGTGATGGGAGGACTGGGACTGCAAAGCAATTGGGTATGACTCCGGGCTTCACTTTCCCACAATTTAGAATTCCAGAATGTTAAACCTAAACAGGACCTGGGGGTCGTCTCGCTCAATCCGTGAGCAAACCGACGCCCGTAGTGTCAGGAAGGAAAGTGACCACAGTACTTAGACGGGCTCTACTCTACTGAGTGCTCCGACATCCAGGCGCCGCACCAAGAAAACGAAACTGCCGTGGAATTAATGTTTTTCTTCTCTTTCTAGCAGGAAACGAGAAAGAAAATAGGAAGCAGAAGCTGCGGGCGGCGCCCGCTCCCTGCGACCCCTGCTCGGGTCCCGCGCGCTCCAGGATCCGCGCGCGCCCGTAGCGCGCCTCCGCCCGCCCCCAGCGCGCCTCGTGCCTCGAGCCTCGCGCCACGTCCCCGCCCCGGGCCGCGCCGCGGAGTTGGCTGCTGGGCGTAGTGGCTGGGTGTGGTCGGTGGCTCTGGGCTTGGCGGTGCGCTGTGCTCTGCACGCCGGCTCCGCGCTCGAGGGCCAGCAGAGCGCAGAAAGGACCCGGCCAGCGCCAGGGCGACGCGGGCCGAAGCTCCCTCCAGGTAGGTGTCGAGAGCGCCAGCTGCTACTCGTCGGTGCGCCTCGCTAGGGGACTCCGGACTTTCCGCAGGGGATGTGAGGCGCCGCGGGAGCGCCGTTCACGGAACCGCCGTCACGGAACCGGCCCGGGTGGCGGCGCAGCGCGGGGCTGGGCTGGGCTGGGTTCCTCCTGACTCCCAGACGGGGCCCTCCGGTGGCCGACACAGCGGGAGAGGGACGGGGCGAGTGCGCCCTGAGTGCGCTCCGCTACCGCGCAGGGAATGGCCACTCCGCCACTGTCTTGGGCACTTTGGGGGCTGCTTCGACAGCTCGCTCAGGGAGACACCCCCAGGGTCCTCTCTACGTCTTGAGGCCTCCTCCTAGGGACTTAGCAAGCCCCTGTTTGCCTCGAAGACAGCAATTATCCCGGGCTGCCCAGGAGTGTTATTGGCTGGAGAGCAGTGGAAAAGCTCACAAAAGTTCTCTACTAAGAGCCAAAATCAATCCAGTAGTTTCGTGTCAAATTTATTTTTAAAATGATATAATGTCCAGTGTTATTTTTTTTGGGGGGGGGCAGACTAATGGATTTTGAATATTCTCAAGTTCTGTACAACGAGAAAGTATTTTTCCTTTTCTCTCCACATTTTTTTCTTCTTCAAAGCACAAAGGATTGCCTTAGACTTTGACATTTATTGCTATTTAATAAGGGAAGATTGGATTTCCAGAAGTTAAACCCAGGCTTTTATTGTTTATAGAAGCATGGTTTGTTTATTTTGCATCTATCCCTCTACCCTTTTCTCCCACTCTTTCTCTTTCTCTTTCAGTAAAGGATGGGTATCTTTCTCTTCAGCCACTGACAGAATAGCCAGGAGTATGGATTAGCACCCTACCAGGAAGTTTTCTTAAGACATTGGAATTTAATTGTTGACTCTCTGACATCTCATTGTTGCAAACTAAGATTGTGACCTTTAAGTACATCTACACTGCTTACACAAGATAAAAGGGAAGTAATTTCTAGTGGTAAATTATATACATTTAAAATTGTACGCTTAAGTCTGCGCATTTTAATAGTCATTAGCGTGGAGTTTTGGTTTATCGGTGCTTCAAGGCTTTGAAAGCTTATTGCATATTTCAGTATTTGGTTAAGGATCATTCAATATTTTTCATGTTGCATTTTGGTTTGTAGATGAACTTGAAACAAATATAAGCCTTTAAAATGTTTTATAAAGATCGTCAACCTGTGAATACACATTTTAAGTTTACAAACCTAACCAGTATAGTTGTGATACATTTAGGTTATCTCTCTGTAAACACACACACACACACACAGTATAGGAAGTTATTCAAAGTTATTGGACTTTGTTAACCTGTAAATTTTTTTAAAATAATTGATGCTTAAGTATGTCAACACATATTTTTACACTTTAAAAATAGACTCTGGGAAAATTTCAAAATTAAAAATTGGAACTAAGTGTTGGACATTTTTCTGCCTGTATCAAATACTGCCTGAGGCGGTGTGATTTCTAATTTCTTTCAGGCATGTTATAGAAGTCAGATGGCTGTTATAGTTTATTTACCTTGCTGACTAATTTAATCTGCATTTATTATAGAAGTTGCTTACTAATCATCTATCTTGGGCCAGTGACAGTGCTTTACTTTATTTATATTTCAATAACTTGGAAAAGGAGACATTATCTACTAATACAGGCAAGGAAACTGTCTGCAAGATGTTAAGGAGCTTTCCAGTGGTCACTGTTTAACTCAACTGGGGTTCAAGGCAGGATCTGAAGTTCATGTTCTTTCCTCTGTGTCACATTAACTTAGTGCCGAGGCAAGAGGAATGATCCACAATTACTCATTAGCATATGCATAACATTTCCAAGATATACCAGAGCTGCGAGTTGGTCTTTCCAGCATGATTTGTACTATTCATCCATGTTACTCTATAGATCAGCCATTCTGTCACTCTACTCCTGTTAAATATCTTGTTTAAAGTTCAGAACCTCCTTCTTGTTGGAATGTATCTTACTGACATTAATAGGTAATTATGACTTACTTATCCTTCCAAAATAATGATCCCATTTTAATCTGAATTCTCTTGTCACAGAGATATAACTAATTTGTCAGGTTACAAACAGGGTGATACCTATTTTGGAATATGGGAACCCTTTGATATCCTTCAAATTAAACCAAGAGATATTTTGATAAATATTTACCCTTGCGATTATTCCTTCTCATTTTCAAATTTTCAGTTTCTGTGGAATCATTTATGTTCTATGTAAACATACTCATGTCTCCCATCTTATAGTGAATTAAAAAAAAAAACAGTAAGTATTCTACTTCAGTGATTACCTCATTTCTCTGCTTCACCTTGCCTAATTCTTTGACAGAACAAAAGTCAATACAGGATAGCTGGGCATAGTGGCCCACACCTATAATCCCAGTGATTTGGGAGGCCAACGCAGAAAGATGCAACATTGAGGCTAGCTGGGGCAATTTAGAGAAGCAGGATCACAAGTTTGAGGCCAGAAGGAAGAATTGAGCGAGATCCTACCTCAAATTTTAAAAAACAGGGGGCTGGGGTTGTGGGTCAAGGATAGAGTGCTTGCCTAGAATGTGTGAGGCACTGGGTTTGATCCTCAGCACGGCATAAAAGTAAATAAAATAAAATAAAGGTATTGTGTCTATCTACAACTAAATTTTTTTTTAATTTAGAAAATTTTTAAAAATGAGCCAGGGATGTAACTCAGTGGTAGAGTATCCCTGGTTTCAATCCCCTGTGTCATCAAAAATTGTTTTTTAAAATAAATTGATACAGGAAAGGTAGCCAGAAACCAGTTAGTTTCCTATATCAGAGTGAGTAGAAACTGAATAAAGTGAAATTTTAAAAGAATGACATACCTTCTTGTGTGATTTTGAATTTTGGAAACTTGTTTATCTTTTACATGTTCAAAAATAAAATTAACAAGATGGGAGAGTGCACTTTAAAATTGAATACAAACAATTAAAAAAATGAGCCTCCTGTATTTCAATGAATGGCCTGAACTCTCAGAAGGGAAAAAAAAAAGAATCCAAGTAAGTTTTGAACATAGGACTTTGACTATATGCCCTTAATCTAAAGACAAAAAGAACTGAGAAACATCTTGAACTCCGCATACGAGGCTGTTTTTTGTATGGTAGAGGTATAGCAATTCTGAAACTATTTTGTGTGTCTTATAGGATTGAGCAAATGAATAAATTCATTACATTTGGGAGCTAGAGTTTTTACTCTGGGAGAAGAAAACTAAAAATGCGGAATGGATTTTCTCATGTTATTCAGTGGGTTATAATATATTACCATCATTATTCATTTTGATGCTCAAATTTCCCTAGATCTGGCCTCTGGGAGCTCCTTTGAATTAATTCCTATATTCTTTGGTTGCTGTTTTGAGACAGGGTCTCACTACGTTACCCAGGCTGGTCTTGGACTCCTGGCCTTAAGCAATCCTCCCTACTCAGCCTCCAGAGTAGCTGGGACTACATGCAGGTGCCGCCATGATAGACACCTATTTCCTTCTGACATGCCCAACTTAAAAAAATAAAAATAAAAAACTGTCTTACTTTGTGGCACAAAATGTTCAAGGCTCATATTCCCCTATTGCAGCTCTGGAAACAGCCTTTTTGATAGGGACATTAGCTGTATTAGCTGCTACTCTAGGCATCATTACTCCTAGGCCCTTTCACCAGACAGAGCAAGGAAACATCATGCACATCTGCAGCAGCACATATGTGTATATATATTTTAATTCTGAGTTCACGTTGATGCCATGAATCCTGTCCAACAACAGAGTGTTCTTTAGTGCCTTCTTCCATTCCACATTTTTAGTTCTCTTCTCCCAGAGTGAAAACTCTAGCTCCCAAATATAATGAATTTATTCATTTGTTCAGTTCTACCAGACACACAGAACAGTTTCAGAATTGCTATGCCTCTACCTCGTTATCTTCCTGCAAGTTAGTTTCTGCCTTAGGACCTTTGCCTGATAAGCTTTCCTCTTTTAAGGCATAGCTCATTTCCTCACTCCATTCAGCTTTACTTAGATTAATTAATTTAAAAATGAATTTTCTGGTTACCCTCCAAGTTGTTGTAATTATTTTTTTTAAGTACTGGGGATTGAAACCCGGGGTGCTTTACCACTGAGCCACATCCCCAACCCTTTTCATTTTTTGAGATAGGGTTTTAGGGTCTCACTAAGTTGCTGAGGGTTTTGCCAAGTTGTTTGGGATCCTCCTGTCTCAGCCTTGTGAGTTGCTGGAATTTCAGGCCACACCACCATGCCCCACCAACTTCTGATAGTTTTCCCCTTATTCCCTGTATACTACCTATCTGTATTTAAAAACATGCAATTTGTTTATGTGCTTCACTATCTCCCAAAATGATACAGAAGAAAGTGCTGCAACAATTGAAACTTTTGTTTGTTTTGTTTACTACTGAATCACTAGAGCCTAAAATATGCCTGGTATGTGGCTGAGACTCAGAATTGTTGAATGAATTCTTGAATTTATATTTGCCAACTCGTTGTTACATTTTAGCCAAAGTTATTTTAATCAGGCAAGACAGTGTCCAGAGAATCATACAGCATTAATGCTATTTAAGGTCTTTTGGTGAAGCTACTAACACTTCTCTGGAAGCCCGTAAGTTACTAACTTTAATATCTTTACCTATCTTTTGTCTGCCCTCTGCTGGAGGTAATACTAATAATGAGAATAGATCCGTAGGAAAAATAAAAAATGGAAAAACCTGGATCACAAACTGAATAATTAACTTTGAAAAAATTAAACCAGTTTGAAATTTTTAATTTAAGGTAAGCCTCCAGGTTAATCATAATGTAATTGAAAAGAATGGACAGTAGTTAGATTGTATAGCTAAGGATGAAAAAATAGACATCCAAAATATTTTAATTACTTAAAAACACTTTCTGCTCAAATATACTTCCTTTTCCTTAAAGTATTTTTAATATTTTCCCACATTTAGTTCAAAGACCTCTTTTTTGCCGGGCTCAGTGATGCTTACCTGTAATCCCAGAAGCCTGGGAAGTGGGGGCAGGAGAATCGCAAGTTCAAAGCCAGTCTTCGCAATTTAGCGAGGTGCTAAACAACTAAGTCAGTGAGAAAACCTGTCTCTAAATAAAATACAAAAATAGGGCTGGGGATGTGGTTCGGTGGCCGAGTGCCCCTGAGTTCAATCCCCAGTACCCTCCCTCCCCCAAAAGCAAGACCTCTTTTTCTCAATGGTTGTAACAATTTCAGCTGACCCTCTTTAACTTTGCTATTAACACATGCAGTTGTAGAAGCCAATGTTCCAGCCCCAACAGTTGGGTCCCAGAGGTAGAGCTCATCATCATTATGCGGCTCTACCTCCTTTGTGCTAATATCCTGTAGTTGGAACAGTGTGGTTGTCTGCTTTTCACTGTTGTGAACAAAAGACTTGACAAGAACAACGTAGAGGAGAAAAAAGTTTGTTTTGGCTGATTGTTGCAGAGGATCAGTCCGTGGCCGGTGAGGCAGAACATCATGGTGGAAGGGAGTGGCAGAAGAAAGCAGCTCAGGACAAGCAACCCAAGCAACCGGGGAGGGAGGGGAGGGAGATTAGGCTCTCATAGTCTAATCATTTCACCTCTGAACACTCTTACATTGTCTCACACGAGAGACTTTGAAGAACACCCTCATATCTAAACCATAACAGTCAGATACCAAGAAATTCCTTTGGGGCAGTAGTTATGAAGAAAAAATGCTTATTAAGCTCACAGCATGTGTCCCTCAATACTATTTTTCCAATATGCATTATGAAGATTTTTTTTCTTCTGGAATTACTAAGAAAGAAATGTTATTCAGTCGGCTTTGAAGTAGAAGCTGCATGAAGTGATTTCTATTATTCAGGTACTACTTACTGCTAAAATAATATATTTCTCTCAGTGTCCATATTTCGTACTTAAGGCAATATATAGCATCTTAAAAGGATTTTGGCTTCTCCTCCCCAATTTTGGCTTTAGCAGAGTTTGTTCCTGTACAGGATAGTTATTACATGCAAGAAAAAACTCCCACCAAGATCCTCATCTTCCCGTTGGTATCTGAAAAGGAAGAATTTATTCAGGGGATGTTAACCCTGGCATCTTTGTAATCAGTGCTTAAGCTCCGATGTGCTCTTCTTCATAGCTGCGTGATGTTTCATTGTATTGTGTATCATTCTTGCTCTTGTATTGATTTTTTAAAACTTTCATTATATGAAGAGTTCATGAGTATCCTGAAATATCAGTTTCTTCCCTGTTACGTTTTAGAAGCCCTGCCACTTCCTCTGCCATTTAGCTTGTCGAAAATTTTCAGCTAAAGAAAATTAATAGAATCTGTCAATTTTTTCAATTTCTCTATAGCTGAAGAAAGTTAGACTACTACTTTGTCCTTATGCTCCAAACCCAAATACTCCTGGGCTTTACATAAGATTTTTGGTATTTTTATGTCAACATTTAGCATTGGCTTGACTCAACCCCTACCTATTTTTATATTAAGTTCCCCACCTAAACACTTCACCTAGCAATTGTTTGAAGTATAAAAAAATAGCTGTTTGGTAATGTGAAACTAAAAACCCAGTAATGTAGCTTAAGCTGAATGAGGCTTTGTTGTCTCACTGGAATGGGATATAGATTATATACACTGTATTTAGGATAGTTAAGGCTCATAGTGACCAGTTTTTATAAGAAAATAATTTAAGATATTTGATCCTAGAATACTATCAACTGTGTTATTTATTTGAATGGAACATGGTAGGCAGGTTATTGCATAAGGAAATTGAAATTTATCAACAAGGGATCTAGAGTAGGTCATTTTGTAGAATGGGATTGTTCTAAGAACTAAACTACTATTAAGAGCTTTGGATAGTGTATGTACATAGTAAGTGCTCAGTTAATATTGTCTTCTTGTTTCAATAACTCCTGCTTAGACCATTTAAGTGTAGAGGTCCTCCTGCTTTCATGCCAGGTAATCTTCTTCATCTGTATTACAGGTCAATGATCTCTTATTCACAACTTAATAATCCAAAATGCTCTCAAAATACAGGCTTTTTTCTTCATGAATCATTTAGTGTCAAAATCTTATATGTCATGAACTGATTTGGTGGCACAGTGTGATCTGAAGCGATTGCTAATCTCTTTGTCCATTCTAACTGTGAACATATTTATATTTTGCTGCAGAAATGTCAGTTCCTGATTATGTGGGATGCTGCCTCACGGTCTATAGGCAGTATTTTGCTACATATAACGAACACTTTGTTTAATCTGAAAACTTCAAAATTCTGAAACACATGTAGCCCTAGGGTTTATTATAATGGATCATGGGCCTATGTGTGTATGCATTTATATGTCTGTCTTCCTTTATAGACTGTAAATTCCTTGAGACCAGGGCCTAAGTTGTATTCATATGGCCCCTGTTCCTGGCATATTCAGTAAATGTCTGGGTGACAGCATAAACTGTTGCAGAATGGAACTGCTAGGTGAAGGGAGACAGTCTGGAGAGCAGGGCCTTCTTTATTTCCTGGAACACAGAACAGGCTGCCTTCAGTTCACAAGAAGGTGGATTGTTTTACTTTGAGGACACTTAAAAATACTCCAAGTAATGCATAACATGATGGCCAAGTATCAAAACACAAAACCTGGTGTTCTGTGTTACAATTTCAGCATCTCTGGCTTCTGTTGCTCTCGTATCCACTTGCTCGGTGCAGCTCTAGGGTTTTGGCTAACTTGTTGAGAAAGACAAATGTGGGATGGGGTGGCTTGGTGTTTTAAATTCCTTGGTAAGAATGATCATACAAGCTTTAAAATACCTCACCTGATTCATTATGTTTTTTAAAATGTATTTTGTAAAGTATAAGAAATGTAAATCTGATTGCAAAGAGCAAAGTAGAAAATTGGATATAACAACATACTACTTGAAACTAACTTTCAGAGAACAGACTTCTAGGAAGCGAAAGCAGTTTAGGCTTAAATTGTTAAAGTTCAATTTCAAATAGTCTTTCATGGCTTAACATGAGCTTTCATGATCAGTGTGAAAATTATTACTAGCTAAGAAGCACTTATTTTTGCTTGTCTCGTATGGATTCAAATGGTTGTTGACCAACACAGCAGTGTAATTGTACAGATGCATAATGCCTTGCTTTAGTAAAAGTTCTGTGGACTTTTAAGATGTGGAGTGAGAAGGCCATTTGAATTATACAGCTGTATTTTTTTTCCATTTTATTTAACAAATTGGCTTGGATACAATGGTTCATTGGTATCTTTCGATATGTGTAACTGGTACAGCTGAACTTCGAAAAGATAACTGATATGCTGCTTTCTTTTCACCTTAACAATGCTTTCACTATATGACAGTTATTTAAAATGTGTTAAATGGAGCAAATATCCATGTTGAAAAGGAAATCAAGAAGTTACAGTAACTAAAAATAAGAGCACTGGGCTTATCAAATAATTTCTGTTAAATTATTAGGTTAAGATTGCTTGTGCAATTTCATTCCATTTCAAGGATAAATTGTGATTAACAGCTGCAATTTGACCTTGAGCAAAATCACCACTGGTGAGATTCTTTGACTATTAAACTGCATTCTCTTTTTTCTTTCTTTTTTTTTTTTTTTTTTTTAAGGAAGGTAGGACTGGCTTATTTATACCTTGTATTCCTTTTATCTTTCCTTCCTCCCAGGAGGGAAGTTTCTTAATTAGCTGGCTGAAGATAGAGCCCAGGGAAACACAAATAAATGTTTAAGAAATGAACTGATTGAAGTACCCACAAAGCCACAGAAAAGGAATGGTTAAGCACAAGGAGGGCGAGGGAGCTGTGGGATTGTAACAACCCTAGGAATAAAGTTGAAATAAGAAACAAAGGTTCTCAGTCAGATCCAGCAAATCCAGTGAGATGCCCTTTCAAAAGAGGCAGCCCGGCAGAGCCGTCTTGAGCCTGGGTTTCAGTCATGTGTGCTTCAAATCCCAACTCAACCTCTGATGTTAAGCAAGTTATTGAACTTGTCTGAACCTCAGTTTCTTTTTTTTCTTTCCTTTCATTTTACTTCATTCTTTTTAATTCATTGTTAGCAGTGGAGTTCATGTGCAAAAGTTGGGTTCATTATAACGAGACTCATCTTGTCAGGCATGGTGGCGTGTGCCTGTAGTTCATCCATGTACGACTCACTTTTATATATTTATGTTTGCTTACTTAATAATACATGGACAACTATCAAGAAAGTCCTCAGCCCAAGAATTAAAAAAATAGCAATCACCTGTGTGTTCCTTCCTCATATGATATGATCATTCTTTTGCTTAAAAAAAAAAAAAAAGTTGTATTACATATTCACACATCCTAAATAATGTTATTTAGTTTTAGTGGTTTGGAGTTTTGTAAAAGAAATATTTATGCTGGAACTTTTTCTCCTCAAAATTATTTTTAGGATTCAGCTGTGCTGTTTCTTACTGTAGTTCATTTGTTTTCATCACTTTATAATAATTTGCTGTGAAGATGCTACAATTATCCATTCTGACAGCGGCCATTGGTGTTCCAGTTTGTTATTATTTTAAGTAGTGTGGTATGAATAGTTATACCCTGCTCTTGCATGCATGCACTAGAGTATCTTTTAAGACCTAGTTATCCAGGAGGGGAATTGAATCATCAGTGAAAGACATAAGTATCATCACCTTTGATAGATATTGCCACATTGCTTTACAAAGAGTTGCCCCACGAGAATGAGAGTTGTCATTTTTCTATAACCTTGCTAATTCCCAGTTAAGTTAAAAAACATTTGGTTAATCTAACAGGTGTGGGGGGGCTGGGGTTGTGGCTCAGTGGTAGAGCATTTGCCTGGCATGTGTGAGACACTGGGTTCTATCCTCAGTACCCCATAAAAATAGATAAATAAAATAAAAATATTGTGTTCATCTACAACTAAAAAAAATATTTAAAAAAATCTTAACAGGTGTGGAACTGTATCTGTATTTTAATTTGCATTTCCCTCATTTTTGAGGTTGAGTTATTCCATTTATATATTGGCCTCTGGAGTTTTTCCTGCTATGATTGGCCAATTCCTGCATTTGCATATTTTCCTATAGGAATGTTAGTTGTTTGTATTGGTAGTTTGAAGGAACTGCTTTTAAGATTCTGCATGCTAATCCTTTATTTGAATTTTAGTTTATAACTATCTTTTCCAAGTCCAAGGCTTGGTTTTTGTTTTTTGTCTTTTTTTTTTGGGGGGGGGGTGGTGTCTTGCTTTTTTCTTTCTTATTTTAGGGGTAGAGAAAATACACTGTATTTATCTAGCTCTTATTGTTAACATTTCTTCCTCTCCCCAGTTTTCTTATATTTAGGGATAATTTTTAAAATCAAATGTGGCTAAATAAATAAATAATCAGCTGTGGCAGATGTGTTGTATGTGGGGTGGGCAGGATGCAGCTGATCATTGAGCTGTTAGTAAACCATTAGGGAGATTCTGTTTCCATATGTTGGAAGATTTAAAAAAAAAAAAAAGTCTGTGTGATTGTTGGGGCCCATGCATACCAGATCTAAATCCTTAGGAGACATCCTCCTCAATTTTCTGTTACATACCAGTGTCAGTGGAAAACTTTAATTTCTATCTGTAATGGCTTCCTTGTCATTAATTCAGGGAAAGTCTGGTCAGTTAGAGATTATTTTTGGCTTTTGCCTTTCTCAGATTAGGATCTTGATTACTTTAAGCTTTGAATAAGAAAGACTCTGAGCTGGTTTATGCTGCAGCTAGTCTGCCTGGTTGGGACCCAGTGGAGGACTTCTTCAGTAGTGGGTCACCATTTGTCTTGCCAATTCTACCCCCAACCTGTTTCCATATTTCCCTTTTCTCCATATAGAGTTCACACAGTTTTAGAAAATATTTTGCCACTTCTCTGATTTCCCCTTTTTATTAAACTGTGGATATTACAAGAGCTGTGGATGGGCAAGTAATAGATGTCTTTGTTTTCTGTTGGTCAAAATAAATGCTCTTAGGGGACTTGATCTCTCAAAATTTGAGCATGCTTTAGGTGCACAGTTTGAGGGAGCTACTTACTAAATTATACCTGATGCAGAAATATTATTCCCAGGAATTCTAAGCTTATAGTTACATGCATACACATCAATACATAGCTTGCCCTTAACCTTGAATCCTCACCTTCAGAACATAATTTCCTAGAACTTAACCATCTTAGCTTTCACCTGGGGCATCTTATAGCCTCATTTTACCCTAGATAGCCTCTAGGCTTGTCTATGAGTTTACGTTAGAATTGCACTTTATTGTTACTCTAAAGAATCTGACAATTGTTGAACAAGAAGAAAAAATTAACCTAGGAAATCTGTGCAATATGTTCTCTATCCTGATTTTCTTAAAGAATGAAAAGTTAGGGCTGGGGATGTGGCTCAAGCGGTAGCGCGCTCGCCTGGCATGTGTGCGGCCCGGTTCGATCCTCAGCACCACATACAAACAAAGATGTTGTGTCCGCCGAGAACTAAAAAATAAATATTAAAAAATTCTCTCTCTCTCTCTCTCTCAAAATAAAAATTAAAAAAAAAAAAAGAATGAAAAGTTAGTTCCTCTATTTAGCAGCAGAAAGGGAAGAACAGAGGAAAGGCAGCTTTGACATTGTCCAAAGAAAGTTCACAGTTGTCTGGCACTAGCATCACAAGGATTTTGGTTTTGTGGCTTAGAAACATTTCTCAGACAGCCTCTTGCCTTATAGCTGCCCACTCCCTTTCCATCATGCCTGTTTAATCAGCCCAGGTTTACTAGACATGAACAAGGCTTGAGAATTCAGAATTCCACATGAGGAAATGGGGTCATGGATAGGCAGCTCTCTTTATTTAATTTAGAGAATTTTAGTATTTAGTTAAGAGAGAAATTTAGTATTTAATTAAGAGAAGGATTGTAGGTGATGGTGAGATGTATGGTCAAGGAAAAAAAAATTTTTTTTATAAAGAAAGGGAAAAGGTTTATTTTGGCTCACAGATTTGGAGGTTCGAGCTCATGAAAATTAGTCCCATAACCTTGTGCCATGGTTTGACTATAGGGCAGAGCAAACCACTCACGTTATCAGCCAGGAGGCAAAAAGAGGAGAAAGTGACCTGGGGTCCCCTATTCCCTTCAAGGCCCTCGGTGACCTAAGAGCCTCCTGTAAGGCCCCACCTCTTAAAGGTTTCACACCTCCCAAGAATATCACACTGGGGTTTGAGCCTTTAACACATAGACCTTTGGGGAATACTCATCCAAACTATAGCATTCCAGCCCTGGCCTCCAGTGGCTCGTGTTCATCTTATAATGCAAAATGCATGTAGTCCATCGCCATGAGTCCTCAGGGTCTTAACTGTTCCAGCATTGGTCAAATGTTTAAGTACAAAGTCTTCTTTAAGACTCCAGACAAACTCAAATGTGAGACCCATAAAAATAAAAAAGAAAGTCACATACTTCCAAGACACAATGGTAAGATAAGCGCAAGGTAAATGTTCTTATTTCAAAAGCTTGGAATAGGAAAATAATAAGGAAGGATCAGTCTGAATCAAGACCAGAACACAGTAGGGTAAACATTAAATCCTGAGGCTCCATCCAGGTTACACTGTGGCAAGATGTGGGCTGCCAGGACTTGGGAAGCCCTGTTCTTTCAGCCTTGCTGGAGGCAGTGCACATGTCCACTCTCTTGGGCTGACTCTGTGTGCTGCCCATAGCTTTCCTTGACAAGTGTTGCCCATTGCTGACGTCTTCACCTTCCCTGGGTCTCCGTTGCACTTTTAGCTTCACTCCCACATTTCCATTCCACTCCACAGCACACTGCTCAGCTACTCAGGCTTTCCGTTTAAAATCTTGGTGGAAGCTTCCAAGACTCCATAACTCTTACATTCTGCAGGCTTGCAAAGCCAGCATATATGGATGGTACCAACCAGCACGAGCTGTCCCTGGATCCACTTGAACCAAAACTGCCGTAGCCTCTGACTGCCTTCTCTTCCCCACCACACTCTTTTTAAAGGGAGAGACTTGGGCATGTTTAACTGCTAATGGTAAGAATCCAGTTGAAAGTCAGAGGCTCCTTGCAGATAACTTACTGAATGAAACCATAAAGCTGTAGTCCCCCTCTGTGGGAGACCAACCTTGCACTTGACTGAGTCACACTCCCCAGCTGGTGCTGAGGCGCTCAGTCACAGAAATGTGGCAGAGCTTTCCCCACCCTTCTTAGGATCGGTGTCTCATGCTTGGGTGTGTCTTGCTACAGCCCCATGGGTGAAGCTATGCTCACCTGTTCCTTTGTAATATAACCCCTTGCCCTGTTTAGGATAGAATCTTCCATGGAAGTGCCTAGTGTGTGTCCCCTTCTCTTACTGTGCCCTTCCCAGATGTCAGTCAACCTGCTGACAGTGGACATCATGAAGATAGACTCAGCGCCCTGTAACCTGACCCCTTACCTCATTTGAATAGCTTCTCCTCAATAAAAGGGGTCAGTGTGTGCTCTAGCTCTCTCTTTTCCTGCGGACCCTTAAGATCAGAGGAGCCTTCACAGCGACTCCAAAGAAAAAGATATTTGTGTCTCTTGTGTGGTTATTTTGCACAGCCCAATTAGCCCAATTTAACTGGAGTGGCCCCTGAGCCTTTTAGTTGCTAACCGAAACCCAGCACCCCACTAGATAGATTACACTGTTAACAACTGAACTTACTGACCAAGCTGAGAGTCACTAGCAGTGGCATAAAGAAAACAGGAAGTTCATTCTGATGTATTGTAGTATGAAGAAGTCCAGGGCTGGGCTTGTGGCTCAGTGGTAGAGCATGCGCCTTGCATGTGTGAGGCACTGGTTTTGATCCTCAGCACCACATAAAAATAAAGTTATTATGTCCATCCACAACTAAAAAAATATTTTAAAAAGAAGTCCATAGATCACCTAATTCTTGCCATATATATGTGTGAATATTCTATACATACAATATATTCTAACCTGAATATATTCTATCCTGTCAATCTAACTTCCAGTTTACAGGTAGTGTAGAGGGTAAGTAAACAAACAGTAGCATCAAGACGTAAATAGAAAGTGGGACATTCTAAGGACAAATAACTTAGTCTCTAGTGAATCAATATCACAGGGGGAAAAAAAGCAAGAGATGGCTATTTCTAGTTGGAGAGCCTTAAGAGACATGACAAAATGTATCATGTAGTCCTTAATTGGATCCTGATTCCAACAAACAAGATGTAAAAACACAATAGGGGAAATCTCTTCCTAAAATGGTAATATTCCTGCCTTTTGGTTCTGTGATTTATTCTAATTCCTTAGAATGAGTTTTCCTTTATTTCTTAAGCTAATTTAAGGTTCGCTTATTTATTAGAAAACCAAGTGTCAAAAGTGCTGGGTGTATAGCAAAGAGTAAAGCAAACCAAAACCCTGCCCCAGTATAGGAACTTGTTTTCTGTAAGGGGGAAACAGATCACAAATAGGTAAATACATGCTCAATTGTGTTGAGTCCTATAGTGAAATATAGGACAGGGTAGGTGACCTAGAAAGGGAGAAGGTTGGGTGTGTGTGTGTGCTATCAGCAAAGGCTCCTCTGAGAGGATAACATCTGAGCAGACACAGGAAAGCAAGCGATGAAACTGTCACAGGCAAGAGTGGTCCAGGCCAAGGGAAGGGGGAATGAAAGACGCTGAGGCTGGAGTCCGCTTAGTGTATTCAGAGAACAGCAAGAAAGCTTTTGAGCAACTGGAGGAGAAAAGGGAGGGGCAAAGGAAGAGTAGGTGTGTGTAGGGTGCGGGTATGTATGAGAGACAGGTACAGCTCCTTAGGTCAAGATACAGAGTTGGCTTTACTCTGAGTGAAGCAGAAAACCATTGCAGAATTTAAAGCCTAAGAGTGACTTGTATTTTAAGAGTGATATTTAGTGGTATTTTAGTAATAATTGACTTGCTCTGCCTAGATTAGACTGAGAGCGATCCTGTCAGTAGGAAGGAGACCAGGTGAGAGATAATGAGGACTTGCATCAAGGTAAAGGAAGTAATCAGAATCAGTCGGATCCTGAATAATATTGTAAGGAATAATTGACTTGATTTGCTGATGGATTAGAGGGGGAGGGTGGGAGAGAAGCAGAAATTAAGGATGACTCTCAGATTTTTATCTTTAATAGTTGGAAGAATGGAATTGCTGTTTACTGAAATGAGGAGGATTTGCAGATGGAGTGGATTCAGTTTTGAAGCTTTGAATTTGAGGTGCATATATGGAGGCCAGTTGGAGATGTTGAGTGCTGCTCTGTGAACTGCTGTAAAGTGTTTCTCACTGGACTCCTGTCCAGCACCGTTTCTGTATAATTTAGTTTGTCTGTGTATGGGGGGCAGGTTTCCCATTGAACCCAGGGGTGCTCTACCACTGAGCTATATCCCTAGCCATTTTCTTTCCTTTCCTTTTCATTTTTTTTTTTTTTTTTTTTTTTTTTTTGAGACAGGATCTCACTAAGTTGCCCAGGCTGGCCTCAAACTTGTGATCTTCAGCCTCCCAAGTCACTGGGATTACAGGTGGACACTACCATACCCAGTTTATAATTCATTTTTAAATACTACAACTCGAGGATTCTTCTGATCACTCTTAGCCTAACATGAGTGACAGAAAGACCAATGGTCCAAAACAAGATTTTCCCCCCTAGACAGCGAGGGATTGTTGTCTGGGATATGTATGGTATGGGGGACTATAGGTGCATCCGAAGAAGTTGGGGCAAGGAGAGGATTTCGAAAGAAAAAAGGTCAAAGTCCACAGACACTGTTTTGAAACAAAGCCCTTTGGCTCCCATAGCTTGTTGCAGGAGCTGGTGTTAGCCCATGGCGGAGGCAGCTGTGAGGCAAGTGTCTGCGTGCAGGCTTATCTAGAACACTGTGGTTTCCAGAAATTCCTTGGGTGGTTCCTTCATAGGCACATGTCTGGGGGCTCCTCCTTCATGGCCTCCAGCTCTGTTTTGTCAGGGTTTGACATAAGTGGCTGTTTTGGTGCTGACAACTTTCACATCACATTCCTCCATAAAACCCTTCGGTAAATGACCCAGATCCATACTTACTAAGCAACTGTCAATTTTAGTAATAATCGACCAGAGTTTCAGAAGGGCTAAAAACAATTATATGTTAGTGTCTTAAAAGTAAATTTGAAGATGGACAACTAAGTGTCAACCTCTCTCTCTCTCTCCTCTCTCTCAACAGTTACTTTTACTTGGTAATTACTGAGGTAAACAGATTCAAAGGATGAGTGAACTGGAACAATTGAGGCAGGAAGCAGAACAACTGCGGAATCAGATCCAGGTAAGAACTTCATTTTGAAATTTTAATGCTTTTCCCCACAACCCCACCACTCCGGCCAATCTCAGTGCTAAGGATTGAACCCAGAGCCCTATGCATGCTAACAAGCACTCTGCCACTGAGCTACATCCCCAGCCCCAGCTTTTACACTTTTTTTCAGTATCAGCAATGTATAAAATTCCCAAGTATGTCAGTTTACATACATTAAGTAATTTGTAAGGCCAGAAATGGTCAATTTTTTTTAATCTTGCTTCTAATGAATGCTCTGAAAATGATTCCTGATAAGTGCCTATGCCCACAAGTGGTTTCCATGCCCCTAAGAGGTTAATAGTAGGTATGTCTGTAAGCTCAGCTGGAAGATAAACAATTCTCTTCTTACTCATACACCTGGAATCTAGATTTTTGGTGCAATACAGTGAGGCAGACATTACACTGTGATAAAGTAGGAAATGTGAATCTGTAAGACATTAAATCACAGAAATGTCAAAAATTACAAAAGGCAAGATCAAGGGCAGATCTGACCTCTTTTAGTCTTGGAAATCAGCTCAAGACAATAAAAAGGATAAGAAACAAATACAAGCTCTGGCCTTAGCAAAATTAAAATGCTCTTAGAACTTCAAGCCATAAAAGGATGGAAAAGGTTTGCCAAATGCAGCAGCCTGTGGGACAATTCCGACAGAGGTGCTCGTAGCTGTAAATCTCATACAAAGTAGGAAGCACTCTCCAAGGGACAGCTCCAACAATCCCTTCTTTGGAACAGTGAAACAGATGCTTGCTTGAACTTTGTTGGCACTCACTAAGGAATATCAAGAAGGCAGAGTTAAAAATGAAAGAATGTAGGTATGCCTCCTGGAGAGCTGGATAGAGGAGAGACTGAATTGTGAGTAGCCTGGCAGCTGCCTGCTTCTTTTCACAGGGAAAAGTAAAAGCTAAAACAGCTTGCAAATATAGATGAAGAACTTCAGCACAAAGTGGGAGAATCTCTGGTAGCTTGGAATATAGCTGTGACTCTTCCCAATCTGGATCTTTGGTAATAGCTATTTCAGAAGAGAGAGAGAAAAGGAAGAGGAAAATCAAGGGAAGGGTAAAGAACACTCACCATACTGGGCTGGTGGTGCATGCTTGAAATCCCATCGACTGAGGAGGCTGAGGCAGGAGGAACTCAAGTTCAAGGTTAACCTCAGCAATTTAGCAAGTGCCTAAACAACTAAAGGAGACACCGTCTCAAAATAAAAAATAAAAAGGGCTGGGGATGTGGCTCCCCTAGGTTCAATCCCTAGTACCAAAACAAAACAACAACAACAACAAAAACAAAAACACATTAAAAAAACACTTATCAGGGCTGGGATTGTGGCTCAGTGGCAGTACAGTGCTTGCCTAGGACGTGTGAGGCCCTGGGTTTGATCCTCAGCACCACATAAAAATTTAATAAATAAAATAATGATATTGTGTCCAACTACAACTGAAAAATAAATATTAAAAAAAACCACTCATCATAAAGAGTTGATCTGAGTGAAGTCATAACCAGACTTATTACCAGGAATTCAAGGAAGTTAACAATTTAGTTGTGAGCAAGAACTCTGAGTTGATACCTTATGTCTGTACAAAGCTGTCAGAACAAAGGAGGGATTTATTTTGCTTGAGATGCTCATAAAAGACTTCACAAACAAGTCTCTGAATTAGATATTACAGTTGAGTATCTGTTCTCTGAAATGCTTGGGACAAGGAATATTTTGGATTTCAGATCTTTTTGGATTTTGGTATATTTATATATGCATAATGAGATATCTTGGAGATGGGACCCAAGTCTGAACCCAAAGTTCATTTATGTTTCATATATACCTTACGCACATAGACTGAAGATAATTTTATATATTTTTAGTGTATCTGTGTTTTGACTGGAACTTGTCACATGAGGCCATGTGTAGAATTTTCCACTTGTGGCATGGTGATAGTGCCCAAGTGTTGGATTTTTCAGTCTAGGAGTGCTACACCTATACTGCCAACCACCAGAATGTATATTTGCTGTATATAGAATTATAGAATTCTCTCTGACATCCTGACTTTATATCATGTACTCCAGATGTTAAGAGGAACAATGATGATTGGCCAGACATGGTCACATGCCCACCTCCTATCATCCTGATAGCTGTCCTGTGAAAAGCTGGTGTTGATTCATTTTATAGTTGAGGAAACTGAGGCTCATTGAGATTAAAAAATTTGGCAAGGTTGAGGAGACCAAGGCTCAGTGAGATCAAATAACTTGCCAAGGAAACCTAACTAGTAAGTACCGGATTCATCACTCAGATACCATGTTTGGACTCTAAGGCCTGTGCTCTGTCACCAAGGATGCACTGCCTCCTGACCATATTTAATACCTTTCCCTGCAGCCTGTGCTCTAGTCAATCTAGCCTGGTTGCCATTTTTGTGTCCCTTGAACATGTGTTGCTCTCTCCTATTTCGTTGTCTTTTATCAAATTGTTTCATTTGCCTGGAGTTCTACTACCTCTTCTCCAATTTTTCTCTCTCGAATCCTATCCATTGAATCCTGTTCCTCCTCTAAAAGCCTTATGAGAGTCCTATGCTTGGATTCATTCTCTTTCTCTTATTGGTGTCATGGTGAAACAATGTGTATGGATTACACTTTTTATCATGTGTCGCTGCAGGCAGGTCTCTAACATTTTTGATACTCAGTGTTTTTGCTGTGAAGCAAGAATACCAATGCCCACCTTATAGGTTTGTGCTGGGGATTAAATAACACATACAGGACTTATGCTAATGCTGATGAGGGGCAGTTCCTCACTCATATAGCACTGTAGGCCTCTGTGATGACAGGGTTGTTAGTCTGCTCTGTATTTTAGTCCTTTGTTTGCATTTACCCCTTCTGCTTTAGTTACATTGAATATTCTATTTTAATCATTTCCATATCCAACCAGAATTCCAGGCACAATGTCATGGGTACAGGTTCACTGACTCCTCTCCTCCCATGATTTCAAGTATGAGGCACTTTTTCCTCAGTATAATCATGTCACACTATAGTTAAATACCCTCCCTCCCTCCTTTTTTTCTTCTCTTTCCCCCTTCCTTCCAGAAATAAAATCTGTGTGTTTACCTAACTATGTTGGAAATACATGGCATAATAGAAATGTATGCTATTTGGCATAACATATGACTAAATTTAAACTCAAAAAAATGACAAATAAAGAAAACATAGATTTTGTTTTCTTTTGTAATTGAGTTATAGCAATAAATATGTCACCTATCCTGCTTCTTTTTGGGGTGGTACTACAGACTGAACCCATGGCCTAACGTGTGCTAGGCAGTACTTCAGCACTGAACTCCACCTCCAACCTTTTTAAATTTTATTTTGAGGCAAGGTCTTGCTGATTTGCCAGGCTGAACTCAGTCTCCCAAGTAATTGGGATTCCAGAGGTACACCACCACATCTGCCACATTCCTTTTTTTTTTTTTTCTGGCACAAAGATATTAATATCAGATCTTTTATTTTTTTGTTGTTGTGCTGAACAGCATAGAATTCTTTTATATTTAGTTTTATAATGGATAATAGTGTTCATAAGAATAAATTATTGATGTGAGTAGATTATTTGAATTATGAAAATTTGCCCCTAACTGCTGCTAAAATGTTAGTAAAATTTTTGCATTCCAACATGGTGTTTAAATTTTGGTACTGATTTTTCCTGCAGTTTAATGATTTTCATTTTCAGCCCTTAAATTGTATTATTAATACTAATATTAATGCTATGAGGGCAAAAAATTGTTATTTGTCCATTGCTGTGCGTATGGTGACTACAGCGGTACCTGGCATGACACGCACATCTGAGTCTTTTACCAGATGACTGAATCAAGAAAGAAGGCCTGAACAATGATAGGTCATTTTCATAAAACCTGAATTCATAGAACCTTTTTTCAGAATTTTAGACTTCAACTGCACCATTTCTGGAACATGGCTCAGGTCATCAGTGACATTTCCAGACATTCTTTTCATTGCAGAAAAGTGTGCTAAATTATTCCTTGCCAAATGAGATCTCTAAACCCACAATTTGGCTAAGAATGAGAGAATCAAATCACATTTTTGTGCAGCTAGTTGTAAAACACTCTTACATAGAAATAGTCTATTTACCAGAAGGTTGAAAGAGCAGCCAGAATTATCATATCTTCCATCTAGTCTGTGCTGCAAAGACTTTGTTGGGTTTTATTCTGTAAATATTGCGTGTCTTCTCTTTGCCTAGGAGTATACCAAGCACTGTAGGCAAATAATAATAATGATAAAATAAGGAGGATACTACACTAACCTCTGTGGAGGGGGAGATTATCTTAAATCTAGCATGTATATCAATTCTCTAAATTTGTTATTAACTGATAAACTTGGTTTAAAATGTCTTGCTGGGGTTGGGGTATAGCTTACTAGTTGAGTACATGCCTAGCATGTGCAAGGTCCTGAACTTAATCCTCAGCACCTAAATAAATAAAGTGTTTTAATTTTTTTTAAATATATTTATTGCTCCCTTATTTTGTTATATTGATTTCTGTTTCATCATCTTCCCTCTGTTTGTATAAAAATTTAAGGTTTCACTGAAAGAATACCTTATAATAATTAAGACATAAACACCTGCTTACATGGAAAGAATTTGTTATAAAAATATGGATGTCACTCAGTGTAAATTGTTGCTATTACATAAAAAAATCATTTTACTGTGTCTGGAGATATAGCTCAGTGGTAGAGCATATGCTTAGCAAATGCAAGGGCCTGGGCTAGATACACAACTCAAAATTTCTGAGATATATTTTTGCATATTGGATCTAAAACATTTTCTTCCTAGTAGCAACAAATAACAGTTGCCTATATAAATAAATGTTAGTTTCTGCTAAAGCCTTAATAATAAATATAACTCTGAATACTGTGAGCTTATTAAATCAACTTAATAATTTTAGATCAGGATACAATTTTGCAAGTCTTTAAATCATAAAATAAAAATATGTTTGTGCGGGGCGCTGTGGGATTATATTACCTGTAATCCTAGCCTCTTGGGAGGCTGAGGCAGGAGAAGAGCGAATTCAAGGCCAGCCTCAGCAAAAGTGAGGCACTAAGCAACTCAGTGAGACCCTGTCTCTAAATAAAATACAAAATAGGGCAGGGGATGTGGCTCAGTGGTCAAGTACACCTAAATTCAATCCCTGGTATATAAAGAAGTTTGTACAATGGTATACAATTTGAAAGTCCATAAACACATCCATATATTTATGGTCCACTGATTTTTAATAAACCCATTCAATAGGGAAAAAATATTCTTTTCAATAAATGGAACTGGAACACTTGGATATCCACATGTAGAGGAAGGAATTTGGACCCCCTGTCTCACACCATATATAAATAATAACTCAAAATGATACCTAAATGTAACATTCAAAAGTACAAAATTCTTGAAAGGAAACATAGTTGTAAATTTTCCTGACTTTGGATTAGGCAAATTAAATATGACACCAAAAGAAAAAGATAAACTGGACTTCATCAAAATTAAAAACTTGTGTGCTAAAGGACACAATCAAGAAAATGAAAGGACAGTTGAAAGAATGGAAGACAATATTTATCAATTATTCCTCTGATAAGGTTTTAGTATTCAGTATATGTAAAGAACTACAAAACTGAACAGTAGAATGACAACCCAGTTGAAATACTGGCAAAGACCTGGAATAGACATTATTCCAATAGTAAGTGCAAGAGAGGTACTCAACATCATTGATCATTAACAAAGCAAAACCATAATGAGATACCTCTTCACATCTAATAAGATGGCTATAATTTAAAAAATAAATGATAATAAATGTTGGTGAGGATATGAAGAAATTGAGAAATCAACCTCCTACATTTCTGGTGGGAATGTAATATAACTTCTGTGAATAATAGTTTGACAGAGGGCTGGGGTTGTGGCTCAGCGGTAGAGCGCTCGCCTAGTACATGCAAGGCCCTGGGTTCGATCCTTAGCACCACATGAAAATAAATAAACAAAAATAAAGGTATTGTATCCAACTTCAACTAAAAAATAAATGTTAAAAAAATAGTTTGACAGAGTTTCTATATTACTCACCATTTCCACTCTTATTTAATACCCCAAAGAATTAAAAACATAACTATACACAAAAACTTGTACATGAATGCTCATAGCATCATTTTTTGTAATAGCCAAAAAGTGGGGGGGGGGAACCCATATCAGTTTTGATTAAAGGATAAACAAAATGTGGAATATCCATGTAATGGAATATTAGCCATAAAAAGGAATGAGGTCCTGAATAATGCTATAACATAGCTGAACCTTGAAAACATTATACTAAATAAAAGAAGCCAATATAAAAAAGGCCACATATGAAACGTCTTAGATGAGGTAAATCCATAGAGAAAGAAAGAAGATTAGCAATCACAGAGAAATTATGGAAAAAGAGAAATAGGATGGATGGGATTCTTTTTGGGAGGTGATAGAAATGTTCTAGAATTAGATACTGGTGATGTTGTACAGCATTGTAAATATACTAAAAATTACTGAATCATATATCTTAAGATGGTTAAAATGGTTAATTTTAGGTTATGTAAATTTTATTTTAAAACATGATTTTTTCCTTGGTATCAGGGATTGAACTCAGGGGCACTTAACCACTGAGCCACATCCCCATCCATTTTTAAAATTTCATTTAGAGACAGGGTCTCGTTAAGTTGCTTAGAACCTCGATAAATTGCTGAGGCTGGCTTTGAATCACAATCCTCCTGCCTCAGCCTCCCAAGCTGCTGGGACCACAGGTGGGTGCCTGTATGCCCAGCTCAAAATCATTTTAAATAAAGATCATATGTATGGTAAAAAAAAAATTACTTGCAAATCTACATTTTCAATAAAGTGTTAATAAGATCTAGAGGATTCTACATCTAAATGGATTATAATCATGTTTTTTGTTTGTTTGTTTCAGGATGCCAGGAAAGCATGTAATGATGCAACGCTTGTTCAGGTAGAGTTTCCCCCCCCCCCCAATTTGTTTTAGTGATTCATATGAAGTAACTTGACACTGATACGGATGACTTGGAGATTATCCTCATGAGTGTTTAATTGCAAATTTTCTTAATTGATACATAATGATCGTACATATTTACAGGTACAATGTGATGATGTGATGCAGGTACACAATACGTAGTGATCAAATCTGGATAATGAGCATTTCCCTTCTCTTCAACAGTTATCATATCTTTGTATTGGGAAGCTTCAAGCCCTCTCTTCTAGTTTTTTTATAAAATATATAATAGGTAGGCTGTTGTATTCTGTACTTCGTTGTAGAATATAAGAACTTATTTGTCCTGTATAACTGTATTGTTGTACCCATTACCCAATCCCCCCAGTCCCCACTTCCCTTCCTAGACTCTAGGGTGGCTGATTTTTTATTAAAGTTTAGAGGTTTATCTGTTCTTTTTAGTTAAGAGTCTTGCCTATAAAAACATATAGGGTTATTTTAAATTAACTGTAGTTTTTTATGAACAGTATTTTGATCCCATAATGATTTTGCAGAATTATTTAAATTGAATGAAAATTACTATAAATTTTATATCTGCTTTTTATCACCTACTAATTGAATATTTCAGGTTTATCTCCTGAACTGTATCTAAAGTAAAGAATAACATTTTTATTGCTTTCTGAAGATCACATCAAATATGGACTCCGTGGGTCGAATACAAATGCGAACAAGACGTACGCTGAGAGGCCACCTAGCTAAAATCTATGCTATGCATTGGGGATATGATTCAAGGTTTGTGCCTCTCACTTTCAATGTGTCAGCCAAATTGTTTTCCTTAAGAATTATCATTTGCATTTTCTTTGTTTAAAAACAAACTATATTTATGAAGTGTTTACAGAATATGCATCCAATACAAACACTTTCTTTTCTTTTTTTTTTTTTTGGTACTTCGGATTGAACCCAGGGGTGCTTAACCACTAAGCCACATCCCAGGCCCCTTTTCACATTTTATTTAGAGACGGTCTTGCTAAGTTGCTGAGGCTGGCTTTGAACTTGAGATCCTCCTGCCTCAGCCTCCCGAGCCACTGGGATTATAGGCATGCACCACTGCACCCAGCCCCCTGAACACTTTATTTTCACTAAGAATATTCAAACGTTTCTTTCGGTGCAAGGATCAAACCCAGGGGCTCTTGAATCCTCTACCATTGAGCTATATCTGCAGCCTGAACGTTTAAAAACTTTTAATCTAGAAAGCCAGTTTACTTCTCAAAAAGACCTTTATCATATGAGCTGGGAAAACTATTTCAAAGAGGGTTTCTTTTTTTTTGCAGTAGGGTATTATACTTTTTTTTAATATGTCCAAAGCAGTTTTATTATATATTAACCTTGTCAGTTAATAAGCAAATATATATTGAACACTGTGTGCAAATTAGTAGATATTTCTTACTACCTCAGTTCACAGAGGATCCAATTACATGAAACAAGGATATTTTTATTCACTACATCTTTTTTTACTCCCCCAACTCAACATATAAATGCATATGATCAAATTAAATCTGAGCATCAGCAGGTGCACACACACACATCTGGGCATACCTGTGGCTTACAGGATATATGGTTGGTTACAACCGTTCACTGTGTTCCTAGGGTTTCAGTTCAGGCTCCACTTTATCCAGCACATCTGGCAGTAGTAAATCTGCCTGCTGCCTCAGAGATCACCTTGTTTCTTTGATTTAGTTCATCTTACTGTGTAATGTAAGAAAATATTGTTTAATAAAGGTTGCACATGTGTTCTCTGCTTCCAAGAGACACACTAAAATTGTAAGTAAAGAAAGCCTCCCTCACTTGTTTCTCTTGGATATAAATGGGATACAGAGTAGTAATATACCCTGTGTGCCTCTTAGGAGGGGATAGATAAGATTATACAATTGACATAGAGCTAAGGCAAATACTGTATTCTTTTTCTTAAAAAAAAATTAGGGTAAAAATAATTTGCCTTGTTGACAGGGCAAACTTTTAACCTGAAATCCTGTTATTTGAAATAACACTAGTCATCCTTTCTTTCCTTAAAAATATTCTCAAAAGCAAACAAGTCCCCCAGGAACCTGCCTCACATTGTCTTCCTACCCATTCTGAAACTGATGATGCCAATTGATTTTTGAAGAATTTTCCATGGGTTCCTATTCTCCACTATCAGATCTTCCTTTTTGTAACAACAAAATTAATATTTACAACATTAAGAACCAGATGATAGCCAGGCACAATGGCACATGCCTGTAATCACAGCGGCTCAGGAGGCTGAGGCAGGAGGATTTTGAGTTCAAAGCCAGCCTCAGCAAAAGCAAGGCACAAAGCAACTCAGGGAGACCCTGTCTCTAAATAAAACACAAAATAGGGCTGGAGATGTGGCTCAATGGTTGAGTTCAATCCCTGGTAACCACCACTCGCCCCCCCACCCAGCCCCTAGAAAAAAGAGAACTCATGATGTTATTTTCCTAAAGGGAAGGGAGCTCAGATGAGCTGCTGGGGATTAGACTTAGCAAGGTAATTTTTTTTAATCTTCTAAATTTTATATCATGGTGAAAAATATAATTCCAGAATAAAATTAAAAATTCAATGACTAATAAGTACTTAGTCAAGAGTTTATACCCCATAGTCTAGCAAATAATGTTTTCTGTAGTTAAGCCTGGTCTATTTTTCTTAGCTTATGTTTCCTATTTTTCACAAACTCTACAAAATTGGAAGACCCCGTCCTGAAACATTCACTGTATTTTTCCACCTGTTTTCATTGATCGTACTTCAGCCCTACCCTTAGAATACACAGTTTTCTCTATCTTTAGCTGTTAATTCCATTTTTAAATATGCATTATCTCTCTCTCTCTCTCTCTTTTTTTTTTGGTGGTGGTGCTGGGGATTGAACCCAGGGCCTTGTGCATGTGAGGCAAGCACTCTACCAACTGAATTTTAATTAATTCAACTAGCAGTTATTCATTCCTCTTTTACTTTCCTGTGGGATGTACTTTATACCACTCTTGTGACAGTTTTCACTCCCTTGACTTATTATAAATGTACACAAACGTCTTTTCTCCTCCAGATGGTAGAGAACTCAAGGATGGAGATAGGGCCACATTGTACCTGTGACACTGCAGTGCACTCACAGATCCCCTTTGGTGTGTTTAGATTGAATGAAGTGTGCCTTTAAGTCTATATGTAGTCTACTGCCATTCAATTTAATTAGTAATACTAAACGAGCCAGCCAGTCAGCTAATGTCTACCAAAACCTTGAATAATGATGTTGAATCATAGTCACAGACATTCTCAGTCAAATTGCTAAATTTTGTGATGTATGTTCAAAATTTTTGCATGTAGCATAAATTTTTTAAAAGTTGGAAGAACATTTCTTGGTATCAGGTTTTTATTGGAAAAATTTGTTACTTTCTTTTCTGAACTGTCCTACATTAATGCAATGCATAACTAATTTAAACTCTTTTTTCCTCTAAGTATCAAATTATTTTTGTGTTTGTTCCTCTAGGCTACTAGTAAGTGCTTCCCAAGATGGAAAATTAATTATTTGGGATAGCTATACAACAAATAAGGTAGAATTTCTTAATCCTTCTTCTAAGTAATCTTGTGTTTGTTTTGCTGTCCACCAATTCTTTCTTTTATTCTTTCTTCAAACTTTATTTGCCTTCTGAGATCAACATTTTATTTATTTTAATCTAGATCCTCTCTTTAGGCTTAGTGTTTGCTTTTAGTGTTTAATCCTTTTTTTTATTTCCAAGGAAAAACTACAGGAATATTGTTCAGAGTGTTTGGCTTGAATTTCCTTATTTATATTGAAATTTTAGAAATTTTTTTGCATAAATTATTTTTTTAAAATCACATTTTCTAATGTGAAAGACCCAGAGATTTTTATTTCTAGTATGGGTAAGCTAGATGGCTAGTATAAAGCTTTTCCCACTCTAGGCATTGATTTCTGGTTCTGGACTAATTGGAAGATATAGTAGATTAGAGGCAAATTACTACTTGTTTAGGTCTCTTGGTGGCCAAATACAGGATTCTCTTAATATATCCACTGGAAGGAAGGAATCCCATTATATTTATAATAATCCCAGTAATTATTTAGTGAGATAATAACTTCTTCTTTTTTTTTTTGGTGCTGTTGATCAATCCCAGGGTCTTGCACATGTTGGGCAAGTACTCTATCAGAGCTATACCCCAAGCTGCTTGAGATTTTAAAGCTAGCTAAGATAACTATATAACAGTTTTTCTGTATTAATGGGCATTAAGCATGTCTCTTTCAACTCCATTTTTTTTAAAAAATTGCACTTCAAAAACATTATTTTAGGTTAAGGAAGAGCATAGTAGTAGGCATGGGATGTCTTCATTCCCCATACAGAGCATTTAGCTTTGTTTTTCCAGACACCTTCAGTTTTTCCATGTGACCTGCAGAAGTTTGGAGTCAAGTCACCAGACAGGTGTGACTAGATCTACTCACAACTATTACCATTGTTTGAGTGAGAACTCAGAATCTGTGCCTATTAATGTAGGGATGCTAGTGTCATCTCTTTGTGAAAGAATCTCTTTAACGAACTGATACTTGTTAATTACCTTCCTTTTTATTGTTCGGTGTTATGGAGGAGATTCTTCTTTTGTGTGCCACTCAATGTTTCAGATGGGTATTTTAGCATTGGGACACCCTTATGTCCGTGCTTGTACTAAAAGAAATTTCTAAAAATAATACTTCTTAACTCCAAATGATTTAATAATGCAGAAATAATAGTAAAAGGCATTTGTATGTGGATTGGTATTTAAAATTTGATAATTTTGAAAGATAAATACTTTTTCAAGTCGTTATATTTTTATTTGGCTTATTTTTCTTATATGTATTTAATTTTAATGATATTTACTTCATTGTAAGTAGATTTTAAAAATAAATGACTGTTTTTAATCTTTCCTTAGTGATAGTTTGTGGGTTGTATTTGTTTCATAGATGCACGCTATTCCTTTGAGATCCTCTTGGGTGATGACCTGTGCTTATGCCCCGTCTGGTAATTATGTTGCTTGTGGAGGTCTGGACAACATCTGCTCTATATATAACTTAAAAACCAGAGAGGGAAACGTGAGAGTGAGCCGAGAGTTGCCAGGTCACACAGGTGAGCATCACTAAACACTCTTCTCTCCTGTCCCACCTTGCTTCTTCCCTAGACTTCACTGACCCAGGATACATGACAAATTGGGCTTAACTGACTAAAGGATGAGTGTTAATGGGGAAAGAATAGAAATTAATCTGAAATAGGGAAATGATAACTTTTAAAAATCATGCATGCAATGACCTTAATTTTATTTTAATATTATTTGGGTACTAGAGATTGAACCCAGGACCTCATGCATGCTAACCACATGCTTTTCCAAGGAACTGTACTACTTTCAGCTCCCTACAATTTTATTTTTTTCTTTTGAAAATAGCAGTTGTTCCTGTAAGAAATGATAAATTTACTATAAAAATTTAAACAATCATGAAAAATATAAAATAAAAAGACAATGCAATTATTTATCTTTTCTGCTACCATGTAAGAAGTATGGGATTCGTGGCATCTGTACTCAGTTATATAATCAAAAGTATGAATGATAATACATGAAAGGAGCATTTTGCACTGTGTGATATTGGCTTGCCTTATTTGCCAGTGTGCACCCCCACAGTTCTGTAGTGTAGTACTTGGTTAGTGGCGTTAATAGGAATTTATTGCCACTCCTTTGATTTCTACATATCTGAATTTTTGTCATTACTATTTATTGTGTTTTTACAAAAGTCTCTAGCACAGTATTTCCCTGCCATTTCCATACTATGAAGTACTGAGAGACTCTGGGCATTCATATGCTACATCTTTCATAAAACCTTCATGGATGTTCTCATTTCTCTCTGCATTTTTAAGGTTTCCTCCCAGGTTCTTAACAGCTTAGATTGTAATTAGGTGTGTAAGGGAGCATCTTCTTTCCTGGGTAACTGTCTTAGATGTTGTCGTCAGCTTTGTAACCTTCAGAGTGCCCAATGTCATTGAGGTACTGAGTGCCTCAGTAGAATTTGTTGATACAAGTTAGTTGCAGACAGTGTGGAGTTGAAGTAATGAAAAGCAGAACTATAGATCATACAGACACACTCGCCACCCGGGTGTTATATTTTTGAAAGAATAATACTATTCCATGTGATACTTGGCTTATTTGATCAGTGATATAACCTAAAATTTTCCACTTTCTGTGCTGCAGGCTACTTGTCCTGCTGTCGATTTTTAGATGACAGCCAGATTGTTACAAGTTCAGGAGATACAACTTGGTAAGTTTATCCCAGAAGTACACTGATTGGAGGTTGAGGGTAGTTTGTAGGAGCTAACAGCAGACACAATACTGGTCATTGAGGTTGTTTTTGTTTTGTTTTGTTTTTTTAATTACAGTGCTTTATGGGACATAGAAACTGCCCAGCAGACCACCACATTCACTGGGCACTCTGGAGATGTCATGAGTCTTTCTCTGAGTCCTGACATGCGTACTTTTGTTTCTGGTGCTTGTGACGCCTCTTCCAAATTATGGGATATTCGAGATGGAATGTGTAGACAGTCTTTCACAGGACACGTCTCAGATATTAATGCTGTTAGTGTAAGTGCATCACATTTTTGTTTTTGTTTTTTTTGAAATTGTATTTTTTTAAGAAATTTATTATGCATTTAAAGTCTTGAACTCTGTGGCAAGATTTTAATAACAAAATTGCTCTCAAGGATTCTCATAAATAATGTGCTCTTTTACATCAAATTCCCAAATAATAGTGTTTTATGTGAGAAAAAGTTTAATCCAGAGATGAAACATAAGAATTATTTTTGTTGTTATTTATGTGGTGCTGGGGATTGAACCCAAGGCCTTGAGCATGATAGGTGAGGAGTCTACCATTGAGTTACACTCCCAGCCCAAAATACAGGTTTCCTTTCAAATTAGAGGGATAGCTCACCTTGAAGAAGCAGGATGTCCACAGCAGTGTGTTCAGATGAGAAAAACATCTCTCTTGGGCCAAAGGGAAAAACCTGGAGAGAGACCAATAACAAATGAAAAGGCAGTTGTTTAGTGTAAAGAGTGTAGCTTCTGAGGTGAGCTGTACTTGGGATTTTTAAATATTAGTTCTGCCACTTACTGTCTGCATGAGCTCTCATTTAAAAAAAAAAAAAAAAGAAAGAAAGAAAGAAAAAACCAGAGAACTGTAAGTTGATTAAGCCAGACAAAAAGTACTCAGTATATGTGAGAATGAACTAGTCATATGTGTTTATAAATAGAATAAAGCAAAAGTGACATTCTGAATAGCCTTCAAAATGATTATCAGTGGTGAGGATCCAGGGGAAGGTGTTAGGAGATGTGGGACTCTGCCACAGGCAAATGTCCCTATGTACGTCAGATGCCAAAGTGTATAGATGTGCCTGGGATTTCCAAAAGTACCACTGTCACCAAAGACAGATGTATAACACATTCTAGTTTTATAAGAAGATATTTTCAGATTTAAAAAATGGTTAAGTTTTTATCATTTACATATTGAAAGTTATTTTTACATGATTTTAAGGAGAACATCAGAGAAAGTAAATATTTTGCTACCCCCACCCCGAGGTCAGCCTGTTTTGAGAGTCTTAGAGCTGGCAAGCCCAGCCCTCCCGACTCACCCCAGCATGTCTCTCAGGCTAGGATGTCCTCTTGTATTCCTAATTCACTAAGTTCTGAAATCAGGAAAGGGCATTGAATTTTATCAGGTACCTTTTCTCCATCCGTTGAGACGGTCGTGTGTAGCTTCCCCTTTTCAGTCTGTTAAAATGGTGAATTTACATTGATTGATTTGTCTTCTGCTTTTTGCGGGGAGGTGGGCTGGATGTTATCACTATCTTTTCTAAAATAAATATTGAGATTTTCTTTTGGAATCATCCACACTGTCAAATGGTTCAAAAGAAGATATGATTCCTTTTTTTGTCTCAGATGGAATTATGACCAACTTTATTGTATTTTCACTTTCTAGTTATATTCAGTGGTGACTTTTAATTTACCAAAAATTTTCTCATACTGTTTATCGTGTGCTAGGAACTCAAGCCATAATATCTGATTTGTAGGCAAGACCCATTTAAACCTCACTGAATAGTTCACTGAGTTTCTGAAATTTTATACTTGAGTTTATATTTGTGGGACCTCCATGTGTTTCTTGGCAGTAAAGGTATTGTTAATAATTATAAATTGGAATTATTAATTTCATTCCCAGGACCAAATGCAGCTGTTCCTATCAAGGCTCTCCCCAACCCCAGCTTTAAAAGGGTATAAGTGACAAATAAAATCTTTACATATTTATAATGCATAGTTATGTTCATACATATATACACACACCGTGGAATGCATTAAATGAAGCTAACTGACATTTATCACTGATTTTTTTTTTTAAATATTTATTTTTTAGTTTTCGGTGGACACAACATCTTTATTTTATTTGTATGTGGTGCTGAGGATTCGAACCCAGCGCCTCGCGCATGTCAGGCAAGCGCGCTACCGCTTGAGCCACACCCCCAGCCCCTATCACTGATTTTTAAATATTAATGCACCCCTGCATTTCCGGGACGAACCACAATTGGTTATAATGCATTATTCTTTTTATATATTAGTGGATTTGATTGCTGAAATTTTTGTTGTGAAGTTTTGCATTCCTGTTCATAAAGTCATTGCTCTATTTTTCATTTCTGGAAATGTTTTGTCTGGCTTTTATATCAAATAATGCTGGCCTCAGGGGAGGAGTTGGGAAGCCTTCCCTCCAATTCCTATTCAGCTTTCTGGAAGTTTGTATAGAATTGTTATTGCTTCATAAATACTTGGCTGAATTTATCTGTGAAGCTGTCTAGCCAGGAAGTTTTCCTCAAAAAGATTTTAAACTACAGATCTTAAGTCATATTAGGTGTAGGCTCTTTTCTTTTTTGTACTGGGGATTGAACCTAGGGGAGCTTTACCACTGAGACACACCCCAGTCTTTTCTAAATTTTATTTTGAGATAGGATCTTGATAATTTGCTGAGACTGGCCTTGAATTTACAATCCTCCTGCCTCAGCCTCCTGAGTTGCCAGGATTATAGGTATGCACCACTGTACCTGGCCTATTTTTTTTTTTTTTTTTGAGTGAGTTTTGGTAGTCTGTATCTTTTAAGGGATTCATATCATCTACACTGTCAAATTTATTGGTTTTAAATTTTTTATACTCTTTCCTTACTATTCTTTTAATATTTGTAGAATATGTAGGATTTTTCCTTCTCATTCATGGTGTTGGTAATTTGTACTTTTTCCTGAATAGTCTGGTACTATGGGCTGAATTGTGTCCATCCAAAATTTATATGTTGAAGCCCTAAGCCCCAGTAACTTAGAATGTGACCTTGTTAAAACAGGTTTATTACAGATGTAATTACCTAAATGAGGTCCTCCTGGTTTGGGTGGGCCACTCTCCAAAGTGACTGGTGTCGTTATGAACGAGGGAGGTTTGAAGACAGCTGAGCATAACGAAAAGACAGATATGAAGAGAGCAGGGAGAAGATGATCATCCACAAGCGGAGGAGAAAGGCCTAACGGGCTCTTCCCTCACAGCCCTCAGACCTCTTGATATTGAACATCTAGCTCCCAGAACTGTGAGACCACACATTTTGTTGTTTAAACCACCAGTTTGTGATGCCTTGTTATGGCAACCTTAGCAAAATGAACAATTCTAGCTGGAAGCTTAGCAGTTTTACTTATCTTCTCAAAGAACCAGCTTTTGTTTTTTGGAGGTTTTTTTTTTTTTTTTTTTGGTTGTTGTTGTTGTTTGTTTTTTGTTTGTTATTGAGGATCCCTGGGCCTTTCGCATACTAGGCAAGTGCTCTGCCACTGAGCCACATCCCTATCCCTGAGCTTTTGTTTCCAATGATGTTCCCTATTTTTTGTTTGTTTGTTTTCTATTTTATGGATTTTTCACTCAGATCTTTATTATTTTTCAATTGAATGAAACTTGGATTTTATTTGCTTTCTTTCTCTATTTTCTTAAGGCAGAAACCGATATTGATTTGAAACTATTTTCTTTTCTAATACTGGAGCTTACACCTATAAATTTCTTTCTCAGTATTGCTTGAAACTATGTCCTTCAAATTTTGATGCTTTGTGTTTTCATTTTCATTCAGTTCAGAATTCTGATTTTCTTTAATTTCTTCTTTGACATATTTGGACATGTAACTTAGCGTTGGACTTTCTCCAAAGGAATGACGGAGTGTTTTGCTGTTATTCAAATGAAAGCGAATGATCAGAAATACTAGAGCGTGAGTGGGCTGTAAGGATTTGGTAAAGTCTTGCTTTTCAGAGGACCTTCTGAACGGCACTGTAGTCAGGGATGACTGATGAAGAGAGGCTTAGAAGATGGAAGGAAGAAATTGTGAGAGGCTTATCAAGCCCTCAAGGAGTTTGAAAAGGAAAAGAATTTGCCAGTTAGTGTGGAGACACCACCTCCACCAGCACCAAGCTTTCACCATCCTAAAAAGCATTACAAGTGTTTGCATTTCCAGAAACTGATTAACCTGTGAACACTGCCTACCCCATCAACACCTGGATTGTGAAACACAACAAAGGCATTCACCTGGTAGCAAGAGGACAGTAGTAACACTATCACCGTTATTTAAATCATTCTGAAACTTCCAGCCAGTATAGTTAGATTACAATGAAAATAAGAGATGCATTAGAAAGTAGGAAAAAATATTATTTGAAGGAGGTATGTTTAGCTATCTAGAAACCCAAAGAAAAAAGTTCACTGTATATTCTGGATTACAAAAACTATTTTAAAAATCAAATATGTACCTAGCATAATTTTGTCAATTTCATTCCATAATTCCTTTTTTTCCCTTCCTTCCTTCCCCTCAATCCCCTTCTTTTACTCCATTGATCCCCTTCTATTTTAATGGGATCCCCTCTTATCCCTTACTTTGCTCTAGCTTCTGCATATGAGAAAAAATATTCACCTCTTGACTCTTCTGAGTCTGGCTAATTTCACTTAGCATGGTGCTCTCCAATTGTATCCATTTACCAACAAATACTGTAATTTGATCCTTCTTTATGACTGAGTAAAACTCTGTTATGTATATATCCACACTTTCTTTACTTGTTCATCTGTTGAAGGACACCTGAGCTGGTTCATACGTACCAATGAAAGCACCGACGAAGGAAAACAATACATAAATAGATGGAAAACCAGTAGAGTAGAGGAAGAGGAAGGGGAAGAGGGGTGGGGAAGAGGGAAAGCAGCAGCAGCAGCATTGGGGACTTAAATGGAGCAAATTATAACATATATATGAATGATTATGACAAAATGGACCCCACTATTATGTGTAACTATAATGCACTAATAAAAATATGTTTAAAAAATCAGCGGCTATCTATACCAATAATTACTTGTGAGAAAATATAAAGGAAGGAAATCCAATTGAGAGCAACAATAATTATAAGTAAGTGTACCAAAAATCATGCAGATCTTTATGAAGAAAACAAAACTGTAATACTAAATATTTATATTTAATAACTGAAAATACCTTCCATTGGATCAAACTAAGCATCCCTCAATCTTATTTTAAAACTCTAGAGATGGTCGCATGGCTCAGTGGTAGAGTGCTTGCCTAGCAATTGTGAGGCCCTGGGCTTAATCCCCAGCACACACACACAAAGAAGAAAAACAATAATCCAAGTGGTGTTTTGTTTTGCTGAGGAGAATCTGAGGTATGTAGAGAAAAGACACGTGACCAAAATCTGTGAAATTCAAGCAGGGAAAAAGGGAAATGGACTGATTTGAAGCAGAAGAGTAACAAAAGTGTTTTGCCAAGCCAGATTATAAAAATTTACTATTTTATACTTATTTTTTAAAAAGGTGATACAAAAAAAGTGTGACACAGGTGTGACCAAGGGTAGGCAGAAAACTCTAAAATTACTATATATAAGAATTTAGTGAGTGCTGAGATGTAGCTTGGTGGTAGGGCACTTGCCTAGAATACATGAGGCCCAGTTTGATCCCCAGAACTAAGAAAAAAAAAAAGTTGCCCAGAATGTAGTGAATGACTTAGCAAATCAATAGAAAAATCAGTTAACAGAGGGAACAATTGCTGAACTATTAAGAAAATTGCATTACATTCTTACACTGAATGCTGTTTATCGAATAATCTCCAGATGAATAAAAATTAAGATGTAAAAATGAAATTAAAATGAACATACAACATTTATCAGCTATCAACCTGGAGAAGGTTCATAAAAGCAATGAAAGAAATCTCAAAGGGAAAGATAAAGTTGATTGCACAAAAATGTAAAACTACTGAGAGAGAGAGAGAGAGAGAGAGAATTTTTTTTTTTTTTTCTTTTTCTGTACTGGGGCTTGAATTCAAGGGTGCTTAACCACTGAGCCATATCACAACCCTTTTTATTTTTTACTTTGAGATAGGGTCTCACTAAGTTGCTTAGGGCCTCACTAAGTTGCTGAGGCTGGCCTCAAACTTGTGATTCTCCTGCCTCAGCCTCCTGTGCTGCATATTTTTAAAGTAAACAATATTAAAAGACAAACAATAAGACTGTAAAGTAATATTTGCAACAAGGAAACAGATGAATTTATTTATTCCCATAAATTAAAAAATCAACAACCCAAAGGAAGAAAATACACAAAGATCATGAATAAATCAGCCCACAAAAATAATATAGATGGCTGATAAACATATGAAAGAATGTGATTTTCCCTTTGTAAAAAATTCATTGTTATGTAGTCCCAATATCTGAGAAATATTATTCACAGAGTAATCCTACATAATTTTCTTTATTACTCATTTATTACCTAGTATCATTGTAATGTTTTATGTTTTCTTTTATAAAATTTTTTCTATATCTCATGATTTTGGAATATTTCTTCATATATATATATATATATATATATATATATATATATATATTCAAAATATCCAAATATTCAAAAATCTTCATATATATGTATATATATACGTATATGCACATATACTTAAATACACATGCCACATTATTCTATAAATAATAATACATGACTTAAATGGTTTTTTACACAATGTAACAATATAATTTGACCAATATCACTCCCTAGCACTTCCCCGCTCTATCCCCTGTTGATTTCAGTGTTTTAATAAACATACCAGAGGAGCAGAGCCAATATTTATTAACATCTGCTATGTGCTGAACAGTGGACTAGGTGCTTTGCATATGTCATTTTATTCAATCCTAACTCTGAAACTAAGGCTCAGAATATTTAAAAATCTTTAGTGTCTAGCAGTCACTTACAAGGTAAGTAACAAAGTTGGAATTCTAATCTAGATCTGCCTTGATCCAGTCTGTTATTATACTGCCTCCCATGATTTTTATGTACACATGTGGAATAAATGTGTGTTGCTTTTCTTTCTAGTTTTTTCCAAACGGATATGCCTTTGCCACTGGCTCCGATGATGCTACTTGCCGGCTCTTTGACCTCCGAGCAGACCAAGAGTTGTTGTTGTATTCTCATGACAATATAATCTGTGGAATCACTTCTGTGGCTTTCTCAAAAAGTGGGCGCCTCCTGCTGGCTGGTTATGATGACTTTAATTGTAACGTATGGGACACGCTGAAAGGAGATCGTGCAGGTTGGTAAATAAGTCCCCAGGAGCTTCAGAGCCTTTGTGTTCATTGTCATTACCCTTGGAGTGGACCTACAAACTATCGTCTGTATTTTTATTAAGGTTTCTGAAGAGTAACATTAAGTTCCATAATATTTTCTTGTTTGCTAAATTTCAGTATAAGATGAATAATGAATATGACTTTTATAATAAATCTCAGTTTTCTTAAAACCTGACAGGAAGTAGTTTAACTACTGTGGGTTGTCTTCTGGGACAGATCTTGTCGGGGGTAGGATATAGACCTATTATCTTCCTTTAGTCTCATTCTTGGATTTCTCCTTTGCAGGTTTCCAAATATTAGAATACACAATCAAGCCACATTGGGGACTGTGGTTAATAACAAATTAAAGCAATTTTAATTTTTAAAAAATCAAAATTTTACTTTAAATTATATTTAAGCAATTGAATATTTCTGTGTGACTTGCTACCTTTGACTTTAACCCATATATTCCACTTTCCAAAGTAGTTACTTTAGACTTTTATTTATTTCCATATCTTTAAAATAGGACTATATTGATGGTACTCGATTTTTTTTTTCTTTTTAAGAAACTTTGAGGCATTCTCTGTTGAACTACTGTCATGGATGGCAAGGGTATGGCTTAGCATCCCTGCTCCCTCAATAACCACAGGCTTCCCATCTTCCAGTTTTCCCATACAGCTTGTTTTGTTTACATTCATAAACAACATTGTGTGATATATGACTTTTTAAGAAGTGTTTATTACTGAACAATGAAGTATACTTTGACATCCTTTGCTATACAGTATTTTTGTATTCTCTGGAGTTCAGTTGATTTTTTTAGATTATCTTTTTGGTTCTGATGGGCTGGTCACTAATGAATCCTCAGACTTTCTTTTGTCTTTGAGTAGATCCATTTTCATTCATTGCACTGGGTACTTGGTGAACTTTTTTGAATTTGTTTTTGTGGTTCTGGAGATTGAATCCAGGGCCTTGAGCAGTACTACAGAGCTATATCCCCCAGTCCTTCTGATTTCTTTTGAGTTAATGGTCTTCTATGTTGCTGAAGGATAATATATATATGATGTTGTTCTAAGTTGCTGGGCTTGGTCTTGAACTTGTGATCCTCATAACTCAGCCTCCTGAGGTGCTGGAATCGTCATCTTTTCTTTCAACCCTTAAGTGTTGGTTTCCATTTTTGCTGCCATCTTTTTAAGAGCTGTTTTTGTCTCTCATTTTTATGGCATCTATTATTTTTCTCATGATTGATGTCTTCTGCTTCTTTGACATTACTAGTGAATTATTTTTAAAGTTTTCTTCTTCAAGCATAGTCTTTTGTTTTTCCAGTTTTTTTTCTATGTTCCTATTTTTTGTTCTCTCCTGTCCTTATTTTTGGATTATTTCCTTAAAAGACTAGTGATTCTTGGCTTCTTGCTCATTCTTATGAGGCACCAAAACTATTTGAAACTCCATATATCCAGCTATGGTTGGGTGTGTTGACAGTAGGGCTCATCTAGCCAGGCTTTCACTGGGGAACCTGTGGTATAACTTACAGCCTCTCCCCCTCTTTGGACTAGCCATGTTCCACCCCAGATGCATCTTTTACTTTTCTATCTGGAATGCATAATCTAGCTGCTGGTTTGAGGGCTGATTTCCAGAAAAAAAAAACTAGGAGCCATAATTAGAAAGTAAACTTTATAGCTAGGCATGGTGGTACACACTTGTAATCCCAGCAACTTGGGAAGCTGAGGCAGGAGGATTGCAAGTTAAAGGTCAGTCTGATAATTTAGTGAGACCCTGTCTCAAAATAAGGGCTGGAAAGGTAGCTTGGTAGTAGAGCGTCCTTGGGTTTCATCCCCAGTACTGAAAAAAAAAACAACACTTTTTTTTTTTTACATTTCTCATTCCCAAACCCTCTCCAAAATGGATACTTAATTTTATCCTGTGTAGGAATCAGGATATCAAGTGAGTTTAAGATGAAAGGAAATAAAAATTCATTGAGTTGGATGGTTTAGAGTTATAACCAACATTATAACCACAGTTATGTTTGGTGGATAACAGAATAAACTCTATATATGGAGAGAGCAAAATTGAAATATCATGAACATATTAGTGATGGAAACTTCAGTTTTTCTAGAAATATATATAGTTGGTATTGGAAATAGAGATATAAGGCAACTTTCATGTTTTTGTTCTTGTAAAAAAAAGTCTACTTCATTGAACTTCACTTAAAATTTTATTTTTGTTGAAAGCACAGCTCAGTAGCAAAATTGAAATATCATGAACATATCAGTGATGTAAACTGTGGTTTTTCTAGATATAAAATAGCTTAATTACAGAATGTTTTTTTAAAAACTAAAAACAAATTGATGTATATATCAACAATTCAAATAATACAAAAAGGTGTGTTTTACGTACGTCTTAACTTATTGCGGTCTGCCCACTCAAAGGAACCTGGTTACCCTGCTAGAGTACATACCTTTAAAATGTTTGTGTACATACTTTTTAAATACTAAAACAATGGTTGCTAACTTTGTATTGAACTATTTTTTTTTAGGTGTCCTCGCTGGTCATGACAACCGTGTCAGCTGTTTAGGTGTGACAGATGATGGCATGGCTGTGGCAACAGGATCTTGGGACAGTTTTCTTAGAATCTGGAATTAACAGTGTCATACATATTGTCTGTTCTCCATTAATAATCTGGAGAAATCAATACTACAGCCTATAGCTGTGAAAAAAATCTACCTTTTATTTGCAGGTGAAGATTTTTCTATTGAGTTATTATATACAAAAGCAGCTTTTGGGAAATTACAAAAAAAAAATGGGGGAAACAAACAAGGCAAGGTACCTGTGAAAATCAGAAGGACCAAGTGTATTAATTTGAGAGTTGGGTGAATTTAACATTGAGGAATTTTTGCTCGTACTGAGTTTAATTATTTCTTTATGTAGAATAGAATGTACACTTTATAGCAGCTGGTCATTGTGTTTGCATTTTGTTAAGAACTACATTTTAAACTTTTTATACATAAGAAATGTCACGTTTTTGAGTTTTGTAATGGAAGGCACAATGATAGATGGAAGTGATACTGTACGTGTGTGCTGTTTGAGGGAAGTCCCCTTGAATCCTGAATTGCTTTTTAATCTGAAAGGGATACTGATTGCTTACTAAGAGCATGGGTAGATAAGGGGAATCATTAGTGCATTCTTTGCCATGATGTCAGTCTAAATAAGTGCTCACTTTATAATGGCCAGAGATAGAGATTTCACTCTGACATTTTGGACATCTCTAAGAAACTTCATTAGAATTTATTACATTAGTAAAAAGTATACTAGCATATAAATAATTCTTGGCATTTTAAAAGACTGATCATGATCAATTGCCACTTTTGAGTAGCCCTTCCTCTTGAGTTGCACCTTCCTCTTGATTTCATATTCTGGATCTAAGTTGTAGGGTTTACTTATATTTCAGAAGTTTGATAAACATTTGGATTGTCCCTGCATCTGAAGACTCTGTCCTAGTATTCTTTACTAATATACATCTAGATGAAAAATTTAGTGTGACAACATTAACATTTTTCAGAGAAGTATAAACTTCAACTATTTGCTAGCACTGATTTGTTATGTAATAAGGTGGCTTTATGAATTTTTTTATGTAATATAAAATCTTATTTGATATAAACTATCTATTCTCTCAAATTCTTAAAATGAAACATTTAAGCTTTTTGCTCTCCTATAGTAATATTCTCTCAATCCCACAAAATACTGGTTTCTAAGTGGTTTTGCTTCAAAGACTATCTATGTCTAAGTGATTCTACTTGAAAGCAAAATTTTAAAAAAAAATTCAAAGCGGCTTTTGCCTGAAAGTCAGAAAAATATACCACACAATTCTTCTACTTGTCAAAAGTATAATAGGTCAGTTACTACAATGTCCCTTCCACCAATCTAAACAATAATACTTCACTTCTTTGATTTTTCTCCTACAAGTAGATCTAAATGATTGACAATAGAAGATTGTTAGTCTTGCTTGATGCTTAAGTCATGGGTTATTCTGATATATAGCAGTGCACTGTTGTTTTGTAACTTGGTAAACTGTTAAGTTATTGTTCAGATATTTGTGTGTTCAGATAGTTGTGTGTTAACTTTTGATAACCTATAACCCTAATCTAAGTACACCCAAATTGTACCTATAAATTTTCATTTTTATATTATGAATGTGCTAAAATGTGCATTAACCGCAATGAAATCAGTGTCAGTTTTGTTTATTAAGGCCAGTTGATAATAGAAAGAGAATAAAAGGATAAAGGCAAATTAAGATAAAGGACCAAAACAATATTATAGATGGCAGGTGTGAGTGTATATTTGTATTTTAATTAGTATTACTGTCAACTTTTTGCTGTTATTTGTGAACTATTTATATCACTTCATAAAGAGTAGCTCTTTGAGATAAGCCACATTTTAAAGGAACATATCCATTTCCAAAAAAGGTAGTTCATTCCAAAATCCCATTCAAGGAAGCACTTCTGTTATAACCATGTATATATACACACAAACTTATATAGATATGTGTGTATATAGATATATATGTACATATGTATGTATGTTATCTTCTGCTAAAAGTTATTGTAACAAGAGACTTTAGTCAGAAAAACATAATACATGCTAGAACCCTATGGTCTTAACATTTTTAAATGACATTTATTTTAATGTTACTGTTTGTGTAGAGAATTTAAAGCAATTCTCGTATTAGACAACTGAAAACTGACCACAACTGAACACTTGTACATAGGACCAGTTGGTGAAAAAGTAGTGTAATTACAACAGTAACTACCTTATGAAACCTTTAGCTTTCTACTGCTAGGGGTTCCAGTTGCTAGATCTGTTTATTTGCAGTTTGAGTTCAGCTGAATTTCTAATTCTGTTTTTGTGCATAAGACTTCCTAAAATCAGAGTATATAATTGCAGTTTGGATCTTAAGTTTTTCAAGGTTTAAAAATATGGCCAGTTCAATTTTAAAGAATTTGCATCATCAGGAATATTGCAGCCAGGTGTGGTGGCACACACCTGAAACCCAGTGACTCAGGAGGCTGAGGCAGGATGATCCCAAGTTCAAAGTCAGCCTCAACAACTTAGTGAGACTCTTTCTCAAATTAAAAAAAAAAAAAAGGCTGTAGACATAGTTCAGTGGTTAAGGGTTCCTAGGTTCAATTCCTGGCCCCCCTCTCAAAAAAAAAAAAAAAATTGCAGTTATCTGGTACCTATTAGTTTTTCTTCTTTACCTTTTTAAGCAACATGTAAACATAATGTGCCTCAGCAGGTTACATGTAGACTCTTTATATCACAGAGTTGCTTTTTGAGATCTTGGGGGAATGGTCTGTGTTTGTTTTTACAAGATAGAGTAGGGTTTCACTATGTTGCCTCAAACTCCTGGGCTTCAAGGGATCCTCCTCAGCTTCCTAAGAACTACACACATGCACAATATCCCTCTGGCAAGAATATTTTAAAGGAACATGTTCTTTTCTAAAGCTCCATAATCACCAGGCAAATCATCCCAAATCCTTGCTCAAGAAAGCAGTTCCTGTCATCAGCAAGGATATTTCCTTCACTTTGGACAGGATTCATTTTTAGCAGATATACTATTTGACCAAATATTGAAGGTCCTCCCTAGCTCAAAATTTAAGTTGTGATACACCACATTGAATTCTAAATTCATAGAGGCAGAGGTATGGGCTTAGTATTTCGGTAGCTAGAGAACCTAGTAAGCAATTCTCAATTTAGACTTAGCTGAGCTGATTAATATTGCATGGTAGTATAAGCTAGTTTCCCTGAGATAATAAATGTAAATGTTTCTGAAATGTTGGATTTTAACCTATTAAACGTTCTTTTCTCCAGGTGACAGATTGTTGGTTAAAAAGGAAAAAAAAAAAATGCTGTGCCAGGTTGCGGCTGTATCTCAGTGGCAGAATGCTTGCCTAGCATATGAGGTGCACCAGGTTCGATCTTTAGCACCACATAAAGGCATTCTGTCCATACAGAACTACAAAAAAAAAAAAAAAAACTTAAAAATGCTGTGCCATTGCTATATAACTGAGCTCCAATCCTGCTGGTCCAAGACATTGTTTTAAAAGCGAAAATGTTCAGGGAAATTTAGGCATTGATGTGAATGTCTCAATTTTAAATTATAATGCAATACGTGTTACTTATTGTTGATGAGTTTAACTTGGAAAAACTGATTAAACAGTTCCCTAAATGGGTTCCTTGTCATTTTAGCAATGAATGTTCTTTCTAGAATCTTTAGAACCTAAGTCAGGCTTGTAATTAAGTACTATGTTCAGCTTCACATTTCCCTTTTGCCATTGTGAAAAGTAAAATTTTAAGTTGTTTCTTACCTCCCGTGAGAATTTTTTAAATCATCCACAGGTGAGACCGTCTTTTTAATGAGAAAATGTAGTTCCATAAATAAAACTGGTACCTTAAATTGGATTAAGTAGAATATGAAATATACTTCAGATTTACTAGTTTTTCTTCTGTTATTCATCTTGTGTTGGCTCAAATTCAATACTATATTTTAAAATATTGGTTAAAATAGGTACACCTTAAAAATATTTTCTAGAATGTGTACGCTAGCATTGTTTTAAATTTTATCAGACTGATGGTACCACCTTGTATTTTAGCAAGTGTTTTACATGTTGAGAAAACTTTCTTAAAAAGTCACTTTTCTTAAGTACAATGACTGATTTTGAAAAATGTATGATAATGCAGCATTAAGGAAGAAAAACGTGTTCGAACTCGTATTATATGTACCCAACAAAATATTACATCATATTTATTTTTAATTAACATAACTTCAGTGATATACTGGTAGGATATTTCAAGCCTTTCTGTCTTTTACACAATGGTGCTCTATCCTATTGTTTTCTTTCAAAGAAGCATCTGAACATTTGCATTTTCTTATCCAAAGGCATCTATGTCAAAGTGTGTCTTTAAAGTTGGTTAAAATAATTTGTTAAAGAATTTTGAAAATGTTTTTCTTCACCTAGATGTATCTACACACTTGTGGCCAATTGACTATGAATGTCAGTAGTATGTTTAATTTTGGAAAAGGTAAACTTGCTAGATTAAAGCCTCTTATAAAAGCTTTAAACCATACAACTGTGGACTTGTGACATGATTTAACAGTATTCATTGATCTTTCTTACAGTGATTTATTCCTTTATTTGTATAGTTGCTTTGTGAAATAATGTGTTGTGAATTGATATTGTAATCAATAAAGTGCTTTTAACCAGAGTTCACTATATGTTTTAAGTCAAATTTTAGGATTTAAAAAATTTAAGACCCAGAACTAAACTTCAAATCCAGCATTTCATACTCAGCCCTAAATTCTTTAACTAAACAATAGGAGAAACAATAGGATACCATATAGAGGTCAACAGAAGATTGAGAGGGAGAAGGAAAGAAAGAGGAGGAAATGTGGAACAAAAGTATACTCTGCATGTATAAACAGACCACAGTGAATGCTATCTTTATGTCTATCTAAAAAACAAAATAAAATTTTAAATAATTTTTTGAGAGAGAGAGAATTTTAATATTTTTTTTTAGTTTTTGGCAGACACAACATCTTTGTATGTGGTGCTGAGGATCAAATCTGGGCCGCACACATGCCAGGCGAGCGCACTACCGCTTGAGCCACATCCCCAGCCCTTAAAATAATTTTAATAGCATTTTTTTTTCCTCATGAAAAATGAATAGAGGCTGGAGTTGTAGCTGAGTGGCAGAGCACTTGCCTAGTGCATGTGAGGCACTGGGTTCAAACTTCAGCACTACATAAAAATATTGTGTCCATCTACAACCAAAAAAAAAAAGGGAAAAGTGTCCACCAGGTGTCATAGCCAACTTTAAAAAAATGAACAGGCTGCAGAAGCAAGGAAGAGTGCCGCTCACGTATCCTTTAGCATTGTAAACTTCTAGCTTATTGTTCAAAGGCCACAGATTATCATTAAAGAGCAAAAGTAATTGTTTCCCCTAGAACTCCTTCCATGATAATTTAATTCCATTTTGTATAATTTTTATATAACCAAGTCTACTTATAGTACTGATTAAAACATGTTTTTTACTTTCTTTTATCTCATCACAGCTTTAAGGGAAGATTACTGAGAAAATTGAGAATGTTAGTTCTATTTGTCCAGGGAATAATACTAAGTACCTGTAAATTGCACATCCCATATGGAAAAAACCCTCAAAATATGCCCCCAGTGGTGGTCTATGGCATCTTACTTACCTTTTCAATATCTGGCCAGGGGAACTAAACAGTAATGCAATCATAAGTGCCCGTCACTGCAAGATAATCTTGTATGTCTATCATGATTAAAAATGATTAAGAATGAAAGATTAACTCTCACTAAATACTAGTATAAATGCTACACTTATCAGCTATCTGGCAAACAGGTTTTATTTTCACCTTACAAGATTGCATACTCATAAAAATGTTTTGTAAGAAGTTTAAGATTATACAAAGTTTAATAAATAATCCTGCAAACACACAAATAATCAAGTATATGTGTAATAACTGAACTATACCAGTCATAATTACATAACTTAATTCACGGTCTTGTCATCAATGCACTTATATCTAAGCATAAGAGTTGTTTTCTTTATTTTAGTGTTTCATTTCCAAGTCATACATTTTCAAACTTGATTAGGTGAAACTACATTCAAACTAGTGATGGGAAAACTTACTATACCAGAACAATATACTAGCGGCTCCCAAACTTTATTGTAAACATCAGTATCACCTGGAGGGCTTGTTAAAATAATTGCTGGGTTACTAGAGTGATACAGCCATCAGTTTATACCATCACAATTCACAACAGGCAAGATAGGGAATCAGCCCAGGTGCTCTTCGATAGATGAAATGGTTAAAAGAAAATGAGGTATATATACACACAATGGAGTTTTACTCAGCCATGAAGAATAAAATTATGGCATTTGTCAGTAAATGGATGTAACTGAAGAACAACATGCTACATGAAATAAGCCAGACTGAAGAAAATCACATGTCTAATGTTTTCTTTCCTATATGGAAGCTATAGTAAAGTAAGGGAAAAGTGGGGGTAAGGGCTAGGATACCATAGAGAGCAGCTCAGCAGAGTAGGAGGCAATTGAGTGGGAGGAAGGACAACAAAGAGAAGGAAATGTGGAACAAAATTACACTGTTCATGTACAGACCACAGTGAACGCCACCTTATTTATATCTATAAAGCACCAATTAAAAGTAAATGAGTGAAAGGTAGCCCAGTAGAGTAAAGGAAGGTTAACAGGAGGAGGGAGGAAAAGTAGGGAAACCAAGGACTAAAATGGAGTAAATTCCATGCCTGAATGATGTCAAAATGAGCTCAGCTATTATGTACAACTATAATACAGTAACAGAGGAAAAAAATTGCTAGGGCCCCAAATGTAGTGTATCTGATTTTATAGTCTGGATTGAGACCTGAGAATCTATATTTATAATAAGCTCAGAAGTGATATTGATGATCCAGGGACCAAACTTTAAGAACCACTGTATTGTATTAATGAAGTAATACCAACAATTCAAGTACTTTCATATAACTTGTAATCTAAATTAGCAGTAAGTACCCGATCTTAGAAACCTAATTGTTATAGTTGTCACCTAATTCCACTTGGTTGCCTGTACCATTTCTGGGGTTATAAATCAGCAAAAAATGGTAAAAACTAATAGTCACTTGTATTTAAATTTGAATAATGCATCCTAATATCTGACTTGCATAACAAATGTTTTGGAAAGGCTTCTATGGCCTAAATTATGTTATTGTTTCCTTCAAATATCTTGAAAAATAGAGTTATGTGTTGTGAAAAGACCAACTAGTATTCAGGAGCCTTAAAAGGCACAGGAAAGAAGTATCGAGTATTAATGTAAGAAAAAAAAGCTGAAATGTTACCCTCCCACAAAAAAGAATCAAACCATACCTGGCCAAATGCACTATGTTCCCAGGGATTTGTATTTTAACAAGCGTCTAGGTGATGCTGATCTTTATTTTTTACAGCAAGATCCCAGAATGATGTCATTTAAAAATATTCCCATATAAGTTTCAATCAGTTTTTCATACAGAAGCAGATATAATACTTGAATCCATGAACATTTCATTAAGGTAAAAAAATTACAGTATTAATTTTTAATGGAGCCATAGCAAATTCATATCTTAAATACAAGTAAAAGCTTCCAGTGGGGGATAATCCAGCAGTTACCTTAGGCAAGTGCCTTCTGAAGAATAGCTTTTAAACATTACTGTTATCAGCCAAAATGCAGACCTCCTATATCTTTGGCTATTTTCATCACATCAAACTCTATTCCTCCAACTAAGATAGAAAAGCTTTCCTTACTGGACTCCTAACTGGAGCAAAGTTGAAAATATTTCTTAGAAAACATAAAGAAACTATTTAGACTCAGATACTTTTATAAGTGACTATAATAACAAATTTATAACATCAGTTTTAATGGGAATAAAAGAAGGGGTAAAAACAGCATATTTATTAGTGGTTTACATACTTGCCATGATGGCAAGAATGATTGTAACCTGCATAAATAGGACACTCAAGAACATTCCACACTCCTTGGAGGTTAGAGCAATGGAGCTTATAAAACAAAACAAAACAAAAAGTTGACTATTCCCATTAAAGAAGGCATCAAAAAATTAGTTTTGAGAAAGAAGATGAAAGGATCACTCTCTAACTCCTGGATACCAGGAAGCAGAGTTTTTCAGAATCAAAAACAAAGAAAGCCCCAATTAAAGAGCTCAAGGACCCACCCCTCAGGGGTCACAAAGTTGATTCTGTTGTTTTTAACTAATTCATTATTTAACACAAAAAACTTAGTCTTTATCCCAAATTAAAACAAAGAACATATCCTAACACTTTTCTGAAATGCAAACACCCTGGGATAGATCATTACCAGAATCTACACAGGGATTTGCCACTTAGTTATAGTATAATTCATATTGAAGTCATTTCATAAAAATAACAACTCTCCCAATCTTCCAGGTTCCATTTCCTCCCATGACGTTCACCAAAGCAACCTCTATTGTTTAAGATTCCTCATTGCTTGAATGTAGAAATTGCTTAGTAAAATTCTCCAACTCATTTTCAAGCTGAACAGCTTTATTTCTAGTTAAAAAAAAAAAAAAAAAAACACTTTAATTATCATAAAGGTCAATGAGAAAAATGCCTCATTCTAGCCAATCTTAAAAAGAAAAACTTGCTAATCAGCTATTATTAGGTTCCTTGGAACTCCTTGACTGTTACCCACCCTTTTCAGAATATTCATTGTTATATGCCACTGAAACTTCACAATGAATGCAGAATTCAATGTCTAGGACCTAAAAACAGCTTTACTGAGATAAAAGAGAAAAACTTATAAAGAAAGAGATTTGGAATATAAGAAGACAATGGAGTTATATCATCTTACATAGGAATTACATCTTAAGTCACATACAGTTATGACTGTCTTTGAAATCTCCTTGTAAGTAAGGCACAAAATACTGAATAAGTCATTCTATGTACATGCAGAGAAGCTGGTATATGTTCCTGGGCCGTGATAGACCAAAAATATTTTCTCAACACTAGTATCACACTTGATGCAATAAAATCACCTATAGTAATAGAGGAAAACTGTAACTAAAACTATCAGAGAAATAGACTTATACCTCCCATTCACAAGCTATGCCAGAGCACGAATTCACTGGGTGGGTGCCTGCTTATTCTCTACTTTAGAGAGGAAGGGGGTCTTGTTTTGTTTCTGCCCACCATGACTGAGATCACACTGAGTAAATGTAAATACGCCATAAACGCCATTGAATATACTTCTTCAGGCCACTGTGCTGAAGCATTAGGCAAGTTAAATTAAATTCTACCTAAATGGTTGAGCCTCATCTATTAACAATGGAGACTCTGCATAGAAGCATGCCTTGCATAACTGGGATACTCTCTAAGAAGTACATCATTTATCAATACTTGATTTTTTTGTGTGTGAACATCAGAGCTTATTTATACAACCCCAGATTGGGCAATGGCCTACCACACATTTAGGCTATAGGGCATGGCCTACTGCAGCTTCTAGGCTAAAAATCTGTACTGAATACAGTAGACAATTATAACATAAGGATTAATATTTGTATAAACAAACACATGAGTAATGTGTTATATATTATGACCTTAGGATGGCTATGATATCAGGGATAGAAATTTTCAGTTGCATTATGAAATCATGGGACTACCACTACATATGTACATTGTCATTGACTAAAACATTATTATGTGGTCTATGACAAATATATGTTCCCACAATTCTGGTTACAAAGAGAGTTCCTGCAATTTGTAAATAGGGGCTACTAAGCTACTCTAAGCATAGGCAACTGTATGTTCCCTGGAAGTAGTGATAGCATTTTTAGATGGTGCTTAACAATTTTCCCAGACACGCTGGCAGGTTAGCTAATAAATAAGAAAGCTAAAAGTACAAACTTCTAAGTATAAACCCGACAGTGACACTTCCAGTCTTGCCCCAAAAGGAAGTTATATTAGATCTCAAACAATCCATAATTAAAACATCAAACCAGAAACATACATTTTATCAGAAAACTAGTTTATTTTTGTTGCTTCAGATTTAAATATACCCAATAATCCCCAATGAGAACAGAATTTATGGTCTTGACCATAATGGACTAAAAATTCACTTTAAATTACAGAACTTCTGTTCTAAAAGGGGACTAATTTGGCCTAACACAGAGTAAATTTGGATCTATAAAATTCCTTTTAATTCAGATATTCTCTCTTGTTGAAAAAAACTTATATTGAAATTACTAAACATGAAATTAAATATAGAAGATCTTAATTTAAACACAGAAAGTTCAAAATTTTATAAATCATTCATGATTTTATATAATTACATTTTGGTAATGAGACCACTAAATATTCACATTTTTGAGAATAAAAGTTTAAATACCTTAAGAACTTCGAATTGTTTTGTATTTTCTCCAACTGATCTATTTCTTTGGTTAATCTAGCAATTTCTTCTTCCAGATGTCTTTGTGTAATATCAACTTGTTGGCACAGGCGAGCAAAAGTCGTAGCCATTTCTCTTAAAATTAAAAAATAAATTAGTAACCATGAACATCTTCTAAAATGAGGGAGCTTCAATGTAAAGTTTTCATAATCAGAAGAAAAGTTATAAAACAACATCTAAATCATTAAGAATCAAGAATGCAAAGAGAGAGCCTATAGAATGGGAGAAAATCTTTGCCACCTACACCTCAAAGCATTAACCTCTAGGATATATAAAGAATTCAAAAAACTTAACACCAAAACCACAAATAACCCAATCAATAAATGGGCAAAGGAAGTGAACGCACACTTCACAGAAGAAATACAAATGATTAACAAATATATGAAAAAATGTTCAACATCACTACTAATTAGAGAAGTGCAAATTAAAATTACACTGAGGTTGTGGCTAAGTGGTAGAGCACTTGCCTAGCACGTGTGGGGCCATGGGTTAAACCCTCAGCATCACATAAAAATAAACAAACAAAATAAAGGTATTAAAAAAAAAAACTACACTGAGATTTCAACTCACTCCAATCAGAATGGCAATTATCAACAATACAAGCAATAATAAGTATTAGAGAGGATGTGGGGGAAAAGGTACACTCATATATTGCTGGTGGGACTGCAAATTGGTGCAATCACTATGGAAAGCAGTATGGAAATTCCTCAGGAAACTTGGAATAGAACCACCATTTGACCCAGCTATCTCATTCTTTGGTTATACCCAAAGGACTTAAAATTAGCATTCTACAGTGACATAGCCACACCAATGTTTATAGTAGCTCAATTCACAATAGCTAAACTATGGAACAAAGACTAGGTGCCCTTCAATAGATGAATAAAGAAAATGTGGCACATATACACAATGGACTATAACTCAGCCATAAAGAATAAAATTATGGCATTTGCCAATAAATGGATGGAACTGGAGAATATCATGCCAAATAAAATAAGCCAATCCCAAAAAACCAAAGGCCTTATACTCTCTGATACGCAAATGCTAACACACAATAAGGGGGCGGGGAGAATAGAAGTTTACTGAACTAGACAAAAGGGAATAAAGGGAAGGGAGGGGAATGGGAATAGGAAAGACAGTAGAATGTATCGGACATAACTTTCCTATGTTAATATATGAACACATGACCAGTGTAACTCCACATCATGTACAACCACAAAAATGGGAAGTTATACTCCATGTATTTATATAAAAATACACTCCACTTTGATGTATATCTAAAAAAATCTACTTTTATGTATATCTAAAAAAAAATTTAAAAAAAGAATCAAAGAATACTGCGCTACAAATGATATGAGGGAAGATATGGCACCTGTAAACTTACTATAACTGTAAGCTTAATTTTATCTGGCCTCTAGACAAATAAATGCTCAAAGACATAATATTACCTCTGCTATATGGCTGTGAATTCAAATGAGCTATCAACAGGCAAAAGAAGGCTGTACTTCTTCAGAAGCACAATAAACCTATTCTCTTGCCCAGTTAAAAAAAAAAAAATTGAGACTGAGAAAGAAAAAATTTCTATGAACTATTACGAAGTTAAGTGAAAATACTGTAAATCATATTTTAAACTTAATCATGCTTCCAAAACTAAAGGGTTAAATCTAATTTGAATGCTGGTTAATACATTAGCTTTAGTAAACACAGTGTTTATATTTTTCCAATCAGGAGTATTTCTGATGTGTGTGCACCTACAGAACACAGTTAACTAACTTACTCATTTTTCTGTGCAACTATTCTCCTGTGCATCTTCATCCTTTCCCTGGTCTTTTTTATCCCCATTTTCTCCACTCCACCAAATCCCAGTATCAGACAAATAGAGCATGTTTCATTCTTTTACTACTATAAATATTAATATTCACCTAGTATATTTTAACTAATTATTTGAGATTGCCTCCATTGTAATGTAAAGTCTTCTAAAAAAGAAAGATCAAGTTATCCTCAGCTTTATTATCCATAACTGCATAATTATCAAAATGGTAGGAAATAAATCAATGCCTGATAATTCAAAAAAAAAAAGCAAGGCATGGTGGCACATGCCTGTAATACCAGCTACCCAGCTTTGAAAGTTCAAAGCTAGCCTTTGTATTACAAAAAAAGGCTTGAGATGTAGCTCCATGGGTTTAATATTCAGTAATAAGAAAAAAAATGAGAATAGAAAGCTACATTAACATTATTTTTATGAATAAAATTTCCTTTTTAGGTCCAGGTATCTTCATTAGAGAAAAGATCTTCTAATAAAAATAAATTAAAATTAAAGCTATCATATAAAATAAGACCTCAAAAAAATATTTGATGAATGAATGGATGGATGAACAAGTTCCTTGAACTATGCGGTCTCCATGTTCTATTTTCTACAGCTTTAATTATGTTAAGACTTTAATTTTATGTCTGAAACAGATATAACTTTGTTGTAATTCTTGTTTCCATAGTCTAAACCATTTCATATACCATATCATATCACTGCAAAATTATTTGTTGTAGAGCTAAGTTATCAGTATCACTCCCAGGATTCTTTTTTTTTTTTTTTTAGTTGTTAATGGATCTTTTTAAATTTTTTAAATTTATATTGTGGTGCTGAGGATTGATCTCAGGGCTTTACACATGCCAGGCAAGCGCTCTAGCACTGAGCCACAACTCCAGCCCACTCCCAGGATTCTTAATTATCCAAATCCCAAGCCCTGTACTAGCAGGGCCCTGTCCTAGGGTTGTTACCTTCACCTGTATCTTCCTTATACATCTGCCACACTGACATTTTCTTTTCATGTTCCTGATAACATCCCTTTCCTCTATTTTTTTTATATATATTTTTAGTTGTAGATGAAACTTTATTTATTTATTTATTTTTATATGGTGCTGAGGATTGAACCAGTACCTCACATGTAAGGGGCAAGTGTTCTGCCACTGAGCTACATCCCAGCCCCTTTTTCTCTCTTTTTACTTCTGACTTGCATTATTTTCTGTCTGATCTTACTTTTGTGAATGTTCAAATCTCATTTGCTATCAATCCTTTAGTAAAGATACTGATCCACTATCTTTCATGCTTTAAGTAAATGCTTGAGCCCCACATTTCAAGAATGCTTTTTCTTTCTCACACTACCTATCACTTTCACTTGTATTATAATTATGTGCATGTTCTCTTTCATTAAACTGCAACTATATTGAGCTTTTAATTTTGCTCTCAATTACATCCAAATACATAATATTGTGCCTTGACCTAAGGGGAGTTCCATATACTTTAAATCAATGAAATAAATATTCAAGATGTAGAAAAACAGAAACTGGATAGACCTAGATATTTGTTTATTATGTTGTAATAAAATTTTCTTGAGATCTAAAAAATAATACATTTAGACTAACAAGTTTGAATTATAAGAATAAACACAATATTATGTCTATTATAAAATCAGGAATCTGCTCATCATTAAGCCCACTTGTTAAATGCTAATAATTCATTCAGTTTTCATAATTAAGAAACCACAAATATTTGAAGCACAGGAATATAAATTCAGAATAAATCTGCTAAAGAACTATCTTTTGAAAGCCCAGCAGAGTTCTTGGGATTTCCTATATACCAATTTCCAAATGTTCAAATCTAATCTATCAGAAGAATGGTGAGAATAGTGATTGGAAGGGGAATGGGCAGAAGTGAGGTTTAGTATCATTCTATCTTTCCACCTTGTTGGTGATTTCAAGATGTTCATTCTTTGCATATATGTCATATTTCAAAGAATGTTTTTTAAAAAAGAAAGATGCATTAAAGACACAAGTGGTGTGAATATACTTTATATACAACCAGAAATATGAAAAATTGTGCTCTATATGTGTAATGTGAATTGTAATGCATTCTGCTGTCATATATAACAAACTAGAATAAAAAATAAATTAATTAAAAAAAAAAAAGAAAGATGCATATTTCCACTTACTGTTGTACTTGGTGGCTACAGTTTGCACTTGTGAAACTAACAATCATCTGCAGTTTTTCAGTTGCATAGTTCACAAACTGCTGTTTAAAGGCTCTCTCCTTGGCATGTGTAGTCCAGGTTAGCCTTTCATAAAGATACAAAGCTCCATACATACTCAATGAAACAGATATGAGTTTCCAGCCTACAGTTTTCCATATCTGTAAGATAAAGTTACAGCTTACTCTAAAAATAAAAAATGCCAGTTGGGAGAAAATATTAAAATGCCTGTGGGGTCCCTAAAGATCCCTGAATTGTACCTAGTTTCTAAAAATGCATATTCCTTTTCTATAAGAAAATCTGAAGTTACCAAAAGACAATCAGGTGGAAAAGGGATCAACACATATATATCAGGAAGAGCATTCAAAACCTGTAATATTTTAAGTTGATGCAATAAAAAATTATATAAATTTTTAAATTTAGGTCAGAGATTTAAAAACCAAAACAACCACATATATGTCTGTTAATGATATATATAAATTTTTAACATGTAAGAACTACTACTATAATAATGTTTAATACTTTAAAACAAGATTCCCTTGGTATTCAGAGGAGACTAAACAAAGCACCTGATCTTCCCTTTTTTCTTTTTTTGTTCTCCACTGATCTACAATCTTTTATTGTTACCTCATCACACAAATATCATTTTTTTGTCTGCTGTGGTATGAAAGTAATAAAGAAGCATTGTTTTAAAACATCGGACATGGTGGGAATGTATGCAACTCAGTAGTAGAGCACCCGGTTAGTACGTGTGTAAGGTCCAGGGGTTAATCCCCACCAATGTCAGATAAACAGACAGACAGAGAGACAGACAAGTAGATGGAGCTGCCCAGATGATAACAGTTCTTTCCTAAGCATTTATGTATTTTTAAAATTTAAGATTAGACTTGTGAAACTCTTCATTTATTACTTTTAGCCTATTTATTTTCTTATTGCTTTATGGACCTGAAAATACAAAAAATCTTTCTTTTCATGATCTAATAGGCAACTTTGCACGAATTCAATTTTAATTATACTAAAAATAACATTTCTTACCACTCCTCCAACAACTATGATGCCCATAGAAGTTCTAGATGTAAGAGAAGCTAATCCTGTTATTAAGGTAACCATGAGTTCTTCCTGTGATGCATTATCTGGTGTTGCTGGATTGGTGGGAGCAGTGGGAGTTGAAGCTAATGATCTAGGAAGCTGATAAATTTAGGAGGAAAAAAGAGATTATTATAGTTAAAGAAGTAAGTATAAATGAAATAGTCACATTTATAAGATTTTAAAATTTATTTTAAAATCATAGTAGCGAAACAATTTTAAAAAATGACCCCAAATAATGAGTATACTATAAACATGAAAAAAAAATTAAAACTGACTAAAAATTATTTTCTATAACATGGACCAAATGATATAGTAAACAACAATAAATTTTCATAATATACAATGGAGTCTACCTATAACAATAATTCTCAATAGAAATTAAAACCTTTTTGTAAAAAAAGGGCTGGAATGTAACTCAGTAGGATAGAGCATGTTCACAGTATGCACACAGCCCCAGGTCAATTCCTAGAACCAAAAAAACCCCCCAAATCTCTCACATCATAAAACAATCCTCAAAAAAGAAAAAAAAAAAAAAAAAGTTGGACTTCAAAACAAAATAAACCAAAGAAAATTAAAAGACAAACCAGAGACTGGAAAAATACATTTGGAAATTACGTATGTGATTAAAGCACTTTTTATCCAAAATATATAAAGAATTCCTAAAACTCAATACAAATCAATACAATTAAAAAATGAATAAAAGCTGGGCATGTGGTGCTTGCCTGTAATCCCAGTGACTCAGGAGGCTGAGGCAAGAAGATCCCAAGTTCAAAGTCAGCCTCAGCAACTTAGCTAGACCCTGTCTCAAAATAAACAATAAAAAGTGTTGGGGATGTAGCTCAGTAGTTAAGCACTCCAAGGTCTAATCCCCAGTATATACCAAAAAAAAAAAAAAAAAAGGGGGTGGAGATGCTGGGGTCATGGCTCAGTGGTAGAGCACTTGCCTGGCATGTGAGAGGCATAGGGCTCAATTCTCAGCACCACATATAAATAAAGATCCATTGACAACTAAAAAAAAAAAAAATTTAAAAAAGAATAAAAGATTTGAATAGACATGTCACAAAAGAAGGTATATGAATAGTTTATAAGTTAATCATTAAAGGAAATACAAATCAAAAGCATTATGAGGTACCACTTCACATCCACCAGAATTAAAAAAGACAAGACAATAACAAGTGTTGACAAATATTCTGAGAAACTAGAACCATCATACACTGCTGGTGGGAATGGTGGAACCATTTTGGAAAGCCGTGTGGCAATTCCTCAGAAAGTCAAACACAAATTTGCATGGTGGTCCAGCAATTTTACACCTAGATATATACTCGAGAAAGGTGAAAACACATGTCCACCTAAAAACAGATACATGCTTGTTCATAGCAGCATTTTTCCTAATGGGCCTAAAGCACTACCTATCCTGATGTTCAACTGATGAATGGATAAATGTTTTATCTAAAACAGAATATAACTTGGCCGTTTGAAGGAATGAAATAGTGATACATACTATAACAATATAATAATGAAAAACCTTGAAAATATTATACTAAATGAAATAAACCAGTCATACGAGGCCATGTGTTACATGATTCCATTCACAGGAAATACCCAGACAGGGCAAATCCGTATCCCTTGATATATAATTAGGTGATTAATGGTAGGGCTAGAGATAGGAATAATGACTGAATTTTGTTTCAAGCTACATCCCCCTCCAAGTGTATATAAATGTGTGTGTGTGTGTATATATATATTATAGTTAAAAAATTATTCTGAAAGCAGGATGTGTTGGTGCATGCCTATAATCCCAGCAACTTGGGAGGTTCAGGAAGGAAAGATCTCAAGTTCAAGGCTATCCTAAACAACTCAGTGAGACCCTATCTCCAAATAAAAAATAAAAAATATTGGGGACATAATTCGGTGGCAGATTGCCCCTGAGTTCAAACTCTAGAACCAAAAAAAAATTGTTTAAGGCATTTTCCTCACTTTATTTTGTCCCCCCCGCCTTTTTTTTAAAGAATTTTAATACTTATTTTTTAGTTTTTGGCGGACACAACATCTTTGTTTGTATGTGATGCTGAGGATCAAAGCCGGGCCGCACGCATGCCAGGCTACCGCTTGAGCCACATCCCAGCCCTATTTTGTCCTCTTAGTAGTTAGCAGTTTGCTATTTCAGTGTTTTGTTGGCTGAACAAACTGATAAATCTCTTGTGCACTGGTATTAAATGTAAATTGTATTGTATATAAAACCATACAGAGGAGTTGGGGTATGGCTTGAGGTAGGAATGATGACTGACTAATTGGCATATGGGATCCTTTTGGGATGACAGAAATGTTCTAAAATGGGATAACAGTGATGGTTTTACAGTTTCATAAATTTTCTTAAAAATTATTAAAACTATTAAATTTGTAAGTTTTTCTTTTGAAGTGTTTGCATTTATTCCAATTCATGTGAAGTCTGAAAACGAAATCTTTTTAAAAAATCCTTTAAAAGTTTCAAAAGTAAACATAGAACTATCTATAATAGAGTACTAGGTAGGGGCTGGGGTTGTGGTTCAGTGGTATGAGGCCCTGGGTTCAATCCTCAGCACAATGAATAGATAGATAGATGGATGTCCATTGACAACAACAATATATAAATATATATATATATATATATATATAAAAGAGTACTGGGTAAACACTTTGGAATTGGCTTTCCCTTATAATGCATACTCAAACGGCTGTTAGAGATAGATATTAGCTTATAAACATGCAGATTTGCAGAAGATAGTTTGAGTAGAGAAAATTGCACAAGTAAAATAAGAAAAGGGAGTCTCAATTGGTAAAATCAAAGATACATACCTGAAAGATAGGCTCTGATAATCCAAGCAATACCCTCTGAGCATTTGTGGGGCCCAAGAATCGATGAACAAGGGAAGACCAGCCCAAGGAAAAACGAAATACAATATCCTCTTGAAAATCTGAACATAACTTGTGGCAATTTAGGTCATAACTGAGGTCAAATTTCTTGCAAGGGATCAATGTATGAAGTTTATTCTGTATACCAGCTGGAAGTAATGGCTTCAAATTTTCTGGAAAGAAGAAAATTTTATTACATTTATTTTAAGAAACAGTAATGTTTGACCTTCAAAGAATATACAAAGGAAAACAAACCGTTTACCAAGAAAGAAAGAAAACAAAACCACACATGATATTGTAGATATAAATATTACCAATAATTTCTTGCTGGGATTGAAGCATTGAGGCATTGACTTCACTGGTGCACCGATCTGCCAAATTTCTTCCCATACCATCTTCTATGTGCTTATTTAACTCCTGTTAACAATGGTAGATGTTCATGTTATTTTTTTCTCCAGAAAGTATATAGATTTTATAAAGACTTAAATGTTTGAGGATAAATTCTGTGGGTTTTTTATTTGATGCTGGGGATGGAACCCAGGACTTCACACTTGCTAAGTATATGCTCTACAACTGACCTACATCCCAGTCCAGCCCCTCGTTACAGTTTTTTAAAAACACATTTAAATTTTTTTTTTTTAATATTAAACAACTTTTAAGATTTTTTTTCAATTTTTTATGTGGTGCTGGAGGTCGAACTCAAGGCCTCATGCATGTCAGGCAAGCACTCCACTACTGAGCTACAGCCCCAGCCCCACTCAGTACAGTTTTCTGTGCAAAATAGTTTACATTCATTACCAGTGCACATGCGTTATAATAGCTTGTATAGTAACTGCCAAGAAGATATTGAAATGGCCAAACCAATAAAATAAATGAATACAAAAGATGATGATGAAAGCATCTCATAACAACTTTTTAATTACACTTTAACTCACATTTTTATATACTTTCAATACACTTGGAGTTGGATGAAACTCAGAACAAAACTCATCAACCAAAACAGACAGTCGACAAATTTCATCTGTCATTGCACACGAAACCTGAGAATATTAAAAAATTAGAGTTAAAAAATTAAAACGAGATTACCAACTACTCAAAAAAATGAGAAAAAGTATCATACTGTTTTTAAGGTAAGGGTTAACATTTTTACCATGATCAAAAAATATGTCCAAGGAAAAACGAAATACAATATCCTCTTGAAAATCTGAACATAACTTGTGGCAATTTAGGTCATAACTGAGGTCAAATTTCTTGCAAGGGATCAATGCATGAAGGTTACTCTGCATACCAGCTTTAATCGTAACATTTTTGTTACCTTGTTCGCTACCTCCTCAGTGACCTCCTTGATTTTTTTCTTAACATCCAAAGTTAAAAGGTTCATCTGGTTTCGAATAAAGTCCAGTCTGTCAATTTGGTCTTCCCTCTCTTCCATTGAATAAACCCTATTATATTATGAAGAGCAATTAACATTCAAGACACACTAGAGTCCCAAAGCAATTAAGCAACGATACTCAAGCATGACCCAAGGAAAAAAGAAATCATGTGCTTCAACACATCAACTAACATTCATTCATGAAATATTTTATAATGATGGATTTGCTATAAACTACACTGTCTCTCTGCCCATGTGAAACTAACTCCTACAAAGGATTGATAAAGACTCTACAAAGCCACTAAACACTTCACAGATATGAACAGTCAAAATAGAACTCAACTGTGATTTTAATAAACAAGTGTCAGCAAACAGTACCCTGGCAAGACAAATCCAGTCATGTGCCAGTTTCATGTTGAAGTTTTCTTAGAATACCAGTACATTCACTCAGTTGCCTATTTTATATATATATATACAGCTTTTACTCTAAAACTGCAAAACTGAGCAGCTGCAAGATAGATAGTACAGCTCAGAAAGCTTACAATATTTTACTATCTGGCCTTTCATAGGAAATTTCGTAGAAGTTTGTTTATCCCTCCATGGCACAAAGACCAAAGGCATGAGACCCTTTTAAGATCTTTGCTAAAGGGTTGCCAAGAGTTAATATTACACAAAGTATCCTCAAATCACATCTTTATGCTATATTTGGTTCGATGTCTCATAGTTTTAAAAAATAAATAATAAGGTCAATCTGGCAACCAAATTTTGGGTACTATAATAAAGCATTTGAGTTGGAAGGGGCTTCTATAACAACACAATCTCATTATAAAAAGGCTACATAGAGGTACAGCACCAGGAATGAGATCAGACTCGGGGTTCACAGCCTTGTGTTCTATACACTGGGCACTTTCTCCTTTTGACACATGTATTCCTGAAAAAAGTACTAAAACCAAACAATAGACTTAGATAGGATATGGGGGCAGGGGGTTTCCAGAAAGAATAAAATTTCAATTTTTTACCTCCTCTTGGATTTTAATCTTTGATGCTTTGTTATGTTTCCTTGAGCTGGCTTAAGCCCACTAAAAGTACAATTGAGGCTTAACATCATTACTTCTGAAAACATATCTAATAACATCCTAATCTTTGCTTCAAGTATACCAAGTTAGTGAGAATTATACTTTTCAACAATACAGTTAGTACTTAAAGGTTTACATTTTCAACTTTAAACAAGAATGAATCATGGGTTGAATGCAAAAAGAGGATCACCTGATTTGGAATCCTTCAGAAAATTCTGCTTGAAGAATTTGTTCTTCCACTGCTTTAAAGATATTTTAAAACCACTAAACATTCTAAAATCGCAATTCACACACATAAATGTAGTGATCCAGGAAATATAAACAATGTGTTCAAACAGGTCACAGAATTAATCAATATTCATATTTTCAAACATTTAAAAAGCACACAAGTAGCCAGGTGTGATGGTGCATGCCTATAATCCCAGCAACTCAGTAAGGTGAGGCAGGAGGATGACAAGTTCAAGGCCAGTTTCAGCAACTTAGGAAAGCTGTAAGCAACTCAGGGAGACCCTGTCTCAAAAAATAAAAAGGACTAGGGACATAGCTCAGTAGTCAAGTGACCCCTGGCTTCAATTCTCAGCATCAAAAAAAAAAAAAAAGATATACACAAGTAGGTATCAGTAAAATTCACAAGACTTGATTTTAGTGCACAAAACTATAGTACAATTTTACAATTTAAAAACTTAGTCTTAACAAAAGTCTGATATAGAAAAACTAACATTTTTATGTTGCAATAAAATGAACTCATACCTTTTCTCTGCTGCTGCCACGTTTACTGAATCCATTATGTTTTTCACAGTATCTAGTATCTGTTTAGCTCTGATAGTGTGCTGTTCAAACTTTGTTTTCACTGCTGACTTCGAGATACACTCCTGCGAGGGGCCCAAGCCATAACACATTACTGTAATTCCATCACAACATTTTCAGGAATTTAAACACAAAAACTTGCTGATTGTAACTTAAACCAAAACAGAAACAAGGGTAGAAATAAAACAAAAAAAACAAACACACAATAAACACAACTTAAAATTACAAAGGTTAAAAAAATTAAAAGCTTCAAAAGTAAAAAGAATTTTAACAGCAAGTTCTTATCTTTGTGTATTTTTACACAGTAATGTGGCATGGTTTGACTAACATTTTAAAAATAAATGGTACTATATTTTCAATGTTAAAAAAGGTTTCCCCATCAGAATTACCTATTTGGATCATATTATACAATTCTAATCCATCTCTCTTATTTTTCTCATACTTATATAACCTATAAAGTTCTTAAATGAGTTTTGAATTAGAATACTAATTTAAAAAATTGGTTGATATGAGGGCTGGGGATATAGCTCAGTTGGAAGAGTGCCTGCTTTGCATGCACAGGGCCCTGGGTTTAATCCCCAATACCATTAAAAAAAAAAAATTAGTTGAGTAATATGGTGATTCAAAAAGCTACCAAAAAGGACTTCTACAGAGTAAAATGTCAACAATTTGAAAAATAATATTTAACAACCTAGGTAATATTTTAAGTTATTTACAGAAAAATATCTATAGCTACTTCAAAGACTATTATCACTAGATGACAGTGTGGTGCACACTGGTCTGAATGATGCCCTATACCTTATTTGTTTCACCTTCAAGCTAACTGCAGCTCATAAACCATCAATAGCTGTACAAATTAACTAGTGTTTTAAAAATAAAGTACATCAGAATGCATCACATTTAGTAATGGACACAATTATTTGTGAAATTTTTGCTTGAATTTTCAATATATGCAATATTACTGATCTAAATTTATTTTTACTGTGATTCATCAAGTTTATCAAACTATAATATTACAATTGAACTCATTTTTTTTACTTCATAGAAAGTCAAATTCTATAGTGACAACATTTGAAAACTATAGGGGTTTACGTAGAAAAGACATTCAGTCTGAACAATTTAAGAAATGCTAGCCTGAGCCACATCAGTACCTACAACAATACTTCACAGGAGACATGTTTATCTTCTATGACAATTTTTTTTTTTTTGGAGGGGAGAATGCCAGGGATTGAACTCAGAGGCACTCCACCACTGAGCCATAACCCCAGCCCTATTTTGTATTTTATTTAGAGACAGGGTCTCACTGAGTTGCTTAGTGCCTCACCATTGCTGAAGCTAGTTCTGAACTTGTGATCCTCCTTCCTCAGCCCCCCGAGGTGCTGGGATTACAGGTGTTTGCCACTGCACCCAGCAATGATTTTTTTAGAATTATGGTTATATCACAATTCCCTAAGATGGATACTTCTGTAAAAGTATTATATTTAGTTGTTTATATATTTAGCTAGTACAAATTGTTAATTACATCCTGAAGCTCATTATTGTCCCTCCTTTGTAAAAATAAATAGCTTTCAAGGTTTAAAAGGTATTCACTTGGCACTGAAGTATTATGTTTATTATTCTGAAATGAATATGTTACATGCTCATTAAATGTACTACTTGGCCAGGCCGGGTGGTGCATGCCTATAATCCCAACAGCTTGGGAGGCTGAGACAAGAGGAACACAAGTTCAAAGCCAGCTTCAGCAATGGCAAGGAGCTAATGAACCCACTGCCTCTAAATAAAAAATACAAAATAGGGCTGGGGATGTGGCTCAGTAGTGGAGTGCCCCTGAGCTCAACCCCAGTACCCACCCTCAAAAAAACAAAAAATAAAAAAATAAATGTACTACTTATAACTTAGACTCAGCCCTGTCTCTAAAACTATGTATGCATTTCATTCAAATAGAAAGCCTTTAATCTTTCTCCCCTCTCCAGTATTTTGAGGTATAAAAAACAGAACAATTCACTTCTTTAGGGATAGGGCACGTGAATAAAATTCATTTATAAAGACAACTCAGCCCATTCATTTCTTGATTGGTCTACCTTCACTTTTGCCCACGGCGAAGCTCATTTACACATCATTCATTTTCACTAATCTTCAAAATATTAGTGGTATGCATTTTAAGTATCCTATCCCATATATATCTAAAACAAAGGTTAAACATTCCAGAATGTTTCCTTCTATAAAACCACCAATAATTACCTAATAGTAAATGTCTGAATTGTAAACTACTTATTTTTTAATAACCAAAACACAACTTGAATTTTATTTTAAATAGCTGTCTCATAAATGTGCCAAACTAAGCTCCACAAAATTATAATAACATAAAAATAATTTTAAAAGAAAAAGGTTAAAATAAAATTTATGTTCCTCGATGAAGTAAATCTAGATATCAGCAATGAAGATCCAAATTCGTAGATAACAGCACAATGTTAGAGCTAGACTAGACAGAAATGAAAAGATCTTGAAAAGTTATTTGGTAAATATGTTATTTTTTGATTCAAAAACACAATAATGAATAAATATAAAAAAGAAAAACAATCTTTTTCTAATTAAAAAGTATCCTAAACTGCTATTCCCATTTATCTGCAGGATATTAAAAGGCAGACTAATATGCTAATGAATCTCCATGGGAAAATATACAGCTTATAGAGTTCCTAGATTTATTAGAAACTCTAATTTCCAGAAAGTTAAAAATACTATTATAAACCAATTTAAATTCCCTCATGTCAGAATATCCTATAGGCTCCTTTAAAAACTTAATGATTGAGATTCAAAATAGTAATCATGCCAATTAAGTTAATTTTCTGATGTCCTAATAACATAAAAGTTGATGATCATATACTATTATATGTATAGTTTGTTATTAATATGTAACTAAAACAACAAAAATAAACTGCTTTTTTCTTCTAATGAACTGTTTTTTTTCTTCTAAAAACAGGAGCACCTGCATAGCATGCTCAAGCCCCAGATTCAATCCCCAGCACTGCAAAATATATAAATACACACACACACAGAGAGAAAGAGAGAGAGAGAGAGAGAGAATAAGAAACTAGTTCCCAAATCTACCTGATTACTGCAATCACTTGGGGAACTTTGACTATACATAGATTCCTAGGCAAATTCCAGCCCAACTAGATCAAAATTTCTGGGAACCTCAGGTGCCTGCAGTTCTCCAAAGTAACTCATGTGATTTTAATAATCAGCTAGTTTGGGAACCAATGCTCTATAACACACATCTTTTATTCCTCTCCTTCCTGCCCCTTCAAGATATTCTGGGAAAGCAAAAGGTGTACCATGAACCAATATGAAAGATATGTAAATGGACAAAATAGTATGATTTGGTAGAAAAAAGAATTATAAACATTCACTATATATATATATATATATATATATATATATTTTTTTTTTTTTTTCCCTTGTCAATAAATACAGACAAGGAAACAGAACAATACATGCTTCTCAACACATTTTCCACATGGATGAAGTAAGTGGAAGGCATGAGGAAAGTATCAATTCTCTTGTGGAAAAAAAAAGAAAGAAAATAAACAAACAATATTCTACGAGTAACTGGGAATCCATGTATATCCTACGGCTTGGCTTGAGAGGACATCTACTGATATTGCAGGAACCTCTGAAAAAGTAGAGTTTTTACTAAGGTAGCATATAGTGAGTTTTCTTTCTTAAACACTTTGTCTTCATATGTCTAAAGGTCTTTCCTCCTCTTATCAATTTAAAGATAAGGAAAAAATAAGCAAATTTTTAAAATTTTAAAAATTCTGCCAAGCACATTCAATTTTCAAGTCTGTCCTACTAAGGCAATTACCACTTAGAAAGAGGAATAATTACAGATGCCAGATTTCTAATTCTAAAGTCTTTGTGTTCATTCATAAGTGAGAAGTTGATATGGAATCTATGCAGTACTATATTAAATAGGGCTATGGAAGGTTTTTAGAAGATTAATCTTAAGAACTTTTTAGTCAAATGTAGGATTTTTAATGTCTCTGAATACTCAAGTGCCTACACTATAAGAGATTAATTATCTTCTCTCCCCAATACTATACACACATCAGTCACTCACACACTTTGGTAGTTTCCCACCAGATTCCTAGTGTTGGAGCTGTATCTTAATTATTTTCTATTAACTCACTTGTTCAGAACATTTGATACAAAATGAGAATGAATAGGTTGCAATACACTTTAGAAATGTTGTAAAAGTTTATCAAATGACATTAAACATGTCCTATATATCTCCATGAATAGTATGGTATCAAAAAAAAAAAAAAAGAGAGAGAGGATGATTTTCACTTTGCTCTCTACTCCTTCCAACAGCAATTACATTTGTTTGCTCTTGCTTCAAATAACTGAACACCAAGAATTTCATACATTGCACAACACAAGCAATAATGAAAAAACTTTCTCACTTATAGATACATAAGGAAAAAGAATAAGGAAGAAATTATAATCTTTAATTCTCAATTCTTACAGATCATCCATTTTGCTGGGCTTCCTTTCTTCCAACTTTCCTTGTTTCACTTGCTGTGTCAGTAACTACACTAAATAACAGCAGAGGTTATTGAAAGATAGATAGTGAAAATGAAGTTATAATCACTCTCCAGTCAATTCAGGAGTTTTGCATTATTTGATACATTGACAAAATTCCTACCTCAAAAATTTGTTCAAAATTCTGAAATTCCTGTAATCTTGCCTGAAATCCTTCAGCAAGTGCCCCACCTGTAATATACAGGCAAAGACTTTTTTAAATCTAATATATCAGTCCCTTTTATCCATGAGAAATATGTCCCAAGACCCCTAGGGGATGTCTGAAACTGCAAGTAGTACTGAACCCCATATAAACTTTATCTACACATATATATACAAATTTGATGCCTTTTCCACCTTAATCAAGCATTTATCATGCACTGTGGCTGAAACTTTTGAAGCTGGAAGTACAAATTTCTTTTTCTTCTTCACAATTTCAGTTAGAAGAGTAATTCTTATGTAGATCTTAGCAACAACAACCTCAGCATACAATATTTTTTCTTTATTAAATCAACTTTTCACTTAAAATAAGCACTTTATAGCATCTCTCTGGTGTATGTCAATTGCGAGCATCAGTAACTATTTTTGCTCTTTAGGTCATTACTAAGTAAGGGTTGCTTGAACATAAGCTCTGTGATTACTAAGCAATCAACATGTTAACCAAGATGGCTGAGTAGTGTATGGAAACCTTGAACAAAAGGATGTTCCGTGTTGTCTGGAATGGACAGACTTCAAAATACTATTCAGTGCACAATTTAAAATTAACGATCTGTCTATTTCTAAAATTTTCCATTTAAAACTTTCAGACCATATCTGACCATAGAATACTGAAACCACAGTAATAAGAGGAGGACTACTGTATACAGCTAGATTTCCAGCATAATATTGTTTATATATATATATATATATATATATATATATATATATTTAAAAGGAAAACCTATTATTAATACATACCACCTTCTGGCATCCCCTGTATTTTGTGCTTTCTAGCACTAAGAACTTCCTTTGCTGAAACAAAGAAGATACGATTTTGTGCTTCTAAACGATCCACTACTTTGAGCTCCTCTACCAAGAAATGCAGGCATCTTTCCATGTGTTGTCTGCGTACCTACAAAGAATATTAAAGAATTCTAATAATTTAAATAAACATAACCAATGAACATAGATCTATACTATACTTCATTTACAATGATAGTATAGGAATAGTCCCATATACCTAAATAAATCCAGAATATTTTAATAAATAAAGTACAAACTTGACAAGAAATCTTTCTTTTAATGATCTTCCTTTTGAACATATATTTAAAATTCTAACAAAACATCAAATATTATACAAACATCAAATATTATACAACCATTATAAAACATACTGCCGACAAATGTTAATATTTAATGGCATGGAAATGTCAAATCTGTATTAAGGATATACATGATTTTATTACAAAAAATAATGAGTATATAGATGTATATTAATTAATAATAATTAATAATAGTGGCAAGCTGGGCCCAGTGATGCATGCCCAGTCCCACCAGCTAGGGAGGCTGAGGCAGGAGGATCTGGGTTCAAAGCCAGCCTCACCAAAATCCAGGTGTTAAGCAACTCATTGAGACCCTGTCAATGTGGCATATTGGTTGAGTGCCCCTGAGTTCAATTCCCAGTCCCTCCTCCAAAAAAATTAATAATAGCAGCAGAGAAGCAAAGCCCATAAAAATCAGTGGCATTTTAATTTATTCCTTGTTTTCCTTTTCTTCTCTTCTACTAGACACTGAACCCAGGGATATTTTACTTTTGAGCTATATCCCCTGATCATTTTTTCAAACTTAATTCTGAGAGGGTCTTGGTAAATTGCTGAGGCTGGCCCTGAACTTGTGAGCCTCCTGCCTCAAATGGTGCCACACCTAGCCCTTATTATTCTTTTATTTTCTAAATTTTCAACAATGAAGCTATTAATACCTTTGAAATCAGAAAATAAGTGCTACAAAAAATTGGCTAAAATTAAGCTGTTTTGTATGTGTGTGTAAATAAGAAAGACTGATATGGTTTAATGGAAATCATTAAATTATAACTTGGGAGGCTGAGGCAGGAGGATGATGAGTTCAAAGGCAGCCTCAGCAAAAGCAAGATGCTAAGCAACTCAGTGAGACCCTGTCTCTAAATAAAATACAATAGGGCTGGAAATGTGGCTCAGATGTTAAGTGCTCCTGAGTTCAATCGCAGTTACCACCCCCCCCCATTATAGTCCCAATTAGAAGAAAAATAATCAGTTATAGCTTTTTGCTTTTTATGAGCTATGGAAAATGCAATCAGAGTGTATAAAATGAGGCTCTCTTAATTTTGAAATCAGAACATAAACAGTTTATTTTCTCTTATTATTAACAAAATAATTACAGGATACAATACCATATATCAATGAGAATAAACATAATACAGATGCCTAGGACAAACACAATGTTGAACAAAAGAAAACAGACACAAAGGTAGATACTATACAATTCTATCACATAAAGTTGAACAACTAGAAAAATTAATCTATGTGTTAGAAGTCATTTTAGGCATTTAATTCTTGGGAGAGAAGACAGAGGACAGGAGAGACTATGAGGGGGGATTCTGGGTATTAGGAATCTTGTGGTTTTTTTATTTGGACTCTCACACAGGAGTTTTAAACTTATGAAATTCAAAGAGCTGGATACTTAAATGATTTATCTATGTATTTTTCTGTTACTTTATACTTCAATAAAAAGTTAAAAAGAAAAAAAGTTTCTCAAGTACTGAAATGATTAGATAGTACTTTATAACAATTTTTCTTCAAAATAGTTTAATATTTTGGTGTCTATCACTAATCAACTTTACGTATTCTGTAATCATATTCTTTTCACAAGAGAATACTTCTTATAATGTTCTATGACATACTTTTCTCATACAAGTATGTATTGAAAGTATTCTCAGACATGACTGTATTTAAAAATTTACAGGAAAAAAATAACTTACATCTTCCATATATTCTGGCTCTGATGCAGAAGCATCCCAACGATTATTCAGTATGAAAATATTAGGCTTGGAAAGTCGTTCATTCACTTTGTGAAAAAAATGTTTCTCCTGTAAAACATTAAAAACAAACAGTAGGGCTGGAGTTATAGGTCAGTGGTAGTGTGCTTGTGTAGTACATGTGAGGCACTGGGTTTGATCCTTAGCACCATATAAAAGTAAAATAAAAATAAAAGTATTGTGTCCATCTACAAATAAAAATATTTTTTAAAAAACAGTATATTCACTTTTAAATGATACTTTCTATTTATATTTGAAATTTTTACTTGAACCATTTATACAATAATGATCAACATCCACTGATAAAGGATCCCAAAACACCATATGCACATTAAATGTTTCAAAGATGAGAAAATTAACATGTAAGAAGGCAAAAGTGATAACTGCTATTGCTCTTGCCACGAGTCCTTTTGAATTTAACCAATATTTATCAGACTCTACTACATGCAAGATATAATTGGAACTGTTGGATACAACAATCCATGCTCTCAAAAGCTACCTAAAATCTATTTTTTTTTTTTTTTTGGTACTGGAGATTGAACTCAAGGGCACTCAAACACTGAGACACATCCCCAGCCCTATTTTGTATTTTTTATTTAGAGACAGGGTCTCACTGAGTTGCCTAGTGCCTTGCCTTGCTGAGGCTGGCTTTGAACTCATGATCCTCCTGTCTCAGCCTCCTGAGCTGCCCTAAAATCTTTTTTACGAGTTATTAATAATAATGTAAACTACTTACATGCATGGTGGCACACACCTACAATCCCAGCAACTTGGGAGGCTGAGGCAAAAGGATCACAAGTTCAAGTCCAGCCTCAAGAAGTTAGGGAGGCCCTAAGTCACTTAAAGAGACCTTGTCTCAAAATGAAAAATAAAAAAGGCTGGGGATGACTCAGTAGTTAAGCACTGCTGGGTTCAATTCCTAATACCAAAAAACAAAAACAAAAAACAAAAACAACCCAAAAAAAGACAGCATAAATGTAAGATATAGTAGTGTACCCGGTAACTCCAACTACTCAGGGAATTGAGGTAGGAGGATCACAAGTTCCAGGCTACCTTGGGCAACTTAATAAGTACCAGTCTCAACATAAAAACCCAAAAAATAAAGGGCTAGAGATGTAATTCAGTGCTTATCTAGCATTTGCAACACCCTACGTTCAGTCCTTCAGTCCCCAGTACTACCAAAAACAAAACAAAAAAACCCATAAACAAAGGACCAAGAATCTTCAATATTTAACTTCTTCTGTGTTTGTGGAAGAGATCTATAGACACAAGATAAGGTGACTAGGCTGGGAGTGTGGCTCATTGGGATAGCACTTGTACTTTCATAAACATCATGTGTAAAGCCCTACGTTTAATCCCCAAAATCCAGACAGATATCCTGGATAATCTAAATTTAACAGCAGTCTAAAGTGTATCCTGGTAAACTGGAACCTACAATATATACAGGTAAAGCTGAAAAAGGGTAACAAAACTGAAAATATGAAAAGCTTTGCCTGATAAATGGTAGAAAGTGGGAGTGGTTTGTGCTTTATGGTCCTATGGAAACACAAATGCTTTCATTCACCCAATTTTAGATTTCTTTCTAATACATGATTTGGATTTCACTCACTTTTTGGAATTAAAATGAATATCAATTAGTTGACTGACCCCAAACACAGTAATATGATTATATCCTACCGTGTTCATTAGTGTTGATTCCGAGTTTGCAACCAAAACAAAGACATCAGCATCTAGGCAAAACTTATCAATCCAGCTATCCAGTTCTGTTGTAACATCTGTGCCTGGACTAATAGGAATGAAATAAAGATTGAATTATATGAAATTTTTTTAAAAGAAAATTTGGGTTATACAATTTTGTTTAGACTTTCATGTATTATTTGAAGCCTAAAGGACCATGATTACTATGATTCCTAGGAAATTTTAATAGTAATTTTTGACAAAGCAAGTAATATGATCAATTTTTAAATCTTCTTAATCTTTATGTTCTAAAAGATTGAAAAATAAAATAAGTACTGAAAAACAAAACAAACTAGGCTAATAGATAATTAAAAAATGAGGCTCTGCGAGGTATATCTGGTTCAGCTCAGAGATTTAAGTGCTTTTAAAAGCACAAATAATAAAAAATAAAATACCCTCTGGTAGATATAAATTTAATATACCATCTATACTATAAAAATTACAGTGAAGGATTTGCCTGTTGTATATCTTGACTGGAGGGATTATGGATATAGTTCAGCTATGAAATAAAGCAAAATTGACTAATATTATATTTAAAATATTTTGATTTCACAAGAATCTTCTCTCTCCTTTGAGTTATCCCACTGATTATAATATGAAACACTTTTCCAATAAGGAAAACCCATCATCAAAAACAAATGGTTCATATAAAACACTAAAATTTTAACTGAATAAAGAACACACCAAAATTTTTAAAAACATTAAATACCTTTCTTAGCTAATGATAGTGATAACTGATAGGCATAATCATTTTATTAAGAATCAGTATAGTGGGATGATTTTTAAAACATCACAAGGACTGAGACATAGCTCAGTGGTAGAGCGCTTGCCACTTGCCTTCCATGCATAAGGCCCTGGTCTCAAATCCCATACCACAAAATAAATTAATTTAAAAAATAAAAACTGTTGGAGGGCTGGAGTTGTGGCTCAGAGGTAGAGCGTTCACCTAGCATGCATGAGGCACTGGGTTCAATCCTCAGCACCAGGTAAAATAAAATAAAGACATTGTGTCCACCTATAAGTAAAAACTAAATATTTAAAGGGCTGGAGATTTGGCTCAAGCGGTAGCGCGCTCGTCTGGCATGCATGTGGCCTGGGTTCGATCCTCAGCACCACATACAAACAAAGATGTTGTGTCTGCCAAGAACTAAAAAATAAATATTAAAATCCTCTCTCTCTCTTTCTCTTTCTAAAAAAAAAAAAAAAAACTGTCATAAATGTAAATTAATCAAAGAGCACTGAAAAAAAAATCCAAAAGCATTCTATTAGCTCTTGAAAAACAAAAAGTTGTATGAGTTTTCCAATAAAGTTATTTTGGGAAACTGAAGAACCAAGTCATAGGCCGGGTGTGGTGGCTCACACCTGTAATCCCAGTGGCTTGGGAGGCTGAGGCAGGAGAATCATAAATTCAAAGCAGGCCTTAGCAATTTAATGAGACCATCTTAAAATAAAAGAAAAAAGGGTTGGCAATGTGGCTCAGTGATTAAGTGGCCTTGGGTTCAATCCTTGGTACAAAGAAAAAAAAAAGAACCAAGTCTTGAGCTGAGGATGTAGCTCAGGGGTAGAATGCTTGCCTAGCATGCACAAGGCCATGGGTTCAATTCCCCAGTAAGGCACATGCATGATACAAAAAGAACCAAGTCACTATTGGCTAAGAAAAATATTTAAAGTTATTACCTCTATATATCTAGTTATTACTCTAGATATCGAGAGTTAGACAATTTGTAACTTCCAACCATTTATCCAAACTATAAAATTGTCTTAAGGAACCCTCCAAAATGAATATCTTTTAGAATTTCTTCTAACAAAATTAGACTATACAACTTGAAAACAGAAACCAACACTCTGAAATGAGACCAAGTAGCAACTGAACATTTGAAGTTTTGTGTAGCACATGCTATAAACAGCATTATTTTATTAAATAAACGTATACCCAGAGAAAAAACAGTTCATATGTAATTTTACCTGTCTACTAAAACCAAGTCATCTCTCAATAGGGCACATTTTGCCTTTGGCCAAAACACATGCACAAGACAGCCAGCTTTCAAGTCTTTGTCCATATGGAGGGCATGGGCCAGCTGATTAACTGTCTAAAGCAGGAGAGGAAACAAAAAAATTATACTTGTAATAAAAACTTTTTAAAGATTTAAATATTCTGATTTGGCACAATATCATTTTTGCAAAAGACAGAACTTCAAATAATTTGAAATAAAAACATCTGAACAATGTTAAGAAACCTCAGCTTTGAAATAATACAGTAGGGAAAAAATGGTTTCCTTCAAAGAGTTTACTCATACTATCTTACAAAATCATCATGGTTGGAAATATTCTAAGTGACCCAACAAATTGAACTCTAGCAATGGAATCCTATGCAACTCCTGAAAGTGACACTGGTTTTACAAATCATTATTTTGTAATCTTTGTTCTTTTGGCCTGTTTGCATTCTCTGACTCTTCTAAAACCAATATGTATTGATAAGTATCAAAAGAGAAACATGAGAAGAGATATTGTTATTAAAATAGTTTTAAAATTCCTATAGGAATAGTGGAAGCAATATAAAAAGTCAATAAATATTTTTTTTTCCCTCGGTACTGGAAATTAAACCCAGGGGAGCATTATCACTGAGCTAGGTTGCACAGGCTAATAAAATTATGATAGCAAAAGTACCTATCTAACAGAATTGTGATGAAGTTTAAGTTATTATAAGTGCTTAAGATAAGCTCTTATAATAACTTAAACTTAAGTTCTAAACTACACAAGAATCAAAGTTTATTTATATTGCAAAGCAAACTTCTACTTGAGGTTAACAAATTTAAATGTGGGAGTAGGGGAGAGGAGGAATAAAGCAATGAAGGAACAAAATTGGAAGTAGAAAACGAAGATCAGGAAAAAAGAGAAAATTTCTTTAAAATATCTCACAATATATTTGCCCTTGAGAATCTAAAGCTACAAATAAGTATGAATTATGGCTTGGTAAAAATCCTAATTACAAAATATTAGTGATTCCTGTACAGGTTAAAAGTTTGAAAAGTATTTTCATAAACATAATTTTTTCTCATAACAAAAGTGAAGGGTACAATCAGTCCAAGAAGGTAAACTAATATAGACCATTATCTAATACTAAGTCAAACAGCAAACCCATAGAACTAGACATATGACTTTACCTTCAGTTTAGCAAAACCTAAAATGGCAAGAATCTTCAATATTGAACTTCTTCTGTGTTTGTGGGAGAGATCTATAGACACAAGATAAGGTGACTAGGCTGGGAGTACTGCTCACTGGGATAGCACTTGTACTTTCATAAATATCATGTGTAAGGCCCTACGTTTAATCCCCAAAGGTGGGGAAGGGTATCTATAATGAGACACTGCCTTACCAATTCCTTTCAGCTCAGAGCTATCATCTTACAACCTAATTTCTATTTTATTCTTTTATTGGCTGAAGGAGTATGGTGACACTGAATTAGAAATTTGTGAAAGGCATTGTGTCCAACTACAACTAAATTAAAAAAAAAAAAAAAAGGAAGAAATTTGTGAAAGGGCTAGGGATTAGCTCAATGGTAGAACCTTTGCCTAGCATGTGCAACGTCAAGGAAGGAAGGGACTGAGGGAAGGAGAAACAAATCAATTTGTGAAACTAGGGAATTGTAATAGTCCTTATTTAATAAATCTATAACATTTATTTACAAATATGGTTAATAACTTCTCCTAAAGTAAGACACAGTTAAGGACAGGTTTTATTCTTTCAATAATTTCACTCTGAAAGTGAAAGACTTTTACAAGAACTAAAATATCAATGATGCCTTTAAAAGTTATAAATAAAAATATTAACAATACTTCCATCTTCTGCAATGTAGCCATCTTATAAAATTTTAAAACTTCAAGGACACTAATGCTGGTATACCATGTTGCTAAAGGTTAAATACTATACCTTCACACTCTTTTTTTCATCTGATCCTTCTGTCATAAGATAAGCTTTATCTCCATCAGTTCCTTCAACACTTAGGAAGCAATTGGTTGTATGGCCAATCCCACTAGGGAGAACTTTGTCCCATAACATTGCATTGATAACAGAGCTCTTCCCACTGCTTGTTCTAAATATACAAAATCATGAAAAACAAAACATTAACAATAAAAAAGTTAATTCTTTCACTAGGTTTCAAACCAACTTTTTCAAAATTCCAATTTCATTGGAAGTTCATCAGATTGTATTTTTTGTTAAAAAAATAAAAAAAAGTTAACCTCACTTAAATATTAAGAATGTATATTTAAAGTAGGAGCAGAGAACACCAGAAAACAAACCCCACCTTTTTCATATATCTATCCTTAATTTTTCTTTCTCAGTTCTTGTGGAAATTTCAAATCACAAGTCAAAATTCTGTAATGCTCCTCCCATTATAAAAATGGGGTCTAATGTCTCATCATCTTAAATCTGGGCTGATTTGTGACTGCTTCAACAAATAACACACGTCAGAAGTGACACTGGGTGACTTCCAAGGCAAGGCATAAAAGGCAATGAAGCTTCTGGACTGTTCACTGGATCACATGCACTTGGAACGTTGCCATGTAAGAAGTCCAATTACTCTGAATCTGCTGCACTACGAGAAAGTCAAGCTAAACAGAAAGGTCCAGCTAAATGCTCTAATTGAAAGCCCTATTCTTCTACTCTTCTCAGGCAAGTACCAGGCATGTGAGTAAAAAGATTTCAGATGATTCTAAAACTCAGTTGTTAAACCTCCTCCAAATCTTCATGAGGCTCCAAATACCATGGAACAAGGAAAGACAAGACATCCCTGCTGTGCCCTGTCTGAATTCTTGACTCAGAATCAGTGAACATAATAAAATGGTTATATTTAATTTGCTAAGTTTGGGATAATCTGTTATGCATTTATACTTCTGAAGACACTGAAACCCTAAGAACACCTCATACCACTTTAAGAGCTTGCTTTCCAATCAGCTCAAAACCCAGAAATTATTCAGAGCCTTTTGCTTCACTGCAAAAACAGCATCTTTATGGTACATGCTTCACCTCTTTCTCTCAGTCTGAGTCATACTCTACTTGTGTTATGGATATTGCTCCTCACTTCCTCCCTAAGGAACCACTTCATCTTAATTATCTCAACAGTGCTCCCATTGCCACTACACACATCTTACAATGACACAGATGACCTCTCTCAAAATTAATCCTTTTAATGACTGCATGAAGCTTTGCTGCAATGATCCTCAAGAACAGTCTGGGTCCCCCCATCCCCATCAGAATCATCAGGTAAGCCCACTAATGATGTAGATTCCTAAGATACACTGTAAACCTACAGAATCAGAGTCTGGTAGTGCTCCCTGAATGATTCTTATGTGCACTGAAACTGGAGACACTGTCACCTTGTCTTCCCAAACATTAAAGAAAAAACAATTGTTGGGGGTGGGGGTCCTTCCCAAAGGCACCATGCAATTCTATAGCAGACACCAATGTTGTGTCCTTTAATTCTTTTCTGACATTATCTGCCTAGAGATAGTGTCAGATCCTACAGGTCAAGAGCTTAGTCTCCCAAGTCCATCCCCCAATTTAGATACCAAATGAAAAGTTCTAGGTTATGGTCTGTGCTTCTGACCAAAAAAGGTTTAAGTTAGGGTTCCCTTAAACCCCCTTCCTGGGTCCAATAATTTGCTAGGACAGCTCCTGGAACTCAAGGAAACACTTTACTTCATTTATTAAAAGGATATTATAAAGGACAGATGAGGGCTGGGGATGTGGCTCAAGCGGTAGCGCGCTCGCCTGGTATGCGTGCGGCCCGGGTTCGATCCTCAGCACCACATACAAAGATGTTGTGTCCACCAAATACTAAAAAATAAATATTAAAAATTCTCTCTCTCTCTCCCTCTCTCTCCTCTTTCTCACTCTGTCTTTGAAAAAAAAATAAATAAAAAATAAAGGACAGATGAATAGTCAGATGAAGAACTAGACAGGGCAAAGTAGGAGGGAAAATATCCATTCCCTCTTGGGATGTTCAACCCTGCCAACACTTTCAGCAACCTGGAACCTCATGAATCTGGATTCCGAGTTTTTAGGGAGCTTAATCTCCAGCCCCCAGCCACCCACCTTCCTGGAAGTTGGTATGTTGAGGCTAAAAGTTCCAAACTTCTTATTACTTAGTCTTTCTGATGACTGATCCCATCCTTAAGGTAGGCAGGGGCTCCACCCTAAGCTACTATATTAGCATAAACTCAGGTTTATTCATAAGAGGCTCATTCAAAATAAGAAAAGCTATTCTTATAACTCAGCAAATTCCAAGGGTTTTAGGAACTCTGTGACAGGACCAGGGTTCAAAGACCAAATATATTTCTGGCTATATCCAGGCAACACACACTTGTCATCCCAACTACTCAGGAGGTTGAGGCAGGAGGATTGCAAGTTCGAGGCGCGCCTCAGCAAATTAGGGAAACCCTGTCTCAAATTTTTAAAAATGAAAAGGTCTAGGGATATAGCTTCGTAGTACAGTGCCCCTGGGTTCAATCCCTGGTACCAGGAGGTAAATAGAGCAAATATATTTGTTTACATTGTGTACCAATTCTAATTTTCCTTTTACCTGTCTAGAATCTCTGTTCCTGAAAGGTTTCTCATCCTCTCCCTAATTCGTTGTCTTTCCTTTTCAAGACACCACCCTTTTCATATTGAAAGCTAATACAGATGTTCCTCAACTTATGATGGGATTATACACGAATAAACCCATAGTAAATTGAAAATACCATGTTGCTGAAAATTCACTTAATGCATGTAACCTCTTCAACATTACAGTTTACCATCATATAGACTACAGTTGTTTTTATTTGTAATCATGGGGCTGACTTGGAGTTGTGGCTTGCTGCCACTATCCTGAGTCTGGAGAGTATTATTTCATACATCACTAGCCCAGGAAAAGATCAAAATTCAAAAGGTAATTGCAGCTGAGTACACACTGCTTTTGTACCACAGAGAAGTCAGAAAAAAAAAAAATCACTAATAGAACCATGGTAAATTAAGGACCAGCTGCTTGGACCTACCTATTTCTCCTTCTCAAGTAGTACAGCTTGAGTCACTGCCTCTTCAGGAGGCTTCTTCCCACTCCTACTCCACCCTAATCTGAGGTACAACCTCTTTTATGGAGCCATCTCCTATCAAACTCTTGTTGCCAAGTGTAAGAAGCAGAAAATGAAAACACAAAATAATGGAACTTTGTAAAAAGCTTTGAAGGACATAAGCAGGGTGCTTCAAGAAAGAATGACTGAGGGGCTGGGATTGTGGCTCAGCAATAGAGGGCTCGCCTAGCACAGGCAGGACCCGGGTTCAATCCTCAGCACCACATAAAAATAAAGGCACTGTGTTGCGTCCACCTACACCTAAAAAATAAATGTTTAAAAGAAAGAAAAAGAAAGAATGACTGAATGCCAGGTATAGTGGCATACATCTGTAATCTCAGCAACTTGAAATGCTGAGACAGGAAGATTCCAAGTTCCAGACCAGCCTCAGCAACTTAGCAAGGCCTTCTCTCAAAATAAAAAAAATAAATAAAAAGGGCTGGAGAGGCGGCTCAGTGATTAAGCATCCCTCATTTCAATCCCCACTATCAAAACAAAAAAAAAAAAGAAGAAGAAGAATTGTGTAGGAATTTCTTTGGCAGAGTAACAAGGGAAGGCTTCTGAAGTATTAATATTTAGGATAAAATCTGCAGAGTAATCTAGACAGAGGAAATTGCAAGTACAAAAGCCCTAAGATGGAAAGCAGAAGACCTATGAGGTTAGTTCAGTAAATAAATGCTCCTACTGGTACTGAGGTAGGATAGAATAAAAGAAATAGAAGAGAAACAGAAAGGAAGGGCAAGGAAATAAAATTTTAATTCAGAAGTTCTAAATATTTTTCCAGGCCTCTCATTCACCAAGCCAATCTCTCTCCCAGGCCTACCATTCCCAAATTTCTGGGAAATCTATAAATCTTAAATTTGTAAATCTTAACCATAAATTCACTTATGATAATTACCTTGTGCATTGTTAAACAGCCCACCAGATTAGCCAAAGAGACACAATATTTTGAAAAACTTATAATTTAGAGAAACTTTCCAACATTATCTATTGATCAGATAATGAACACCACATTGGCCTAAGGATTCTAAGAATGACCAAAACACCATAAGCCATCGAGCACCAGACTGTTATCATCCCTACATATCTTTCCATACCCACCACTAACAAAATTTCATATAAAAGAGCCAGGAACCCCAAAAGTGCATCTCTCATACTTCAGATGGCCCACATTCTCCCTTGAACATGTATCTGCATTCCTAAATAAATCTGTGTATGCCTCTGCCTGGTGTGTGCTGAAATTCTTTTTCATCATTCTGGACCTATCTAGTTCTAAGCTGAGTTCCTGCTTCTCTCCCAGAAACTCCTCAGGACCCTCCTCTGGAGACATCTCTTCTCCTGTGACAGGATAAAGCATGATGTTTGTGAAAAAAAGTATGGAGCTAGTTAGTCATTTGTCTTTGCACCTCTCATGCCTAACAGAATACATAATATACAGGGAGTTAACAATTAATTTTATTTTCTTTTTAAGGTGTTACAAATCAACCCAGGGCCCTGAGTGTGCTAGGTGAGTGCTCTACTACCCAGCCCATTAACTGATTATTAAATTAATCTGTAGGCTATGGCAGAGATAACTCTATCATTCCAGACAATTACACTGAGAAATTCCTTTACATTCTAATAGCTTTCATATCTAACACAGGTACAAACTGTTGGGATGTGTGGGGAGGGAGGGTGAATATAACTTGCTGAAACATCAGACAAAGTTGGGGATATGACCAAGAAGAGCTGATTTCTAGAAACCTACCTTAGAAGAAATAATAAAGGATTACCTGCCAAAAAATGCCACTTTCATGTGTCTCCGAGACAGCACCTCACCAATGACAGAAAGCTTATTTTTACACCCCTGTATTTCCACCAAATCATCTTCAGTGGCTATTCGATCAAGTTCTGGATTCCTGTATGTTGCTGCAAAATTGAAATGATATTAGAAATACCATTCAGTGGAACACCTAAAACTATGTTTTGGCTTTGTTCTATATTAAAATATTTGAAAAATAAAAATGCTCATAGTCTAATGAGTATTTGGTAAAAGATCCATGCTCTGTTGCAATGGGTCATAAGAATACTGCCCAAAAGAATTTCAGACATTAAAAATTGCAAGAATTTATTATTCATCTAGATTTCAAAAATACAAAGTATCTACCTGACATAAAAATCCAATTCCAAAGAAAAAAACAAAAATCTAATAACCACCTGTTACTGTTCCAACTAACTGAAAGCTGAGAACCTGGGCCTACACGCTAAGAAATAAAGTTTAAACAAAAACCCTTCAGAAATTAAGATATGGTTCAGTTTCCAGGCTAAAAAAGACCTTGCAACCTTATCACTTCTTGTTCTGCTTCCTACAGGGATGGAGCAACACAATTCACTCAACATGAAAAGACAGAGGAAAGAGAATTACAAGTTAAATCCCACTTCATAGCTTTAATGATACCTGCCCACTCTAGCTCAACCCTTCCTCTTCCTCTGCTCTTCCAAGCACCAGGAGCTAGAAAAGCCTGGGTTTAAAAGCAGAACAACCTTTTCTACTGTTTTATTTTAGGAGTAAGAGATAAACTGATATTTGCAATCTTATCACCTCTTTTTCCAAAGTAAAGACATTTGCCTGTCTAAATGATCCTAATTAGAGACAACAGTGCCACTTAAAACTTACCCAGTGCTTGTCTAATTAAACTTAAATTTTCCATCTCATTTTACCTTTCTATACATTAATAAAAATATGTGCAATTTGGTAAATAGCACTGGCTAAAGTATTACTACACTTTTTCATTTTACTTTTGTTGTTCCTGATCTTTTTTGCAACACTTTTTTCTGAGGTTCTAGAACCAGTAAAAATGAATTCAGATTCAAAACTTGCCCTTTTCACTAACTCAATTTATTAGACTCATCACAGATTACATTTAACCTCATTGTCACTTTCTATCAACATTTTTAGGAAAAAACCCCTAAAGTTACTGTGCAAAACAAAAAAAGAAGTCACTGTGAAAGCTCAAATTCCTTCCAAATTGGAAACATAAAGATACTATACCAGTAATTTTTTCCTCCTCATTCAACAATAGAACTTGAACTGTGTCAACTTGGTGCTAGTGACAAAGTGAGACAAAGATGAAGAGATTTGAGCTCAAAATCTGGTGAGGGAGGGTTAGGAGAACAAGGGGGGAAAAGTATGATTCTATCAACCTAACAAATGTTTCCCCATGTCACCAGAGTAGTTTATATAATAATTCCCCCCTTTCATTGTATACTTAATGGACACACAATCTTAAAAGCTAGAAGAATTTCAATAGTTATTTCTAAATTAGTATATCCTGGGAAGACATTCCTTACCATCTTTGCCTGAACAGTTACACGGAATTTTATGAAAATTAGCCAAGGGCAGTGGGGCACATCTACATTTATAATCCCAGCAACCTGGAAGACTGAGGCAGGAAGATTCCAAGTTTGAAGCCAGCCTTAACAAGTTAGCAAGACCCCATCTCAAAAATTAAAAGGGCTGGGACTATAACTCAGTAGTAAATTGTCCCTGAGTTCAAATTCCCAGTACCATGAAAGGAATGAGAAGAAAATAAAATTTTATGAAAACTCCTTTTACCCTTTCTGCACTGTAACTTTGCCTTATGTAAGAAGAAAATTTAGGGCCTGAGGTCTTGGTTTAATTAAGTTGGGGAAGAATGACTGTGGACTGCCTATTTTTCACTAGGCACTTAGGGCTGTGTAATCTTGGGCAAACTGCTTAATTTTGCTGTGCCTTGGTTTCCTTACCTTCAAAATGAGTATGACTATAACCACCTTAGTGGTGATATGAGGATTGAAGAAGTTATTAATATAATAAAGTGCCTAGAATAAATAGTACTTTACATATAAGCACTTATTCCTTAACTGTTAATACCATTTAATTTTCTGGAGAGCAGAAATGGGTTTTATTAATTACGGACTCTCTCAAAGTATACAGAACAATGTCCAAAATGAGTTTAATAGCTAGAGTTGAAATAATAAAGCACCTTTACATATTTTCAACAGTAATCATTTTAAGAACTTAAGAGGAACTAACCTTCAACAAAATGTGATCCTTCAGTAACAAACTCCAGTAACTGGGCAAATATTGCAGTAATTGCCTTCTTAGCCAGCACAAAGTGCTTCAGTGGAGAAGCCGATTCTGCCATTATGCTACTAAAGGAAGAAATAAAGTTATAAAAGCGGGTACTTAGCACTGGTACTGGCCTATGGGCCCAGCTACCTGGGTGGCAGAGGTAGATATATCAATTGCACCCAGGAGCCTGGGCAACACAAAGACCTTGTCTCTGGGACAAAAAAAAAAAAGCACTGATCAAAACTGTATAATAATGACATTCACATTCTGACATCATTCCTTAACTCCCAGATGAAATAAATTAAAACTGCCAAAATACTTTTAGGTAATTGTTTTTTGAGCAGAAAGCGTTTTAGTCAGAAATTACAGGTTACATTTGAGCCATATCTCACTAAAATAGATAAAACAGATGAACTCTATTGGCCAAAGTCTTGGTTGCAATTTCTACTTTATTTCCCTTTGGAGATGAAACTAACCGTGGCTAAATCGTGACTGCATGTGACTCAAGTATATCAGGGAACTGGGATAGTGAGAGGAAGCCAAGTTCCCAACAATAACTAAGTTATTAAGTTTCCCAACCAGGAGCTTTAGGTGAGAGGGAGGAAATAAAATCCCAAGATCACAATGCAGTGCTGACGTTCAGAAGTATTTGATCAGAACAAACAAGAAGACAAGTCTTAAAGGAGTCTCGCGCTCCCAGCCGAAGTACCAAAAAAACTTCAAGGAATGTACTTTTTTTTTTTTTTAATTTCCTCCCTGGAAGCTTCTTACGAAAAAACTCCAATCACTGCTCACTTTGTTCGTGGAGTGTGCGTGGAATGGACCACGGTGGCCCAAAGAAGCCGGATCCTTCCAGAGGGTCACGAAATGAGCGCACCACGGAGCTGAGTGGGAAACCAGGGCGGGGACGTCCACGGGCTCCGCGGCGCGAACACCTACCTTGGGGAAAGGCCTTCCATGTCTGACACCGCGGGCGCGGGTGCCCAGCTCGCAGGTTCGGGGCCAGACCCCGCACGCCCCGCGCGCCGGACGCGGCCCGGAACCCCTAGCTGCCCCGGGGCTCCGGCCTCGTGTGCCCCGCCGGACCCCAGTTCCCTCGCTCTTTCCCCGAAGGACCGGCGGCGGCGGCGGCCGAGCCCCGTCACAGAGAGCTCGGCCAACAATTAACTCTCCGCCCCTTGTCCCTGGCCTCTCGAAGGTCACCCCAAGCGTCGAGAACCAACCAGCGGTCAAGAGAGCGGGCACTCACATTCCAGCTCTTAAACTTGTCACCCGGCAACCGCAGCTCTGCCACAGACCCCTGGCTGCCTCATCCTTCCTACAGAGGCTGGACGCCGAGGGGAGGCGGGAGGAGTGGCAAAAGGGCGGTTACTTCCGGTCTCTGGCCCTCTCCTATTATGTTGGGATCCGTGGCCGGAAACGTATCTACATGGGGCGCCATTTTTCTTAAGGGCAGAAGACAAGGGTTGTTGTGGGCAGGGACTTCTATCAGAAGTGTGCTTTTCCTTCCTCCTCCCTCAATGTCTGCCACGCTCTGCCCAGCCTAGATGTGGCTAGCTTCCCGTGACTATTCAGAAATAACTGAAAAAAGTGGGTGTCTGAACTGAGTGAGCAGAGGGATTTATGTTTGGCAGGCCAACAACAAAAGGAAAACCTTTTGACCTCTCCACTACTGTTTTTGTGTGATTTGCTACCTGTTTTTCCAATAATGGGACCGTGTGTGTGTGTGTGTGTGTGTGTGTGTGTGTGTGAGAGAGAGAGAGAGAGAGAGAGAGAGAGAGATATTAAAGGTGAGATTTAGGAATATGACGTTGATACTGCCAATTATCGGTGACAAGTCGTGCTTCCCCATATGTTGAAGTTTGAACGTTAGAGAAGCATGCAGAGGCAAGCATATGAAGCAGGGTTTATTTGAAAAGGGTTTATTTTAAATAAACAGTTTCATCTTCTCCAAAGGGAAATAGATGTTTATCTTCTCCTAGAGGAAGAAGGCGGGGGCATAGCTGGTATCCTGGTATCCCAAGAAGCCAGGTGTCCTGCCCTTTTTATATGTCCTAGGATTCCTTTGTTCTCCTGCCTTTCCCCCCTTATCTTTCTCCTTCCTGTGTATGTGACTAGGCCCAGGAATGCTCAGTGGGATGGCCAAAAGGTGGGAAACAGGTGGGCTGAAGGGGGAAGGGCCAGGTGGTGTAGCCAAGGACACATTAACAAGCTTATAGGTCCCTGTGGGGGAAGGGAAATTCCTGGGACAGGTTATCTTGGCAACAGGTTGGAGCAGGGGTGGATTCTTGATGAAATCCCTCAGGGGACAGTCTCCAGCTTCCCAGACTCACTCAAAATTGGCCTCCTAGATCCTGACCTGACTCGATTTACATATCTACACTGACTACCTGTCTAATTCTGGCTTCAACGTTCTTTAGACTAGTGATTCTTAAACATTAGGAATTGAAAAACCAGCCTCTACCTCAGAACAAGCCTGTCCAAGGAAGGGACATGACCTTTGTCCTTGGAAAGACCCACAGAGCACTCCTAGGCACATTCCCACCCTGCTAAGTTATTTATCTACAAATAAGAGGAGAGATCTGTTGCATCGAGTGTCCTTGACTCAGGCTAGGTGGGGACCCATAGCAACCCCCTAGCAGCCACCAATCAGCATGAAACAGGGAAATACCTTGGATGCCAGATGACCCTCCCAGTAGTTTATGGTGTTGGGAAACCATGTAGTTCAGCACGAACACCCCTCTTGGCTTAAACCAATCAGTTCAAATGAATCCCCCTCTTGTAGTAACCAATCACCCCTACCCAACTTGTTCCCACCAGTAAATGTGCTAATCATATTTTAGAGTTGTTATTTGATTTTCACGTGGTGTGTGATGATTTGCTAAGAGATGCTATGATGTATGTGGGGGTCCCTGCCTTCTCCAAAGAATGTATAAAACTGCTGCAAACCCTGGGCTCGGGGCCTCTCAACGTCACCAGTTGCTGTGTGCACGTGAAGGACTGAGCTAGCTCGCAAAGCTAGCTCGCAATAAACACCTCTTTGCTGTTTACATCGATCTTGGTCTCTGGTGGTCTTTTGGGGGTCCCGAATTCGAGCATAACAGAATCACCTGGGAATCTTGTTAAATTGCCGGTTTTTATTCACTGGGTCAGAGGTGTACCCTGAGAGTGCATTTCTCACATCCATAGAAAGTGACTGCTGCTGGTGGTCTATACAGTGACTCAACAGAGAGTCGTGGGTATTTCTTTCCAGAGTTCGCAAATGAGATGCAAGTGAAGGCACTTAATCTGTCTGGATCACAGGTATTTCATCTATAAAATCAGAATACTGATAACACCTACTTCATGTGTTGTGATTTTCAGATTAGAGTACTGATGGGCATACAATAAGAACTAGATAAATATTGTTCTATTGGAACAGATTTATCAATAAGCAAAATAACAGTAAATTAGATCATTTCAGATAATGCTTACTACTCTGAAGAAAAAAAAATCCCCAGGGGCAGTGAGATTGACTTTCTGAAGAAAAATGAGAAAGAGGCTGAATTCTTACTAAGGAAGTAACATTTCCCAGGAACTTTTCCCCAGGAAGCCAATCCTAGAAATATCTGAAGGAGGAATGCCCAAAATAGTTGGAACAGGAAGTCCAAAGACTCATAGGAAGGACAGTGGTATGGCTGATGAAAAGAAAGGAGGCTAGTATGGTTGGGGTAGAGGGAAGGAAAATGAAAGTGAGGGAAATAAGTTTAGGGAAGTAGGCAGATGTGGAATCATAGAGGTTGAGATTAGAATTTTGCATTTTCTTGTAAATGCAACAGCAAGCTGTTGGAAAATTTGGAGCCCAGGTCTGATTTACATTTTAGAAGGTCATTTTAGTCACTGTGGGCACTAGTCATGGAGAGATTCCACACAGTCTATTTGAGGGCTTTTGTAGCTTATGGTTGTTTTTGCAGTGCTGAGGATCAAATCCAGGGTCTTGTACATACTAGTGAGTTACATCCCCAGACCTATATACTGTTTATTAAACAGGCTAGTCCATTGGCTAGAATTACAGAGATATGGTAAAAGGTGGTTTTAATTAGTAGTAACATCGTAAAACCCTAGGTATGATTTTTAAAATAAACTGGAATCATTTGGTTCATGGTATTTTACAACATTTACTCATTTTCTCCTCTCCCTGTCCACTCTCCCCACACCAAAACCATATGCACACACAGAACATGTTAATTATTTCTGCTAGAAATCTTTAGAAATGTTAATGAAAAAGAAAAAGAGCTGGACACAGTGATGCATGTGTGTGATCCCAGCAGCTAAGGAGGCTGAGGCATGAGGATTTCAAATCCAAAGCCAGTCTCAGCAACTTGTGAGGCCCTAAGCAACTTAGTTAGACCCTGTCTCAAAATTAAAAAAAAAAAAATGAAAAACGGCTGGTGATATGACTCAGTGGTTAAGCACCCCTGAGTTAAAAAAAGAAAGAAAGAAAAGGAGAGAAAGAAAGAAAGAAAGAAAAAATAATAATTTTGTTGTTGTTGTTGTTGTTGTTGTTGTTCTAGCAGGCAACAAACAAAGGCCCTGTGCATGCTAGGCAAGTTTTCTACCTTCTGAGATGCATCCCCAGTCTTGTTCAAAAAATTTTTTCCAGAGTCTCACCCAATGGCACACATGGGCACACAGCTGTAATGCCAGCTACTGTGTAATCTGAGGCAGCAGGAGTACTTGAGCCCAGAAGTTCAAAGTCAGCCTAGACAATATAGTGAGACCACACCTAAATAAAGAAAAAAAGGAAACAAAGAAAAAAGATACTTTTTACCCAATAAAGATCTAAAAGTAGGCCAGGTGCAGTGGTATATGCCTGTAATCCCAGCAACTCTGGAGGCTGAGGCAGGAGGATTGCAAATTTAAAGCCAGCCTCAGCAACTAAGCAAGGCCCTAAACAACCCAGCAATATCCTGTCTCTAAAGAAAAAAGGATTGGGACTGTGGCTCAGTGGTAGAGAGCACTCGCCTATCACATGCAAGGCCCTGGGTTCGATCCTCAGCACCACATAAGAATAAATAAATAAAATAAAGGTATTGTGTCTAACTAAGATAAATAAATAAATACTTTTTTAGAAATGGCTGAGGATGTGTCTCAGTAGTTGAGTGCCCCTGGGTTCAATTCATGTTACAAAAAAAGAAAAAGAAAGAAAAGAAAACTATTCCAAATGATCAAGGACAGTCTCATATTTTGTTGTATTACTGTGTGTTTCAGTTATGGTAGGAGGATGAGATTTATTGTAATGAAGTGCCTTATATGAGTGCATGGACTGGCTTTGCAAGACCAAGACCAAGGTGATTCTGTTATGCTCGAATTTGGGACCCCCAAAAGACCACCAGAGACCAAGATTGATGTAAACAGCAAAATATGTCAAGCAGTCCTTCAGTAAGGTCAGAAACTCTTGAGCGGGCCATGACACTGTAGTCCAGAGTCAGAATTTCTTCTACCTAGGAAAGCCTTGGTTCTGCTCTTAAGACCTTTCAGCTAATTGGTTCAGGCTCACCCAGATCACCCAGGATTATTTCCTTTAATTTTAATGCAATTATTGTTAAAGTACTAAAAAGACTGTCGTGGAATTGGAGCTAGTTCTAATTTACATGGAGGAAGAAAAACTCTACCAATAACAAACAGTTCTCAGACTAGAGATAATGATTTCACACAACATGGTATAAACACATACTGCTGAGCCATAATACTTAAAGCATGCTATTATTATTAAAGGATGTGGTTCTGTTGGGATAACAAACAATGAAATATCATGAGTACAGGCATGGACTCATAATTCTGATTATGTCTATGAGAAGTTGATACTTTGTAAAATTAGTAGCATGAGTCAATGGAAGAAGATGAATTTTAAACTGATAGTATTGGGTTAGAAATAGGTTAACTTGAATGAATACAAATTAAACTTGAGTCATACCTATACAGAAATAAATTCTGATGTATATAAGTCCTAAACATGAAAAATAAAACAATAAAAAGATGTAGTGAAGTAGTTTTTGTAACATAGGAGCTGGAGAGAATTTTACAACTTGCAAAGGGAAAATGCAATTTATCCCTAGTAACTATGAAGATTTCCACAAAAGACATCAGTAACAAATGATATGCTCTAGGAATATAGGCCATAAATATCAAATTTACTGGGCAAGGTGATGCATACCTGTAATCAATCCCAGGTACTCAAGAGGCTGAGGCAGGAGGATTGCAAGTTTGAGGCCAGCTTTAGCAACAGGCTGTAAGCAATTTAGTGAGATCCTGTCTCAAAATAAAAAATAAAAAGGATTGGGGATATGGCTAAGTGGTAAAGTATCCCTGAGGTTAAAGCCCCAGTGCAAAATAAATGATAAGAATTAGGGGTATAGTTCAGTGGGGGAGTGCATGCTTAGTTATCTCCAGCACCAAAAACAAACAAGAAAATCAGGGCCAGGAATTATGTCTCAGAGGTAGAGCACTTCCCTAGCCTGAATGAGGCCCTGGGTTCAATCCCCAGTACTGTAAAAAATAAAATCAAGCCCAGTACAGTGATGCATGCCTATAATTCCAGCAGCTTGGGAGGCTGAGGCAGGAGGATGATGAGTTCAAAGCCAGCCTCAGCAACAGTGAGCACTAAACAACTTAGCGAGACCCTGTCTCTAAATAAAATACAGAAGAGGGCTAGGGATGTGTCTCAGTGGCCAAGTGCTCCTAAGTTCAGGCACTGATACCACCCCAAAATAAAGAAATAAAATAAAATCAGTATTTAAAATGTATAAAGAATTTCTGAAAATTGATCAGAAAAAACCCAATAGAAAAGTGGACAAAAAATTATGGAGAAGCAAAACTAGTCATGGTGACACAAGTTTGTAGTCTAAGTTACTGCAGAGACTGAGGCAAGAGGATCACCTGGGCACCTGAGTTCAAGGCCAGCCTGGGCAACATAGCAAAACCCTGTCTCAAAAATAGAAAAAGAAAATTAAATAAGGAGAAGGAGTTCGCAAAATGAGAAAAACTTTTAAAATGACTATCAAGCAAATAAAGATATTGTCAGCCTTACAAATTTAAGCAATGTACTACTTTATACACCTCAGACATGCAAAAGATTTTAAAGTCATATGATATTGTTGATAAGGATGTAAGGAAACATGATCCACCAATGACTGTGTAAACTTTCACCACTCTGGAAAATATTTTGGAGTATTTAGTCACAAGTATGGTTATGGTAGCACTATACACAAAGCAAAAAAAGATGTAGTGAAGTAGCTTGATGGTGGATATTCCATAGCTGTTTGTAAAATGAAGAGTAAAGAAGTGAGTTTTTAAGAAGTTATAAAGAGTCCATGGACCATTTGAGAGAAATTTAATAACATTGCATTCATTGTTCATGGTCATAATCACAATTTATATTTAGGGAACACAGATTAGAAATCAAGAGTCATGCTTTGGTCCATATTCTTTTGTTATTTTCTCTTTCCAGGTGTCAAATATAATGTTCAAAAAAAAAGGGGGGGGAGGGCACATTTTAACTTTCTCTAAGGAAAATTCTTAGAATGATTAGATTGGTTAGAAGTTATGTTTATGTTACCTTAAAAAAGCATTGACTAATGATTAATGAATCATTTTTCTAAGCTAAAAACAAGTTTAGATTGGAATTCCATGTTAGCTGGGCACAGTGGGTCAGGAGGCTGAGGCGGGAGAATCACAAGTTCAAGGCTAGCCTCAGCAACTTTGTGAGATGCTGTCTAAAAATTTTAAAAAAATAAAATAAAATGGGCTGGGGATGTACCTCAGTGGTAGAGCATCACTGGGTTCAATCCCCAGTACTGGAAAAAAATGGAATTCCATATTCTCAAATTTCAAAAATCATTTATGCATCACCCATTCAGTTCTTCCTGTACTCGTGTATCAATATTTCTATTATTTACTTCATTTAAGAAAAGTTTTTTTTTAGTTTTAGTTTTTTCTCCTGGGAATTGAACTTAGAGGAAACATCCCCCGCATTTTTAAAATTTTATTTTTATTTATTTATTATTTTTACAAGAAAAGCATAGTGCATTTATTTTGTGTACAGCAAGCTAACAGACTCCATAGTTATCATGGGTCAATATTCATAAAGATCCCATATTTTTATATTGCTTCAGTGAGTTTTTATTATGTGTGAATACTGACTACATGTGTGGTCTTTTGAGTAAGTTAATGCAGGTTAGAATTCTATGTCTAATGCCTACTAGACCAGTCATGTAAGATGATGTAATTAATTCCTGAGTGTGTTTTCTTACAACAACATGCAAGTAAAAGTGACACCAAACACACACAGTCATTGTGAAATTTAAATAAGATAATTTATGTAAAATATTTACTGCCATGGCAGAGGCATGATAAGGATTCAATCATGGTACCTATTACTAGTAATAAAAATTTGGGGTCAGGGGCAGTTACTAGAGATTAAATCCAGGGATGCTTAACCACTGAGATATCCACAGCCCTTTTTATTTTTAATTTTAAGACAGTATTGCTAAGTTGCTTAGGTCCTCACTTAATTCCTGAAGCTGGCCTTGAATTTGTAATCCTCTTGCCTCAGCTTCCCAAGTGGCTAGGATTATAGGCATGTGTACTCCACCTGGTGATAGTAACATAATTATTATCATCTCCCCATTCAAAATTCATAAAGCAAACATCATCCCTTATAGTTAAGAATATATTATATATCATTTCTACTCTTGAGAAATGCTAATAAGTTGTCTACAATATAAAGCTGAAAAATAAATTAGAGACATAATATTGAGATGAAAGCTTTCTGATTCCCTTTACAGCATACTTTGCACTGCTCCCTCCTAGGTCTAGCCTGTGCAGATCCCAGGAGAGGTTTGAAAGATCATTGCAGGATGCTCAAGACCTGGTACCTTCCAACCATCTATCTCCATCCACGTTCTGTCAATTTTCACAGATGCTTCTTAAAATCCTATAATGTCCTATTCATTAGGACTGTTACATTTTAATGCCAGTTGAAAAAAAAGCCAAGAATTATATAATGAGTAGTTCATTAACATTCAGTGGTTCAGTGGTTCAGGTTTCAGAAGTCTCAGTTCTTTATGGATTTTACAGGCTAACTCCATTCCTTTGGGCTCTAAGTGGGGCAGAACATCACAGTGGAAGAGTGTGGTGGAGAGAAGCAGCTTACATGATGATCGGAAAGCAGAGAGCTTATTTTTTATTTTGAGACAGGGTTTCCCTAAATTGCTGAGACTGGCCTTGAACTTGCAATCCTTCTGCCTCAGGCTCACCAGTCATGGGGATTACAGTTGTGTGCCACCATGCCCAGAAACTTTTTTTGTTTTGTTTATACCAAAGATTGAACCCAAGGGCACTTAACCACTGAGCCACATCCCCAGCCCTTTTTATTTTGAAACAGGGTCTTGCTAGGTTGTCTATAGCCTTGCTAAATTGCTAAGGATGGCTTTGAACTTGAAATCCTCATGCCTCAGACTTATTGAGCAATTGGGATTACAGGTGTAGTCCACTGCACCAATATTTTTCCTTAAGTTTTTCTTTAAAATTAGTCTTATCATAAAATATACATGAACCAAAGATTTGGTATGCTAAATTTTACAGCATATAATTTACAACCATGAAAAGCAAAACTATAATACCATAGTTATTATATATAGAGTTATTTTATATGTTGTGCACTTTATGAGCCTGGACTAGATCGCTGAAGTTCCTCCCAGATGTAATATTGTCATTTTAGGTTAGTTTCTTCTTCAGCATTTTAGTTGCTCAGTAACCCATATTGGATCAATACTATAAGTAACTTAATCATAATTTTTGTAAGTATAACAGTTTTTTTATTAAAATCTGTGCCATGATGTTCTGCTGCTTAAAATCTAAAATAAATGCATTTGAAATGTACAAATTCATCATAGCCAAGTTACTCTTAGGTCATTACATATAAAATATTTATAGGGTGTACAAGTAACTGGTGTGGTATATGGCATAAATGGGGTGACTTTTTAATTTTTTAAAGAGACTAGAGAGAAAAAAAGAATAAATAAAAACAGACCCACTGTGTCTTAGTCTGGGCTGCTATAATAAAATTCTATAGACTTGGCAGTTTATTAATAGGGGAAATTATTTCTTACAGTCCTGGAGGCTGGAAGTCAGAGGTTAGGGAATGAGCATGGTTGGGTTTTGGTGGAGGCCCTCTTCCAGTGCAGGCTGCTGACTTTATACCTTCATGAAAAAAAAAGGAGAGAGCTCTCTAGGGTCCCTTTTATAAGGGCACTAATTCCCTGGATGAGGACTCCTCTCTCATGACCTAATTAATTTCCCAAAGGCCCCGCATCCTAATATCATTTCACTAGGGGTTAGGATTTCAATCTCAGAATTTTAGATGGGACACAAACATTTAGTCCACTGTGATTCACTTTATTAGTTTGAAAAACTTTTAATTTTTTGAAACTTTATGAAAACACAAATTAGGTGAGAAAGAATTACAAAGATTATAAAAATCAGCCATAGGATATAGTTTGTGAGCCAAGCATTGTGGACACATCTGTAATCCCAGCAGCTTGGGAGGCTGAGGCAGGAGGATGGCAAATTTGAGGGCAGCATCAGCAATTTAGCTAGACACTGTCTCAAAATTTAAAGAAAGGACTCAGTGGTAGAGCACTGCTGGGTTCAATCCTCAATGCTGGGGGTTAGGAAAGAATATAGTTTGAGGAATATGTTTTAGAAACAGACAAATAATGCCATGAAGAGGTAACCCTGTAAATAAAATAAATAGGGTAGACAGGAAGAAAGAGAATTGAATATTTTCAAATTTCACCAACTAGAATTCAGAACAACATGGTAAATGGGCTTAAAGAGAAACTTCCCACCAGAAATTACATATGATGAGTATGATTCCAATTCCTGATCTCAGCTTTACTGTAAAAAGGAAAAAGCAATTATTTCAACTACACTACTTTTTGGAAGTGGACATTTGCATAGGTATTAAAAACTAGATAACTAAATTTTCTTTCAAAACTTACTTTTCATTACATTTCTTAGGATATAATTCACCTCAGTATTATTAGCAAGGAAAAACAATTATCCAGGAAAAAAAAATGAAACAACAAACAACCAACTTTTAGAAGTTGTATAATGAAAATTCCTTTTTAAAAACTCTAATCACCCTCTTAAAGTATGTAAATAAGATTAGTGGATAATATAGGATTCCTATTTAGCAGTGTAAAAAACTTTCTTTTTAGAATGAAGAAATTATCTTTCACAATTTTTTTGGATTGAGATAATTACCAGTTTAACACCAAGTTTATTATGGAGGATGACCTTAATCAGCAAGTTATGGAGGCTAATGCTTTAATGTGGAAAATCATTATTCAGAAAATTATTTTTCAAATCATTAGTATGATAATCCCAGCAACTGAGTCTGGCATAGTGGCACACACTTGAAGTCCCAAATACTTTGAAGTCTGAGGCAGGAGAATCCCCAAATTCAAGGTTAGCCTTAGTAATTTAGCATGACCCTGTCTCAAATAAATCAGAAGTGATTAAGTGTTGAGAGCCACAGTTTAGTCAGAATGAGGCCTGGCATTTTTGTCAGAGGGAATGGTTGAAAGGTGACCCTGCTCCGGGATTAGGGCAGGTCCTGCTGGGATTAGGGCGGATCCTGCTGCCTGGGGGCCTGCTCCTTTGGAGTTCCCATTGAGTTCTCGCAGGGTTCTGAGAGAATTGGCGCACAGAGCCCGGTGGAGGCAGTGTGTTCCCAGGAAGTGTGTGTAGAGTGCCCGTGAGAGTTCGGGAATAAAGGTTGCTATTTGAACCTACAAGGCGGTGTGGCAGCTCGGTTATTTTGTGCCCAGCCAGACTGCAGCATTTGGTGGCCCGTGTGGGGAACGCCTGAAGCTTGGAGGTAATTGAAATTGCTCGCCCCTGAAGTAGAGCAAAAGAATGGGTGACCATTTCAAAAAACAATGTGTTCTTGTTTTGATTTATTTTGTTTTTATTTCAAGCTGCCTGTCCCTAGAACTTTCTTAGGCAAACTGGGGAAAATGGTTGGCTCAAAGTTTGAAATTGTTCGCCCCTGAGGAACAGATAGAGATAGACCACAAATGCACATGTCAAGAAAATAGAAAAACTGATACAACGATTTTTTGTTCCATTTTTATTTCATTCTGTTTTGGTTTTGTTTTGTGTTTTTTTTTTTTTGGGGGGTTGCGTTATCTTTATAGTAGATCAGAAATTAGTAAAAAACAAACCGAAAGAATGTTAAGTAAATTGTTAGAGGTTCAGACTATGGTAGATAAAGTAAAAGAGAAGGTCTCTCGAGTTAGTCAGACAGAAGAAGAAAATTTAAAGGAAAAGGGGCTATCAGAAAAAAAGTTACAACAGGAGGCTGCTACTAACACCTTTCTATCACCAGAGGGCGTAAGTGTCCAACCAATAGCTCCACCTATAGAGACAACATATGCTGTGAGGCCCCCAACCCCCATAGTTGATAGACAGGACCTCAAAGATTAGCATGCCCTATATTTGAGCAGACGGAGGGCAGCGAATTCACCATACTTTAGATTTCAAAACAGTGAAGCAGCTAAAAGAGGCTGTAACAACCTATGGTCCCCAAGCACTCTTCATTGTAAGCATGATCGAATCCATTACCAACTTGGACATGATGCCAGCAGATTGGGCTAGCATGTGTAAAGCTGTGCTAAATGGTGGGCAATATTTGTTATGGAAGGTTGCCAATCAGGAATTTTGCATGGAGACGGCTAGGCGAAATGCAACAGCTGGTTATCCTCAGAGAAATCTAGATATGTTGTTAGGACAGGGACCTTATGAGGGTCAGCGGCAACAAATTGAATATGATCCTGCTATATATTCACAAATTGCTGCAGATGCGGTTAGGGCATGGAAGACTTTACAAGGACATGGAGATTTACAAGGACAATTATCTAAGGTTATACAAGGAGCTAATGAACCTTATGCTGAATTTGTAGATAGGCTTATTCAAACAGCTACCAGAGGTTTTGGGGATATAGAGCAAGCAATGCCATTAATTAAACAGCTAGACTTTGAGCAAGCAAATCGTCGGTGCAAGGAAGCCATTAGACCATGGAAACATGAAGATTTAAACACATATATTAAATTATGTAGAGACATTAATGAACAAGGGCAAGTCTTGGCAGCTGCAGTACAACAGGCTTTAGATGCCAGGCCAAAAACATGCTACAATTGCGAACAAACAGGACATTTTTAAAAGGAATTGCCCCCGGTTCTTTGTGCACATGCGTGCTTGCTCTCCCTCTCGTTGCGCTGGACTGAGTCAGTCAGTCAGTCTGTCGGAGTCTGTCCTCGGAACAGGCTGAGCGAAGGGACTTTGGAGAGCCTGCTGCCTACTTATTCTATTTCCCCTCCCTCTCTCCCGCCCCATGTCTCTCTTCACCCCTCTCCCGCCCTTGCTCGTGTAGCCATGGCGGAGTCGACAGCGGCCACTCAGTCCCCGTCCATCTCCTCGTCGTCCTCCGGGCTGATCCCTCCGCTGCTGGTGGTGGCGGGAGCCCGGGAACCAGACCCGCCCTGGGGGCGAAAAGCTGCGGCTCCTCTTGTGCGGTGCACGATCTGATTTTCTGGCGAGGTGTGAAGAAGACTGGGTTTGTCTTTGGCACCACACTGATCATGCTGCTGTCCCTGGCAGCCTTCAGTGTCATCAGTGTGGTTTCTTACCTTATCCTGGCCCTTCTCTCTGTCACCATCAGCTTCAGAGTCTACAAGTCCATCATCCAAGCTGTACAGAAATCAGAAGAAGGCCATCCATTCAAAGCCTACCTGGATGTGGACATTACACTGTCCTCAGAAGCTTTCCATAATTACATGAATGCTGCCATGGTGCATGTCAACAAGGCCCTAAAACTCATCATTCGTCTCTTTCTGGTGGAAGATCTGGTCGACTCCTTGAAGCTGGCTGTCTTCATGTGGCTGATGACCTATGTTGGTGACGTTTTTAATGGAATCACCCTTCTGATTCTTGCGGAGCTGCTCATCTTCAGCGTCCCAATTGTCTATGAGAAGTACAAGACCCAGATTGATCACTATGTTGGCATCGTCCGGGATCAAACCAAGTCAATTGTTGAAAAGATCCAAGCAAAACTCCCTGGAATCGCCAAAAAAAAAAAAGGCAGAATAAACACATGGAAACCAGAAATGCAACCGTTACTAAAACACCACTTAATAGTTATAATGATGTTACTTGTACCATGGAGGACATGCTCAGTGTCAGCTTGAGCCTGCATTCCAAGCTTATTTTTATTTTAATTTGGTATTTTCTCCCCCTCCTTTCCCTTTACCCTCAGTATCAAGCACAAGAAACAGTGGACTGAACAAAAAGAACTGATATCTTAGAACCCAAAAGAATAAAGAAAGAATCAAATTAATAGGATAAATTATACCTTAGTGGTGGTGGAGCTTTTTACCTGTAGCATGAAAAGGGGAAAGATTAGAGGTAAAGAGAAAGTGAATGGTAGAAAAATTTCTTGGGTCCTTCTATTCAGTTTTCAAGGACTAGTTTTTACACAACTCCCATTATAGTTTTGCCCTTATTTTTAAGTTAAGAAATAATGATTAACTTATGAAGAAATGGTTTGGGGACAGGAGGGGGATGCCTTCCTTGGGTTGTTTGCAGCTCACCAATCCCATCCTCCTGCCCCACACTGTGAGCAGCTACTCTTAATATTCCTCTTCTTGACTTAATGATATAACTTCCAGCTCTGAGTAACTTATAGGTAGTAGTGATAATTCTTGTCTCCAGAATGCCATCTGAGAAATAAGAGTAGAAACAGAAAATGGTGGGAAAGGGTGTGGCAGGGGCACAGCAATGGCCACCTCCCTCTGCCACTCACCCACAGGGAAGGAAGGGCTCCACCAGCTGGGAGCATGGTGTCCACATCATCTCTTGGATGCCAGTTCTGGGAGTTAATTTGAGAACTCATTCCTGAATGTGCTTTCCCCTCTTTCCTGCCCACCCACCTCACCTCAAGTTTAATAAATATGGTTGTACTTTTATTATTATGAAATAAATGTCTGTACCTGCTGTACACTGCTGTAAACTTGTTAGAGAAAAATAATCTGCATGTGGGCTCCCTAGTTATTGAGTTATTGTAATCCTGTCTCAGTCCGTGGAGGGGGAACAGTCTCAAAAGATGGAACTACTGAAAAAGAAAAACGTTTTTCTTTATCTACCACCACCACCACCACCACTGCTTTCTCCTCACATGCTGTTGCTTTAATGTGTGCTCATCAGTTTAGTGTAAGGACCAAAGCCAAGCTGGCTTGAGGGGAGATCTTGTGTGTCTGTGGCTAAGAGACTGCACGCCAGTGTGGGGTCGCGCATTTTGTGGTTCATGTGGAGTCTATCTGCTTTGAGGGTGCTTTCCTTTTTCAGACACACAAAATGCTCAGCCCCTGTACCATGGCCCACGATGCTCCTTTGGAGAGTGCTTTCTGTGAACTTTTAAGTTAAGATGACCAGACAGGGCCAGAGTGTATTGATGGGCTTTCTGCAGTTGGAGACAACAGAGCAGTGCACAGGCACAGCAGGTGGAGGGTGATTGGGAATCATTGATTCCTGTTTGAGACAAAGTTTCTTCCTCCCTTTTCCACATGGAGACTCAAGTCAGTGTGAAAGCAGTCATTAAGTTCCTTAAGCTTGTAGCTCCTACATAGTCCTGCCCTTCCAAGAGGGAGCAAGCTGTAAGGGCTACAATATTTGTTGGTCCCAAAGTACTGCAGCTCTGCAGGAAGCACTGGGAGGATTTTTTTTTTAATTGGGAATTTAGATGAGTAAAAGGAACTCTTCCCATACTCCCTTTTCTTATTTTCTTGCCCCCTTTCCTTTTGCAATTTTTAACATTTTTTGTCATATTAAGAAACTCCCTCTCCATCACTATTCCTTACCCTCCCAGGAAGTCGTTGCACCGATGGACTTTCAGGCTTCCCCTCCAAAGGACCTCTTTCTGCACTGGAAGCCCCACACCTGGTTCTTTTCTTTTGTTGTTGCTGTGTTAATGATAATGGGAGAGATGTTTGTGCCATGCAGAATTTTTTTTTTTTTAAGGAAAACATAGACAAAAAAGTACTAATGAAACTGTGTGCGTGTCTGTGCGTGCAACATAAAAATACAGTAGCACCCAAGGAGCTTGAATCTTGGTTCCTGTAAAACTGCAAATTGATGTGGTATTAATTTAAAAATAAAGAACACAATGACTGGTGGAAAAAAAAAAAAAAAAAAGGAATTGCCCCATAGGAGGAGGGTTTAACAAAACTAGGTATCAAAGGGGTAGAATACCGGGTATTTGCCCACAATGCTGTAGAGAGAGACATTGGGCTAATGAATGCCGTTCTCAAACCACCATAGAGGGTACTCCATTATCAAAAAACAGACAAGGACCAAGTGTTTATCCACAATATCGTGGAGAAAAGCATCAGGCTCCATTGCCAAAAAACGGACAGGGGGGCCCAGGACCACAAATATACGGGGCAATGGAGGAACCCAGCAACACCATCAGGGGAGTGCCCAGGACACATTATCCATTAGATCCCTCATCAGACAAACCAGAGGGAGCGCAGGGTTGGACATCTGCGCCTCCGCCAGAGCAGTACTAACTCCAGAGATGGGAGTTCAAATCATTCCCACAGGGGTAAAAGGACCTCTTCCCCAAGGAGCAGTAGGCTTATTATTGGGACGGAGTTCTTCCACTCTAAAAGGACTTATTATAAGTCCTGGGGTAATTGATCCCGATTATGAAGGTGAAATAAAAATTATAGCCAGTTCTCCAAGGGGTATATCAGTAATTTCACCAGGAGATAGAATAGCACAGTTATTAATAATACCCAGCCTGCATGAGAAATTTTCCAGCCGTACTATAGAAAGAGGTTCCAGGGGATTAGGCTCCACAGGTGTAGATTGGGCTACGCTTTCTTTAAATTTAGATTCTCACCCCATGCTAAAACTAAATATTCAAGGACATGAATTTAATGGGCTACTCAATACAGGTGCAGACCTTAGCATCATCTCTTATCAAGAATGGCCAAAACATTGGCCGTTACAACAAGCCACTCAAACGCTCCGAGGCCTAGGAGTGGCAACTAATCCCCATAGAAGTGCAATGGTATTAGATTGGAAGGATCCTGAAGGATGTGAAGGAACTATACAGCCATATGTATTGGATCATCTTCCTATAAATTTATGGGGACAAGATGTCCTAGATCAATTAGGTTTGAAATTAACAAATAACATCAATCCAAATGTGCCTACTATTAGGGCTAGATAAGGTTTTGGGAAAGAAAAAAGATTAGGAGAACAAGAACTAGGTATAGCAGCACCAATTCAAATAGATCAAGGAATAGATAGACATGGATTGGGTTTTCAGAAGGGGTCATGAGACAACAAAAATTACTTGGAAATCAGAAAGACCAGTATGGGTTCCTCAGTGGCCCCTGACTAAAGAAAAGATACAAGTAGCCCATGACCTGGTCAAACAACAATTAGCGGAGGGACATATACAACCTTCCGTATCTCCCCATAATACTCCCATTTTTGTCATTAAAAAGAAATCTGGTAAATGGAGATTATTGCAAGATTTAAGAGCCATTAATAATGAGATGGTTATTATGGGACCTGCTCAATTGGGGATTCCCCAATTGTCTGCTTTGCCAAAAACCTGGTATGTTTTAGCTATAAATATTAAAGATTGTTTTTTCTCAATTCCAATTCATCCTGAGGATAGTCCACGTTTTGCATTTACTATCCCTGCACTGAATCATGAAGGTCCTGATCAGAGATATGAATGGAAAGTACTCCCTCAAGGGATGGCTAACAGCCTAACTATGTGTCAAATTTATGTTAACAAAGCAATCCAGCCACTTAGAAATCAAAATTCTGAACTACAAATATTTCACTATATGGATGATGTATTATTAGCACACAAAGATAAAAACATATTGCTAGAATGTTATGCCATACTTAAAAACTTATTAAAAAATTATTATCTAGAGATAGCAATAGATAAAGTACAATTAAATTTTCCAACTAATTATTTAGGAGTTCTATTATCCTCAACCATGGTCCGTCCACCAAAAATTCAAATACGAGTAGATCAACTCAAATCACTTAATGACTTTCAAAAGTTACTAGGAGACATAAATTGGATAAGGCCTTATCTAGGCATACCAACAGGAGAGTTAGGACCTTTATTTGATATCCTAAAAGGTCCATCAGATCCAGATTCACCCCGAATGTTAACGCCTGAAGCAAGAAAGGCATTAAGAATCATTGAAACACATATGGAAAATATGCATTTGGATAGAATTGATATAAGTTTACCTTTATTATTTATTGTACTACCAACAAAAAATATTCCTACAGGAGTATTTTGGCAAGAAGGTCCATTATTGTGGGTACATTTATCTTATTCTCCTAACACTATTCTTACTAGGTATCCTGAGGCTGTAGGACAATTAATACTCAAAGGAATAAAAGTGTCCCGACCAGCAGGACACATCAATGAGGGCCGCAAACCTAGGTGGGGAGGAATGAAGGGACAAGAGACACGAGGGATGACAGCAAGACAGGAGTTCTGATCAAGCTGCAAATTTTTATTGTTCACACAGGGGTACTTAAATGCTGGGGATGGGGAAGCTCTCTAATCAGCAGTTGCAGGATGTGGGTGGTAAAACTGCCAACTGCAGGATGTCTGATGATCCTGATAACCGCAGGATGTTTCAGGAAGATAGGTAGCTGCAGGATGTCTCCCAGGCAGTATGTCTCCCAGGGGGCTGTTTCTTGTAAATGTCAGGCTATTCTTTGAAGGAGAATTTTCTTCTAGCCCCTGACATAAAAGCAGCAAAGGGAGTGTTTGGAATTTCTCCCAATAAAATTATTACTCCATATACTATGGATCAAATTGATGAGTTAGCTAATGAGTTAAATACTTGGGCAATAATCATGTGTAAATCTAATGTTTCATTTGATAACCACTTACCATCTAATCCTTTGTTGTCTTTTTGGTCTTCGCATCCTGTAGTTTTTCCAAAAATGACAAGGAAAACACCTATCATGAATGCTCCAAATATATTCACTGATGGATCAAATAATGGTATAGCAGCAGTAGTTACCCCTGATCAAACTTTTATATTTTTAGTACCCAAACAATCAGCTCAAAAGGTAGAGCTTAATGCAGTATTACAAGCTTTTGTGATGTTTAAAGATTCTGTATTTAATTTATTTTCTGATAGTCAGTATATAGTTAATGCTATATTATCCCTTGAATATGATGGTGGGATTTCCCCTTCCTCTACTGTTTTCTCTTTGTTTTCCACTATACAAAGTCTAATCTGGGACAGAAAAGATCCATTCTTTATAGGACATATCAGGGCACATACAGGATTGCCTGGAGCCCTTAGTTTGGGCAATGATTTAGCAGATCAAACTACACATGACATACATATTTTCTCTACACTAAAAGAAGCTACAAATTTTCATAAAAGGTTCCATTTCAATGCTAATACTTTACAAAAGCATTTTAAAATAACTAAGGAACAAGCTAGACAAATAATAAAACAATGTCAAAATTGTGTGACCTTTTTACTACAAGTGAATCTTGGAGTCAATCCTAGAGGACTGATACCTAATCATATTTGGCAGATGGACGTCACACACTTGCCAGAATTTGGAAAATTAAAATATTTGCATGTTACAGTTGATACTTCTTCCAGACTTTTGATGAGCTCTCTTCATGCAGGAGAAAAAACTAAAGATATTATAGCTCATTGCTTACAAAATTTTGCCACTGTGGGCGTTTCAAAACAGTTAAAAACAGATAATGCCCCTGGTTATACTTCTACCTCTTTTAAACAATTTTGCTCATCATTTGGCATTACTCATATAACAGGAATCCCATACAATCCACAGGGACAAGGCATAGTTGAAAGAGTTCATCAAACTATTAAAATGTACTTATTAAAGCAAAAAGAGAGAATTGGGAAGGGGTATATATCCCCCAAAGATAAACTTAAAATAACCCTTTTTACTCTAAACTTTTTAAATTTGATTTCATCAGGGCTTAGTGCTGCGGAAAGGCATATGTGTCCAAAAAATGTACATAAGCCTAAGGTACTTTGGAAGGATATTCTGACAGGACAATAGAAAGGTCCTGACCCAGTGATTGTCTGGAGTCGGGGTTCTGTTTGTCTGTTTCCACAGGGAGAACAGCAGCCGATTTGGATTCCAGAGAGATTAACTAAAGCGATTTCTACAGACCAAAAAGAAGATGATTTGGCTCAAATCCATAACAGCTGATATTCAGAACTCCAGTTTGGCTATTCTTACATCTGCGACAGTGATTCTCCCACACCTGGGAGGCTAATGAATAATGAACACCATTAAGGCCTATTTCAAATGTAAGAAACCTTGAGGCTTGCTTGTGGGAATACCTTCAGACCCATTATGCAAGTTACAGGAAGAAGGATGGCATATCATAAGAAGAGTCAAACCCAGGTGGTAACCAGAATGCTTTTTTTCAATATCTATTTTATTATTGCCTTTTCCCACCTCATGAACTTTTAGTTTATTTTTTGAGCTCATACAGGCCTAGGTTAATGTTTTTCTGATCAGTTCTATTTTATGACTGTGGAGTTTTTAAACATTGCAATGGAGATTTCACCTGTGTAAAGCTACAAGGCCTTTACTATTGTCTTATGTGTTGTATGTTATGTGTGCACACTTCTGTTTTGTGTTGTATGTCTGTATGTGTGTATGTCCATATATATGAGGAGCGCTCATGAAAAAATGGATCCAAATATTTTTTTTTTATTCACGTGATTTAAATGGTTTAATTTAAATTGGGTAAACAGCTGTTGAGGATTGTTTTAATATGTGAACAAAAAAGGTGGTTAACAGATCTGTTTGTTTACTTTTACCTTTCCTTTTCATTATATTTAATAATTCTGTTCAGGATAATGTAAATTGTTCAGAAAATTGTTTTCTTAGTGCCTGCTGGAATGTTACATAATTTTTTTTTTAGCCATCATTGCCAGAATTCCTATCTTCATCCCAGTGCCGGTGAAGACAAAGATAAAACTAAGCTACAGCTTCTTCGATAGCTATCACAGTAAACTGTATAAACTGATGCATCAATGAATAATAACTCAGCAAGTGATGCTCAATCAAGGAGTCGATTTACTTTGGGAGGAAATGGACATATTAATGGATTCCTCTGCTTTGAACTGCTTGCAGAACTTGCATGGACTATGTACCACTTGCATGCATTGTGAACTATCTGTTGGTGCAGTGAACTGTGGTATTGCTGGGGTATCTTTGCTGATGGTGTCATCAGTAGTACAATTTTTCCAATGAGAGCCATCATTTGGCTTGGTGCCATGGCATTTTGCATCCTCCTCCCTTTCTGCTTGTGATGGTCTAAAATTTGGGGGCCATCAGAGGTGAGGCAACGAACCTCACCCCCCCTCCCCCACTGGTGCAAAGGCCTATCCACAAATATGGCTGTATGCTGGACTGGTAGTCAATGACGGTTAAGATCCGATTACAGTGGTACCAACCTAAGACAGGAGGCTGACACCTTGAGGTCAGCTCATCCGATGACGGGTAAGGACCATATGTAGTATTGGACAACCTAAGACAGGCACGGTCCCTAAGCCACATGCTTGTTGTTTAATTAAACAGAAGGGGGAAGGTGTTGAGAGCCACAGTTTAGTCAGAATGATGCCTGGCATTTTTGCCAGAGGGAATGGTTGAAAGGTGACCCTGCTCCAGGATTAGGGTGGATCCTGCTGGGAATAGGGCAGATCCTGCTGCCTGGGGGCCTGCTACTTTGGAGTTCCTGTTGAATTCTCGTGGGGTTCTGAGAGAATTGGCGCTGGGAGCCCGGTGGAGGCAGTGTGTTCCCGGGAAGTGTGTGTGTAGAGTGCCCGTGTGTGTAGAGTTCGGGAATAAAGGTTGCTGTTTGAATCTACAAGGCGGTGTGGCGGCTCGGTTATTTTGTGCCCAGCCAGACTGTGGCAATTAAGTGCCTCTGAGTTTAATCCCAAATTTAAAAAAAAAAAATCAAATCAAATTTGTCATCCTCTTGCCTCAGCCTCCCAAGTTGCTGGGATTATAGATGTGTCCACAATGCCTGGCCCTCAAACTATATCCTATGGATGAGTTTTATAATCTTTTAATTCTTCCTCACCTAATTTGAGTTTTCATAAAGTTCACAAAAATCAAAGTTTTCCAAACTAATAAAGTGAATCATAGTGGACTAAATGTTTGTGTCCCATCTAAAATTCTTAGATTGAAATCCTAACACCCAGTGAAATGGGATTATTATGGGGAATTATGAAATAATTCCAAACAACTGTTAAAGTCTTGGGTTTTTTAAATATATTTATTTTCTAGTTGTAGTTGGACACAATATCTTTATTTTGTTTATTTTTATGTGGTGCTGAGGATTGAACCCAGGGCCTCGCTCGTGCTAGGCAAGCACTCTAGCGCTGAGCCACCACCCCAGCCCTAAAGTCTTGGTTTTTAAACTTACAAATTGAACATATAATTGCATATAAACATGAAAATTATAGGACTGAGGTAGAGCTCTCAGCTACCATACACAAGGCTTTGTTTCAATCCCTAGAACCACTAAGGGGACAAAAAATAAATAAAAACAGGAAAATTATGTGACACATTTTAGCTTTGTGAATTAACATTTTATACCAGAAAAGTAAATATTTTTTTTCTTAGACTTTAAATATTATCTTAAAAGATTAATTTATGGAAAACTAAATATCAGGAATATACATGAATCTATAAATTCAGTGTTGTGAAAAAAAATTCTCTTGCAATACTCTCATCAGCATCAGAACTGAGGTTAAAAGTTACAATGGATATCTGGAGGTATAACTCAGTGGTGAAGCACTTGCCTACCATGGGCAAGTTCTGGGATTGATCCCCACTTTCTCCCACAGAAAAATTACATTTCAAAGGGATTTATATTCAAAACTTTGTCCCTAATTTGTAGGCATGAAACTGTGTTGCTGTAGGATAAACCTGACTAACCAAATTTGTGTCTCTATTAGGATTAATACTTGGTCTTAATTTACTTCTGTTCACTTAAATCCCTAATGAACATTTTTTTTTTTTTTTTTTTTGGTAAAGCCATCTACTTCTTTACAGGACTGTGGCCATTTGATTTTTATTAGCTTTTTCAAATTTATATAATACATAGTACTTTATTTTTTTAGTTCTAGATGGCATAACATCTTTATTTTATTTTCTTATATTTATGTAGTGCTGAGGATTGAATCCAGTGCCTCACACATGCTGGGCAAGTGCTCTACCATTGAATAAACTACAATCTCAGCCTCACATAGTGCTTTCTTTAGCCATTAAAAATACATTAAAAATTAAACACAGTAGTTTGGAAAATATATTTTACTTTAAGCTATAAAGTTAATTGAAAAGTGCTAGGAATTAAGTTAATCCAATGCTTTGTAAATTAGATTTAAAGATTAGGAAGGGTGTTAGTCTTTAAAGCCTCTGTGCCTTACTTGCAACAATTCTGAAACCACTTAACAATAGGTTATAGACCCAGTAAAACTGAGAAATTGGTTAATATGTGATGTGTGCATTCTCAGGGAACTTTAAGAAAGATGATTTAAAATGGTAAAGCTAGCAAATTTATAAGCAGATAAAGGCTTTTGAATAGTGTACAACCATTTTCAAATTCTAGAGTACAGGGAAATACTTTGAAATTTCAGAAGTAATAATTCATTGCAAAGTGATGATTAAAACAAAGGCAAGAAAAACAATAATGACCCATCTTTGTTCACTGCTGCCAAAAATTCTGTTGTGTAATGTTCATAAAAATCATTATGTATTCTGCCTTGAATTGTGGATCAAGTCACAAAAGAGTACAGTGGCAGTGTCTTGTCCCTGAAAGGGGAAAAAGCCCAAAAGTAGTTAGAAAATTTCTTTTTACATAGGTTTTCTTTTCCCAAACTTATTAAGCTAAAATACAACCCAATTACTTTAGCAATTTATGGACAATCATAGTCTTATTTGAAAACTGTTTTTATTGGACAAACTCAGTGGGAATATGACCTCATGCTGTAGATTTATCAAAAAGTGGGAAATTATAAACCAGGCTCAGTGGTGTACACCTGTAATCCCAGTGACTCAGGAGGATCTTAAGTTTCAAGCCAGCCTCAGCAACTCAGCGAGAACTTAACTTCTCACTACATTACCTAGGACCAATGTCTCCAAAACAACAAACGAACAAAAAGGGTTGGAGATATGGTTCAGGATTAAATGTCCCTTATTTCAGTCCCTGGTACCAAAAATAAAAGTAGGAAACGATATTGTTTTGGGTTTTGGAACCAGGGGTTGAACTCAAGAGGCATTGGACCACTGAGCCACATCCCTAGCCCTATTTTGTATTTTATTTAGAGACAGGGTCTCACTGAGTTGCTTATTAGCACCTCATCATTGCTGAGGTTGGCTTTGAACTCAAGATCTTCCTGCCTCAGTTTCCTGAGCCTCTAGGATTATAGGTGCACACCACCACACTCAGCATGATATGGATTTATGCCTCTTGAGTAGTTTCATTGTAACTCTTTCATTTGCTACTAATACCTAATCAAGAGTGAAGCAATAAAGTACAGATTTCTTTTCAGTGCTAGGAAAAGCGCTAGGAAAGTACTCTAGCACTGAGCTACATCCCAAATTTTTTAATTTTACTTTGAGACAGTAAGATGTGATCCTTCTGCCTCAGCCTCCCCCATAGTGGGGAATACATGCCTGCACCAACATACTATTTTTTTTTTTTTAACACCAAGGCATTAAGGTTTGCTTCCTAAAATTCAAATTCCCAAAGCTAGATGTGTATCAGAAAGTATAAAAAACAATTATCAAGAAGTTAGGTGAATGACTAGGTGAAGTAGTCATGCAAAACAACCCAAGGACAAAAATTAGATTTACCTAACATGGTGTAATGGAGACATCACTAAGCTGTAAGCCAAATGACTAGGATTCCACTCCTGCAAGATATTAAGTGGGTATGTGCTCTTGGCCTCATAACAACCTGAACCTGTAGCAAACTGTAGGTGGGTGTTGTGGCACTCACCTGTAATACCAGCAATCTGGGAGGTTGAGACAGGAATATCACAGGTATGAGGCCAGCCTGGTAATTTAATAAGACCCTTAACAATTCAGTGAGACCCATCTCAAAATATAAATAAAGTGCTGGGGATGCAGCTCAGTAGCAACACATGTCTGGGTTCAATCCCTAGTACCAAAAAAAAAAAAAAATTAAAGTGCTAAAATATTAGGTCTTCTGAGAAACATTTGTATCAGCACAGTCTTACCAGGAATATTATAATCAGATGGAATGTTTTTAGGAATGCAAGTATGCTTATATGACAAAAACAGAAATAAGGTTTATTATTGAGACCACATCTTGGTAAATTGTCCAGGCTGGCCTTGAATTTACAATCCTCCTGCCTCAGCCTGCTGAGGGGCTGGGATTATGGAATAAACACTAAGACCAGCAATATGATGGAATGAATTTGAGAATATTTGTTGTAGCCACCCATCTCAAAATAAGACCAAATTCCGGGGTTGTAAATTGGTCTTTTCAACTGTATCAATATATTTGGGAAATAATAATGTTTGCAGCAATGCTTATTAAATTTGAAAGCAACATCAGGCATGGAGGCATACATTTATTTAATCTCAGCGACTCAGGAGGCTAATGCAGAACTATCACAAGTTTGAGTCCAGCTATAGCAATTTAGCCAGACCCTGTCTCAAAAAATAAAAAGGCCTGCAGATGTAGCTCAATGTAGAATGCCCCTGGATTCAATTCCCAGTACTTAAAAAAAGAAAAAAAAAATGTACAATTCTATCTTCTTAGATCATTAAAATAGAGTAAGAGGACTAGGGAAGGAAGGAGGGGAAAGAATGTATGGATAAAGGAATGTACTAGGAAATGGAGAAAATTATGTGCATGTATAAATGTCACAATAAACCCTACTAGTATGTATAATTACAATGCACTAATAAAAACATTTTTTAAAATTTTGTCTTCAAGGGCTGGGGATGTGGCTCAAGCGGTAGTGCGCTCGCCTGGCATGCGTGCGGCCCGGGTTCGATCCTGAGCACCACATACAAACAAAGATGTTGTGTCCGCCAAAAACTAAAAAATAAATATTAAAAAAATTCTCTAAAAAAAAAATTCTATCTTGATATTATTTTAGAAGATATTTATTGATCTGTGATTGTTTCCCCAAATTCATGTTAGAAGTCCTCAGTACTTCAGGCCTTATTTGAATCTTTTTTTTTTTTTTTTTCCTGGTCCCTGGGGATTGAACTCAGGGGTACTAGACCACTGAGTCACATCCCCAACCCTATTTTGTATTTTATTTAGAGACAATCTGAGTTGCCTAGCACCTGCCTCCTGAGCTGCTGGGGTTACAGGTATGCGCCACCATACCCAGCCCTTATTTGAATGTTTATCAAATTAAAATGAAGCTAGTAGTATAGTCCCTAATACAGGATGACTGGTATGTCTATAAAGAGGAAATGTGGAAACAAGACTTAATACAAAGAGAATACCCTATGAACATGAATATGACCATGTATAAGCCAAAGAGAGAGATCTGGAACAGATTCTTCCCTCACAGGTTACAGAAGGAACAAACTGTGCCAATCCCTTTATTAACTTCTGCCCTTCAGAATTTCAATAAATTTCTGCTATTTAGGCAACCCAGTTTGTAATAATTTGTTATGGTAGCTATAGTCAATTAATAAAAATAATAAAGCTAATTTATCATTATCATGCCAGCAACTCCTTATCACCCAGATCTTCCTAATTTAATAAATGAGTTTTCTCAATGTATAATTTGGTATCAGAAGTTTGGGCACTTACAATCCCAGTGGCTTGGGAGGCTGAGGCAGAAGGATCCCAAGTTAAAAGCCCAAATTCAAAGTGAGCCTTAGGAACTAAGTGAGACCCTGTCTCTAGATAAATAAAAAAGTTATGGAGATGTGGCTCAGTGGTTAAGTATCCTGGGGGTTAAATTTCTGGTACCAAAAAAAAAAAAAAAGTTGGGCATATCTTCATAGTCCTATAATTGAAGATAAAATGTCAATCAGTTATGAAATGGTTACCTTTTTTGTCTATTGCTTTACCATCTCCCCAATCTCAAAATTATTCAACAGATAGGGGATTTAAAAAATGAAAAACTGCCCCCCAAAATGGCATTTTCCCCTACTATAACGAAGACTTCCTACTGTTATTAATCACAGAGAGTCTACAGATTGCTTAGGGGTTAATTCCTGATGGGGATTACAAAAAGGAGGGGTGGTCTTATTAATGGAGTGTGAATGAACTTAAATGTATTTTATGTTCTTTTAGTTCTGGTAGTGCAGTAATTTAATAACTTCATACACTAAAAAACTAAGCCTATCTTGCGTTTAAAAAGGTTAATAGCACCATGGTTAAGGAAGGAAAACTGTAGATAGTTTTTTCAGTACATGTTTCTTCTCAATTCATAAAATTGAACCACATGCAAGACACCAAATTACAGTCACCAAGAATGATTAAAACTATATACTACCATGCAATTGAATACCACAATTAAGGTATAATTACATACTGGAAAATGTTACTTGTTAAAAGGCAAATCTCATGTTTTTAAAATTACCCATTTTAACATCTCAAAAAAAAAGGTTGAATTTATTATTTCACAAAAACATTATGTAAATCAAAATAAAGAAAATAATCAAGTTGCTTCATGGACTGGAAGGTGACTTATTAATTCCCTTTCATTTCCAAACCTCATCAAGCAGTCACTACATTTATGAGGCAAGTCAGCCGAATGCTTGAAATCTAGATGAATTTTAAGATCTTCGATCTGTCCTGTTGAATATTCGCAATATTGACATAAATAAATCCCTTCAGATAGATGTGAATTTAAATGCTTGCAATATTCTAGCATACTTGAAAAGCCTTTCCCACAGTCATCACAAACATGAGGAAATATTTTAGTATGTTCAATAGCAACATGCCTGTTAACATTTGTATGAAGTCTACTCCGAAAACCACATACTTGACACACAAAGAAGTTCTTACATTTGTCAAAGGTAATTTTGCTTAAGAGGCTGTATTGTCCGTGTTCTCCATTGTTATACTTATCGCTTAGTTCTATTAATTTACACGCATGCTCATTTACAACATGGCTATGCAAGTCTTCTGGATCATTTGTTTCATGTTCACAGAACTGACACAAGTACTGTTCATCACAGCTGTGCTCCTGGAAATGCAGGTAGAGTTCACTGCTTGAGGAGAACTGCACGTCACACTGCTCACACCAATACAGGTGATCGCTAAAGTGGGTGTCTGCAATGTGCTGGCTGAGGTTCTCAAAAATTACTGTCCTGTAATCGCAGTATTTACAAATGTAGGGATCTTCTTCGTGTAGTTTGGCATGTTCAATCAGAAGCATATTGGTAGAGAAGCTTTCCTTACATACTCGACACACATTTGAATCGGTACGTTTATGCTTTAGGATCATATGCTGTTTTAAATCAGAAAAATATTTACTATTGAATTCACAAAGTTCACATTTATAGAGGCCACTGCTATTAGCTCTCAGTAAAGGCCATTTCTGCTGAGCAGTCACATTCAAAGCTTGGCTCTTGTCAAGAATTTTACAAAGCTTAGCTGGTGGTTCTTCATCAGTTTGGTCTTGGAGGCTCTCGGAGGAATTGTTTTCTGTCTCTATGTCATAATCCTCAGAAATGGCATGCACTTCTACAGCAATGGGGACATCTTCAGCGGTGTGAACTTCTATAGGACTCTCCTCTTGAGTTTGCTGGTTGATTGATTCGGGTGAATCACACTCTTCATCACAAATTTCTACATCAGCAGATTTTTCTGAAAAATGAAATGATCCTATTATTATATTACCGTTATTCAATTGATCAATTAGATAGATACCACAGTGCCAAAAGAAGTTTATGGTATGCACTGAGTTTTTCTCATAGGTCTATAGAAATATGCCAATATGATTAGTTTCCCTAACCTGCAGAAAAGGCAGTGTGGTCTATAATTCTAAGCACAGGACTGGGAACCAGATAGTTCTGATTTCTGTTTCTGGCCTTGATTCCATCTGCAAATTTTGGCATGTCATTTGTTGTCTCGGTATCAGAATCATCATCTGTAAAAAAAAAAAAAAAAAAAAAATTTGGAAAAATTTTTATTATTTATATCAAAGCACTAAACATTATTATAAAATAAAGCAATAACTATTTTTGATATAATTTTGAATTCCAATAGGAACTAAGGACTTAGATTTAGCCATTAAGAGAGATGTTATCTATATACCACAAACAAATAAAACAACCTGCCCAAATAAGCAAATGCTGTTATGCCCCAATTAGACAAGAATACATTTTTTTTTCAGTTGTAGACAGACATTTTTTATGTGGTGCTGAGAATCGAACCCAGAGCCTTGCACATGCTAGTGCTCTACCGCTGAGCTACAACCATAGCCCAAGAATAAACACACTTTTTGAACTTGCTTAGGAATTTTAAGCTTCTGAGTTTGAATACGCCTTTATTTCCTTAGCCCAGGTTCTACCAAGTTAGCATGGGGAAATGGAAATGCAGGTCAATAGACAAAACTGGGTTTCAACATGTTTTATTTTTGCAGTACTGGGGCTTGAATATAGGGATGCTATACCACTGAGTTAAATCCCCAGCCCACGTTTTTTTTTTTTTTAAATAGACTTCATATAAGTTTCAGATTTATAGAAAGTTATGAAGATCGAGTTCCTATGTATCTCATGCTGTTTCCCCACTATTAACATCTTATAGTACATTTGTTATAATTAATGATGGATATATTACTTTTAAAAAAAATTATTACTTTTTTTTTTTTTTAGTTTTAGGTGGACACAATATCTTTATTTTACATTTATGTGGTGCTGAGGATTGAACCCAGTACCTCATGCATGCTAGGCAAGCACTCTACCACCAAGCCATAATCCCAGTCCAATGACAGATATATTACTAGTGATACATTAATATCCCTACTTTACCCAGTATGTCTTTTTTCTGTTCCAGGATCCCATATTATATTTAATTATCCTGTCTCTTTAGGCTATTTTGAGGACTACTGGTCAGGTATTTTGTAGAATATCCCAATAATGGAATCTGCTGTTTCTTTTTTATGGTTACATTGGAATCATGAGTTATTGAGCAGCACAATTCTGAAGTAAACTGTGATGTAAATGTGATGCGCTCTTGGTAAGAGTGCATACTATATCAACATGACTTGTAACTGTTGATGTTGACCTTGATCACCTGGCTAAAGTAGTAGTTAGGTTTCTCTATTATAAAGTCACTCTTTCCTTTCATACTTTATCACAATTAAAGAGTGAGAAGTTATGTTCTATCTCCTTTACAAAAAGGAGATAGAACATAACTCCCCTCTACATAAATAAATTTCTTCTATACAGGAGATTTGTTTTATAGCCCTTATTTATTTATTCAGTCATCTACATCAGTATAGACTTTGGATATTTAATTGATTCTTTAGATTATAATTTGGTTTTTTTAATCCCCCAAATTATTTCAGCTTTGGTTATTGGGAGCTCTTTCAGATGGATTCTTATGCTCCTTAAGCATACCCCTAATAAGTGTGTGTGTGAATTTGTGTGGTTTCTAGGTAGTAAGAGTGCTTTGAACTTGCAATTTTCTTGTCTCAGCCTCCTGAGACAACTGGGATTACAGACATACACCACTGTCCCTGGTTTCCTCCCCTTTACTCCCTTTGATTTTCATGAGATGCACCCCACTTTCTTTTCCCTATCTAGCTTCTACATATGAAAGATATATAACATATAACTCATAACCTTCTGAGTTTGGCTTACTTTGTTTAACATAAGGTTCTGAAGTTCCATTCATTTTCCTGCAAATGACATAATTTTTCTTTTAAAATACTGAGATAAGGTCTTGCTAAGTTGCCCAGACTGGCCTTGAACTTATAATCTTTCTGTTTCAGCCTCCTGTTTTGTTTTGAAAGGACTTTTCTGTTCTTGCCCCAGACCTAACGTCAACTATTTCTCCAGGGGACTTAGTTCCTTTTACTTATGAATGGTATTGGAAACCATGATATGGACACAAAATGTCACCATTGCTCCTGAAGTATCACTGCTCATAGGTCCTCTCAGTTTAACAGAGCACAAAATGTGTGTGTATACTACCGCATCTATTAACACTAACGTATATCAATCTGAATCTAAATCAAGCTAAACGTAAGTTCACAATGATAGCCCTGAGTCCATGTGTGCTTTATAATGTATGTTTCTGTGATTCTAATAGGAGTCCAAGGAATTCATTGTGTCAGTGATCACTGAGTTCATGTGTGCTTTATAACGTATGTTTCTGTGATTATAATAGGAGCCCAAAGGAATTTGTTGTGTCAGTGATCTCTCAGAGAGAAGACAGTAAGTATAAGTTGTTATCATTCGGGCTGGGGATGTGGCTCAAGTGGTAGCGCGCTCGCCTGGCATGCGTGCGGCCCGGGTTAGATCCTCAGCACCACATACAAACAAAGATGTTGTGTCCGCCGAGAACTAATAAATATTAAAAAATTCTCTCTCTTTCTCTTTAAAAAAAAAAAAAGGTTGTTATCATTCTACTCAATGCCTAGAAAATAAGAGTCAATAGGAGATACAAGATTCATAACTGTTGAGGTTGACCTTGCTCACCCTCTGTTCATTAGCCTTTCAGACTGAGAGGTATAGCTGAGTGGAAGAGCTATGGAAACACTGTTCTTAACCTTCCACCATAAATGCTCCCAACTCCACATCACTCCTGCTTTGCCACCAATTCCTACACAATTAAAAAGGATTTAGGAAGGTGTGTTTTTTATTCATATGTCTGGAAAAAAGTTAAAAAATGAAATTACTTACTTGCTTTCTTAAAAGAAAAATACCAAACACTACATTTTCTTAAGTTATACCAAATTCAAACTCTTGCCTGCTTTGAAATCATTAACTCAATATTTTATATCCCCCCCCCCCTTTTTTGTGTGTGGGAGGGAGATACTAGGCATTGAACCCAGGGGCACTCTACCACTAAGCTAAACCTATAGTCCTTTATTTTTTTGAGACAGGGTTTTGCTAAATTGCTGAGGCTGGTCTCAAATTTACTATCCTCCTATCTTGGCCTTCCAAGTTGCTGGGATTATAGGCATGTGTCACAACACCCAGATCACCTACCATTTCAAATAAGAAAAAAAAAATGTAAAAGCATTTATTTTTTCTTTTAGCAGTGTTAGGATCAAACCCAGGGCCTCATTCATGCTAAGCATGGGCTGTACCATAGAGCTATTTATATACTCAGTCACTGTAAAATCAATTCAAAGAGAAATAAGTATTTTGGAAAATATTAAATGTACCTTTGTTGTCAAAATATTTTAAGTCTGGCTGTCTCATAGAGCAGACACTGTAACAATGATCAGAAAAAATCCCATTGAATCCATCTGCAATTCTGCTTATTCCAGAGGAATCTGAATATAAAACAATAAAAGAAAATTTTTAAAATGTTTCAAACATACATATATCTTTAACATATTCAAATTCACATTATTTTCGAAGATAACTCCCTCCCTCCCTCCCTCCCTCCCTCCCGAGACCCAGGGCCTTGTGAATACAATGTAAGTAGTACTCTACCACTGAGCTATATCTTCGGCACAAATTTTAATGATTAAAAAAAAATATAGCATCTATAATGAAAGTGTATTTTTCTCAGTTTTAAACTTTAACATTTCAGATCTAATACTGACATTTAGCTTTAAGAAAAGCATAAATTACAGACTTTAAAATATAATAACTTTGAAATACATAAGGATAAAATTTTCCTTACAATCAGAATCTCACAAAATACAAATACATAGGGCTGGGATATAGCTCAGTTGGTAGAGTGCTTGCCTTGCATGCGCAAGGCCCTGGGTTCAATCCCCAGCACAATGGGGGAAAAAATACAAATATATAATGAATGCCTTGTTAACTGCACAAAACAGTGAGAGGTATGCCATCAGGCAAAGAAAGCATAATACATAGGGGAAATGGCCTGAAGGGTCCAATGAAAGCTTCTGAATATAATCACTTCCAAGTTTTGCCTGGGAAACACCAGTAAGCAGTAGACCAGGCTTAATTTCCTCAGATAAGAAGAATAAGAGCATGGAGTAAACTAACAGGTATGTCTGAGACTGTCTCAAGTATGCGTAAGCTATATCAGAAATGGCCATAAAAACTTCTTCATATTGCCAATACAACACAGCCAACTTCAATCACATAGTCAAATTGAAAGTTCACATTTCTGAAAAGAATGTATAGGATAAAGTTTTGTTCCCTCAGTAATGCAAAATATTTTCAAATTATCATTGTGTCTTAAGCACAGCTTGGTAATCAGACAGGCAAAGCTCAATTATGCTATATAAGTCATAATGATGGTTAACAAATTTTAAATATCTATAACCCATGGAATTATGAAAATTAAATACAATAATGTCTTTAAAGTTCTAACGTGTCTGTCTCTAGCACATGGTAGACAATAAGGAATATATATTCAGAGAATTTAAAATTTATCTGACCTAAAAATTGATCAGATATTTAAGTCTTATCTAATCATTTGAGAAAATGGATAAGAATACAATTTCTTCGAAAATATACACACTCACCTTTAAATTAATTAACTTATACACTAACCTGAATAACGAGAAGGGTGTAAAGTCTTCCTTTTTCTTTTTTTAGGATACTCATTCATATCTTTTCAATCTAAAAAGTAAAAACATTTAATATCACAAATAATTGTTAATGTTGTAATAAGAATTATTTCTAACCAAAGAATTGAACTAAGAAATGTGTGTGCCACATGAAAATAAATCTTGTACGAGAAATGCTATACAATGTCTCTGTTTATATTTTGGATTACTTTTCCTATTTAGCTTAGAGACAGGACACTAATTTCTGCATTCTTTCTAACTAAGATGGAGAAATTCTTTTTCAAATATTGTAATGATAAGAATTGGATAACTATAATAAAACTTATGCTTAAAATTTTTATTTTAAAAAGCCCATTATGCTATCAAATCACATTTCCTGCAATTGGGAATATTTTTATTCAGATTTCAAGCTAAAGGTGGATACACTAAAAAATATATTGTTACCACCTCTGTATTGACTCACAGCTTCCAGAAAAATATGCATCACATAGAACCTCAGAATATAAATAATTTTTAAGAAAAAAAAATCCTTAACTTATTGATAAAATCACATTTGCTATTCTACTGAGTCAGAAAAGGTGTGGCAACCATTGTATGATTAATTTACCATCAACTGTTTTTGTGGTACTGGAGATAAAACCAGGGGGACTCTACAATTGAGCAATACCTAGTCCTTTTCATTTTTTATTTTGACACAGGTTCTCACTAACTTGCCCAAGCTGGCCTTGAAATCCCCTTCCTCCTGCCTCAGCCTCCCAAGGTGCTGGGATTATAGGTGTACACCACCATGCCTGGCTCCCACATGAACAGTTATAAAATTAGTTTCAGTACTTTCCACTTACTTGGTATAATTCTTAATATTTCAGTGAGGAAAAATGAATTACAAAGTTTCCACAGGTGGTAAAAAAAAAATACCTGTAAGTTAAACATGACAAAAGTCATATAAGCAAAAGTGTGGCTCATTTCTGAGATTCAAAACTACAATTATTCCAGATATTTAATTAACTAGAAAAGTATAAAGAAATAATTCAAGCATAATACTCTTTTGAGTGTATTTTACTAAACACTAAAAATTGTATATACTGATGTGATTATTTATATAAATTTTTCATATTCCTTTGACTTTACCTTCTAAAGTTATAGCTATGAATGACCTCAAAATAGAAATAAATCTGCATTAATATTTTAATCTATTCAGCTGAATGGGAAGTAAACAGAGAAAACAAATACTGAATCACAGACCTGAAATGGTCAAGGTTCTTAACCAGCCATACAGCAAACTGTGAACCTGTTATTTCATTTAATCCTGTTACGCAAAATCCATAACACCCTCCCCAAATTATTATTTACTCCTTGTTATTGATTAATCAAAGTTGGCTACTAAGTAGTGAGGTTGGGATTTGAATATAAGTCTAACTAATTTTATTAGAAAAAAAAATTTTTTTTTTTAGTCCTGGGGAATAAACCCAGGGCCTTAGGTTGCTCTACCACCGAGCTACATCCCTAGCCACATCTAACCAATTTAGAAACAAAGTCTTCAATTCCTTTATTTAGTGTTGGAAACAAATAGGGAGATAAAGTCACCAATCCAGTTCCAGTAGATTAGTGTTTAAATCAGAACTACCCCCTCATTTCAGAAGAGTGCCTGTCCACAGAAGCATGGGCAAGGAGGGAATGCCAGAAACCGAAATCCAGTCTCATGTGCTGTTTTTCTTAACACCAAGGTGATTTTCTCATTTCTAGTGATAAAGAATTGAGGGGCACATACTATTTTTGCTGCTTTACTAAGTTCTGGGTATATCAGCACTAGATGCAATCATATAGTAATATATTACTTCAGTTTATTAAGGATTTTCCTAACCCTTATTCTAGATTGTCTTTTTAAAAATTCTGTGATGTACACTGAGAGGCTTACTGTTCAACCCACCTCAATTTTACTGATGAAGAAACATACTCAGTGAAAGTCAAGTCAACTAAGAAATGGCAAAACCAGAGATGCAAATACATGTCTTCTGATTCCTGGACATTGAATAACTCTAACTGTATGTGGGTACATCTTCATGGCTAAGCACTGCCACCACCAAGTTACATCTTGTTTCCAGTTCTTTCTCGGCCAACAATTGTAAGGAGGGGAAGACGGTCACCTAAAAAAAACTGACAAACATGAATTTTACAGAAATGATATAAATGCCTCACCCAGCATATATAAAATGCCCACCCAACAACCTAAAGAGCATTCTTTTGAGTTTCCAGCCCAATCCAATGCATCCAAATATCAAAAAGGCTATTTTCATCTTTATATAATAAGCTAAAATTCCAAGACTTATCCCTAAAACCTTTTATACACTTCGAGAATTTATATAGCCAAAAGCTTCAGAATTCATATTCTATACACTCTAAAACAACAAAAAGTTTTTGTATGCATAATTATCTTGATGAAGAAATTTGATTTTTTTTTATTCAAAGCTATCAATATAAACATTTATTCACTAAAACAGGTTTGGCGGAACACACCTATAATCCCAGCCACTGGGGAGACTGAGGAAGGAGAAGCATAAGATCAAAGCCAGCCTCAGCAATTTAGCGATTTACCTTTTCTCCAAATTTAAAAAAAAAAAAAAAATTAATTTTTTTAAAGGGCTGGGGCTGTAACTCAGTGGTAGAGCACCCCTGGGTTCAGTGTCAGTACCAAAACAAATATTTGCTCACCAATCCTCCTCCTATCACAAAGATTTTGAATCACATGCAACTTACCACTCATTCCCCTCTCCCCACTTAAGTACAAACTATACATAATGTTTCCCCGCGGGAAAATTAAAATTACTAAAAAAAGCAAATCACCTACAATCCATTCACCTGGAAAAAACCACTATTAACATTTTGGTATGTACACCTACACTTCTTTCTATGATATGGTATACATTCACAAAAGGGGGGCATGCCATAAGAAACATTTTTTTTTTAAAGTATTTTAGCAATACAAGTTAGCATCTTTTCATCCGTCATTTTTTAACAAGAATGTCTATATACAAAAAACAGTTCTCATACTGTGCCTTTTGTGCAATGCAAAAGTCTTTCTTGCTAAATGCTATAAGACATCTTTACAATAAGAAGCTACATTTTAAACAAGTTTTAAGAGCTAAACTTTCCTTTTTATCTTCATAAAAATAAGTATATATTTTCTAGATTTTTTTTTTTAAATTGAAACAAAATGTTTCAGGAGAGTATGAACTAGAGTCCACTATATATTCAACTTGGACTCAGTCTCTACTGAAATACTCTAGCACAATCGATATCTCTTTGTAAGGAGATAAACTGCTTAATTTACTGGTGTCCCTAGGCTGCACTTCAAAGAAAGCCAGAGAGGGTGGCGGGAGGGGGCTTAAGCACCCGAACGGGTGGGTCTGGGCAGCTCTGGGAGACTGGGCGCCGGGACCGACGGGAGCACCAAGATGCGCCGCCGGAGGGTCACGGAGCTGCCGGGCAGGGCGGGAGGGCCAGCGTGGCACCACGCCGCAAAACACATGCCCGTCCGAGGGGCCGGGCAAGAATCCTCGGCCCCCGCAGCCTCCACCGAGCGCCACGCGCCCGCCTCGACCCGGCCCAGCCACTAGCGGCTGGCGCTGGGGAACTCCTAACCACGACCCCAAGGGCGCCCCGAAGGAAGAGGCGCGGGGGGCCGCAGCGTCCTCGGCCAGTCAGGACCTGCTTTGGGGGTGGGGGAGGGGGACGCCATCCCGCCTTAAACGAAGGCAGGGTTTCAGTTTGAGGAAGCCTCCGGCCCTTCCTGCCCTCTCCGGTTGGAAGATGCGCCCGCACACCGGCGTCCCCTGCAGCAGTCCAGCGCCCAGCCCGTCCGCTCCTCCCTCACACTCACCGTTTCCCCGGGCCCCAGCCGGCCCAGGCACAGATGAGGTGGCTGCGGCCGAGCGCAGGCAGAGAGGAGCGCAGGCAGAGAGGGCCGCAGGCGGCGGGCGACGCCGCTCAGGCCCTCGCGCTCCAGGGCGCTCTGTCAGGACCGGCCCTCTCCCTCCCGCGCGCCCCAAGCCCAGCCGGCTAGGCCCCAGGCCCAGGCTGCGCGGCCGCACTCACCACCTCGCTCCGCGCCTGCGCCGCTCACCTCGGGGGCCAGAGGAGAGGGCGGGGAGGTGACGAGGTGATGGAGGGTGGGGGGGCGGGTGCACTGCCCCGCCGCACACTCGGCCTGGGAGGGACCACCGGCCTCCACCCCGGGGGTGGCCCGGAGGCCCGCGCCCCCTGCCGGCGCCTTTCCGCCGCCGCAGGCCCCTTCCGGGCGAGGTACCGCCCCTCCCGAGGAAACGCAGCGAGTGATTCCACCCGTAGAACTGCTCCTAGCCAGGCGGCCGGACGAACTTCCCCCTGCTGCTCCGTCCTCCCTCCCGCGCTGCAAGGAACCGCAGAAGCACGGCATGCAAGCAGTCCCCCTTGCGACAGTGCTCTCTCAAGGGCGGTAACGCGACTGATCTTGCCCAGGTTAGGCAAGGCAGATGGCATTTCAGTCCTAAAGCATGCCAGCACCCTGTAGGCGACAAAAAGGGCAAGGCCGCGTCATGGTTTTACCGAGGCACCACCGAAGAACCACACCGGGCTAGGATCGTGTCCACAGGGAGAGGTGACACTTGTTAAGATCTTGAGTGGCTGTTAGGCTTCAGCCCGTTTCGTTGGCTCCAGAAATCTTGGAATGAACGTGAAATTATATAGAGTGCTGGATTAGATTATTTCACTCCTTTTCCGACCTAGAGGTTCCTTGAGCAGCTAATGAAAGGATTAAATTGAACGAGCATAAATAAATTTATGAACACGTTTTTTTAAATGACCTGTAGGGCTGAGAATACAGCTCAGGGGTGAAGTGTGTACTTTGCAAGCGCGAGGCCTGAGGTTCGAGCCCCAACACCATCACAGAGAAAAATCAAGAAAGAAAGCAACTTTTAAGTGTGATCATGTTGAATCCCCCTCAGCCCTCATACTGAGAATGGAAGCCAGGTCTTGGTGCATACAAAACACTACCACTGAGCTTTACCCCCAGCCCCTAATCCTTTTGACAACAGGTTGAAGTAATTAGTATCAATTTACAAATTAGAAAATTTAGCTTGTGAGAGATTGACACTTTATTTTTATAGACAAAGCACCCAGGGTTCAAATAATTATGAAATGAATGAATGAGGTCCATATATAATAATCTTTGTCCAAGGTCACTTGGAAAGTCATGTCAGCAATTTACGATTTTTAATTTACTTCTGTTGTGCTTTTTCTGATACGCATGTGCTAATTAACCAATGAACCTCTGGAAAGGAGGAAACAGACCTTACCCCATTCCTTCACCCTCTCTAAGGAAATAAAGCTATATGGTATTTAGAAGAGACACTACTTGTTGGTGAGGCTTAATTTTTATGACCTCATAATCTTTGTGTGTATTCAGTTCAAATAAACGAATGTTCACGAATGTTGGTATGACTTGGATAAAGTACGAAGAGACTTAAAGCTGTTTTGTAGTATAGTTTGTCCCTGGCACAGAACAGGGAATCCATACGCGATTGATACATAAATTTATAAAGAACCACCTATATCCTTCCCTTCCTTCTCTGCTGGTTCTGTTGTTTCCTGATCTAGATATAGTGGAAGCCACAAGAGGGTGTCATGCGACCATCTTTAGTTATTTTTGCTCGCTGGGTAGTCTTGTGTCAGTCTGCATTCTAGGATGAAGTTTTATTCCAAAACGTTTTGTAGTTAAACACACATCTTACCCTCTCCTACCCAGTGCATTATTTTGAAAAATTCTCACACTGCCACTTAGAAGAGAATTACAATGTTTAGATGTCTTGTAACATAATCACAAATCAAAGGCAATTTAAAGTTCTTTGAGTAGCTTGACTATGTATATTTACAGTTTCATTGTAAGTTCTTCCTTTTCCTCTCCTCCCCCACCTCCCCGTCCAAAGGAGGGTGGCAACTTGAGTGAAACTTTGTTTTGTTTTTAAAGAGAGAGAGAGAAAGAGAGAGAATTTTTTAATATTTATTTTTTAGTTATGGGCGGACACAACATCTTTGTTTGTATGTGGTGCTGAGGATCTAACCCAGGCCGCACGCATGCCAGGCGAGCGCACTACCCCTTGAGCCACATCCCCAGCCCTTGAGTGAAACTTTGAAATCTCAAAATACCAACTTATAGTTTACTAAATTCTATTATAGTTTTGATTTAGGAATATTTAATCCTCATCTTTCTAATTTTTTGCCACATTATAGAATAGCTTAATATTTTCCTGATTAGAAAAGGGATACATGGGAGAAAAAAAAAAAAGGGAAAGAAAGAAAAGAAAAGGGATGCATGTTTTTTAAAATAATGGAGACAGTAAAAAAGTATGAAGAACAAAAGAAAAATGTTATCCCATAACTCTGAGCTAATCAATGGTAATGTTTTGCTCTATATCTTCCCATTATTTTTATCCCTCCACACGTTTTCTCAAAATTAGAATATTATTGTTTATGTTGTTTTTTAACATTTTCAAAAATGTAGTTTGAGTGTTCCTTATGCTATTAAAATGTTAGTAGCACTTTGCACTACTACAAGGGATCATACAGTTAAGTAGTGGACACTTAAGTTGCTTCCATCTTCAAAAAATGCTTTGCTGATTTAGTAAGTAAAATGTAGTGTTCCATTTTAATATGTATTTTTGTTTGAAATTAAATTCTTTTTTTCAGGTGTTTATTGGCTATTTGTCATTCATGAGTTTTCAGTGAATGGCCTTTTCCTATTTTTTTAAAACATGTTGTTTATATTTTTTAAAATTAATAATCTTGGCCTTTTACCATTGATAGGTGATATGTATATTTCTTTTTAGTTTGTTTTTACTTTTAAGTATTGTTAGTTCTCCAATTATTATGAAATCAAGCCTACTAATATTTTTCTTTATAGGTCCTATTATTGGCTTTATGCTGAGACAATAAATTCTTACATGAAAGTTCTGGTCAGATCCTCTACTTTAGCTCTTTATTTGTAATTTATTTGGGGGTATGAAATAAAATTATTATTTTCCTCTCTCTATCATAATTCTTTTATTCTTATTTCTGGCTATCTTATATAATAGTCCAAAGTTAAATTTGTGAGAAATAAAATAACTTCATCTGATGCTCAAGTAATCTAAGGCATTGTTTTTCACACTTTAAAATGCATTAGAATTGAGTTTGGCACTCTGGCCTATACCTGTAATCCCAGTGGTTTGGGAGGCTGAGGCAGGAGGATCACAAGTTCAAGGCCAGCCTCAGCAATGTAGTGATGCCCTAAGTAACTTAGTGAAATCCTGTTTCCAAATAAAAAATAAAAAGTGTTGGGGATGTGGCTTAGTGCTTAAGTGCCCCTGGATTCAATCCCTGGCATCAAAAAAAAAAAAAAAAAAAAAAAAAGCATTAGAATCATTTAGAGACTCTGTTTAAATATAAATTTTTGTGTTTTATCCTGAGTTTTTCTATGGGTAAGTCTGGACTAGGGCCTGAGCAACTGCAACTTGGCAAGTTCCCAAGAAATGTTGGTACTGCTGGCCAGGAATCATACTTTGAGAACCACCATCCTAAACTTTCTTCACCCAGTTCCATACCAGTCAAATAGTACTTCTCACTGTTCCACAGGTAAATTGCCTCTCTCTCACCTATGTGATTTAGCATGTCCTTTTTTTAAAATCTGAAATCTCTTTCCTTTGTTTCTATTTATAAGATCAAGATCAGGATTTATCTCTTCTTTGAAAAGATAAATCCTTTGAAAGGATTTTCCCTTGCTGAGATCTCTGATCATTCTTCAGAAATTCCACAGTGATTGGCACATTAGTTCATTTATCACCACTTATCATACATTTGCAATGAATATAGTGAAGCTTAAGCTTCAAGTCCGTTCAGTCGCGTGAACCTCTTCCAAGACAAAGTACTTTGTGTTTATAATTTTATATTCTTAAATGCTTCTTTCTACTTTGCACAAGCTTCTGACCTCACAACTTTTGGTTCCATTCCTGTTTACATTGTTTTTCCACAGGCAGTGAGTTCTAATTTTATCTTCCAATCTGTTCCAGCTCCTGGCTTAGTACTGTAAGGTCCTTGCTTAGCATCTGGATGGCCATCTTAAGTGACAGTCACCATTTTAAGAAAAAGTTTTGCTTTCCCGCCCAAGGGCCTTTCTGAGAAAGGCTCACCACTCCCTTATATCAACCCTGATCTTAACCACCCACATTAGGGCCTGCCCAGCTCTAATCCCTGAGCCTGCCCCATAAAAGTTCCAGAGCCTAAGCCTGTGTTGCCTCTTTCCATCTGTAAAGAGATGTGCCTTTATTTGTCAGCTCTGACAAATAAACTCTCTGCATAGTCTCAGTCTTTCATTTCTCACTCACCTGTCTCCCAGTTCTTCGCTTTCCTTTCAAGTACAGTGTCTTTTAATAAACCTCTTTTTCTCTCCATCTCTTTCTGTGTGTGTGTGTGTGTGTGTGTGTGTGTGTGTGTGTGTGTGTGTGTTCATGTGGACACTATCAGGAATTGAACTCAGGGGTGCTTTACCTCTGAGCCACATCCTCAGGGTGTGGTCTCACTAAATTGCCTGTGCTGGCCTAGAACTTGTGATCCTCCTGCCTCTGTCTCCCAAGTAGCTGAATTATAGGACTGTGTCACCATGCTCGACCAATGTTTTTCATAGAATATTCATTGCATATATATCCTGTGTCTGGCACTGTGATAGATTCTGGGGATGTGGCGCAAACAAGACAATCATGGACCTACTCATCCTTAGAGTTGATGGGGAAGATAGGCAGTTAAACAACATTGAAATGCATTGAGTAAACTTATAGGGCAACAGAGTGTTAAAGGAACACATGACAGATGGCCTAGATTAGTCTAAGGAGGATGTGATGGGTAAAGTGTCTAGTTATTCAGCTTACTGAATGAATTGATAAACAGTGTCTAGAGCATCTAGACCACTGCACTACTGCAGACCTCACTGGGTGATTGATACGCTCCTCTCTCAGGCAGCTGCATGCTGTAGTCCCAAGTCACTGATTTCACATACTCAGCAGACATACCTAGCATTCATAATTTCAAGCCACCTACACAGAAAAGGCCTTCCAGGCAGTGAAGTACCTTTTTGTTGTTGTTCTAATCAGTTATACATGACAGCAGAATGCTCTTTGATTCATTGTACACAAAGGGAGCACAATTTTTCACTTCTCTGATTGTACACAAAGTAGGGTCACACCATTCATGCAATCATACATGTATCTAAGATCATGACATCTGTCTCATTCTACCATCTTTCCTATCTCCATGCCCCTTCTGCTCCCCTCGATCTCCTTTGGGCAATGCAAAATTCCTCCTCTCATCCCATGCACACACGCACCCCATGATGAATCAGCATCCACTTATCAGAGAAAATATTTGGCCTTTTTTTTTGGGGGGGGGGGATTGGCTTTCTTCACTTAGCATGATATTCTCTAATTTACCTGAAATTCCATCCACTTACCTGAAAATGCCACAATTTTATTCTCTTTTATTGTGGAGTAATATTCCATTTTGTATATATATACCAGTTTCTTTATGCCATCTATTGAAGGGCATCTAGATTGGTTCCACAGTTTGGCTATTGTGAACTGTGCTGCTGTAAACATTGATGTGGCTGCATCACTGTAGTATGCTTTTTTAAAGTCCTTTGAGTATACACCAAGGAATGGGATTGCTGGGTCAAATAGTGGTAGTGAAGTACTTTTAAAGCCAACAAAGCCCAGAACTAGCCTGCCAATTAACCCACGCAATTTGGTTACCTAAAATGGGACAGAGATAATCTCCTGGTTGCAAAAGACTACCCCATTTTTCCTTTCTTCAGTCTCATCCCTGAGAGTTAACCAAGAGTTTTTAGTGGACCAGGGTCCCAGCCTGACTGTAAACTCTTTTCACAATTTTTAGACTTAATCTAATTTTTAATTTAGCTAAGTGAGTAACCGAATAAGTGAAGGAATAAAATCTACCCAGTCTTTCTTATTAAAATAGTAATAGTGATTCTTTGTGCAGTGTTTCTGTGGTGCTTTTAATTTTTCTGGAGCACTGGGTGTATTTGTAGCACCTGGAAACAAACATTAAGTGTGGTATCCACTTGATAGACTTGAACTTGACACCATACTTGCAATGATCTGAAGGCTTGAACCACATAAAGGGAAATTGACACTAATAGGTGATGAAAAGGAAACATTTTCCAGGTAATAGATATGTTTGTTTTCCCTGGGAAAAACAGCTCATTGTTTTGGTTCTGGTAAGCATTATCACTGCTTAGCAATATCCAATATTTTTAAATATCTTTTAGTTGTTGATGGACCTTTTATTTTTTTTTTTTTTTTACTTATTTATATGCAGTGCTGAGAATGAAACCCAGTGCCTCACACATGCTAGGCAACGCTCTACCACTAAGCCATAACCCCCTTCCAATAGTATCCAATTTTTGATACTCTCTACTTTCAGGCATACAAGTGATTATACTATCTATCCTGCTTGAAACTGGATATTAACTTGCTTAGGCCACTGAAATGGCAGTGGAAGTGTTCTGTGTCACTTCTAGGTGGAGGCATTTCATTTCCAGTACTCAGTTTTCGATTTCTCTCTTCCTCGGAATGGAGTAAACAGAACTCACAGCAGAGGCTGCCAAACAAGAAACAAGCTTTACTAAATTTTGGGATTGTTTGTTATTGCAGAATCACTAGTCTGTCTGACAGTTTCAAGGGCTAAATTCATACATTGCTCTACTTACAGTCTATGATTAAAAAACAGAATCTATTAAAATGTATACTTCATTAACATGCCTTTGAATTTCATTTGGATTCATTTAACAAGTACTTATTAAAGTCTACTGTTTTCCATAAGGAAAAAAAAAAGTCTACTATTTTCAAGATAATTGCCGCAGTCCGGCTGCAGCAAAATAGCCTGGGGGGTGACAAACAACTTGTGTAGACTGATACAGCAGGAGCGGGAGCCGTTTATTGTAGGACAGGAGCGGTATATATACATTCAACACAGCTTATCTTAATTAGCATAAACTAGATACAGCAGTCAACCAATAAGGAATCTCCACACTTAATGGCTCGCTGGCATTACTTTACAAACCACTCCCTCTGGCATTTTGCCAGGCGCCATCCAGACTTGTTTACAGACCTTAACATTAACCACTCCCCCTGGCAAAATACCAGGTGCCATCCTGACTTGTTTACAGACTCTAACAATAATTATGGTAGCCACTGTGGAGGGGCAATAAGAAATATGTCTTTAGTTAGTTTCAAACAGTCTTCCAAGGCTACCTTGAAATGCTTTGTGATTCTTTCATACTTGTAATTTTTTTGGAGTATTTTCTTCTTTAAGTACTGAAGACATAATATCAAGTGGTGCCACATACTAAATGTTAACCATGGGGCTGGGATTGTGGCTCAGTAGTTAGAGTGCTCGTCTAGCATGCAGGGTCACTGGGTTCCATCCTCAGCACCACGTAATTGTAAGATAAAGATATTGTGTCCACCTAAAACTAAAAAATAAATATTAAAAAAATGGTAAACATAGAAGCTGCTTTTGATAATCAGAAATATCTAGTTTACTTACTCCAAATTTTGACTACCTCAAACTAAGTAACATCACTTTTCCTGATGTTGTCAATTGTAAGTTTAAAAAACCCTGCAAGCCAGTGCTTGTAATCCTAGTGACTGAGGAAGGTGGATCACAAGTTCAAGGCCAGCTGCAGCAATTTAGTGAGACCCTGTATCAAAAGTTAAAAAAGGCTGATGGTGTCTCCGTGGTAGAGTACCCTTGGAGTCAATCCTCAGTACCCCCCAAATAAATAAATAAACAAATTTTACAAAAATAAAAATACTCTGCAAAGGAGTAATTATTTGTAATGAATGCTAATCACAATAAAAACCAACTTTCTTCTTGTGATGGGATGAAATTCCACAGTGTCTTTCTTGGTAGAATATATTCTCTGTGAAGGCAGGAAATGAGTCTGCTGGGCATGGTGGCATATCCCTATAATCCCAGCAACTCAGGAGGCTGAGACAGCAGGATCACAAGTTCAAGGTCAGCCTAAGCAAGTTGGAAAAATAAAAAAGAATAAATGAGCTGAACCCCCCTATACTTATCAAAGTTTTCCATAGTTATATGGTTTTGTTACCCTTCACCTGATTTATTTCTTTGTTTTATTCTTCCCTTCTCACTCTCATCTTTCTCCTTCTTTCTCTCCCCCTGCCCCCTTTCTGAAGCATTTTAAAAATTTTCACATCATTTCACTCCTGCATGCTTCTATATAAAATATAGTATTTTCTTACATGAATACATATAATTTTTACACACACACACACACACACACAATAACATTCTTTCTTTTTTTTTTTTTTTCTTTTGTACTAGGGATTGAACCCAGGGACACTTTACCACTGCGATATATCCTGAGCCCCCCCTTTTTTTTTAGACAGGGTCTCAGTAAGTTGCTTAGGGCTTCGCTAAATTGCTAAGGCTGGCCTTGAACCTGCAATCCTCCTGTACCAGCCTCCTGAGTTGCTGGGATTGCAGGTGTGCACCACTTGCCCAACAAAAACTAACACTAATTCTTTAATATCCTCTAATACTGTAATTTGACTGCGGGACAAATGTCCTTTTTCAATTGTTTTATTCAAAACTAAGATCCAAATAAATTCCATCCATGAAATCTACTTGTTATCCCTCTTTAGTCTGATTTAACCTCAAGAAACACTTTTCCACTTTTTATATGTCATTGATTTGTAGAAGATGAATCTACATTTTTTTTTACTTTCAAAATTGTTTTTAAATTTCACGTTTGTTACCAAATCAACCAAAACCAGTACTACAGATTCTTCAGAGCTGAAGAAAGACCACATTCCCAGTTAAATATTCCCAACTGTCCAGATAGTGGTGACATTTTCAGCTTGACGTGACAAGATGATCAAAACTGTGAGACAGCATGAATCTGGGTGCCATTTCATGTGTAATTCCTGATAGACCCAGCTTGGTTCTCCTCCAGTGTGTCTTTTTGGAGTTGCATCTGATTTTATTATCGGTTTTCATTTAAGTGAACTGGGAAATGGGACAATTTTGCTTTTGTTTCTTGCCTAGGAATCGCTTGATTCTCAAAGTTTTGTGAGAAAAACATGGTGAGGAACAGACTCAAGTGCACATGCAGCAATGGCAAGAAAAGACCAAGAGCGGGATGAGGGTAGAAATACTTTCAAATGTTTTAAGTACCCCCACCCACCCCAAATAGAACTCCAAAGATCTGCACTTAAAAAATCTTGTAATCCCTGCTGCTGGGTGGGTGGGGCACACCTGTAATCCAGCAATGGAGAGACTGAAGCAGGAGGATCACAAGTTTGAGGCCAGCTTCAGCAATTTAGTTTAATTTTGAGACAGGGTCCCCAATTTTTTAAAAAATATTTAAAAATGGTTTTTCAAAAGCTTGGTGGTGGTAAAACACCTCTGGATTAAGTCATATATATATATATATATATATATATATATATATATATATATATATATATATATATAAATCTTGTATCTGTAAGCCTTTGTTTTAATGAATAAATATTTTTTAGTTTTTGGTAAACTAAAAGTAAAATAAAGATATTTATTTTACTTTTATGTGGTGCTGAGGATTGAATCCAGTGCCTCAGGTATGCTCTCTGACACTTGAGCCATAACCCCAGGCCACAAATATATTTTTAACTCCATAATATTAGGCAGATTCTTGTTTTCAAAGGATAAACAAAATATTACTGAATACAACACAGGTAATTCAATCACATTTTTCCCAGCTGATCACTGTGAAAATTGAAGATTAAACAAAGGTCAAGAGTTTCCTATCCAATGTATATATCTCACTTTCTTCCTTATAAACTACATCCTGACCAAAGACTGAAAAAAAATGTCCAATTTAAAACTTATGCTTTCTAGTCCCTTTTACAGAAGGGGTGGTATTAAAGCACAGGGAGATACATATAGGCAAAGGAAGTTGTGAGAGGCTATGGGAACAATCCTTTTAAAAAAGGGAGACAAAGCCAGGTGCGATGGCACAAGCTTGTAATCCCAGAAATCTGGGGTGCTGAGGCAGGAGGATTGTAAATTTGAGCTCAGCGTCAGCAGTCTCAAAAAATAAAGGGCTGAGGGTGTGGCTCAGTGGTAAAACGCCTCTGAGGTTCAATCCTAGTACCAAACAACAACAAAACAGTCTCACAGTTTCTAGAGAGAGATGGATCTTAAAAATATTTTTTAAATGCTGAAGTTAACTCATAATCATATAAATACAAAATACAAATTAAAACCACCCAGAGCAATCATTTTTCATTGTCAGTTCGGCATAAATCCAAAAAATTGACAATCTCTTTTGAAGAGATTGCAAGGGAATAGACAATTTCATTGAAGCAAAGTGATATAAGCTGTCAGTGGAAGATTTGGATAATACAAGCAAAAGTTACAGATAAGTTTATTGTTTGACTGATAAATCCCACTTCTATAAATTTGTCCTTAAAACACACTAGCACAAAGAAAATCACATAAGCACAAAGTGTTTTTGTGTTATGTATGTATGTTCTGAAACAGAATTATAACATTATCCAATGTGGTGCTAATTATATGAAGAGGAAATACATAAGAGAACTGTGTTCTTTTAAATGGAGAGGGTGGGCTGGGGATGTTTGTATTTAGCATTCAAAAGGCCCTGATCAGTTCCTAGCACCAAAAAAAAAAAAAAAAAAAAGACTGGGGTAAAAAGACAAGACAAAAATGTAATCAGGTTTCTATATTTTGCTTAAAGTAGTAAAATGTTTATAGCAATAAGCTATGGCAAATTGCATATGTTATTGTAATACTTAAAACAAACACTAAAAAAAGTGTATAAGGTAATATACTAAAATAAACACTATGAATAAATCAAATTGTAATTCCAAAATTGTCCAAATAATCCACAAGAAGACAGGACAAGAAAAACAGAGGAAAGAGAAAACAATTTTAAAATGGCAGATTTAAGTTCTGACATATCAATAATTGCTTTCAATGTAAATGGTCTCAGTACATATCATTAACACAGAAATCAGCGGAGTGAGTGGACTTTTAAAAAATTAATCCAATAATATTCTGGTATAATAAACGTGCTCAAACTCAATGGCGTAGTTGGACTGAAAATAAAAAGAAAAATTAAAATAGCTTAATGGTTATTTGATTTTTTGGTATGCTTTTGCTAACATTATTTATATGGAGCAATAATTCTTACCAAATTTCTATAAATAGTGAAGATTCAATATTAGTTTTATTTTCTGCCAAAGCCATTGATCCACTTTTAAAATAAATGCTTACTTTTAGAATAGCTTTAGATTTGCAGAAAAGTTGCACAGTGCAAAGATAGTGTATAGAGTTCTTATATACTCCCCACCTAGTTTCACCAGTTGTTGATATCTTACATTACTATAGTATCTTTGTTTCAACTGATAAGCCAATAATGATGCGTTGTTATTAACTAGAAAAATAGTACGCGTGGTGGTGCCTGTCTGTAGTCTGTGACTTGGGAAACTGAGGCAAGGCGAGGCATAGCAATTTAGTTAGGCCCTAATCAATGTAGTGAGATCCTGTCCCAAAATGAAAAATAAAAAGGACTGAGGATGTAGCTCAGTGGAAAAGTTCCCTGGGTTCAATTCCAAGTACCCAAAAATAAAAACAAATAAGCAAAATTATATATTATATAAACACACAGACACAAGTTTATGAAAGTAGTCATTTTAAATTTTAAGAGAGAAATAGAAATGAGTTTTCCATATTAGGAAATATCAACATTATTTATTTTTGGAATGCATAAACACAATATCTTTATTTTACTTTTATGTGGTGCTGAGGATTGAATCCTACGAATCGCTTGATTCTCAAAGTCTGTGTTTATGCTATTACTCACTGGGGAATATGAAATTGAATAAGACAAAGTTCCTACCTATGAGAATCCAGTAGTTTTCAGGATTGGACAAATGTTACCTGGGCTGGGGATGGTGGGGGAGGGAGGGCTTCTTGGAAGACTAGTAGGTACCAGCAAAGGGACAAAGAGTAGGGAGGTTGTCAGGCAGAAGAACAAACAAACAACACGTTTTGACCATTATAGAAAAAAGGGTAAAATTAAAGTAGTATGTGTTCACAGACTGACAGAATATCCACAGGCCATGTCTAGTAGGGCTTTGTATGTTTCACTAAGAAGTTCAGATTTTATCCTATAACCTATAGGAAGTCATTGATAAGTGGAGGATTAACCATCAGATTTGCATTATAATGGTGATTTCTAGCAAGAATGGTGTGAGTTAAGAGTTGTTCCTCATCACCAGGCACAGTGGTGCACTGCATGCCTGTATTCACTGTAATCCCAGTGACATGGGAGGCAGAAGGCTTACAAATTCAAGGCCAGCTTCAGCAACTTAGTGAGACCCTGTCTCAAAATAAAATAAAAAGGTCTAGAGATGTAGTGCAGTGGTAGACCACTTACCTAGAACTTGCAAGGCTTTGGGTTTGATTCTTATCACCACAACCAAAAAAAAAGTTGCTTCCCTGGAGATAGAAGAGTTAGAAACTATTATATTGTTTTAGGTGAAAGATAATAAAGATCTCGAAGAAAAGGGTAATAGTATTAAGGACCCAAGAGTGGGACATATTCAAGAAATATTTAGCCTGGATGTGGTGACACATGGCTGTAGTTCCAGCCACTTTGGAGGCTGAGGTGGGAAGACTTGAGCCCAGAGTTGGAGAATAGTTTGGGTAGATGTCTCAAATAAATAAATAAATAGGAGGTAAAAAGAGCCAAAACTTGGTGAAAACAGTTTGGAGGTGATGTTTGGAGGTGAGAAAGAGGGAAGAGTTTAGGATGAATTTTCAGGGTCTGGTTTGTGTAGCGGATTAAATGATGCACTGTCACAGGAAATGCAGGAGGGGGAGCAAGCCTGGCAGGCAAACACAAAAGATCAGTTTAGTTTGGTCTCATTTAATTGGACATGCAGTTGGTGTTTGCTGGGCAGGTCTAACACCCTAATATGTTGTAGAAGGACCAGATCTGGGAACAGACATACATACATCCTGAGGATTCAGGATCATAGCTTATATGGATTGCTAGCACAGGATGTCAGATTTATGATTCCTGTTCCAGTTGTATTTTCTGCTATTAATACTATTAGGAGCCGTTCCCGGTGATAGAAATTTATTTTCAACATTCTTAGACAATAGAATATTGATTCACATGCCATTGGGAAATAAAGAACAGAAGGAATATAACTTGTGGCAATCTTAGAAGGAGAGAGGTGGAAAATATTTTAGTACCTGAAAAGTAGACATATAAAAGTTAACTTATTCAGCAGATAATAGAAAATTGAATTCTGTCCAAGTTCACCAGCCAGGGATCACTAGGAACACTACTGGGGTTAATGTTTATTAATTTGCTGCAGCAAGGGAGAACACACCTCAGAAGAATATCAGAACCATTTCAGTAAGGGGAAGCAGTACGGAACTTCTTACAGGGTTGTAAGGAGGAATTAGAGAAGAGGGGTGCCACCTCTTGATAAGAATATAGTCAAGAAGTAGGGAAATTTCAATAATTGGATATTTCAGAAATTTTTTTCTCAAGAGGCTCAGGAACATAACCAGACTGGGTACTGAACCCAGGGTCTTCCACTGAGCCACATCCCCATCTTAGTCATTTTTGCAACTGTGGTATGCCTGCACATAGATGGGGGGAAGCCACCTTTTTCAGCAACACAGCCAGTGAGGGAATTGGGCTGGCATTGGGAGCTTCCCTTAGCACTCTCAGGGTGACGGACCTCCTGATGAACATGACCTTCCCCTCCGCTCTGCTAGAAAGGTCCTGTGCAGAAGTACCCAAATGGGCATAATTCCTTAGGAACTACCTACCCCAGCTTTATCCTATTTTGGTGAAGAACTTTCCATGGAACTTCTTTGATGTTTTCCGATATAAATAAAGCAAACTCGGGCTCCTTCTTTCTTAGAAGCTGGACCTGTCTGGTCAGCTTGCCCACTCTGCCCTTGCTTTGAAACTACTTCCTGTGTTCCATGGTTATTTTGCTGTTCTATTTTTTTCTAAGCTTTTATTTCTCAACCAGCCCATTCCAAAAGAGGGGAACCCCATTCCATCACCAGCGCAGGATGTGGGCAGTACATAGACACACTGTGTGACCTTCCCTTGAAAATATTGACACAGCCATATCAACGTTTATAGCAGCACAATTCACAATAGCTAAACTGTGGAACCAACCTAGATGCCCTTCAGTAGATGAATGGATAAAAAAAAGTGTGGCATATAGACACAATGGAATATTACTCAGCAATAAAAGAGAATAAAATCATGGCATTTGCAGGTAAATGGGTGGAATTAGAGAAGATAATGCTAAGTAAAGTTAGCCAATTCCAAGAAACCAAATGCCAATGTTTTCTTTGATATAAAGAGGCTGATTCATAGTGGGATAGGGAGAGGGAGCATGAGAGGAATAGACGAACTCTAGATAGGGAAGATGGGTGTGAGGGGAAAGGAGGGGGCATGGGATAATTAATGATGGTTGAATGTGATGATCAGTATTATGAAAGTACATGTATGAAGACATGGATTGGTGTGAATATACTTAATATACAATCAAATATATGAAAAATTGTGCTCTGTATGTGTAATAAGAATTGTAATGCATTCCGCTGTTATTTATTTTTAAAAAAATCAATAAAAAAAAGAAGGAAAATATTGTTTAGGTTCTGTTAAGAACATATCACGGAGAAGTCAGACGTGGTGGCACATGACTATAACACTAGAAACTCAGGAAGCTGAGGCAGGGAGGATTGCTAGTTTGAGGCCAGTCTCAGTAATATAGCATGGCCCTAAGCAACTTAATGAGACCTTGTCTCAAAATAGAAAATAAAAAGTGCTGGGGATGTGGCTCAGTAGTAAAGCATCACTGAGTTCAATCCCCTGTACCAAAAACAAACAAACAAACAAATTTAAAAAGAATATATCACAGTATATCATAACCAGCAGTGATGATTTTCATTTTTTTAAACCTAACTGACTGCAAGAGGATGACTCCCAAAAGCAGGCCCAATTTCACAGCAGAATTCTGGAAAGGTATAAATTAGATACAACAAACCATGGGTATGAGCAGAACTGAAAACTTGAGGAAGTCTACACAACAATGAAATCTATAGAAGACTTTCTACAGTTAGATCTCAAGAATTCATTCTCTGTGTTGCAAGGGTACAACTCCCTACCCCCAAAGAAGACTGAAGGATTACTCTCTGGAGAAGTTGATTCAGGAATAGGAGAAATAACAAGCATACTGGAGCTACTATTTAGAATGCAAAAAGAGGAAAGCTTTGCACAGAATAATTAGACTTTAGTCTCCTTCCCTGACTCGGCTGTGAGAAGATTGACTTTTAGACTTAGGAATAAGTCTTGGGAAACCAGTTCGTCCAAGAAAAAAATGTACAAAGATGGACAATGGAGAATAGCAGGCCCCAAGGCAAAAAGCTGATCCCAATCCGATCACTTTACCATCAGGCCTACCACTTAGCTTCCAACTACATTTAGAGTGCCTTTGTCATAAAAAATGGGGAGCACCTAAGGACCATAAGAGATGTAAGAAAAATATTTAACATGGAAGAGAAAATTTAAAAAATGCTTTAAAAGACTGGTGTAAAAAAGACAATCCAGGGAATTGAAAAAGGTATTGCATTCATGGAAAAAAAAAAAAAAAGAATACCCTAAAATAAGAACATTTAGCAGTCAAAAAAAAAAAACAAACTTTTTGGTAATTAAAAATTGATTAGCTCGCCGGGTGTGGTGGTGCATGCCCATAACCCAGTGACTCAGGAAGCCAAGGCAGGAGGGTTACAAATTCAAGATCAGCTTCAGTAAGTTAGTGAGAGCCTCAGCAAGATCCTACCTCAAAATAAAAAATAAAAAGGACTGGGGCTATAGCTCAATGGTAAAGCTCCTCTGGGTTCAATGCCCCGTTTAAAAAAAATAATTGCATAAGCCAGGACTAGGTGTGTGACCCAGTTGTAGAGTGCTTGTAGCATGTGCGATGGACTGAGTTCAATCCTCAGCACTGAAAAAAAGAAAGAAAAAGAAAAAAGATGTATTAGGTAACCTAAAAAATAAATTAGTAGAAACTTTAGTAGATAAAATTGAAGAAATTTCCTTTAAAGTAGGAGGGAGGGAGGGGGAGAGAAAGACCGGAAGGAAGAGGAGGAGGGGGAGGAGGGGGAGGAGGGGGGGAAAGAAAAGAGAAGAATTTGTTCCAGAACCTCTGTGAATACAAAAATCTATGCACGCTCAGATATCTCTTATTTGCATATAATCTATGCACATCCTTCCTTTAAATTACCTCTAGATTACTTAATTTAAAGTGAGGCTGTGCATAGTTCACCATCTCTATAATTTTGTCATTTTGAATGGAAAGTCATATAAATGAAATGGCACATACATAATCTTTTGAAATTGGCTTTCTTCAACTTAGCAAAATGCCCTAGCAATTCATCCAAGCTCTTGGGTTCACTGTTATTGCTGAGTGCTATTCCATGGTATGAACATACCATAGTTTGTTGACCTATTCATGCACTATAAAGCGTTTGTGTTGTTTCTAGTTTGGTGTGTGTGTGTGAGTGTGTGTGTGTGTTGGGGGGGGGGCTATGTAACTATGCATCATCTTTTTTTTTTTCTTTGGTACCAGGAATTGAACCCAGGGGGTCTTTACCACTGAGCCTCATCCTAGCCCCTTTTTATATTTTATTCAGAGACAGAGTCTCACTGAGTTGCTTAGGGCCTAAGTTGCTGAGGCTGGCTTTGAACTCACTATTTTCCTGCTTAGAGCCCCTGGGATTACAGGCATGTGTCAACATGCCCAGCTATGTTTAACTTTTAAAGAAGTGATCAAATTGTTTCCAAACTGGCTGTACTGTTTTATATTTCTACCATTAGTGTATAAGGGTTTCATTTTTTTAGGTTCTCCCAAAACTTGATATTTTCAGGTTTTTCTTCTTCTTCTTCTTCTTCTTTTTTAGTTCTCACAATGCTAGTGGGAAGATAATGACATCTCACTGTGGTTTCAATTCGCACTTTTCTAATGACTGATGATATTGAGCAAATTCTCATGTGTTTGTCATGTGTATATCTTTGGTAAAGTGTCTATTAAAATCTTTTGCCAATTGTTTTTTCACTTGAATCATTTTCTTATTATTTTTATAGTTGTAAGGCTTTTTGCTATATTCTGAACAGAATTTTTTTTTTTTTTTTTAATTTTTGCAGTAATGGTGATTGAACCCAGGAGCATTCTACCACTGAGCTACATCCTCAGCCCTGTTTACTTTTTTTTTTTTTATTTTGAGACTTGATCTCCCTAAGTTGCCCATGCTGGCCCTGACCTTACCATTCTCCCGTCTCGGCTTCTTGAGTAGCTGAGCCTTAGACGTGAAACGCCGTCCCAGGCTGAACAGAAGTTCCTTAACAGATGCATCAGTGAGAATTCAATTAGAGAATCATAACCACTAGGGAGATAGTATGTTTTAAAAATTCCCACAAACACAGTGATTTTTTTTTTTTTTTAATTTGGGCATTTGGCTTGATTATCAGATTTGGGGTCTGAGCCTACCCTATTCACAAGCTAATAAGTTACACTGTTACTATTTTATGGGTGCTGGCAGGATACATGAGACCCCTGGGTCAGCCACAAGGGATTTAGTATCTGTGACACAACAAATTGCATGAGAATCAGCACGTTTGGGTCAGTTCCCTTGCTCCTCAAGTCCCACGAGGCAATGAGGACAACACTGGTGATTATGCACACACAGTGGGTTGCCTTGCAGATCGGTGCTGAGCCTTGGGGACTCACCACTCTTTACCAATTGGTAAACAGCTGCTCTTTTCCCAGGAGGGAGACCTTACTTCATCCTACAAGTTTGCTCCCTGTGGTCATGATCCTGAGAAATGGCCTGGATGAGAACACTGTGGGCCTTCCGTTCGCGGCATCCTCAGCAAGAATGTACACACGGGCTGGGGATGTGGCTCAAGCGGTAGCGCGCTCGCCTGGCATGCGTGCGGCCCGGGTTCGATCCTCAGCACCACATACCAACAAAGATGTTGTGTCCGCCAATAACTAAAAAATAAATATTAAAAAAAAAAATTCTCTCTCTCTCCCCTCTCTCTTTAAAAAAAAAAAGAGAGAGGAGAGAGCGATAGAGAGAGAATTAAAAAAAAAAAAGAATGTACACGGAAGCTCAGGGCTTCTGGTGGCATGGACCTCTCCCACATCCATCCCTTGGTCTCCAAGACCTTTGGGCATCAGGAGAACCATATACATTTGTATTCCTGAGATGGAAACAGGGTTGTGTTGGTCCTTGTGTTTGAACACAAATGAGATAAGGGAACACATTGAGGACCTGGCACCGATGGCCTCAGGCACAGAAGAGTTCAGCATCAGACTCGTCCACATAAGTTTTTGTGTTTTCACAGTACGTGGACACAGAAGACAACTCAATAGGGGGTCAGGTTGCCCTTCACAGCTGCTACTTAACGCAGAGAGACCACTTGACTATTTTGACAGACTCTGACAGTGAGCTCAGCAAAGTTCTCCCAGTGCTCCCTAGGGCTTAAGATATTCCCTAGCAGTTCCTCAGAAAGATAAACAGAATTATCACATGATTCATCAATTTTACTCCTAGATACATATCCAAGAAAGAATACTAAAAACCAATGCCCACAAAAAAAAAAAAAAAGCAAACTTGCATTCAAACATTCTGAACAGCATTGTTCGTATAGCTCGGATGTGGAAACAATCCAAATGCCCATCAGTACATAAATATAATAATGGATCTAATGTATAAATAAAAGTCATATATCCGTATAATGGAATATTAGTTGGCAATAAAAAGGAATAAAATATGGATGACACATGTTACAACATGAATGTACCTTGGAAACATCCTAAGTGAAGGGAACCAGTCATAAGGACCACATATGGCAGGCGTGGTAGACATGCCTATAATCCCAGATACTTGGGAGGCTGAGGCAGGAAGATCACAAATTTGAGGCCAGCCTCAGCGATTTAGCAAGGCCCTAAGCAACTTAGTGAGACCCTGTCTCAAAATAAAAAATAAAAAGATCTGAAGATGTAGCTCAGGGGTAAAATATTCCTGTGTTAAATCCTCAATATCTAAATAAATGTAAAAAAGGACCATCCACTGTATGATTCCATTTACGTGAAATACCCTAGGTAGGCAAATCTATAGAGACAGGAAGTAGATTAGTTGTTGCCTGAAAGAGCTAGGGAGAAAATGGAATATGGAGGGGATGATGTTTGGTAATATGGGGTTGCTTTTTTGGGGTAATGAAAATGCTCTAAAATTGATTGTGATTTTGGATGCATAATTCTGTGACTAATCTAAAAGCCGTCGACTTATATACTTACAAAAATTACTTGCTGGATTTTTCAAATGCTTTAGCCTGGTTTTCACAACTATCTATATTCAGGGCTTCTCCTCTGTCCACGCTTTGCACCACTCCCTCTTCTAGGTGGCAGCCAAAGTGGATCCGTGCTTTTCCTACCATTCCTTACACTTTCCTGTCTTTCTTCTTAGAAGGCCTCACCTACATTGATCAAAACACTGAGTGAAATGCCTCCTCCTCCATTCGGCCCATCTCAATTCCCATAATACTCTGGCTCAATCTTCTTCTTAGTTCCCACATTGCCTCTAGTTAATTGCTTTCACCCTCTCTTCTCAATGATAGCAGATACATGAAAAATGAAGTCAAAACTACTTTCTTAAGGGAAAATAGAGTTGAAATTGCTCTGTATTTTTTCCAGCTGCTTGTGAGAATGTTTATATATTGAATAGCTTGCTTCCTGACCATCAAGGTCAAGTTGCCTCAACCAGAACACACCTGGGTGAGAAAACTTGGGGGTGATGAGGCTTCAGATGTCAGTTTGTGACAGATCACCTTTTATGGAGTCAGTGGGATGACAGGCACAAAAGAACCTTACCCGAGCCTGGAGTCCTCCCTGCAGTCTGCTGCTGGTCTCAAGAGCAGGCTGTGGGCATTCTCCAGACACAGGAAAGGAATAGGGAAATGGTCCCTCCTCTTGCTTTGCCTGGAATGTCCTCTTCCTTCACTGGGGACTCAAAGGGCAATTTCTAGGTAGTCAAAATGAGAGCACAAGAGGGACCTGCCTTTTTTTTTTTTTTTTTTGGTACCAGGGATTGAACCCAGTGATGCTTAACCACTGAGCCACTTCCCCAGCCCTATTTTATATTTTATTTAGAGACAGAGTCTCCCTGAGTTGCTTAGCCACTCACTGTTGCTGAGGCTGGCTTTGAACTTGTGATCCTCCTGCCTCAGCCTCCCTGGGATTACAGGTTCATGACACCACGATCAGCTGCCCCCCAGACCTTTTGAATATTTTATTTAGAGACAGGATCTTGCTGAATTGCTTAGGATCTTGCTGAGTTGCTGAGTCTGGCTTTGAACTCAGGATCCTCCTGCTTCAGCTTCCTGAGCTCCTGGAATTACAGGCATGTGCCACCACATCTGGCGAGGACTCTAATTATTTGTCCTTTATCACACGTTAGTTCTGAAATTAGAAATGTAAGAGGAGAAGCAGTAATACAAAACCCTGTGGATGAGTCAGAAGGAGAATCTGAAGTATGTCCAGTGTGCAACTTTAAGTTTTCAAATTTTATCTCTTAGGAAAAACTTGAGAATTCAAGAATTATTTTGGTTTAATTTATCTTCCCACTGTAAATGTTAAAAGATTAACATTTAGATTTTGGAAAATACATGGTCTTGGGTTAAAGTAACCTAAACTGCTTATTCCAAAGTCCCAAAGCATATTTTTTTTTTCATTAAAAATTACTAGTAAGTTTGGGTATGTTACTCAGTAGAAAAACACCTGCCTTACATATGTAAGTGTTGGGCAGGCCCAAAATGACTCTAGTTAGGCTCCTTCCCTCACCTAGACTTCCAGTGGTCTATGTTTTTAGTGTGTGGTCAAGGTCATGAACACCCTGATTTAGCATATGTACTCAAGGTCATAAACATTTGCTTATGAGCATGAGCCCACTGATGCAACCTGTTGGCAACGTCCCGTCTTTGCCTGGCCTGCATATAAAAAAGGCCAATGGAAATGGTTCAGTGGGCTAAATAGAACTGGCTGGAAGCTGGAGCTGGAGCTGGGGGCTGGCTAGAGGTTGTTGCTGCCTCTGAATAAAGTAGGTCTATGATCCCAACTGCTTTTTGCATCTTCTTCCACCTGCTGGGATCCTGAATCTGTTTTCTGGGCCTGAGCATGCTGATAGCAAGGCCTTGTGTTCTACCTTCAACGCTAAGACAATGATTTAAGTAATATGTGCTGTAATTGCAATCCAAGCACTAAGGAAGCATATGTCCTTCAACCTTTGGTTTGTTTATTATGGAATTTAGCTCCTCTTCTCTTGTTATCCTGTCCAGTATTCAGATAGACAAGTATAGACTCTAGCCTACACAGTGTTTTACCTTGGATAAATTACTTAGTCTCTGGGTCTGTTTCCACATCTGTAATTCACCTTCAAAGTTCTATTTATAAAAATTAAGTTAGATAACAATGATTAACCATGTAGACTATAGGGCTTGGCATTTGGTTAAGTTCCAATAAGTGAGAGCCAACTGATGAAGTATGTAAAGGCATTTTCTTCTTTACTCAACCATAAGCCCTTTCAGGGTAAACACTGTATTGTATTCAGTTTCCAAAATGTCTTATAGTAGTGGAAGCTCAGTCAATGTTTTTCTTTTTTTTCAATCTTTACAAATTTATTTATTTATTTTTATTAGTTGCTCAAGACAATACAATGATCTTGACATATCATACATTTGATTCAAATAGGGTATGAATTCTCATTTTTCCACGTGTACAGATTGCAGGATCACATTGGTTATACATCCATGTGTATACGTACAGCAATCCTAGTGTCAGTTGTATTCTTCTGCCCTCCCTATCCCCCCTCCCCTCCCCTCACTATTCTCTACCCATTCTACTATGACACTTATCTCTCTCTCTCTTTTTTTCCCTTCCCCCTCACACTATCATATACGTATTTTGTGAACCCATGAAGGTCTCCTTCCGTCTTCCGTGCAATTCCCCTTCTCCCTCCCTTTCCCTCCCTCCTCTTTTCCTTGTTTCGTGGTAATCTTCTTTTCATACTCTTCCTTCCTACTCTGTTTTGAGTCACCTCCCTTATATCAGAGAAGACATTCGGCATTTGTTTTTTAGGTATTGGCTAACTTCGCTTAGCATAATCTGCTCTACTGCCATCCATTTCCCTGCAAATGCCATAATTTTGTTATTTTTTAATGCTGAGTAATATTCCATTGTGTATAAATGCCACATTTTTTAAATCCATTCATCTGTTGAAGGGCATCTGGGTTGGTTCCACAGTCTAGCTATTGTGAATTGTGCTGCTATGAACATTGATGTAGCTATGTCCCTGTTGTATGCTCTTTTTAGGTCTTTTGGGTATAGTACGAGAAGGGGAATAGCTGGGTCAAATGGTGGTTCCATTCCCAGCTTTCCAAGAAATCTCCATACTGCCCTCCAAATTGGCTGCACCAGTTTGCAGTCCCACCAGCAATGTACAAGTGTACCCTTTTCCCCACATCCTCGCCAGCACTTGTTATTGTTTGACTTCATAATGGCTGCCTTTCTTACTGGAGTGAGATGGTATCTTAGAGTAGTTTTAATTTACATTAAACAAATGAGATGGTGAGCATTTTTTTGTGTACTTGTTGATTGATTGTATATCCTCCTCTGTGAAGTGTCTGTTTAGATCTTTGGCCCATTTGTTGATTGGGTTATTTGTTTTTTTGTTGTTTAACTTTTTGAGTTCTTTGTATGCTCTGGAGATTAGCGCTCTATCTGAAGTGTGAGGGGTAAAAATTTGTTCCCACGATGCAGGCTCCCTATTCACCTCACATATTATTTCTCTTGCTGAGAAAAAACTTTTTAGTTTGAATATGTCCCATTTGTTGATTCTTGATTTTAACTCTTGTGCTATAGGTGTCTTATTAAGGAATTTGGAGCCCGATCCCACGAGATGGAGATTAGGGCCAACTTTTCCTTCTATTAGATGCAGAGTCTCTGGTTTGATTCCTAGCTCCTTGATCCATTTTGAGTTAACTTTTGTGCATGGTGAGAGAAAGGAATTCAATTTCATTTTGTTGCATATGGATTTCCAGTTTTCCCAGCACCATTTGTTGAAGATGCTATCCTTTCTCCATTGCATGCTTTTAGCACCTTTGTCTAATATAAGGTAGTTGTAATTTTGTGGACTGGTCTCTGTGTCCTCTATTCTGTACCATTTGTCTACTCACCTGTTTTGGTACCAGTACCATGCTGTTTTTGTTAGTATTGCTCTGTAGTATAGTTTGAAATCTGGTATCGCTATATCACCTGTTTCACTCTTCCTGCTTAGAATTGCTTTAGCTATTCTGGGTCTTTTATTTCTCCAGATGAATTTCATGATTGCTTTTTCTATTTCTTCGAGGAATGCCATTGGGATTTTGATTAGCATTGCATTAAACCTGTAGAGTACTTTTGGTAGTATGGCCATTTTAGTGATATTAATTCTGCCTATCCATGAGCAAGGTATATCTTTCCATCTTCTAAGGTCTTCTTCTATTTCCCTCTTTAGTGTTCTGTAGTTTTCGTTGTAAAGGTCTTTCACCTCTTTTGTTAGGTTGATTCCCAATTTTTTTTTTTTTTGAGGATATTGTGAATGGGGTGGTTGTCCTGACTTCCCTTTCAGAGGGTTTGTCACTGATATACAGGAATGCCTACTTTTTTTGCCTACTTTTGTCTAGTCAATGTTTGTTGAATAAACAAACCATGGCTTACTGGAGTCACTGATATAAATTTATGAATTTTTCAACTTTGTGATTTCGTTTTGCAAGTTTTTAAAAAATGAATGATTTCCTTTGTTTAATTTTTTATTGGGGTAAGAATGAAATTAGCAAATGGGAGTCTCAACTTCCTTCTGGAAAAGAAATGTGAACTGCTAATCTACTGGAGAGGCCAGTGCTTCACAGACCTTAGTATTCTATGGATCACTGGGGATCTTGTGAAAATGCAGATTCCAACTTGGTCATTCTGGGGCAGTGCTTGAGTTTCTATCTAATAGGCTTCCAGGTGTCACTTAAGTTTCTGGCTCTTACTCAGACCTATAAATCAACAAACCAAATGTTGAAGGACATATGCTTCCTTAGTGTGATTACCAAGGGAATATATTTAACCCACAGTCCTTCTATTTAATGGGCAATCTTTCATGAAATGAACATTAAATTGGCAAGGTTTCCACACTGAAGCATAACTATTAGAGACTTCTGGTGAATAAGACAATTAATTTTGATACTGTCATTATTTGACACTCAACATTGATTGCTTTATATTATTAATTATCATGCCATGCTGTTGTATATTTTTTAAATTTATTTCTTACATACATGACAATAGTGGAATGCATTACATTCATAATTATCCATTCACAGCACAATTTTTCATAACTCTGTATATAAAGTATGTTCATGCCAAATTATGCCATTATGTTGTATCTTATTTTATAAACAAAATGAAAGGTATCTAGACATCAACGACAAAGCTCTGAGTTTTTGTTTTTTGTTTTTTTTTTTTTGCATACCAAGTTGAAAACTCATGCAGAAATGGTGATATAGTTTTTGCAGTCACATTCAAAATCAGATAGATTCATAGTTAGGCTGACATGAAATGAAGAGGCAGAATGTGTATGTCTGTTAACACATTTTGCATTTTTTTTTAAAAAAGAATGAACCTAAAACAGAGCTATGCCAAAAGCCTGCGTCTTTTTTTGTTCCTATATAGTTTCCTATTCTGCCACAGTCATTCTCTTTGTTTGCTTTCATACACCAAAATTTGAATAAAGTCTTATATGCCCTCAGTGCTCCACATACAAGCTCTCCCTGTCCACCTTGGTGAAGAAGGCAATTGCTATTTTCTCTTTCTGCTAAGTGATGGAAACTGGGAGAATACAGTCACAGACTTTACAGTAAAATTAGCATTAGAATGTTCAAACTTCACAGTAACAGAATTCCTTATATTGTTCTGTTGAGCCCTCTTTTCTTCTGCTTTTCCATTCATGGATAGGGAATCTCTGAAATAAAAATCATCTCTAAAGTTCTTATGCCTTCTCAAAGAAAGCACTTCTCAGACAAGAAATAATATTCAAAATAAAAAAAACATAGGAAGAAATGATGGTCGTGAGAGGCTGGGGAAGGTGATCAATGGTGTTACTTAGCTTCTCCCACTCTTTTAAAACATTTTTATTGTAAAAGATTGCATATTTCTTTATAAATATATATCAATCTATTTGCACAATTTAACAAATATTTATAAGACCAACACTAATATAACAGGTACCCAGGTTAAGAGATTAGGCATTGTGAGAATAAGGCTGACTCATGCAGTTTTAGCTTGGTTTTGTTTTCAAAAGAAAATTTTAAAAAATTATGATAGCTAGCCTTTTTTTTTTTTTTTTTGGCTGCTGTGTTGGCTACAGAACACAGAGGTGCTCTACCACTGAACTATACTGTCACCTCTTATAATTTTTTTTATTTATTTATTTTTTGTGGTGCTGGAGATCGAACAAAATCTCACTAAATTGCCCAGGATGACCTTGAACTTGCAATTCTCCTGTCTCAGCTTTCCCAGTAACTGGGATTATAGGTGTGTGCCATCATGCCCAGCCAAAACAAGATTTTCTTAAGGTATTGATCTGCTTTTAATGAGAATTGCAAGAGATTTTTCTTTACTCTTTAAATAACTGGCTTAGAAAACATTCTGTGATAATTTCTTGTACTTTGTGCCCTTGAATTTGTTTTGTCATTTTGGCTTTATTTCATAATGATCTGTGGTCCTGTGTAGATCAAGGGTTTTAAATTTTTTTGATATGTTTGACAAAATACCCCAAATCAAGTTTTAAAAGTAAGTCTTTTTATCTTGAACTAACTTTTGGATTTCCAGATAATTCCCTGGAAATCCAAGAGAGACATATTAGGCTTATTTTAATTTGTTAAATTATGTGGAAATCATTGTCAAGTAAGAAATGTCTAGCCAGGCTCAGTAGCACAAGTCTGTAGTGACAGTTACTCTGGAGGCTGAGGCAGAAGGATCATAAGTTTGAGCCTCATCTGGACAACTCAGTCTCAAAATTTAAAAAAAATTTTAAAAGGTTAGGGGTGTAGCTCAGTGACAGAGCGCTTGGAGATAGCTTTGGGTGGGCTGAGTTGTAAGACCCTGGGTTCAATCTCCAGCACCACAAAAGAAAAAAAAATGGAAAAGGAAAAGAAAAGAAAAAAGATGGCTAACCTTTAAGTTATACTTGTATGAGTGATTAATATGTGTTCTAAGGGGCTGGGTTTGTGGCTCAGTGGTGGAATGCTTGCCTAGCATGTGAGAGGCATTGGGTTTCTCAGCACCGCATATAAATGAATAAATAAATAAATAAAGACCATCAACAACTAAAAAATAAAGTTAATATTTAAAACAAAAATGTGTTCCAAAATTATATGGGATTCTCAGAAATCTGATGTGTCTTGGTATATGTTATCAGTCATAATTCTAATGTTAGAATTATCATATGCCACAGAATAACCACATTTCTTTGTGAATTGTGAACTGATATCAGTTGTTTTTTTTTTTTTTTAAACTTCTGGGCACTCAACTACTGAGCCACATTGCCAGCCTTATTTTATATTTTATTTAGAGACAGGGTCTCACTGAGTTGCTTACTACCTTGCCATTGCTTAGACTGGCTTTGAACTCACTATATCTGCCTCCTGAGCTGCTGGGATTACAGGTGATATCAGATCTTTACCAATGCTATTTTAAGTCTTGTGCTATTGTTTCCTTCTGGAATGTCCTCCAAAGTCCTGTGTATTAGAGGTTTGGAAGAATTGGAAGGTGGTAGAAATCATCACCGCAGGGGGTGCCCTTGAAAGGGATTGCAGGAACCCCACTCAACTTTTTATCTTTATAAGGTGATTATCTCATGGGTTTGTACAGTGACAGAAAGCTAACACATCTTGCTCACGGTTAAATTGCCTTTTTCTCAAGCCTTTCTGGAAGTTTTTTGGAAAAAACAGCAATCATAAAGTGCTGTGTCTTCGAGCAGATTCACAGAAAGAATGAAAAGAAACATGACAAATGCTGTGCTGGGGTTGTAGCTCAGTGGCAGAGTGCTTGCCTCACACACGTGAGACCCTGGGTTTGATCCTCAGCACCACATAAAAATAAAGACATTGTGACAATCTACAACTAAAAAAAAAATATAAAAAAAGAAAAAAGAAGAAAAGAAATGTGAAGTGCTGATTTCTGGCAACTTCAGACCATGCCATTGAACTGGATAAGAATCTTCCAGAACTCTAATGAAGAAACTGATGAGCTTGTGAAACTGCTAACCCATCAGGCAGAACAAGAAGTAATCGAAAGAGACTTAAAAGAATTAATAAAAAGAAAGTTATGGGTTTTCATGACTTTTATTTGAAACATTGTTGGTTCTTTTAATTTTCTGTTTTCCAGGTTTAAGGAAACTTAAAAACAAACAAACAAAAAACACTATAGTGTACAGCAATCTAGACAAGTGTACTTTTATAAAACAAAAGTTGAAATATTTAACTTTTTCTCCCTACCTGATGCCTCCAGATTTTGTAAACTGTATGTGAGCATTATTATTTTTATGGTAATATGGTTATTTGCATAACTCCAATAAAAATCTGTTCTTTTAATAATGGATTCAGTTGGAAACATTGGCTTTGCCCAGGATGCCATAGTTAAGAATGCACATAGGATACCTGGCTGCAAGCACCCAGACTTGACAGTGAGTGAAAACTGTCATTGCCTGGAAGGTCCAGAAACCTCAATATACTGGGTACTACAGACAGAGCTTGAAACCTGCCTTGGTTTGGCTTCCCAGCTTTCAAGTTTTATTTGAGATTCCTTGTCAAATTTCCAACAAAACAGCTAGACAGGGTGGCACATGCCTATAATCCCAGCAGCTCAGGAGATTGAGGCAGGAGAGTTGCTAGTTCAAAACCAGCCTCAGCAACTTAGGGAGACCCTAAGCATTTTATCCAGACCTGGTTCCAAAACTTAAAAATTTTAAAAAGGTTGGGGAGTAGATCAGTGGTAAAGTACCCCTGTGTTGCAATAAGTGACGGAATCAGGGTCATTCTGGGTGGATTGGGCTGCCATAGAAAAAAACACACAAACATAGAAAATACTGTTTTCGGGGTTCAGGATGGCTCTGCAACCTCAAGAATCAAGCTCCCACGCTGGAGGGCACAGAGAGCCAGGGAGGCAAGAAGCAAGAGGCCGGCAAGAGAAGGAGCACACCTGAACCCCCCCTATTTATTGGGAAGAAGCCATTCATAGAATATTCCACCCAAATAAGGCAAGAAATTGGATTTAGAAGGGTGGAGTCTTGCTTGTTGATGTCTTGTGGTCAGCAGATTGACTGACATCTTGGAAAGCCAAACCCATCTCAGGTACAGTGTGGGATCAAAGGCAGAGCCAGCGAAAAGGCACACATACAACAGGCCAGTCCCCTCATGCTCTCAAATGAGCATAGCTCACACACACAGCCCAGGGATGGCTAGCGACATCCCTGTGTTCAATCCCTAGTATTCTCTCCTCCTCCATCAAAAAATCCCTATTCCCTCCCCTGAGGTGACTTTTATCCTTCTGTTAATCATTTTCTGGCCTTTAAATTTTTTTTTCACTTTTATATCTTTATTTTATTTATTTATTTTTATGTGGTGCTGAGGATTGAACCCAGGGCCAGGGCCTCACACAGGCTAGGTGAGTGCTCTACTGCTGAGCCACAATCCCAGCCCCAATTTTTTTTAATATATATTTTATAGTTTTACCACATTGGTGTACATCCTTAAACAATATTTCCATTGCTTTTGTCTGTTTTCAAACATTATATTAATCATATTGTATATATACTTTTGTGTCTTTGTTTTTTTGGCTTAACTTGGTTAAATGAGTTACTCATCTTGTTGCATGTAACTGAAGTTATATTGGTTTTATTGTTGAACGATATTCCTGCATGAATATACTATAATTTTTATCTATCTTATTGAGAATGGAAGGCTTCCTGTGCACCTTTTCATACATGTATTCTGATGTGTATGTAGTTACATTTCTGTAGGAGACGCCTGGAACACAACTGTTGTCAGTGGGTATGCACATCCTCAGCTTTATTCAGGTGCTACCAAACTGTTTTCCAAAGTGTTTCCCCCCCACTCCCCAGTTTACAATCTCACCAGCCTATAATCTCACCAGCCTATAATCTGTACAAGAATTCCACTTTCTCCTAATTTTTACCAACATTTGGCATTTACTCCCCCGCCATTTTTATTGTGGTTATTCAGGTGTAGGTATAATGCTATATCATTGTATTTGTGATTTGCATTTCTATGATAACTAATGAGGCTTAGTTGTGGTTTTTTTTTTTTTTGTTTTTGTTTGTTTATTTTGGTGCCAAAGATGGAACCCAGGAGTGCTTAACCACTGAACCACATTCACAGCCTTTTTTAAAAAAAATATTTATTTTTTAGAAGTAGTTGGACACAATACCTTTATTTTGTTTATTTATTTTTATGTGGTGCAGAGGATCCAACCCAGGGCCTCACATATGCTAGACAAGTGATCTACTGCTGAGCCACAATCCCACCCCTCACAGCCTTTTTTTATTTTTATTTTTTTTATTTTGAGACAGGATCTCACTAAGTTGCTTGGGGCCTCCCTAAAATGCTAAGGCTGTCTTTAAGCTTGCAATCCTCCTGCCCCAGCTTCCCGAGTCACTGAGTTTATAGACATGTGCCATTGTGCCTGGCTTCTTTTTGTTTTTCTTTTTAAATGGGATCTACCTGTGTTGCCCAAGCTGATCACCAACTTGTTCACTCAAGCAGTCCTCTCTCCTCAGCCTCCTGAATAATTGGGACCAGAGGTATGTTCACCATACCAAACTGAGATTTAGTCCCTCTCACTGGCAAGTGGAGTTTCCTGTTTTGTGAAGTAGCTGTTCAAGTCTTAGGGATTTTTGTATTGGATTGTATGCCTGTTACCACATAAAGTCTCAGTCCACTCACCTCAGGATCAAAGCCGGCTAGTAGAGAGACAGGTGATGGTAGAGAAAAAAGTTTACTGCAATGAGCTAGCCGATTGGAAGACGGCAGACTCTAAAGGGATTGTCCTAAAGGGCCTTCTTAGCTAACCACAAGCAAATAGCTTATACAGGAAATTTAAGGAAGTGTATTTTTAGCCCTGTCAGGCGGTGGGTGCCCCAGTAATCATTAATCCCGGTGCATTTCTTTGATGCACATTTTGACATTATCTGACAGTCACCAGATGTTCTGGGTTCTGTAAATCTAAAAAGAAAGATTACTGATTAGGTCTTATGACTCATATATCTCTTGTTGCTTTTTCCTGTGATGGCCAGCTCTAGTCGTTAATATCTTTTAGGTGTGGCTTTTCTTTAGAATTTAGAATGCTGGGCAAAGGGAAAGAAACCAGAACAAGTTTGCTAAGGGCAATTTGTGAAGGTCAAATTAACTCATCAGGCCTTTTCCTTGGTAAATTCTCTTGATCTCGCAACAGTTATAAAGGTGGGTGTTGATGGAGAGTGGAGTTCTGTGGTCATTGCTAAATGCAGTGTAGGTTTTATTGGAGGAGAAGGTTGCATTCAGTGGGTCCTCCCTTTCAGGTGTTCATGAGTCTTCTGTCCTCGAGCCTAGATATGTGACTTTTCAGACATAAGTGCCATCAAAGGAAGGCACACAAAGATAAAGAAAAACCTGATATCAGGAGATCATTTAATGGAGGGCATTAAAGACTGTCCATTTCTTGCACAAGGCCTTGGGTTAATTATTACCAAGAAGCAGAGTAGAACAGGGGTTAATCAAACCCCTAAACTAGTGAGTCCCTTTCAATCAGTGCTTTGAAAATTTTCAAATTCCCATTAGACCCATTAGCTCATCTGGAAATTACTGTTAACTTGGAAATGAGCCCAATGAGAATTGGATTCTCTGAACAATCCCCTGTAGGAATACATCTTCCCTTCCCTTAAATAAAGATGAAGTGGAGGACAGAGAGGAAAGTAGGAGAAAGTTAATTGCAGTTTCCAAAAAGTAAGCTGCGGGGGCATCTCTGCATGTCTTTAAACGTTGTTTCAGAAGAGCCGACAGACTGACTCAGCAATATCGTGACTGATAATTAATCTCTGAACACTTTTTCTACAAAGAGAACTAATCCTGAATTTTCTATTTTTCTTTTCCTTTTAATAACACTTGAGCTGGTCGGAATTTGGCAAAGCATTATAATATCCCAAACACAATTGGAATTACAGCTTTTTATTTATTTTTTATGGTGCTGGGGATTGAACTCAGGGCCTGGCACATAGCAAGTTTATGCTTTACCACCACATCTTCAGCCTCTGGAATTATTGGTTTTTTTTTAAGATTTTTTTAGTTGTGGATGGACACAATATCTTTATTTATTTATTTTTATGTGGTGCTGAGGATCCAACCCAGTGCCTCATCTGTGTGAGGCAAGTACTTTACCACTGAGCCTTAGCCCTAGCCCTTATAGTTGTTTTTTTTGAAACAGGGTCTCACAATGTTGCCTAGCCTGGTCTCCAACTCCTGTGCTCAAGTGTTCCTCCTGCCTCTGCCCAGAGTGCTGGAACCACAGGGGGGCGCCACCACACCCAGCTCAAATTACAGCATTTAATCTGATCCACTGGGCAGTGATTCTCTGGTCTCTTACATATGATACTGTTTTTCCAGAGGCTTGAGCAGTGCCTGGTCCCTGGTAGGCACTGAATAAATGAGTGAACAAATGACTTAGGGGAACATTGATGAGAGTTGAATATTAATAGCCTGGTAATAGAAGAAAGCCAAGATGATGCTTAAAAAGTACAAAGTTTGAGTTATGCAAGATAAATGAGTTCTAGAGTTCTATTGCACAGCAAAGTGTTGGTGGATAACAATATTGTATTATATACTATTTTTTTTTTTTGCTAAGAGGGTTTAGTGTTCTTAACACAGTAATAATAATAATAACAATAATAGGGGTGGGGTGGGAGGAAACTTTGGGAAGTGGTGAATGTCTGTGGTCTTCATGGTGGTGATGTTTTCACAAATGGATCTTGTCCCTAAACTCATTGAATTATATGCATTAAATATGTACAATGTTTTGCAAGTCAATCTGTAAGGTGAATTAAAAAAAATAATGCCTATTACGATGTGAACACATCCAAGTACAAACATTGACACTGATTTAATTTGATCATGTCTATGGCTTTTCAGGGAAAAAGATGCACAAGTTCTGTCTCTTAGAAGATAGTGCACATAAGTAACTAATGAGCATGAAAATAATTTTATAGCCATAGATCACAAGCAATACATTTAAAGGGAACGTCTTAGTTGTTACGGGCAAAAATTGCCTGTATTTCCCTCTTCTATTTTGTAACATCCCCTGACTTAGAAATGCCTCAAATATGCTCTTTACAAAAAAGATTCTCGGATTAATGAACATCACATTACTTTGAAATAGTTTACCAGGAATTCTAATTCAATTCAGTGAAAATAAATACATACTTTGCAGTTTTCTTTTTCTTTCTTTATTTCTTTTCTTCTTTTCCTGTTGGAAATCAGGTGGGAAGTGTATTTGTATTTATCTTTGTGTTCTCAGTGCAGAGTATGTCACTTGGTACATAATAGAACTTGTTCATGTTGACAGGATGCAAGAGTCAATCCTATAAAGAAGAGTTGCGGGAACTGAGAGAAATCTTTGGAGAGGGGAACAAGATTGCCATCTTTGGATATTGAAGGCCTTCACTTGTGGTAGAAGAACAGAATAAGAACGCTATGTGGATATTTCCAATAGACAGAATTTTATTCGTTTATCAGTAGAGGAACAGTTTGATCTTAAAAACCAAAACCCAGAAGAGAAAAAAGTTGCATTCCTTTTTCAGGTTATTTTTTTCAAAGGCATTGTTATGGGGTATCTCATTTCCCTTTATTTTCATCTCTCTCAGCCCTAAGGATTACTGTCTGAGTTCCCTGATTCAGCAGAAAAACTTTGGCATCTCTGCTTTCTGAAGAATGATGTTCTCTCTGGGTCCCTTATATATAAATTTCAAGGCCATGGCTATAATCATCTAAGAGTAATATACAGTCCTGCCTTTGTCTATAAGAAGAAGATCCAAGACGTGGTGAGACATAAATCAATTCAGGGCAACCTAACCTAAACCTCCACAGCATTGCCATTGATGGGTGTCTTATTATCTGGTCTCTACAAATCAATCTGAAAAATTAGTCTATAGAGACAGTGATATATCTGATGTCCTTGGTATTATTTGTGTATTACCTTATTATCAATATATATGTTATTTTGGATTAAAATATTAGTTTTACCTTGAGTTCTGTTGGAATAATAAAAATCTCAACTATTAGACTATTATCACACATCAATCTTTTCTACTATAAATTAAGACCCATTTCTCACCCGGGAAATGGAGATAAATTGGAGAGAAGTGCTATGAATTAGAGAGACAGACCCAGAATAGGAATAGAAAGTGTTTTCACCTGAGTCTGTTTCTGAAGCCTTATATAATCTTATGTAAATCATCCAATTTCTTAGCATCTCATCATTTTACCTATAAAATAATGTTAATAGGAGAAATTTACCATATTCTTCCTGTTGGAAGATGGAGTTATATTTTAAAATCTTGGTATATAACATCAAATTGTATTAATGGAAATAAATAGTGTGAAATGACTAACTTTGACTCATATAGTCATATGCTTCAAAAAGAAATTGTTTTCTCAGTGAACAGGACCATGTGGAACTTGGCTTTGGAGAGCTCAGTGGCTGACTTTTGCAGACTGAAAGGGCTTGGATGGAAATGTGGCCGATTTGAGGGATGACCCCAAAAATGGGAGCAAATCAACTGCAGCAACCCATCAGTTCCACAGTGCCTCATGACCGATGGGGCAGGGGAAAAAGTCAAAGTTAGAAAGCTTGGGTTCATTCTGGCTCAAAGCCAACTGACAACAACCCTGAGAAAAATCATTTAGCTCCCTGGGCTTCTGTTTCTTTGTACATCTATGGAGTTTGAACTAGATCTACACTACTCATAGTAGCCACCAGCCACAGGTGATCATTGTGCACTGGAAAGGTGGCTAGTGCCATTGAGGAGGAACCAAATTTTATATTTGATTTCCTCTTAATAAATTAAAAATTAGAAAACTTGAGCAGTGTAACGTATTTTCTTCACACACAAGTTAATTTTTTTTGGGGGGGTGGGGATGTGGATCAGAGGTACAGCGTTTGCCCAGCATGCATGAGGTCCTTGGTTCAATCCCCAACACCTCAAAAACCACAACCAAATACAAAAACAAAAATGAACTTTGGTAGGCCTACATTTCATTTCAACTGTTGGTAATTTAGTGTCCTTACTGAGATGTGTTGGGAGTGTAAAATGTATACCAAATCTTACAGACAGAATGCCAGTTTGTTTATAAACAATTTCATTAATTTTTTTGTATTGATTACATGTTTAAATTGGTTTAAACATGTAAAGACATTAAATATGTCTATTGGCTTAAATAAAATGCTATTAAAATTAAATTTACCTGTTCCATTTTAACTTTTTAAAAAAACATTTATTTAGTTATATATGAACACACAGTATCTTTACTTTTATGTGGTGCTGAGGAAAGCACTTTACCACTGAGCTACAACCTCAGCCCTCCATTTTAACTTTTAAAAAATATGGTTACTAGAAAAATTTCAATGATGTGGCCCACATTGTATTCTATTGAATAGTGACAAGCTAGATTATCTCAATGCATCTTCCAACAATAAAGTTCATCTCTGAGTGGTTTGCCCATTCCCTCTCCCATACTGGGGATTGAATTCAGGGGTGCTTTAACACTGAGCTTCTCCCCGAATTTGTGATCCTCCTGCCTCAGCCTCTTGAGTCTCTGGAATTACTAAAGAAATGTACCACTGTGCCTGATTCTCTGAGTGGTTTTGATCATGAATTTTCAAAATAGAAAATGCAAATCATAACCACCTACCCTTCTAGCAGTGTAGTTCTGGGCAAATGGCTTAATCTCACTGGGCCTCAGTTTCCTCATCTGAGAAATAAAAAAGATACACATTAACTTCATAGTGTGCAGGGCTGGGGATGTAGCTCAGTGACAGAGCGTGTGCTTAGTATGTGCATACAAGTTTCTGTGATAGGGGTGTGAGTGGTGAGAACAAGGGAATAATTCTATTAACTGGGCCCACTGCTTTCTTTTTTTAAAAAGCAATTTACCTGCAGCCCTGCCTGGCTTAAGTCAACAGGATATGTTACATTCCTCAGTAAACTACCTGTTATTTGCAGGCCTGAAATGTCAAACTGCTCATGATAAGAACACAAGTTACCCTGAAGGGGGGGTGGGGTGGGTGGGGTGGGGGTAGAGGGGACGGGACTTGGGAACATTTCATAGAGCAGATCCCAAAACACAGAGAAATAGGATAATTCACTCTAACCATAAAAATCTGTAAGAACTAATTCTAATTACCTTTTTTTTTTTTTTTTGCAGTGCTAGGGATTGAACCCAAGGCCTTGTGCATGTGAGGCAAGCACTCTACCAACTGAGCTATATCCCCACTAGTTCTAATTAGAACCAGTCAGTATGGGCCAAAGTGGCCTAGAGTTGAGTGTTAGTGGGGATTTGAAAATCTGATGTCATCCCACTGTCAGTTAAAAGTCAAGAGATGGAACTGGGTAGGCGTTGCTGGAAATCTCCCTGGGATCTCAATAAAATTGGAGGGCAGGAGAGGTACATCTTCCCTTTCTTCTCTGAGAGGAACCCACTCTCTCCCTTTTCTCCTTCTAGTAAACTTATGCCTGTCATTCTGAGTGACATATCTGAAATCTTTCTGATTTTACTGTAAGAACTGGGGTTTGCAGTGAGGGAAGAGTCGCTGTGCTGCCTCAGTTTTCTGGCAGATCCCAGACCTGTAACACTGGGTTCTATCCTCAGCACTGGGAAAAGAAAGAAAGAAAGGAAGAAAGAAAGAGAAAGAAAGGAAGGAAAGAAAGAAAGAAAGAAAAAGCATGTGTAAGGTGCCAAATTGCCTGTGACCATGTTAAAATAAGTTTTCCCCAACTTTCCCACTTCTCTGATTGTGGTTTCTAATACCCATGAGAATCAAGAAAGGAAACCAGGACATGAGGCTTTTAGCACAAGCACCAGCCCTTAGGAAGAGCCAAGATGAGAAGAGGTTTAGGAGGTCGAGGGGACATCTGGCTTGTCATGTCCACCAGCCGTGTGCAGGTTTGGCCCTGGGCTTGTCCAGACGCCCGCTTTCTATTCCTGTAGCTCATGTTTTTCCTTCCCTTTACTATTCCATTTTTCCTCTGACACTAATATGACCTTATCTCAGAGGGCACTAGTTTCAGTTCTGTACTCCACTGGGTCACTGAGGTGGGACTCCTCTGTGTGTCTCATAAGGATCAACTAAGGCACCTGAAGCCATCGATGTCCTCAGCCCCCTCCAGAACAGAGATGCTCAAAAGACCCTGATGAACTTGGCACAAAGGTTCTCCTTAGAACATGAGAAGAAATCACCAAAGGAATAAAGAAATTAATACACATTTGACCATCATTTGGTTTTCCTATTTAACACCAAGCCAATCAACTTCAAGTTCCTGGGAAGAAAAAGCAAAAGGAAAAAAACCAACCCTTGTGGATTTCTGCACCAACTGCTCAAGGGACTGTGGAGCATCTGTGGTCAGTGCCACAATAGCCACCTCTCAACCACCTGGGATCTGTGTTTTGGGAGCAAGCCTGGTAGGTATGAAATCTTGCTTTGATCTAGTGGTAACTGCTTTCCAAAAGTGCTTCTGCTACACAGGAACATTGCAAGCAGAAGTGACAGCAGACAGCTGAACCCTGGATCTGCTGCTCCCTCAGCCTGAAGAAAGCTATGGATGTTAAGCAGGATGGATAGAGCTCTAGGGTTTTATTACTTGCCCAGCTTCCTGCAACTCTTTGCACATACCTGTATTCCTGCACCATCCCACTTAATTATTTCTTTATAGCTCTGTCACTGGCAGGAATATGGATCCTCTGGCAGAACCACAATATTACAAACTCCTGGGGTCACCATGCACATGGTAGCTGGTGTGAGTAGTGACTTGGAGGCAGGGGTGTACTGCCTGAGCTACCCTCTGCAGCACCTCTGCCTGGGGATGGGCTGAACTGGGCCATAAGGAGACTGCTTTTCTTTTATCCTGACATTGATCCAATAAATATTTTTGAATGAATGACACTGGCCTTACAATTTATTTTGAGTTGAGTTGTATTTTTTCTCTTTTCTTCCTTTCTTTTCTTTTTTTTTTTTTTTGGGGGGGGGTAGTACTGGGGATTGAATCCAAGGTGCTATACTACTGAGCTACATTCCAGTCTTTTTATTTTTATTTTTTATTTTGACATAGGGCCTCACTAAGTTGCCTAGGCTGGCCTCAAACTTGCGACCCTCCTGCCTCAGGCTCCTGAGCTGCTGGGATTACAAGCAAGTACCACCCCACCCAACTTATCTTTTTAATCAGTGAATCTTTTCATCTAGTCAATTATCCTATTAGTATGAGAATCTCCCCTATTAATTCTGAAGGACCTTTGATTTTAATAGATTCGTTTATTTATTTATTTGTTTGTTTATTTGCTGGGAATTGAAGCTATGCTAGGCAAACGTTCTACAGCTAAGCTACACTCCCAGCCAAAAAAGAGTCCAAAGGCTCTTTTGGATCTTTTTTTTTTTGTGTGTGTGTGTGTGTGTGTGTGCTTTTGGGGATGCTAGGCAAGCCCTATACCATTAAGCCATATCCCCAGCTCAATAGATTTATGTTATTGATATTTCTTTTGCATCCAGCAAAACTTCTGGGGAGGTAAGTTCATAGTAGCCCATTATGTGAAGGGGGCTGGGAACATTCAGCCTGCTTCCTGCTGCTGTAGTCTTGTAGGGTGTGGTAACTGGTGTGGAAGGCTGGTTTGGTCCATGTTTGACCCACTTTCGATGCTAAAGAATAACTCAGTGATCTTCTGGCTTCATTTTCAGTGTCACAGATGTGGCTCTCAAAAAGAAATCAAGTTTATATCTTCAGAATAAATATAATTGAGTTGGGTCACAGCTGCAGCAATTCTAACCAGAAGCAGATTCACAGTATGTGCACAAAATGGAAATGAATTCAACTGATTTCCCGAATGCAAACTATGGAGCCTGAGGAGTGGGATTGTGGGTGGTTATCTGTCTTGGATTCTTCTCATTTCTTGAATGCATATTTCACCAACGAGAAATCTATCCCAGAATACTAATGGAACCAGGAAAGGAAAGCCCCCTGACTGTGCCCTCAAACCTGGGTTTTCTACTTCCAGTGGAGAAATCGTTTTATGAGCACTCACTGTGGGCCAAGTTTGGAGTGGCCTTAGGAGTTTTCATTCTTTCCTTTCACCTTGGGCTGAGGCCTTATTTGCCCCTGGGGTGGGGTGGGAAGGCAGTTGGACACATCCTCCTTACAGCTCTGAAGAAATGGAGGTCCTAGGCTGGAGTTTGCCTGATCTGCTTCTGAAGGGTTATGGTGGACCTAAAGTCATGTTGAAAATCTCTTGCTTTTTTTGACGAAGCCTAGCTTTCAAATTCCATTGTGTTGCTTCAGACTCCCAGATCACAAGTTTGGCTGTCAAAGACTGAATATTAGCACACCTATTATAAAAATCCTACCTCTACTTCTCCCTGTCTGGGGTCACTGAGAGCTGTGTGTCTCAAGACCACACCTAGAGATGCAAAAGAATAAAGGTCATGAATATATTTCATTAATGTTATCCTGTAATGCCAAAATTTACATTAAGTCAAGAGGCTCAGCCAACTCTTGGTGACAATTTCATGGAGAAAAGAGGCTGTTGTTCTCCTTGGAACAGTCTGTCTGCTGCTTTTTTTTTTTTTTTTTTTTTTTGGTACTGAGGATTGAACCCAGGGGTGCTTTAACCACGGAGCCACATCCTCAGCCTTTTTTATATCTTATTTAGAAACAGGGTCTCGCTGAGTTGCTAAGCACTTTGCTAAATGGCTGAGGCTGGCTTTGAACTCGCAATCCTCCTGCCTCAGCTTCCTGAGCTGCGGGGATTACAGGTGTGCACAACCATGCCTGGTTTGTCTGCTGCTTTATACTTGACACCTCATGGAAGCTTCTAGTGTTGACTTCCTGAGGAGCCAGTAGAAATAAATCAAGGTTACTAATAAAGGATTAAAAATTGACAGGCCACATAATAAAATATAATTTTAGAAAAGGATACATTGATCCTTGCTTTTGTCATTTAGAATCTGGTTCAGGCTTATGACTTATAAAACTTCCTTTGCTGCTTTTCTTCTGTATCTTAGCAGGCAAACATGGCCTAGCTAGTTCAGCTTGGACAGATCAGATGGGGTAATCCATGAAGTTGCTGATCGTTTGTGCCATGTGGCTGCAAAGCTGTGCTCTGGGAATAAACAGGTCCTTAGAGGGAGGCCTGTTTCCTTGTTGCCAAAAGTTAATGGATGTCTGACAATTTAACTGCCAATATTGCCAGATAGTTGGCTTCAATGTATGGTTAATAATTCATAATTAATTATGATTAATAACTTCTATTCAGGCATACCAGTTGCTTCGACTTATGATTAATAATTGGCACAGAGAGCAAATTTGATTTTCTGCCCTTTTGCTTCTTTCTAGATCACTTAGAGTAAATCGACGGACATGGTTTCCTTTATCATCTTTATGAGTGCAACGGTACCCTCTTATCTGTGGCTTTGCTTTCCGGTTTCAGTTACCTGCAGTCAACAATGACCTGAAAATATTGAATGGAAAATTCCAGAAATAAACAACGGCTACATTTTAGATTGTGCACAGTTCTGAGTACTGTGATGAAATCTTGTGTCTTCTTGCTCTGTCCTGCCTGGGACTGAATCATCCCTTTGTGCAGTGTACCTACTTGTTAGTTTGTAACCATCTTGGTTATCAGATTGACTACATGGAATGGCAGAATTTGTGTTTGGGTTACCCTAACGTGGTAGCTGAACACCACATCACAGTGCTTACATCATCCGTCTCATTTTATCTTGTAGGCACGTGTCCTCTCCCAACATCATAGGAAGGGTGAGTACAGTACAGGAAGATATTTTGAGAGAGAGACAGAGACTTCATTCATAGGACTTGTATTACAGTATGGCACTATAATTGTTCTTTTATTACCTACTGTTTTTAATCTCTTACTGTTCCTAATTGATAAACTTTATCTATGTATGCATAAGAAAAAGTACATGCATAAGGTTTAGGACAATCTGGTTCCATGCTTCTACTGGAGGTCTTAGGATGCAGTCTCTGTGGATAAGCGGGGACGACTATATGTGACTGGGTCAGATTTTCTGTAAAAAAAAAAGGCAGAAAATAGGAATATTTAATATTTTGGTGAACTTTTGTTTTTAAATCTAAATGGTTTAGGAATGGACTATTTCAGAGACAACTATGTTAATAGAAACCCAACTCCATCTAACAGTGACCTGCTTTTCTGGCAATTTATTTATTCACATGGTAGTGTTACCACTGTCAACCGGTGACGAGTCCTTGCTTCCCCAGTGTTGAAGAATAACACCAGAGAAGCCCGCTGAGGCAAGGTCAGAGTGGAAAATAGAAGTTTATTAAAGGACAGCAGAAAAGACTTCTCCCGGAGGAAGAAGGGGACCCAAGAGGTGGAATCCGTGGAAGTGCGGTTGTTTCCCCTTTTTATAGTTCTTTCAGTGATGGAATGTAGGTGGGAAGACCCGAGGGGTGGGACACAGGTGGGCCAAAGAAGTAATCTGGGCAGGAAGGACTTTTGAGTCAGCATCTTCAAGTTTGCTGGGGGCTATTCATTAACACTTCTTTGGGATGGGCTCTGGCCTTGGGCTTTTCTAGGACTTCATTAACATTCTAAGAGTTGTTCAACTTTTCCCGGAATTCATTCTCAGCATGGCCTCCATTTTAGATCTCACTCGATATTAGAACCGATTTACCTAACTACACTGATTACCTAACTTTAAATCTAGCTTCAGTAGGGAAGTACATTTAGGCGTGATTGGCTTCAGGCACAGCTGGATCTAGGGTTTCACACATTGTCATCCTCAATACATTTCTCTCTTCCTTTTTACCTCTTGTCCTTTTTGCCTCTTGCCTTGTTCTAAAGGCAAGTGCCCCTCATGTGATAGGCAAGATGGGTAATAGTAGCCCTCCACCAAATTCTCTAGCTTAGCCATCCTGAGTGAAAAATTGTCCCCTTCTATTACTTTTGGAGAAAATTCTCATTTGCTCCATTTGGACCATGAGTTTACTTTTGAAGCAGACCCCACTGCCGTGGGGGTGACACAGGTGAACTGTGCAGTCTGTGTCCAGTGCTCCTACCTGTGGTGGGGATGCCAGGGACCTACAGCTCAAAGGTCCCTAGGACACATGGGACTAGGAAGGAGTTTCTCTAAAGGAACCAAAAGAGGAGGGAAAATGACATCCAGATGAGAGTTGTAATCACCACAGCCTGCAAACGATCTCACCAAATAAATCCCTCATATTTTATCTTATCCTGCTTTTTTAAAATTAAATTAAAAAATTTTTTAACTTTCTGGGTTTCTGTGGCTTTGGTAAACTTCTTTAATTCTCTTTTACCTCTAGTGTCTTCTGGCACTCACATGCTAAAGCACCAATATTGTAAGGGTAAAAGAAATTGAAGTTAAAGTGTAAAAGTTAAAGGGTAAAAGACCGGGTGTTGTAAAGTTTCTAAGCTGCAAGGTCTGAGTTAAAATGTAAAGGATTAGGTATTGTTAGGTTTCTATGCTACCTGCAAAACCTGAAATTTCTGTAGCTGTTAAGACAATGCTTGGAACTGCCCAGTAAATATTTCCCCCTGACTATTTGGTTGTTTAATAAGGGCTCTGTGTGGTCGCACGTAGGCATTGCAGGGCCTGGACCAATCAGTTTAAATGTAACCCCCTCCTTAGGAATGACCTATCACTCCAGCCTGACCTGTTCCCGCCAATGAATGAACTAATCATGTTTAGGAGTTGTTGTTCAATTTTCCCGCGCCTCATGATGATTTGTTCTGATGTATACAAAGCCCTCCGCCCTCCCCAAAAAGTGTACTTAAGCAGTGCTCAGCCCCTGCTCGGGGCTCTGGGCTGCTTTCCCTTCTTGAGTGGGCACGGAGCCCCAGCATGCTGGTTCAATAAATCCCCCTTCTGCCAATTGCATGAGTGGTCACTTGGTGGTCTCTTTCTCCGACGTTTCGCGGGACCCTTACAATATAAAAATTAATCACATGTTGCATGAAATTATTTTTATTTAATAAATGCATTTTATTTATTTATTTTTTTAAAAGAGAGAGTGAGAGATAGGGAGAGAGAGAAAGAGTTTTAACATTTATTTTTTAGTTTTCAGCAGACACAACATCTTTGTTTGTATGTGGTGCTGAGGATCGAACCCGGGCCGCACGCATGCCAGGCGAGCATGCTACCGCTTGAGCCACATCCCCAGCCCTAATAAATGCATTTTAAATGTTATGGTTTTTTTTGATGCAGCTGGCTCCAAAAATGATAACCAAGTGAATACAAATAAAATCATATTTTTAAAAATAAGGCTTTGGCTGGGTGCAGTGCCACATGCTTGTAATCCCAGTGGTTGGAAAGGCTGAGGAAGGAGGATTGCAAATTCAAAGCCAGCCCCAGCAACTTCGTGAGACCCTCAACAATGTAGGGAGAACTTGTCTCAAAATAAAAGGGGCTGGGTGGTGGTGGAGTGTCCTGGGTTCAATGCCCAGTTTAAAAAATCAACTAACTTAAATGAAAAGGATATATGAAAAAAAATAAATGAAAGAAGACTTTGCTCAGTACCCAGAATGAGTGAGTATTTAATAATATTTGTTGATTTGTTTTGTGTTTTATTGTCTACAAAAGATGACCAGCTCCTGCAGGTCATGGGTCCTGAGCTCTCTAAATGCCTAGAACAGTAGCCAGTGGGTCGTGTCTGTGTCGAATTATTGAAAGTGACCTACTTTTCTGGCATGAACTTTTCCTTCTTTTATTTTTAAAATATTTTTATTTTTAGTTATACATGACAGTAAAATGTATTTTGGCAGAATGTATGTTAGGTCGGTGGGGGTGACTTGGTGGCGACTTAGTGGCTACTTAGAACAAAGCAGCCCGCGATGGGAAAGGAACATCAATCAGATGCCATGGGAAATGCCTGTCAATCAGCCAGATCTCCTGACTAATGCCTGTCAATCAGCAGGACCCCTTGGCCAATCCTGGAGTTCAGCCAACTCCCCTGACCGACTCCAAGGGGAAAAGGGACCCTAGAAACACCTTTTCCTGTCCCAAGCCCCTCCCTTCCTGCTGTAAGCCCCATAAAAGTCCAGGCCGGTCGAGCCTCCACGCAGTTTCTCCTCAGACCCTTCCCCTGTCCCCTCTGTGGGTCTGAGCAAGTTCCATCCGGGAGTGATATCTCAATAAAGCCTGGTCAGCGGCCCTTTTAAATCTGCCTCCTTTGGTCGCTGCCTGCCTAGCCTGATCTGACAATATACATACATAAATTATAATTCATTCTATTTAGGTCTCCACTCTTGTGGTTGTACATGATGCAGAGTTACACTGGTTATGTATACTAATACAATGCTAGGAAAGTTATGTCCAATTAATTCTACTGTCTTTCCTATTCCCTTCCCTCTCCCTTCCCTTCTTTCCCTTTGTCTAGTCCAATGGATTTCTATTATTCCCTTCCCTGACCTCCTTTGTTTTGGGTTAGCATCTGCAAATCAGAGAAAACAATATCCTTTGGTTTTGGGGGATTGGATTATTTTACTTAGCATGTTAGTCTCCACTTCCATCCATTTACCGTCAAATGCCATAATTTTATTCTTCTTTATGGCTGAGTAATATTCCATTGTGTGTGTGTGTGTGTGTATATATATATATACCATATTTTATATATATACCATAATATATATACCATAATATATACACACACACATATACCATATTTTCTTTATCCATTCATTCATTGAAGGATACCTAGGTTGCTTCCATAGCTGGGCTCTTGTGAGTTGAGCTGCTGTAAACATGATGTGGCTGTATCACTGTAGTGTGCTGTTTTGAAGTCCTTTGGGAATAGAACAAGGAGTGGGATAACTGGGTCAACTTATTGTTCCTTTTCAAGTTTCCTAAAGAATCTCCAGACTGCTTTCCATATTGTTTGCATCAATTTGCAGTCCCACCAGCAATGTATGAGAGTACCTTGCTCCCCGCATCCTCACCAATATTTATTGTTACTTGTATTCTTTATAACTGCCATTCTGACTGAAGTGAGATGGAATCTCAGTGTAGTTTTAATGTGCATTTCTCTAACAGCTAGAGATGTTGAACATTTTTTTCATACATTTTTTGACCATTTGTATTTCTTCTTCTGTAAACTGTTTGTTTAGCTCCTTTGCCCATTTATTGATTGGGTTATTTATTCTTCTGGTGTTAAAGTTTTTTTAGTTCTTTGTATATCCTGAAGATAGATGCCTTATTTGAGGTACTGGTGGTAAAGATTTTCTCCCAATCTGTACACTGTCTGTTCACATTCTTGAGTGTTTCTTTTCCTGTGAAAAAGCTTTTCAGTTTGATACCATCTCATTTATTGATTCTTGATTTTACTTCTTGTGCTTTAGGAGTCTTGTTAAGGAATTTGGTTCCCAAATTGACATGTTGGAGAGTTGAGACTACTTTTTATTCTAGTAAGTGCAGGGTCTCTGATCTAATACCTAGGTCCTTGTTTCACTTTGAGTTGAGTTTTGTCCAGGGTGAGAAATAGGGTTCTAATTTCATTTTATTACACATAGATTTCTAGTTTTCCCAACACCATTTGTTGAAAAAGCTATCTTTTCTCCAATGTATGTATATGGCACCTTTGTCTAGGATGAAATAACTTTATTTATATGACTGTGTCTCTGTGTCTTCTATTTTGTTCTACTGGTCTCCATGTCTGTTTTGATGCCAATACCATGTTATGAACATTTTTAGTACTTATATAACTTAGTTCCAGTTATGTTTTACTAAAACAGCATGTGGCAAGATTAAAAATACTAAAATCTCCATTGTCCTAGCCTTCTACCAACTCTTGTTCTCTAAGGAAGGTTTGGTCTTAGCAGTGCTAAGCCCATAACCCTCTGCTGATCGGTGTGACAGACCAATAGAAGATTTGGAAGAAGAGGAGGATGCAAAATGATTTTTTTTTTGTGGCTGGGGATGGAGCTCAGATGTAGAGCACCTGTCTAGCACGGGCAGGGCACCCATCTCCAGCACGGCAGGTATCTCTGGTGACAGGGTGTTCAGAGAGGGAAGCCTGAATTGGGGTCAGTGTACAAGAGATAACAGGGAGGTTGGGAGTACCATCAGTACTATGTGAGATTGTGCAGAAGGAGAGACAAAATGGGAATTTCCTCCTTTACCCCATTCAACACTAATCACTTAGAACTCACTTGTTAAAAGTAACAGAAGGGGGCTGGGGTTGTAGCTCAGTGGTGGAGTGCTTGCCTAGCATATATGAGGCACTGGCTTCAATTCTCAGCACCACATTAAAAAAAAAAAAAAAAAAAAAAAAAAAAATATATATATATATATATATATATATATATATATATATATTTTAACAGAAGCTCAGTGTGTGGCTGGGATGTGTTTGACATCCCAGCTACTCAGGAATCTCAAAATTATAAAAAGGGCTAAGGATGTAGCTCAGTGTCAGAATACTGCTGGATTGAATCCACAGTGCTGCAAAAAGGAGAAAGAAAAAAAGTAAGGCACAAATATTTAAAGCAAAAGAAGGAATATACAGCCCCTGTAACTAAAATATTTTTAGGTAGCTTGACCATCTTGACTCAGGTACAGTTTGATGTAGGCTGTGAGGCAACAAGATCTGAGTCCGTTATGTGTTCAGCGTTGGACTCTGCTGTCTCTTACATTGGCTACATTCTTTGCTAACATGAGATTCCCAGATGTTTGGAGCTCAGATCTCAGTTTCAAGTCCAGTGGAAAAAGAGTGTTGCTCTTCCTACAACTTCAGAAAAAAAAAAAATCCTTCATGTCTCATGGGCTTTACATCAGTCCCATGCCTACCCTGAATCACATGCAAGACCAAAGTAGCCTGCTGCTGGATGACCAGGCCTGAGCCATGTGCTTTGCCCCTGGAGACAGATGTAGGACCAGAAGGGAGTGTGGTGGAGGGTGGAGCTTGGAGAAGGCCAGGCCTGAGCAGAAGGGAGAGCAAAAGCCAGTCAGCCAGCCAGAACAGAAAATGAGAGACTTTAACAAAAGCTTCCATTTGTTGTTTCAATCATCTCAGGTTGGCTTTGTTTCCTTTTTTATTTGACATTATATTGAGGCCTAAAGAAACATACGTTTATGCTGGTTACAGACGCCTACTTTGCATAGTATTCTTGACTTTACAAAATTCTTCCAGAAATCCTTTTTGTTTTTGGTATTGAGGATTGAACGCAGGCATGCTCTTTCACCAGGGTACTTCCCCAACCCTTTTCATTTTTTATTTTGAGACAGGGTCTTGCAAAGTTGCTGAGGCTGACCTCTAACTTGCCATCCTCCCGCTTCAGCCTCCTGAGTTGCTGAGATTACAGGTATGCACTGCTGCCGCAGTCTGGCTGGGCACACAATCACGAGCCACCACACAGCTTGTAGATTCAAACAGCAACTCTTTATTCCCGAACTCACACCAGCCGTCTACAAACACGTTCTGGGGAAATCCACGTTCTCTGCCCAAATTCACTCCACTGGGCTTCTGTCTCCCAAAAAAATACTGTCTGAATCCCGTGAGAACTCAAGGGGAACTCAGGCAGCAGGATACGCCCTATTCCCAGGAGGAATAATCTTAAACCTGGAACGCCCTAAACCCAATTATCTTAAACCGGGAACACCCTAATCCGCCTTGGTCCTTGAGCAAGGTCACCTACATTCAATGTCACTGCAACATGGGGTACGCTGGCAAGGAAATTGTCATACCTACTTGGCTAATGGCTCCCAGCATCTCCCCCCTTCTGATTAATTAAACAACAAGCAATGTGGCTTAAGGACCGTGCCTGGTAGGTTGTCCAATTCAACATATGGTTCTTACCCGTCATCGGAAAACTGACCTTTAGGCGTCAGCCTCCTGTCTTAGGTTGATACCACTGCAATTGAATCATACCCGTCACTGACTACCGGTCCAGCACACAGCCATACTTGTGGATAGGTCTATGCACCAGTGGGGGGGTGAGGTTCTTTGCCTCACCTCTGTTGGCCCCCAAATTTGGCCTTGGTGCCAGTGGGGGAGTGAGGTTAATGTGGCTTAAGGACCGTGCCTGGTAGGTTCCCCGTACGGGCCACCAAATGCCACAGTCTGGCTGGGCACAGATGCCGCAGTCTGGCTGGGCACAAAATCACGAGCCACCACACAGCTTGTAGATTCAAACAGCAACTCTTTGTTCCCGAACTCACACCAGCCGTCTACAATCACGTTCTGGGGAAATCCACGTTCTCTACCCAAATCCACGTTCTATGCCCAAATTCACCTCCACTGGGCTTCTGTCTCCCAAAATATACTGTCTGAATCCCGTGAGAACTCAAGGGGAACTCAGGCAGCAGGATATGCCCTATTCCCAGCAGGAATAATCTTAAACCTTAAACCTGGAACCTAAACCGGGAACGCCCTAATCCGCCTTGGTCCTTGAGCAAGGTCACCTACATTCAATGTCACTGCAACATGGGGTACGCTGGCAAGGAAATTGTCATACCTACTTGGCTAATGGCTCCCAGCACACTGCTGCTCCCAGTTTTCTATAAATTCTAATAACTCCATGATGTTTGTGGATTTCTCATTTTATGGGTGAAGAAGCTTAGGTACAGGGGCTGGGGTTGTGGCTCAGTGGTAGAGCACTCACCTAGCACGTGCGAGACACTGGGTTCGATCCTCAGCACCACATAAAAATAAATAAAACTAAAGGTATTGTGTCCAACTCCAACTAAAAAAATAAATAAATAAAAAAGAAGCTTAGGTACATAGAGGCTACAGAGATAACCCCACACCACACACCTAGCAAGGAGAGGAAGCAATACTCGAACCCAGGTGGGTTGATGCTATAGTCTTCAAATTTTTCCACCATACCCTAGAGAGGAAGAGGCTAAGCTAGAGCAGGCAGCTCCAGTGTGGATGGGGAGGGCCCAGGTTTCAGAGAGGGTTCAGAGGACTTATCAGCAGACTGTAGTGACTCACTGATGGTGGGTGGAGGTGGCAGGGAAGGAGCCATGTGACTCAGCCTTCCAGCTTGGGTGACTGACAGGGTGGATCCTGCTCACATTAACAAAGATGGAGAACGCAGGCAGAGCTGATTCTCTGCTTCACAGGTGCATCCTCCCAATCCTCCACCTCACTTCAGGTCCTGAGCCAGTCCCATTGGGGCCTAAGCAATAACCCCTGCCCCAACTCGTGCGACTCCTCCTAGACCTGGAACCCAGTGGCACAGCTACATCTAGCTTTTGCAGCCATCTAGGGGTCTGGGTTTGATGTCTTCTCCGAGTTCCTCCAGTTCCTAGATTCCTTGCTGCCAAGTCAGATCCAGCTGGGTGTCACTGAGAGTGAGTCCTGGTGCTTAGGTGGCCTGGGTTCCAGCTCCCAGTAAGCTGTCTCACACTCCCGTCTTCACTCCAGTGCTGCTTTGAGGACCGGTGCCGTAGTCAGACCCTGGGACTCTTGCAACCTCCTTCTGCCTGGCCTTCTGGCATGTGGGCCAGGGCCAGACCTCACATAGCCAAACAGCTCTCACCCTGAGTCCCATCATTAGCCACAGCTTGGGTGATGCAGAGTGCCACTGCTGGACTCCTGGTGGCTGGGGGCCGCTGGTCTTGCCTCCTTTGAGACTCAGACCTTCCTCCTGCAGGGGTGGTTTTGCTGAAGTCATCAGGTCTACTTCTTGTCCCCCTCGATGGCCAAACTCATTGCCACCTCAGAGCCTTTACACTGGCCACCCCCGTGACTGTAGCGTTCTGCTCCCTGCCTTGGTTGGCTTTTCCTCACCCTCAGGTCCCAGTTTAACTGTCGAATTCCATGAGTTCCATATCATCACTCCAGTTCTCTCTCTTCATCACACTAATGCCTGTGGACTTATTTGTTTGCGTTCTGTTTCTTACCTCTCTTCTCAATAGAATGAAAGCGACGGAAAGGCAGGAACCTCTCTATTTATGTCTATTGTTCTATTGGAGGATCTAAAAAGGGCCTGACACATAGCTTGTGCTCGATAAGCTATTTATGCAATTTTCCTGAGTGATCTGGATGGCTGGGACCACATCATGTCTGGTCTAACCCCGGGGGGGAGAGAACGTGATGGGTTTTGAGCAGACTGAATTGGACCACAGGGAGTGGTCTAGCTCCCCCTGCCAGATTCTCCACCTTGTCTATTGAGTAAGCTCCTAGATTTAGCTCAGGAGACATGTCCTCTCAAAAAAATCATCCCTTGCTCTGACCCCCAAAGCAGTAACAGGTATCCTTTCTTCCTTGCTCTGGTAACATTTCCTTCCAACATTTAATTATCCACTTGTCACCTAATATTGCTTTTTTGTTTGCTTTACTGGTTTTCTCTCCTATTAGACTATGAGCTTTTGCCAGTGAGAGTTCTGCTGAGTTTATCTTTGGGCCTCTGATGTGACAGTTATTTCCAGTTATTTGCGTGGGGCTGTATTAGTCAAGTGCATTAGTAAACTAAAAATATAAGTCTGGTATGCAAGACATATAGGTCACACTGAGTGATGCAATAGTAAAATGAACGAACAGCCGTTTATCCAAAAGCCATGCGACCGAAGAAAGAAGCCTTTGAAACTTTGGCTAATCATTTGCTCTTGTCGTCATTTTTGCGTCATGTTCTTAAGTTCATCTGAGCCATTCGCCTATTCTCAAGCCCACATTCACTAGGATAGAAATCTAAAGCGTTTCGTGTCCTGAGTCACTCAGGGTAACTCCAGATTCACTGTTCTGATACTCTCAGCCCTTGGACAACTCTACAGTCATCTAACCTGAGCACAGTCATGCGCTCTTGTGAAAGCAGCCTCATTCATTATGAAAGTGCATGTGCTGGTGAGGGGGCACCTACCTCATCTTGCCAGAGTGTAGATTTAATGACGCAGACCATGAGGGTTAACTCAGGCTCACTCCCTTCACTTTCAGTTCATTAGTGGTTTTCTTCTGCACATCCCTCAGCCCACTGTGTTGTCAGAGATTTGAGATCCAAAGACGTAATTCACTTGGGAATTTCATGCAATGTCATCCCTGAGATGAGATGTTAATCTGGAAAGAAAATTAGTTGTGTATTCAGCAACCATTTCTAAGTTGTGTATTGCAATTCAGGCCTTGTGCTAGGAGCTGAGGACAAGGATGAGTAGGATAACGTCCTTGTCCTTGAGGAGCTGAGAGTCCAAGGGCTGTGCAAGACGAGGGGGCAGATGCAGATGATTTCAGACCAGTTTGATGAAGGCCATGGTAGAGCGAAGCCTTGGAGACTGAATAGAAGCTGCAATGAAGGAGATGGTAGCAGGCAGGGGACAGCAAGGACAAAAGACAGGAAGGAAAAAAGACACTCATGTGATGTGGACAGAAGTGATGGCAGGAGAGATATCTGGGCCCCGTAAGGAACTTGATTTTTAAACTGCGGACCAGTGTTTTCCAAAATGTGTGTGTGTGTGTGTGTTTTGACACTTAACTTGAGCTGTATTTCTATTATTATTATTGTTGTTGTTGCTGTTATTTGTACCAGGGATTGAACTCAGGGGCACTTAACTACTGAGCCACATCCCCAGCCCTTTTTTGTATTCAGGGTCTCACTGAGTTACTTAGGACCTTGCCAAGTTGCTGAGGCTGGCTTTGAACTTTGTGATTCTCCTGCCTCAGATTCCCAAGCTGGTGGAATTACAGATGTGTGCCACGGCACCCGGCTAATTATTATCATTTTTTAAATTGTTTCCAGGGCTAGGAATTGAACCCAGGGCCTTGCGCAGGCTAGGCACATATTCTACCATGGAGCTACATACACCCACAGATGCTTAACTTGAGATCACCTCTTTACAAATTTATGTATATAATACAGTATTGTTAAGCATAAGTATAGGCACGCTGTTGTACATCAGATCTCCAGAATTTATTCATCGCGGTAAGTGGAACTTCATATGTGTTGATTGCAGCCCTCACTGTTTCCCCTCTCTCTGGCTTCCGACAACCATCATCTTGCTCTCTGTTTTATGAATCTGACTCTTTTAGCTACTTCACATTAAGTATAATTACCGAAATCGTGCATTCTGTGAGCTCCTGTGACCTTATCTCACTAGACATAATGTCTTCTAGGCTTACCCATGTTGTGGCATAATACAGAATTCCCTGATTTTTGAAAGCTGAATGACATTCCATTGTATGTAGATACCATGTTTTCTTCATTTTCCTTTCTTCCTCTCTTCTCTCCCTTCTTTTCACTTTTGTGCTGGGACTTGTGCTCAGGGTCCCATGATTTGATCACATCTGTTGATGGCTTTAGGTTGTTTCCACATCTTGGTGTTAGGGACAGGGCCACAGTGAGATGAGAGTGATAACTGTTTAAAATCCTGATTTTGATTCTTTGGGGTAAAAATTCTCAGAAAGGGTATGGCTGGATCATGTGGTAGTCATAATTTTAATTGTTTGAGGAATTTTTATACTCTTTTCCGTAGTGGCTACACCAATTTACCTCCAGCAACTGTGAACAAGGGTTCTGATTTCTCCACACACCCAGCCCCCTACACGCACCACACCTTGGCACTTACGGTTTCTTTCTTTCTTTTTTTTTTTTTTTTTAATAATAGCTGCTTCTGGTTTGGTGGTGGTTTTTCCATGTCAAAACTCATGTTAAGACTTGATTCCTCAATGAAGCAGTGTCCAGAGGTGGAGCTTTGGGGAGAAGACTGGGTCTTGGGCTCACTACTGTTATTGATAATATCTTTCTTTCTCCAGAGACAGAGTTAGTTTCTCTCAAGACTGGATTAGGTGGTGGGAGAATGAGTTGGGTCTCAGGTGACTGGATTGGTTACCACAAAGTGAGTTTTCATAAAGCAAGGTTACTCCCTGGTGTTTTGGCCTATTCTGTGTGTGCCCTCTTGCCCCTTTGATATAAGCTTTTTCCAGTTAATGCCATCTGCCATGTTATGATGCAGCATGAGGTCCTTGCTAGATACGGTGGCCTGATTCTGAACTTCCCTGATCCCAGAACTGTAAGCCAAATAAGTTTATTTTTTTTTTATGACTTATCTCGTCTCGAGTATTTTGTTATAGCAACAAAAAATGAGCTAAGACAATAGTGATCTTAATAGGAGTGAGGTGATATTGCATTATGGTTTTGAGTTGCATTTCTATGACAATGATGTTGAACATCATTTCATAAACTTCTTGGCCATCTGTATGTCGTCTTTGGAGAAATGTCTATTTAATTCCTTTGCTCACTTTAAAATTAAATTATTAAAAATTCTGTATCTATTGAATTGTAGGAGTTCTTTATCTATTTTGGCTATCAAGCATGCTTTCTCCATTCTGTAGTTTGTCTTTTCACTTTGTTGATTGTACCCTTTGCTGTGGGAAAGCTTTTTGGTTTAATGTAGTCTTTTTTCTTTCTTTCTTTTTTAACTTTGTTGCCTGTGATTTTGGTGTCACACTCAAGAAATCATCACCAAGACCAATGCCATGAAGTTTCCCCTGTGTTTTCTTCTAAGGAGCTTATGGTTCTAGCCCCTATGTTTAAATTTTTTCTTCATTTTAATTTTTGTGTATAATATAAGATAAGCACTTATTATTATTATTATTATTATTATTGCATATGGGCATCCAGTTTTCCCAGCATCATTTGTTGAAAAGATTCTTCTTTCATCATATATTGTTTCAGTAATTGTGTGTGTGGTGTCTATGTGTGCATACATGTGCACTGGGGTTGGAATTCAGGGCTTCACACATGTTGGGTGAACAGTTTGCCACTGAGCTGTATCCCCAGCCCCCCTTGTGTGTTCTTGACACCCTTGTCAAAGCTCAGTTGATTATATATATATGTAGGTTTGTTTATGGACTCAATTTGTCAATACTGTTTATAGGATGATTTATTGTTTATTTATTGATCCACATGTTTAGTTTTACACCAGGATCACATTATTTTAGTGACTACAGATTTTTAATGTATGTTAAAATTAGAAAATGTGATGTTTCCAGCATTTTTCTTATCTATCTATCTATCTATCTATATTTTTTGGTTGTTCAGAGTCTCTGTTTCCATATAAATGTTGGATTTTTTTTCCTGTTCTTGTAAAAAAAAAATCCCTGAGATTTTCATAGGGATTTCATTTAATCTGTCAATTACTTTAGGTAGTAGAGACATTTAAACCATCTTAAGTCTTCCAATCCATGAACATAGGATATCTTAATGTTTATTTGTGTCTTTCATCCATACTTTATAGTTTTTAGCATATAGGCTTTCACAATTTTATTCATAAATATTTTATTCTCTCTTTTTTCCCTGATCCAGTTCTTTTATTTATTATTACTTTGAAAAATATTTTTTTCTAATTAATTATACATGATAGTAGAATGCATTTTGACACATCATACATAAATGGAGTATAACTTCTCATTCTTCTGATTGCACATGTTGTAGAATCACACTGGTCCTTGTAATCATATATGTACACAGGGTAATAATGTCTGGTTTATTCTATTGTTCTTCCTATTACTGGATCTCTCCCAACACTTCACTCCTCTTTGCCTAATCCAAAGTACTTCTATTTTTCCCTAGCACATCCTCCCTCATTGTAAATTAGCATATGCATATCAGAGAAAACATTCAGCCTTTTGTTTTTGGGACTGGCTTATTTTGCTTAGCATGATAATCTCCAGCTCCATCCATTTACCTGTAAATGCTATAATTTCATTCTTCTTTAAGGCTGAGTAATATTCTCTTGTGTATACTTATTCTCTTTGATATTGTAAATAAAATAATTTTAATTTTTTTTTTCTTTTTGGACAGCGTGTTAGTCACCTTTTTAATCACTGTGACCAAAATCCCTGATACGAACAACTTAGCATTTATTTTGGCTCCCATTTTTGAAGGATTCAGTCCATGTCTGCCTGGCTCCAAGGCAGAAATATCATGATGGAAGGGGGTGGTGGGGGATAGCTACTTAGCTCTTGGCAGCTGGGAAGGGGAGAGAGAGAGAGAAAGAGAAGCACACAGGAAGAGGCCAGGATCAGATATAGTCACCAAGGGCCAATCTTCCAGTGACCTACTTCCTCCAATTACACCCCACCTGCCTATGGCTATCACCCAGTAGTAAACTCAAATTATTAATCCATCAAATGGATTAATTCACTGATGAGGTTATGGTCCTCACAATCCAATCATTTTCTGAAAGTGACAACTCCTCACCTTGCCACAGTGGGGACAATTCTTTCAACACATGAGCTTTTAGGGATATTCCAGATGGTTCAGATATTCCAGATCTAAATCATTAGTGCATAGAAATGCAACTGATTCTTGTATGTTGATTTGGTATCCTTTATTCATCATTTGTTTTTTAGTTATAATAGTTTTTGAGTGGCATATGAAGAGTTTTCTATATATAAGGTTATGTCTTCTACAAACAGAGACATTTTATCTTCTTCCTTTCCTAATTTGATGTCTTTTATTTATTTCTTTTACCTAATTACTCTGGTTAGGACATCTGTAATGTTGAATGTAAGTGGCAAGAATGGGCACCCTTGATTTATTCTGATCTTAGAGGAAAAGCTTTCAGTTTTTCACTGTTGAGTATGATGTTATGGTGGGCTTTTCATATATGGTCTTTATTATGTTGACATAAATTTCTTTTATACCTAGTTGTTGAGGGGTTGGGTTAGCAGAGGGAAGAAGTAAAACAGATTAAAAACAGAAATAAAGGATAGAAAATTAAAACAATCAATAAAATTGAGTTTTTTAAAGTTAAATAAAATATGCAAGTCTTAACTAAAAAAAATGAGAAGATGCAAATAAAATGAGAAATAAAAGAGAAAGCTGGGTGTGGTGGTGCATGCTTTTAATCTCAATGGCTGAGGAGGCTGAGGTATGAGAATTTCAAATTTGAGGCCTGCTTCTGCAACTTGAGGAGACTCTTAGCAACTTAGTGAGACCTTATCTCAAAATAAAACCTAATGTAGCTGGGAATGTAGCTCTGTGTAAAAATATCCCTGGGTTCAATCTCTAGTACCAGGGGGAAAAAGAAAAAAGACAGAAAACATTACAACTAATGCCACATAAATAAAAAGAATCATAAGACACTATTATGAATAACAAATTAAATACCTAGAAGAAATGAATAAATTTAGAGCCATAAACCAATCTAGTCTGAATCATGGAGAAATAGAAAATCTGAACAGACCAACAGCAAATATAGAGATTGCATTAATAATCAAAACATTTCTAACAAAGAAAATCTGAGGACCAGATGACAAGCACATAAAAAATAATCCTTTTTAAATTCTCCAAAAAATTGGAAAAGAGGGAACATTTCCAAATCTATCATATGGGACCTGCATCACTCTAATACCAAAGCCAGATAAAGACATTACAAAACAAACAAACAAAAACCCAAATAACTATAAGTTGATATCTCTGATGGACATAATACAAAAATCCTCAACAAAATACTAGCAAATGAAATTTAGCACTACATTAAAAATAATTGACTTGGGGGGGCTGGGGTTGTGGCTCAGTGGTAGGGTGTTTGCCTAGCACGTTGAGGCACTGGGTTTGAGCCTCAGAGTCACATAAAAATAAATAAATACAAGTTTTAAAAAAACGATTGACTGGGATTTATCTCTGGGATACAAGGATGGTTCAACATGTGCAAATTAATTAGTGTAATATTTTATAAAGAATAAAGAACAAAAAACCACATGATCATCTCAATCAGTACAGAGAAAGTATTTGATAAAATTCAGCATCCAAGTAAGGAATACTTGTGCTGTGTGATAATTTCTCTTGTGTGAAATGAGCGGCTTTTTAGTTAATCAAATTTGGGAAACACTAATTTAAAAGACATTAATAATGTTTAATAGGTATCTACTTTTTTAAAAAGTTATTTTTATTTATTTATTTTGCAATCTGGAGAGTGTGCTCAGGGCCACTCTATCTCTGTGTTACATCCCTAGTCCTTTTTATTTTGAGATAGGGTTTTGCTAAGTTGCTTGGAGTCTCACTAAATTGCCCAGGTTGGACTTGAAATTGTGATCCTCCTGCTTTAGCCTCCTGAGACACTGGGATTATAGGCATGTGCCACTGTGCCTGGCTGGTTGCTATATATTTTATGCAGCACTGAGCATTGTTCTGTGTTAGGCAGGGGAATAAACTGGAGAACAAATAGACACTGTTTCATACCTGTAGCGCTTGCAGGCCAATCTGGAAAGAAAGAACTACACAAATGATTGCGCACAATTTACTGGGTGACTGCAAGTGAGAAAAGTCCCAGAAAGGAAACTTCAGGGTATTAAACGACATAGGACAGAGTGATAAATAAGAACAGTAATTAACATTCGTTAAGCCCATACCGTAAACCAGACTTCCCAATCCTCACTGGATTCAGCTGAGGCTAAGTGGGGCATATGCTAATGTGCCTTTTGCATTTCCTCTTGCTGGACATTGTAATAGGGCATTTCCCAAGTGGATTTGACCATAGAAACCCATTCAGAGGATATCCGTTCAGTTCTGTGGCAGTTTTGGCAAGATTGCTGAGGATCATGAGGAGCCGCTGAGGATCATGAGGAGCCACTGAAGGGTTCTCTGCTGGAGAGAGATTTAGGGAGGTTTCATTTTTTCAAATGATAGAGCACATTTACCTTACGAGCCAAGTCATTAAAAAACGGCTTCAGATACAGTTTAGGGATCTCAATTTTGCTAGTGTATAATGATTTCATTTGCTTTCCAAAATACTGACCTACTAAATCTAAGCTTCCTAGAGAACAATTTATATTTTTAAAAAACTCCAGTCACACATAAAACTGGTGACTGACACTGATTGTCTCTTGGGAGGGGGTAAGTGGCTGGGTGACAAGGACAGAAGGAAGAGTCTTCATTATAGAACCATGGACCATGGCTAAGTATCATCTATTAAAAATAAAGTGCAAATTTAAAAAAGTCCATGGGCGATCTAGATGTAGCTAAGATTGAGAACCATTGGTAGAGGTGATTAGTGAATTAAAAACAAAATAATTTGAAATTCGTAATTTAAAATTTCTATTAAAATTAGTAGAATAGATAGATTATTGGCAGGTTGTTAACTTCACAAAAAGCAATTTTGTGAAGTTAGGCCACTTGGATTTTAGGAGACAGAAAATGGGGGAAATAGAAGCCAAAACCCATAGCTGTTTTCTGGGGGGGCAGCCACAGGGGAACTGGCTGGACCCTGACCCTTCTATTAGCTGTAGGATTTGGAAAAGTTTCTCAGTCTCCCAGATTCCTTATTGTAACACAGAAATAATATTATTTTCATTCCTTTAGCTGGTAGCTGGAAAAGCCGAATGAAACAGTAAATGAAGATTACATGTCCACGCACGTGTGCACACAAACACTCTTGGAGTGCTCAATTTGATGTGAGCAGAGAGGGGTAATGCAGTTGTTTTGATAGGGAGAAGGGAAGATGTAGGTCTTGCAGATTTGGGAAGGGAGGGGAGCAAACGGATGAAAATGCTTCCTGAAAAGCAGGGAAACCCTTTCCTCTGGGAGGGAATGGGGATGAAGGGCGGGGTGGTGCAGATGCAGAGGCCACCAGATAAAAGGAACATTTCCGGAGAGTGGAGGGATGCTGAAGTAGCTCACACCAGTAATCCCAGCAGCTTGGGAGGCTGAGGCAGGAGGATCCCAAATTCGAAGCCAACCTCAGCAACTTAGTGAGGCTCTGAGCAACTTAGCGAGACCCTGTGTCCAGAAAAAATACATAAAAGAGCTGGGGATGTAGCTCAGTGGGAAAGTGCCTCTAGATTCAAGCCTCTGTATCAAAAAAAAAAAAAAAAAGAAGACAATGTTCATAGCACATCAAATGTTCCAAATGCTCCTAATATTTGAAGAACAAAAGCAATATTTTTTGTTTAAATCATCTTTGCATGCAAATGCAGACAACCTCCCTGCTTGTTTTGCTTCCCTACTTCTGTTCTTTTCCCTCCATTATCTCCGGCACAAATTCCTTCAGGGGCCATTTCTTCATTCATGCCTTTATTTTGAGCCTACCGTATGGCAGGTCCTGTGAGACCAGGGAAATGGACACATAGATAATGGTGCATGATGGTGGGGATGGGAAAAGCATGGCACATGAACTCAGAAACATGTCTGGGTGTTTTCAGAGAAGGAATTGTGTGGGTTTCTGCAATGTTGAAATCTACCCCACAACACCACAAATGAGCCAACTGAGATGATGGAGCCACTTGAGTAGACATGTCCCATTTGGCTCAAGAAAGATGCTGACATACTGTATCAAAAAGCCTAAGAAGAGCTGGGTGCCGTGGCTCACACCTGCAATTCCAGCCACTCAGGAGGCTGAGGCAAGGAGCACTGCAAGTTTGAGGCCAATCTGGGCAAATTTGTGAGATTCTGCTCAAAATAAAATTCAGAAAGGACTGAGGATATATATAGCCCAGTGACAGAGCACTTGCCTAATATGTATGAGGCTTTGGGTTCAATCTCTGGTACTGGGAGAAAAAAAATGTCTAAGAAAATGATGAATCAAGCTTTTGAAAAAAATTCTGAAACATAGTTGTCCACTTTCTCAGTCATCAAAACAGTAGGGTCCAATGCCTTATTCCCGATTAGCAATTACACTAATATTCTGAAATGAAGTTCATAGGCAGTGTAACCTACCTTTGTAATGTCCAATTGTAAGATGTAGGAAAAATTTAAGTTAAAGAAATTTTCATTAAATACGTAATTCTCCATGTGAATACAAGAGTAATATAATAAAATACTCCGATGTTAACATCTAAATGAGCGAGTGCTGTGTGTGACAGCAGAAAACAGCTGATTTGGGTGTGTGTTATTGTATTGGCAACTCAAATACCATGAAGAAATTTGCTGATGGGGATGTGGTTTCCTAAAATAGTGAAGAACTTTTCATCAATGTTTTGCACTAAATAGAGTGCAAATTTCTGAGTTTACACAGCAGAAATTTGGGAGAAATTAGTGGATATTGCAAAAAAGCAAAAGATACTCAAACATAATTTCCCTGTGTGTATATGTAAGATGGTGTTAGGCTTTAGCTCGGATCAGTACAAATAGCCTTTCCTTTCTCCCCTCCTTTCTTTCTCTTTCTCTGGGGAATCACATCTATCCAATGCACTTTACTGAACTACACACACCCCCTACTCGATGAACAGCTCTTGCATCTCCATGAACTTCCGGTGGGACACCTAAAGCTCCATGGCACTCGGGCTATTCTTAGGGCTTCCTGGCAAACTGCAGGCCTATCACATCTCACTCCACACTCCTTAAATGTGGCAGTGCCCCTCTGATCATGGTGACATCCAACAAGCACTCCGCAGATTTCCAAAATGCCCACTAGGGGGTAGCACCATCCCCTTTGACAACCATTAAAGGGAACTCAGGAGAGAAGCTCACTGCTTGGCCGGATCCTCATAGGTGGCAGATAAAAGAGGAAGATCTTTCAAGCTACCCCTTGTTGGAAGTGGATTAATGCTATGTGCAGAATAATTTTTGAGGCAGTGTCTAGCTTGTTTAATCATCAAGGACTATTTACTGAGCAACTATGCTAGGCACTAGTGTAGAAGCTGGTGATACCTTAGGGAATAAAACACAATTTAGTCCCTCATGGAGCTAGCCAACTGAGACACAAAGGTGTCTGCCATGGGTCAGAAGCAAACTGACCACAAGTTGGTTTTACCTGAAACAGGAGAATTAACTGTTCACTGCTGACCTCCAGAAGAGGAAAAGTTTATTTTGGTTCATGGTTTCAGAGTTTCAGTCCATGGAAATACTTAATTTAAAAATTAGGTACCTGATGTAAACTCCTTTTGCTGTTATTCATCTTTTTCTCCTCATAAACTAAATAAAAATAAAAAATAAAATAAAACAACTTCAGTTGATGGAGAATTCAGATTATTGGGGTTCTTGTTAACAGGAGTTACTCTATAGTTTTTAAGGATGCCTTAGAATGGATGTCCAGATATCACTTGCCAAGAAATGGGGACTTCATCAAGTCAGAAACAAGAATTTATCTAAATTTATCTAAATAGATGTATCTAGTAATCAAGACATCCAGACTTCTCAAAAGTTATGAATGCTTTCATTGATATGAAGACCTGGCCAGCAACATTCTGGGGATAAAAGGGTAGGTTCCTTGAGAGTAAGACACATATCCTAAGCTACCAAGTAAAGAGGTAGAATATTAAAGTCAGTCCGTCCTTCCTTCCTTCCTCCCTCCCTCCCTCCCTCCCTCCCTTTCTTCCTTCCTTCCTTCTTTCCTTCCCTTTCCCTCCCTCCCTCCCTCCCTTCCTTCCTTCCTTCCTTCCTTCCTTCCCTTTCCCTCCCTCCCTCCCTCCCTCCCTTCCTTCCTTCCTTCCTTCCTTCCTTCCTTCCTTCCTTCTTCCTTTCTCTCTTTCTTTCTTAAGAGACAGCATCTCTATGTCTCCCAAATGATCCTCTTACTTCTGGGTTCAATTGATCTTCCTGCCTCAACCTCCTGGGACTACAGGTGTGTGCCAAAACCCCTGGCCTAAGCAGGGGCTTTTGAATCTGATATGTTCTGTGGTACTGAACCCTACTCATTGTTGCTGTTTAATTAGGGCAATAACTCAGCCTCTTTGGTTCTCTGTGTCATCATCTGCAGAATGAGTACAGTACCCACATCCTTGGGTTATATGGCTAAAGAATATAATGTTCCCAGAGCACTGAGCACCATGCCTGGCACATAGTTGCTCAGGGCACTAAAGTTATTACTACTTGTCTAGGAAAGTGAGGCTGAGGTGTAGTGGTTGGATTCTTTGCTCCTCTTGCTAGCTGAGAACCACCACTCAGAGCTGAGGGGAAAGTTTTTGCACATCGAAGTTACTAAAGAAAAGATGCTTATTCCTTGCAAACAAATATGGGTTCAGATTCTTCACTGGATCTTAAAGGTAGACTTAAAGCCTATTAAATCATCTTCTGCAACTTCTATGTTGCACAAAGGAATAAACTGAGTTCCAGAGAGGTAGGAATATCTGGAATCAGAAATGGTGTTCAGGTGTCCAAGGTCAGGTCTCCAAAGCCTATTAACTGCATGTGACCCAGTGTTTCTCAAAGTCTAAATATAGGACCAGGTAATGATCAATTTGAATTGTCAACTTGATTTGATTCAGATAAGCTGATAATTAAGAGGTTTATGGTCATGTTGATGAGGGTGTGTCCAGGAATGATTGGCATGTGGGATCGAAGCACTGTCCAATAGGATGATGGCTTGGATGGAATAAAAATGGAAAGAACAAGGGAGCAGCCCTAGAAAAAAGCTGATTCTTCTTGAATGGGTTCTTGATTCCTGCTGAGACCCTCCGAGGATATCAGACTCTCACTTCTTCACTCTTTCAAAGTGCAGACACTCTGCCAGTGATTCTCTAGAAGCCTTCAGTCTCAGACTAAGGTAGCATCATTGATCCCTCTTCTTTTGAGGCTTCAGCCTCTTGGACTATAGCTACTGGTTCTTCCAGCTCTCCAGCTTGCAGACGGCCATTGTGGACTATCCAGCTTCTGGTTGCATAAGCCAACCTAATAAATCCACTTTTTATATTTATATTTTCTGTTGATTCTGTTCCTCTAGGGAACCCTAATACAGACCACTTGTATTAAGGACTTTTAACAATTAGGTTTGGGTCCTACACGCAAATTATTTTATCAACACTAGAGATCGGGCCTAGGAGTCTGTATTTAATAGGTCAAACTTGGATTTCAGTACCACTTATGCAGTGAACAATTACCTTATTTTAGTCAGCTTTTCACTGCTATCACCAAAAGTCCTGACAAGAACAATGTAGAAGAGGACAAGTTTATTTTGGTTCATGGTTTCAGAGTTTCAGTCTATGGTGGGCTGACTCCATAGCTCTGGGTCCAAGTTGAGGCAGAACATCATGGCAGAAGTATGTGGTAGAGGAAAGCAGCTCAGGACATGACAGCCAGTAAGCAGAGAGAGCATGGCTCACCAGGGACAAAACATATACCCTAAAGCCAGGCCACAATGACTTACCTCCTCTAACCCTATCCTATCTGCCTACAGTTACTACCCAGTTAATCCACAACAGTGGATTATCCACTGATATGTTACTACTCTCTTACTACAATCATTTCACCTTTTACTGGTCTTGCATTATCACACTTGCATTATCACAGCTTTTGGGAGACACCACATATTCAAACCAAATATAATTTGGCTTATAATATTATAAAACGTCTTGTTTTATAACCACTTGTGAAAACTTGGTCACAGTGGATTTCAAACAAGATCATAAATTGAGGACTGTTAATATATCTAACAATTTAGTTTATCATTTTTATTAATTTCTGCTTCAATTGTCCATTGAGTTGTCTGCTTGCCAGGATAGGTCCCATTCCCTGCTACTCATGAGGTGGTATGAGTCAGCATAGCTCTGTGCTCTAGAAAAGGCTCCCATAATTAATGAATGGATGGATAACCTTGAACTGTGCTAGGCTAATACTAAGTGCTTAATAAATGTTAGCCATTAGTTTTACTCAGAGGGAAAAACATCTACAGAGAGGTGATGCTGGTATATCAGATGTGGGCCTAGTTCTCAGGGTCAAGTGCCCATTCGATGAACAAAGATGGCTGAAGATAGCGATTAGGATAACGGAAAGGGAAGTCCCAGCTAAGATTTCAGGAGTGTGTGGCCTAAACCATACTTCCTTTTTGTTGTTATTTTCCTACAAAGAGAATGTAAAATCAGATATGAACTTTATTTTTTTTGGTACTAGGGATGAACTCAGGGACCCATAACCACTAAGCCACATTCCCAGTCCTTTTATTTTTTATTTTGAGACAGAGTCGTACTAAGTTACCTAGGGCCTTGCTAAGTTGCTTAGGCTGATTTTGAACTTGCAATCTTCCTGTCTTAATCTCTTGAGCCACTGGGATTACAGGCATGCACTCCAGTACCCCGCTTAACTTTACTTTTGACAGTTTAAATTGTTGCTTGCATCAGCAAAAATTCCCCATCCTGATGACTGTACAGTTAGGGTTTATTTGTTCCCTTACACACAAACAACAGAGACCATGAGTTGTTGCATACTTTTTAGGATATAAATGACTTGTGCATCTCTCAATGTGAAAACAGACATAGTTTTCATGAACATGGAGAAGTTCAGCTACAAAAGAATTCTTAGCTATAATAAGTAGCATGCAACTGAGATAATGGAAAAAGAATGAGGAAGTAGTTTCTTCATCATGGTGAAAAGGAGAGAGGGTCCTTTTCTTCCCTTGAGAAAGGCATCTATTAACTGCAAAATAAATGACTGGGACTTTGGAGCCAGGACTCCACCATGACAGCATTGTGCAATAATAGCTGCTTTCATATATAGATTTCACAACAGTTTATGGACACTTGGACTTAGCGTACTCATGTGGCTCATGCTGAGTTTTTATTTCCTCCCTTTTAACTGAAGAAAACCAGGGCAGAAAATTTTTAAAGGGTTACTTGAAGTTACAAAGCTTGGATTTGAACCTAGTACTCAAAGTTTCAGGGCTAGAGACCCACATCGTGGGTTGACAGATGACTTATTGTTGTTGTTTTATGGAGCAGGATGTGGTTGCCAGTGAATCAGAAGAAGGAGGAGGCTGGGAGCTCAGGAGAGACTCTTGGGGACCAGGAATCCTGATGGGAGGGCCAGGTGACTCTCATCACTACACTCTATCTGGCTTAGCCTTGCTGTGTTGCCAAACAGACACATGGGGATTTCAATTCATACCCACTGCTCTGGGTTCTTCTCTCGACATGGGCCAAGAGTCCTGGATGAAGTATGTGTGTGGAGTGGGCTTTGATATGGGTTGAGAGGGGAGTAGGTGTACACTGGTGAACAGAGTGGCAAGATGTTACCAAGTGAAGGAAAACAGTCAAAGGACAAGGGGTGATGTTAACCCTTCTCATTATCTTGACGTATTTTAAAAGGAAGAGGGGAGCTGGGCATGGTGGTGCATTCCTGTAATCACAGCAACTGGGGAGGCTGAGGAAGGAAGATGGCAAATTGGAGGTAAGTCTTAGAAACTTAGCTAGATCCCCAGCAGCTTGGTAAGACCCTGTCTCAAAATTGAAAATAAAAAGGAAAAAGGGCTGAGAGTGTAGCTCAGTGGTAACTTTCCCTGGGTTCAATTCCCAGTAGCAAAAAAAGAAAGAAAGAAAGAAAGAAAAGACAGAACCATACACAGCTAGATTTGAGGTCAGTTTCAGACAGCCAGTTGTGACAACTACATCCATGAAATAACTAGGCCCACACTCGTCAGGATCCAAAAAGAATCCATCAGGACCCATCTGAACTTGTAAATTAGGAGTAAAAGTGATTTTTTAAAACTTACTTTGTTTTCTCATACCATTTTACAATGAATTTTTAAAGATTGTGCATGACTATTTCTTTCAAAGGAACTAGAGCTTTAAGAAAGGAATGACTTGGAGGTTCCTATAAAGGCAGGTACAAGATCTGGGTACAAAGAAAGGGGTATGGTAGGGTACTCCTGTAGTCCTGGCCACTCAGGAGGCTGAGGCAGGGGATTGCTTCAGCTCTGAAGTTTGGGACCAGCTTTGTCTAGGTCACAGCCCCTCTGAAGGAAAGAAAAAGAAAAAAAAAGAAAGGTTCTCTTTGGCTGAAAAAATTACCATATTTCTGAGTTTGACTCAGTTACCTAAAAGTAGCTGCAAATCATTCACTTCTTCCCAGGGAGTTGTTTCATGTTTCAGGAAAATTTATAAGCACATCTAAATCTAAACAAGAAAAGCTGTCATATATAAGGGCTTAGGTGGAAGTACCAGGCAGAAGAAAAAACTCTAGTTGCTATCAGTTTTTATTCTAAATTGCTTCAGTTCTTTAAAAACTAATATCTTACAGAGGATCTAGTCCACAACTCTTAACAGAATAATTACACAAATTAGAAATATACAAATAAATATTTTTCATTAAATGATGTTAAAATGTCTTCAAGTAACAGTTTATATAGCTTTATTTACATATGAGATTATGCTCATGTTCTTGTTTGCACCAAAATTTTGGAGAATGTTAAGATAATTTTGCCTTGATTCAAAAATACCTCAAACCAGACACATGCCTGTAATTTCAGTGGCTTGAGAGGCTGAGGGAGAAGGATTACAAGTTCAAGGCCAGCCTCAGCAACTTAGACCCTGATTCAAAATAAAAAATACTAAGGGTTGGGGATACAGTTCAGTGGTAGAGCACCCCTAGGTTCAAAAAACAAAGCCAGACAAAACAAAACAAAAAATCAAACAGAGCAAAAGTTTATTTGACACTCTTATCATCCACATCTCAGGAAACAACGCTGTGTAATGGTAATTAACATTCATAATTTGGGAGTATGAAAAGATCCTCAAATGCTTTTTTGTGTGTGTGTGTGTGTGTATGTTCACGCCAGGGATTGAACTCAGGGGCACTCTACTACTAAGCCACATCCCCGGCCCTATTTTCTATTTTATTTAGAGACAGGGCCTCCCTAAATTGTTCAGCATCTCACTGTTACTGAGGCTGGCTTTGAACTTATGATCCTCTGCCTCAGCCTCCCTAGCCTCTGGGATTACAGGCGTGTGCCACTATGCCCAGCCTCAAATGCCTATTAAATCATCAAAGATAAAATGATGTTTCATATAGTGCTTTTTTAGACCTTGAGATAGTTTTAATAGCAAATTATTTTATAGCTTTTTGAGTCTTGAAACTTGGGGAAGTCACCTATGGTATAAAAGCAGATTCTCTTAACTAGAACATGCAATTAACTGGAAAAAAACATTCTCTAAGCCTGCATGCTAAGACAGTTTGTGAAAAAAGGAAACGTGGCCAAAGCCAAAGATTTCCTCTTCTTATAAACCTTGAACGGAGTATGTCCCTCACCAATTATATAGGGCCCCTTGGGTCTCAGAACTTTCCACAAGTGTTTTGGTCTCTATGACGATGTACCCAGTTGGCGAAGCGGAAACACCAGTGATAAGGTGGAGGCAGGCACCAGGCACCGGTGGGGAGAAGTCTGTAGAAAACCAAGCAGGTTCTTTTTGAGCATCTAGGGGTGACTGCTTCACCTTGCCAGAATCTGCAGAGCTGCGCGGGCCAGGCTGCCCCGAGTTCCCACCTCTCCAGGAAAGTTCTAGCAGGCTGGCAGCTCTGGAAGCCCAGGGCTTCTGATGGCTGTTGCTAAGCTGGGGGTTGGGGACTCCCTTTGGGACTCCACTTCCGTTGATGCTTAGGCTTCACCCTTCTTGTGCCCTCAGAGGGCATGACTCAGGTGAAGGGAGTTCATTTTGGCCAGCCCCCTGGCCTCATGCAGCCCTTCAGCATCCCCGTTCAAATTACACTCCAGGGCAGCCGGAGGTGCCAGGGGAGGTAAGTTACCACCAGACTCTCTCAGCCTATAACGGGCATCTTATGGAAGAAATTGTTAAAAGGGGGGCTATAATATTTTTTTTTTTGTACTGGGGATTGAACTCAGGAGCCCTCAACCCCTGAGCCACATCCCCAGCCCTATGTTGTATTTTATTTAGACACAGGGTCTCAGCGAGTTGCTTAATGCCTTGTTTTTGCTGAGGCTGGCTTTGAATCTCAATCCTCCTGTCTCAGCCTCCAGAGCTACTGGGATTACAGGTGTGAGCCACTGGCTGTAATAAATTTGGGGGTTGGGTTTGGTGTTTGTGCTTTGAAAACGCCCGCCTGCCATGCCTCTCAGGGTACCTTCAGAGGCTTCCCCAGCAATGCTGACATCATAGGCTGCATCCTTTCTGGTTGAATTCCTCCCTAGCTTTCAAGTTATTGGAGACCAATAACTCCCCTCTGGATCCCAGAACTAGAATATGGCCCAGCACATAGTTAGTGCGCAGTCAATATCTCTTGGTTGAATGAAGGAATGAGGAAATGACACCAGTATTTTGGTCCTATTTGTGAGTCCTTCCAGTCACTGTTTGGATTCAGTGCCCAGCTCCACTTAACTAGGTGTATGGCTCTGGGCAAGTGACTTAACTTGTCTCCACCTCTTATCTCTGAAATGGAGATAGGAAGAGAGCCCACATGCCCTAGCACAGTGATCTACTCTCCGAGCATTCTAAACTAGATCATCAGATTTTGTGTACATTTTAGCTATTGTTATTAGCCACCCTCTTCCACTCCTTAAAGGGGAAGTAAGATCAATCATTTTTCTGCACCCCTTTCTCCCCAGGGGAATGATGAGCAGAGGAGCTGAGAGCCCTTAGGGAAGTGGCACTCCCCACTACCCTGGGGTTGGAGTGGTGAGGCAGTCAGCAGTGGTCACCAAAACAGAGAGGAGCAATGCCTGAGGGTTTTCAAACAACGAGAGTAAAAGCATGCCAGCATTTTCTTGGGAGGGGTACTAGTCACAACCAAGTTCACTATCTGAAAAGTTGGATGACCTTGTTAGAGGTTCAAGTGGAGTTGGAGCTTAAAAAGTAGAAGCACTGAAGATTGCAATGTCATCACATTTATCTACACCACTATCTTCTAGCTACGCTGGTGGATATTTGAGGGAGAAAAAACAGGAGAAGAGGGAGATATAGGGATTTGGATGAGGTCTGGGGATGAAGGAACGGTCAGAGCATGGAGGAGAAAGCGATTCTTCTCTCCTAGGAATGAACAAATGCTTTTATGAGTAGACAATTAAAGTGAATCACTGCATGGCAAATGATCAAACGCAAACATGCAAGAAAACAAGTTTTTAATGCCCTGTTCACAGCCCAATTAACTAGATATAAAGAGAGTCATATTAACTCCAAAGCAAGGTAGCATCTCATTTTCTTTTCCAAAACTCACAATTGAATGATTGCTCTTTCCTCTTGATGAACTTGATGAACCATGTTGACTTTACTCAACCTCCTTTGCTGTTTCAAAAGAAGTTGTTAAATAATTTTGTCATTAAAAGATGGAAGGGTAACAGTAATTGCTAAAGTCTCCTCTGCAACAAAAACAAATTACAGGGAGATATTAATTTAATGTACCCCATGCTTAGGAGTTACATACGCATGTGAAGTAAGTACTGGGTGAATTATGAAGTTTGATGAGCCACAGCATGTTTCTAAGGAACACTTCTTGCACAAGTTTCAGTGTTGGAGGGAGAGGCTGCTGGCTTCTGTCCTGCTCACACCCAGATGAGTGTGTTCGAGCTTTGTCATCGAGTTTGCCTCAGGCTGAGCCAGAATGCACTGTGCTGTGCTCAGGTCTGGTGGGAAAGTCGGTCCTACCTGCTATGCAGAGGACCAGCAGGGTGGACACTGCCTTGACTATGACTAAACATTTCCAGGAAATACCTTGGTTAGAAATGGAGATGTATTACTAGCACAAAGAAGTAAAACTGCCTTCCCTGATATCACTGACTTGAGAGAGAATTAGATCATTTGTAAGTGCTTTGAGATCCTTGGATGAAAGGTGTTGGTAAACATCACAAAGTTAATTATAGGGCTGTTTGTGGTCTCTGAGAACTGGAAACAATGTAATAATATCCAACAATGAAGACATGGTTAAAGAAATTATGGAATATCCACCTGATAGAATATTGTGTATCCAATAGAATAGCTACAAAGAATAACTAATGACATGGGAAACAAGTGAATAAGATTAAAACCCCTAAACTCTATCTAGTGTGACTGCATTCATTTGAAACAATATAGAAAAAGGTAGGAATAACCTAGCAAATGAGCAGGAATTACCTCTAAAGGATTGTGGGGTTATTTTTTCCTCTTTCTTAGACTTATATTTTCTGAGTTTCATACAATGAGCATACAAAAACATGTTGCTCTCATGAATCCTTTGCTAGTTTTTGAGACTTTCTTTACAGCTAAGTTTGTGGTCAGGTCTCATAAATGTTTCCTATGTGCTTGAGAAGACTGCATTCTACAGGGGACAGTAATATCTATTATGTAGGTAAGGCTTGTTAATTACTTTGCTCAGACCTCTTTCCTTATTGACTTCTCTGATTGAGCTATCAATTACTCAATTACAATGAAAGAGTGTATAAAAATATCTCATAATCTGACAGTGGATTTTGTCTATTTCTTCTTATAGTTCTGTCAATGAGGTGATGCTATTAGGTATATACAAATTAGAATTGTTATATCTTCCAGGTGAATCAAAGTTTTTTTAATCAATGTTACTATCGTTACTTCTAACAAAGCCTTTAATCTTAAGGTTCATATCGGCTTGCTTTTTGTTACACTTTGTGTATTGAATCTCAGCTTTTCTGTATCTGTGAATACACAGATGTGTCTTTTGTAAAAATATAAACATATTTAAATCTAGTCTGACAATCTTCATCTTTTAACATCTTTTAATCTTCTTAGATTTCGTATAATTTCTGATATACTGATAGAATAACATTATTCTATCAGGCTATTTGTGTTATTTGTCCTGCCTTTTCCATGAGAGATTTTTCTTCCTTTTTGCTTTCTTTTGGATTGATTTCTCCCCTTCTAATAATTTGGAAATTATGTCTCCTATTTCTATTCTTTTAGGGGCTACTCCAGAAATTTAATATGCAGACCAGAACTTATCAAAGTAAATTCAATATCTTTATCTCCACCCACCCAACTTCTAGCCACTTAGAACACTTTAGCATTGTTACCCCCTCCAAATTATATGCTCTTGTCATGTATTTTAAGTGTCCAAAACATTTCCATAGTAATAAAACTAAAGAATATTATTATTTTTTAGAGTCAATGTCTTTACTTACTTATTCCTGTATTTGCTCTTCATTTCTGATGAAATCTCAGTTCTGCCTCCTGGACTATTCTCCTTCAGCTTAGAGTAAATACTTGACCTTTTCCTTTAGAGTCTAGGAGGGCAAACTCAGTTTCGTGGGTGTCTGAAATTTTTTATTTCACACTTGGGCTTGAGAAATTCTTTTGCTGGGTATAGAAACTTGTAGTTACTCTGTCTCAGTGTATTGACAACATTCCTGTCCTCTGGCTTGGATTCTTGTTATAGAGAAGTAAGCTCTCAGCTCATCAGTCCTTTGAAATCATACTGTCTTTTTCTCTGGCTTCTGTTAAGTATCGCCCCCCCCCCCATTTTTGTAAGAGTGCAATATATCTGTGACTCTGTCTAGGTGTGAATTTCTTTTTATTTTATGCCACAGGGCTCCTGGAATCTGTGGACTGGGTCTTTTGTTAGTTCTGAAATTTTACTTTCTCTTTAAAATATTGCTTCTAACTTATCTTCTGGAATTCTGAACAGCTATAATGTAAGGCATTTTTCAACCTGTCTTCTATGTCTCCTAACCTTCCTTCCATATTTTCCACTTAAAAATCCCTGTGAATTACACTTCGGCTGTTTTTCAGATCCATTTTCGGTTTACTAATGATCTTTTCAGATGTATCTAATTAACTATTAAATATATCCACAAAGTTTTTACTTTCAACTCCTTTAGTTTTCATTACTAGAATTTGGTTTCATTTAATATTAGCTTATTCATATTTTAGAGTCTATTACTCTTTAATATTTAATATTACTCTTTAAATGTTAGCTACAGATTTAACTTAATTTTTAAAAAACCATATTTATTTATTTATTTCAGTACTAGAAATGGAACCCAAGGGTTCTTTTTTTCTTTGTTAGAGATTTATAGTCATACAGAGTATTTGGGTTCATCCTGACAGGTTCATATATGTATGGAATTTGATTTCAGTTTTTGATCCCCCACTTTTGTACTCCCCCATTCTCGTTTCTCTATTAGACTGCCTTTTGCTCATCTATTAATTTATATTTGATCGGTTCTTTCTGCCTATGCACAAAGGTAAAGTTCCCGTTGTGTATTTATATATGCACATAACATGATTTTTTTTTAAATTCTTTCTGCATTGCCCCTCCCTTACCCATCCCTCCACTCTGTCTCTTGATCTCCTTCTTCTAATTACTGATCTTACCTTTATCTTTATGTAATCCTATCCTTCCCTCCCCCTTTCCTTTATTTACCACAGAGCCACATCCCAGTCCTTTTTATTTTGTATTGTGAGACAGGATCTTTCTAAGTTGCCCAGGCTGGCTTTGAGCTCATGATCCTCCTGCCTCAGCCCCAAAAGTAGCTGCTATTACAGGTTTACAGCCACTATCTTTAGCATATGTGTTCATTTTTAATGACTACTTTATGATACCCCTTCCCCACAACATGATATAACTTCTTTACAAGGGATTTATGAGGTTGCCAATTTTTCAGAAAGCCTTAGAACAAAGTAGACAGAAATATTGAAAATAGGAAAGCAGTTGTAGTGTCCTAGCAGTTCTGATTTCTACCTTAGATCAGAATCTAACAGGTTATGCCAGTTCCCTGCAACACACCACTATAATTGGGCATATTTAGTGAATGTATTAGAAATGCCAGGAGGCCTCATTATAGGCCTCTTCATCCATGGATTCCAAGGGTATCTTGCAATAAATCTCCACATACCTTATGACACAGAGCAATTGATGTCCACCGTCAGAGCAAAGGGAACATGCAGGGTGTTTGGTATTGGAAACTACAGAAAATACCCAAACTTTACCTTAGGGCTAAAACTCTTTCCCTAAGATATTGGATTTGCTGATAAATCAAAAATATTCTGTCTCAAATTTTATGAAGGTTTTTTTTTCTGTGTCCATTCTCTCAGAGTAGAAGGATAGAGGATAAATGAAGTATCAAAGGAGGTTATAAAGTTCTTTATCCTCCAAAGTGGCAATCTTTAGAAGCAACTGCTCCCCCGTGGGGGCTCCCAAGGCACCTTGGATTGCCTGACATTCCTCTTGCTCTGTTTAGAGGCTGAACATGCTGCAGGGGTGAAGGAGAGGAAAGGGCAAGGACATGGAATAAAATATGAAATATAATTTTTTTGGGAAAAAAAAACCTTGATAAGGTTTTTGTTTGGCTTCAAAATTTAGTAAGGTTTTCAGGCAGCTTTATGGAGCCTAAGTTTTTACAATTATAAGCATTTATTTGGTTTATCAATTCATAAAGCCTCTTAAAATAGAACCATCCCTAGGACTCAAATGGCTACTGAGCAGGGGATGGCAAATTAGTGACACTATCATGTGAAATTCTGGGACTGTAGCAAACTGGAGAACAGAGTCTGCCCACAGGGCAGCCACTGGTTGGCCCGGCCTCAACTGTTTGAATGTAGGAATGTAGCTTGTGATGTTTTTCAAAAGTCAGAAATCAGCATTTTCATGGGCAATCTCATGATTTTAAAGTGTTAGCAACTAATCCCACATTAAAATAAATAAATAAATAAATAAATAAAAGAATCCAGAGAGAAGGCCAAATAAAATATATCCATGGGCTGGATGCTGTCCATGGGCCACCAGTTTGTGACCTTTGTGTTGGACTTTACCGTTCACTAGACACCCCACTGTGAAGTAATTTATCACATCCTTTGTTGCAGCAGGCTCTCAGGCAGAGCAGAGAGAAGAAACTCAGGGACACTTATGCAGAGCAGCGAGCAGATGGAGAGGAGAAGTGGACAGGAGAAGACAGCAGGGACAACTTCATAAATCATAGTCGGCTGAGCCATGGGTCTGGGAGTGCAGTTGGTGGGGTGCTGCCTTGCCCACATGCAAATATGAAAGAATAAGACAAACCCTGCTGTTTCAGGATGCTCTTAATTCCAAAAGTGAAGCTTCTCAGTCATTCTTACCAGACAGAATCCATAAGAGAATGTAAAAAATGTTTTCAGAAAGGATGTGCAATATCCCTGAAAGATAAATCAGTTTATAACACTTATTCATATAAAACAAAATTAGAAAAAATACTTTTAGGTAATTCTTTACTAGTCATTGATTACATAGATTCCCTAAAGCCGTTTACCAGACCACGTTACTCAGACCTGTTTGTTACTATATCTTTAAAAATATGTCCTAGAACACCATCAAAGCTTATTTAGATGGACTTCCCACCAAGCTCTGAAAGGGGAATCTTGTTGTGTTGCATTGAACCTGTTCATAGCCTTCAGGGGTTGCAAATGGGATTATCCTCCTACTCCCTATGTTGGTAAATGCCACTTGTTTCTGAGCTTGTCTCAATCTCCCCCATCATTTCCTCCAAAGGACAGCCTTTCCTACCTCGGTGAAGAAGAGATATAGAGACTATAAGGACGGAGACCCACCAGAGGTGCACAGGAAGCTGCCCTCCAGTGCTGGAGAGGACAGAGCCATGTTGCTAGGGTATGCAATGATGGGCTTCTCCATCCTAATGTTCTTCTTGCTTGGAACAACCATCCTAAAGCCTTTCATGCTCAGGTAAGAATCAGAGTCAGAGATCCCGAGTTTACAATTCAGATCCTACCCAGGCACAGTGGTAAAGCTGGGAAGGCTGGCGTAGGTTTCTCCAGTTTCTGCTCTTCTGAAGGTGCAATTACTTTTCCTTCTCTTTCTGCGGGAAAACTGCTGGGTTTGGGGAATAAAGTGGTAAGAATGTGGAAGATATCCTTCCCCTACTCAATCTCTCATTTCCATACACCTCCAAACATAATCTACAACTTAGATATTTATTTAAGTCACAAATTCTCCATTTAAAAATGTCATTTCTCAGGGAAATGGGAAATATTAATCCTTCCCTGTGGAAACAATGAAAGTTTTTTGAATTTGACAATCTCTATCCAACTCCATAATAGTTGCTCAATAAATATTAGTTTCCTTTCTTTAAACTTGCTTCCCATTAAATGCATGTAAAAGCAAAGGATGCTTTTACTTTGGACATTGAAAGGGCAATGAAGGCCCAGGGAGAATGGGAAAAGAAGGCCTAGGAGTCCAATGAGGGAGAGGGAGTGAGTGGCCTACTTGTGTTATTTTTTTCCAGATTCATCTCCTCCCATTCCTGAGTGACCAGTGATAGGGGAAAAGGCAGAGAGGGCACCATCCACTAAACATATGGTGCTGCTATTATAAGTATTCCAAGGAATTTTCTCTCTGACATTAGGACCAGAAGAACTGGTTCTGTTCCTAATCAACCAGCTCACTTTTATTCAGTAGAAGCCAGGAATCATACATTTAGCTGGCTGCTAGGAAGCTCAGAGCTCAGTTCTTATAACTAGAAGGGATCGCTGATGGTTTTCGGTTTGATGCTTGTATCTCAATTCTGACTTTATTGTTTTCTCTCCTCCTTTTCCTGTTACTCCATTTTTCTCATCTATTTTAAAAATTAACTGAATTACATATATCTACATATTTGAATGAATCTGTGTAAGTGTGCGTGTGTGTGTGTGTGTGTGTGTGTGTGTGAGAGAGAGAGAGAGAGAGAGAGAGAGAGAGAGAGAGAGAGAGAATGAATATGCACACACAGGCAGACCAGATTAGTTTTAAAAATGTGATCTATTTGGGAGATGGGTTGAGGATACCTCCTGTAATCTGGCACCAAACTGTTGCTCATATTTAAGGTTTACTTTTCTAAGTATTTCTGGAAATTGTTCGGTTAAAGTAATAAAGTGAATGCTTAAGGGCAATGAGTTCATATCTCTCATCTTGTGCCATCTCGAAGAGTTCTGCTCCAGAAAATATGGTAGTTAGGAAGACTTTGGTAGTTCTTACCCATCCTCATGATCTTGATCCCTCATTTTCCCACCAGTGATGATAGATTTTTGTCACAGCTGCAGACAAATACACCCACAATGCTATTGAAAGAATGTGTTTACTTTTTAGTCCTAAATATGTCCTTGGTTCAAGCTGGGTGCAGTGGTGCATGCCTGTAATCCCAGCAACTTGGGAGGCTGAGGCAGGAGGATTGCGAGTTCAAAGCCAGATTCAGCAAAAGCAAGGTGCTTAGCAACTCAGTGAGACCCTGTCTCTAAAAAAAATACAAAATAGGGCTGGGGATGTGGCTCAGTGGTCAAGTACCTCTGAGTTCAATCCCTAGTCCCGTGGCCCCTGCCCAAAAATATGTTCTTGGTTCCAGTTGAGAAGTTCTAACCTGGCTCTTGTGTGTAGGACAGAATGTCGTACTCTTTATAGCAGAGCTTTTTGAACTTTTCAAGGGGAGATTCAAATCATACTGTTTGTACTTGCTCCAGCTGTAGAGAACTTAGGTTCTAAGAGATAAGAAAGCATCCCAAGATGCCTAGGTTAAGTAGATAGGTTAATTTAGTGAAGCAGCAGGCCAGAGCTAAACCTATAAAAGAACTTTATTTGCTATTTTTGATTTTCACTTGCCCAACAAATTTTCTAGGTCTACCTCCATTTTTTTTTTTTTTTTTTTTTTTTTTTACGGTTTGCAGTATTTTGAGTGTCTGTATTAGTTTTCTGTTGTCGCTGTAACAAGTTACCATAAGCTTGGTTAACTTAACACAAATTGATCATCTCACATCTCTGTAGGTCAGAAGTCAGACTCAGGTGTCACAGGGCTAACACCAAGGCTTTGGCTGGGATGCATTCCCTTCTAGATGTTCCAGAAGAGAACATTTTCTGGAACACTTTCAGGAGGCTGCTGAAGTCCTGGCTCCTGGGCTTCATTGTCCTCCCTCTTAGAAACCAGCAAAAGCAGGCTAAGTGCCCTGAACACCTTTATGTCACAGCACCCCGACACTGCTCTCACTGCCCCACTTCTATGGGGTTTTTATTCTGGAGGGGCAGGGACTTTATTTACCTACCACTTCCATAGCCCCTGGAGGTCAGCCAGGTTAAACTGCATAGTGTGTCTCCAGTTTATTATATTAATAAAGAAAAATGATTATTTATGGTCAATGGTATTAAGAAGTGTGATATGAATCTAACTAAACAATGCATTTCAAGCATTCTGACTTTAAGGCTTGCTAATCTAACTTCTTGTTTCAGGCAAGAGGAAATAAACAGAGACCCACCTAGATGTGTGAGGCTGCATGACGAGCTGGTCCCACACAATTCCAGCATTTCCTCTTGGTCTCATTTACTCTCTCTTGTTCTCTAATTATTTTATCTGTATAGATCTTTTCTCAATACTACTACAAAATCTTCAGGGCAGGGACTTTATCTACCTACCACTTCCATAGCACCTAAGACATTTCGTGTATGTAGTACATGTGCAAATTCTCAAGGACTATTTTTCAAGTAAAATTTAATTTAGTACAATCCTCATGGAGCATTTAGGATGGGAGAGGCATTATGCCTTACACTTTAAGAAACATAAAGATGAACAAGATGTAGTTCCTGACTTTAAAAGAACTTCAGAGAACAAAAATGTGGTAGGTATTATAATACATATTCCTTGTATGCTTGCATTTGGCTGTTTGTTTGGAAGCAGAGTGGGTATATGGAAATGTGTCTTGTTAGCAGAACTTTCTGCAGGTTATGTTGACTAAGCCTTATAGTTGACTCTTCCAAAGGCAGTTATGAGGACAACTAGTGGGTGTACAGTGTGAATCTTGGTGACACAGCACTTAGGGTAACACTACTTAGTCTATTTCTCCAAATACTTGTATCTTAAATACTGTTAAATACACAGACTCCTGGGCCTCAGACCTATTAAGACAGAATCTCTGGGAGTGTAGCCCTGGAGTACACAAATTCTACCATACACATTCAGGTAATTCTGAGCTTTGAAAACCATTGATCTAAGGGGATCTTAGGGTTGGCATAGTGAGAAATGTCAGTAGGATCAGAATTGAGATGGAACTAGGCCATCTGCTGCTGTTTATCCCATCTCTACGTCCTCTACACTCTCCTCCTTGATCATTACGTGGCTTCTGTAATGATCCTGCATCATAACCTTTAAATAGACAAATGCCTTGGGCTACTACATTAGAAATATGAAACTAAAATTCCTAGTAGGAGATGAGTATTTATTTTTTCATATTGAAGCACTCAGCGCAAAGAGTCGAACTGCACTACCATCCACACGCACATCATGGAGGACTGGTTGGACTGTGCTTTCAGCTGTGGCATGGACTGCCAAGGCCAGGGGAAGTACCCATGTCTTCAGGTGTTTGTGAACCTTACCCATTCAGGTCAGAAAGCTCTGCTGCATTATAATGAAGAGGCTGTTCAGATCAATTCCAAGGTAATGTAAAGTTCATGTAATAGATTTCTTAGAACAACCACCCTTTCATGACAGACTGTCCTAGCAGGGTGCAGAACCTAGAGCCATCTGTAGAGAAAAATCTGTTTCCTTCAAGCAAACATTTCCAAAGTGGTCAAATCAGGATAAATGAAGCTTACAGAATTCTTGGAGGACAAATAGGGTATACAGAAAGGAGAGGCATTATTCCAGTTTTGGTATCTGAAATTCGTAGGCTGAGCAGTTTTCAGTAGGCAGTCTTACATGGGGAGCTCACACTCTCATCAACAAATGTTAAAATGTACTCAAGGTTGACCTTAAGTCAGTCAAACAAGATTTCTTATTAAATTTAATGGATTGTTATACTTTTAATAACTTATACAACCACTTAAAAAGACTTAAAATTTATATATACACTTAATTATAAAAGTTGCATTAGATTGACATTTACATTTTGATGTCTTAAAGCACTAATTTCAATCTGATGAGTTGTTTTCTATTTTGGATGCAATAATTTTTAAGGTCTCAAACATTTTTAGTCCCTAACACAGTCCCCTAAGTTCCTAATGGATATGGTAATGAACTTTAAACTTTTTTTCTTAGCACTGGGAAATGGCCATTTCACTGTACTCTCCTGTCAACCTTTCCCTATGAACTATGTAATATTTAACCACTTTCTAAGACTGAAATTTTTCACTACAAGCTTAAGCCTGAAGTTACTTTAGAATTGAAGCTGTTGCTTGGTATTAGTGACAGTGTCCTTGTCTTTTTTCTCCTCCATATTCCTAGTGTTTTTATACACCTAAGTGCCATCGAGATAGGAACCATTTGCTCAACAGTGCCCTGGACATAAAGGAATTCTTCGATCACAAAAATGGAACCCCGTTTTCATGTTTCTACTATCCAGATGGACAATCTGAAGATGTCATTCTTATAAAAAAGTACAACCACATGGTTGTCTTCCATTGTTTATTCTGGCCCTCACTGACTTTGCTAGGTGGTGCCCTGATTGTTGGCATGGTGAGACTGACACAGTGCCTGTCCCTACAGTGTGGAAAATACAGCACTTCAGTCAGAGATCAGGCAAGTGGCAGAGTACACTCTATAGGACAGCAGCAAATCCAATTGTGGAGTTTGGGGAGGAGCAAAGGAAGGAGCAGAGAGATGTTAAGACAGTGGCCAAAGTAAAGCGCTGGCCTCACAAAGTGAAATTTCTGCAGTTGAAGACCTAAGTATGGTTGCCTGCCAATTAGTCTAACCACCCAAAGTTACACATTGCATTTTTATGTGGGAAACATTTTTTTAAAAGCTTCATTGTGTAATTTATTCATTCTGTAAATATGTACAGACTCACCTCCTTTCTACTCCAAACCTCCTTCCACATAAGAGCCAAGGAAGCATACAGGGCAAAATGAGTTCAAGGTAGCTATTCTTAGTACCTAAGTTTAGCCCTTGCTAGAATTTGTCAGTATGGAAACAAATGACCAAGGTATCTACTGAGCACTTGACTGTCAGCCTAACTCTATGCAGTATAGTTCACGCAATAATTTTTCTACCAAAAAAAAAAAAAAAATCCTTAGTGGTGTGTGGTGATGCACACCTGCAGTCCCAATGACTAAGGAGGCCCAGGCAGGAGTATCACAAGTTCAAGGCTAGCCTCAGCAACTTTGCGAGACCCTGTCTTAAAATAAGAAATAAAAAGCCTGGGGATATGGCTCAGTGGTTAAGTGTCTCTGGGTTGAATTCCCAGTACCAAAAAAAAAAAAAAAAAATCCGTGGCAAAGAATAGTTCATTCTTTATAAAAAGACAAAAATGAGGGGCTGGTGTTGGGCTCAGTGGTAGAGCACTTGCCTAGCATACGTGAGGCACTGGGTTTGATTATCAGCACCACATACAAATAAATTAAATAAAGGTCCATCAACAACAACAAAAAATTAGCTGGGTGTGGTAGTGCATGCTTGTGATCCTTGAAGGTGAGGCAGGATGATCATGAGTTCGAAGCCAGCTTCAGCAACTTAGCAAGGCCCTAAGAAACTCAGCGAGACCTTGTCTCTAAATAAAATATAAAAAGGGATGGGGATGTAGCTTAATAGGTAAACCTTTTCAGGCTTAATCCCTGGTTTAAAAAAAAAAATGTATCATGGTTAATAAACTGTGGACCTACCATTTTTTAGTTTTTTTCACCATTCATGATAAAAGAGGAAAGCTTTCCAGAGAGCTAAGTTTAATTATATTTAACCTTGCCATGTACCACAACATTTTTTTCTAGTTTATTATGCTTTTCATTAGCTCACTTTACTCTGTGCACATTCTGACAGGAGTAGGAGAAATGACTAGAAATGTAAAGTGAAGAGAAGCTGTATTGGATTTCAACGTCTACTTCAGATAATCCACACTGCAGGAAAGCGATGCAGGGCTAGTTAGCAGTTGTCTGTACTTTAATGGTGTCACAAGATTCTTCCCACAAGTGCTTTCCAGATTGAGTTGAAAAGAATTTGCTTGTGGGTTGGAGTTGTAGCTCAGCAGTAGAGCACCTGCCTGGCACGTGTGAGGCACGGTGTTCGATTCTCAGCACCACATAAAAATAAACAAAAGCTTTGTGTCCATCTACAACTTAAAAAAAAAAAAAGAATTTGATTTTCCAGTGTGCCTCAAAATATCTTTAAAATTTTATCAAAAAGTCTTAAATAATAGACAACAGAATGAGACTTTTAGTATTATTAGTGGTGCTGGGGGTTGAACTTAGAGCCCCATGTGTGCTAGGCAGGCGCTTTACCACTGAGCTCCATCCCAGCCCACAAGTCAGATTTTTGAAGTAACTTTTATGTGTAGATGTAATCAAACTCTAAACTCCTGATTCTGAATCAGTTTAATGCCTTTTACCAATTAATTTCAAGCCACAAACTAGTAAATAAACTGAATTTAACAGAGCAATGTTGACTTGACCAGTAACAAATGATCTTGGATGTTTCACCTTCTTTTTTGTATGGAATGGTAGAGAGAACATGTCTCAGAGCAGGATTCATTTCAGTTTGTAGGCTACCAAACAACTTTTTAGATGCATATTCTGGGGCAAATCTGAAAAGCTGTCTCAACCTCTGAGTTCTCATGTACACAACAGGGATAATGTCTTCATGTTTTTAAGGCATAAACAAGGTAGAGTCAATGAAACACAAAGCTTAGTTTCTGACATCGAGTAGTGGTGCTCAAAAATGTTTGTAGCTAAAAACAAACAAACAAGCAACAACAACAACAAAAAAACCCTTGAGTTCCTATAGTCAGCCTTGGTACTTTTCATTGGACAATGGATATAGAGGGTAGGGAAGAGTGCTGCCAGAGAGAATTCCTCTGCCCCCACCCCATTCTCTTGGCTAAATGTGACACACATTTAAGGTTCAGAACTTGTGGTTTAAAGTTATGACAAAATCATTCTGTATACCAAAGACTTCCCTGAAATAAAGTATATGTATGCATGTCTATTTTAAATCATTCTGTAAAAGAAAATTCTGTAGTTTTCTTAAATGAAGGTTGCATCTCTATTTCTTAATAAATTTGGCTTTCGCCTCAACAATGTGCAATTCTTGTGATTTTTTTCTAAAAAAAATTCAAAACTACCAATTTGAAACCCAAAGCATATGCTTCAATTATTGTTTTTCATTCAGATGTGGTTACTTGGTTCATCCCAGGAAAGACAGACATTATATTTGGAGAGCAAAGTCACTTAAAAGTTAAAACCGTTTGGCAAATCAATAGAATTTAAACAATGATATGCTTAAATGCTTATAAATACTAAATATTAATGCCCATGTGCATTACTGGTCAAAGAAAAGCCCAGACTTACCCTTTGCAATGTTTAATGATAACGGAAAGCAAAACTAGCTTGTTTCTAACTTCACTTTTAAGTTCTGGTCTTCAACTGTTGAAGAAAAAAGTCCATCTACCTATATATATACATACATACATTCATACCTGTGTGTACATACATATATGTCTGCTTAAAGAAGAAGTATAAAATTATTTATGGTTAAAGGAAGTTAACATTTCTCTAATATTTATCACTTTACCAGGTTAGAAAAATTGGTTTTTAAGGCATAATAGTTTCAGGTTTTCAATCAAATTCAGCTAAATTTTGATTATTAGCAACACTGGTTTGCTTTTCAAAAGAAATGGCAAGATAGTAATACACTAAAGATTGTTTGGACACAAATCAAGGTAATTTTTTTTTTTTTTAATAAACAGCGTGATGTTACAGACTGCAAAGTTAAAGAAAAGCAGACATTGACAGTTTCTGATGAGCACAAACAATAAGTGCAGTCACAGGCCAAACTTCCTGCTATGAACAGCAAGACTGGGAAGAGGTCTTAAATTTAGCGATACTATATTATCCTATATTCTTGATATAATAACACATGCATCTTGCTGTGTCAAATACTTTTTGGGCCATTGTTAAAGGGACACTAAAAACATCTGTCTCCGAACTAATGCAATATACCACAGGACTTCAATTCATTAAATGAACAAAATATAGAGAAACAGACTTGCTATAATTAATGGGGCTAAAAAGGTGGTTTGAGCTCCTTGTTGAGGAATCTAAGATAAACATTTGATGTGTCAGTAGTCTTCTGGTAGTATTACATTTCCCAAGACACTAAGGTGTTATGTTTCAAAAGGACATATTCTTTAACATTTTATTTAACCAAATTTATGTCCAAAGACTGAAACCATTAACTGCAATTTAAAACTTGGGTTCCATAGCCAAAAAGATTTTTAGAGTCAGATAAAGGTCAAGTTCTCAATCTACTCTAAGGGCATAAATTAAAATCTGATGAAGGACTTTTTCTTATGAAATTAACAGATTGTGACCACATTTGGAAATCTGTACTAGAATTAAGAAGTTTAGTTTTATTAAAGATATTTTAATATGAAACACTCAAGGTTTTCTCCCTCCTTGCTAACCTAAAAGGATCAATAAAATAACAATAACCAAAAATATACCTGGTTCTGCCACAAGATTATTGTAGTGACAGATAAAATGAGGTTGCAGATAAAATTCACTGACTTTACTTGTCTTATCAAATGTATATTAATACTTTTTTTCTGTACTTACCAACATGAAGAATGGAGTCTACTGTTGGTAGTAAAATCCAGTTAAGTCTAACTATGTTATACATACAATGGACTAATTTTACTCCCAACTTCCCCACTAAAGCCTCTTACATGCAGTCATGTAAAAATCAAGTCAGAAAATATCCCTATGGCTCACACCTTCTGCTTTCTGCTAACTATCATGGCTGGAAGAGGAACATATGTAAAACCAAGAAGAAGGAGTGGCACTGCACTAGTAAGGAGGAAGTGCAAAACAAGTGCAGGACTTGAATGAGATAAATACGGTTATTTAATATATCATCTTGGGAGACTCCTAATAAACTTTAAACTTTTCCGAAATTCAGAACCATGTATTTGTTTACATCTTTTATGAAAGATCCCTCTTGACTAGGTCTAGCAGTGTTTGCAAATAGAAATGTGTACAAAAAAACATATACCAAATTCATGAATAAAGAAGAAAAGAGAACAAAATAAACATAAAATGCCAAATCAAGAACCTAGGACCATGAACCTCCTCACACTATAGCCTTCTCTACATGGCTAAACAATGATTAAATTTTAGCTAACATCTTTCCTTAATGTTTCCTGCACCAAAGGTATGCCAATTCTGACTTTATAAGTTCTGACTTCATAAACACAGTGCTTTGCAAAACTTCTGTAACATAGGAGCCTGAAGTATTGATTTGTGACTCATCTAATTTTTTTGCCATTAACCTTCTGAGGTAGAGTTACCCATCCAATTTTATTGGGACCATAGTTATCTTGAGTTAAATCCCATAATATTTTCAGAGAGTGGAAATAATTTTTTTTTACAAGAAAAGAAAACAGGCTTCCCAGGCCATGGCACATAAGATATATTTACAATTTTTAATGTAATAATTAAAATGGTTTTGTGTTTTACTTTAAAAAACAGCCCAGCTGTTGTTATTTTGTCACCAAGAATTATTATCTGAGGATACTGCCAGTGCTGAATTTTATAATTCGGCCTTCACAATCCCATCCTCAATGAAGAGTTGATTCCCTGATGGTTTGCACATATATTCTCACAACTTTCAGCCTTCTGTTAGATATGCCCCATCCAGACAGGGTAGATATATAAAGAATGTAATTCATTTAAACATCTCCTCCTTGTTCTGCCCCCTCCCTCTTCTCAAAAACATCTGAAGTATGAAAGTTGTCTTTAAATAAATAGGAGAAGCACCACAATCTTTTAACACCACATATTGCCTTTAAACTGAATAGTTTAGTGATGTCTTTGACATCAAAATAGTTTTTTAAGGTGGACTCTGAGTGTGTGGGTCCAGCCCAGATCTGTGGCTTGTGCAGACACAGAAACAAGAATTCATGATACTCAGATAAGTTCACATCCTAACTTTAACATACTGCTGGATATTAAATTTCTTCAAAGAGTTGGTAAGCATGGACTATTGATCCAAATATGAGTTAAACGGATTTACAAAATCATTATGTAAAGAACAAATCCAAGTTCATGTGCTGTGACATTTCCATAGTGCCTTTAAAATAGGCTGCTCACAGTTTTTCTTATAATGCTAAACCACTCAGTTTTTGATGGAAAAAGAACACAGATGGACTGTGTTTTACCTATATGAAAATTACCAATTCATTTAAAATAAACTCCAAGAGGGTATACACAGTCTAATCAAGCCATCATTTTCCTGATTAATAAGAACTACACTTAACACAAAATACTTTATCAGCAGCTGTTTTCATCAAAAAACCAATAGTCATAGTTTCACAGTTGAAAAAGTTACACATTAAAATATTTTACAATTCATTATATATTCACCAGGTTCCCATTTCCTAATGGGCTTGTAATATAAAGCAGAATATAAGGGAAAAAACTTGAAGTTGATTACTTTGACACTAAGTTTTACAGAGGACACTAAGAACCACAAAAGGCTTAGGTTCTATCATAAAATAGCAACCAAATTACACTCTTCTTTTAAAAAATCCAATTAGAAACATCTTTTTTAAAAAACCAAATCCCACAATAAGATTAACAGATTTAAATTAACAGCAGTCTAAAAATCCTAAAAAAAAGTTTTGTATAGCTGAGAATATGGTAAAAAGTTAAAGCATGATTTTCAAACAATTGATTATTTCTTGCTACAATGTATTTAAAGTTAGTTGTTTTTTTTTTTTCTTTAGAGGAGCTTTGTTCCCCTCCAAAATAATTATTGAAGGAGTACTTCTCAAGTGACTTAAGGAAACTGTAGAGCCAATAGTCAGTTACATCACATTCAATGACAAGGATTGTCAGCTCTAGGATCTGACCAATCTATGACAACTGCTCTCTGATATTGAAGTACCTGGAAATAGATCTCGTCACCCCATGCAGCTTTTGATTTTTGGTCTTGCCTTTCTGAACACTTCCTGTCCTCCTTTCTTTTTAGTTAGATCACTTAATCTATATTCTTTACAGAATTTGTCTATACTTCTCCAAACAGAATTAATTTGGTTGTAGTAACTTTTGAAAATAAATGTAAATGATGAAGTAAGCTATGTGGGCTTGTGTTTTTATGATGGAGAGGTTCTGGGGGAAAGAGGGGTAATGATAGGAACTACTGTGAAAAAAGGGAGAAATCATAAATTTTGTGCAAGGAGGCTCAAGGCTTTTTTGGCACTTGGGTAAAACACAGTTCTCTGTTAATTCTTCAGTTTCCACCATCAAATTTTCAGATTTGTACCATTTCACTGAGTTTTCCTATAATCAATCCCTGATATAGAAAAGGATGGGATGTTAGTATTTATCAACTGCATATAAGCTAAACAACACAAAATGTAATTGTGAAGTTTAAATAAGTTATGAAATATTTTGTATCTGCAAAAGAATATATCTGGTTTCCTGCTTAAAACAGAGCTTAAATTCTGCTTAACTATTCCAAGACAGTTTATAGAAATAAATTCTAATTTTGAAATTTATTTTTCTTCTTGGCAATATTATATACATGCTTTAATGAAGTACCTAAATCTTCAATAATTATGCCCTTTAAGGGTTCTAAAACAGCCAGATACTAAGAATATTTGTATTAGAGTCCCTTGTTCACTATTCAAGACTTTTACTATAAAAGTATCTGATTTCGTAGACGAATATTTTTAAAGTGATGCTGTTTTACTAGAGTATACAATGTGCACTCTTTATAAAGTTGTTCTCCAATAATATGCCTAATCTAGAAAACTGTCAGTAAATTATTGCACTATTTTTTTTTGTGTGTGTGTGTGTGTGGCACCTGGACATTTGCTAAAGCTATCTCCTAGGACATTAATCATTCATTTCAAATACTGAGTAAAACATCAGATTCTAGAGTGATGACTAGCATTAGTTCCTACATCTTGGTGATTGTTTAAAAAAAAAAAAAGTTTTAGAATGTGTCCTGTGCTCAAATGAGATTTAATGAGGTTAAAGTGAGACCTGATCACTGGGAAACGATCTTAAAAATAGTTTAACGTCCTATTTTTATCATTGAAATATGGATAAACAGCTTAAAAAGGTAAAAAAGTTCATGGTTTCTATTCTTTCATATTCTAAAGTATTATTCATGAGCATACCTCAGTAGAGGGATTTATGTAATCAGGACGATAGCCTAAATTGTGTTAATTCTGGTAACTTATTTCATATGATTGAACCACTCTTTAACTATAAAAGGGTGGAAGATGAGGGATTCATGTGAAAACAGAAAGAAATAAAAGGGAAAAAGGGTGAAGTTCAATCTGTTTTCTTTAAGTAGTTATACATTGGGAATTAGTATTAATGAGAGAGTGCCTGAGCCTCGTCTACAGACCAAGAGAAAAGCTAACCATGCTGCTACTAACAATAAAAATTTGGGGTGCAAAACAATGCATGACTATGGGACAGATTATGTAAATAAAGAATATATATTAATGATAGTTTCTATAATATAAATAGCCTTTAATAAAAAAAATAATCTTTTTAATAACATTAATACTCACTTCTATTTTCTGGAAAACATGCATGAAAAATGTATTCAGTTCAATTGCAAAAGGAGGAAAAAAAAAATCAACTTAAGGTGAACACTGTACAATTCTGGAACAAATACTATTCTTGCTCATTCTTTTTCTATGATGATTATCTTACTTTGTGGGAGTCCAGAATTTCCCTAGGAAATAAGAGTCAGATCCTTGTAAATACTGTTCAGAAAAAAACAATGAAAAAACAAAAAAACAAGACAAAAAAAAAAAAAAAGAAAAAGAAAAAAACAACAAAAACACTACCTTATAACAGGTCTCATTTGTGACTGCTTCCAAAACTGTGCAGATAAGACCCCAAATCATCAAAAGGTTTGATTTATTAAAAAGAAAAAGTCTCTGATGAAATCGCAAGAGTCCCTTCCACCCAAAGCATTTTTTCTTCATTAAACAAGGAGTCCAAAAATCCATTTCAAATTGCAAATTGATCAGCAATGGGGAAAAAAAAAGAAATTTTCATTCTTTTCCAATCTTACATAATTTAACATAAGCTCTAGTTTACTTAGCCCTAATGCAATAACAGCCTTTGTTGTATCCACATTTCAAAACAGAACATTTGCAAGATAAGTAGAACATCATTCTTTTTCTTTCTCCATCATTGCTATATATTTTGGGGAGTTTTGTTTTTTAAAAAAAGATACAAACAATCTTCAAAGTTTACCTTTTTTTTTTTTGGACTTAAGGCATAACATGAAATTGCGCATTATTCTAAAGCTTAATTTTGAAACGAACTAGTTTAGTGCTATCAAACCCTGTTTGCATTACATTATTTAAATTATATACTATTTTATTTCTGTTCTTGCTGTAAATTCTAATGCTGTTCATGGATTGTGCAATTCCTATGCAATCAGTCTTTGCCTGCTGATAGTTATTAACAGTGCAGTGTAGAATCCAGATATTAGGCTTTCAGTTTCTTAGTTATCCTTTCAGTTCAATGCATGCTGCTTAATTGTGTGGAAGATCCAATCCATTTTTGTTGTCCAGCCACCATGGTGTGCATCATTCATTTGTTTCATGAAATATTCCAAAGCCTCTTGCTCAGTTTTATCTAAGGCTAGGGTCTTTCGAATATATGCAATGTCATCAAAAGACTGTAGTTCTGGCATTCCAGAGCCAAGCATCATTGAGAAAAGATTAATGAAGAGATTGGCATGCTGTCGAATAGCTAGATAAGCCTTGTAACACATCTCCTGAAACCTATAAGCAGTAAAAACAGTTCAGTCAGTATGATGCAAATGGTATTAATACTTTCAGATCTCTGCTCAAATGTCACTCAGAGAGGCTTACTTGGACAAATAGCCGTCCTCTCCCCACTCCCCTTGTCAGCACTTTTCTATTTCCTTTACCCCACTAGAAAGTAAACTCAATGAGGATAAAAACTTTGTTTATTGTTTTATCACAAACACAAAGACCAATGTCTGGCACGTTGGGAGCTTAATAAATATTTATTAATATATAAGAACTGGTTCATACTAAAGCTTTTAGGATTTCAGCTAGGGTCAAGAGAGTTGTAAATAAAGCAGAATTTTAAAAAAGTAATTTAAGGTCTAAGACAAATGATGTATCATAGGTGGTAAGAAAAATTATGAATACGCATGGTAGTTATAGTTAATTTGACTTTTCAACTTATATGACTAAAAATGTTTTAAGCACTATTTATTATTTGCCAATACAGAGAAGATGGAGTCCAATTATTTAAAGAGCAGTAAGTAAAAACTTTGAATGTGTTATGAAGTTTAGAAATTATTTTCCTTTTAGGTCTTAATTAGCTCAATAAATTAAACTGCCTTTCATTTTCATTCTTCACAGCATCATTCAATTTTTGCTAAATAACATTTGTTACTTAAATTACCTGAACAATATTAATTATTTCTGATACAGCAGCAAGAACTCTTTATCTTGAGCTTTTAATTTCTTGAGCTTACCTCTCAAATTCTCTGGTCTTTGTACATTCTTGAGCTCCTTTACTAATCACAATTAAGAAATCTTGTGTCAAAACGAAGGGTACACGTTCTCGTTTATAACCAAATTTTTTCTTCTTGTGATCCAAAAAGTGTCCAAAATCTATATGAAACAGCTTTCAAAAATAAGAAATTATGTTATAGGTCAACACATGCAGAAATACAATATCTTGAATTAATAAATTTAGCTTAAGAACATCAAAATATTTTAAAAAGAAAAAGTCATTACTTGTCCATCATCTTTCACCATGATGTTACTATTGTGCCGATCTCCAATTCCCAAAATGAAGGTAGCCACACAATATCCAGCACATGAACGTGTAAACAGGTCTATGGCTGCATCATATCTATATAGAAGAGATAAACACCTCAGGAGTGGTGTGGAAAACAAAGTGATCAAGGCCAAACGGAAAATATTAAATTTTTATCTAAACAATGAAACAATCACTGACATTAAGGAAGAAATACTTATGTCCAAAGATCTAAGGAATTTCGAAAATGTGAAGTTTTCAAGAGTTTCTACAGAAATTTCTAGATGTTGCTTATCAAAGCATAATTCCTACCATAGTGAAAAAAATACTCATGTCATTAAACTTATTTTTTTCTAATCATTAACAATGAATTAGAAGTAAAAATCTGAATTTGTGCTAAAAAAGGATAAACAATAAGAACACTTTTACTTAGTTGAATGTACATAATTTTATCAAATTATAAGCAGTCTGATCATTTAAGCCCAAAAAACCACAAATATTTCAAAAGTTGAGCATATTTTTACCTGAAATAAGTATAATTGTTTCTTCTGGTTTAACTCAGAGGAATATATTCAACCACTAAGAGACTCATCTAACAAAAATTTACTTAACATAGTAAAAAGGAATAAAAACACTCACATTTCTCCTTTGTTCTTATCTTTGAGCCACTGATGTAGTGTGTGGCTGTTGAACTGCAGTGCTCCTTTCAGGCCACCTTTGCACTGAATTTGCATGATAGTGTGAGAATTTCTTACCACCTCAATAAGTCCTACACAGTCACCAATTGACAGACAACCATAAGGTAACATTCTGAAAAAAGAGAAACACATTTACAATTAAATAATGGAATTTTAGTACAGCAAATATTTTAATATGACAAATCATGAATATTCCATTTGTAAATTTGAATTATACTGTCAAAGTTTTTTTTCTAAAAAAACATATTTCTACAAAATCCACAAAATTACATAATTATTTACTACAGACTTCAATTGAGAAAGCACTTATTGTAGTATCAGAAAAACATTACTCAGAAATTATAGAAATAAAATATAAACATTTATGACTTTAAAATATGGATAAATTTAATGATGTTTAATTTCCATTTAAGTAAAGCTTTAGGGCAGCAGTTCCCATGTTTTTGTCTCAGGACTCCATTATACTTGTAAAAATTACTGGGGACCCCAAGGAACTTTTATTTATGAGGTTTACATCTCTTGATATTAGAAATTAAAACAAAATAAAAATAAAAGCATTTATTAATTTCATTTAAAATCAAGCCATTAGGATTCTTTAAACTACAAGCATGCTCAACAGTGATTAAAAAAAAAAACCATAAAATAAGAGAATAAATTGGAGTAAAATCTTAAGAACGTATTTATGGGGGCAGGAGAGAAAATATTCCATATGAGAAATGATCAAAAAAAAAAACTGACCACATTTTATTAATTCATCTAAAAACAAAACATCATGTGTCAATATAAATAATATCTTTTATGAAACAAAAAACCCTGTATTGCCAGGTACAGTGTTGCAATCCCATGGGCTGGGAAGGCTGAGGTATGAGGATGGCAATTCAAAGCCAGCCTCAGCAACTTAGTGAGGCCCTCAGCAACTTAGTGACACCAGTCTCAAAAAATACATACATACATACATTAGGGAAAAAAAGGGGGGAGGGGGTGCGGGGAGCTGGGGATATGGATCAGTGATTAAGTACCCGTACATTCAATCCTGGTAGCAAAAAAACAAATCGGAAACTAAAATCCCACAAAACCCAAATATCTCCCTCCATATTAAAAAAAAAAAAAATAGTGAAAAGAACAATATATGTCTTCAAGAATTTTTAATGTCTGGTTTTATAGACAGCCAGATTTTCATACATGCTTCTGTAACCAACCTATGTAAGGTATTTTAATTGAGGTACGTAAAGAAAATCTGGCATCATACAAATAGGTAGTTGAAAAAAGGAGATTGTCATAGTCTTCTCAGATAATAGCAGATATTTTTCTTAGAGACTATTCTAAAACTGGACACAAGATAGTGTCTCAAGTTGCAATATGGAATCTGAGACAGATCAACAAACTTTTCATACTGCTTTATTAAAACTGATTTGTTTATCTTGTTTTTAATGGGTATCCTGCAATGGTCATTTGGAAGATATTAATTTAATGAGTTATGTACATCTTCTAAATGTTGGTATTTTTCATTATACCATACTAAAAACTCATAATTGTTAATATTATCACAGACTTTCAATTAAAAGTCTTTAAATTTGAGGACAAATTAAGTTCAGTGGTGAATATTAAGTTTTCCAAAATTCTAATTGGTGACTGAAAGCTCAAATTTTATCCTTGGCAATAAATATTGTCATAGTTGGTTTATTTGAAGAGATAGCCACATATTGTTCATTTTCAAGAAAATGTCTGCCAAATACTCATGTCTGAATAACCACAGTTTTTTTAATCATTATTTCTTTTAATTAAAATAGTATTCCAAGAAAAAAGGAGCTAGTAGTTTAGTTTAGTTCACAGCTCAATCCCACAAATGTGTTTCCTTGATATAACTATCATTTTGCCATGTTGCAGTAGTGCTTTTGGGGTACTTCCTGTTTTATTATATCAAATATTAAGCAGAGAAAAAGAATATCAAATAGTAAATACATGTAGTCAAGGGTAAAGACATGAAGGCTTAAAAACAATAATGAAAAAAGCATACAAATTGTTACATAAAGTATCAAAGTATGGTTTTCTTTGCTCTGCTGGTCTCATAAAGCTACTGTCTCTTCCTCCTTTTTCTTTTTTTAACTTCCTAAAATAGTCTACACTTATTTTCATTTTCTCACTTTAATTCCTGTCACCTAGCTTCTATGTCTACCGTTCTACTGTAAACTCTTCTTAAAGTTAACCATAAGTCATCAAATCCAGTTTTTTTTTTTTTTTTTCTTAGTCCTTGTTTTCTAAATCCTTGGAGTACATGGCACTGCAAATGGTTTGTCAATCTCTTCCTTCTTTTGGGAACTATGAATCATTTATTCTGGTACCCTTTGACCACTTCTCTATGGAATCTTTTTTTCTACCTGCCCTGGTAAATACGGACTTTTTTTCAAGGTTGTTCTCCAGCACATTTTATCTTATTTCATGTTTTTATTTTATTACCGTTGAACATGCTCATAGTTTAAATGAGACAAATTATCCTATAATTCTTGCTATATGAAAAGCAGAGTGATAAGAAACCTAAATCTGAATTATACTTTTGCCAAGTAAAAATGCTATTTTACTTAAATTTTAACTAAAATTAAACTTCAAATAAAAATTTCACTTAAGTATTCAGAAAATATTATAAATGAAAACTCCTAAGTATTTTAAATAACTATAATTTCTTTTCTTGCAATTACTAATTTACAATTAAGTGTGATAATTACCAGAGATATTTACTTAGATCCTTTACTCTTTGAAGTTCTGCATTCTTTTTATACTCTTTGTTACTGAGAGTTGTGGTACTGGTGGCATCTTTCATGACACAGGAAATTATTATCAAAAAGGAAATGTGATTCATATAACATTAATTATCTTTGGAAAGGAAAGCAATGAATCAGTAAATCCCACCAGCACATACATCCATAAGAATGGAACTCTAAATAGAATAAAATATATTCCATGCTTGTATAATTGTATCAAAATGGATTATACTGTCACGTATAACTAAAAAGAACTAGTAAGTAAAAAAAAAAAGAGTTAAGAATCAAAATTGATGACTTAATTTTGTGCCTCAGCAGGTTACTTGAAATGTCCATTTTCTTTTTTGCAAATAAAAGGGTATTACTATTATTTGTTACTTATACTCTTTTATTTACTAGCTACTCTTATCTATTAGAGATATACAAGCCCTCATTTGGAATTACTGGCTATTTCTATCTCATCTATCATGTTGTTATAGCTAGACTTGGTTCATGCCCACTTTATGAAGCATGACAAAATTTGGAGATAATCTGATAATTGTGGAAAGTTGGACAGAAACCAATAAACTGGTAAAAACTTTAGTCGGTTTCAAAAACTTTGTTGAAAAACTGATTCAAGATTAGAAAATTTAAACTCAACTTCTGAATAAAAAGAGGGGGCTTTTGTGTCACCTATTTCCTTTTCATAATGATGACCTTCCAGGGACAACTGCAGAGTCTTTACTAGCTTTATTAGAAATGGTTCTTACTTTGCTGAAATATCATCAGTTGGTCTAAGTCATGTAAGAGGACAAACAAAAGTACCAAAGCATAATCAACCCATTAATTACTACTACATATGTATGTGTATATATCGTCCTATTATTAATATTTATTAGTATTTTCCCCAAGTTAACATACAGGATATCTTACTGATTACCTACCGAAGATCAAGACCTTGATTTTGCCAGATGTTTTCCATAATGCGAATAATTTGAAGTGTTAGCATATCTTGCCGTAAATCTGAAATTCAAATTATATGTTTCACCACTTAAAGCTATCAGTAGAAATGAGGGTATTATATTGTTTTCACATGGAAAACAAAGAGCTACATTTACTTTTCAAAATAACTTATAAGACAACAATATTTTGATTCTTTAACTCACTTTCAAAGTACCTGCATTACTATATTTGTATAACAGAATAAGTGAGCACATATTTCACAAAAATCTTAAAACATATTTAAAATATTTTTGCAAATCCTTAAACATGAACATGTTTACATTAAAGTACTGAGATAACAGAATTCACCATTGAATTGTATTTCACAATGCAAAGCCCTTTATAATCTTTCCATTTCCCCCTACAGCCTACATAATTAGGGACATTCTTTATATTCTTAGCAGACTACACTTTTTCTTTGTACCATGGTTGCAATTTTATTTTTGTAATTATTTATTATTAATGTCCCTTTTTTCTGTTAAGACTGTAAACTCTAAAAGGGCAGGGACTCTGTTTTGCTTACTGCTATAATCCCTCGGACTACCACATATAATTGTCATTTATTTTTATTTATTTATTTTCTTTTTCTTTTTTTTTTTTTGTCCAAACTTCTAAAACCCATTTATTTTCATAATACATTTCTTTTTTTTTAATTTTTTATTGTTGGTTGTTCAAAACATTACATAGTTCTTGATATATCATATTTCACACTTTGATTCAAGTGGGTTATGAACTCCCATTTTTACCCCGTAAAAGATTATGCTAAGTGAAGCTAGCCAATCCCTAAAAAACAAATGCCAAATGTCTTCTTTGATATAAGGAGAGTAACTAAGAACAGAGTAGGGACGAAGAGCATGAGAAGAAGATTAACATTAAACTGGGATGAGAGGTGGGAGGGAAAGGGAGAGAGAAGGGAGATTGCATGGAAATGGAAGGAGACGATCAGGGTTATACAAAATTACATACAAGAGGAAGTGAGGGGAAAGGGGAAAATAATACAAGGGGGAGAAATGAATGACAGTAGAGGGGGTAGAGAGAGAAGAGGGGCGGGGAGGGGAGGGGAGGGGGGATAGTAGAGGATAGGAAAGGCAGCAGAATACAACAGACACTAGTATGGCAATATGTAAATCAATGGATGTGTTAACTGATATGATTCTGCAATCTGTATACGGGGTAAAAATGGGAGTTCATAACCCACTTGAATCAAAGTAGAATTGTCATTTAATAAATGGACGCTCACACCATTCATTCAAATGATGGTTCAGCAAATGTCAAAATGATTTCAGGACTTCTGATTCTAAAGGGGTTCAAAAAATGCCACCTCAACCAGGGGAACAACTAGAGGTTGACAACAAGCCTAGATAGACTACCACCTGTTCTTCTGAGGGTTACTCTGAAATTACTTTTTTTTTTTTTAACAGAGATTTTTTTTTTATCTGCCTATCAAGACAACCTTTATTCATAATACCTTTGCTCTCCTACCCTCCCATAACTGTGTGGACACCCCAACCTCCTATTCCTTTCTGTTGCTCAGGATGCTCATAAGTTTCATCCATCCGATTCTTTTTCAAGTTCATATTTTGTGTAATGGTATACATAACTAAATATTTTTTCTTGTTAATCTGTTTTATGTTGATTTAATTTGAAGCCTAGTGCAGGAATGTAGAAAGGTTAGGCAAGCCATTTTTAGCTCCTCTAGACATATATAATCATTAACAAGAAAACATGTCTAGTGGAGCAAAACTACTTCTTCTTTTTTAATGTTTACACATACTTAGAACTGTAGGGATCAACCTCCAGCTGATCTTCATTGGTTGATAAGATTCATGACCAATGAGTTCCTTTTGAAGGATCCACCTTTAGGCAGAAAAAGGGAGCTGAGAAAAAGCATTTGTTTCCCTATGTTCTAAGTCATCTGCACATCAAATTATCATACTTGAGGTCACGTTTCCTGAATTTCTTTATATATATTATGAAAGTTGGAAGATCTGCTCAATATTCTCTATTTTATCACATGTGTATCTGAAAAATAATTTTCATGGTTCATAAATACTTTGTGCATAAAAAGATAGCTAAATTCATACATGATAAACTCATTAATACTTTTCCTTACCATCTCCATTTTTAAAGATGATCTCATTGTTCTGAAACAGTAACTCCGACATGATGTCTGGGTTCTCCCAATTCAACCACAGTGGCCTTTTTGCAGAGGACATAATTCGACACTCCTCAAGCCTTTGAAATCATTAAAACACTTTACTAGTACACCTTAGCTTCATTATTCTTTTTACTCTCAAATTTACTTTAAAAGATGTATCTAGTATAACTTTTTGAAATATAAAAAATTTAAAATTTCTTAAGTTTTAATTATGAAGTCATTCCTAAGACATACAAAGAAAAATACTTTTAAATGTTTATGTAATTATGAATTTTCAATCAATACAGGGAGACATTAATTTTACAGATATTACATTCAATTTCTTAACTATGATACCAGAAATTCTAACCACAGAAGGCCTTGAACTTTATTATTAAAGTAGTAAAAATTTATTCTAATAAATGCAGTTCTAATTTAAGATAATTTTACTATTTCTATTTTTCAGGGTAGGAAATGGGAAAGGAAGAGTATATAATTGGACATTCTTATTTTATGGGACATTTTGACTTTTCTCAAAATTTTATCCAAAAAGTACTTATTCAAATATATCAATAAAATTTCCAACAAAGCATCTTACCGGAGATTTCCTAGTTGATGAGCAGGGTTTAAAGGAGACAGAAAGCCTTGTAGAGCATCCATGAAATCTGGTTGCCTCATTTGCTCAACTAAAAACTTCATCTGTACCTGACCCAAAAAAAAAAAAAGCATAATCAAATTTAGAAACTAAGTTTGTAAAGGTGAAACTAACTTCTAATCTCTTCTTACACTGAAAATTCGGTATTGCATAGTCTTTGAATCCATGCTCTGGACTGGCTTCATTATAATGAAAAGGATTTCTATGACACAGAGTAGCGTAACTCAGGGAGAGAGAAAAGAGTGGCAGCACTTGCACCCTTCCCTTGAGAGGATGAACTCTGTGTGTGACAGTGGCAATGCTTTGGCTCCAGAGCATAGTTAGTCAACCACTGCCTACAGATCAGCTGCCACATTTTGTAAATCAAATTGCATTAGAATATAGCCATGCCCATTCATCACACATCAGCTGCCCTCACACTGGAATAGCAGAGTTGAATAGTTAAGACCAGACCATGTGGCTTGCAAAATCTAAAATACTTATTATCTGGCCCTTTAAGAAAAAAAAAAATTTGCTGCCCCTTCTTCTAGAGGAGGAGATCATGCTACCTTAGCTTAATATTCTTTCTTTTAGGCTTTTTAGAAAACATTACATTCATGTTCTCTGTTGGGTGAAAAAAGGTCTAGTGATGCTAAAACAAACTTGAAGTTGTAAAAACTTTTGCTACGTGGAGTCTCATACTACACTCAGGTTCTAGTATGTATCTAGAAAGAAATATCATTTTTTAATCCTTTCAACCCAGAGTACAAACTGCTCAGTTATCATGTAATACATGGCATTTTATTTCAGGAAGCCTTCATCTAACAGATTAATCAGCAACTTTGTTTTAATTCCAATATTTTTACATTAAAATATATTTTATATAAAAAACATTAAGTGTGTGCTAGGAAAAAGATGTTAGGAGCTAGGAATTCATAATAAATTAATTTTCATGCTGCAATTTTAAAGTTTTTTCCTTCTTACTATATATACATAAATAGCTGGAAAATCTATTCATCACAAAATAGACAGCTACTGCTAATGTAAAGATATTTCTTTTTCCATCACTGCCAACTCTATTGCTAGCTAGCACTGTGTTTCCCATACCTTATCACTCATTGCTATTTTGAAACTATTTTGTTTCTGGAACTGCAATTTTAGTTACTTATTACAAACTCATTTAAGGCAATAATGATATAAGGTAATGAATTTCACGTTTCTAAGCTATTGTATCATTACCAATTTTTGATAAGAAAACTCTAGTACAAAATAAATGCCTGTATTTATAAATATATCTAAGACCTATTTTCTTTCCTCTTAGCTCAGTTACACAATGTATAAATATATTTTGTACTTACAAATCAGTCCAGTCCCTCATCTATAAATTGCAGCATCAGAAATAGTACAATTATTTTCTAATATACTAATATTTGAACTTATATACCAGAACTTCAACAAAACCAATTAAGTTATATGCTACATGATATTTAGATTAATATAGTAACTTTCAATACAGCAACTTTCTTTTAAAATTGTTTTCTCCTTCCAGTAATATTGATGAAGATATTGGAAAAATCCATTCATTTACGTTCTCTGCCCTTTGGGGACTTGCTAATAAAAGGGATTAACCCTAACTCCAACCCCAACTTCGCTAGAGGTGAAGAATGATTTCACTTTTCACTGCAGGATGTGATAGATTAGATTGAACAAAGAATAGAGAATAGGAAAAGGTCATGAAAAACCTTTTCATTTCATATTCCTTAGCTACACTAAGACAGGGTGCAGATGATTAATTTATGTGACATATTTGCTGAGCGGCTTTGAGTCCATTTAAAACTTAAAAATGCCAAAACTCACTTCTTTCCACTCATTTTCAGAGTCATTTTTAAGATAATAAATGGAATAATAATTTTAAATACATAGGAATATATAAAAAGAAAGGAAGGAAAAAAGAGGGACTTACATTTATTGGGCACCTCAGGTTCTAGGAACTATAATGGGTACTTTGCATAGAGCATATAGTTTAGTTCTCACAACAACCTTATGATTCAAAAGTAATACTCCCATTTTACAGATGAGCAAAATGAAATCTTAGGAGCCTAAATAATGTATGCAACATTATTTAACATTACATAGCAGAGAGAGAGTGGAATCTGGATTTAAATCCTAGCTGGCTTGATGCCAAGGACCATAATCTACAGATGCACTAAGTTTCTGAACCACCCTAACACACTGCAATGAAAATTTCAAGTTTCAAAAACAAATTAAAGTCACACACCTTTTGTGTTTCATCCTTTTTTTCTTGTTTGAGAATGTCAGTTAAGTTAATGAGCTTTTCCATAGCCTCAACTTGCCTATTCAGGTGCTTCAAATACATCCCACATGCACGACAGTAGGACTCTAAAAGCAGGCCAAACCTCTGACTAACTGTTTTATTGTGCATCTCAGATCTAAAAGAAGAATGAAAAAAAATTATATATATGTACATATATGTGTGTGCATTAAATTAGTATATATAAACTTAAAAAATAAGGAAACCCATTTTGCAAGTCCAATAAATGTTACAATCCTACTCACAATAAAATGATTTAAAATCTTATCATTTAAAAAATATAATCAAGTTTCAGGTAGTTCCTGAACATGTCATTTAATAAACAACCATTTTTTAGGTTTATTTTAAACTACTTTTCATTCACCAATCTCAGCAAAAGACATAAAAACACAAAAAAAGAAATTGAAACAAAAAAATAATAAAATGATCAGAAATAACAAAATACAAGAGTTCAGTGAGTACTTTGACTTTTCTGGCACATAATTCACACTTTTCTACACTGTCTCAAATTTAAGTTATTTCTAACCTAGTGTCTAGGTCCCATTTTTTTATTCGAACGTTTAAAAAAATCACATTAGACATAGATTTAAGTTTATTTAAAAGAATATGGCTCATGAACTCTAACTTTGAGTACAAAATACACTGCCTTCTGCAAAAATATTTTTTAATTTTTTAAAATTTTTTAGTTGTAGTTGGACAAAGTAACTTTATTTTATTTATTTATTTTTATGTGGTGCTGAGGATTGAACCCAGGTCCTTGCATGTGCTAGGCGAGCACTCTACCACTGAGCCGCAAACCCAGCCCTGTTATTCTTGCTTATATTCTAGCAAGAAACATTATTGTTCTGAATTCCAAGTTAAGATTTTTATTTATTTTGGAATATTTTAATTTATAATAGAGTGAAACCTACAGAAACAATAATCTGCATCTAGCAAATTTTACTTAAAGTAGAATCAATAAAGCTTAAAAAATATTTTGGCTTTCATTCATGTAAAAAATTCAGTTTTGACTTTTACTGTTTAATTTCAAAGAGAAAAGGTTGAAGAGTTCATTACTGCTGTAATACATTTTCAGTATAGAAAATGATTCCACCCAAAACTAAAAGTGCATTAGTAATACATATTTATACATCTATTAGATGTATAATATATAAATATATTGAAAACAAGTAACAAACAGTGAAAGAATTCAGTGGAGAAATAATCTGACTTACTTTAAGTGCCAAAAGAAAAAGTGCCCAATCCTTTGATTTGTCAATGCTTTCTTGAGTAAAAATCTCACAAGCAGGTTATCCAAATATTGCTCATATTTCAGGACCTAGTTAATTAAAAGAACAAACAAAAACTCAAATGAATCAGGGTCTGTTTCTGCATAGCTGGATTTAAAGAAAAAATTTTAGAAACAAAGTACATACTATTGGTAATAAAATGAATTTGTTTTAAAAGCATAAAACTAGTTGATACAGTAATTTTGGAAATTGCATAGTTTTAGAATAAAACATTATTTTCTATTTTACCTGTACTAGCTGAATCAGGTACTGAGAAAGTTTGTCGTCTGTTAAATATTTTTCTAAGCATCGAACAGCAAAACCTCGAACCATAGGATCTGGGTAATTACAGTCCAGAAGCTCCATTGCCTGTTCAGGCTTGATTGGAGGCCAATCTTTTACTAAGCAGTACATCTGTGTATGAGAAAGACAATAAATATATCATATTTTAAAAGTAAGGATAATTGTGAATAAACTTTCTTCAACACTACCTAGTTGTTGATTTTAGGGTTCATTTAGATAAAAAACCTTAAAACTTGCTTAAAATTTTCAGTTCTAGCAAGTTTTATTTGTGAAAATAATGTGAATAGTGTTTTTTTCTCCACTATATACCATAACTAACCAATTGTCCATTTCATCTCTTAAATTTATGTAGTTTTTTTGAAAGAAAACAATTTGAGTAATATACCAATTTTGTGCAACATTTATTTAATAACCTCAAATATGCATTTACCTGGGCTACTTCATCTCTAGAATTCCATTTAACAGACAGAAGCAATTTGGGTAGAATTTCAGGTATAGTTACGCAATAGTGTCTGTTGGGAAAAACAAAACAAAATAAAAAAACGTTCTTCTATGTTATTCAAAAGGCCTAGGTGTCTAACTCTTCAATCTTTAAGTTCCAAACTTATTATTACTACTATATCTTTTTAAAATCAAAAGAAACTAGTGTTTAACACGATAATTGTATATATATTTACTTACATACTTAGACATGATAAAAATGGCAAAGACAAAAGGAAATCCAAATGGGATAGTACTTACATTTAGCTGACATTTAAGAAAAATTAAGTATATGTGTTATCACTCTTTAGATCACTCATATTCACCTACTTATACAACTTGAACCATAGAGTTACCACTTCTGTTGAGGTTACTAGACAAAATATGTTTTAATGTACTTTCTGCAGAAATTCACTGCAACTACTTCAGTTAAATAAATCAACGTCACTTACATGTAGCAAGGTAATTTCTGCCTACATGAAAATAAGGTATTACACTATTAGTTTGAGGACTTCAAGAAAAAAAACAATGAAAAGTAAATTCCTGAAAATCATAATATCTACACCAACTAAATCACAACTATTTTCTTCCTTGAATTTTAAAAACCCCTAGGAAAGTCAGTTAAAAGTTTAAAAAATGCCCTGAGGAGTTAGTTGAGTGGTAGAATACAAGCTTAGCATATATAGGGCCTTATTCAATTTCCAGAGCCAATAAAGAATTTTTTAAGTTTTAAAAGCCTTCAAAGTCCACAATAAGTATTAACATAGCATGTTTTTCTGTAAGTACAATATGTATACCCATAAGTTTAAAAAAATTCAAAATCATAAAAAAATTATGTATGCTTTATTTTGTACTAAGTATGATAAAAATATAGCAAGATCAACCAAAGTCACTCCTGTCTTCTGTAATAAAAGAAAAAAAAAAAAAAAAAAAAAAAAACAGAGAAACTCCATCTTAATATTTACCTGTGGCTCCATAGAAAATCTTTCTCTTGCTCAGTGATTTCAGATAGAGGATCTCGTGTACAAATTGCTCGGAGTTGTTCTTTGTCATTTTCTCTTAATTCATTATCTCTAGCTAGTCTGTTACTCTGTAAAATAAAGCAATATCTTAGATGATTTTCTTTGCTTTATTCATTAATGATCCCCCCAAAAAGCAAATTAATTTTCAATAAACTTTACACTGCTTATTAACTACTAAAAATTTCTTCACCCCAAACACGGCATTTTCAGCAACAGGGAAGAACCAATCTAAGACAGTATTTGTGGAACAAATGCAGTCACTTAACATGGTTAATATTACCACCAATCACAATTAGAACAATAACTGCCAAAGTTAGTAAGGAAGACCAAATACTAGGGTATAGTAGTGAACCATTCAGCCTTTTTCCTGATGAGGTCTCCTAGTAGCATTCGATGAACTAATCTAATATTTCTGGTAAAAAAGAATAAGAAACAGTATAATAATAAAATAAAAATGTAAACTTTTTTTTTATGTTTCTTGCCTGAGCATACCCTTAATTGCTGCAAAGCTTTCAAATATAAAAAGTAAAAATAAGTAAGAGAAAAAGGGAGATGAAATACCCTCTTAAAATACTGTACAATGAATGTCAGGAAAGAAAATAATGTAACTTTTTGTATAATTCCAAGTAACGTATTTGTTTTCTTTACATAAAAATATATTAACTGGATAATTAATAATTATGAATACATATCATTAGTATATTGCTCAAAACAAATATACACTCCACAGTAATTTCCAAAGCTATAAATGAAAGCAGAAATTCATGATACATGGCTTTTTATGTATTTACCTTGTTGATTTATTCAACAGTGTGAAAAAATACTATTTGCACATATTTATTCAACAAGCATTTACTAAATATGTACAATGTGCTTTGTCCTGTTCTTGTTGCTGGAGTTACAAAACAGTAAAAGACCCTGCACTAACAGAGCCTCCATTCAAGTGGGAAATCAAATAAATAGAAAAGAAAAAATATTGTATACTTGATGTAAGTATGCCGAGTTATATAACAGAATTACAGAGTAGCTACTGTTGACTGTGTATTTCAAATAGAACATAATATTTGATTTGTGATTCAAATGACAAAAAGAAACTGTCCACGTTTGATCAGGAAGACAATTGTAGATGGAGGAAACAGTGCAAAGGCCCCAAGGAGGGAATGAGGAATGGTTTGATAGAAGAACTGGGAGAAAGCCAGTAAGCTTAGCGTCTAATAAACGAGGGAGACTCAGACAGATAGAAGGTGGAGTTCACAGCATGTGAAATATATGGTTCTGGCTAAACAGCTTGGATTTTATTTTTAGTGACAGCTATTTAAGTTATAAAAGCTATAATTTAATTTATGTTTCATAAAGATTATTTTGGCCACTGTGTGGAAGTTAGGAGACTATTTACAATAATTCAGGCAAGGGACACTATTTAACCCTCAACTTACTAGGAAAAGTCATCATTTCCACTTATCATCTGCATCCAAGGGATTATTTTATTTACTTATTTTTGTTTATATTTTTAATACAAAATAATTTGTAGTGATGATAAAAACAATTTAATATTTTATCCACATTTTCCTTGTTTTGAAATACAACTTTGTCAAATTATATAAACAACACTGTCAAAATGAAAATCACTGAACACTGATGGCTTGTAATTTTGTTGAAGAAGTTGGTCATCTCTGCTCAATAATTGCAAAATAATTACTTATAAATATCATCAGAATGATCAATTCAAGGAACTTTTAAAATTTTTACATTACCCTTTTCCTTCTAGTCACCTGCCTTCTGCATTTGTCCAATTAGAAAGCGTTTCAAGTAAATTTTGGTATTCAACGTCATAAAAGATAAAAATAATAATGCAAAATATAAGGCTGTTTAGATTCTTGTCACAGAATATTGAGATTAAATCATTATCAGTGAATAATAACGGAATGTGAATATCAAACTTCCTTTTTGTGCTTAAAAATACATTGTTTATTCATTATTGCCTTGAATTTGAGAAAATTCACGTAGGATACTGTCATCTGACATTTCATTTATATGATAAACTTAGCCATTATAATTAGAGTCTAGAGAGGTATTTTTCGATTGGGGTGATTTTGAACTCCCTACCTCCCAGGGACCTTTAGTAAGGTCTGGAGACATGTTTGATTGCCACAACTAGGTGTGGTGATGCTGCTGGTGTCTAGTAGGGCAGAGGCCAGTGACACTGCTGTCCATACTATAATACACAGAATAGCTCCCACAACAAAGAATTATTTGGTCTAAAATGTAGGACTGAGGTTAAAAAATAGTACTATAGAGTCCTACTGTCTGTCTCTACATTCCTATTATGATTTATCTAGTAATCGTGAATATTTTTTTCTTTAATTTTGTCATTGTGGGTGAAAAGTGAAAATTTATGTGCAATGAAAGCATAAAAAACCACGAATGAACAAAAATCCTGCAAAGACAATGTCTATAGATTTATACCTATGAAAAAGATGCTGCAAGACATTGGGCAAAGCCATAAGAAAACAGAAGGGTCTATTTTATATAATAGTTATAATTTATATCACTACTGTATTATCTTTCCATGCTATTATATCTTTCTGTATTTTCATATCTTTTAGTCTTTTTTAGCATAAATGAAAATAATGAATAAGGATGAAGTAATTCCTAGGATGATGAAATAGTAAAACATTTTCTGAAACATAATTAAAAAAAAAGTTTCCAACAGATCCAAATGGTAAATGAAAAGAGTAGGTTTAATTCTATTATAAAAATAAGCACTTTTTAAAAAGAAAAATTCTAGTAAGAAAGAATACAAGACACAAAATATCAATCCTTATAAATAGTTATAACTTCTAAAAAAAGAAACTCATATCTTTTAAATCATGTATACAGGAAAGATATAATACTTAGTTTACAAGAGCAATTAATCAACTCCTTACTAGGACCAGAGATATAAACTGATAAAGTGTGCATCTTTGTGCTGCTGTTACTGTGCCCAGGACGGGCATATTTCAGGACCTCTTGGCCCATTATTCATTGGCTGGTCTATCTATAACCTACAACAAGGTTTAAAAAAAAAGTGATAAATTTGGAAAATGGGAGAAAGAGACACCAACGAACAAAAATATCTCCTCTCACCCTAACACCTTTGCCCTTGAGAAATAAGGGACAGTTAATGGTCCTTGAATGCAGTTATCTTGTGGTTTCAAAGTTATGGCCAAGATTAAACAACTGGATCAATATTTAAGTTCCACTTACTTTATATTCATTCTTTTCTGGAGAACGAGGACTAATGTGGTGAAGATTTGCTATTTCCTGTGCTTCCAAGCTCAACTAACAAAGTGTTTAAACCTTAGTCTCAACTTCAAGGCTACTATCTCAGGGATCTTTTTTGAACCCAATAAACATTGCCTTTCCCTTGTTCAACCCTTGGTTTTTGTTTTGAGAGAGAGAGAGAGAATTTTTAATATTTATATTTTAGTTTTCGGCGGACACAACATCTTTGTATGTGGTGCTGAGGATCGAACCCGGGCCGCACGCATGCCAGGCGAGCGTGCTACCGCTTGAGCCACATCCCCAGCGCAACCCTTGGTTTTTGTTATCATACTTCTGTTTTATTCCTTCATGCTGCTTACCATAAATTTTAATCTTATATTTCTACTTACGTCTGTTTAACATTAGACTAAATACTTAATGGGGTCTGTTTAGTTTACAACTTTACCTCTGCCTATTCCAGTGCTTTACACAGAGTTGGCATTCAATAAAATTTATTAAACAAATGAAGGAGGGATAGGGCTCTGAATAGAGAATAGAGGAAACAGAGCTGCAGGAAAAATATCAACATGAAGAAAATTTTACTCTATTGTAATATTGTTCTAGAGCACAATAGTATTTGTTAGTATAACTAAAATTTATAAAACCTTGTCCAAAGAATATGTACACATATTTGCAGAAAATGATATAAGTATGCTAAGTTATATTAACAAGGAATTACTTAAAACACTCAATTATTTCCCTTACCAGTCCTGCATGGGAATAACTAAATCCTGCTTCTCGGGATACAGACCAATTGGCATGTTCTTCAATCACTGACATATCTGGAAACTTTACCACACTGCTGAACCAATCAAATTCCAACTCTAAGCATGGAGTTTCCTAAGAGATGGAATAAAAATTAGTTATGTATATATGTGTGAGAATATATGTATCTATACATGCACATAAATATTGTGTTTTACTGCATTAAAAAAAAAAAAAGAAAACCATCTAATTTATAACAAAAGCTTACTTTATTTGGATTTGACCCAGTAACACCAATAGGGTTCAGCAGATCTTCTAATCCATGAGGTACTGGCCAAAGATTCAAAGCCATTTTTCCTGATACTAGGGTGTCAGTATAATCAAACAAGTTTATATTTCCCCAGGCCAATGGACAGTGTTCCTAAAAAAGAAAAAAAAATATTCACTATTCTACAGATTAAATTATAAAGTGAATCTCAAAACATTTTTTCCCCTGGAAAAGAGATCTTAACGGCTGTCTCTATAACAGAAATATGAAAATCATATTGTTTTTTCAAAATTTAAGCAATTTCTTTCCTTTTTCCCATTTGTGTTTATTTCCTCCTTTCCCACTGAAATTATGTTTTTAAAAATTATAAATAGGAAATATGATCCAGGAGGCATGATACAATTATTTGGATTCAGTCACTATTATTTAGTCACTTTGTGTATTTAAAAATTATATCAATATGAACTCAGGATATATTTATCCATCATAAATAAATTTCTAAAGCTCTCCCAAGTTATTTTTCTATGATACATTTATTAATGTCTTACAATAGGTTTGATTTATTGATTTTTTAAAAATGAAAAATTCTAATTTTATATAATGTTATTCCATCAGAGGTATAATTAGGAGCTTTTGGAGGTAAACATAATTAATTGTTCCTTCTGAAATACTTTACCTCTTTAGCACCCTTTCGGCCTTTAACAGAGCAAATGGAAAGGCAAAGTCGAGCAGCACGAGGAAGATCAGGAATGTATATATCATAATTCAGCCATTCATTCCACCTTTGTAAAATTTTAAAGAAAAATAAAATTTACCAAAAAGTTTTAACCAGAATATATAAATGACTCCTACAGAGCATCAAGAAAAAGAAAAACCAAACAAAAAATAGGAAAGTGATTGGAATAGGCACTCTGTGAGATTATATTTAAATGGCCAATAAACATGAAAAAGTAGTCAATATTATTTGTCATACACAAAGTGAAAACTAAAATCTTATGGAGACATCATTATACATGAGAATGCCTAAAACTATGAAGACTCATGATACTATGGGATGGTAAAGTACTAATAGGAAATCCTACATACTAAGAGTTGGGGTAAAATTTGCTACAACCAATTTTGAAAGCATAATCTATTAATAGTGAACATACATACACCCAATGAACCATTTCTACTTCTAAGAATGAAACCATAGAAATGTGTCTATTTGTGCACAGAATGTTTATAGAAAAGTAATTTATAATACTCAAACTGCAAATAACCCAAATGTTTTTACAGTAGAATAAATTTTTATATTCACATAATAGAATATTATATGGCATTAAAAAAATGGAACAACAGTTACGAACAAAATGGATGAAATCCTACAATTAATGGGTAAGAGAAGCTAGACACAAAAGAATAGCACTTATACAAAACTGGAAAATAAGCAAAACTAACCCTAAATTGGTAGAAGTCAGGGAAGTCAAGGTTACCTTTGGGAAGGATAGAAAGTCAATAAATATATTGAGGAAGGGTTTTTCTCAGGTGCTAGTAAATGTTTTGTTTTTTTGACCAGTATAGTGAATATGATATTTATAGTATGATAATTCATTGAACTACACAATTCTGATTTGTATACTTTCATGCATGTTTGTGTGCTATACTTCAGTAAAAAATCCAAGTTTTGTTTGTAAAAATCAAATAGAAAAGAGAAATTAGACAAAACAAGAATTTATTAGTATGATTATCGTTGTATTTAATTACTTTTATGCATAATGTAGTTTTATACAAAATAACCTACTGGTCTAAATAAGTCAGTATATAAATAAGATGAAGAATACAGAGAAGAACATATTTGAATTTTAAAATAACTTCACAAGAAGTAATAAAACTTAATATTCATAAAATGGAAAGAAAAAAACCACTATAAAAAATAACAAGGTAAAAATGACTCAAAACAAATTCTCTTAATTTACTGGATGTTATGAATGAAATTATGTCTATATTTGGTAAACATTTTTGTAAAGACCCATGTATAATAAGTAGATTTAAAAAAAAATATTTTAAAAGCAATGGGGAAAGTATATGTACTTGAAAATCAAGACTGCCTAGAAGACGACCTTATTTCTACTGTTCCACCGAATGTGTGAGCCTTGTTTTTTGCCTTATCTGTGAAATGAAACCAATAATAGTATCTATCTAATAAAATTAAATGACATAATTTGAATAAAGGGATTAAAACAGCACATTGGTCCATGATAAAAGTTCAGGTGCTAGATAGGCTGAGGCAGGAGGTCTGCAAGTTTGAGGCTGGCCCTAAGCAACTTAGTGAAGATTCTATCTCAAAATAAAAATATAAGAAGGGCTGGGGAATGTAGCTCAGTGGTAGACATCCCTGGGTCAAATCCTCAGTACCCGCTCCCCACCAAAATCATCCATTTATAGTAGAAGACTTACATTTAAAATGCAAGAATTCTAAAGGCAAATACATACATACATACATACAAACATACTATTACAGAAATACAGGAAGAAGAAATGTGGGACTTAGAAAGTCCATAATATTTAAGAAAAATTAAAGGCATATCTACTTAAATTCACATGATTTTTTTTATCACTTCTAAATTCCTAGAATTGCTCATAAATTAATGGGGAGTATTCTATACATTTTCTAAGAGAGTCATGGCCTCGAAATCTAGTTTTAGCACTATGCTAATAGAATAAAATACATTTTTCTATTCTTCTAGAGTCCATCCGTTCCACAACACACATAAACCAAATTCAATACATACAAATCACTTTCTTATTTTTAGAAAATGGTTTTATATATACAGTCTAAATTGATTCTAATTTTGAGGGATAACTAGTACGTTTATGAAGAAATCATTAAGTATCTGCTTTCTAATAAGTTCATATACCTCTGCTTTTTTTGTTTTTGTAAACAAAAAAGTTAAAAAAATTTTTACTTAAAATTTCACAGTACTTCCATTGGGATTTTACCTTTTAGACTAGAGAATTCTTGAAGAAAAGATAATCAAATATAGCCCTTTCTAAATACCTACTTTAATTTGCTAAAATTTCAACATTTTAATCATATTATATTAAGTAAACCTGCCTTTAATTTTACTAACCTTTATTTTTGGTACTTGAAATAACTAGGATAAATGTACCTTGGGCTACTGTATTTAGGGGTCTTTGCTTGGAGCTTGTTGAGCTCTTTAGATGGGTAAATTTAACAGTTTTCACCAAATTTGGAAATATTCTGGCCATTATTTCCTCAAAACACTATTTTTCTATTCTCATAACAATTCCATCCAACCTGTGACAGACATGCAGTATGTATAGGAAATTAACTACTGTTGTAGCAGAAATTTGTAAAGATCCTGTGGTGTCTGTTGCTACAGTGTACCTTCTAACCTGAATAATGTATTTTTTGACTATAATAGTCCAGGTAGGGTGAGGAACTACATCTATTCCCTCTAGTAAAGATGACTACTATCTCTTTAAATGTCACCTGGGCTTTTAAAGATTACTTAATTACAAGATTGGAATTTTCTCTTTTATTTTTCTAGAACTCAAGTCTAAACTCATTATGAGATGTACTTCTGGAGTAGTTACTTGCTAGTGCTATTGCTATTCTATAATATCCTCTTTAATCTGTCTTCAGTGCCAATTTGAGTTCTCTTAAAATATTACTACTATTATATTTAGGGGTACACTGTTATTTCCAAACTCTATAAAACAGACAAATAAAAGGATGATAAGCTTTTAAACTATACTACCTTTTATTTCTTCAATACATCTTGGCACTAATAATTTAAAATATTTCCAATAACTCTCCCTTTAAGAAACTGGTTTGTTCTCAAAGACCCTTTAACTGAATGCATAAATATCTATTCTTAGGACTGATCTGAAGAAAACTGCCTCAGAGTATTCTGGCTCTGGAATTATTTGCCAACTCTCATTTCTTCTCATAAATGGCAAAGGAGATAAGAAAATAAAATGCTGAGTTTTTGATCTATGTGGAGAATCATCAGGACTTAACAGTAATCATATTCTGTTTTCTCCTTGAAACAATGGGAAAAGAGAATCAGAAAATTCCTTTGACTGAAATTTTAGAATCAATAAAGTGATCCTATAAGCGATACTCATTTGACAAAAAGTCTTTATGTTCTGTATGTATATATTCAATTGATACTATTTGCATAAAACTAATGATGTAAAATATTTCACTTTATTGATCACCTTGCTAAATACTAATGTGACTTTGGAAATATACACAAATATTCCCTTACCTGGGATTGGAACAAGGAACTCTCTGAGTGTTCACATTGTCACATAAGGGTTCTCCTCCATGGTAGATACCTGTTCTAACATAAATCTGTGGGGGAGGGGGGGAAAGAAAATAAGTATGTATAAAAATTTGTATTCAGATAAAGCTTTTCTGTTCTCCTTTTCTTCACATGTAGAAATTAATACTAATACAGATTGATCAAAGTTTGCTGTTGTTTTCATCCATTAATAATGATGGAGACATCAGGCTACCAAGACCCATAGTCACTTTTAGCTAGATATGTTAATTCAGAGTTGTTGTACTTTAGAAAGAGAAATTGGTGTATCCATTAGGTATTTCTTAAAACCTTTGGTAGCTGGAGCAGCACCCTATAAAGACATGTTTTGTAATAAACCACATGAATATTCACACGGAGTGAGATCATTTTGGTACTGGAGATTGAACTCGGGGGCATTTTACCATGGAGCTACATCTTTGATGGTTGCTATTTATGTATTTTTATTTTGAGACAGGGTCTCACTAAATTGCTGAGGCTGGCCTTGAACTTACAATCCTCTTGTCTCAGCATCTAAAGTTACTGGGATTGCAGGCATATGTTAATTACCACACTAGGCACTAAGTGGGATTAATAGTGACTATAAGAAGATTTACTTTAGGTTGGATTAGATTTTATTGCTAAACTAGTTCTATAAAACTTTTGGTTTTAAGAATTCAGAATTATCAATTTTAGAATTATAGACTTAGGACTGAGAGATATGCAAAAACTGAGTAGATGGAAACTCAAACAGAATTCATTATATATTTTTATTTTCTGAGATTTGAGTGTTTTTTTTCCTCTAGTCATCTGAAAACATACTGTAGGTCAACAGGCTATTTGTATAGTTCAATAAAAAACTTTATATAAAATTACTTGTATAAAATAATAACATCAGCCTTTGACCTTACCTTATCAATGTCTCGAATATTTACATTTACATAGGTTGCACAAAGAATTTTTATTCTGAGTGCGCTATTTATAACCCAAAGGGATTTGGTAGATGTTTCTCCATTCATATATGGTGTAGCTGTGGAGATGCGTCTAGAATAAGATGGCATTGTAAAACAGTCCATTGGCAGTTGAGAGTACAGGCTTTCTTTAGCCATCAGCATCAAATTGGGCATCCTCCCAAGCATTATACAGCTTCTTATGTACTGTAAGAGATTAAGAAAAGAGGAAAGAAGCCATTTCCTGTAAGGTTTTCCATTTTAAAAGCAATATGCAAGAGTATTATGAGAATTTACATATTGATTTGCAAAAGTGATTAAAAAATCAAACATTGTAGACCACATTTCTTTCCAGTTACTTATTTGTAACATTTAAAATATTAACATTGGGGAATTAAATGCAGTTAGGTTGTAGCACCTAACTCCCAAATATTAGTAGGATACTAAATTGAAATGGTAGTTAGGATAGAAATTTTTAATATAAATGCGATGGTACACATATTATAATAGCCTATTTTCTTACTTATAATCCCCACTAGACCATAAGTAACTTGAAGGCTAGAACCATGTTTTGCTTGGGACTATAAATCAGTACTTGTTATGTGCTTCTCTAGTTATTTCTTAATAAACAGAAAGGGTAGGGACATATTACTAATACATCTTAATAGTAGATCATGGAATTATTTTCCCGAAATATCTATTTTAATTATATTCTACTGCCATTACTTGGGAGAGGATAAAAATTATAAAATACTTCATATTTTGAGGTCAGGTAACCACCAAAATTTTAATTCTGTTAAATATTTATAGTATAAAAATTAAACTTACAAATGATATTTTCCAATATTTATTATTATCTAATTTTCAAGAGGTATGCCTTTAAAAAAAGAAGCCAATTCTTCTGTGATTACTTTTTAAATTTAAAATCAATATTTTTGAAACTTGTTACTCACCTTATACTGACTCAGAGGATATTTTTCTAGAAAGTATTCATCACATCCACACACTTTTAAAATATATTTGCCCTGATATTCTAAAACACAGAGTTTTAGTTGCTCAGAGGATAGCAACATACTTCGAGTTTTTTTCCTGATTGCCTCAGCAATTACTTGTTCTGGCACACAGTCATGGTTGATTTTTAGAGTATACTTCTGTTTGTCATTATTTGGCGAAACTATTACCCAAATCACCACTATTATTTGTCCTGTAACAGGAAAACATTATTAGATGCAATCATCATGTCTATTTCATTTTTCAAGAGACAAATTTCAAGTATGTACTATCCATTACTCTAAACATAATCATATATGATTTCTAATCATTCTAATTAAATACAGGTAAATATCTGTTAGAAACAAAAAAATGTTCATGTATGATCAGGTTGCCAGACCAGGATCATGACTTCTGTTCAAAGCAAGCATACAAAGCGGGAACTACTGGGTCACAAGTACCTAAGTCTAAGGTAATTTATATTTTAAACTGCCTGACAAGGGTTCAATCCCTGTGAAGAATAGTTCATGATGGTTTCAAAGATTCAATAGTTCCTAAAGTGAAAGACTATGGGAAGTAAAGAAAGAATGGCACAACTGACTTATAGATGCTGAATTAGAGTGTTGGAAAATATAAGGGAGGAAAGATCGTAAGATAAAGTTAAGTCAGGAGGTACTCTCCTACCCCCCGAAAAATATGTGAAAATGGAAAGATTAAAAATATGAGAGCTATGTTCGGAGTCCAACTTTTCAACTCTCCTATATGGTGAAAATTTTCAAGTGAAAAGAGCACTCTATTTTACAAAGTTTGCTACAGGAGAAAAGAATTTTGAAAGATCTTATGCTACACTGCAATAAACTACTTTGAATAATATGGGTGAGATAGAAATAAGATGTCTTAAATTAATTCTACTAATAGAATTTTACATTAATAAAAGCATGCAAGGTATTCTATGACTTCAAACTTAACTTTTACTTTGTTACCTTGAAAAACAATTATTTATCTGATAGAATACTTATTTCTAAAACAGCTTGCATATTTTCAATCACTATGATCAGAATTAATTATTGTGCTTCATATTAAATTTTTTTCTTTGTATATATAATACATAATGATGAGAATGTGTAAAGTTTTTTTTTTATTAAGTTTCTAGTTATACCTGCTTTTATCTATCAAAAGATAATCAGCTCTAATTCTGTTAGTACTCTAAAAAACAGTGAATATCAAATTCAAAGTTCTTCAGTTTCAATGAGATGAAAATTCACCAACAGATCAGCATCATATCCATACAATTCATTCAATCAATAAATTTTTACTGTACACAAGTTATATATTTAGTACTCAAGTATATCTTGTCAGTACAAGAAATCCCTTCCTTCAAGAAGTTTATTATCTAACTAGGTTTAAAAAAAAAAAAAGGACTGTATAGAAGAAATAAAGACATCGGTAGAAGATTTAGCTCTAGTAACAATTACAGTAGACCAAAAATTATCTTACCTTTATCTAATTTATTATATATGTGCTTTGGCAGTTCTGGTGAAGATTCCACATTTGGAGGATACACATACATTGCTCTACTATGAGGTGAATTGAGATCCCTAAGATCCACAGCTTCTTTACAAACATTCAGAATATTTCTTCGGAAGTCCTGTACTTCTGGATCTTTAACCATATCAAATTCACACACTGGCATACCGATAACAAAACCTTGGAAATATTATATAAAGGATGCAACATTTTATTAAGCACACAGTATAAACAGGTTTCTTACAAACAGGGACTATATAGATTAGAAAAGTCACAAAAGAATTGAATTTGTCTTGGTTAAAAAAATCTGTGATGAATACATAAAGCAATAGCCAATAAAATCCCTAATATTTTAATATATAAATATATTATATATATATATGCATACATATAAATATATTGATATCTATGCCAATTATTTTAGAAAAACAACACAATACTGTACTGGGATATAACAAATCTTAAGTCCTCCTATAAATGGTATTTCATAAATAAAACTTTAAAGAATATCAAGGTGTTAAAAATAGTTCTATAGCTCAATAGTCAAAAATACTTCAGATTTTAAAAGATTTTTTTATAGAGAAAGCTATTTATTTAAGATTATACAGATACTGGTTCAGACAAAGATATTTCAATAATGAGACAATGGTTAGGCTCCACAGTTATTTGCATTTTAGAATAGGATGACAATGCCATCTAGTTGAAAATTATACCATACCAATTTCTCGATTGAGGATCTTTTCTTCACGGTTGCCTACTGGTTCAATAACTTTTAAAAAGGGTTGAAAAAGCCGAAGGTCACAAAGTCGTCTTGTTTCATCAAAAAATTCTTCCCTTTCTGCTTCTTGGGTAACACTTACGAAAATGTAAGAAGATTCATCTTGAAGAAGTTGATAGAGAGGGTATTTTCTTGCTTCTTTAAATAGTTCATGCTTTATAGTTATTAATGTAGCCTCACGGAGGCATTCTAAAGTCACTATCATTCCATTTGGTAGTAAACATTCTACTAGGATTCTTGGGGGCATCAAGTGGATGCCCCACAGTTCACCTGATGATGGTCGTGGAGGCATTGTTCTGATCCTTTACAAGTTTTACATATAAAACTACTTTAAGAAATTAGATGTATGGCTGTTCCAAAGCAAAAACCTAAATGAAAGAAGGAAAACTTCTGTTAAAAGAGAAACAACTGTAGAGAAATACTGTTACAGTATTGCTAAATGCAAAAATTCACATTTTTTATAGATTGAATTGAATAGGTAAAGTATTAATTAATCTTAAATATTTTAATCAAGACTGTTGCCCTAAATTAGGGCTTAAAGAACAGATTTCAACAGAAGTCATAAAAACCACTTGTATTTAGTTAAATCTAATAAAGTCATTTAAAAAACATTATATTTGAGGAGGACAGTGTTGAGGCCATGGGAAGAATGCAAAGTAAGTTGTAATTCAAGCCCAAATTCCCATCACCTATTAACACCTTTATCACTTGGTGTTATTTTATGGAACATCAGAATTTGGACCAGAAAGAATCTTTTTTTTTTTTTTTTTTTAGGTCATAGATCCATTGCTCTAACTTTAAAAAAGTAAGTAAAGCCTACAGAAGTCAAATTCTTTTCCTTTTCCCACTCTTACAGACCTCAATCTGCAGTAATAAAAAATTATATGGTCTTTCTTTCCTTTCTTCTTTTCTCTCCTTGTCCCTCCTTCCTCCCCCAACCTGGGGATTGAACTCAGGGGTGTTCTACCATAGAGTTACATTCTTAGTCCTTTTTGAGACAGTGTGTTGCTAAATTGATGAGGGTGGCCTCCAACTGGCAATCCTCTTGCCTCTGCCTTCTGAGGCCACCATGCCCACCCAGCTCTCTTTCTTTTTTAAATCAATCTGTAATTTCTTCCTTTTTACTAGAGAGCACTGATTCTTGTCTAGGTGATATACCATTCTATTTTTTAAAGTATGATGTAGGTATATATTCCCAATAAAGTATAATCAATTTATTTTCCTTGAAGTATGATGATGAATTTGCAATGATGCACACACTTTCCCAAATATCTCAGTCCTAATACTTCTTTCTGATTGAAATGAATTATTCTATGACCCATGACTCTGTCAGTTCCAACCACCTGTGTGAAGAACTCGTATGATTTTAAAAACTATTAAGTGCTATTATAACTTGAAGGCCCTTATATTCTTAGACTTCAACAATCTTAGGGTTCTTTTGAGAGAGATAATCAAAACCCACAAAACTTAAGTTTATTTCTTGCTGTTTATATTTATGTTTTCCTTTATTAGGTAAGTTAAACTATAAGGGTACAACAAAAGTCAAGCAAGAGATAACCAAAGTCAAGAGTATAAAGGTTATGTGTATGTTGTCTGTGGGGTAAACTCATAGTTACACAACAGAATACATGCTATCACGGAGAAGTGCCAGATTGTATAAAAACACAGTGTGGTCATTCAACTCAATGGAGGTTGGGGCAGGAAGCACTCTCACAGAAAGTAACACATGAACTAAATTCTTTAGGGATAAGCAGGAGTTGGGCAAACAAAATGAAAAAGCATTGAGAAGGATAATGCAATCCAGAAACCTGCAATCCCTGACTCCCCAATACCATACCTATTAATATCTAACCCATCAATAAATTCTCTTTAATTTGTCTATATTTCTTCATTACCATTCTGAGTACCCTGGGTTGGGCCACCACTATTTCTTGTCTGGATCACAGCAAGGGTCTATGTGCATTTTTGTTCACTCCTACAATCCATCTTCCTCCTCACAGTCAGTGTAATCTAAAGAGAGCAATAGTCCCTAATTTGATCAGCCATTTCAGCTATGCCAATATTCACTTGCAAACAAGTAATTATGATATGTTTCAAAGTTGTAACATGAATAAGATGAAGGGGGTGAGGAGTTGGAATAGCAGAACTTTCTAGCTGTCTTCCCACCTCTGTTAAGCAAGATTAACTGAAAAGACAATGATGAATATAAGAAAATTATTTTTTGATCGTTGAAAATATTCTTCTTCAAACTTACACAAAAAATCCAGTGAAGTGACAGGATTTTTATAAAAATTTCCTCTTAAATTAAAGAAACCTCACTGGTTAGTAAAAAGACCAGATGGATCAATCTGTGTGCACAATTTCAGAAGAGACTTGAACTAAGCTTTTTAAAACATAAAAAATTTCAAGAATGCAAGGGAAAATGCCAAATGACTACTTTTAAATGATGATCTGCCTGCATAAAGAAGTTCAAATAAAAAACAAATCCAAAACCACAAGCCACACCAAAATAGCAGCTGTGTTTATGGTTTTCTTTGTTGAATAGTGCTAAGAAGTTTATGTTATAGAACTACTGGGGCAACTATTTCATACCCAGAGAGTCTCACCTGTTTTTTATCTAGGATAGATTATTGATTTTATTCTACTATAGCATATTTGTCATCATAATACCTTTCACAGCACTATGAATATTAATTTAATAGTGAAAATGAATTGCAACCTGAATTTTCCACATAATAACCATGAGTACTTGATTTTCTACCCTAACATCGTAAAGGTCTTAAATACTCAAGATGTACCCTTTTCATAAAGAGAATAAATACGATCACAGCTATAAAACATTTGGAGATCACAAAAGGCAAGCACTGTTGGTCACTATGGAAATAATTATGTAAAAGACAGAGTATATTAAATTTCAAGTGTCTAATGGTTATTTGCCTTCTTGTGCCAAGCCTTACATTGTACAAACCATTACCTCAGAGCTTGCATACAGAAGTATAGAAAAGGCAAATGGAGCTAACTTTTTTTGAACCCAGGGCCGCATGCATACTAGCCAAACTCTCTAACATTGAGCTACAATCCCTAACATTTTATTATTTAGTATGTACCATGCACTTAGTCAGGTAATACCCCTTTTAGGGATATTACCATTTTACTTATGAGGAAATTGAAGGTGAGTGAAATGAAATTATTTGCCACCGGAAAATAGACTTTGAATCCATGTCTGGATGAGTTTAAAGCATCTACTATAACCATGATAGTATCTGGAGTTTAGTTATGGCTGGGTAAATCAATGGTGGTAAATAAGAGAATGGGCCCTAAATTTCACTAGATTCAAATTTTAGTTTCCTTAGTTAATTGCAGTGTGGCACTGGGAGGTTTAGTTCATTTTATTGAAACTCATCCTCCACTTGTTAAATTGGGATAATAAGCATCTACTTCACTGGACCACTGAGGATTAGGTGAGGTAATATGAAAAACACATTTATCATATTGTGTTTTTCATCAGCACAGAGTAAGCACTCAATAAATACTAAATATTATTAACAAACCTGAATATCAACATTATCTTTTAAAGCTATTATGAATTATTCAGAGCTAGCACCAGGTGGAGATAGGAAAAAGAGGCTGGGTTCTTTCACTAGGGGATGCTAGTGAAGGAGCTGCATAAAGCAATGTTGGTTTCAGATGTTAGTACTTGAAGGTAGCACTGGTCATGCAAGGTTTGCACACAGGCCTGGAATAGTAAATATAGAGTGGCTCAGACATGATGCTTTTACAGCTGCTTCCAGTTTCCCAGGTTCCTAAATAGTATAGCTAGCTACAGCTTGGTGTGAGGAATCTCTTCTCTCCTTTTGCATCCTACTCCCTCCATCTCTTTTTGAGAAGGACCACTTATGCCAGGCTCTAGGCTAAGTATAATATTAAAGGTAAAGAAGATATGTTCTTTTCTGTTGTTTAGAGACTCATGGTTTACTGGAAACAATTTAAACCATGTGGTAACTGTTACAAGATAGAATATGAATTATGGAAAAGCCTGAGTAGGTTAGGGGTAGCTTCAGAGCGTAAAGTTTCAGTACAACATTACAGATTACAGAATTTTACAGGGCAGGAGTGGCTTGAATGTGGGAATGCTAGATCTGGAGGGCAAGCGAGATGGCTGCCAGAGTTGAGTGTGCAGTCACAAACCATAAAGAATGCAGCCTATTACTAGCAATATAAACTATTTTTTTAAACTACTTGAGTCTAAAGTTCATGGAAACAGGTGGGGTATGTGACAAGGAAGGAGGGGTGAAAGGCAGGTAGGGGACAGATACTAAAACCATGTTGGAGAGTTTGAATTTTATGATGTACACTATTTAGGAGGTACCATACAAAAGAGTCAAAAAGAGTCTCCAAAGTATTTTTATTTTTTTGATACCAGGAATTGAACCCAGGGGCACTTAACCACTGGGCCACATCCCCAGCTGGTTTTTATTTTTAATTTTGAGAAAGGGTTTTGCTAAGTGGCTTAGGGCATCACTAAATTGTTGAGGCTGGTTTTGACGTTGTGATCCTCCTGCCTCAGCCTCCTGAGCTACTGGGATTACAGGTGTGCACCACTGCCGGAGCCAAAGTATTTTTTAAAAAAGCAAAAAGAATACATTTTCCCATGATTTTAAAATTTTCTCAGATTTCTTTAAAAATTGCTTTTCAGATATAGGTTATAAAAATTAATGTAGTATAATAACTATATGTTCTCAGTTCTCTAAATTTAGAGAAAACTCCCTAAAATTAAAATCTGAGTATGTAACATTTAAAATAAAAAGACCTAAATTAGACTATTGAAAAATTAATGCTGATAGAGAAGATGGAATTCACAAATTTAAATGCATATTATTCTATTTATAAAAGATTTACTGAAAAGCAACAGAAGAGAATACATCATTATAAAATTAATTTTTGAAATACTAATCTAGATAACTGGGAGGTTTGAGGTCAAAGAATTAAAGATGTACTTACTAAAACATTAAAATTCAAGCATCCACTATATTGGTTCATAATTCCAGGACTAAATATTCATACACTAACAAATCACAACTATCCAGAACTCAAGAAATAAATTGGTTTTGCTTATCCTAATTTTCTATATTATCTAAATAATTGTTTCAATTAGTTCATTCTTATTTTCTTTGAAGTACACATAATTCACAATTTACTCTTTTATAAGTTACAGTCCTCATTATAAATAGCAATTACCATGCTCTTTTCAATATAACAAAACTCTTCATGATTATGAGACACGGGGTAAAGGAGTGTCCTTCTGGCCCTAAAACCAATGACCCCAGGGTGAATATGGTGCTTTAAAAAATGTTCCCTATTTCCTTTCTTTCTAGCAGTCAATGGTCACTTCTCAGTTGAGGCCAGTTTGCCTGAATACTTGCAGCATCTCCTTCCATTACTTATATCTGGTCATCATCAACACTTGAACACCTCTGCATAAGAGTTTATACATTAAAGACCAACAAGAGAAATAACTAGATGTGAGACTCTGCCATACCACCTAAGAGCACAAAATATGTGACAAGATGCCTCGATAATGAGATGTTTGTTTCCTTTTTTATTCTGGTGTTACAAGGCTTGATCCTATATTTATTTCTTGGAAATGGTTGAGTATGTAGTCTCAGAAGGGTGGACAGTACTACTCAGATGGAGTAGACTCTATAAAATAAAACAAATGGCAGACATGAAGAGTAGAAAATAGTCTCAGATTATCCACTGTCACTTGACTTTTATAATGGAAGGTTTCTTAATGCAATATGCAATCCAAGTATTTTATACATTGATGTGCACTCTCAGGTCAAGACCAACATCTTGACAGCTTGATTTTTAATCACTAAATTGATAGCCTTTCTCCATTTGTATTAGAAGTCTATTTCTAGACTTCATCATTTAAGGCAAAGGTGGTCAAAATATGACCTGCAGGTCAAATTCAGCTTACCACTTGCTTCTGTAAATAAAGTTTCACTGGGACACACACATATATACACACAGTCAACAAACTTTTTTCACACACTGCCAATGATGCTTTTGCACTGTAACAGTGGAATAAGCAGATGCTATAGAGACCATATACTGTTGTCTACCTTTCATAGAAAAAAAGTTTGCTGATCCCTAAAAAGATATCAGAATTACTTGATGTCAAATGGAGAATTTTCTAAACGTACACTGGCTAAGAAGTCATCCCTAATCCTTTCTCTTTGCAATAACAAGTCTACATTGTTGACCTAAGTTTTGTAGAAGGAGAAGGAAAAGAAAAGCATTAATTTTAAGGCAGGAAGTTAAAATCTTGAAAGTACCTCACATATCAATTAATCGGGTACTAAGTGCTGGGAGCTCCTTTAGATATCAAACTTTTCTGAAGTACTTCTAAATTTCTTCCTAATATTATTACTCCTAAATTATCTTCTTCATTTCCTCAATTCTGTTTTTTCTATCTCATTACATACTTGACAGTTGTTAGAATTTTCCCTGGCTCTTTTTCACCCCTAATTCCTTTGACCATAATTCAAGCAAGACAGCTTAGATCATCATTTCTGCCATCACTGGATATGCTTCTGTCTGAAGATTATAAGGTCGTATAAAGGTAGTCTAAGATAGCAGAGACTTTTCTCACTTCAGAAGTACATTTAAAAGTTATGTTTCTAAAACATCACTATTGTATCTGCACCATAAAGTCATTAAAAATAAAAAGGCTATTTTTAAGCCTATATCTGCAAGTTTAGGGGATATATCTAGCTGACTCAATTGGTAGCCTAATCAACTCAACCGGTCACAACTGGTTAAAACAATCAGCTTGTGTTTTCTAGATATCAATGTTTCACAAATACAGAAGTTGCTTAAATGTTTTTTTTTTTTTTTAACAAATTTGTTTAAACAAATACTTGTTTCTGATTTTTTTTCATATTTAGATAAACGTTGAGGAGATACTTTCTGCCCTCATTCTCAGATCAATAGGAAAAATTAATACTTGGTTTTATATCTCAGTTGTGTCTTTTTACTTGATAAAAAATAAAAATAAGCTTTAGTTAATTTTTAAATTGCCAAGTGAATCTTTAGAGCAGGAGAACAAAAACTTTCCTCTATATTTGCTACAGAAACTATGTTATTAATACCTGGATTAATAATTCAATGGTCTGATTACTCTTACTTAAAATATTTCTAGAATAAGTTACTCCTTTTCTTAATGTTATTATATATAGCCTTTTATGGGGTATTTCTACTGTAGCCTACCACGTTCTTACCAAAATGTTCTTACCTTCACTTTTGACTTCCGACTACAACCTGAATTCATATATGTATAAAACAGGATAGGGGGGGTGCATACTAAAATTTTAAGAGCATAGAAGAGAAAGTAGAAAATTAAATTGTTGAAATTATCCCAGGGGAAAATGCAACAAAGGCCTGAAGAAAGAGGCAGTAATAGGAACAGCAAGACATAAATGGATGAAGATACCTTGCAAAGAAAAATAAAAAATAATGAGACCAATTGGATTTGGGAGATAAGAAGCATAATTTTAAACAAATTTCACTACTGTGGAGATACATGGGAAACAAGTGTCCTTCAGTACAATTTTCTAAGCCCCTGTTAGGGCCTCTAAAATTCTTTTCCAAGAGTCACTGAGCTGTTGTTGGAGTAAGTCCAAAGGGACAGCTGTAATATACACTAGCTCTGGAAGGATGCATATTATCCATTTCTTTCAAAGTGCTGTCCTTCACTGACCTTTACAAATCAACCATGAGGAAAACAGATTTAACTCATGCCTTCAATGAGACAGAAAGACCTTTACAACCCTACAGTAGAAAATTAAGTTCTTATGGCTAGTATGTGGAAAATTCAAATTCCTTTAGTAAGAGTTGCAGTTTATTTTCACTGTTAAATTCATATTCACAGTGCTATGAAAGGTATTATGAAAATACACTCCAATGATTTACTGCATCATGTTAAGACAAAGGTTCCCTAATATGAGGCTCATAAATGGGTTTAGGGAGGATCTGTGCTAATGAATTTTTTTAAAAATAATGACAGATAATTAAGACCTAGGTGAGTAATGTCTGTAACAATGTAGACTTTTGATTATCAGTGAATGTAAACAAGGTGGCTTAAAAGAAACCAGTGAGAACAGCAGAATAAAATGAGTAAAGAGCCATTAACAAACACTTGATTACAGGTTATTAGATAAATCATGAATTTAAAATTTTATATAGACACACAAAAAAACATACAAAATCTTTAATTATGTAATCACTATTTTTCTTAACTTGGTGTTTAAAAATTCAAATTTTAGTGTGTAATTGTAGAACCAAAATTTCTTGAAACTTAAGTTCCAATGGAGATTAAACATTAGTAAAGGTTAAAAAGGAATATGAGGAAAAACAAACGTAGTTCTACAACGTGGAAAATACAAGATATTTCATAATATTATATAGTTTAAAACATACAATTTCATAGTTATAAAAGTTTTCTAGTAAATATTTCTTTTCTCATTTTCCTGAGACAAGGCAGTTTATCATAGTTTCACATAAAACTAAGAACAGGCAGTCAGAAATAAATGGTAAATCAGGGAACTCTAGACACCCCATTTACATTTGCAGGTCAAGATGACAGTATTTGGTAAATTATGATTTTAAAATACAGACTAGAAGAATGACTAATACTTCAAATGGAAAAATACATCAATATTCTGCCTTTGTTATTCTAATATAATATTTTGGCTCTAATTCTTTGATTCTTCTTTATAGCAAAAGCTAACCATTCCATAGAGTGTAACCAGTGCTTCAGCTTTAACATCTTTAACACCACCTACAGCAAATGCATACCAAACGATCCTAAAAACACTTTGGAAACCCCTAGAATTAATAATATGAACTTAGTATTCAGTAGCAAATAGAACAATGTATACTAACCCAACGTATATTTGTCCTAAGCCAAAGTGGTCTAACTAGAGTTAGTGGTCTACATACAGATCAGTGATACATCATCCTTAGTTGCACTGAGGAAGAACACGGTCATTTTCAAAGTCTTCCTCTGTTTCAAACTGTTCCCTTAGTCTCTCTTCATCAAAAATGGTTGCCTTATTTTTGTTACGTCATGGCATGAGGACATAGTTCAGTCTGTACTGTGACTCATATTCAAGTACCATTTCTTCTGATACACTAGTATCTACATGCATTAAAATTTGCCTGCATCCCACTGATTAACCTTATGATCTTGATAATGAAGAAAAGACTCTCTGGCATATCAGTCTTATGCTGCCATCCTAGCAAAGGGAAACCTGGGTCAGCTATAGGTTTCTCAGTAGAACCTGTGACTCTATCTTCCTTGCATATTACAGTTTGTTTTGTAAGCACAGAAGATTTTCAGTCTAGTCTGGTTCAATAGAGCTAGCTCCTTTGATTGATGGCTCTAGTACACACAATATATTTACCTATTTGCATCCAAATATTTCACAGAAAATCTCCTTTGTTTTGGACTATTATTTCACTTTTGTTTACTAAGTCAACATTTCAGACTTCACAGGATTTACCTGTAATATCTGTCAGAAGGCCAAAACACTTTGGGAGAAGAGAAGCAGGGACCAGTCATAAAACTCTATTGGTCTACTGTTTCCAATAGAGTTCCCTATTTCCTGAGGCCAAGTGTCACAGAATGGCAGCTATCAGTGTCTCTGTTTATGATTATATACTCCAAGGCACAAATAATGAGCAAAGCAAAGATTTATATATCATTGCCCTAATTGGCTGTTGCAAGGACAATATTTTCAAAATCAAATGACAAGGTCTGAACTGTGCTGCTGTGATCAAGGTGGTGATTCTGCCAATACTGACAGGTTAAGGAGGAGGTGTAAATGGACTCCATCAATTTGCTTTGCAACCACCTGCTGGTAAGTGAATCAAATAAAAAGATTAGCTTAAAATATGAAGTACTTCTTGAACATGTATTACCAATACTGCACAGGGAGGAGTCATGCCAGTTTTCTGTTGTCATTTCAATTTTAGTAAATACTGCCTGAAAACAAACCTGTTTTCAGACACTATCTATTGAATTTGTATCAAAATACTAGGAACTTACTTTTAGTTTCATTCATCCCAAGGCATAGTCCTTGATGTACCTGCATTACATAATTAAGCAACAGAGTATTCAGCATCCTAGGACACATTTTAGATTACAAAGTATTTAATACACAACCAGGATTAGATTCTAGCCTTGAAAAAACGTGGCTGTAAATGTACTGAGTATCTTTATTTACCATATTGATATTTAGGTCCCCTACATTCTTGTCTAATTATTTATCTATCCTTGCTGTTATCTTTTGCCCCATATCACAATCTCAGCTTATGTCCTTGAACTGATTTCCTTTCTTAAAGGCTATTATTGTAATCTCTTATTATCCTCTCCTCTTATACTATACCTACTACATTTATTGCCATTCTTACAAAAGATACAAAGCACAAAATATATAGTGCATTGAAACTTCATTTTACTTAAGCTGAGCACTTAATGTCTATTTTAATTGGCCCAAACAAGTTTTTTTTCCAGTTTTTACTTAATGACATAAACCCATTAGGAGCTCACATCAAGAATGTTCCATTTTCTTCAAATTATATTCTAATGAATACAAAATGTTGTATTATTTGCTCAGTGAATATGTCCTGTATCTACTCATAGATAAAAATACATTTCAAGAGGTATGTTATATCACTGGATAAAAGACATGAAATATACTGAAACTTTATTTAAAAAAATACTTTTTAAATGACAAAGATCAAATAATAACATCATATTCTGATAAATGCTTGCCAACTGCCCCCTTTTCTATTAGTAACAGAAGAGCCCAGTATTACTAATAATGAAAAACTCTATTGTCACCAATTACTGACCAACTTTAATACTGATTAAATCATTCTTCTTATGAAAAAAGGCACTTCACTAAAGTAAAACTTGAGGTAATGGAGGATAGCTGTTTGGCAAGCGAAGGAAGAAAGATCTCCCAGAAGTGTCATTAGACAGAGGGCAGCATAATTTTAGCACAAGCATCACCCAGCCAAGATATGAAGAGGAGTTCTATGAATGATAGCAACAACAATATGGAATCATGTTAAGAACAGATATTTTAAAAAATCAGACTTTTAAAGACAATGCACTATGGGTGAGGTACTTCAAAATCCCTTTAAACATGAGAGACATATTAGATTTTCTTTACTTTGCCTTTTCAAACATTTACTGTTTACTCATGCTTGTTATAGTACAATGTACCAAATCTTATGGAAATTATAGATACTGTACCTTAAAAAAGAACACAGTGAGAATGAGGAACTAAAATGAGTGTAACTGAGTAAAAACAACAACTTAAGTGCTAAGTAAGTAGTATATTTCTGTTTTTATTTAATAATGTGTTATAGTCCAACAGTTGACAACCCAAAAGCATAGAGTCAAAAAATTACTTACATGAACTGCTTCCTTATAAAACTTATCAACACGTCTTTAGGCTATTTTTCCAATTGCTTCACATATTATGATCCATCAGCTAACTTTTGCTAAAATTGAAAAAGGCACAAAGGGAGATGTAAGGAACTTTGAAAATGGGAACTTCAAGAGCTAAAGTTCTAAGCTCTGGCTATAGAGAGGCTAAAAAGATAACCCAAGAAAAGGCAGTGACTGCAAAGATTCAAGTGAAGATATAAGGGAAAGTACCTATGTTGGAGAAAGACATTATAAGGGACATTAACAAAGTCTTTTGTGTATGTGTCCAATAACAGTAATTATGCAGATGAACATGTGATGTCAATATCCTGACATGGTGAAAATTCTGAGCGAAGAGTGACTTATTATGGTCCATAAAAAGCACATTAAAACCTCTATTTCTTAAAATCTCATACTAATTTTGAGAGATGTAAGGGGAAAAAAAAAAGGCCCAGGGGGAAAAGGTATCTACATTGTCAATACTGGAAGTTGAGAGATTTGGGCATGTAGCTCAGCAGTGAAGTAGCTTGCCTGGCATGAGGCCCTGGGCTCGCTCAATCCCTAGCACCACCAAAACAAAACAAAACCAACCCCATCCAATATTGGAAGAAGATTTGCCTTTTGACACCAACCTATCAAAATGATAAAGTATTTTTTTAAAATGTAATTAGAGGTCCTAGTTTCATTGAATAATCTACCAAATTATAGTAATTAGCTTTTTTTTTTAAAAAATGTACTTTTTCATCTCCTAGAATCAGTTAACTAAGATGTGCTTGGTTCCTTTGTTACAACTGGGTTTACAATACTAACATTCCTAACCATCACTAGAATACTCAATAATATCATTAGCTCCAACTAACAGTGCAGTACTTATGACTATATTTTAGTATCCACAAAAGCAAAATTCTGAGAAGAGCATGAATCATTATCCCCAGGGTAAAAAAAAATGTTTCTTTGGTCAGAATATGAAACTTAGTACTGAGACCAGCAATTTAGCCTAGGAATTCCTTTTTTAAGTAAAAGGAACAGAATGTTTCTTTTCCTTTTTCACACATTCCAAAACTAGCAGAATTGTCCATCTGTCTGCTTTTACTACTCTCCATATCTGGTGTGTGGTGACAGGAAAACAACCTTTAGTCTAATTATTTCAGTACTGCTCTTTTGTTCTGTCCTGTCAGGATATCATTTTCTCAGGCCAACCTTCACCCTGATCTTTCCCTCCCTATTTGAGCATCTATTACAAAATCATTGTAATAATTGCATAGAGATCATTCTAAAAGTGGATATTTATTTCCATAATGTTAAGTGTTTAAAAAGTTCTCAAGACTCAGGGATTTGAGTACAGATCAGTGGTAGAACATGACTTACTAGTATGAGAAGTTCTGTGTTCAATCCTCAGCACCAAGTAAGAAACCAACCAACCAAGCAACCAACAAAAGTTCTTAGATTCATATTTATATTTCATCTTAAAGATATCTTGTTACTAAACTAAGGAAATATTGATGTTGTAAATGGTTTAATTATAGCTCCTACTTCAAATTTTCCCAATTAAAAAAGTTAAAATAATCAATAATGTTAAGACCTCCTTTAATTATTTATTTTGTTGATACCTCTTACTCCGCTTGAGTACTCAGATGTGGACATTCTCCATGAAATCATCTTTCTCAGTTCTCAAGATTAGAACCTTTAGCATTTTCAACTCTTGTGTGATACCACTTCCACTCGTTGTCATTCTTAAATTCATCATTTTTTCCTCCCACACTATCACTATTGGACCTCACTTAACAAGCTCTGATATGGAAAAAATGACCTATAAAGTATTCAGTAAGAAAATTGCTTTCTATAAGATACTGGTAACTTAGGTGGAGGGGTGGGTGATGGAAAAGAAAGGGTGAGATACACTTTGAATGAATGAAAAGGATTTCTGACAGGTAGTGAATGAGAAGGGCACCACATATTAAATGAGAAGTAAGAACTATGCCAAAAGCCTGAAAAGCAGACGATGTTCATTTTTCCCATTCCCCATTTTATTACCCACAGTGTCACTAGAATTGATGACCTAAAACACATACCTACTTATACCAATACTCAACTCAATCAGTATGGTCAATCTCTTAAAATCTAGAATATGCCTCACATTCAGTCTCAGCAACCATTTTAATTATGTTCTATTTTTTCCCACTAAGCTCAAATTTTAATGGATTTTTTTTGGGTGGGTCGGGGGTAAACAGAATCCATGTTCTTTTTTTTACCTCTATTTCTATTTGCTGCCATTTCAGTCATACTTACCCTTTAAATTCAGTTCTAATGCCTTCTCTAAGGTCCCTTCAGTCTCATTAAATTTGGCTTATCTTTCCAGATGAACTTCAGAGACACTTGGTTAAATTCACTTGGTTAAATGCAAAGCTTGTAGTATTTTGACTGAGTACACTTTATACTAATTTAAAGAAAACTGACATCTTTGCTAGATATTTTCCTAGCCAAGTTAGTATATCCACTTACCTATTTTCAGTGTTCTTTCATAGCTATTTTAAAAAACTATACTTAGTTAACATCTAATGAACTGAACATACTTTGATTTTGACAACTTTTTGTACCTATAAAAGCACCACAAAACACACATTCCATTTCTATTACCCTAGAACATTCCCTCCCTGGTGCCCTTCTCCAATTAATTTCTGTCACCCCCTCCCCAAATAAATTTTTGTTTCTATAATTACATATTAGTCTGCTGACTCTTTAATATAAATTGAGGCACATAATGTACACTCTTTGTGTTTGGTTTCTTTTGCTTGGTATGTTGTTTTTGTTTACTTTCTTTTGTGATGCTGTGACTACATTCATGTCTTTAATCTGTCAGTTTTGTCAACAGTTAGTTCTTTTAACTTTTTTTTTGGTGCTGAGGTTGGAACTCAGGTGCTCACACATGGTAGGATATTCTACAGCCATATTACATCTCCATTCAGGTAATTACTTCTTTTTAATTGCTAAGTAGTATTCCAAAATATACAAGAACTTGTTTATTCAACCTCTAGTTGTCCAAGATATGGGCGGTTTTCAGCTTTGGCTATTAACATTTTTACATTTAAAAGAAATTCTTTTAGGTGAATAAAATACTCTTGATAAATACTTAGGGAGACAAATACTGGGTTGTAAGATGTTCAGAAACAAGTTAACATTCTTTAAAAGAACTGGTTATATCCTGAAAAAAGTCTAATTGCAAGACTGGCCTTAGTGTCTGGAAACTTGAATTTTGGATTTGGGGATGATTTCTTCCCCCACCCCACCCCCAGTCTGGTAAGAGTTGCTCAATGATATATGACAAAAATGTGATTTATGCTAAATACCTGCTTTTGTTTAGGGAGTCTGGAATTTTGGGTTTGTGCCAGGGAGAGGGTGTGATCTGGCCTCAGAAAAATCCCTGGATACTGAATCTCTAATGAGCTTTTCTGCTTTACTTATGTAATATTTCACAGGTGGTTGTCAAATTATTTGCTAGGGGAATTAAGCATGAGTTCACTGGCAAAGGACCCTTGGAAACTTGTGTTTAGTTCCCCTGGATTTTCCTTCACTTACCTTTTGCCTTTGCTGACTGTGCTCTGTATCCTTTTGCTATAGTTATAGTAAGTCATAAAAACATATTTATGAGTCCTCTTAGGAAACCAGCAAACTTAGGAATGTTCTCTAGTTTAAACTAAATGTTATGTTTAACTTTATGAAAATTAGTTCTCCAAAGGGCTTACTGTTTTGCAATCCAACCAGTAATGAGAGTTCCAATTGCTCTGCATCCTCATAAATATTTAGTGGTATCAGTTTTTTTCTTTTAAACTTTAGCTATTCTATTGGTGTCTCACTATGTAATTAGAGTTCATTGGTGTTTTGTTGGTTTTTTGGTGATGGAAACTGAATTGTAGGCACATACTCTACCCTTAGCTACCCTCTCTGCCCTCATTATGGTTATGATTTACATACTGATGACTAATAATTTTGAAATATTTTCAAGTGCTTATAGGTCTTTTGTACATCTTCTGTGAAACATCTGAGTCTTCTCATTATTTTTTATTACCTAGTTCATTTAAAAAATGTTGATTTCAAAGGTTCATTATACATTTTGGACATCAATTATTATAAGTACGAATAATTTCCCTCCATTCTAAGGCATTTCATTTCCTAATACTATCTTCTGATGAGCAAAATGTATTAATTTTGAGTAAATCCTACATATCAAAATTTCTTTTGTTTAGATATTTTATGTCCTATCCAAGAAAATTTTCCTTCTTAGTAGTTTAAAAAGATTTCTTCACATAAGTTCTATTATGACTTAAATTTATTTCTATATAACTGATTTCTTTTATTAATTTGGTGACTGGGTTCTTTTTTTAATATTTATTTTTTAGTTATAGGTGGGCATGATATCTTTATTTTATTTTATGTGGTGCTGAGGATTAAACCCAGTGCCTCAGGTATGCTGGGCAAGCACCCTAACTCTGAGCCCCAGCCCCAGCCCTGGGTTCTTCTTTTGTACCTTGTAATTGATTATTCTTCATAAAAAGGAAAATTGTGCTTTATATATTAATGCTATAATATAAAGAAGCCATACAGAAAATGATTTTTTAACCTTATCAATAAATGTTGAAGATTCTGGTCTGGAAAAAGTACCATAAACTAAATTAGACTGGCAAACTGGGAAGAAATATTTGTAACCTATGTGGCAAAGGGCTAATTTTTGTAATTTACAAATAGCTCAGACAAATTAGCAAGAGTAAAAAGGTTACAAATACACAATTTTCAGGGAAAAAAGCTTAAGTAGACAATAAGCCTAGGAAAATAACAAAGTATACAAATAAAAACAATGTCTGAGTCCCATTTTCTCCCTATCTGATTGAAAAAAACAATTTAAGCTTGATGAAAACCAGTCATTGCAAAGATAGGTCTTTCAGATCATTGGCGAGGATGTAAACTTTTGGAGAGACAATTTGACAATATGATTCAAAAATTAAATACACTTATTCTTAGACTTAGCTGATCTTAGTCCTAGAAATAAAGCCTTATGGGTATATTTGTAAAAATTAATAAAAAATTAGGCTAAAGAATGTTCACTTCTGCAATATTCATGAAAACAAAAAGTAGAAACAACCAAAATATCCACCAACACAAGTAGATATAGGTAAAGTTGTGACTCTCATTACATAGTGGGATACCAATAGAATAGCTAAAGTTTAAAAGAAAAAAACTGATACCACTAAATATTTATGAGGATGTAGAGCAACTGGAACTCTCACTACTGGTTGGATTGCAAAACAGTAAGCCCTTTGGAGAACTAATTTTCATAAAGTTAAACTTTTAAACATTTAGTTTAAACTCAAGAATATTCCTAAGAGAAATGATTGCATAAATGAAAGCAAAGCATTCTGTAGAATAATATAGCTGTTAAAAAAGAATGTACTGACAGAAACACATCTCTAAGACACAGTTAGGAGATGGGGAAAAGCTGTACAACAGTGTGTTAAAAAAAAAAGTTTTAAAAAGACCTTTGGTTCTAAAATACCGGAATAAAGACTTTTGTGTCCTCAATTATTTCTAAACAAGGAGGATGAGAAAAAGAAAAACACCTTTTCTGACGAAGTAAAAAACCTATAATCCTTAAGCCATAATATATGGAGGCAGGATGAGACAGTGGATGAAAAAAAATCACTGAGCAGAGGTTAAGAATACTAAAATTTAAGTGCTTATAGATAAGAAGAATGTAAATTGTCACAAAATTCCAAAAGAGTTAGGACTGGGAGATTCCTAGAATGATTAGAATTCTAGGTCTCTAGAGAGGTGGTAGCACAATGGAATTCCAGGTCTCTAATTCCAGTTGGTATAGTTAAAGACTTCCCAGCCCTGCAGAAATTAGAAATTAATGTGCACAACTTCTGGAAACACTAAACCCAAGAGGCTTTGAACTTTAATAGGCATAGAAGTAGGCACAGGTAAAGTTGTGACTAAAACCAGAGGATTATATGGAAATCCAGTGAGACCTGACCACCGCCCCCGCCCCCTTTATTTTCTTCAGGCTAGCTCTAAAACATAAGGAGCCCACACTGGAGACCAGATTTTCTTCAGAAGGGGATCCCAAACTAACCAACCTAGAGAGAAGGATCATGACAGTTAGGGATTTCAGATGGCATAGTTCACCAATAGACAAGAACTCTGACCCCAAATCAAGAGTTTTTAATCATCTATTACTGCCTTTCAAATATGAATGAAAACTAAGCATCTTAATGCATTTGAAGAAAATTTCCAATATTAAAGCCTGAGACTAAACAAAACACAAGTACTAGCTAAGAGAGAAAGATGATAAAGAGGGAATGTCAAAGAAACTGTAATATTAAATACACTTTAAGAGAAAATACTGCATTCTTAAGAAACCAACAAAAACAAACAGAATAAAATGTAAAAAAAAAATGTAATCCAAGTTTGAAGGTAAAGACAAAGCAATTTTCCAGATGTCAGAATAAAAAGAAAGAGATGAGTAATAGGAGGGAAAGGTAAAAATCAGAAAAAAGTCTAATATCTAATTAGTTTTTATTAGATATTAGACCAGAAAGTCTAATATCTAATTAGTAGTTCTAGAAAGAAGGATTAAAATAGAGTGGGGAAAATTCTTAAAAAAAAAGCTAGAAAACTTCCAGGAATTAAAGATCAAGTGTCCAGAAAGGACTTAACTGAATACACAGCACAATAAATCTTAAAAAAGACGCACATCAAGGTACACTACCATAAAATTTTCAAACACCAGGCATGAAGGGAGAAAAAAAAATCACTTCTAGACAGAAAAAAAGAAATACAAAAATAAAAGATCAGGAACCAGAATGGCACTGAACCATTAAAAAGCAAAACAGGAAGCCTGAAGACACCAAGCAAACAATACTCTAAAAATTTTTAGTAAAAATGACTTTCAACTTAGAATTTTACAAAGTGTCATATAATTATCAGAGTAGAAAATGACATATTAAGGTATGTAAACATCTCAAAAATTTACTTTCCCAGTTATCTCATTACAGAAAGCAACTACAGGAAATGCTCCTGTAAAATGAAGGTATAGGGCACAGGAATCAAAGCTTCTTTACACAGGAAGTAGGTATAAGGAAGTTTCAGGATGCGATCAAAGACAAGTCTAAGGTAACAGCTATAAAACAACCTAGAGAGGAATCATGAAAACTGAGGTACCAGCAAGGATACCTCAGGAAAAAAAACGAACTGGTTTATCTCACAGGTGACAGTTACTGAGAAGATAAAGATGGATTAAAAGCCTATGGGAAGACATTCAAATTGCAATGGTAACTAGGCAAAATTTTAAGATGAGGCAATTATTTAATTGTCAAGTTGTAACAAAAAATATAAGCCTAAGCAGTATTTACTTCATAGCATATGGTCATAATAATGAAAACACAAAATCTAAGCTGGGTGAAACACATACCTGTAGACCCACTACTACTCTGGAGAATCGAAAGTTCCAAGTCAGCCAGGGCAACTTGCCAGAGACTGTTTCAAAATGAAAATTTAAAAGGCTGGGAATGTAGCTCAATGGCATCAATACCCAGCTACAGCAGAAAACAAGCAAACAAAAAAAGAAAAACATAACAAAACCTCCTGCTAAATCTGATTTAACCAATCAATAATGATTAAATATATCAGGATAAGACAAAGGAAGATATAGAAATGAGTTGAAACTGTGAAATAAGAAGCAACTAATGGATAATGTGGACCAACAGAGAGCAGCGTGTCCATTATTTTAAGGTGGTAACACCAGAAGTAGCTGCTAAAGTAGTTGAAAGTGTTTTTCCTGAAGAAAGGCAAGTTAGGGGGGAAGTGCAGTAATGAACTACTGTTTTAATTAAACTTTCGGTCCTGACTTAAAACTACTTGCCTATATTGTTTTTTATTTCAGTCTTACTTGAGATATAATTTAAAATTCAGTTTGATGAATTGTGATAAATGTATACAGTTGCACAAACCATCACAAAAATCAAGTTTATTTTATGTTTTGGTACCAGGGATTGAACCCAGGGATGCTTAACCACTGAACAACATCTCCAGCCCTTGCTATTTTTTATTTTGAGACAGGTTCTCCCTAAGTTGCTTAAGCCCTCGCTAAGTTGCAGAGGCTGGCCTCAGACTTGGACCACTGAATTACAGATGTACACCACTGGTGCCCAGCCACATTTTGAATGATTTTTTCAGGCTTGTTGTTGAGACAGCATCAGGATCTTCTTAAAAATTTCTTCATGTGGATAGCCAATTATTCTAGCACTACTTTTTGAAAAGGCTATTCTTTCTGCCATTTTATTACTTTGCCATTTTATTACTTCGACACCTTTGTCAAAAATTACTAAATACCTTAGATTACTTATGTGTTTTTTATTAGCAAATAAAGTAACAAGTATACAAAGCAAAATGTTCAGTAAGAAAATTATTATGCCATATTTCATTAATATTATAGGGTATGTCAAAATACATTCTGCTGTCATGTATGACTAAAAAAAAAATCGTATGGTAAAAAAAAAAATTATAGGGAAAAGACATATGGGATGTACCAATTGTCCAAAGGAAGAAACAAAATGAAAAAAACAAAACAAAACAAAACATTACTACATTTAGTTCTATTTTTGAGACTCTCAATTTTTTTTCCCATTCACCTATAAAAGTCTATCCTTATACTAATACTGTGCTATTTTGATGATTTGAATTGTACAACAATTCTAAAACATCAGGAACTATAAGTCTTCAGATTTTTTAGTTTAATTTTTTTTATGGCTATATCTTTGACTTTTAGAAACCCACTTGTCAATATCTTTAAAAAAAACAGACAAGATTTTAATAAGATTACACTGATTCTATAGATTGAGTTCATGAGACTGGCCATTCTAGCACTATTCACAAACATGGTACTTAATTTCTATCAGCAATATTTTATAGTTTTCAGTGTACAGGTTTTGCATATCTTGATAAATTTATTTCTAACTATTTCATTTGTAATATTGTGAATGACTCTGTTTTTAATTTTTGAATTGTTCAATGTTAGAATACAGAATTATTATTTTTATCCTATGGTCTTGCTAACTTCACTTATTCTAGTAGGTGTTTTTTTTTGGGGGGGGGGTGTATTTCAATTCTTGAGAATTTTTGATTTATTTACATGCCATCTGTTTAGTTTTACTTCTTCTTTCCATTCTGCATGTTCTTTCTTTTTCTTAATGCACTGTCTAGAAATTTCTAGGATAGGATGTTCATTATAAGGATAAGAACAAACATCCTAGCCTTGATCTTGATCTAAAATGGAAAAGCATAAAACCATTCACCATGAATGGTTAGTTGATTTTTTCAGACATCCATTCTCAGACTGACGAAGTTACCTTCAATTCCTAATTTGCTTAGAGTTTCTACTTATTATGTTGAGTTTCATCAAATACTTTTTCTACCTCTACTGAGATGATCATGTGGTTTTTCAACTTTATCTTACTAGAACAGTATATTTCACTGAATTGATTTTTTAAAATTATATTAGCCTTGCATTACTAGAACAAATTCCACTTGGTCATGATGTATTACCTTTTTGATACTATTCTGCTAAATTGTGTTAATTTATGAGTAATTTTTTTGTGTGTGTATTTTCATGAGGAATACAAGATACTAGCTTTCTTTTCTTGTGATGCCTTTGTTTTGGATTTGGAATCTGGTAATACTAGCCTCATAAACTGAACTGTAATATTCTTCCTTCTGTATTTTCTGAAAATTTGTACTTTTTTTCTTCCTTTAGTGTTTGATGAAATTACTAACTAGCCACTAGGAGCCAAATTTTCTATGTTGGAAGGATTTATGTACTAATTCAATTTATTTTCTCTATATAGTTCTATTTAGATTCTATATTTCCTTTGGAGTCTATGTCAATAATTTGTGTTTTTCAAGGAATTTGTCCATTTCATCTAAGTTGTCAAACTGGTTATTGTAAAGTTGCTCATAATACTCTTTTCTTATTCTTTCAGTACCTAATACATATACAATGATATTCATTATTTCATTCCTACTATTTTTTTTAAACACCAAATTATTTACTTTAGTTATTTTATGTGGTGCTGAGGGTCCAACCCCGTGCCTCCAGCAAGGCAAGGCAACCACTCTACCACTGAGCCCCAGCCCCAGCCCCTCATTCCTACTACTATTAATTTACATCTTTTTCTTTCTCTCCACCCCCTTCCCCTTCTGCGGGTCAATCACAGGGTTTCATGCATACTAGGCAAGTGTTCTACCACTGAATTACATCCCTAGTCCATTTCTCTTTTTTAAAATCATTTTAGCCACAGGTTTATCAATTTCATTAAACTTTTCAAAGAACCAGTGTTTAGTTTTATTGATTTTTCATATTTCCTTGATTTCTGTAATGATCTTTATTATTATTTTTTCCTACTTACTTTAGGTTTACTTTTCTCTCTTTTAGTTTCACAAGGTAGCTTAAATTATTGATTTTAGGCTAGTATAAGCATTTAATGCTTTGTATTTCTTCCTTGGCACTGCTTTAGATACATACCAAATATCCTGATATGTTCCATTTTCATTTTCCTTCGGCTAAAAATATTTTCTACTTTCTCCAGTGAATTCCTTTTGAACTCACATGGTTACTCAGAAATATATAGTTTAATATCTACATTTTAAAATTTTCCTTATTTCTTTCCATTAATGATACTTAACTACTTTGTAGTTACAGAACACTGAGCATTATTTCATATCTTTCATATTTATTAACACGTTTAATTTTTGAGGGCCATTATTCTGCCCGTCCTGATGGATTTCAAACGCACTTAAGAAGAATGTCTATTCTACTGCTGCTAGGTATTCTGATGATGTCAATTATGTTGAATTGGTTGACTGCCTTATTTAAGTCTTCTGTATCATATTTTTTTTGTCTACTTATTCTATTAGCTGTTGAGAAAGGAGTAAAAATGTTGAATAGGCTATTTCCCCTTTCAATTCTATCAGTTTTGTTTTCATGTATTTAATGCCTCTATTAAGTACACTTAGAGTTTTTACATTTTCCTGGTTTGCTATTTCTTTATGATTTTGAAATGTCTCTCTTTATCTTCAGACATACACACAGTATTATTTTGACTACTCCAGTAGTATGATGTTTGCTTTCTGAAGAATGGAACCACCCAACCTCCTCACACTGTCAAAAGTAAAAGATGGAGGCTGGGGTTGTAGCTCAGTGGTGAAGCGCTTGCCTAACACACGTGAGGCACTGGGTTCAATTCTGGCACCATAAATAAATAAATAAGTAAAATAAAGGTATCATGTCCATCTACAACTAAAAGTATTTAAAAAACAAAACAAAACTGGAAGACACATTTATTTTGATGATGAAAGAAAAAGAATATATTAGGGGAATATAATTACAGACTCAGATGATATTTTAAATTAGATATAATAAATAAAAATTAAGAATCTGGCTTAAAAAGTATATGTAAATAAATATATATTCCTACACCTCCTTCACACTTTTTCTCCTAAAATTAGTCAGGTTAATAATATTGATTTCACTTTGGGAAGGAGGTAAGTAGGCAGTCAGGACAAATAAAAATGGATATGGAATGCAAAATTTGCACACCATGATTTTTTATTAGACTATTTTCTCTTATTTAACTGTATTAGCACTGTATACTGATTATTCTGAGCATTATTCATGATATTAATAAGAATGCGGGTCTTTCATTATTTAACCTGTTTAAATTTTCTGATTTGGGATGTCTGTTAATTAATATGTCAAAAAAAATAGCTATTCTTATTTTACTAAGACTGTGTGTGGGAGAAGAGAATATGTCTTTTACAGATTTCCTAATATTAAAATACCATTGTATTTCTAGAGTAAATACCATTTGGTTGTGGGGTGTGTGTGTGTGTTCATACGAAATCTATTAGCTAATATTTAATCTAGACTAACAAATATTTTAAGTGAGACTGGTTTGTGGTTTTCTTTCTGAGTGTATATATGGTCTCTGTCAGCTTCTAAAACAATGCAAGGAGTTTCATAATAACTTTTAATATACTGAACGTTTTAATGAAGACTAATGAGAAAAAGCTAGCTTTAATAGATCTTAAGGCCTTATTTAATAAAGAACAGCATAGTATTGACCCATGCAGATCCAGGAAATAAAACTAAGTTCAGATATGGACTCAAGTTGTTGATACAATTTTGTATAGTGAAAAATCCTACAAATCTCTAATTGGGGTAAAAGGATTATTTAATAGATGGTCCTGGTAGAACTAACTAGTCACATAAAGAAAAAAAATTAAAATTTAAGCTTTAAGATAAACAAAGAAAATTTGTAAATATTCCCAAGTAACACAAAATACTTGAAGAAATGAAAAAAAAAATACCACATTCTTGGCAGAAAGATATACACTCACAAAGATTCAATACTTCTTTATATGACCTATACAGTTGATATAATCCCAATAAAATTCCAGTGTGTTTGTGTTTCATATGTGTAGAATTAAACATGCTGACTATAATGTTAAAAAATCTGCAGGAAACCCAAGAAAAATTAGAGTAAGGGAGTAAGTAGGGGAAGAGAAAGGTCTAGTCCTAACAGATATTAAGACATATCATAAAACTAAAATAAGTACAATGATAAGATACAGCTTATGAAATATCAGCTTAATAAACTACAACAGAAAATTTAAAAAAAGACACATATATGATAAAGATAACTTCAAATCAACAGGAAAAATACCTTTTAGAATAGCTAGACACTTAAAATGTAAGGGTGGGTTTTTAATTTATACATGAAACTAAAGTCTACTTAATATGATAAAACTACATAAAAGCAAATTCATAAAAATTCTATAAGAAAATATGAGATGATTCTTTTCATAATGTATGAAAAAGTCCTTTCTAAGTAACAATGCAGTAAAAAGAAGACTGATAAATGCAACTATACAATAAGAACTCCTGTATGTAAGGGGAAACTATCATAGACAAAACCAGAAGATGAACTAGAAAAATTGTGTGATCCTCATGTTCACTTATGAAGGGAGAAATCTCTACTGAGTAAATAGTAAGGACCTAATTAAAAATGCACAAAATAGGAGCTGGGATTGTGGCTCAGTGTTAGAGTGCCTGCCTAGCATGTGGAGGTATTGGTTTTGATCCTCAGCATCACATAAAAATAAAAAAATAAAGGTTATTGTGTCTACCTACAATTTTTAAAAAAAGCACATGAATTGAGAATTCATAGAAAAAGTAATGTAAATGACCAATTAAAAACTGCACATCTTTTTAAAAAAATTTTTTAAATTGTTGATAGACCTTTATTTTTTGTATTTATACGTACACAGTGCTGATAAGTGAACCCAGTGCCTCATACATGCCAGGCAAGTGCACTACTTCTGAGCCCCAGCCCCAGCCCCCAAAACTGCACACTTTAAAGATGTGGAATGAGAAGAACATCATTACCTTAGGTACATGTATGATTGCACAAATAGTGTGACTCAACATCGTGTACAACCGGAGTAATGAAAAGTTGTGCTCCATTTGTATACAATGAAATGAAATGCACTCTGCTGTCATATAATAACTAGTTAGAACAAATAAAATAAAAAATAATAAATTAAAAAACTGCAAATCTTTATTCATAATCAAAATTCAAATTAAATGATATAGCATGTCACCTACCAGATTTGTAAAATTAGACACACACACACACAGACAACCTGCTAATAAGCAAAGAAAACGATCAGGAAAAGGCTGTGATGAATCATGAAGGTACAATAACCAAGTCCTTATATTTCCTGGAGTTATGAAATAAGAAAAAAATGGAAGAAGGGACATTAAAGACATAAAGAAAAACATTTCAGAGTCGAAGAGACATGTTTAGGATCAAAGGGCCACTAAGAAGAATGCTAAGAAAAAGAAGAATCTATACAGAACAATAAATGAGAAAGAGCCTAAAAATATTCAGGGGATAGGGAATAGGTAAAAAGCAAAGGAACAAATCATCAGACCAACAACACTAATCTCATCAATAACAGAAGTACAAACCTATGCAGTAATGAAAATCTGTTGGAAAATAATTGACCAGGAATTTCACACCCTGGAAACTATCATGTAAAATGAAAAAAAAAAAAAAAAATTAGGTTCTCAAAGCTTTACTTTCCCAGATCCAATTCTAAAGCACTTAATTGAATAATTATTAGTAAATGTGAGTCAAGCAAGGGAAAAATATCACATACTGGCCCAATGGCCAAATAACACAAGTAAATAATTTAGAAAAGGCAACCCTTGAATAGTTTTACATTGATTAATCATAAAAAGTAATAAGCCCAAACTAGAAACCAAAATCTGTGGCCAAACTAGAAAGTGTTCAGGAAAAATAATTCAACAGATTCTAAGCAACAGATGAAAGAACTGAGGAGTTGACAGCACTAAGGATGTGAAGAATCTCACAATAGGAAAAAAAGGAAGACAATTAAAAAGTCAGGAGGAAACAACAAGAAATATATAATAAAATCCTACCTAAAATGAAGAAAACAGCACAATTTTGAGAAATATCTGGAGTATATGAAAAGACAAAACCATGTGACCTGAATGCTAAGAATATTTTTTTGTGATGCTGAACATGGATTCAAAGAATTCTAACCACAACAGTTCACTTGGTTGTAAAGTGAAACAAGTTTTCATAATTATATGGATACTATTAGTTTCAACTATTAAAATTCACCTACTATGGTCAAAATATAAGAGGATTTCAGTATGGGCATGCAACAGAATGTAAATGTTATTGTTACTTGACAATGTAAAAAGGATATACTTCTTGTGGAAGGGTGGGAGAAGACTTGACAGTAAGAAATCAGGAATATTTCTGAAAGCCAATGTGACAGGAAATGAAATTGAATATAAAGTAGAAAAATAACAAAAGTAGAAAAAGTAGAAAGTAGAAAGATAACAAAAGCTAAAGAAACGGAGAATAGAAGGACAGTGACATGTTGATTAAACATGGTAACAAAATTGAGAAAGAGTAGCAGATAATTTCAAAACTAGAATTAGAATGCTCAAATTTACTTTAATAATCCTCAAGTCTAGTGACTACTAATAGAGGCAATTTTCTACTTCTCAAAAGCTATCATTTACTAAAGCATATATTTCAGTTTAATATTGGGGATGATTATTAGATATCTACTTTTGAGAAAAATCTTTAAAGGCACTGAGGAACTTTGGAAATCTTCTAAGATATAACAGTTTTCCAAGTGTTTAGTTTATTTCAAAGCATGGCACCCCAACTTTCATTTTCTTGGTTTCAGTTCCAGAAATATTGGCAGAAAAATTAAAAAGCTGACAGCTGGGTATAAGTACATTACAAGATGACTCTAATTATCCAAAATGTTTCTTTTAAAAGAACAGTTGGGACTAAATATTTCATTGCTAACATTTGGTTTCAACCCTAGCTACATGTATTCTATGGCATACAGAATCCGAACTTTGCAGCTGGTCACTGACTTCCATCAACACCTTAAGAAAGAAGTCTACAGCAAGGCTAACCACATCTAAACTTTGGAAACTGAGCTTTCAAAACTACTGTGGAAACCCAACTGAATACTTATACATAACAAAGCTTTTTGTTTTGTTGCCGAATGTTCCCTATATAAGTATCAGTTTGATTTAATTAAACAAGTGTTTGTGGACATCCCACAATATGTTTTCTGCAGAGGATACAAATAAACAGCACAAAGCTGAATGCAGGAGGTTGAATGTGAAAGTGAGATACTCACAGCTTAATATTCAGCAATCAGCTCTTGTCCTGGAGGGATGGGCATTAATTTATAAAATGTGAATATGATGAAAAAATTTAATAAACACCTTCTCCCTTAAACATGATGGATCAGTTACATGTGAGCCACAAAATGTTAAAAAAAAAAAAAAAAGAGGGGCGTAATTGTGCTATTACAGATTTCCTGAAAAGATCTAAAAAAAAAAAAAAAAAAAGCTGGATAACGGCTGGCAAATCCATAATTTCTCAAAAGCCCATTGTTCTCAATGGAAAATGAGACAATTCACTTCTCCCTTGCCTTCTTTACTGAATTGCTAATCACGTGAAAAAATATTCACTGCGCAGTTACTATATGCCAGGCTTATGCTAGAGGTCTAAGATAAATAAAGTAGCATCCCTCACAATCAAGAGGCCCTCAGGCTCATGAGGAAAATATGTAAATAAGTAAGCATAATTTAACACATGTATTTGTAATAAATAGTGGTGACAGAGGAGGGAGAGATGGACTCTGCCTGTCAGTGTATAGAGGAAGACCTTACGCAGATCACATACAAACTGAAGAGTGTTTGCTGCCAGGTCAACAAGTTACTGGGCAGGAACAGCCATAGCAAAGGGGTCTCTAAGCAGACAGAAGTTCTGAAAGATCTAGGTGGGTCTGAGGTGGTTCGCAGTGGCTAGATTATATGGTGTTATGTGAGAGGAAAGTGCAGAAAATGACTATAAAAAAGTGGACTGATGCCAATTTGTGAGGGGCATTATAGTAAATTAATCAGGATTCACTTCATCCCAAGGTCAGTGTCCCTAACAACTTGTCCTCATGTACTTGAGATCATAAAAGGAAACACTTATTAAAATTCGGGTTCTCAGGCTACAGATCCACTGAATTAGAATTTCTAGGACCCAGGGAATTTGTATTTTAAAAAGTTCTCTAGGTGATTCTCATAAATATCAAGTTTGAGAAGGAGCAATATAGGCCATAAGGAATTAAGAAGCTTTAAGCAGATCAATTTTGTCTTTTAGAGTGATCACTGTAGCACAGTATAGAAGCCATGTTAGTCTCTCCCTGGCTTTCTTTCTTAAAGCTTATTTCTTACAGCACGTACATAAAATTCTGCTAGCTATTTACTTGTCTAATAATTTTGGCAGTAGTGTGAAAAGTATAAAAGAGATAACAAAATGTACAGACTGGTTGGGATACTTCAGTGATATAGGAAAGGACTAAACCAAGGGAGTGATTATGAGAAAAGATAAAAATAAAATCAAGAGACATTTTTAAGAAAGAATACCTAAAATCTGGTGATCAGTTGGATTTGGCAAGTCAAGGAAGACAGAGTCAAGATTAGCAGGATTTTCTAATTTAAGTAAGTAATGATGTTGTTATATTAGGACAGAAAAAGGTCACAAAAAATGTGGGGCTACAGCACAAGAATAGAATGCTTGTCCAGCAAGTGAAAGACCCTGGGTTTGATATTCAGCACTTTGAAAAAAGTAAATAAATAAATAAATAAGGGGCGGGAATGGTGAGATGATTGTGAAAACACTCCAAAACCAAAATTTAAATGTTAAGTATTATTAGCAAGATTACTTTCTAGAGTACTTATTACACTTAACAGATGCAAATTATACTGTATTCTTTTCAATGAGAAAGTAAACTATGAATGTTACAGAAGTTCATTCACTTTAAGCTGACTGAAGTGCCTATTATGAGCACAAGACTGCCCTATATGTAATGGAAATACAGCACATTAAATGAATGAACAAAACCGAGTGAAAATATGCCTAAGACAACCATTATCAGCATTTTTTAAACATTTATTCTTTTTAGTCATAGGTGGACACAATACCTTTATTTAGTTTTTTTTTTTTTTTTTAATGTGGTGCTGAGGATCAAACCCAGTGCCCCACACATGCTAAGTGAGAGCTTTTCCTCTGAGCCACAACCCCGCCCCGCGCGCCCCCCCCATTATCAACATTTTTGATATATTCTTTTAAAGTTCTTTTCTGCTTATATTTTTTGGTTTCTTCCTTTGTATAGCTGTACTCATATAGTGGATATATTTTGGTATCTTCCTTTTTTCGCTTCAAAAACACTTCCTTAAATTATTGTAAATGCTTCATAAACACATTTTCTATGACTACCTAGTTCTATGGAAGATGTAATACAGTTTCTGTGTTAAATACTTAAGCAGTCATAAATTACTGCTTATATAATGATGTAAATAGGATTACTGGGTCAAAAGGTATGCTAATTTTAAAGGCCTAAAAATTGCCCACTTGGTTTCCAAGAGTTGAACCGATATAGGCAATCAATGGAATTAAATGAGCAAGCACATTTCATGGTACTCTTTGATTGTAAGCACTATTAGAAAAATATTCTTGTAATTCAAAAAGTAAAAATATCATATCAATATATTTTAAAATTCTACTTCTTTAATTAGCTGTTGGGGAGAAAACATTTCTTATACAATGGTATTTCCTCATTAGCAAATGAGCCCATCTTCTCAGTTTTTGCTCTTTTGTCTATAAAGAACTGGTACTTCTGAAAGTAGTTATACTTTAAAATTATAGATGAACATCTGTCTGTTGCATTTTTATGGGAATTCTAATCCTGCTTTGCACATCTTTTAATTTGTTCATTTGCATGGGGGTGCAAAAAGAGACTGTCACTGTTTTAACAGGCAAATACAATGAAATTTCCCCTTGTAAGTACTTCCAATTCAGATAAATATCTTTTTAAAATGAGCTAGACATGGTGGCACATGCCTATAATCCCAGCAACTCGGAAGCTAAGGCAGGAGGACCACAAGCTCAAAGCTAGGCTAAGCAATTTAGCAAGGCTCTAAGCAACTTAGTAAGATCCTGTCCCAAAATTAATAATAATAATAATAATAATAATAATAATAGGATGGGGATGTGGCTCAGTGGTTAAGCACCCCTAGGTTCAATGCCTGGAACCAAAATTAAAAAAAAAATATACACACACAAACACACACACACACAACAACAACAAAAACCCCAAAATAACTCCCAACTTTTAAAAACACTAATATAAAGATATTTACTTTTTCATTTGACTCTTTAATCTACCTAAACTTTATTTTGGTATATGAGATAAAGATTCAAGTAACTTCATTTTTCTAAATATCTGACACTCCCCCAAAACATTTTTAAGTCTCCCATTTCTTTTCTTTCTCCTCCATTCCTCCCTCCCTCCCACTCTCCCTTCCTCCCTCTTTATTTCTGTCCCAGGGATTGAACCCTGAAACACTTACCCACTGAACCACATGCTCACACTTTTTTTTTAAATTTTGAGACAGGGTCTCGCTAAATTGCTGAGTATGGCTTTAACTGTGATCCTCCTGTCTCAGCCTCCTGAGTCACTGGGATTATAGGCATGCACCACCATGCCCTTGTCCTCCTGATTTCTTATGATACTTTTCTCATATACAGGGTTTCTGTTTCTAGGATCTCTATTCCCTTTTATCAATTTTTTCTATCAATGCTTATGCCAGTCTCAAACTCTTATTTACTCTAATTTTACATTCTATTTTGATTTTTGACAGGGCTATAGGGTGAGTTTTCTGTCAATGGTCTTGGTTTTTTAGTCAAAAGTTATCTCACTTTCATCTGTTTTAGTCCCTCAAAATTAATAATTATCTTGTTAATTTCTCAAATATTTTTTAAAAAGAGAATTATGTTATATACTTGTAAATTAATGAGAAAAAATGGTATTTTGAATTTCCCATTCAGGGACATGATATTCCTCTCCCTAACCCACAGTGTTCCAATAAAAATTTTTAGGTTTCTTCACAAAGATTCATGAATTCTTCACCACTATAATTTTAAAAATTCTGTTATAAATGATTTTCTATTATATTTGCTATCAATTATTACTATCAAAAGAGAACTACTGATTTTCAAACTTTTTCTTATTCCCTCCAATAATTTCCTGGTTTTTCTAGGAAGGCAATCATATTACGCCAAAAATGGGAACTATATTGTTTTTTTTTTTCAGTATTCCTCTTCTTTATAATTCATATCTTCCTGTATTGATACAAACTGTACCTAGATCACACAAAATGGCAATTCTAAGTAAAATAGGAGCAAAAATAATTCAATAGTATATTGGGTATATTTTATGATTACCAAGTAAAATTTACTAACAATGCAAAAATGGCTTAATATAACCACAAATTAGTTTCTGTTCATGTGTATTTTCTATGATACACAGATGTACACCTCACATAGAAACCCACATCCTCTTAAATACTATAACTATTTTACCTATTGTATATATAACTTTATCATGATTTTTTCTATAATCCTTCCTTCCCCTTTATTGTTTTGGTACTGGATAATGAATCAAGGGGTGCTTTACCCCTGAGCTATATAGATAAGTTGCTGAAGTTGACTTCAAACTTGTGATCTTCCTGCCTCAGCCTCCCAAGTTGATGGAAGTACAGGCCTGTATATTCTTTACTTTTAATTGATTGACACATGGTGACTGTACATATTTGTGGGGTACAGTGTGCCTTTTCAGTGCATGAATATAATGTACAATGGTAACTTACGTGTTTAAGATTGTTAAGTATACATATCTTGGTACAAAAACATTTCTGTATAATACTGTATATAAAATTTTTGTGAGTGACTTAAAAATACTTTATCTTATTTATTTATTTATTTATGGTACTAAGAACTGAACCCAGGGGCACTTAACAACTGAGCCATGTCCCTAGCCCTTTTTTAAATTTTGAGATAGTATCTCACTAAATTGCTTAGGGCCTCACTTGAGGCTGGCTCTGAACTTGTGATCCTCCTGCCTCAGCCTCCTGAGTCACTTTATTATAGGTGTACAGCACCATACCTGGCTGTGAGTGACTGAACAGATTTTTTCAAGGAAAATGTTGATTCTTATATCCACAGACTGTATTTGTGTTGTTCATCATTATATATCAAGGGTCTAGCATACTGCCAAGCATGAGGTATATTGAATAAATAGAATAAAATCAATTACTTATTTTTAAAAATATAAATATACACAGAACGACAATATTTTCTCAGCCCAAATTTCAAAGGCACTTTAGAAAAATCTGCTTCATTCCCCAGATGGAATAGTCTTGAGTCATATTATAACCAAATGGAAATAGAATATTAGAAATCGTAAATATCTCACAACATCTCATCCGGTGACTACTGGACCTTCCATTATTTATGATTCTCTCTCCTGCCTATTCTTAAGTTTATGGATTTGCTAAAAAAAAAAACCCTCAACACTACCAGGCAGAACTTATTATATGAAATCACTGAGTGCAGTGCTGCTAATTCCTTTGTCTAGAGAAACATACTAAAGACAGAAAGTGTAAATAATGTGACAAATCTATAAGTTATTCTCACTTCCTTAGATGATATTCATTCCCTTCATACATATACCCAGTTTATGTCTTATCTAAACTGTGTGGACAAGAACTTCCCTTTGTAAAGAGAAAAGCCACTATGTGCCATTTTTGCTTCCTGATCAAAGACATGGATAGGGGGCCAAGAAGACATGATCTCTCCAAAACGGGGGGAGGGAGGAAGGAAGGTTTGATGTATTAATGAGACTTGCTATGATTCTAGACCAGAACCAGAATACTAACCCGTCTACTAATTATGCGACACTGACCAAACTACTTCTGTTTTAGGAGCCTGAAAATTTGTTAGTGAATGGCTAGTGACTGAAAAGAGATATTTTCAGGGTATTACATTCTCGAAATGAGATTGTGCAAATACAGTCAGTGCATATTTAGGGTCAACTTTCTCCTTGAAAAATCTGTTAAATCACCCATAAAGTAGATGTATAAGGTTTTTGAATACTACTTTGTACACAAATATTTTGTACAAAGACACAATGTATATACAGCAATCTAAAAACAACAAAGTTACATGTGAAGTATATGAAATATATGTATTTAAAAGGGTGTGGGTTTATGCATGAGTGAAGGTGTGTGTATCAAAGGGAATATACATGCACGGATGATAGCTTGTTAGAGGCATATATCTGCAGGCCACCTAGGAGACAAACAAAATGGCTGAGCAAGCCTAAATAGCAATTTCTCTTCCAGGAACAAACTGCTGTTTCTTTGATTGAGCACTTTGGGCTGTGTAACAGAGGTCATGTTGTATGAACATTACATTCTTGGTAACAGAATCACATTCAACACAGTGAGATGTTCATACCTAGGCAACAAGACAAACTGATGGGACAGCAAATTCATGTCTACTTTGAAGCAAAAGCTCACTAGTAGAATGTGATTATAATACTTAAATTATTGTTTTGTCATATGTTTGAATATATGCAGATGATTTCCTGTAAATTAAATGTGATGGGATTCCTATGTACTGATGTGGTACTTCAGTTTCCTAATCTTTGAAATGGAGAGACTACATGAGTTTTCAAGTATTATTATGAGGAGTAAGGGAAATAATCCTTTAATTTAAATACCCATGATATTTCCCCTTCCTCAGATTCATATTAAAGTTTGGGTTTGAGGGGACTCAAAATATACTCAGTAATATATTCAGAAAAATCAAGAAAATTTTCTCACATAGCTTTTTAGGTATAATTCTTTGTGATGACGTTCAAATGCAAGTTATTAATTTCTAACTTCAATGCCTAGGTTAGTCGTAATTCCATAATATGGGAAAAAACTCTTGATAAGTACTAGGGCAGTCCAAAGTCATGTTATTTTTTTATTGTGCATACCACCTCAGAAAGAGGACACAAAATTCTATAGTTTGGTTTTATGGGGGCGGGGAGGAGTGGGGGGGGGGTAGCGTGGTTACCAGACATTGAAGCCAGGGGTGCTTAGCCACTGAGCCAAATGCCCAGCTCCCTCCCTTTTTAATTCAGAGACAGGGTCTTGCTAAGTTGCTGAGGCTGGCTTTGAACTTGTGATCCTCCTGCCCCAGCCTCCCAAGCCACTGGGATTACAGGCATGCACCACTATAGTTTTATTATGCAATAAGATTCTATAGTTTTATTTGGAAATATGCTTAATAAAAATCATTCTTAAAAGCAAATAACAGGGCTGGGGATGTGGCTCAAGCGGTAGCGCGCTCATCTGGCATGTGTGTGGCCCGGGTTCGATCCTCAGCACCACATACCAACAAAGATGTTCTGTCTGCCGATAACAAAAAAAATAAATAAATATTAAAAAAAAAAAAGCAAATAACAATGGGTGCTGGGGTTGTGGCTCAGTGGTAGAGCACTTGCCTGGCATGGGTGAGGCACTAGGTTCGATTTTCAGCACCACATATAAATAAATGAATAAAATCAAGGCCCATCAACAACTTAAAATAAATAAATTACATTGTTATTTGAGATATATATATATATATACATATATATATATATCTCTCTCAAATAACAATGTAAATTTTTGAACAATTATTGCCTAAAACTACTGATGCTTTCTGAAGCAATCTCCATGTAAAGTAATAACAAAAACATTTTACATCGTTTTTAAAAGCCTGTGGGTTTTATAATTATCCTGGATTATGACAGATATATATTATGGGATCATGAACTTGAGAAGAATGAGTTACTGTGAACATCAAGAACATTAGCCAAAGTATTCCCTCTAAAATCTGGAACAATACAGGGGTGCCCTTTTTTACCACTCCTGTTCAACATAGTGCTTGAAACCCTAGCCAGAGAAATTTGTCAACAAACAAATTAAAGGGATATGAACAGGAAAAGAAGAGCTCAAACTATCCCTATTTGCCGATGATTCCATATTTTCAAGACCCCCAAAACTCTACCAGAAAGCTTCAAGAACTCATAAATGAATTTAGCAAAGTAGCAGGTTATAAAATTAACACCCATAATCAATTGCATTCCTACACACCAATCAGGTGAAAGAGAAATCAGGAAAACTATCCCATTCACAATAGCCTCAAAAATAAATAAATAAATAAATAAAATACTTGGGGATCAATCTAACAAAAGAGGTAAAAGACCTCTACAATGAAAACAACAAAACACTAAAGAAAGAAATTGAAGAAGACCTTAGAAAATGAAAAGATCTCCCATGTTCTTAGATAGGCAGAATTAATATTGTCAAAATGGCCATACTACCAAAAGTGCTATACAGATTTAATGCAATTCCTATTAAAATTCCAATGATGTTCCTCATAGAAATAGAAAAGGCAGTTGTAAAATTCATTTGGAAAAATAAGAGGCCTAGAATAGCCAAAGCAATCTTCAGCAAGAAAAATGATAAGAGGAGGCATCACAATGCCAGACTTTAAATTATATTACAGAGATATAGTAACAAAAACAGTATGGTATTGGCACCAAAACGGACATGAATACCAATGGAACAGAAGGCAAAGAGACAAACCCACACAAATACGGTCATCTTATACTCGTCAAAGATGCCATAAACATACACTGGAGAAAAGATAGCCTCTTCAACAAATGGTGCTGGGAAAATTGATAATCCATATGTAGTAGATTAAAACTGAATCCCTAGCTCTCACCCTGCACAAAGCAACTGAAAGTGGATCAAGGACACAGGCATTAGACCAGAGATCCTGCACCTACTAGAATAAAAAGCAGACCCAATTCTCTATCATGTTGGCTCAGGAATGGACTTCTTCCACAGCACTACTAGAGTGCAAGAATTAAATCAAGAATTAACAAATGGGATGAAACTAAAAAGCTTTTTCACAGCAAAGGAAACAAGAACATAAAGAGAGAGCCTTTAGAATGAGAAAAAAATATTTGCCACCAACAACTCAGATATAGCACTAATCTCCAGGATATACAAAGAACTCAAAAACTTAACACCAAAAAAACAAATAACCCAATCAATAAATGGGCAAAGGAACTGAAAAGACACCTCACAGAAGAAATATGAATGGTCAACAAATATATGAAAAAATGTTCAACATCTCTAGCCATTAGAGAAATGCAAATTAAAACTACATTGAGTTTCTATCTCACTCTAGTCAGAATGGCAATTATCAAGAATACAAGTGAAATGTGTGGGAAAAGGTTGTGTGGGAAAAGGTTCACTGATACATTGCTGGTAGGACTGACTGAAAATTGATGCAACCACTATACTGGAAAGCAGTATGGAGATTCCTTAGAAAACCTGGAATGGAACCACCATCCCACTCCTCACTTTATACCAAAGGATGTGAAAAGTGCATAGTACACTGACAAAGCCACATCAATATTTATAGAAGCTCAATTCACAATAGCTATGCTATGGAACCAACCTAGGTGCTCTTCAACAGATGAAGGGATAAAGAAAAAGTGGTATGTATGTACAATAGACTATTATTCAGTCATAAAGAACAATGAAACTATAGCATTTGCCAGCAAATGGATGGAACTGGAGACTTTTATGCTAAGGGTAATAAGCCAATCCCCCAAAACCAAAGTCTGAATGTTCTGATATGTGGATGTTAACACACAGTAAGGAGGGTGAGAGCAGCAGAAGTTCATTGTATTAGACAAAGGGGAATGAAGGGAAGGGAGGGAGGATGGAAATAGAAAAGACAGTAGAATGAACTAGATATAACTTTTCTATGTTCACACATGGATTCACAACCAGTGAAATGCCACATCATGTACAACTATAAGAATAAGATCTATGGGCTGGGATTGTGGTTCAGTGATAGAGTGCTTGCTTAGCATGTGTGAGGCACTGGGTTTGATTTTCAGTGCTGCATATAAATTAATGAATAAAATAAAGGTCCATCAACTTAACACCAAAAAACTAAACAACTAAAAAAAAAAAGTGTGTGTGTGTATGTGTATGTGTGTATATATATATATATATATATATATATATGTGTGTATATTTTATAGCACATATAAAAGTTACACTCCATAATTGTATAATATGTCAAAATACATTGTACTGTCATGTATACCTAAAAAAAAAAAAAAAAAAAAAAACATCAAAAGAACACTAGCCAAAACTGCTAAAAAGTGTAAGGTAAGAAGACATACATATACACACATACATGATAGTCATATATATTCATATATGTAATAAACGTGTTTACCATAAACTTAAATATGAGCGAATAGTCTCATTTACATAAAGTACCAACAACAGAACTGAAACCAGGTAACAATGCCATAGAAACTTGTATCAGTGGCACCAGTAAGCTATTTTAGTTATCAAAGGCAAAAACTTAAAGGCTATACTCAAGTTAATAATCAAAACTCATGGCTGCATTGCTTATTTTCACATTAATGAAGTGTAAAATTTGTATGCAGTCCAGTCAATATGCACTGTATAACAACCAAAATTATATACACCTTAAAGTAAAAACCTTTAATATTGACTTTACAGCTAGTGGAATAAATAAATACAAGCAGCTTTTAAAAAGAACATGAGAACTGTATAAAGCAACATCATACACCTACTGTGCAACAGTATGACATGAATATTGTCTTTAGTGCCCAAAGAAAGGAAAAGAAAACACCTAGTAGCACAAAACAAGAACTGCTCCAGTGGTAGAGTATTATTAAGATATATGCTGGGGATTCTGAGAGTTCAAGAGTAGACAGAGAAAAATCAAACCATAGGAAGCTCAGAATAGATGTGAAAAATGCACACTCCTTTACTTAATACCTTCCATTAATTTTTCATTACTATCAAGTTAAATCTCCTAATGATAATTTTTCTAAGTATTACGTATGAAATCCAATTCAGATTCCCAGAGCTAAAATGAATTTTAAAAGTTTTAAGAGAACTGTGTAAAGAGCCAGGCACAGTGATGCACGCCTACAACTCAGGAGATCAAAAGGCTAGTCTCAAACTTAGTGAGACCCTGTCTCAAGAAAGAAAAAGGGCTGGGGGCTGAGGTTGTAGCTCAGTGGTAGAATGCTTATCTAGCATACATGAGGCCCTGGGTTCAATCCTCAGCACCACATAAAAATACATAAATAAAAATAAAGATATTATGTCCATCTACAGCTAAAAACAAAATATTAAAAAGAAAGAAAGAACGAGCGAGCGAGCAAGCAAGCGAGCTGGGGACATAGCTCAGTGATAAAGCACCCATGGGTTCAATCCCCAGTACCAAAACAAACAAACCAATAACTACAAACATACTCACACACAAAACCCTGAAGAACTGACTGACTACTCTAAACCTGTCAGAAGGCAACCTTATTATTCATTATCTAGATACTGGATCCATTATTAAATTCTCAAAATAAATAGAATTAAATTTACTATATAATGTGAAAGCTCCAAAATAAATTGTTGAATATGACATAATTCTTACTGTCAAGGAGTTTAAAAATATTTATTGAGTACTACATACCAGACACTGTCCTAAATGCTTTCATGTATTATTCAGACATCATTACAATATTATAATGTAGTTAGTTATTATTCTTTTCTTTTACAAATGAGAAAATATGCATCATGCAGATAATAATTAACCCAGACAGGTTAAATAACCTGCACAAAGTTATGAAACTAGTAATCTCAATAGTCTGGCTCCAGAGCACATGCTCTTAACCATTGATATACATTTAGGAGAAGGAAAAGAAACTTTAAAAAGCCTACTGAGTGTACTTTGTGGATTATGTAAGACTTCAAATACTCTTTCCTGTTATCTGACTACTTGCCCCTAAAATTTTGGTTGGGGGAAAAATATATTTGTAAGAGTGTACTAACTTATGTATCTGATACTTACACTCAACAAGCGAAGAGCATAATACATGTAGCTGTATGTTTGTAGCTATACATTAGATCTATCCAAAATGATTTTGAGGAAATCTGGGGTCCTGTTAATATAAACCAAGAAAGCTAGGAGTTGGTCATCTCTAATGAAGAAAAAAACAACTAACCAATTTCCACACTATAAAATACTAATACTGTAAATCACTGAGTCTTACTACCATTGTTATTATCAAAACAAGTATAAATACTGCTTTAAAAAGTAACGTTCAACTTTTACAACTAGTACATAGTTACAAAAAGGAATACAAACATTACTTTCATAAATACTTTAAGATGTGCCTATGAGGGTCTTAAGTACAAATAATCATTAGATTTTTAGAAAACCTTCATAAGGAAAATAACTTTAAAATGATATTGCTATTAATAAGCATAAAAATAACAAGTGTCAAAATATAATTATTTTCTTTTTCTGTTGTCATGTATGGTTTCATTTCAGATTAAAGTTTATAAGTAGTGCCCAATTTCAATATTTTTCCCATTAATGCTGATTTTACATTTGATGATATATTCTATAAATCTATATTCATAGATTAGATGATTGAGAAGCAACAACAACAAAAAACTACAGCACGTAGGTGGTGGCACATGCTTATAATCCAAGCAGCTAGAGAGGCTGTGGCAGGAGTATCACAAGTTCAAGGCCAGTATCAGTAACTTAGCAAGGCCCCAAGCAAATTGGAGAGACCCTGTCTCAAACTATAAATAAAAAGGGTTGAATGAAGTAGCTCCGATTCAATCCCCAGTAACAAAAACAAACAAACAAACAAAACAAAAACAAACTCCAAAGTTTTTGAGCTTGCCAGCTAGTTCACTTCCTAAGAGGGAAAAAATACAATTCACTTTTAGGCTAATGGCAGTCAGTTGTTTTGAAATACAATAGTACTTTCAGGTCTAGAACTGTAATAAGTCCATCATGAAAAGTACTTAGAAAAGCAAGATCTCTCAAAGAAAAATAAGCCATAAAAATCTGCTTAGCTTGCTGAAAAATGAATACATAACTCAAAATAACTCATTACCTGAGCAGCTTGCTGGTTAAAAAATATTCAAAGGTCGAAAGTAATTTAAACAATAATAAAAACAACAAATCAACAGCATAAACATCAATGCTTTTTGATCAAAGACAATGACTTTTGTCATCTTTACATACATTTTTCTGAGGACAGACCTAGAGAAAGAGTTTACTATGCCTCTGGAATTATGTTTCTAAAATTGCAACACGTTCTCTGAAAACTGTGTGGTACAATAGATTACCAAGGGAATTATGGACATATTTTCCTAGAAGTCTTTAACAAGGAAGATGTCCAGTGGCTATTAAGGGTGCTATGACAGGTCTGCTGACCTTCATAACCCTGGCAGCTAGTGTGGAGGGAGTGATGACCTACTCTCAATGTTGTCAGTCATTTGACTGTTCCCAGTGCCAGTAAGCAAAATGACTATACCTGCAGAAGAACGTTAGGTTTTCCAAAGTCACTAATAGTTTCAAAAAGAGAGAAAAAAGCTTTCATTCTATTTTTTTTCCATTATCAGCTTTGTCTGACATAGAATTTCACACAAAATCTTTAAAATATGCAAAAATGTACAAATAGGCAGACAAAAAAAATTTAGCTTCTGAAAATACAATAAACTGATATAGACTATCTTCCCTCCAGAGAGTGGCTTGCTTATTCTCTGAAATCAGAAACAGACTTTACATACTAGAAGTCTCATAGAGTTTAGAAATTGTAAAAAACCTTAGAAATTTTGTAGGTGAGGAATAAGCCCTGCAAGGTCAAGATCTAAGACCAAATAGCTAGTAAATAACCTAATACAGAATCCACACTGTCTGATATCTGATACAATGTTCTTTTCAACATAACACACAGCCTCTCCTTCACTTATAAATCTTAGTTTAAAAAGTTACCAAATATCAAAAGAAACATGCAACTAGTAAACAACTTATAGAAAAGCATTCCTTATATACTTCAAATTTATACTCATAAATAATCAACTAAGACTAGTATGCAGCAATATATCTTTCACTACCTTTTTTTTTACAATTTTTAAAAAGTATATAGCTACTGATAGAAATATAAGGAAAGTATTTTGAATTCTATTATAAATTTATTAAAAAGTGCTTATATTCAGGTACCATGCTAGGAGCTGAGAATATAAGAATGAACACAACATTCAAACATCTATGTATAATACCCCCTTTATAAAATTGCCCTACATTTCTGCAGTACTTGATAAGACACCATTGTATCTTTCTAACTCCTGGTGAGTTAGGAAAGAGTTATGATCACAGCACAATGATTCTATCCTATACAGCTTTTTTTTTTCATGTCACAATGCTGACTTCTTTGTTTTTTGCTAAATATATTCTACACACACAAAGTAGCAGTCTGGGATTGGAATTTCGTCTCAAGTATTTAGACATGAGCTGGCTAATAATAATAAAAACAGCTTCACTTAGAGAAATATTAAGTTTGAGGAAAAAGATAGCTCCAAGCCAGATGGGCGTGGTGGCACATGTCTATAATCCCAGAGGCTGGGAGGCTGAGGCAAGAGGATCACAAGTTCAAAGCCAGGCTCAGCAATTTAGCAAGGCCCTAAGCAACTCAGTGACACCTTGTCTCTAAATAGAATACAAAATAGGTCTGGGATGTGGCTCAATGGTTGAATGCTCAATGGTTCTATCCTTGGTCAAAAAAAAAAAAAAAAGGCTAGCTCTAAGCCACCACTTTATTACAAACTCTTCATTGGAGTATTTTAACTTTAAACTCCCTAAACTATACAGGTGGGGAGGGGAAGAAAAACACTTAAAAATTCCTTAATTAGGATCAACTGTTTCACATAATAAAGGTTTAAATGTGAATAAGGAATATAGCTATAAAACATTTTTTTAGTTGATGGACCTTAATTTAATTATATGTGGTACAGAGAATCAAATCCAGTACCTCACACATGCTAGGCAAGTGCTCTACCACAGAGCTACAGCCCCAGCCCCGAATGACCATTTTGATTGATGGAAGCCTCCAGTCTTCAAATTGGAACCTTATACTTCACTGTATGTTGTCTATTTCTCTTTTACATCCTAATACTTCAGTATCTCCTACCCATGGTTTTAAATTTTTATTTCAGTATTTTTCCAAAAAGGTGTTAATAAAATTCACTTTTCACATAAATTTAAAGGGAAACTCAGGCAAGTAATTTTAATTTATAGAGAAATAATATTGATAACAAAGAACTTCAGCAAGGCAAAAATACATTCTACATGAAATTGCTCTCAATATTACTAAATAAATAAAGGCTAAAATCACGATATAAAACTAAGAATAGCTTGAAAATAGAAAAAAAATTTCAGCAATTTTGCTGATATCTTTCAACTGCTAATCTGACAATGGGAACCCTTTTGGTGTCTATCTTCTGGAACTGGCTCTAATCAGAAGACCATTTTTTCCTATATTTCCTTATTGCTCGGAAATGACTTAATAATGGTATCCAAATTTTAAGGCTTGGTAAACAGAGATTTCACCAGTCTCTGGGTCTTTTTTTATGAATCACTTTAATCTGTGTCCTTCTTTTGAATGATCAAGTATGATTTTACTTATCTTTGGAGGTGGTATAAGGTCATCAATTTAGATTCTCCTCTCCCCCATTATATACATATATCAACGGCTTGGTACTTGCTATCCTGTCATGTTCAAATTTCCAGGTTTAATTACTTCCTAAGCAAGATGACCAACACCAGGGTGTCTGGCAATAGAATAGGGTTCTAAGAAAATGAAACCAAAAGCCAAGTGGTTTTTGCTCCCTAGTCACACCTGCAGTGTTAGCAGTTAGCAAGGTGAAAAACAGAACTTATTACATAAACTATCTTTTTTTATCCCAGTTAAATCCTATTTATGATATTTCACATCTCCTAAAGGGAAAAGAAATGAACACTTACTAAGTACCTGATCCAGGTCAAGAACTAACTTGATCTTATTTAATTCATCAATGATAACATTATTGAGTAGCAATTACCCCCATTATACAGATTAGGAAATCCTGCCAGTAAGTTTAAGGACCAGATTTTGAACTAAGGCATATCAGATTTCAAAGCTAATATTGTTAGTACTCAGAAATTTAAGGCTAGATCTTTGAGAACCAAGTGGAACATTTTAGTATAATCCCTTTATGTTACAAATGAGGATGAAGCCTGAAAAGGATGAGATTTGCCAAAGACACAATGTGAAATGGGGATCTGAATTTAAATGTCCCAATTTCCTGTGCAGTACTTTGTCTAATAACACTTCTTGTGTTTGGCTGTGTGTATCTGTGCCTGGGATAGAGTGTCACTCTTGATATAATTTATAACATCTCAAATGTTTCCAAATGAAATTCATGTGTGTGGCAATTTGAAGCTATACATTTTAGTGACTAAAAATATTAAATGTATTTGGTAAGAATAAATATGTAATTGATGCTTATGAATTATCACATATTGTAGAGAGAAATCTTGTCTCCAAAATATTTATTTATTTATTTAATCAAAAGCCTATAATGTACTGACATGATTGGCTATAAAAATACAGCCACATATAAGATAGAAAGGAGTCCCTGTCATGGAATTTACAGCTTAGTGAAGGATACAGACAAATAAATGGGCAATTACAATGCAGTGAGGTCAATGATATGACAGTGAGAGTATAAGACGCCATGGGAACAGGAAGCAGGGACACTTAACCCAGGCTGGATTTTTCAGAGTAGATGTGAAAGATGAGTAGAAGTCAGATAGATAGTTAAGGAAGGAGAACTGAGTGCACAAATATTTCAGGAAATTTGTACATGACTAACATGTACATGACAAACATTTGTACACGAAAACATGCAAAGGCCAGGGGCGCCATGGGAGTAGCAAGGTAAAAGGAAACTAGAGAGAGAAGCAAGAACCAAATCATATATAGGTCCTTGAATAACAGGGCTTTACAATCTATTACAATTACCAGAACTTTAAAACAAACAAAACAGATGTCTGGACTTCTTTTCAGACCAATTAAATCAGAATTTCTAGGGATGACCTGGTTCTAGTATTTTTTTTTTAAAGTTCCCAAGATGATTCTAATGTATAGCTAGGATTGGAAAGCACTCTTAAACTATAAAGGGAATTACATATGCATATTTATTACTTCAAAACAGAAAAGGTGATCTTAAGTAATTATACCTCTCTGGGTCCTAGTTTCTCCAGTTCTCAAAATGAGCTGGAGCTGACTAGAGGTAGTATACCAGAATGAAAGGATTAAGAAAATATTACTTTTATCAATGATTCTGTCACCTGCTAATTGTCCGACCTCAGATTAGAATATCATTTCCTAGGGATAGTAATACCCATCTATGGGATTGTTATATAGCTCAAGAGAAAAAACTGTTTTACAGTATTTGACAATTGTTCTAATAAAATATAAGCCACAATATCCAAAGACTTATGATTCTAAAATAGAATAAATTTTAAGATCATAGTTTCACTGGAGATGAAATCTTTTATGAAGCTTAAGAAACACATTTCATTTGAAGAATTGTCCCTACTTTGGAATTTATAGAAAAATAAAATGGAGAACTGATCCTTTTAATGCTACTCTAGTTGCTAAAAAGATCAAGTGGGACTAAGTTAGCTCTCTTCAAATAAACAGATCAACAAAGCAAATGCCCTTTACATGATAACCTCAATTGTTTAAAAATATTTAGTAAAGGGCACAATGAGGAATAAGCTGCAAAGTAAACTTTTCAAGCAAAAAAAAGTTATTATGCTCTACTTTATATCACATAAGTTTTTTATTTCTAAATGTAGGTGTTTTTTATTTTATTATTATTTTTTTAAAGGAATACTGATTTGGGATGGAGAGGAGTTTATCCTGACAGGAAGGAAGCTCTGCCTCCAGGACTGTTCCATGCATAGAGCCAGGCAGAGTCACTGCTCTTCTATTACATATCATGAGAATATACACTCTCACAGAGTATATTTTCAGTTTACATACACTATTTGTATTTAACCGCACTTCTTTAATGCTATATCCAATTAGCCTAATTAAAAAAAAAAAAACTTTAGATAAATAAAATCACTGTTGTGCATTTATATGTGTTTCATTTTAAATTCTTTAATTACTACTGGTAGGACTGCCTTTCAATTCATACTTAATCGATTATAAAATGTTAACATTCATTATTTTCTTATTTCCATCATGTTGTTATTACTATTTTGTCATGCTACCATTCTTTCAATCACCAATTTTGTAATTTTAATGGAAAAACATTCTGTTTTGAAAACTGCACAAGTAACTTGGGTAAAGTTATTTATTTCCCCCCAAACACTGTCCCAAACCATAAGTTTAAAAAACAAAAACAAAAAACACTGAACACACATTTGTGCACTAGGAGACACACACACACACACACACACACACACACACGGCTCTCTAGATAATTTTGACTGATGATACTGCAGAACAGTTAATCTGATAATTATAATTTTCCAGAACATGTGATGTTTAGATGGTGATCTATGCTACCAACCAGAATTCAATGCTTCAGTTAAAATTTTTTTAAAATTTACATATACAGTCATGCTAACAAAATCTTACACTGTAGTTCTTTGAGGGTCCATTAGTAAACACACAAAGTGTTTTGATTAACAAAACTAATTTAGCAACATGGTATCTTAAGTATTTTCCAGGACCTTCCTTAGAATACGCAGTCTGACACAAAAACGAATTCTGTACAGTGTAAACAAATACCCAGAGAATATAGTTTCTAAGCACGAAAACATACGATCAACACTGTCGAAAGTGGTTCAGAAGTCGCAGTAAAAAAATCACCCGATTACCTTAAATTTACCTACCCAAGTTTTCTAGGGTTTTTCCCACCCGGCCTCCACAAACTATGATACAAAAACATCGTCCCACAAATCCATGCCCTGCATGTGCACAAAGGCGCAGTGGTGGAATGAGGAAGCTTCACGAAGATGAAATCACAACTCTAATTCATTAAAGAACATGCAGACTTGTTCTACAAAGCCCCCTTTTGTTGTGCTCCCCTTACCCTTTATATAACTATGTAAACAGTTCCCTAATTACTGACATCTAAGAAAATAGCTTTCGATTCCTATTCCCAAGTCTAGTAACATGGTTGGCCACCACCACCACTATTCCTCTAGCATCCTAAAATAAATCCCTCAAGCTGCGGTCAAAACACACTGGCTGAACGTCTGGTGTTTACATAGCCCAATCCTGGGCGCTACCCTATCTTTCTGAGCCACTTAGGAGCTATGAAACAGGCATCACATAAAAGACTTAGTAAAGACACAAGTCACATGAGACAATGTCTCAGGTCTATGAATGAAAGATCTAAACGTTTGACTGTCTGGTTAAAAGGAAAAAACAACCTCGAAAGGAAGGGTGGGAGGGGAACTGTGAGGTGGGGGGGAGAGGTTTTCCTTCCATACCCCTACCGGGCGATTTAAACCCAGTAAGAGAGAATGCAGGGTCGCCGGGCTGGGCGGCCAGAGTACTCGGGCGTGACAGCCCCTCTGAAGAGCTCAGAGTTCCCTCACGCCGCGGTGCTCGCGGGAGCCCTGCCACCCGCGGGCCGGGTGGGCGTGCGGGGCACTCGAGACCCAGCCACTGTGGCCGGGGCGGCGGCCCTGGGTGCACTTCCTCTGCCTCCAGCCGCCCCATCCCCAAAAATGGGAGAGGAAGGAAACCAGGAGCGAGGCGGCGGCCGGAGGGAGAAAGGAGAGGCAGCGGTGAGCCCTAGCCTCTGCAGCTGGGAGAGGCCAGGGGCAGGCGAGGCGTACGAGGCAGAGGGAGCGGCGATCGCAGGCGAACTCTGCCGCGGGCCAACGCTGGCAGACAACCGGCCGTAGCCCCCGCCCAACACAGCGGGCGCGCCCAGGAGTCCCCGGCACTCACCCGGTCCCCTTCCCCACCGCGCCACTCCCAGCCAGTCCGCGCTGTACTCACGCTCGGGGCTCCTCCAGGTTCCGCGGCTCTAACCGCATCGGGTCCCAGCCCCGCAGGCGGCGGCGACGGCGGCGTCGGCGGCGGCAGCGGCGCCGAGGGAGAGGAGAGCGGGCGGCACGGCCCCCGCCTCCCGGCCCCTCTCCCCCGCCGCTCCGGAGCTGCCCGGCCGGGCCCGAGCCCTGCCTCGCCGGCGGCCCCAGCCCCAGCCCCAGCGGCCGCGGTAGCAGCAGCCCGAGACCTCAGCGGCGGCACCGGAACTGCCGCTTTCTCCTTCTTGCTCGCTATTCTCGCTAGCCCCCGCCACACGCCCCCGCCCCCGTCTCCTTTCTCAGTCGCCCCTGTTTTTTTTTTTCCTTTTGTTTCCAGAATAAACTTTATTGGTTTCTTTTTCCGCTCACATCGTGTAAACAAACAACGAACTCTTCCCCACCCCCTCGACTCCCCCCCTCGGGCAGAAGAGGGTTAGAGCTAAGGAGGGGCCGAGCCTGCAATGCCCCGGAAGTAGATGTGCAACAGAACGGAAGTGAAATTGAGGCGAGGAGGCGGGGGAAGTGGGCAAAGCGTCCAACAGCGTGCTACTGCGCCTGCGCTATGCTTTTCCGCCCGGAGTGGGGGTGTCAGTGGGGCTGGGTTTTTGGCGTGTATCTGTTGATACTTGGTCTTCTGCAGTAGTGAGGGTGTTGTGTCATCCTAGGACAGCGTATGTGTCATATATTTATTTCTACAAGAGACGGGCAGGCTATGGTAGAGGTATAGAAAGGATTATTGGGAGCGAGTACGTTTATTCACTTTTATGCCCATAGAGGAAAGATTAGTTGGGGGAAAACGAAGAGACCGCGGTGACTAACCTCCGCTGTCAGTGGCTAACCAAAAGTGACTGTCGATTCTGTAAAGAAGGCTTATTACAGAGTTGCTGCGCGTCCTTCTACCAACATTAGTTTAGGTTGTAGCCTATCCCGAAGGTAGAACGCACTGCCACAGGCCTCTGCAAACCTTTGACTCGCTTTGGGAAGACTCTACTGTGCCCCCCGCTCTTTTTTTCTCCTAATTTGAGTTAATTTTTAGGATTCTCGTCTTGACTATTCAGAAAAATTTTTGTTTGTTTGTTTTCCACGTACAGTCAACAAGCTTCAGAAAAGCTATGTTGGCTATAGACTAGATTCTGGGTGTTTGGTGTCTCGGTGTTGCGTACCATAGCATTCTTTTTGTGTGAGAGTACAGTAATGGAATCTTTTGAGGTTACTGCTAAGGCTCCTGTTCTCTGAGTTTTCTCCCTCTAGTGGTCTTTTATTGTATTTGAAAAGGGGTAGAAGTGGTGATCAGAAGTCTGAGATAAAAGTTCTCCCGCGTCTCGTCCCCCTTGAATTTTTAAGGCCATAGGATTTGGAAGTGTCCCGCTCTAGAGATGTTACAGTCTACTCAGCATCCGAAGCAAAACGACCAATACCAGTCTTCTTGAACACGACATGTCTGTAACCCAGTCTTATATGAGACCCAATCCTCTGTGTGGTCATAGTTTCACTTGAGTGTATTTCTGTATTTCCTGTTTTTTCTTTCTTCCTAAGCACTGGTTTTCATCTCACACTCTAGGGTTTTATGTTTCTTGATATTTTTCTTGACCTAGTGTTTTTAGTAGTTTCAGAACATTGTGTTATTCAGGAGCAGAGAATTAAAAACAACATTGAATTGATAGTCAAGATAAATCTTAGGATCTTAAGGTAGTGTTTTCAAGCACAAAGTTCTAGGAAATATTAATAGCTAGTGCTTGGTGGGGAAAATTCGCGCCAAAGAAATTTTTCTTTCTAAACTTTATTTTTAATAAGTAAGATGATGCTGATTATATGATTTTTGCTATAAAATCATGTCTTAAAAGCAGAAAGTGCCATATCTGGTACTTGAATGTATGACATTTTTTTTTTTATCATATAGTGACGTAGTCATCTTAGTTTCTGTAAATGCACTCTTATGTATTTACACCATGACAAAATTGCCTAAAGATTTCTTGGAATGCATACCTGTTGTGAAGTAATGACTGACAGATTGTATATATGTTATTTACTGTTGTTTTGCAGTTGAAATGATTGGATGATACGTTAGGGGAGCAGGTAAAGAAAATTCAAGAAAGAAATGCCCTCGAAGAAGAAAAATTTACACACCTGTATATGGATTCCAGTGAGCCTTCCCCACATGCCCATGCAAGACCAGTGCCTTCCTCCGGACTAGGAGTAAACACGGGATAGAATGCATCCTCTTAAAAAGTACATGAAAGTATTTATTGGTGTGGGAATAGCATTTATTACTTAATTCACAGTCTATGCCTTTAGCTTCTTTAGTGATCGTTGATCTTACATGTTTCATCATATTTTAAGAAATGTTTGCAATTTTTTCCTCGTTTTCTTTTTTTGTGGTGCTGAGGATGAAACTCAAGGCCTTATGTGTGCTAGGCAAGCACTCTACCACTGAGCCACATTCTCTATCCTTCTTTTGAAATCAACTTTGTCTCATGTTAAATAGCCACTCCAGCTTTCTTTTGATTTGTTTGCATTTTATATCTTCTCCTATCTTTTTTTGTGTATTTAAAATGGATTACCTGGAGATAGCATATATTGTCTTTTTTAAAAGAACCTCCAATCTCTGCCTTTTAATTGCTGTATTTAGATGATTTGCATTTACTGTAATTATTGGTATAGGATTTAGGCTTACTATTTGTGATTTGATTTCTATTTGTCCCCTATGTTTTTGTTTTAATGTTCCTACTTTTCTGCCTTCTTTCGAAATAGCTGAACATTTTTAAACACTTTAAACACTTTATATATTGTCTTTTGGGGAGATAGACATATTTCTCCTTCTCCTCTTTCTTCTTCTCCTTCTCCTTCTGTAGTTGCTTCATGGGTTCTACTATACATAAATGTTCAAAGTGTACTTGTATTAATATTATACAATTTCAAATAAAATGTCAAAAGAATGCTTGCAACCATATATGCTTTCCATTGTCTCTTACCACTCCTTTGCTATACTCTTTCTATTATCGTTTCTCTTTAATCTAAAGAACTTTAGCATTGACAAATTTTATTAGTTTTCATTTTTCTAAGAACATTTTAATTTTACTGTAATTCCTGAGATAGTTTAGCTGATTATAGAAGACTGGGTAGCAGGGATTTTTTTTTTTCTTTTCTATCTCAGTACTTTAACGCTTTTCCCTCATCATCTTCAGGACCTGTCTGTGGTCATTCAAATAGGATGCAATTCGTTTTGGTTTTGTTTTTTTCTATATTAATTCAAGATTTAAATTTTTTTTGATTTTCAGTGATTTGGTTATATTCCTAGTTGTTATTTTCTATGATTTATTCTGTTTGGATTTGTTGAGTTTCTGAGCTTATAAATTTATGTAATTCAACGAATTTGGAAAGTTTTTAACAATTATTTTTTCAAATATTTTTTTCTTCCCCAATTTTCTTCAGGAATCTAATGACAAAACATTAGATGTTTTGATATTGTCCTACATGGCTTTAAAGCACTGTTAATTTTTTTCAACTTTCTCCTCTTTATTGTTCCTCATATCTGTCTCTACTGGATATTTTGTGTTAATCTATCTTCTAAGTCACTTACTTCTGACTCTTGATATCTGTTTTGCTACTGAACCCACCAAGGTATCTTTAAAATATTAGTTATTTTTCAATTCTTCATTTTTAAGTTAGATTTTTAACTAGGGTTTTTTGTTTGTTTGTTTGTTTTTGTTTTGTTTTGTTTTAATGATGATGTTGGGTGTTTTGTTCTTTTTTTGTGTGTGTGTGTACTGGAAACATGTATTTTCCATTCATTTGAGGTTTGTTAGACTTTACCTTAGAGACCACAGTTAGTAGCTGTTATAGTCTTTCTCTGAAAATGTCAACAATTGGGGCATCTCAGTATTGGCAAGTGTTGATTGTGGGTTTTTTTTTTTTGTTGTTGTTTGTTTTTGTTTTTTTAGAACTGAGCACATTTTCTTGTTCTTTTAATGTGTCAAGTAACTTTGGATTATAAAATTTGAATGTAATGTTGATTTCATTCTGGGTCCTCTTGTGGTCTGGATAATGCTAAAGTTTTGTTTGTTTGTTTTAGTAGGCAATCAACATGATTGAGTGAATCTTGTGATCTCATTTCAGTTTTCAATGCCTTTTCTATTCTGCTTTGGGCCTGCCCTGTGCATGTGTTACTTAGAGGGTAGTCTGATACTAGAGCTGTAATTTACATTTTAGTTCAAGTCTCAAAATCTTTGCTATATTTCTTCTGATTTGTTCAACATTTACAAACTCTGGGTGAGCTCCAGACTTGTGAAGGTTTCCATACAGAATTAGGGGATTCCCCCTTTACAGATCTTTCCTCTGGAAGTTCTCCATACCTTAGAGGCCCTTTTTCCTGGTTCTATTTTTCCAGAAAGATGTGTTTCCATTGTAGTTTTTGCCCCTACCTGCCATGCTGCTACTCTGCTGCACAGTTCCGTGAGTAGGGCCTTTCCTGGGGGGAAAAACCATGAGATTAAAAAAATAAAATATAGACAAAATTGGAATTACTGGTTGTACCTCCAAAGTTTTGACTACCTTCTGTGAACCATTCATTTATGTTTAATTTTCAGAGTCCTCACATAATTGCTGTTTTATTTATCCAGAGCTGTAGAGGAAGAATTAGGCTATTACACCATGTAGGAGGTGAATTATTTTAAAAATAGTTTATTTGTAATTTTTTAGTATGTGTCATACCACTAGATGTAGGAGAGCAATGTTGTTTTCCTATCAGTTAGGTGCCAGATGTATAACAGGGGCTCAATATTTGTTGAATGAATGAATGAAGTATTACATCAACTTTGCATTCTAGCATCAAATTCAGTGGGAAAAACATGTTGATATATGTACTAATTGTTAAAAATGGAACAGATCTATAATACAGATGGAAGTGTGGCACCAGAAGTCACCTGTAGTCATGTGTTGAAAATAAAATCTGCATTTCCCAACCATTAAGTGTCGAGTTCCCAGCGACTTAAACACTCAAAACTGCCCACCCAGGAATGCCACTTGTTGTGTTCCATGCGACAAAAACCCTCAGGGGTCACTCCAGGGGAACTGGGCTGTGCAAAAAAACGACACAAGAGACAGAAATACCTTTTTCTTTGGGGGTGCTGTGACGGGTCCTCTGACCTTAAGGGTCTGCAGAAAGAGAGAGAGCGCATTGACCCCTTTTATTGAAGAGAAGGCATTCAAATGAGGCAAGGGGTCAGGTTTTAAGGGGCTGAGTCTAGCTTCATGATGTCTGCTCTCAGCAGGTTGACTGACATCTAGGAAGGCCACACCCAAGGGCAGAGTAAGAGAAGAGGACACACAAAGGACATTTACATGGAACATTCTATCCCAAACAGGGCAAGGGGTAATATCACAAAGGAACAGGTGAGCGTAGCTTGATCTCTGGGGATGTAGGAAGGCATGCCCATGCATGAAGATACATTTGGTTGCATTATTTCTACCCTCAAGATCGGGCCTACCGTCTTCAGCAACTTAAGAGTAGCCAGATCATTGGAGTGTGGGGGGGATGACCAGCAGAGGTTCAACCAATCAGGAAAGGAAAAATGCTGGTCACGTGACAAGGTGGCCTCCCACAATTAAGTGCCTGAATATCAAAGAATGTGCAAGTTCATATAATTTCTTAAAAGTATGACCAAATTTAATACATTTTATTCTGGAGTGAAGAAATGGGTCATTTGCAAATAGTTTTTCTTTAACATAAGGTAGAATAAATTCCACAAGTAAAATTTATGAGTTTATTTGAGCTATCTAGTGAACTATTTATTTTCATGAATTCCTGTTTTCTGATTATCTGATTTACAAATGTCTTTTGTGTGCTGAGATTTTTATATGTTGCAGATATTTTTTATAGAGTGAAACTCTTAAGGAAAGAATAACCAGTTTTATTGTATTAAAAAAATAACATTTCCAAGAAAGCAAATTTTGACCTTGACCACAAAAGAGATTAATTTTCTTATGCTCAGTAGCAATGGTTGAAATTAATCCTGTAGTGTACTAATGCCCCAGTATAGCCCAAGGATTTGCATGCTGTAATTAAAATATTTCTAAGAAATAGCAAGACTTTTGTGTTTGAATCCTCTCATAGTTAATCAGCCAATTTTGTAAGTAGGGTAGGATAATGAGATTTGCAAGGAAAGGATATTTCAATGTGAGGTAATATAAAAATTTGAACTTAGCCAAGTGATTTTTAATGTACCCCCAAACAGAAGGACCTGAATATCAAAGAATGTGCAAGTTCATTTTTTCTTCTTTACTTTGGTAATTCAGTAGTATGAGTATACATTTCAGCAATATCTTTCCTGATATTTAGTATTACATGATAATAAGATAGAAACACTTTTGTTATTTAAGTATTGTTTTGACAAATGTACTTGTATAAAATCTTCACTCAAATGTTACTTTATTCTTTTTAAAATAATAAACATTTATTATAAAACAATACAAATATTTAAAGGGGGAAAAAGACTTCCTAAAATGTAAAAGGTAGTTATCATTACTTAGGCACAATCTTCCTAGTCTTTTTTCCCCCAATATACATACAGAAAATTTATTTTGTTATTTTTACAAAAAATAAATACTCTAAACAATGTAGAGACTGGAAAACAGTTAATAAAGTAATAAAAGGAGCAGGAATCTCTGCCTTCATAAAGCTTACTTTTTTTTTTTTTAAGGAAACATAATAAAGAAGCACATAGTATGTTAGGATCCTGGGAAGCTGGGGAGTGCTGATTATTAAAAGGATGGTCGGGGAAATCCATATTGAAGTATGAGTAAAGATTTGAAAGAAGTGTGGGAGTAAGCTAAGAGAATATTGGGATTAGTGTGGGGAGAAGAGTATGCTAGAATGATCATGTAAATCAACCTATAGCAACATGGCTAGAGCTCAAAGAGATAATGATGAGGGGAAAAAGCTGTTGAAGTAAAATGTAAATATAACAACACATTTTAAAAATAATTTTAAAGTAACAACAATAAATAAAATAATTTCTTGTTTCTGGGTATAAGTAGGAAAAGTATATAAATGTAGGAAAAACTTTGAACTTCTCATTACCTTTTGTAACTATTGATAATGTCAGAATTTTCAATTTTTACCAATGTGTTGAATTAAAAAACTAATCTTCTTTATCAATTTATTTTCCTTAAATTACTAGTGAGTTTCCTTTTTTGTTATTTTTGTTTTTAAAAATTTTAAGAGTTAAGGCTGGCTCAGCAGTCAAGCACTCGCCTAGTGCATGTGGGGCCCTGGGTTCGATCCTCAGAAACCACATATAAAAAATAAATAAAATAAAGGTATTGTGTCCATCTACAACTAAAAAATATTTTTTTAAAAAAAGAGTTAACACATGCACAACTACAAAGAATATAATTGTAGAGTATACAAAAACAACAACAATCATCAGTTCCCCCTCCCATCATATTTTTGGAGCCAAGCACATTAATGTTTTTTGTTATTCCAGGTACTAGTATAGTACTATTTTGTAATTTCTTGATTTAACTCTTTTATATAGACAGGTACGTACCCTTGCTTCTCCTCATTAATATAATCTCAGTATAATAAAACAGTTTTCAGTTAAGGATCAATATTTATATGACTACATTAATATTTTTAACCACAGAGCCAAGTAGTGCACACTTTTATTTATTGAAAAGCTTTTAATTTTTCTCAAAATAATGGCATAATTTATCACATGTATAATTTTTCTGTGTATCTGTTTTTTTTAAATTTGTTCAATTCTGTCATATTCCTTATACTAGTTTTCTTCCCCCAAATGCTCATAAGTAGTAGATAACCTATTAATTCTACTTCTTTTTTTTTTTTTTTCAGAGACCATATCCTGAAGTCTTTCATTCCTCCTGCTCCAGACTAGAATGATTTCTTTCTGTTCTCCTGCTGTTTGTCATCCGGACTTCCTTTTGCTATTTTCCTATGTAGAATCCTTGTTTCCCGGATCCTATCCTTTTCTCTTTCTTGATTGCTTCCTTATTTCAAAGGAATATTCTTTGAGTAGCTTCTTGAGAAAAAGTGAGTATGAAGTAAATTCCAGTTTGCAACTAAGGCTTTAAACAACTGGAATCCAATAAAAATGTTTTTGGGTATTCCACAGCTCAAAGAATTTACTCTTCCTTCGAGAGGATAGTGCTTTTATGAGATATTATTCCCATGAATAAGTTATTAATCAATTGACACTGAATTAATCAAAAGGCAGATTATCCTATCTGAACCTTGCCTAATCAGATGAGCCATTCAAGAGAGGATGAAACATTAAAGATTAAAGATTCTCTACTGCTAGCCTTAGGATGAAGCAAATTGTTTTGTCATGAGAGGAGGGGGCCAGATGGCAAGACTCTGAATATAACCACTAGTTGCCAAGAGCAGTCTTGGGCTTGGGCTGAAGGCTAGCAAGAAAACAAAGACCTCAGTCATACAACCTCAGACAACCAACTTCCATTAACAATCCCAATGAATTTGGAAAAGGGCTTGGAACTCCAAATGACACCATACACCCAACTGACACCTTGATTGTAGCTCTGTAATAGTTTGAGCAAGGAATCTAGCCACTCTGTGCTCAGACTTCTAATCCATGGAAGGTATGTGATAATAAATGGGTGCCTAAAATACTGATTATCTGTTATGCAACAATAGAAAAAGAGTGAACCTGTTGGGTATAGAATTCTATGAGGAAAATAATTTTCTGTATGAATTTTAGAGGCATTATTCCATCAGCTTTTAGCTTCCTATGTTGCTAATATGAAATTAGAAGCCATTCCGGTGCCTGTAATTTTGAGCCATTTGTGAGTAAATTTCATAACATATCCCTTTACCTTTAAATATTGAAATGTGTCTTTCCTAAAAACAAATATATTCATTTATATAACAGCACAATCATGAAAGTCTAAAAATTTCACATCATTACAGTATTTTCATTCTCAAACATTAAAAAATTCCACAAATTTTTTTATATAATTTCTTTTATAACTTTTTCTTTTTTGGTAGTTCTGAGAATTGAGCCCAGGACCTTATATATATGAGGAAAGTTCTATCACTGAGCTACAAACCCAGCCCTCTTTATAACATTTTCAAAATGATAAACCAAGATCCAATCCAGGGTTATACATTGCATTTTGTTTTTAATTTGGAACAGTTCCTCAGACCTTTTCCTTTTTTTTTTTTTTTTCTAAATCTTTCATGACATTGACATTTTGAAAACTATAAGCCATTTGTTTTGTAGACCATGTCTCAGTTTGGGGTTGTCTGATATTTCTGATATATTCCTAATTTTTTCTCACATCTCAGACTCTGTATATATACTGTAGCAGTAACTACATAAATGCTGTTTTCTTTCAATACATCACACCAGAAGGCACATAGTACCAGTTTGTTTCACTATTTGTGATATTAACTTTGATCACTTAACTTAGGTGATATCTACCAAAGTTCTCTACTGAAAGTTATTTTCCTTTTCACAATTAATAATTGGTATATGGAGAAAATCTTAATTATGTGATTGTTCTGTTCCTAAATTGTTTTCACCTGAAATATTAGGATTCTCTGATGATTTTTGCCTAAATCAATTGTCCCCTTTTAAAGACTTTAATCAATTGCTTCATTTGCTGATTTTCTCTGGAAGCACCTAGGATCTCTATTTTATATATACCAGAATTTTACAATTTTACAATTGGAATTTAATGATAGTGGTATATTGAATTTTCAACTTTATTACTAGGTTTTTAACTTTATAGAGCTTTTTTGTCTTGTTTTCTAATTGTTACTTTGAAAAAACACACACAACATTCTGTTCTTATATGCTATGGCTTCCCTTTTCTTACCAAGAAGTCTAACAAAATATCTGGATATTTTCCTTTATTCATTTTCTCTTATCTGAGCTGAGTCTTCCCACCACACCTCATTTTTTGGTTTGTTTCAGTATATTATTATTAGTTAGTTTTTCATCACTGTGACAAAATACCTGAGGAAAAACAACTTAAAAGAGGAAAGACTTTGGCATATGGTTTCAGTCCATGGCCAGCTGGTTGCATTGTTTCTGGTGAGGTAGTATGTCATAAAAAAGGAGCATGGTAGAGTGAAGCTGCTTATCTCAGGACAATCAAGAAGAGAGAAAGGAAGAAGTCAGAGACAAAGATTTGTCCTTCCAAGGTATTCCCCCAGTGAACTACTTTCTCCAACCACGTTCCATTTCCTTCACTTTTCATCACCTCCCAATAGTCCATTTAATTATGAAACCATAAGTGGATTAATCCAATGATGATCCCAGGACCTTCATGATCCAATCACTCTCCAAAAGTCTTACCTGTGCACATTGCTGCACTAAGGACCAGGTCTTCAAGATATGAGCCTTTGGGGGAACATTCCAGGTCCAAATTATAACACGCATTTTGTGTTAGAAGATTTCCTCAAATGTTTGGTTACCCAAACTGTCTATTTATATTGGATGTTTTTTTTTTTTTCTTTTCTATACTGGCAATTGCACCTAGAGCCTTGTGCGTGCTAACCATGTGATCTGTTGTTGAGCTCCATCCTCAGCCCCCATTTATATTTTAGAATGAGGCCCTAAAAAAGATGAATAGTATTATTTGACTAGTAGGCTGCATTGCACTGTGATGAGTTATTAGGATTCCTACAACTAGGGTACCTGGTTTATCCATATTTTGAACCTGGAAGAGGTTCAGTGAAGTGAATCAATGTCTTCTCTTTGGTTTTCATCTTAACTTATAGCATCCTCTTCTTTTCTGTTATTATCTCTCTGTTTTTAATCTTTCAGAAATTTGTTGATCTCTTTTCCTAATTGGTATTCTTAATTTTTCTCCTTTTCTTTCCAAGAGTCAATTTATCCAAGAGCCCAATTATTGCAATTTTTGGGTGGTACCTTGGAGGGAGAGAAATTGAACTATGGTCAGTATAACATCTATTCCTGGATACTTTTTCCTCCACATTTTTAAATTGGTGCATTATAGTCATACATAATGGTAGAATTTGCTGTTACATATTAGCACATGCACACAATATAACAATATAATTTTACCAATATCCCTCCCCAGCACTTCCTTCCTCCATCCCTTCCCTCCTCCCACTCCCTGGTCTCTTTCCTCTATTCTACTGTTCTCCCTTTGCTTTTCATGTGGATCACTGCCCCCTCCACCTTCCTTTTCCTTTTTCCTGTCTAACTTCCACATATGAGAGAAAACATATGACCCTTGACCTCCTGAATTTGGCTTGTGTGAGAAAAAAGACAGAGTTCCTGCCGGGTGAGAGGGGACCCAATGGGAGTTGCCCTGTTTCTGGCTATTTTTAACATATTTATTCTTTTTAAAGAAATTTAAAATTGGTTTTCTATGTTTTATCATCTCACCTAATCATCTGTTATGGTTTGAATCTTGAATATCCCCCAGAAGTCCATGACAAAGCCTTGCTTGCCAGCCTGTGATGCTATTGGGAGGTGGTAGGACCATTAGGAGGTGGAGAATAGTGGAAGTAAGTTAGACCATTGCGGGATGACCTTGAAGGGGATATTGGAACCCTGGCCCCTTTCTTCTTTCTTTATTTCCTGGCTGCCATGAGGTGAGTAACCTCCTCTTCTACTTGCTCCAGCTAGGATGTATTATGCTTCCATAGGGCCAAAGCAACAAGGCCAAGCAACCATGGACTGAACCTTTGAAACCATGATCCAAAATAAACCTTTCCTCCTTAACCATGATCCAAAATAAACCTTTCCTCCTTTAAGTTGTTTACCTTAGGTATATTGTCACAGCAGCAGAAAGCTGAGAAGCACAATACTATTCTCATGGGAATTTATTTGGAATTGGATTATATCTATAAGTTAATTTGTGGAGAAATGACATCTTTATAATACTGATTTTTCCATTCTAGGAATTCTCCATTTATGTCAAATATTATTTGATATTTCAGTAAATTACTACCAGGTTCTTCATATACAGAAGGTATGTTTCTTGTAATCTTATTGGTAGATATTTCATAATTTTGATTGCTATTTGGAACAGATCCCTACTCTGTTTTCTCCATTGTATTTTCTAAGTATAGAAAATAAGCTACCAATTAGTATATTTGTCTGTATCTTATCAGCTTGATGAACTCCTGCAAGTTCTGAAAAATGAAGTCATTTCTTCCAGAAAATTTTTATAAATGTAATTTGCAAATGTGTGTATTTTACAATAAATTGTAATGTTTAAGCCATTTTTCTAAGCTTGATGCATTTTGTTAGTAAATATAATTTATTTTGTTGTGTAATTAACCCATGAGATTTATTCTTTTTATCCAAATAAACATTATATATTAGAAGTTGTTGATGAAGATCAATTCACACACTTTAAGAAGTATTCCCTAATAAAAAAATTTGAAAAATTCTATTTTAAAATATTCAATACCTATCATAGTACTGGGTACCTGGTAGTAGTTCAATAATTATTTATTAAATGAATGTATTCAGCCCTCCCAGCTGTTTTATTTATTTATTTATTTTTTGCACTGTCTTAATTCTCTAAACCCAGACATATGGGGAACATTTTCTAAAAACTCTCCAATGTGAATATTTCATAATATCCCTGGAAACCCATATTAGTGTTTAACAAATCTCAATGTCAGGAAACTTCCTTACCCTAAGGCTATTTTGCTGTAGTTTAAGTCATTTCCTTTTATTCTTTCCTTAGTACTTCTAGAGAGCAGGTTACCATTCCTGTGTACAAACATGAGAAGAGCACTACAAGAGACTCAAAATTTAGTTAAAGGTTTGCTTAAAAATTTCTTTTCTTCTTTCTCTACCAAGATTCTATAAAATGAGGTTAATTAATTATGGCACCCAGAGGAAAAATAGGTTTATTTATTTCAGAAGATTAGAAAAACATGTCTCATAATTTTAGAGAAAGTTGATACTTAAGGATAAAGATGTTTATCTCACTCTCCTCAGTATTCTTTATACAAATGTTTTCCAAACTTGTCCAATCTTTAAATACAACTAAGGAACTTAATAAAAAAAAAAAAACTTTAGTCCTCACCTCAAGTGAATTGAATTGAAATTCTAGGTGGTGCTTGGAACAAACTTGCAATAAAATTAAACAACAACAACAACAAAAACCCCATAACTATAATTTTTCAGGTGAATGGCTATGTTCACTGATCATATACTAATGTCAGAATCTCATCTAAATAACATAAATATTGGTTACATTGAGCCATAGAGTATATTATTTTATTTTTATACACCCTTTGTGTTTTTGTTAAAATTACTCCATATTTTGTTTCATTTTAAGTGTATCTGTTACTAATTCTTCCCACACTCAGTCAACTATATACACAGCAACATCTGTCAGATGATTTATCTCTTACACTGTTTTTCCCCAGAGTCCTCCTTTCTCCTCCAGTTTGAAATGTTTTAGTTTAATCAACTTAGTTGCACAGTAGTTGCACTGATATTTAACTTTATGGGTATCCTATATCAAATCCCCTGCTTCTTGGATTTCTTGTCTTTTTCTTTTTCTTATCATCTCATTTTAATGAAGCTCATCTCTAGAACATCCAAAGAGAGGATGAGACATAAATTTTTGAGAACTTCCATGTCTGAAAGTATTTTTCTTTAGCATGCAATATGATTAGTAGTGCTTTAGTCTAGTAATGCTGCAACAAAAATTATACCAGGGGACTTAAAGAACAGAAATTTATTTCTCATGGTTCTGGAGGCTTGAAGTCTAAGGTCAAGGTGCCAATCACCAGGGTGTCTAGTGAAGGTCCACTTCCTGGATTGTAGACTGCTGCTTTCTTGCTGTGACCTCACATGACTAGGGGGAAAATGAGGAGACTGAGTGGGTTAGGGTCTCAACATATTAATTTGGAGAGGAAGACAACCCAATCCATAGGAAATAATTTACCTGATAACAGAATTAAGATAGAAATTGTATTCTCTGAGAATTTTGAGAACATTGCCTCTTTTTCTTTCTTTTCCCCTGGATGTGATGTTGTTGAGAAATCCTGTGCCATTCTTATCCTTGTTCTTTGCACATGACTCGTTTGTCCATTCTGGAAGCTTTTAGAATTTTCTCTTTATTCCTGGTATGCATGTGCTTTGGTCTGGATAATTTTTCATACATCTTGGTAGTAGCAAATTCTTTTATGAAGTTGAAGATTTGTGTCCTTTGGTACTGGGAAAAATTTCCTTTACTTATTTCCCCTTTTTATTTTCTTTGTTCTCTTTTCCTGAAATTTCAATTAGTTGGGAGTTTTAGCTTCTGAATTAAAACTCTATTTTTCTTTCTATTTTTCTCATATTAATCATCTATGACTTTTTGGGTAACTTTTTAAACTTTACCTTTTAATATGTCTATTGAATTTTTGTTTGGATGGTTATACTTTGATCATATTTATAATTTCCTAGGGCTATATTTATCTCATCCACAAACTCTTTGATGCTTCCATCAAAAAGTGGAGCCTAATAATCTTCCTCTTATGTATGGGCAGGATTTAGTGACTTGTATCTAATGAATAAGGGAAAAAAAGAGGAAGTAATGGTATGACTTTGGATAGCAGGTTATAAAGAACACTGTGGCTTTCTGACTGCTTTTTCTCTGGGTTATTTGCTCTGGGGAAGCCAGTTGCCATGTTGTGATACTATACAACTATTTTTATAGAGAGGTCTGTGTGTTGAGAAACTGAGGTATCCTGCCAATAGCCATGTAATAAACCATCTTAAAGAGAATCATCCGAATGTTTAGAAAACTGAAACTTAGCTAACAGCTTGACTGTAGTTTCATGAGAGACCCTGAGCCAGAACCACTTAGCTAAGTTGCTCCCAGCCAGATTCTTGACTCAGAAATTGTGTGAGATCATAAATGCTAAAAGTTGGAACTTTGGGGGAGTTTGTTTTACAGTAACAGATAGCTAACACATCGTACTATTGAGTATTCCTTTTTAAATTCAACTTTATTTTTAACTATACATACTAATATAAAATTATACATATTTATGGATGCCATGTAATTTTCTGATACATGTATACATTGTATAATGTTGTAAACACATTTTCTCAAACATTATTTCTTTTTGGTAAAAATATTTGAAATCCCTTTGTCTAGCTTTTTGAAATATACTTTTATCTGTATCCATCCTACTTAGCACCCATTGATCAAGCTTTTTCCATACCTCCTCTCATGCCCCCTACCCAGTTCATAATAGTCATCATTCTAAGCTTAACTATGAGATCAACTCTTTTAGATTCTGCATGTGAGTGAGATCATGTGGTACTTGTCTTTTGCACCTGGCTTATTACTTCTGCTTCCATCTATGTTGTTTCAAATGTCAGGATTTTATTCCTTTCATGGTTGAATGGTATTTTGTGGTACAAATGTACCACATTTTCTTTATCCATTCATCAGTTGATGGACCCAGTGTTCCTTTTTATAGTATTGTGTTCTTGTTTCATAGATGACCTACCTTCTTTTATTTCTTTGGGTGTAAATAGTCTTTATTTTTAAAAGATTTCTTTTGCTCACTGAATTAATTCCTTAGACTAACTGACATAATACCTTTATTTTATTTGTTTATTTTTATGTGGTGCTGAGGATCAAACTCAGTGTCTCATACATGCTAGGCAAGCACTCTACCACTGAGCCACAACCCCAGCCCTCCTTAGACTGAGTGCTGAGTTCCTTCCTTCCTTCCTTCCTTCCTTCCTTCCTTCCTTCCTTCCTTCCTTCCTTCCTTCCATCCTTCCTTCCTAGTTAGTTGACAAAAAGTCAAAGATAGAGAAGAGCATACAGATTCTGGAAGTGAGGTGGGAGGATAGGACACAAATGAATGGCAAATGCCTGTTACAGGAGTCAAGAAAGATAAAGTAGGAAGAAAAGAGAAATATCTCATAATAGAAAGATAGCTATTAATATATTCTAGAGATTGGTTGATTTGGCTCACTCATAAATCAAGGGAAGCATTAAGTATATAAAGTCTTTCTACCTGATTTAATCAACTATTATCAGCACTCAAGTTCATTAATTCACACCAACTTTGGCAAAGACTTCCTTTTCTGTACTAGAAATTGAATTCAGGGGTACTCTACCACTGAGCTACATCCCTCTCCCTATTTATTTATTTAATTTTATTTTGAGACAGGAGGGTCTCTCTTAGTTGCCCAGGCTGGCCTTGAACTAGGAATCTTCTTGACTTATCCTCTGGAGTCACCGAGACTATAAGTGTGCACCATCACATCTGAATCTAAAGATTTCTAATAGAGTATACATTAGAAGTACTCAGTGATAGCCAGGCACTGTGGTGCAAGTTTATAATCCTAGTGTCTTGGGAACCTGAGGCAGGAGAATCTCAAGTTTGAGGTCATCCTCAGCAAGTTAGTGAGGCCTGAAGTAACTTAATGAGACCATGTCTCAAAAACAACAACAAAAAAAAGGCAGGAGTGTGTGGTACTGGGGATGTAGCTCAGTGATAGAGCACCCCTGGGTTCAGTCCCTGCAAAAAAAAAAAAAAAGAAGAAGTAATCAATGGTAGTTCTATATGGTTTTACTTGAATTTTCCTGTTCCTAATGCTGTATGATGAGTAAAACAAGATGTTACAAGACCATGTTAAGAAAACCTACGTATTTTTGTACAATAAATGGACTTAGCGTTGAATTAATCTAATAGTAGTTTTCAAAGTTAAAGGTCAGTAGAATCTTTGTGGACCCCATCATGAATTATCTATAACCTTGAGTAAATTTTTTAAAATTTAGGAGGCACTTTTATAAAATATGAATACTTATTAAGCCCATCTCAAAGTATAACAATTTAATGAGGAAAGGTGCTTAGAATAGTGTCTGGCATAGTGATCCTCTTCTTCCTTCCTCTTCTCCTTCTCCTTCTCTTCTACCTTTTATTTCTTCTTATTATCAATGTATTGCATGAACCTTGAGTCTATCTTGGAGATCTTGAATCTACTTATTTTTGTCTTGTTGTTTTTGGTACTAGGGATTGAGTCCAGGGGACCTTGACCACTGACCTACATCTCCAGTACTATTTATTTATTTACATTTTGAGAGAGGGTCTTACTAAGTTGCTGAGGCTGACCTCAAACTTGGATCCTCCTGCCTCAGTCTCACTAGGCTCTAGGGTTACAGGCCTGTCCTACAGTGTCTGGTTTTCTACTTTGGATTGTTGGACAATTTCATAAGACTCATATGTATTCTAGTGAATTAAGTTATGAGATATTGACACCCACATTTGTAAGGCATAATCAGATCTGTCACTTGGAGACTTGATTTCCTGTAACACACTTAACTCACACAATAAAGTCTTATAGAAAGCCTAGTATGTGAAAAAAATGTGTCAAAATATGACATATTGTTCATAATCTAGAGGAAGAGGCAGTCAATTAGAACATTGAACTTCCCACTGTTATAGGCATTCTCAATTGGTTGTAGAAACTTGAAAGGGGAGTTCAGATATAGTTAGGATGGTCACTGAAAGGCTTGGTGAAAGCAAAAGCTTTTGAAAAGAATAGACTCTGTGGTGTGTGTGGGGGGTGTGGGGGGACTGGGCCATGATTGCTCATGTAAAGAATCACATCTACCACCTGTAGAGGTATGACCAGCAAGTAGCTGAGTATATAATCTAAGAACTTACTATGCATCGAAGTTATAACTTTGAAAACATGTGAGTGTTCAAAGACCAAAATATAGTTCTTGTGTGTATAAGAGTAGCAAATTAAATCTGCACTTGGTATCTGAGAATTGTCAAATCAGCAGAGAAGAAATACTCTCATAGCCCTTTGTTAAACTCTAAGTATTTCTTTAATAATCTGCCAATGTTTATTGAATGAAGAAGTAAATAAATAATAAAACTTGAGATGTGTTCAGGAGTCACAAGTTTTATTTCTCTTTCCCAAATATTACTATCTCTCTATTCCCTGTGGTGCTTCAATATTTATGTGGTAATGCAAGCATTCCTTTCATTTAGCCCTTCTAATTGTTTGCTGCCATCTAGTGTAGTATAGTTGAGGTTGTGATGCTGGCTTATTTGTGTATATGGTTTCTACTTTTATTTTTTTATTAGTGCCTTATAATTATGCTGTTTTTTAATTTATTTTAGTTATACATGGGCACAATATCTTTATTTATTTATTTTTATGTGGTCCTGACGATCAAACCCAGTACCTCACATGTGCGAGGCCAGCACTCTGCCACTGAGCCACAACCCCAGACCATAGTGATGCTGGATTGAACCCAGTGCCTCATGCATGCTACACAAGCACGCTACCACTGAGCCACAACCCCAGCCCAATGTTGCTGTTTTAATGAAAATGATATTTTGTTGATTTTTGAGGGGTACTCCCATTCATAGTGCATTTAAAAATTTAAAACATAATCAAAATTTCAATAAAAAGTGGGACAGTGCCATGTGATGGTCTATTTAATAGATGACTTTTGAGATTAGATACTAGGTGTTAAAGTTAAGTCACTGAAAGAAACTGTATAAAATTTAAAAAATGGTGGATCCAGTAAAGTAATTAAAATAAAAATGGTGGATCCAGTAAAGGTAATTAAAATAATTTTTTAAATATTAGAAATACTCTAAGGTAATACAATGGAATGTGTGCAATTTGTTCCCCTGTGAGTTGTGTCCTGGGCTCCTTTACTCTACCTGCTCAAAGTTCATTAATGTTTTCCTCATGATGAGTTTTCAAATGTAAAAATGAGATAGATAGATCATATTATTTATTAAAAAATTTTTAAAAACCCTAAGTAAAATAAGATCAGAAAATATTTAATTTATTCACTGGGTTTTGTTGGTACTATGGTCTGAATGTTTATATTCCCCCCAAATTTGTGTTAAGACAAAATCTCTAGTGCAAAAGTATTAGGAGCTGGATCTTTTAGGATGTGATTTGGTCATGAGAGTAGAGCCCCCATGAATGTGATTAGTATTCTCATAAAAGAGGTGTAAGGGAACTTGTTTGATCCTTCTATCTCAGGACATATAAAAGGTACCATTTAGGGAGGAACAAGCCCTCAACAGATACCAGATTTTCTGGGGCCTTGATCTTGAGTTTCCTGGCCTTCAGAATTATGAGTAATAAATTTCTGTTGTATACAAATTACTACTTAGTTTAAGCTATTTTGTTATAGTAGTCTGAATGGAATAAGACAATTGTCATATATGTCTATCATAATGTTATTTTCTCTTTCCCTCCCCTCTTCCCTTTCTTTTTGTATTCTGTAATAAGGAAAATATGTTTTTATTTTGTGGTTCTGAAAGAAATGTTAACTGGGTAGGTTTGCCATAGTATAATTCCTAGACTTTTAAAGCAAAAGCAAAATTAAGTTGTGTTTAAAGCCAGCCCTTGCCATGAAGGAAAGGATTCTGGATGGAGGACTTTCTGCCCTTCCAGGGTTTCTCAGAAGAAACCCTGAGAGCCACCAAATTAGAATTGGGATGGTAGAATATTTTATCTGTTACCCCACCCCACCCATTTTTCTTTCCCATTTCTACCATTAAAATCATAAATTCTTTTTTTAAAAAAATTATGTATTCTAATTTGTTATACATGACAGCAAAATGCACTTCAATTCATAGTATACATGCAAAGTACAATTTTTCATGTTTCTGGTTGTATTCAATGTAGAGTTACTCCATTTGTATCTTTATACATGTACTTAGGGTAATGATGTCCATCTCATTCCACCATCTTTCCTACCCCTTTCCCCTCTTTTTCCCTCTCTCCCCTTTGCCCTAGCTAAAGTTCCTCCATTCCTCCCATACTCCTTGCCCCATCCCCATATGAATCAGCATCCACATATCAGAGAAAACATTCAGCATTTGAATTTTGGGGATTGCTTGCCTCACTTAGTATAATATTCTCCAACTCCATCTATTTATATGCATATGTCATGATTTTATTCTCATTTAATGTTGAGTAATATTCCATTGTGTATATATACCACATTTTCTTTATCCATTCATCTACTGAAGGTTGGTTCCACAATTTAACTATTGTAAATTGTGCTGTAATAAACAGTGATGTGGTTGCATCACTGTAATATGTTGTTTGTAAGTCCTTTGGGTATAAACTGAGGAGTGGGATGGCTGCGTCAAATAGTGGTTCTATTCCAAGTTTTCCAAGGAATCTCCATACTGCTTTCCATGTTGGTTGCACCAATTTGCAGTCCCACCAGCAATGTATGAGTGTGCCTTTCCCCCCCACATCCTTGCCAACACTTTTGTTGTTTGTATTCTTAATAGCTGCCACTCTGACTGGAGTGAGATGAAATCAATTTCTCTAATTGCTAGAGATGCTGAACATTTTTTCATATATTTGTTGATTGATTGTATATCATCTTCTGAGAATTGTCTGTTCAGATCCTTGGCCCATTTATTGATTGGGTTATTTGTTGTTGTTGTTGTTGTTGTTTTTTTTTTTTTTTTGGTGTTAAGATTTTTGAGATTAGTGCTCTATCTCTTGTGCGTGTGGTAAAAATTTGCTCCCTTTTTGTAGGCTCTCTATTCACCTCACTGATTGTTTCTTTTGTTGAGAAGGAGCTTTTTAGTTTTAATCCATTCCATTTATTGATTCTTGGTTTTGATTCTTGTGCTACAGGAGTTTTATTAGGAAAGCTGGGGCCTAATCCAACATGATGGAGATTTGGGCCTACTTTTTCTTCTATTAGGCACAGTGTCTGTGGTTTAATTTCTAGGTCCTTGATCTACTTTGAGTTTAGTTTTGTGCATGGTGAGAAATAGGAGCTTAATTTCATTTTGCTGCATATGGATTTCCAATTTTCCCAGCACCATTTGTTGAAGAGGCTATCTTTTCTCCAAAATATGTTTTTGGCATCTTTTTCTAGTATGAGATAACTGCATTTATGTGGGTTTATCTCTGTGTTTTCTGTTCTGTATCACTGGTCTACAAGTCTATTTTGGTGCCATGCTGTTTTTGTTACTATTACTCTGTAGTATAGTTAAAGGTCTGGTATAGTGATGCCACCTGCTTCACTCTTCTTGCTAAGGATTGCTTTGGCTATTCTGAGTCTATTTTTATTCAAGATGAATTTAATGACTGCTTTTTTCTATTTCTAAGAGAAATGTTATTGGGATTTTGATTGGAATTGCATTAAATCAGTATAATGCTTTTGGTAGTATGGTCATTTTGACAATATTAATTCTGCTTATCTAAGGACAAGGTAGATATTTTCATCTGCTAAGGTCTTTTTGAATTTCTTTCTTTAACATGTTGTAGTTTTTATTGTAGAGGTCTTTAACCACTTTTGTTAAATTTATTCCCAAGTATTTTTTTAAGGCTATTGTAAATGGGGTGGTTTTCCTAGTTTCACTTTCAGTGGATTTGTCACTGATGTACAGACATGCTTTTGATTTATGGGTGTTGATTTTATATCCAGCTACTTTGTGAAATTCATTTATTAGTTCTAGGAGATTTCTAGTGGAATGTTTTGGGTCTTCTAGGTATAAAATCATTGTCTGCAAATAGTGATAATTTGAGTTCTTCTTTTCCTATCAATATCCCTTTAATTTTTTTTGTCTGCCTGATTGCTCTAGCTAGAGTTTCAAGAACTATGTTAAATAGAGGTGGTGACAGAGAGCATCCCTGTCTTGTTCCAGTTCTTAGAGGGAATGCTTTCAAGTTTTTTTCCATTTAGAATGATGTTGGCCTGAGGCTTAGCATAGATAGCCTTTACAATGTTGAAGTATGTTCCTGTTATCCTTAGTTTTTCAACTTTTTTGAACATGAAGGGATACTGTATTTTATCAAATGCTTTTTCTGCATCTATTGAGATGATCATATGATTTTTATCTTTGAGTCTATTGACATGATGAATTACATTTATCGATTTCCATATGTTGAACCAACCTTGCGTTCCTGGGATTAACCCTACTTGATCATGATGCACTATCTTTTTGATATGTTTTTGTATTTGATCTGCCAGAATTTTATTGAAAATTTTTGCATCTATATTCATTAGTGATATTGATCTGAACTTTTCTTTCTTTGATGTATCTTTGCCTGGTTTTGGAATCAGGGTGATATTGGCCTCATAGAATGTGTTTGGAAGTGTTTCCTCTTTTTTATTTCATGAAATAGTTTGAGAAGTATTGGTGTTAGTTATTCTTTAAACATATTATGGAACTCAGTTGTGTATCCATCCGGTCCTGGGCTTTTCTTGGTTGGTCGACTTTTGATGGCGTCTTCTATTTCCTTGCTTGAAATTGATCTGTTTAAATTGTGTATATTATCCTGATTTAGTTTAGGCATATCATATTCCTCTAGAAATTTGTTGATGTCTTTAATATTTTCTATTTTATTGGAGGACAAATTTTCAAAATAATTTCTAATTATCTACTATATTTCTGTAGTGTCTGTCATAATATTTCCTTTTTCTCGGGTGTTAATAATTTGAGTTTTCTCTCTCCTTCTCTTTGTAGCATGGCTAATGGTTTATCAATTTTATTTAGTTTTTCAAAGAACCAACTTTTTGTTTTGTCACTTTTTTCAATTGTTTTTTTTTTTTTTAATTTCATTGATTTCAGCTCTGATTTAATTATTTCTTGTCTCCTACTGCTTTTGGGATTGATTTGTTCTTTTCTTTCTAGGGCTCTGAGAAGTAATGTTAGGTCATTTATTTGTTGACTTTTTCTTCTTTTAAGGAATGAACTCCATGCAATGAACTTTTGTATTAGCACTGCCTTCACAGAGATTTCGATATGTTGTATCAGTGTTCTCATTTACTTCTAAGAATTTTTTACTCTCCTCCTTGATATCTTTTGCAACCCATTGTTTATTCAATAGCATATTATATAGTCTCCAGGTGTTGGAGTGGCTACTGTTTTTTATTTTATCATTGATTTCTAATTTCATTCCATTATGGTCTGATAGAATGCAGGGTAGTATCTATACTTTTCTGTATTTCTAAGATTGGCTTTGTGTCATAACATATGGTCTATTTTAGAGAAGGATCCATGTACTGCTAAGAAGAAAATATATTAACTCGTTGATGGATAATATACTCTATATATGTCAGTTAAGTCTAAGTTATTGATTGTATTATTGAGTTTATAGTTTCTTTATTTAGCTTTTGTTTGGTAGATCTATCTAGTGGTGAAAGAGGTGTGTTAAAGTTACCCAGAATTATTGTGTTGTGATCTATTTGATTCTTGAACTTGAGAAGAGTTTGATTGATGAATTTAGATGCTCCTGTGTTTGGGGCATATATATTTATAACTCTTATGTCTTGTTGATGTATGGTTCCATTAAGCAGTATAAAACATCCATCTTTATCCCTTTTGATTAACTTTGGCTTAAGTCTACTTTATTTGATATGAGGATGGAAACACCAGTTTGCTTACATAGGCCATGTGAATGGTATATTTTATCCTAATCCTTTACCTTCAGTCTGTAGGTGTATTTTCCTATGAGACCATTCTCTTGAAGACAGCATATTGTTGGGTCTTTTTATAATCCAATCTACCAGCCTATGTCTATGTTAAGCCATTAACATTTAGGGTTATTATTGAGATATGATTTGTATTACTGGTCATTTTTGTTATTTAGCTTGACTTGGTTTCTCTGTTGGTTGGCTTTTCTTTTATTGTAGTTCTTCCTTTTTCAGATTTTCATTTCTTCCTTGTGGAATATTTTGCCAAGAATATTCTGTGGTGCAGGCTTTCTTGCTGTAAATTCTTTTAGCATTTGTTTGTTATGGAAGGTTTTTATATCATGGTCAAATTTAAAGCTTAATTTTGCTGGATATAAGATTCTTGGTTGGCATCCATTATCTTTTAAAGCTTGATATATGTTGTTCCAGGATTTCCTAGCTTTGAGAGTCTGGGTTGAAAAATCTGCTGAGATCCAAATTGGTCTTCCCTTATAGGTAATATGATTTTTATCTCTTACAGCCTTAAAATTTTATCCTTATTCTGTATGCTAGGCATTTTCATTATAACGTGTCTTGGTGTATATCTGTTGTAATTTTGCACATTTGATGTCCTATAGGCCTCTTGTATTTGCTTTTCCAATTCATTCTTCATGCTTGGGTAATTTTCTAATATTGTTTCATTGAAGAGATTGTGCATTCCTTTGGTTTAAATCTCTGAACCTTCCTCTATCCCAATAAATCTTAAATTTGGTCTTTTGATGGTATTCCTTAATTCTTGGGTGTTCTGTCATGATTTCTTACTATCTTCACTGTGAGGTCAACTTTATTTTCAAGATTGTGTGTTTTGTCTTCATTGTTTGAGGTTCTGTCTTCCCAGTAGTCTAGTATGTTGATGATGCTATCTATTGAGTTTTTTAAATCAGCTTATTGTTTCTTTCATTTTGAGGATTTCTGTTTGGATTTTTTTTCAGTATCTCTGTCTCTTTCTTGAAGTAATCTCTTGCAATCTGTATTTGCTCTCTTATCTCTTTGTTGGAGTGATTGATTTTTGCCAGTATCTGTTCACTTAGGTCATTCTTTAATTCCCAAATCATTTATTTATGTACATTCTGAACTCCTTCTCTGACATTTCACCTACTTCACTATCTATGGATTCATTATTGTAGTGTCTTGGTTTGTTTGGGGCCCTTTCCTCCCTTGGTTTTTCATGATGTCTATGTGTCTTCCTCTCTTGCAGTGTAGATCTGAGGTATTACAGCTTTTTCCCTATTGTCTTATAGTGTGCCTACAGGTTACTGATACCTCTCTTTTAAGGGAGAGATCAATATTATAGCACTCAATATACCCAACTTGCAGCCATATATCAGTTAGCTTCTATTTTTACATTTACAATTTTGTCACTATAAACAGAAATGATTAGTTTGGTTATCTTCAACCATATAATCAACAGGTTTGCATAATGGTTTACAGTTTCTGATGGTGGAAGAGGGGCCTGGAGGGTTGGCTGAGATGTTTATGAGGTAGGATGTGAGAATATAGAGATATTAGATTGTATGACTAGTGAGAGAATAATCATAGGAAGTTGGCTGTTAGTAGGAGAAACAAGAAATAGGCAACCTATGCAAGACTTCCTGTTACCTTAGCAACAGGATAACTGTTAGCACCCCTAGTAGAGAAACCTCTGGTGCAGCCAGGCCACAGGGACCTTGGTGATGTCTTACCAGGTTCTTATTGTTGTCTCTTAATGGAAACAGTGCTATCTCAGTTTCATGGTGGTGGCAGCCTCAAGCTTGTATGTTTCCTGATGTTGGGCTGTGGAGCCATGTTTTGGTGAATAAGGAACCCCAGCGTGGGGTGGCGAGGGGCAGGTGGGTGGGCTCTGCCTCTGGAACTCTGGGCTGCAGAGGCACAGGGCAGGCAGACCAACATTCTTTTCAAGATTATATATTTTGTCTTCATTTTCTGAGGCCCTGTCTGCCAAGTGATCTAATCTGTTGGTCCTGCTTTCTATTGAGTTTTTAATTTGGTTTATTGTTTCTTTTATTTCAATAATTTTTGTTTTTTTTTTCAGAACTTCTATCTCCTTATTGAAGTAATTTTTTGCTTCCTGTATTTGCTTATGTAGCTCTTTATCTAAATTATCTTGTGCCACCTGTTTTTCATTTCATATATCATATTTTAACTCACAGAACATTTTAATTATGTATATCCCGAACTCCTTCTCTGTAATTTCTTCTGTTGTGTTGGCCATGGATTCTAATAATGTAGTATCTTGGTTTGTTTGGGGGTACTTTCTTCCCTTGTTTTTTCATGTTGTTTGTGTGTCTTCCCTTCCAGCACTGCAGATCCAAGGCTTTACCATTTTTAACCTATAGGCTTATAGTGTCCATGCAGGGTTTTAATACTTCTCTTTGATATTGCTTCTAAGCCCCAGCAAGTGTCCCAAGCTGGGAGTTGCCCCAACTAAAGATGGTGATACAGGTGTCACAAGATGGAAGTGGCTGCTTTCAGCAATGGGGTTTCTGCTTGGGTTGGGTGACGTGTTCAGAGATGCAGCTCTCTGGCATGCAGTGTTGTGGCTGGCAGTGTCTCCAGACCCTGTGCAGCATCCCCAGGTGCAGGCTACCATGTGTGGGGGAGTATGGCAGTGGTTGCATTGTCCCACGATGGAAGCGACTGGGGGAGCCCCATGTTGGTAGATGGGTGGGAGGAGTGGCCAGAGGTCCTGTGCATGGGCAGTGGCTGGGTGTCCTGTGTGGGAGTGGTGGCCAGGATTGCTTTGTGGGTGGGAGGCCAGGAGCCCTGTACAGATGCTGATGCTGGTGGTCCTGCTCAGCACCTGGAGGTCCTACATGGGCTAATGGCTGGGAGTTCTTCGCTGTCACTGAGGCCTGGAGACCTGCATGGGCATGGTGGCTGGGATTCCTGCATGGGAGCAGCTGTCAGGGGTCCTTTAATCACTTGCAGAGAAACAGGATTCCTACGACTTGAATCCTAGGTCCTGGCATGACACAGAATGCAGCTTCTCTCTTGCCCACCGTCTTGGATCCTAAAATCATAAATTCTTAAATGTAAGAAACTCTATACTGGTGCTGGGAGACCTGAATTCCAATCCTGGCTGCTACTCTAAGTGATGGTGTTACATTGGTTAAGGGTCATAGGCCACTCTGGGCTACATTTTTTTTTTTATAAGTTTAACCACTGTGTTTAAGTATGTTTTTTTTTTTGTTGTTGTTGTTTTGTTTTTCTTTCTGTATCTAAGGTATAGTTTTTTTTTCCCCCTGCTATTTGCTTAGCTTTATTTAACTGCTGGATTTTAGGGGGAAGCAAACCATGTCTGGAAGACAGTCCTTAAAGAAGCAGGAAAATCATGTAAGAATTGGAGATATAGGAAGGTTAACTTGTTGCCATTTTTTTAGGTCCTTTTGTTAAAAGCTAGCAAAATATTTTCAGGCATATATCCCTCATCTTCCCAAAATATAAACACTGATTAAATTAAGTCTGACCATGTGATTCTATTGCTAAAACGGATACAATATCCAGTATTGGGAAAGACACAAGTTCATAGAAAACAGTTTTCCACAGGGAGAACATAAAGGTCAAGTCAGATAAAATGTAATGAAAAGCACAATGAAGTCTTGCAGTCATTATTTAAATACTCAACATGCAGGAGATAAAGAATAAATGACTCCTCAGTGATAAGTTGTCAGTTGTAGCCATCTATGTACATTCCTAATGGAAATTTGAGCTCTTTTTCATAAACTAATTACTGAGTTTCGAGTGGTTTATTATACTGGTCTTACTATTTTCTAATAAGATATTAAACTTAATACCGAAAATATTGGGAAAATAAGAAAAAGAAAGACTTTATTTAAGTGATGCTATAGAGCTTCACTTGGAGATAGCAACAGGAATCGCTTACCCTTATGTATTAACCAGCTTTGCATCACTGTAACTGAGATATCTGACAAGAACAACTTAAGAGGAGGGAAAGTTTATTTTGACTCATGGTCTTAGAGATTCAGTCAATGGTGGGCCAACTACATTGTTCTGGGCCCAAGGGAAGCAGAACATCATGGCAGAAGGGCATGCTAGAAGAGGTCTGCTTCATTTGTGGCATCCAGGAAACAGAGAGAGGAAGCCTGGAAGGGGCCACAAAGGTGAACCTTTCCAGGGTGGGCCCTGATTGACCCACTTCTTCCAGCCACACCCCACCTGCCTAAGATTACCATCCAGTCAGTTCATTCAATCTAGAATAGACTGATTTGGTTTCATCTCACAATCCAATCATTTTACATCTGAACATTCCTATATCAACACAAGAGCTTTTGGGGGAATATGATGTATCAAAACCATGGTACCTTATAAAGAAAATAAAAAAGAGTTCTGTGTCAGATTGAAAGTCTGTCTCTGCTAAGTACTCTTTCCAGTGTCTCACATTATGGGAAAGAAAATTTAAAGCATTCATTAAAATTTCTTTTCTATTTTTTTCTTTCAGACCCCTGTGATCTATTTAAAAAGCATATATGTAGCACCAGTGACTTCAAATCGGCTCAAGGGCACCCTTTTAAAAGCAAAAACAAAACAAAACAAAAAATAACAACAACCCATAAAGATGTCCATCTCTTAGCAATTACTTATTTTTGGATCTAGAAATTGGGAGAAGATACAATATATAAAAGCTGCCATGAATTTAGACCACTTTTAATGGTCTATGCATTTGAAACAAAGTGTATATATTGTCTGGATATACTCTTCATGCTACAGATAATGTTAGCATGTGAAAGGATCAGTGGATCTCTTGAATCATCTCCATAGTACCATGGTAGAATTTGTCTACTGCTCTGGAACATTGCAACCACCAAGGAGATGGAAGGAAAGACCTGAGATGCAAGGCAGTTGCACTTTCCCTTGGTAGGTAGTGTTATGAAAATAAAGGGTATATGGAAGGAAGAGGTTGTTTTAGTCCCCTTCAAACATTCACCTGTCCTAAGGGTTGTGACCCACCTGGCTACCTCCCTGCCATCCCTCAGGACTTTTCTAGCAGCAGTGGTGCCTGCACTTAGTGTTTTCATGCACAGAAAACTTTTCAACAAAAACATAAATTCTGGGAAAAGTGGGGAAATTGTGTGATTACAAACATCAGAAGAAGCAACCACTATCTACCAGTATCATCACATTTAAAGAAGATACATCAAAATTAGGAAGAATACAAGTCAACATAAGTGGTCAAATTTAAGTTCGATATATTTAATAGAAACTTGACTGCATTGTTTTCAGCATACTGGTAAAAATATTTTTATGGATTGGTGATTGGAAATCACCAATCAAAGGGTAAAAGTATAATCTTTATTTCAAATAAATTATAATTTGTTAAATTGTATTTTTTTCACACATAGAACTTACATTCAAATCTTTTAGGAAAGCTTTAGTTAAGAACATAGTTCTTCCATGATGAAGCAAACCTCAAAATTGGGTCTAAAATCCTATGTTTAATTCTTTGCTTACATCCTATTAACTTTCTCTGATTATATTTTATCATAAAAATATTTTAATTTGTTCCCAAAAGCTATTTGAGGTGACTTATATCATATATTGTAGTACAGTTAAATAAGTAGAAAGGGAGAAATTAAATAAGAGAAAAATAAAAATAAGAAGTAAAATTTAAAAAATAAAATTAAAAAAAATATATATATATAATGTGAAAGTTGAAAAATGCATGAATCCTGTATAGGTTGAGTATATCTACTTTGAAAACCTGAAATTTGAATTGCTCTAAAGTCTAAAACCTTTTGAGTGATGGCTTGATGCCACTAGTGGAAAACTATACCTGCTCCTGTAACAGGTCCCAGCAAAAATGCAGACAGGCTAAAACACTGTATAAAATTTCCATCAAGTTATGTGTATAAGGTATATTTGAAGCAGAAATTAATTTTGTGTTTACACTTGGGTCCCATCTTAAAATATATCATTGTGTATATGCAAATACATATTCCAAAATTGGAAAAAATCTGAAATTCAAAATACTGGTCCCAAACATTTTAGACAAAGAATACTCAACCTGATGTATTTGAGAGGTAAACCTTATATTTGAATTTAGGGTTGCTAGGAGCCAAAAGAAAGAGGGAAGCAGATTTTTCCATCATCTAGGACTGTATAACAATTTAACTCAAAACTTAGCTGTCTAAAATAGCAAATATTTTCTCTGAGAATGAGGACTCTTGAAGTGGCTTAGCTGTGTGGTTCTGGCTTACAATTTTTCATGTGACTGCAGTTACATGAAGCCTTGAGTGGGGCTGATGGATCCACCTCCATGGTTCATCACATGGCTGCTGATTGAGGCTAATGGGCTTCCTTCTCACAGAGCTGGTTCTTGAGAAGGTCCAAGTTCTTTACCATGCCTCTCCACAGGGCTGCTTGAGTGTCCTTACAATATGGTAGTTGGATTTCATGAGTGAGAGATTTAAGAAATCTCTCTGCCTTTTATAATCAAGCCTTGGAAATGAGATACCAACCTTTCTGTAATATTCTGTTGGTACACTATAGGATGAATTAAACAAGAATATGAACTTCAGGAGATTTGGATCATTAGGGGCTATCTTGGTGGATGGTTACTACACAGACCAAATTTTAAGATTCAATGTTATTGAGGAGGGGAAAGATGGTGGATTAGAGTGGGGAAACATTTCTCTTAGCTTGGCTACCCAGAACTCAAGCAGCAGGAATACTACATTTCCCCAAGGCTTAGAGTGAAAAATCCTAAGGCTGGAGGGGCCCTAACCAAACCAGAGACTGTTTGACTCATTAATAGGATCTAAAAAGAAAAAAAAAAAAAAAAAAACACCTTCTCACTCTGAGTTTATCAATCATCCCAAAGAGCTGATCCAGGAGCCATCTTGGGACTGCAGCTCAGAGGAGCCAACAGAAACTGGAAACAGACTGTGAGTTTACTGCTAGGTCTGCCTTGGCCTGCCTGAGCCTAACAAACCTGTGGAAAGTCAGAAACTAGGAGCATTTCACACTGGGGAACACATATTAGAGAGGCTTTCACATATTAGAGATGGCTCTCTAACACATATTAGAGAGCCATCTCTCCCCAGCCCCATGAGTCCCATGGCTTGTGGGGACTGATGAGGCTAGCTACAGTGGGTCAGCTGGTTGAAAATGTGGGTGTAAGGGCATTTGGTTCTTGGTTTGTCCAGCCAGCTGGTATGGTACCCACCATGTTCCTGGGGCCCAGTTGGGCTGGCACCCACCAGGGCCCTCCAGTCTTGGGTCCCCAGTCTCCCAACCCCCCAGCCTCTGACCTGGCTCACTGCTCTGCCCCCTAGGCCCATAGCCTGCTAGCTCATAGCCTTGCATGCCAGGCTGCTGCTTCACTGACAGACCTGACCAGGCCAGTGCACAGCTTCACCGCTGGTCTGCAGGACCCAGTGCCAGGCCCTGATCCACCTAGCCCACGCCAGCTGGGCCTCCCTGGATGTGGCCACCTGCTTTGCTGCCCACCCACAACCCAGCTTCCCTGGCATGCCATTTCACCTCCAGGCTTGCAGGCTGGCCCACCCACACCAATCTCCCAAGAAGGGAAATTGTGAAGACTTAAGTCCCAACCTTAAACGTTGTGAGCAATACAATAAAAGGAAGGATGCAATAACCCATGATCCATACTACCATGCTTAGTTCATACCTCAAGAAGAAATGGAAAGAAAATCAGGTGGGCACAGACAGTGAACACATATACTCAGTGACTATTTTTCCGCCATAGTGAATATGACTCCTTAATTTCTTAACATTTCACCAAGATTATTTGTATTGTTGTTTTGCTTGCTGTAGTGCTGTTTTGGTTTTGGTTTTCTGTATTGTGTTTTGTTTTATGTGCATGCGTATTGATTGATTCAAGGACTCCTACACATATTCATATCTTTCTCCTCATTCTAGCTGTTTTTTTCCTTTTATTTTTCTTTTTGAAGATGTTATTTTCCCACTCTCTGTATTTTGAGGGTTAGGTTTTTTTTTTAAGATTTTAAAAAATGTTTACTTGTAGATGGACACATATCTTTATTTTATTTATTTATTTTTATGTGGTGCTGAGGATCAAACCAAGTGCCTCACATGTGCTAGGCAGGCACTGTACTACTGAGCTATAACCCCAGCCCCAGAGGGTTAGAATATTTGATTACACATTTCGATTTTGTTTTGTATTGTGTTTGCCATTATTATATCCCTGGACTCCCTCTTTCTTTCTTTTTAAATTTCTGACATGCAAATTTCATTTTCTCTCTCCTCCTTTATATTTTTCTATTTTTTCTTCCCCTTTCACATTAACAACATATACTGAGTTACCATTGTATCTGCCCTATTAATCCTTTGAAATTGCAAACACTTTTCTACCCTCCTATCTCTTCTTCTTTCCTTGTACTCAACTCTATCCTTAATACTCATTAATACTATTTGAGGTATATAATATCTACCTACCACCAATGTCATAGCAATAATTGATATGGTGAAATCATAGACAATATCTATTATTTGATTTTAAGCCAGATAAAATGCATGATTATTTATTGTTTTTACTGATGGACATTGCTGATCCTATGATCTCTATATACTGTACCAATTAACACTATACATCAAAATAGGAACTAAAGACCTAGTCTACTGCTATATATTGTTTCCATAGATTGTTGCTATCATTGGACTCCCCCCCCACACACAATTTTTTGAGGTACTAGTAACATAGACACTATAAACCCATAAGGTAGAAACTCTACAGCATCAGATCCATCTAGATAGATAGATAGTCACACAGACAATATGAAAAAGCAGGGAACTAACCATCCTGAATAACACAGAATACCTCAACAATAGACTCCATTGACACCTCTGTGAAAGAAATGTCAGAGACAGAATTCAGAAAGTTTATGGATAAACTGACTCAAGAGATAAAAGATGACATAAAAAATGAGATCAGAGGGAAAACACAAGAAGAGAAAGATCACTTCAAAAAGGAGATAGAGATCCTGAAGAATAAGAAGTCCGAGATCCTCGAAATGAATGAATCAATAAACCAAATTTAAAATTCAATGGAAAGCATAATGAATAGGCTAGACTACTTAGAAGACAGAGTTTTAGGCAATGAAGACAAAATATATAATCTTTTTTTTTTTCTTTTTTCTTTTTTTTCCATGTGTGTATGGGGTGGAGTGCTGGGGTTTGAACTCAAAGGCACTTAACCACTGAGCCACATCCCCAGCCCTTTTTTATATTTTATTTTTTTTTTAATTTTTTATTGTTGGCTGTTCAAAACATTACATAGTTCTTGATATATCATATTTCACACTTTGATTCAAGTGGGTTATGAGCTCCCATTTTTACCCCATATACAGATTGCAGAATCACATCAGTTACACATCCATTGATTTACATATTGCCATACTAGTGTCTGTTGTGTTCTGCTGCCTTTCCTATCCTCTACTATCCCCCCTCCCCTCCCCTCCCCTCCCCTCTTCTCTCTCTGCCCCCTCTACTGACATTCATTTGTCCCCCTTGTATTATTTTTCCCTTTCCCCTCACTTCCTCTTGTATGTACTTTTGTATAACTCTGAGGGTCTCCTTCCATTTCCATGCAATTTCCCTTCTCTCTCCCTTTCCCTCCCACCTCTCATCCCTGTTTAATGTTAATCTTCTTCTCATGCTCTTCGACCCTACTCTGTTCTTAGTTACTCTCCTTATATCAAAGAAGACATTTGGCATTTGTTTTTTAGGGATTGGCTAGCTTCACTTAGCATAATCTGCTCTAATGCCATCCATTTCCCTGTAAATTCTATGATTTTGTCATTTTTTAATGCAGAGTAATACTCCATTGTGTATAAATGCCACATTTTTTTTTTATCCATTCGTCTATTGAAGGGCATCTAGGTTGGTTCCACAGTCTTGCTATTGTGAATTGTGCTGCTATGAACATCGATGTAGCAGTGTCCCTAAAGCATGCTCTTTTTAGGTCTTTAGGGAATAGACCGAGAAGGGGAATAGCTGGGTCAAATGGTGGTTCCATTCCCAGCTTTCCAAGAAATCTCCATACTGCTTTCCAAATTGTACCAATTTGCAGTCCCACCAGCAATGTACAAGTGTACCCTTTTCCCCACATCCTCGCCAGCACTTGTTGTTGTTTGACTTCATAATGGCTGCCAATCTAACTGGAGTGAGATGGTATCTTAGGGTGGTTTTGATTTGCATTTCTCTGACTGCTAGAGATGGTGAGCATTTTTTCATGTACTTGTTGATTGATTGTATGTCCTCCTCTGAGAAGTGTCTGTTCAGGTCCTTGGCCCATTTGTTGATTGGGTTGTTTGTTCTCTTATTGTCTAATTTTTTGAGTTCTTTGTATACTCTGGATATTAGGGCTCTATCTGAAGTGTGAGGAGTAAAGATTTGTTCCCAGGATGTAGGCTCTCTATTTACCTCTCTTATTGTTTCTTTTGCTGAGAAAAAACTTTTTAGTTTGAGTAAGTCCCATTTGTTGATTCTAGTTATTAACTCTTGTGCTATGGGTGTCCTATTGAGGAATTTGGAGCCCGACCCCACAGTATGTAGATTGTAGCCAACTTTTTCTTCTATCAGACGGCGTGTCTCTGATTTGATATCAAGCTCCTTGATCCATTTTGAATTAACTTTTGTGCATGGCGAGAGAAAGGGATTCAGTTTCATTTTGTTGCATATGGATTTCCAGTTTTCCCAGCACCATTTGTTGAAGATGCTATCCTTCCTCCATTGCATGCTTTTAGCCCCTTTATCAAATATAAGGTAGTTGTAGTTTTGTGGATTGGTTTCTGTGTCCTCTATTCTGTACCATTGCTCCACCCGCCTGTTTTGGTACCAGTACCATGCTGTTTTTGTTACTATTGCTCTGTAGTATAGTTTGAAGTCTGGTATCGCTATACCGCCTGATTCACACTTCCTGCTTAGCATTGTTTTTGCTATTCTGGGTCCTTTATTTTTCCATTTGAATTTCATGATTGCTTTCTCTATTTCTACAAGAAATGCCGTTGGGATTTTGATTGGCATTGCATTAAACCTATGGAGAACTTTTGGTAATATCGCCATTTTGATGATGTTAGTTCTGCCTATCCATGAACAGGGTATATTTTTCCATCTTCTAAGATCTTCTTCTATTTCTCTCTTTAGGGTTCTGTAGTTTTCATTGTATAAGTCTTTCACCTCTTTTGTTAGGTTGATTCCCAAGTATTTTATTTTTTTTGAAGATATTGTGAATGGAGTGGTTGTCCTCATTTCCATTTCAGAGGATTTGTCGCTGATATACAGGAATGCCTTTGATTTATAGGTGTTGATTTTATATCCTGCCACTTTGCTGAATTCATTTATTAGCTCTAATAGTTTCTTTGTAGACCCTTTTGGGTCTGCTAGGTATAGAATCATGTCATCTGCAAATAGTGATAATTTAAGTTCTTCTTTTCCTATTTTGATGCCTTTAATTTCTTTCGTCTGTCTAATTGCTCTGGCCAGTGTTTCGAGAACTATGTTGAACAGAAGTGGTGAGAGAGGGCATCCCTGTCTTGTTCCAGATTTTAGAGGGAATGCCTTCAATTTTTCTCCATTCAGAATGATGCTAGCCTGAGGCTTAGCATAGATTGCTTTTACAATATTGAGGTATGTTCCTGTTATCCCTAGTTTTTCTAGAGTTTTGAACATAAAGGGATGCTGTACTTTGTCGAATGCTTTTTCCGCATCTATCGAGATGATCATATGGTTCTTATTTTTAAGTCTATTGATGTGGTGAATAACATTTATTGATTTCCGTATATTGAACCAGCCTTGCATCCCAGGGATGAATCCTACTTGATCATGGTGCACAATTTTTTTGATATGTTTTTGTATCCGATTCGCCAGAATTTTATTGAGGATTTTTGCATCTAGGTTCATTAGAGATATTGGTCTGTAGTTTTCTTTCTTTGAAGTGTCTTTGTCTGGTTTAGGTATCAGGGTGATGTTGGCCTCGTAGAATGAATTTGGAAGTTCTCCCTCTTTTTCTATTTCCTGAAGTAGCTTGAAAAGTATTGGTATTAGTTCCTCTTTAAAGGTTTTGTAAAACTCTGCTGTATACCCATCCGGTCCTGGGCTTTTCTTAGTTGGTAGTCTTTTGATGGTTTCTTCTATTTCCTCAATTGATATTGGTCTGTTTAGGTTGTCTATATCCTCCTGACTCAATCTGGGCAGATCATATGACTTAAGAAATTTATCGATGCCTTCACTATCTTCTAATTTATTGGAGTATAAGGATTCAAAATAATTTTTGATTATCTTCTGTATATCTGAAGTGTCTGTTGTGATATTGCCTTTTTCATCCCGTATGCTAGTAATTTGAGTTCTCTCTCTTCTTCTCTTCGCTAGCATGGCTAAGGGTCTATCGATTTTGTTTATTTTTTCAAAGAACCAACTTTTAGTTTTGTCAATTTTTTCAATTGTTTCTTTTGTTTCGATTTCATTAATTTCAGCTCTAATTTTAATTATTTCTTGCCTTCTACTTCTTTTGCTGTTGTTTTGCTCTTCTTTTTCTAGGATTTTGAGATGAAGTATGAGATCATTTATTTGTTGGTTTTTTCTTTTTTTAAGGAATGAACTCCAAGCAATGAATTTTCCTCTTAGAACTGCTTTCAATGTATCCCATAGATTCCGATATGTTGTGTCAGTGTTTTCATTAATCTCTAAGAATTTTTTAATTTCCTCCTTGATGTCTTCTATAACCCATTGATCATTCAGTAACCTATTGTTCATTCTCCAAGTGATGTATTCTTTTTCCTTCCTTCTTTTATCGTTGATTTTCAGTTCCATTCCATTATGATCAGATAGGATGCATGGTATTATCTCTACTCCTTTGTATTGTCTAAGAGTTTCCCTGTGACATAATATATGATCTGTTTTTGAGAAGGATCCATGTGCTGCTGAGAAAAAAGTGTAACTGCTTGATGTTGGGTGGTATATTCTATATATGTCAATTAAGTCTAGGTTATTAATTGTGTTATTGAGTTCTATAGTTTCCTTATTCAACTTTTGTTTGGAAGATCTGTCCAGTGGCGAGAGAGGTGTGTTGAAGTCTCCCATGATTATTGTATGGTGGTCTATTAGACTCTTGAACTTGAGAAGAGTTTGTTTGATGAACATAGCTGTACCATTGTTTGGGGCATATATATTTATGATTGTTATGTCTTGTTGGTGTATGGTTCCCTTAAGCAGTATGTAGTGTCCCTCTTTATCCCTTTTGATTAACTTTGGCTTGAAATCTATTTTATTTGATATGAGTATGGACACTCCTGCTTGTTTCCGAAGTCCATATGAGTGATATGATTTTTCCCAACCTTTCACCTTCAGCCTATGTATGTCTTTTCCTATCAAATGCATCTCCTGTAGGCAGCATATTGTTGGGTCTTGTTTTGTGATCCATTCTACTAGCCTGTGTCTCTTGATTGGTGAGTTTAAGCCATTAACATTTAGGGTTATTATTGAGATATGGGTTGTTCTTCCAGCCATATTTGTTTATTTATGTTACTAAACATGGTTTGTTTTCCTCTTTGATTATTTTTCCCCCCTTTACTGTCCTACCTCCCACTGTTGGTTTTCATTGTTATTTTCCATTTCCTCTTCCTGTAATGTTTTGCCAAGGATGTTTTGAAGAGATGGTTTTCTAGCTGCAAATTCTTTTAACTTTTGTTTATCGTGGAAGGTTTTAATTTCATCTTCCATCCTGAAGCTTAATTTCGCTGGAAACACAATTCTTGGTTGGAACCCATTTTCTTTCAGTGTTTGAAATATGTTATTCCAGGATCTTCTAGCTTTCAGAGTCTGTGTTGAAAGATCAGCTGTTATCCTGATTGGCTTACCCCTAAATGTGATCTGCTTCCTTTCTCTTGTAGCTTTTAAAATTCTCTCCTTATTCTGTATGTTGGGCATCTTCATTATAATGTGTCTATGTGTGGGTCTCTTATGATTTTGCACATTTGGCATCCTGTAGGCTTCTAGGATTTGGGATTCTGTCTCGTTCTTCAAGTCTGGGAAGTTTTCTCGTATTATTTCATTGAATAGATTGCTTATTCCTTTGGTTTGAAACTCTGTCCCTTCCTGTATCCCAATGACTCTTAAATTTGGTCTCTTGATGTTATCCCATATTTCTTGGATGTTCTGCTCATGGTTTCTTAACAGTCTTGCTGAGCTGTCTATGTTCTTTTCAAGTTGAAATACTTTATCTTCATTGTCTGATGTTCTATCTTCTAAGTGTTCTACTCTGCTGGTAGTATTCTCAATTGAGTTTTTAAGTTGGTTTATTGCTTCCTGAATTTCTAGGATTTCTGTTTGTTTGTTTTTTATAACCTCTATCTCCCTGTATAGTTGATCTTTTGCTTCTTGGATTTGTTTATGTAATTCATTGTTGAAGTGATCTTTCATTGTCTGATTTTGCTGTCTCATGTCTTCCTTGAGACTCCAGATCATCTGAAGCATGTATATCCTGAATTCTTTATCTGACATTCCATCTGCTGCAGCTATTACCTCTTCTAACGTTGAGTTGACCTACATTGCTTGTGGTCCTTTCTTTCCTTGTCTCTTCATACTGTTCGCGTTCCTTTCTACTTGGTGAAACTGTTGTGCTATTGAATTTTCCCCCTATATATTTATATTGGTCTTGTATAGTTGCAAAGTCTCCCTCACAGGCGCGGGCGGCGGCTCTGCCCCTCCTCCCATTGGGGCAGTGTGCCTACCACGCCGGCAGGCCGCTGGGCCTGCTCTGCCGGTCGGTAGCAGGTCCGCCTACCTTGCAGGCGCGGGCGGCGGCTCTGTCCCTCTGCGGGCCGCTAGGCTTGTTCTGTCGGTGGTCGCAGTTCTGCCTACTTTGCAGGCGCAGGCAGCGGCACTGCCCCTCTGCAGGCCCCTGGGGCTGTTCTGCCTGTGGGTCGCAGGTCCGCCTACCTTGCAGGCGTGGGGGGGGGCGGCTCTACCCTTCCTCAGGCCACTGGGCCTGTTCTGTCTGTTGGTTGCAGGTCTGGCCTGTTCTGATGGTGGTCACAGTTCCGTCTACCTTGCAGGCGTGGGGGGAGGGGGCGGCTCTACCTCTCAGCAGGCCGCTGCTCCTCTTCTGCCGGTGGGTCGCAGGCCCGCCTACCTTGCAGGAGTGATTGGAAGCTCTGCCCCTCCGCGGGCCACTGGGCCTTTTCTGTCGGTGGTCACAGTTCCGCCTACCTGGCAGGCGTGGGGGGTGGGGGGCGGCTCTGCCCCTCAGCAGGCTGCTGGGCCTGATCTGTGGGTGGTCACAGTTCCATCTACCTTGCCGGCGCAGGGGGAGGGGGCGGCTCTGCCTCTCAGCAGGCCGCTGCTCCTCTTCTGCCGGTGGGTCACAGGCCCAAAATATATAATCTTGAAAATAAAGTTTACCATGGAAAAAATATGTTAAGATACCATGAATAGAACTTCCAAGAAATATGGGATAACATGAAAAAACCAAACTTAAGACTTATCAGGATAGATGAAGGCTCAGAGATACAAACCAAGGGAATACACAATCTTTTCAATAAAATAATATTAAAAAATTTCCAAACTTTAAGAAGAAAATGGAACACCAAATATAGAAGGCTTACAGGGCTCCAAATATACAAAATTACAAAAGACCCACACCAAGGCACATTATTATGAAAATTCCTAGCATACAGAATAAGGCTTTATTGTAAAGGCTGCCAGAAAAAAGTGACAGGTAACATTTAGAGGAAAACCATTTTGGATTTTGGTTGATTCCTCAACCTAGACCCTCAAAGCTAGGAGGTCTTGGAACAATATATACTAAGCTCTGAATGAAAATCTGAAACAAAATATGCTTCAGATTTGATGATAAAATAAAAACCTTCCATGATAAACAAAAGTTAAAAGAATTCACAACTAGAAAGCCTACTCAACAAAATATACTTAATAAAATATTTTATGAAGTAGGAATAAAAAATAAAAGTGAAAACCAGCAAGTGGAAGAACTACACTAGAAGAACAGTCAGTCAAAAGGAAAACTAATTCAAAGTAAAAACCAGAAATAAATACAAATGGCAGGGAATAAAATCATATCAAAAATAACATTGAATGTAAATGACCTAAACTCATCAATCAAAAGACACAGGCTAGCAGATTGGATTACAAAACAAAACACAACCATATACTGTCTCCAAGAGACTCACCTCATTAGCAAAGACATCCACAGACTGAAGGTAAAAGGATGGGAAAAAAACATATTATTCACATGGATCTTGTAAAGAAGTAGGGGTTTTTATTTTTCAGATAAAGTAGACTTAAAGCCAGAGTTAATCAGAAGGGACCAAAAAGTTTATTTCAAATTGCTTAAGGAATTATACATCAATAAAATATGACAGTCATAAATATTTATGGCACAAATAATGGAGCATCTATGTATGTCAAATAAACCCTTCTCAACTTCAAGAACCAAATAGACCACAATACAATAATACTGATTGAGTTTAACATGTTTCTCTCATCACTAAATAGATCCTCTAAACAAAAACTAAAAAAGCTATAGAAATAAAAAATATAATTAATAATTTAGGCTTAATAGACATATATAGAATATCTCATCCATCATGCAGCACATGAACCTTTCTCTAAAATAGACCATATCATAGGCCACAAAGCAACTCTTAGTAAATAAAAAAACTAGAGATAATACCTTGCATTCTATCACATCATAATGGAATAAAATTAGATATCAATAATAAAATAAAAAATAGAAGCTACTCTAACACCTGGAGACTAAATAACATGTTACTGAATGACCAATGGATACCAGAAGAAATCAGGGATGAAACAAAAAAATACTTAGAGGTAAATGAGAATTGCAACACAACTTAACAAATTCTATGGGACACTATGAAGGCAGTTCTAAAAAGAAAATTCATTTCACTGTTCACATTCTTTAAAAGAATAGTCAGTGACCAAATAAATAACGTAATATTATAACTCAAAGCCCTAGAAAAAGAACAATCAACACCAAAAGCAGTAGAAGACAGGAAATAATTAAAATCAGAGCCAAAATCAATGAAATGAAAACAAAAAAAAAATCAAAAAATAGAAAAAACAAAAAATTTGTCCTTTGAAAAAATAAATAAAATTGATAAATCCTTACCTATACTAATGAAGAAAAAAAGAATTCAAATCTCTAAAATTTGTGATGAAAAAGGAAATGTCACTATGGACATTATTGAAATACAGATGATAATCAGAAACTACTTTGAAAAATCTATCTCCAATAAAATAGAAAATAATGAAGACATTGACAAATTTCTAGAGACATATGATGTACCCAAATTGAAACAGGAGGACATAGAAAATTTAAACAGATCAATTTCAATCAATTAAATTGAAGATGCCATTAAAAACCTACCAACAAACCAAAGCTAAGGACCAGATGGATTCTCAGCTAAGTTTTACCAAACCTTCAGAAAAGAACTTACATTTATACTCCTCAAATTATTCCATGAAATAGAAAAGGAGGGAACCCTTCCAAACTCATTCTATGAAGCTAGTATCACACTGATAGCAAAACCAGACAAAGACACATCAAGGAAAGAAAACTTCAGACCAATATCCCTGATAAACATATCTACAAAAATTCTTAATAAAATACTGGCAAATCAAATACAAAAACATATTAAAGGATAATCAAGTGGGGTTCATTCCAGGAATGCAAGGTTGGTTCAACATACAGAAATTAATAAATATAATCTATCACATCAACAGACTTAAAGACAAAAATCACATGATTATCTCAATAGATGCAGAAAAAGCATCTAACCAAATTCAGCATCCAGTCATGTTCAAAACACTGGAAAAACTAGGGATAATAGAAACATACTTCAATATTGTAAAAGCTATCTATGCTAAACCCAAGGCCAACATCATTCTAAATGGTGAAAAATTGAAAGAAATCCCTTTAAAAACTGGAACAAGACAGGGGTCTTTCACCACTCCTATTTAACATAGTCCTTGAAACCCTAGCAAGAGCAATCAGACAGAAGAAAGAATAAGGGATACATGTAGGAAAAGAAGAGTTCAAACTATCCTTATTTGCTGATAACATGATTCTATATTTATAAGATCTAAAAACTCCACCATAAATCTTCTAGAACCCAAACTAATTCAATAAAGTAGCATAATATAAAATTAACACCCATAAACCAATTGTGGTCCTATACACAATGATGAATCAGCTGAAAGAAAAGTCAGAAAAACTACACTATTCACAATAGCCTCAAAAAAAAAAAAAAAAAAAAAAAAAAAAAAAAAAAAAACTTGGGAATCAATCTAACAAAAAAGTTGAATGAAATGATCTCTACAATGAAAACTACAGAACACTAAAGAAAGAAATTGAAGAAGAGCTTAGAAAATGAAAAGATTTCCCATATTCTTAGATAGGCAGAATTAATATTGTCAAATGGCCATACTATCAAAAGTGCTATACATATTTAATGCAATTCGTATTAAAATTCTATGATGTTCTTCATAGAAATAGAAAAAGCATCGTGAAATTCATTTGGAAAAATAAGAGGCCCAGAATAGCCAAAACAATTCTTAGCAAGAAAAGTGATAAAGCAGGCATCACAAAGCCAGATCTTAAATTATATGACAGAGCTATAGTAATAAAATGGCATGGTATTGGCACCAAAACAGACATGAAGACCAATGGAACAGAAAATAAAGAGACAAACCCACGTAAATAAAATTATCTCACACTAGCCAAAGGTGTCATAAATATACATTGGAGAAAAGATAGTCTCTTCAACAAATGGTGCTGAGAAAATTGATAATCCATATGTAGTAGATTTAAATTGAATCCCTATCTCTCACCCTGTATAAAGCAACTGAAAGTGGACCAAGGACCTAAACATTAAACCAGAGATCCTGCACCCACTAGAAGAAAAAGCCAACCCAACTCTTCATCATGTTGGCTCAGGAAGAGTCTTCCTCGATAAGACTCCTAAAGTGCAAGAAGTAATATCAAGGATCAATAAATAAGATGGCATCAAACTAAAAAGCTTCTTCACAGCAAAGGAAACAAGAACATGAAGAGAGAACCTACAGAATGGCAGAAAACATTTGCCACCAGCACCTCAAATAGAGCACTAATCTCCAGGATATACAAAGAACTCAAAAACTTAACACCAAAAAAGAAAACCCAGATATCCCAATCAATAAATGGGGAAAGGAACTGAACAGGCACTTCACAGAAGAAGAAATACAAATGGTCAAAAAATATATGAAAAAATGTTCAACATTTTTATCTATTAGGGAAATTAAATGTACACTGAGTTTCCATCTCATTCCAGTCAGAATGGCAATTATCAAGAATATAAGTAATGATACATATTGGTGAGGATGTGGGGAAAAAGGTACATTCATACACTGCTGGTGGGACTGCAAAATTGTCGTAATAACTATGGAAAGCAGTGTGAAGATTCCTTCGAAAACTTGGAATGGAACCACCATTTGACCCAGTTATCCCACTCCTCACTTTATACCCAAAGGACTTAAAATCACCATACTACAGTGACATAGACACTTCGATATTTATAAAAGTTCAATTCATAATAGCCAAGCTATAGAATCAACCTAGGTGCCATTCAGCAGATGAATGGATAAAGAAAATGTGGTATTATATGTACAGTGGAATATTACTCAGCCATAAAGAAGAATGGAATTATGGCATTTGCCAGTAAGTGGGTGGAATTGAATACTATAATGCTAAGTGAAATAAGCCAATCCCCCAAAACCAAAGGCCGATTGTTCTCTCTCAATTGTGGATGCTAACCCCAAACAAGGGAGGGTAGGGAGGGGAAGAATAGAAGTTCATTGGAATAGACAAAGGGGAAAAAGGGGAGTGGAGGTATGATGAGAATAGGAAAGACAGTAGATTTAATCAGATATAATTTCCTTTGCTCATATATGAGCACATGACCAGTGTAACTCCACATTATGTACAACTACAAGAATGGAATCCTATTTAGAATGGGTTGCATTCCATGCATGTATAATGTGTCAAAATACACTCTACTATCATGTGTCTAAAAACAACAACAAAAAATTCAATGTTATTAGTTTAAAAAACAGACATGTTTCTTGGGAAAAGGAATGTTTTTTTTTTCTGGATTGAATTACAAAAGAAATTTACTTCATGAACTGCATAAAGGGGACATTATATTAAAGTACATATAATGCTTTTAATAATACACCTAAACTAGCTCTACAGTAAGTTGTAAATGAATTTTTAAATATTCCCTCCTGAATATACACTGAGAATAAATTAATGTAACTCAGCAAAAGCATTGATATGAGAAAGCTACACAATTAGTCAAAATTTAAAGCGTTGAGATGCCTAAGCATGAGCAATGATAATCTTTAGTGAAACTGGAGTGATGCTTCTCAATTTGGGGTAATTTTGCCCCCAGGATATACATATTAGTGTGCTAGGAGTACTTACAGCCAGAGAATTAACAAGTTCCACCTTTCTTACGCATTGAATCTATATAAAGGCAATGTAAATGACAAAAGTGGTGAATACTTTTTTCTTAATATGTTTGTCATATAAATCCACAAAAATCAGCAATTACATTTTTCATTTACATCAATTTTGTGTTTTATATTTTTCAATTTTTCTATGTTTTTATATACCAGGAATTACTGGGAAATTTGTTCTTTTGTATCATTGAGAAATCCTGTTCCCTCATCACAATGAGGAGCATTATTACTGTGAGCCTGATAAATGTAACTTCTTCTCCACCTTCAAAGTAGTGTTTCAAGTGCACTCATTATTTTGAAGAATAAGATTACTTTTATCCAAATTCCCGTTTTTTTGAATTTATGTATTTTATGATTTTGATTATAGAAAACTTTTTTTCTCATACATCAGCTCAACTTCCCCAAATAATTCCCATAATCAAATACTTTGTTTACAAATTTGCAACTTTTCTTAATTTTACTTCCTATGACAATTAGTTTTCTATTAATATAAATATTCCTGAAATTCTATTTTAGACATTATTGTAATGCTTTCCTATATGGAAATATACCCTGTATATAAGTTGTATACTGGCTCTTAAATGTTCTGAAAAAAATGACATTTGTTATTTTCTTTCCCTGATCAGACTAGTTATGTGGGTGTATCTATCTGCAAGTATGTAAAGAAATGTAGAGGAACATATGGATATTTGATAAGCAGTGTGTATGTCTGCCATAGGTGCTTCTCTTCGCATGAGTCTTATAGTAGATATGCAAAATAGCTTTAAACCTTGGTGTAACTTAGAGTTATACCAAGGTTTAAAGCTATTTTGTGAAAAAGAGGTGGTTTTATTTATTTACTTGAGTAAATAAATAAAACCACCTCTTTTTCACAACCACATAAATTGTGAAGGAAACGCACTAAAAATTTTCAAACTAACAGAAACATGCAACAACTTAAACAGAAAATAAAAAAGAAATTAAATCTGCCTTTAAAATCAGTTTCAAAATTCTTGTGGACAATGAAGCTGTAGACTTGGCCAAAACATGTTTTGCCTAAAAAAATTGGTATCCAAGCTGAAGCAACTGACATTTTCGAAACATACCACACAAAGACATATTTTCATATGTTCAAAACCTGTACTCAAATAGAATATGTTGAAGATAAATATTATTGATCTAGCTTTTCATTAATTTTTATTTACTGTTACATGAGAATATGTGTGAAGACATTTTTAATTAAAAAATGCAAACAAAAACCTTTCAACATGATTTGTGAGTTTTAAATGGACAGAATAACAAATGAAAAAAAAATTATAAGGCCAAATCAATCACATGTGAAACTGGGTATGCTTATCTCCTGAATTTATTAGTTAATGCTACATCATTTATTAAGAACACCTCTTTTTAAAAATAATTTTGCCTTTTTACTTAGTATGTTTAACAGAATAGTAAAAATGACAAATTGTGGGTGTTTTTACTTAAAACAACAGCATTGCCCCAATCAAAAATGAAGTTTCAGGATTATGTGAAGAAAGCTAATCTTGAGATTAGCTAATCTTGAGATCATTTGAGACTTTTTATTTACTTGTGATAAATATTACAGCTTCAATGGTAAAATTTTACTTTCTTCATTAAAGGTATTTTTTGACAAGTAATGTCAACATTGTAAAAAATATACTGACTCTAGATTAGGGAGGCTATTAGTCTTCCTTATGTCCTTGGGGACTTGTTTTGAAGCAGGTATGACAGTAGCCTGAAATTTCTACTACATCCTAACTCCTTGTAACCACACACTAAGTTTCTCCATGATAATTTCTCTTTACAACTTACAATGTAGTAAAAACAAAGAAACACAAAAAATAAACATACAAACCTCTTGTCATCTTTATCAACATATTTCTGAGATTCTGGAATTTTTAAAGTATTATTCATCTAAGTGAGAAAAGAAAATTGACAAGAACTTAAAACTGATATTTGGTGGTAGCTTGATTCACAATCTAATTTTGCAAAATGGACACATTTATCATAATGGCATCTTGCTGATATATAGCTTTACCATAAGATGCTTTTGCTAATGTTTTTAGTAAACAGTTTTATTTTTTTTAATTTGTTTTAATTAGTTACACATGACAGTACAATGATCTTGACATATCATACATTTGAATCAGATTGGGGTATAATTTCTCATTTTTCTGAGTGTACAGACAATATTTAAAACTGTTTATTACGTGACTGCATGATCTATATTCAAAGAAACATATATAATCAGATGCAAGAGTTCAAATAGGCCAAGACTGTCAGATCTGCGTTGTTATCTGAAGGCTTCTCTTGCTGTAGCCTGCTTCTTTACCCTTGACTTTCACAGATATCACCTTCCAAAAAACTTCTTATGTTCCCAACAATTTCTGTGTCTGCGTACCCCAGGACCTGAAATGGCACCATAGATAACAGGAGTGAAGACTGGATGACAGAAGGGCCCCATTGCAGATGGTAAATGAAACACAGATCGTTTCTAATGAAAGATAATAGCCAAACTGCTAAAACTTTCACCAGTGGGGAGTTTGGGAAAATGTTCTAGTGGAGGAAAACATCTTGGATGGTACAGTAATTCAGGCTTTCAAAGAGTGCCTGGGTGGTGGTAGGATTGGGGGGAGGCAAGGCATATAAAGACATGAAATTGGTTGGCTATTAAGTTGTGTTGATGTTCTACAGAGGGATAATACAATGTTGAGGGCATTTAGCAAACATTTGAAAATCAAGTGAAATGATCCTAGGGCCTTTGTGGTAAGGATGAAAGACCTTTATCTCCTGCAATAGGAGAGCATAAAAAATCAAAAACCATACCCAGGACCTAGTTTGACACCAAGCTTCAAAGACAACTGAATGCTTGACCAAGGGAAGACTTCTAGGTCTGTGTTAGGGCTCTGGTTGGGAAAGGTGAGGTCCTGACAAATGGATGAGGAAATTTGTAAATAACCTTAAAAAGTTTGGATCTCAATTTTTATGAACCCTTAGAAGGTTCAGAGAGGTACTTATCCCTCCCTTTTAATGCTAGTGATTCTTTCACTTGTTCCCAATTTTGGAAGAACCTACAGAGACTGTTCCTCTGCAGGCAGCAGAGGCTCAAAAAGAGTTTGTTGTGGGACATGAAATTTAATATCCTGATAAGACAAGGATGATGCAAACTCATTGCTAGCAAACACATTGCTTAAGAAAAGTGATGTCCCAGGCTGAAGAAATGCCTATGTCCTTCTTGTTCCATAGGAAGGGGGACATAAGATCTAGCTTATAGGAAGAGAATTTGTGAATTCCTAAGATTTATGCCAGAAGAAGTTGTAGTTTCTCCTTTTTGGCAATTCTGAAGGAAATTTTTTGTTAGTATTTGCTCTGTTCTGCATGTAGTTTTCCCCTTGAGAGTTTGTGTGTTGGATGCTTAGTCCTTTGGGTAGCCATGTTGGGAAATTGTATGGAACCTTTAAGATGTAAGGCCCTAATGGAAGGTCCTTAGGCTTCTGGGGATTTGCCCTTGGAAAGGATTAAGGTAAATCTTATGGACACCTGAGTTGGTTTAGCAAGAGGGTTATTATAAGAGAATGAGCCTAGCCATCTCAGCCTTGTTGAGTGGTATGATCTCTCTACACTCATGAGATCCTCATCAGAGCCAGGCTGATACTGGCACCATGCCCTTGAACCTCCAGAATTGTGAACCAAATAAATCTCTTTTCTTTATAAGTCTCCCCTCCTCAAGTATTTCATTACAATAATGAAAAATGGACAATACAATATTTACTATAGAATTGAGCTGTCAATGATGGTATTCATTCTAAATAATAATAATTATTCTACAGCTTTTTTCAGATACAGCTCCATTTTGAGACAGTGATGGATATTCTACTTACATGTTTTATATAATTGAATCTCAACATCTTTCTGCTGTTAGCTCTTGTTAATACTTATTTTACATATAAGAAACTTAAGGCTTGGTAAGGTTATAAATGCTAATATTAGTAATTCCTGGGTCCTGGGTAACTAGATATCATGGAGGTCTCTTTAAGGCCTTTACCAAGATGAATTTTTTACAACTGTTTCCATCCTTGTTTCAATTGATTCAAAATTCCAGTTCCTAGGAGAGACCATTGATTTGACTTGGGATCTTGTTCCCTCCTCTTGGCTAGAAGATGGTGACACTTTGACACTTATCCTATACTCTGTGTACCAGGGTAGAAGTTGTTTTTGAAAAGAAAATCAAAGTACTGTTCCAAAGTGATGGCCAAGGCTGAGAACAGATATAAATAATCAATATCTACCATTGAGTTTTACTGCTAGCAATGACAACAAATGGAGACGAAGATTTGATAGTAGAAAAAATAGGAATTAATATAGTTTAATTCCAACATCCCAATTTCTGCTCCTAAAGAAAAGGTCATGTTTATTGGAACTCTACATATCTATTAGTTTTCAACCATTTAAACTCTTTTATCTTAAGTGGACAGAATGCTCTCTGTCTCTGTAAATGTGAATACATGTGTGTGTGTGTGTGTGTGTGTGTGTGTGTGTACGTGTGTGTTGGATACCGAGAAAGACAAGTGAAGAGGGAGGATAGAGAAAGGGGGAGAGAGAAAATGAGAGAGGGTGAGGGTGGAAAGGAGAGATTTCTATTTAGGAGTATGTTAGTTAGCTTTCTGTCACCCTAACAATACCTGAGATAAACAAAGGAAGAAAGAATACAGGTTTACTTTGGCTCATACTTTTAGAGGTTTCATTGTCTCTGGGCCTGTGGTATGGTAGAACATCATGGCTAAGAGGACATGTCAGAGCAAAGCGGCTCACCTTGTGGTATCCAGGAAGCAAAGAGAGGATGGGGGGGAGAAGAGAGGAAAGGAGGAAAACGAGGAAGGGGCAACATATACTCTTCCAGGGCACGCTTTGGGTGACTTTCCTCCTTCAACAAAGCCCCACCTGCTACCATTTCCACCACCTGACAATACTCTATTCAATTAGGAACCCATCAATGGATTAATTCATTGATGAGCTCAGAGTCTTCATTATCTAATCACTTTATAAAGCCCACCTCTGATTATTACTGTATGGGGATCATGCCTTCAACCCATAAGCCTTTGGGGGATATTCCAGATTCAAACAGGGAAGGTATAAGAACTGAGAGGAATGATATTTATTGTTTTCTAAAAATAGAGACTGGAATAAGATTTGAATTTGCTTTGGTATGGAGTTTCACACCCTGGGAGTGGGGCAGATTTGGATGAGGAAAAGTTTCATCAAGCAAAAATGAGGTAATATTGGTAAGACATTAAATACTTGCAGGTAAGTTTTTAGATCTTCACTTTGAAAGGAAGGTAGATCTCTGAGCTGCTGTTATCCTCAAACAGTAGTTGGAAGTAGTTAGTGAATCTGAAGGCAACTCTGTAGTTTCTAAAACTTGAGTCAAGTACATTAAGTTGTATAATTTGTTTTTCCTATTAACCAGGAGTCACATATTCAAATGTCTTTCAGGGCCAAGTAGACAAGATAATAGATGAAGAAGGCCATTGTAAGATAAGGAGTAGGGGGGACTGTGGTACAGTGGCAAATGCCTGACATACAGTCAGAAGCTGCTATTTAGTTACAGCTGATTACTGCCAATGTCAACTGCAGGCTTAGTATTTCTAGATAACAATAACAGTTAACACATAATTCTCACTTATGTGCGAGGTCCTTGTTTACTTACTTGATATAAATCTACTTTCTAAAATATTTTTATTAGAGTATCATAATTATACATAGTAATTGAGTTTATTTTGACAAAATCATACACACAAGGAACTTGATTTCAAGTCCCATCTCCCCCCCCCCCTTTTTTTTACCCTCCTCACTCCTCCCTATTCTCCTCCTCTACTCTGTTAAACTTCCTTCTACATATATTTAAAAGTGAAATTCCCTTTGGAATCTTTATATATGAATATAACATGATTCTATTAAATTCATTCCATTTATCTTCCCCTTTCCCTACCTTCCTTCCTCTCTACTGATTTTCCCTATATTTTTATGGTATCTGCTTCCCTCCACCACTGCCTTCTTTCCTGTATTTTGCTCTAACTTCTACATATGAGAGAAAACAGTCTATCTTGGATTTTCTAAGTGTGGTTTATTTTCACTTAGTCTAACTTTTTTTCCATTTCCATCTATTTACTGGAAAATGCCATTATTTAGTTCTCCTTTATGGCTGAATAAAACTCCATTGTGGACGTATAGCACATTTTCTTAATCCATTCTATTGACATTTTCTTAATCCATTCTATCTATTGACAGACATTTGGGTTGATACCATACATTGGCTATTGTGAATTGTGCTACTATAAACACTGCAGTGTTTATACTATCGTTTATACTATAGTATGCTGATTTTAGATCTTTTGTATAGATACTATAATGGTTAATTCGAATTGTCAACTTGATTGGATTAAGAGATGTCAAGGATTAAGGAGCTTATGGGTGTGTCAACGAGGGTGTGTCTAGGAATGATTGGCATGTGGGATAGCCAACTGAAATAGAGACACTCCCTAAGGTGGGCAGGACTGTCCATTGGACTATGTGTTGGATGGAATAAAAGTTGAAAGAACAAGGAAGGCAGCAGCAGATGCAAGCTGCTGCTTCTTGACCGGGTTCTTGATTGCTGCCGCAATCATCTGAGATATCGGACTCTCACTTCTTTACTCTTCCAAAGTGCACTCTGCCAGTGATTCCCCAGAAGCCGTCACTCTCAGAGTAGGTTAGCACCATTCATCCCTCCTGTTCTGAGGCTTCACCTTCCTGGACTGTGCAGCTACTGGTTCTTCCAGCTCTCCAGTCTGCAGATGGCCATTGGGTACTATACAGCTTCTGGTCGCATAAGCCAACATAATAAATCCCCTTTTTATAATTACACGTCCTACTTTTTCTGTTGCTCTAGAGAACCCTGACTAATACAGACACCAAGGAGTGGGATAGCTGGGTGATTTGGTGGTTCTATTCCTAGTTTATAAATTAACTTTTTAATCCTCAAAACAACTTTGTGGTTGCGTACTATTATTTTTTCTCACTCAATTGAAGCATAGCAACATTAAGCAACTTGCCAGGGGGACACAGCTAGTTAGAGGCATAGCCAGGATTCAAATCCAAGTTCAAAATCACAGTCCATGCACTTTATCACTATGCTCAGGTGAACATTCACTTTTCAAAACAAGCCAGGATTTGTTTATGTGAAATCTATGAATTTAAAAAATGATAATGACTAAATAAAGTAAGTCCATGTACTGAATTTGATGCATGGATTGCTAGATAGGACTTCTGGATTAGGCTTTAATATAATCAGAAGAGCCGCCTTAGTGAATAAAATAAAATAAAATTTAATAATATAGGAGAATAACAATAATTAGTGCAAGCAGAGATTTAGAAAATTCTTAAAGGAGAATTCACAGAAATTTACAAAATTCACAAGACATAGAAAGTTGTCAGGCACAGGTAATGCCTAAATCTTTGTTTTCAAAAACCCTTCTTCAATAAAAAGAAACAAGGCTCTATGGGGAAGTGGCTGATTCCAGGGCTTGGGGAGTGTAAATATGAGGATGAGGCTAGAACTTGATGTTGTGCCAGAAAATAAGGAAAGACTAAAGTCATGAAGCCACCACATCAAATGGACAGAAAAAACACTTTTGAGGACTTTCTGATAGACAAATCAAAGATAATTAAAGTAACAAATTAAATGATAACAGGAATGCATTACAATCTATAGAATAAAATAAATATATATGCATCCATACAAATGTAAGAAATTGAATGTATATAAATAAATAAAGGAGAAGGGAAAGCTCTTCTTAACAGCTGAATTCTAATAATACAAGAAGAATGATAATGGAAATAGAAATCACTATTTGTCAAACATCACAGTAATAATTGCTTCAGAGAAGAATAATCACCAGAGGCTAAACAATCTATGAAAGTATGGTGTTCTTGTAAGCAGAATATTCACATAGTCTCAAAGTATCTTGCCGGAGACACTTACTGATTACTTTTTTTTTTTTAATTTGGTAGCAGGTATAGCACCTAGGAGTGCTTAATCACTGAGCCACATCCCCAGCCCTTTTAATTTTTAAATTTTGAGACAGGGTCTCATTAAGTTGTTTAGGGCCTCACTAAGTTGCTAAGGCTGGCTTTGAACTTGCAATCCTCCTCACTCAGCCTCCCAAGCCTCTGGGATTACAGGAGTCAGCCACTGTACCAGGTTTAGTTACTGTTTGTTCTGTTGCTGTAACAGAATATCAAAAACTAAGTAATTTATATAGAATTTTTTTCAGTGATTGGGATCAAATCCAGAGCCTCATACATGATAGATAAGCTCTCTACCACTGAGGCATATCTTCAGTTTCCAGAAAATGAGTTCATTTTAGTCATGGTTTTGAAGACTAGGAAGTTTAAGGCATAGAAAGGGGTAATATCTTGCCATAGCTTTCCTGCTGTGTTATGAGAGGACAAGTGAATACATGCAAAGAAGAAAAATGAGGGGCAGAGTAACTTTTTTAACAGCTTTGTTTAGTGATGACAACATTAATTCATTGACAAGGGCTGCAATCCAATTGTCTCCTACTAGGCCCCACCTCCTGACACTGCCCCAAGGAGGACCAAGTGGAATATATCCAAATCACAGCAATTACAGAGATAAAAATAATAATCATATGGTGGGAAAACCTGGCAGACACCACCTTGAACAAGTCATCAAAGGTAACATTACCATTAATTACACAGATTGACATCGTATGCCTTATGCTAGGTTCTGAAAGGACATAACCTCACTGCTAGGATATTTTTGTCAGACATATATAACCTAAATTTCATCATGAGAAAAACTGAACAAACTCAAATTGAGGAATATTTTGCAAAATAACTGACCAGTGTTCTTCAAAATGTCAAGATCAAGAAAGGCAAAGACTAAGGAATTATTCCAGATTGAAGGTGAGTCTGAAATTAAATGTAACATGTGATCTTGAAATGGATCCTGCATCAGAAAAAAGGACATGTTTTCTATAATTGGTAAAATTTGAGTAAGTCTTATAAACTAGTTTTCAAATATTGTATCCAGCAAGGATGCCTCAAAATACAAATTCTCATGAAATATAACCAGAATGAAGGAACATGAGGTGGCCTTATGAACTTATTAATTAGGAAAGATTGCTACTGAGAATCTGATTATATCCACACTTTGACATTAGAGTTACATACTGGTGTGATTTTGTTACTGCTGACTTACCATTTCTAAAACAACCCTCTTTATCCTCTTCACTCCTATGATTACATTGTCTTTTCTTTAATTTTATTTTGAAAATTTAGTATACATACAAAAAACATGAAAATCTGTATGTGTAATTTAAGGAACAATAAACAATAATCAATTTAAGGAATAATAGTCACATATTCACTAGTGAAAAAAATCCCTCTTAATATAAGCAGAAGAGCTGCCTTAGTGAATAAAATAAAATAAAATTTAATAATATAGGAGAATAACAATAATTAGTGCCAGCAGAGATTTGCTTTTGCTGGCTTGTACATCAAGCATTCATCCCCCAAACATTACCATCCAGAATTTGTGTTAATCTTTTATTTACTTTCTTTATTGTTTTCACCACCTAATAATATATCCTTAAATAATGCATTGCTTAGTTTTATGTATTCATTTTGTATGTTCTTTATGGGGGCTTGATTTTTTTTTTTTTAGTTTAGCATTTTTTTTTGAAATTCATCTATATGGGTGAAAGTAGCTATGGTTTAATTTTCATTGCTTTAGAGTATTTTATGAATGTATTGGGATTTTTTTGTTTTATTTTTTTAGTTGTAGTTAGACACATGTCTTTCTTTCTTCCTTCCTTTCTTTCTTCCCTCCCTCCCTCCCTTCCTTCCTTCCTTCCTTCCTTCCTTCCTTCCTTCCTTCCTGCTGAGGATCGAACCCAGGGTCTCACATGTGCTAGGTGAGCACTCTATTGCTGAGCCACAACCCTAGTCCCTGTTTGGAACTTTTATTTTTATTAAAGATTTTTTTCAATGTTGGGGATTGAACCAGGGCCTTGTGCACTGTAACTTATTAATAAACCCTACCTTGATGGATATTTGAGTTGCTTCCAGTTTTTTTCAGCCATTATAGACAACATAGAAACATCACACTGATTTTGGCTTTAGGGTCCTGAATGTAAATCTGTTCCTTTAAATCATCATATGAAGGTTTCCTTTTGCTCATTTTTAAGAAGTATCACCTTTTTAGAAATAAAACCCCAATGAGGGTCCTTAATAACCCCCCACCGCAGGCTCAGGTTATTCCCATCACCCCTCCCCCTAGTCACTTGTTTTAAATCATATTTTCTTCATAGCACTTCTGATTCTTTGTAGTATTTTAGAAATATTTTTAGAATGCATTGATTATTTATCTTTTTAGCATATAAGCATCAAAAGCTCAGGGATTGTGTTCTCTGCTGTGTCCCCAGCACCTGATACATAGCAGATTTCAATTGAATTTGTTAAATGAATGGATACTGAGATGATAGATTCCCTTAAAGTAACAGGAAAATTTTTGGAAGCCAGCCAGCTTCATTCTGTTTATACTTTTCTAGCTGAAACTTCAACTCTGGTTAACACTGTTCTTCGCTCTGACTACTGTTTCAAAGCCCCTGTGTTGTTAGGCAGAGAAAGAGTGGGGTTTCCTTGCTTGAAAAAAATCTTAAATTTAACAGTTATGTCTAGGGACAGGCTATAATAAACCACAAATAATTTTATCAACTTCAAGTGTACTCTTCTTCCCAATGTGACTTTTGAGCCATTGACATTAAAGAATATTAGCACTGGAGTGGTCCTTTGGGAAATTGTCAGGCATGCCTGACAATCTTCAAAAGTTTAGAGAATACTAAAGGAAGATGGTGGCATTTTATAGATTTCTTTTGAAAAAATCTAACATTTAAACTTGAATAAATCCTACATTTTTATCTTATACATAAACTTTTAGATTCGTAAAATTTTATGTTTTGGTAAGGTTTTAGATATCAACTAATTCAGAGCACTTATTATGCAAATAAGAGAGATGTTGCCCAAAGCTATTAAGTGATTTATCCAAAGGAACTTGGGAAATGACCATCATAAGCAGGACAACTACCTAGGTACAATTCTTAATCAAGCTCTTTCCTCCAGCATGTAAATGTTGCTTACATCATAGTTACCAATTGACCAACTAAAGTAGCTGGTACTTCTCTGACCAGAAATACTTGATACAGGGATGGACATCTGATCCACTCTTGTCCAAGCAAATGTTGTTTTAAAATTTGGAATAGAAAAATAGAGACTGCTATCAGTCTTCCCTGATGATGACAGTCATGGGCTGTCAGGCCTGAGACCCATGGGTACTTGCCTTAAATTCAGAGTCATTTATGTTTTGCTCCTCAAAGTATGGTATGGAGATTAGCAAAGGTAACATCACCTGGGAGTTTGTTAGAAATGCATTATCTTGGTTCTGACCTCAGACTTACTTATCTGAACTTTAAAAAGATTACCAGGTTATTTTTGTGCATGTGAGAATTTGAGAAGCTCTGACCTGGTGGAAATCAAGGCACCAGGTCAGGGAGATTAAAGCTGGATAATTTTGAACTACAACCTAACATTTTGAAATCATTCTCCTCATCCTTAATATAGATAAAATAATTCCTACCTCACTGGTATTATTGTGAAGATTATATGAGCTAGGATATGAAAACCCCTAGTATAGTGCCTGATATAGTAGGCTCTTATTATAAGTTAGATTCCTTTTCCAAAATTAAACAACTTATCATCCTTTCCATTGAATAGCACTGAAAAACATGCACACAAAGTGGTACCGGTAAGAATACACAGAGGCATAACGTACGTGCCTTTCCCTAAAATAGTATAGTGACTACAAGGGTCAAGAGGAAGTTTGGTTTGATGTTCTTTGTCATAATGGGTATGAAAAATTGAGTTCATATTAGTGATGTCAAGGCAAAGAAACTGTTGAAAGTTAACTCTTTTGAATAAGAGAGGCATAATATTATAACAAATGTTTATAGTGTTTTAAATGTTTATAATTAATGTTAGAATTGGCAGGGAAGAAGTTATGCAGTTGAGAAAAGGAAAAGGATATTATACCTGCAAAGAAATACAGACTTTTTAGGTAAGTAGCTAATTATTTACACGGCTTTCAGGTTGTAAAGTCTAAATTGGACAACCCACAGGATACATAAAAAGAATGTGATTGCTACATATTAAAATCATTCATTTTCTTTCTTGTATATTCATAGATCTGCCTACAAGGAAGTATGTAGGATTCTAGCAACAGTACAAGGATATAATAAAGTATTTTAAATGCTTACTATAATACAAGACTTTGCTAATTATTTCTATACACTACCAATATTACTTAGAAGAAAATAGATTGCATTCACTAAAGCAAAATGTATATTTCCTCCACTTTAATAATAGTAATAATATATAAAAATATTGTACCTATGATGAAGAAAAGCACAAAATCTTAGAGAGAGCCAGGAAAACACTTCAAATTATTATAGACTGAATGGCAAGAAGGAGAATGTAAAACTTTAACATTGTACATTCCTATTCCAATATTAAAGCTAAAACAAGTTAATTCTACCCAAGTTAATTTATAGGTTTTATGAAATTCAAATTAAAAGTCAGGTACAGTGGCATCTACCTATAATTCTAGCTACTCAGAGGCTGAGGCAGCAGGATCAAAAGTTCTAAGCCAGTTTGAGATACATAGGGAAACCCTGTCATCAAATCCTACCACATCACACCCCTCAAAAATAAAAATTTTCTTCAGAAATTTGACAATATGATTTTAAAGTTAGGAAGTATAAATAGCAGATAATAGGCAAGAAAACAATCAAACAAATCAAAACTCAATAAGGAGACGGGCATGGTGGCGGGCACGCCTGTAATCCCAGCCACTTGTGGGGCCGAGGCAGGAGGATCGCGAGTTCAAAGCCAGTCTCAGCAATGGCGAGATGCTTAGCAACTCAGTGAGACCCTGTTTCTAAATAAAATACAAAATAGGGCTGGGGATGTGGCTCAGTGGTTGAGTGCCCCTGAGTTCAATACCTAGTATCCTCCATCCCCCCAAAAAACACCATTCAGTAAGGAGATATTCATCTTTCTTTTTAGCCAATAATCTATAAACTTAGTTTGAAGAGTCCAAATAGTGGGGAGCCTTATATTGGGAGTCTTATGTGAGTTATTTATACATAACAAATTACCCTAGATTTAGTAGTATAAAAGAATGTCTGTGATCTGTCATGGTCTCTGTGGCTAGGAATCTGAGAGTGGTTTAACAGGAGGGTTTTGACTCCAGGCCTCTCATGAGGTTGCAGTCTTCTGCAGGGTTGGTTAGAGCTGGAGGTCACTCACATGGCTGTTGGCACTCATTCTTTGTTACTTGTGTTTTTCTGCAGGGCAGTTCAAGTGGGGCAAGTTCTCAAAAAGATCAAACTCTTAGTCTTTAAAATAAACATCTCTTTCAATAAATTCACATTCTTATTGCTTAGGAACAAATATTTCTGGGTACTAGTAACTAAGCTTTGTTTCGTTTTTCTTGTTTTAGCTTTAATATTGGTTTAGGAAAGTAATCTCTGAATCATATAACATAGGACAGGAAAGCATTTTTGGTCCTATAATTGTCCAATACAGGCACGGGAATTATGTTGGTTCAATTTTCAGACATACAAAGGGTTTTTGGCATAGATGAGCCTAGAAGGGACTGGAAACTAACTTTGGTGCTAGAATAGACTTCACAGAAGAGATGTCATGTAACCGAAGACCCAAAGAAAAACTAAACTGTTTAAAGTCAAAAATATTATTTGTAAACAACAACAACAAAAAAAACCTGGGAGTATTATTATTATTATTTTAGTGCTGAGGATTGAACCTAGGGCCTCACACATGTTAAGTACTTGTTCTAGCACTGAGCTAAGTCTAAGGAAGTATTAGTTTTAGCATTAACTGACAATAAATAGGTTGACATTCTTAAGTGTGTTTATATAAACTCATCATGTACAACCATGTACATCATGTACAACCACAAAAATGAGAAGTTAAACTCTATGTATGTATATGTCAAAATATATTCTACTGTCATGTATAACTAAAAAGAACAAATACAATAATTTAAAAGAGTGCTTACATAATCAATGAGATTGCAAAAGAAAAATATATGATTAGATAATTTTAAAAAATAATTAAGAAATAAATAAAATGTATTTATTTTATTGCCTATTAAATTTTAAAGAAGAAAAAACTTGTAACAAGCAATATTGTGCATGAATTGTTAAATGATCATATTCAGAGAATGCCCAGTGGGAATGTTGAGTGGGTCAATGTTTTAGAAAGGGAATTTGGCAAAAGATACTGAAAGCTTTAAAAACGATTATTCCCTTTGATTTATTAATTTAATATTATAATAATATAAGAAAAACATTAATAAATTTATGTTATTAATCAAGACCTATGAACAAAGATGAGGAACAGTATAGTGTTAATTGTATTAGTGAAAATTTGAAGGTACCTCAATGCCCAACAATACATGAATGTTTAAATTATACTATGTATGCAGGATGAAACATTGGAGCCATTACAAGTGCCACTTTCTAGGATTATTTCTTGAAAGTGTTTATAAGTGAAAAATGGCACATATATAGCAAAATCCAACTTCACTAACAGTATGCTTTTTGTGTGGAAAAAAATCTGAAAGAAAATAATACAAACTTGGAGCTGGGGATGTGGTTCAAGCAGTAACGCGCTCGCCTGGCATGCGCCGGGCGCTGGGTTAAATCCTCAGCACCACATAAAATAAAATAAAGATGTTGTGTCCACTGAAAACTGAAAAATAAATATTAAAAAATTCTCTCTCTCTCTTCTCTCTTAAAAAAAGAAAATAATAAAAACTTAAAATGCACTGTATGACTGAAAAAGTCAATTTCTGCTTTATATAATTCTGCTACTTTGAAAATATATTACTTGTTTTTTTTTCTATTTTAAAAGATTTTTTTATTTATATTATGATCTGGTGCTTTAGTCTGTTTTCTGTTTCTATAACAGGATACCTAAGACTAGATAATTTATAAATGAAAGAAGCTTATTTAGCCTATGATTCTGGAGGCTGGAAGTGCAAGATCAGAAAGCCATATCTCCATGTGCTGTATCATAACATGGTGGAAAAGCAGAAGGGCAAGCTGGTGAGCATGAAAGAGGGAAAACACAAGGGGAAATCTCACTTTAAAACAACTTGTTCTGGAGGTAGCTAACTCACCTGTACCCCATGAAAACTGTATTAATCCCTCTTAATGACCAAATCGCCTCTCAAAGACACCTCCTCCCAGCGTTGCCACAATGGAATCAAATTTCAACATGAGTTTTGGAGGAGACAAACTATATTCAAACCATAGCACATAAATATGGAAAAATGCATAAAACAGATGTACAACTTAATTATTTCAAGTTCTATTTCTTGACGGCCACCTGTGTCAAGAAACAAAACTTGGCTGACTATTCCAAAAAGCTTTCATGTCCCTTCCCCCAATCAAAATCCCCACCCTTCTACCTCCTGTAAAGTAACCAATATCCTTACTTTTATTTTTAGTTAAAAAATGTTAAAATGTTATTAAAACATCTGAGAGGCTATTTTGCATGATTTGGTGATCAATTCTTTGCCTTTTATTATAACATAACCAAGTAAGCATGTTTAAATATTATAATTTAATTTTGCCAGTATTTTAAATTATTTTAGACTTTTAAAAATCTGTACATTCCCTTTTCAGTCCCTGTCCCCTTTTTTCTGTGTCATTTAATTATGGAGGATATCAGGTCATTATTGTTCTGTAGCCTGGAATTTGTTGAGCTCATAACTATTTTAGAGGGTATTCTTTCTGTGCCCTCTAAATTTCTTGCATGCCCACAGTAGAATCTACAGATTTGATCAGAAGCTGAAGAGTGGGTGGTTTAGGGAACCTTTCTACTTTTCCCTCTTGTTCTCATGTAGAGTTCACAATGATGGTGACTTTCAATCCATGGTTTCTTTGCTCCTCCTCTTCACTAAACTGAATCTCTTTCCTATTTTTCTAACCTATACCATCTGGACTCTCAAAGCATTTTCTCTCACTCTGAAAAAGGAGTTTGGGTTGGTGAGTTCTGAGAGTTATGGGACCACACTGCTACAACCCCTCCAGAATTTATCCTGTATCCATTGTACAAATCTGCTCTTGGAGTCTGCAAAGCTCTGTTTTTAGATTGGCCCTCTGAGCTTTCCAGGGAGCCCATGAGCTGTTAGGCATTCTTAGGCCAGTTGCCCTGATGGTTCTCTTCTTTTCTCCTGCTGCTGCCATACAGGTCTTGCAGCTGGATGGTTTGTCTCCATTCCCACTGATATTTTAAGGTTATGGGGATATTTCCTCATAGTAGTTGGCTATAGGCTTTTGGTATTGCTGCCTATTTGGTGCATTTTTTAAAAAAACTTAAAAGGAAATAAAGGAGGATTAAAAATTGTGCTACTGCTGCCAGTTGTGGTGGTCCATGCCTGTAATCAGAGCTACTCGGAGGACCACAAGTTCAAAGCCAGCCTCAGCAATGGCGAGGTGCTTAGTAACTCAGTGAGACCCTGTCTCTAATAAAATACAAGATAGGGCTGGGGATATGGCTCAATGGTTGAGTGCCCCGGAGTTAAAAAAAAAAAAAAATGTGTCATTGCTGTTGCAATTTTTTCATTATTCCTTTATACTTTGTTTTTAGTAAAAATGTTATTAAAACATCCAAGAGGTTATTTTGCTTTATTTGAGATTTTTGTGTATTGTGCTGCTCTGATTATGAAGGAAGGATTGTGTGTTAAAAATCAGAGACAAAGAATTTTTGAGTTTTTCTCTGATGGTTTAAAGAAAAAATAGAACTGGAAGACATGATATGATATGCTATGTCCTGAATATGAGAGTAAAGATGTGTGGAGTCTCAAATGATGATGCAAATTTCCATATGAGAGAGGAGTCAGACCTGACAAATTGCACCAGTCCTTACAAACTAGTGAGTGTTTCTCCCCTTCTGATTGAGGTACAGAATGAAGATTCATGGTTTAGATTCCTCAAAGTCTCAAATCATGCTACCAAAAGTATGTTAGAACTATCTTCTTAGTAAATAAACTAACAAAAAATATAGATTTGCTTAATGTGAGATCTAGAATAATGAAAAATATTTATCCTTTTTAAAAAAATTTTATATGTTCTTTTTAATTATACATGACAGTATAACGTATTTGGACATATTATACATACATGGAGTAACTTCCCATTCTTGTGGTTGTACATAATGTAGAGTTACACCAGTCAAGAATTCATATATGAACATAGGAAAAAATGTCTGATTAATTCTATCATCTTTCCTATTCCCATTGCCCACCCCCTTCCCTTCATTCCTCTTTGCCTATTCCAGTGAACTTCTTTTCTTATTATGTGTTAGCATCCACATACCAGAGAGAACATTTGGCCTTTGGTTTTTGGGGATGAGCATGATATTCTCCAGTTCAATCCATTTACTGGCAAATGCCATAATTCCATTCTTCTTTATGGATGAGTAATATTCCATTATATATCCATCCATTCATCTGTTGAAGGGCATCTAGGTTGGTTCCACAGTTTAGCTACTGTGAATTGAGTTGCTTTAAACATTGAAGTGGCTGCATTACTATAGTATGCTGATTTTAAGTCCTTAGAGGGTATATGCCAAGGAGTGGGATAACTGGGTCAAACGGTGGTTCTGTTCCAAGTTTTCTGAGAAATCTTCATACTGCCTTCCAGAGTGATTGCACCAATTTGCAGTTCCACCAGCAATGTAAAAAAAGGTACCTTTTCCCCCACATCCTTGCTAACATTTATTGTTACTTATATTCTTGTTAATTGCCAATCTGATTAGAGTGAGATGAAATCACTGTGTAGTTTTAAATGTATTTCTTTAACTGCTAGAGATGTTGAACATTTTTTCATGTATTTGTTGACAGATCACATTTCTTCCTTTGTGAAGTGCTTGTTCATTTCCTTTGCCCATTTATTGATTGGATTATTATTATTATTATTATTATTATTTTGGTGTTAAGTTTTTGACTTCTTTGTATATCCCGGAGATAGATGCTGTATCTGAGATGCAGTTTTCTTTGTTTTAATATGAGAGTTTTCCCTGGATAAATTCAGCATTTCCCACATAATAGTTACACTAAAAAGACAGCTTTCCTGTGAAGTACAATTGTCAGGCACTGTAATTCCTATTATAGAATAGTGGAAACAGAAATTCTTCATTTATTCATAAGTTTACTAAATGTATGGCCATATAAATATATCAGGTCATTAAAATTCAAGTGCGCAAAAATAATTATAAAAAAAATAATTGTAGTCTCAATGTTGCTTGCTGTTATTTCTATGGAGAGAAAATTTTAATTTTGTTAATTCCACATACTCATAGTAATTCATCTATGTTAATTCCAAATCTCTTCTGTCCCCAAACCATTTTTAGCTAAAATGTTATCTCTTCAAAATTATCTGCCTCCCCCTTGTTTTTCTGAGGACAGCTTCAAAATTATTTGGGAGTGAGTAGGGTGAGGTGGGGAGGCAGGTGGCCAGGGCAGGTATCTGATTGTCAGATGCAAACACCTCTTGATTTTGGCCTTAAAATTTGGTATCTCCTTTTCCATTGCCTTTGGGTCACTGGTCTGTTTTCAGGTCTGTCTGTATTCATTCTGACCTATAGGCTCTTTAACCCTCTACAGTCCTCCTGCAGAAACTTTGAATGGTCTTTAAAGCCATAAATACTAAAAATAAGAACAAGCTGGGAGCACCCCTCTTTATGCCCAAACAGTTTATGCTAGCTTGCTGCCCTCTGTTGGTTTACTGAAAGAAAGCTTCTGAATCTTGGTTCCTTTAACATTCCCAATGCGAACAGAGCTCAGATACCCTCAATCTTTAGATCTTCAAATATATTCTGGAGTTCTATTATTTCTCTCTCCATGACTTTTTAAAAGTTATCTCAGGAACTGTGTGTGTGTATGGTTGTGTATATCCTCAGGCCTTTCTTGGGGATATACACAAATGCCTCTGTATTTGTAGCAGACTGTATTTTATTTACAATTAACCACACAACCCTGTCCCCCACAACCCCAAAAAGGATTATAATCCATGCCTATTGCCATATGATTTACCTATGGAAGAAACAGACTTTCTACTGACTTGAAGTTTGGCCATATGAAAGGCTTTTGCCAATGGAATGTCATGACACATGGATGAAGCAGCCTAAATGCTTCACAAGTTTCTATGAGCTCTTCTGATCTTTTTGTCTGTCATGAAAATTGTCCAAGTCCCACATAAGGGTTCTTCTTCAGCATGGGACAAGAAGACCCTTGGAGCAGAACCTTGGCTGACCCACAAAATATAATGTACAAGCAAGAAATAAACTTATGCAGCCTTATCATTTTTTTTACAGTAAAAGTGATGAATACATTGTTTGTGGACCATTTCTTTTTCTTTCAGTTCTTTTAAGTCCAGCTATTCCAAACCACAGCTCTGATTTATGAGACAACTGTTACTGCCATGAGCTTCAAATGCCTATTAAACAAACATTGTGGAATTGCCACCTTCTTTCTTCTGAGACCGGGAAGGAAATGCAGTAGCTGCCTGAGAATATAAGACCAGGGATAAAGAACATGAATTTTATGTGTGCATGCAGAGCTGGAGGGTGGGGCCCCTCAGTTAACTTTTTTAGATTTTTATCTTGACATGCAAAAATGCATACAACCATGAAATTTAAAACTTGAAAACTCCAAGACATGTATTCTTCCTGCAGTCAGGGATTTTATAGAGCAGATCAACTATCTCTTTAAGTAATTAAAATGTAAGGCAACACATGTTGTGTATCACCAAGGTGTGTAGGGGAAGTGCTATAGGAGCTTATGGAAGAGGCCTGGAAGAATAGGTAGAATTTGAAAATGCAGTAAGAGGGGAGAAAAAACATTTTGTACTCAAAATATAGATCAAGCTAAATCACTGAGGTGGGAAAGTTAGTGGCATGGATGGTACCCTTGAGTAAAGGTAAGGAACTGTGGGAGGCAAGAATGGAAAGACAAGCGGTGGCCCAGTCATTGTCCTAGTTCAAAAGTGTGGACTGTGAAGTTCTACCACTGGCTAAAGCCATATAGAAAAAGTGCTGCAAAGTGGATTTCAGCTGCATTTATTTATTTTTTAAAGCAATGTAGCCATTTAAAAATCGGACACATAAACTATATGTACATACACAGTTGGAAAAACAACTCAGTTGATGAATTACTCATCGCAAAGGCCATCATTGTACACTAGCTGTGCATGTTTGCTAAATGGTTATCCTTACTTATAAAATGATTGCTGATTTGTTTCTGGTATTGGATATGGCATGATTCTGCCAAAGAAAAGCCTTGATTTTTTGCAGAAATTTGCCTAACACTAGAGCACATCTTACTAAGATCTCCTTGGCATTTTAGTGATGAAAACAGCCACACAACAGTGCAATATACTTGATACTATCAAACTGTACTCCTAAAATGGTAAATTTATGTTTAGTTTACCACAGATTAAAAAAAAAAATAACCAGCCCATCTTACATGCTGAAAGTACTAAAAATAGTAGAATTTTATAGCTGGAACTCCTCAGCTTATTTAGAATTTTAGAGCTGGAATGCCAACCCCGAAGGTATCCAAGTTGGCAAAGAGAGATGCAGTATCCCAGCGTTAGTCAGTCTCTTTCCTGGTTCTTCCTGCCTTGCGGGTGAAGCTCCGTTGGTCAGGAGAAAAAGTCTCCAAGTCTTGCTCACTTTAGTGCAGGGGAGAGAAAGGGCAGGTGCGTGGGTTCTTGTGCGATGGGAGGCCACCATGCGGGCAGCTGCGCTCTTCTTCCTCCATCCCGGGGCGGAAGTGTGGAGAGGTGTAGTTTGGCCTTCGTAAAAGAGATGAAAGTTGCAAAATCTCTGCCCAGGCTTCAGCTATGAATCAACTTTCCAGGGTCCACGGTGAACAGCTCTTAGAAGTTGTAGGTAGAGACGGGCAGTGGTGCACCTTTTTTCTGACTCATGCCTTTGTTTCTTGTACGGTCTCAGTGCGAAGCCCCCGAACTTGTGGTTGAAGCACCTGCCCCACGCTCTGGCGGTGGCCAGGGATGCTGAAGCCGCAGTCGTGGTCGTCGCCGCCGCCGCCGCCTTCCGTCGCTGCCGCTGGGCCTGCTCCGTCAGGCACATGCGCAGTTGCGACGCCGACCCGGCGCCCTCAGTCTCCTCCTCCGCCGCCTCCCGGTTCCGCAGTCACTTCCTGCAGCTGTTTCCCTGTGGGTAGGGTTGGACTGACTTTTGACAGTCAGCCTTCAGCTGTGGAGGGGGCTCGGCGGCCGCGAGCGGAGAAAGTTGCTCCGAACAGAGGCGGGGTGGAGCCGGGTCGAGCCGGGCGCGCAGGGCTGGCGGCGGCGGGCGTCCGGGACGGACGCGGCGCCGAGACTGCCGGCGCGTCCCGGGGGTTCCGGTAAGTGCGGGCGACTGGGAGCCTCAGGGCGTTTAGGACGATCCGGGAGCACAGGACTGGAGGTTCCTTTTTCACGCTGTTTTTCCACCTGCCCTCCACGTGACGGTGCCTGGACTGCTCTTATTTATCTGTTTTGAGCATTTCACGTGTACTATTTGGATCATTTGTGCTTGCAGCTGCCTTGGCCCTTGCACTAGTCCTCACCCGAGGGGAGTCGGGGGATTCCATCTTTCGTGATGGCATCCTTAGGGGATTGAGGGGGGAGGTGTGTGTGTGTGTGTGTGTGTGTGTGTGTGTGTTCGTGTGTGTGCATGCACATCTCAGGAATGTGAGGTGTATGTGGGCGATGCTGAGGTATCTGTAGCTTTGATTCACTTGTGTAAACGGTTCCCTAGGATTCGGAACCGACATAGCTGAGACTGGAAAATATTTGCCCGTTTACCAAGGCCTCTTCCCTCCCAGTTTCCTTCGTTCTTTTGGGTCTTGCTTATATGACATATCTTGCCTCTGCTGATCGTTTTTCTGGTTTTCTCGCTTGTATTCTTATTGCTGCGTTCTGATGACCTCTGAGCAATGCTGCCCTGACTTTCCCTCGTTTCCAGAATTCCCAGTGACAGTCTCCCCCAGTTTGTTGAGATATCAGAAACCTGTTTCTGTATTCTGTTCTCTTTCCTCTGTGGATTTCTCCAAATGAGAAAGCGATTGAGTTCAAATCAGTATGTGAAGAGTAGGCCCCAGTCCAATCATGAAAACTCAGTATGTTACAATAATTCGTTTTCTTTAAACAGGTATATTGTGGAGCTTTGATTTTAGTGTCCTCTCAAAACCTTTACCAACTAGGACATTAACCACCATAAATCCTTCGTTTATGCTACTGCAAGGATCAAATTGAATGGTTTTTAAGATCTAAGGAATAGCTATTTATATCAGCTTTCAGATTAGTCTCTCTTAAACCAATGCAACAGTCGAACGGATCTGAGTCACATATGTTTTGGGTCTTTATATTCCATCATTTGCGCATTCACCAAAGGCTTGGTTTTATTTTAGATTTGTAGTTTTTGCTAATTTTTGTTTACAAATGCAGTAATACTTCTTTCAATCATCACATAAAGCTCTTTCAGGGGAGTTGATTTTATGTTGATTGTTAAATATAACAGAAGAATTAATTTCGGAATAGCTAGCTACTCTTTAGACAAGATAAAAAATGCAATTGCAGGTAAGTAAGTCTGTGCTTGGCAAGACTATTTTTTTTTTTTTTTAATTCCACTCCTCTGGAAGGAAGCTTTTTGTATTTTTGTGCCTTGAAGGGCCTTTATTTTGATGGAAACCTGTAGATAACATCGGGGGGAATCACATACTAGAGTTTCCTCCAGTGGGAGTGAGCTTTTATAAAACAAGTCCAGACTTGTCTCAACAATTAGTAGCATTTGATTTTCTGTCTATATTGCTGATTTTCTTTATACGAATGTTTGACACCCTTCTATACCTTTTCTCTTAAGACCCAGCTGCATGTTTATGGCAGCTTAGCATCAGTGTAACTGTACACATTGGCTAGGTAACCTTTAACATAATCAGTTATTATAATTAGGTTGTCAAACTTTAAAAAAGCTGGTCATTGTCTCTTTAGTTTCCCTTTCAAAAATATCCATATCCGTCTTTGCTTTTTGAATGTCTTTGCTTTTTGAATGTCTTTGCTTGATTTTTAATCGAGAGAAATAGTACCATTATAGAGAACCTGATGTTTTAGACATTTTAAATCTGTATTGCTTTTTTGTTTATGTTCCTGGAGATATGGGAAGCATACTCCTGCTTGTGAGTCAAATGATAGTATCACTTTTCTAAGTTATGATTAATAAGAAGTATTATTAGATTATATGATTTTTGCATTTTGTCCTTTACCACATTAGTTCCCACTTATAGTGATTTCTTCTCCTGCCCCCAGGCCTTGAATTTAGTATAAAAGTTGTTACTTAATTACAATTTCTCTTTGATATATATTTATTGAATTTGATAAGACATCCTCTTTTAACTTTTCGAAACTTGATTCATTTTAGAACATCTATACTGCCATACATATACATTTCATCCTGATGGAAAATTCCAGCAGCTAAAAATAGGTATATTCTATTGACCAAGAAAAGAGGTGTTAATAGTATTGAGAGTGGAGGGAATTGTAGATTTTGAAATAAGGATTCTAATTTGGGTTAATTAGAATCTTGGGAACTCAAAAGGGTGTACCCATGATTCATTTTGAGATAGTCAGAATTAAGATACCATCTGGGTGGGAGGCAGGAGAAATCATGGATAAAGAATGAAGAGAAAGTGGACCATTTTGGGTCTTTTCTAAGGAAAATAGAGATTATCAGTTATTTCGTAAAATAGGCGAAAGAAATTGTCTGAAGACTAAGAAACTGGAATTATGATAGAGCTTATTTTAGTGTGATTCATTATTCCATTGGACATTTACCAATGTGGCTACCTTGTTTTCTGCACATAGTTTGCCTCTTGAAGGAGGTATATATGAGATGGTATCATCAACTATAGGTAGCAGTCTGAGGGGTGACTGATGTGGCCTGGAGAAGGCAGGCCTGGCTATGAGGGACAATCCTTTGAGTAGTAACTTGCTAATTATTTCCCTTGGAGAAACACAGGACCAGCGATGCCAAATCATCCTTTTATTACACAAAACCACAGATCTCTTGATTTTTAAGTATTGACAACTAATTCAATTTTAAAAATGAAAGCAAAACAAAACACGGTATTCCAAATAGCACATCTGTGGCTCTATGTGGCCCACAGGCTGTTTGTTTCAACCTCTGCTCTAAGGAATCATTAGCTCAACTAAATAAATATTGCTAGTTGAATACTTTCTTTTTCTTTTTTGGTGCTGGGGATTCAACTCAAGGGCACTTAACAACATCCCCAGCACTTTTTATTTTTTATTTTGAGACAAGGTCTTGCTAAGTTGCTTAGGGCTTTGGTAAGTTGCTGAGGCTGGCTTTGAACTTGTGATCCTCCTGCCTCAGCCTCCCAAGTTGCTGGGATTACAGGCATGTGCCATTGAGCCTGGCTAGCAGGCATACTTTCCATTTATTACTGTCACATTTTAATTCTGAGTTATTCCTACAGCTGCTTGGTATTTGAGCTAGTTGTGGAAGTGCTTTAAGGATTCTCAGAAGTGATACTCTTTTTTCTTTTTTTTTTTTAGTCTTGACATCATTTAGATGGAAAAGAGATATTTTACAAGATCTTAGCCATTTTTTTTTCTTTTTGTCTATGCATAATTGTCATCCAGAGTGCTTAAGTATGCCTGAGGGAAGGGGTCTGGATGAGGTGACCTTTGATGTCCATTTCAGCCATGTGATTTTTAGATTTAATTAGCTATGGATGCAATGCTATTAATGTTCACAGACTAGAGGGACGGACAGCAGTTGGAGCTGTTTCAAGGAAAATAAAGCCAAATCTATAGAACCATTCTCAGTGGAAGAGCTTCGTGTTAATGTGAATGAACTAGCAGGGAAAGTTTGCTAGATGAAACAAAAGAAAAGAGGTCCCAAAGATGGTTTTGGAAAAGTAGGGGAAAGAATCAGATGATGATGTCATTTATATATCTTGTTGCTAAGGTCTCATTTTTAACTGTTTTTTGTTTGTGTTTGCTGTTGATTTAGATTTGAAGACTCAACTTCTTATCGCCTATTGGATTATGCCCACAGCTTTCCTACCCAATGATCCTCTTGCAACAGGCCGGGCTTCCTCCACCTAAGCGACCTTCATCCTCTCCTCCTATGTCAGTGGCCACCAGGTCTACAGGAACCTTGCAGCTTCCACCACAGAAGCCTTTTGGGCAAGAGGCATCCTTGCCTCTGGCTGGGGAAGAAGAATTACCTAAGGGAGGGGAGCAAGACTCTGCCCTGGAGGAGCTATGTAAGCCCCTGTACTGTAAACTCTGTAATGTCACCCTGAACTCAGCACAGCAAGCTCAGGCTCATTATCAGGTAAGGGAAACTCGGGTATTCAGGCTCTGCCTATTTAAGCACTTGCTTTTCCACATAAGACTGACTATGGAAAATCATGAAAGCTTAGAGAACAACTAAGTGTTTATTTGACTAACAATAATAATGTTCCTATATAAACATAAGTATCATTTTTCATACAGTGATTCTCAACTGCTTACACTAAGTGGCATTTGGTAGTTGACAAGTCTTTGTGAGCAAATGTAAACCTTTATGCTGATGTTTGAACTTGTGGTTCTAAGGACAACATGATGTGCCAAATTCAATTCAGTGGAAAATCATTTAGACGCTAATTCAGTTTGCATCAGTTGAGGTACTCTCTCCATATTATTCTCTTGCTTTCCATTTTTGACTTCAGCTCTTCCTGTATAACCCTAAAGAAAACACAGATGTCTTTGTAGTGAGAATAAAATGACATTGGAGTATTGAGCTCTGTTCATTCTCATTAGTGTAAACTGCTTTAAGATTTAAAGCTTTTACCTCAATGTAGAATGGAGAGTGGATTTTAAACGGTACCATTACCTAAGAGCAAATGTGAGATTAAATTTTTACTAGAAAGAGAGGATATAGTATTTATTTTTATTCTAGGTTGTTGACTGTATGAAATTATATAATCTCTTTTTCTGGAAAAAAGTGAAGTGGGCACTAATCTAGGCCAAACCCCACTGAGTGGAGATTATCTTCTGGGCCATCATTGATTTGACTATCTGTTTTCTCCATGAATGTCTCTAGCAGTCAGACAGCTTGGTAGAAAGCTGACTGTGACAAAGGTATTTCTTCTACTCTGATAGTATAACTTTCCCTGGTTTGATTTTTTTGTTTGCTGTGTAAATCTTTTGTTTTGATCCCAATGCCTGGACAATTGTTTCACTTTGTAATTGTGCACCAGAAGTATTCTGATGGTGAATTGTTTTCTGGGGATTTAGGAGAAGGCATGATATGTAGCTTCCCTGGAGCTCCAATTGTTTTGCCCTTAGTGGCAGAGTTGAGTTGATTCTCTCTCTCTAATCTTGGCCTTGTCATCCTTGGTTCATAAAGGCCTCCTCTGGTCTTTTTTTTTTTTTTTCTTTTTTTACATTTTCTTTTCCTCCATTTCTGTTCTTACTCCCTTGGTGTATCACTCCCTGACACAATGGGTTTGATATAGGGTCTTTCTTTGTCTGTCAAGGAATCTGTTAGGACGACTAATCACAAATTCAAAATTCCACGTTAACTTTCTTCTTCATTTATTTGTGTGGGATGTTCAGTTTTATAACCTGAGGCTCATTGTGAAAAATCAAGCCTGAATTCTAACGTTTTGGGTTTTGGTTATATAAAGCCCTTACTAAATCATTAATGGGAGCTAATCATTAATGTGTCATACACATAATTGCCTTTTAAGAAAGAGTAGTTTATTTTGATGAAGGAAAACTCTTGGGCAATATGTAATTTTGTATGCACATACCTCTTATCCTTTTTCTCCAGCATAATTTTTTGATTCTATAGACAGTGATGGATGCTCTGGGTTATGCATAGAAAGAATTCAGCTTAATGCAAGATTATTGGATTATAAAGCTTAAACTAGATAAGAAACAGCTTTTTTTTTAAATGTACATTTTTGTGTGTGTTTGCTCTAAGTTTTTTATTTGACAAGATATGTAATTACACTTAATTTTATTTCCCTCAGTTATGCAGTGAGTAAAAAATTAGAAAATAAGGGAAGAAGAATTTGACAGATTCAATAATCAGAATTTTTAAGTGGAAAAGTTAGAGGGGCAGGATGGCTTGTCAGAAGGGACAATTCAATTAGCCAAACAGTAGGGTAAAAATAAAAGCAAAAAGGAGAGACAAGTGAATTTTAAAGGAGAAGGTTTTTGTTTTGTTTTTAAACAGAGAAATCAGGGTGGAGAAGTTTATGTATAAAAGTGCAAAGCAATTTCATTAGAGTAACATGGAAGAAAGCTAATGCTAGAAGTGAAATCTAGATTTGCATTTAATGGAATTGGTCAGGATGAAGGAGTATGGATCCTAGAGTAGATGAGAATCAAAGGACCAGAGCTTGAGCATAACCTGGAGGTGGGCTAACCAACAGGAAGGAGGACATGGAAGGTGAGCCTGGGGGGGCATATCAAGGATTGCATTAGTAGACGGTGACAACAACTCTAAGACCTATGAGTAAGTCTTAGCAAGCACTAGGAATAGGCAGAGTGACAATGATTACAGAATAACAGAACAGGGTGGTTTAGGATTAAATGAGATAATGGACATAAAATTTTATTTGAAAGCTAAAAAATCTACATTGTAATTTTAATACAGAATGGATCATAAATCCATTATTTAGTTATGTACAAGATAAAAGTGGTCACTGTCAATCTGTTTATGAGCCAGAAACACCTTCATGTAAAGTGATGAAACACTGTGATTATATTACTGAAAACTTTTTAGTTAATAACATTATTGAAATCCCAAAGTTTCAAATTTCCATGGGTATTGTAAACAACTGGTGTTTCTGTATTCCATTCCCATAATCTGGGGCACACTGTGGAAACTCCTCCATAAATACTTCCCTTTAAGCTTACTACCATTTCCCCCTGACATCCCTATGTCTCAGTCTGCTGCTACCTTATCAATGAGCTGGATATATCCTCACACATATAGTTTTATTCCCAGAACTTTTACAATATGGTCAGGCTTCAGAACATCTTCAACTGTTGTTTTATTTTTTAATGAGATTATCTAATTTTGCAGTCTCAAAACCATGGCTTTCATTATAATTTAATTTAAAGTCAAATTTTTTGGAGGAGAAACATGTCTTCATTTTATTAAAATCTGTCTGTATGCTTCAGGTACTTAGGGCAAGCCTGGCATGGAATAATATAACACTGTTTCATTAGCATAAATACCCAGGGGAAGAGCTGCTTTAAGATGGAAGGTTATTAACAGAAATAAAAAAGCAAAAAGCATGGACAAAGTTTCCTCAGGCATCCACAGTTGAAAGGCAGACACTGTTTGTCTGCTAATTTGCATGTCCATATGAAAAATAAGTAGTTACTCAAAGTGCATTTCTAAATTTTGTCATAAACATACATTTCTCAACAAAGCCCATCATTATGTACAACTACAATGCACCAATAAAAAAATGTGGAAAGAGGGCTGGGGTTGTGGCTCAGTGGTAGAGCGCTCGCTTGGCACACATGAGGCACTGGGTTCCATCCTTAGCACCATATAAAAATGAAATAAAGGTATTGTGTCCACCTACAACTAAAAATATATTTAAAAAATGTGGAAAGAGAAAAACCCCATACATTTCTATATATAAGACCTAGTATCAGATAACAACCTGTTGAACTATCTAGATTCATTAGTAAGAGAGACAGGACACAGGTTAAAAAAAGTAGTTGTAGAATTATGATGCTGAATGTAGTGGTCTTAATTCATAATGTAAAGAATACAATTTTACCCCAAATTTAAAGTGTTGATTTAGGCACATACATTGTAACAGAGATTCCCCAGTTTGGATGGAATAATCAGTAACTCTAATCTCAGCTGATTTTGATGTTTTCAAAATTCTCCCTTACAATGAGCAAGGGGAGGATGAGTGGAGTGGGGGCAAGGGGGCTTAGGGGAGGTAAAAGGAGGGAGGAAGAGGGACTGAAATGGAGTAGGTCAGATTTCATGCATGTATGATTTTATTGGGATGAACCCAGCTACTGTGTGTGTGTGTGTGTGTGTGTGTATAATGCTCTAATTAAAAAAAGGAAATAAGGAAAAAAGTTATAAGAATTATAAAAAAATAAAACTTCCCCCCATCCAAAGGAACTTGCAGTGGAATGAGAATTATCATAATGTACTTCAGATTTGTTGTTTACAAATCACAAGCGGCATATATGCTTTGAAATCTGACAGATTTGGGCTGCAATCTGGGCTCAGCTAGTTTAGGCAAGATATTTAATCTCTATTCATGTCTATAAAGTAGGGGTGATTGTATTTCCCTTGCAGGGTTGTGAGAATTGTGTACTTTATATTAATAAATACTGGCTGATTAAAAGAGATACCTCTTGTTTAGAGTGTTTTGGTCTGAAAGGAACTAAAATTCATTTCATCTTGTAGCTTTAGAAGGACTTAAAAGAAGGCACACAGCTCTCTTAACTGTTGTTACTACCTCTATAGGAACTTCCTGCAGGACCTTGTATCAACCAGTAAAACCTGGCCTCCTTGGTCGTCCTCCAGAGATACTCCTCTGGAGCCAGATACCAGGTTACCTTAAAAAAATAATGGAACCAATAGATGAGGTAACATAAAATGACTCTCAAATGTAAAAGGACTTTCATCCAGACCAGCGGCCTCTCCGCTTAGTCTGTTTACTTTGTTTTGTTGAAGTACATTTCCACATTACTTAAAGGAAGACTCCATATAAATGTACATTGCAACATACCTCTCTCCCTTAAATAAAATGAGGGAGTAATAGGAAGTAAATTTTTCTGAACACTTATATTTCCGACGGTAAGTCCTTGTCGGTTCTATTGTATTGCTGTCGCAATGACCGGTTCTGTAAGCTCGCCCAGCCCTGGCTGAGTTCATGTTAGGGATTGAAGCGCTGCGGTTCCCCCTCCCCCCCCTCCCCCCCCCTGTTGTAGTTTAGCAGCTTTCTACCTCATCTTCAGAGTCTACCCCATCTCCTTTCTTTTTATTTCAGAAGAATAGTGTTATAGTTTGGATGTCAGTCCTCCCCCAGAAGCTCACCTGTGCAAGGTTTAGAGAAGAAATGATTGAATTTCAAAAGCCTTGACTCAATCAGTGAATTAATCACCGGATGGGATTAATCTAGTGGTAACTGAAGGCAGGTGGGGTGTGGCTGGAGGAGGTGGAACATTGGGGGCGTGGCTTTGGGGCTATACATTTGTATCTAGCAAGCGGAGATCTCTCTCTACTTTCTGGTCATCTTGTGAGCTGCTTCCCTCTGCACATTCTTCCGCTATATTGTTCTGCTTCACCTGGAGACTTGAGGAATAAAGCCAGTTGTCTGTGGATCCAGACTTCTGAAACCGTGAGCCCTCAAATAAACTTTTCCTTCTCTACAGTTGTTCTGGTTGGGTCCTTGTAGTCACAGCAGCGAAAAAGCCGACTAAAACAAATAGATATCCCTTGTTTTGTCCATGTTTAATTTCTTATGCTGCCCTCTCAATTTCGTCACCTCTTTCACGGCATTCAAATCAAAATCATGTCCAAGTCTCTTCCATGTAAATTAAAATGGCAATGGCGACTTTTCCTTTACTTGTAATCCCTCCTGTTATAACCTTTCCCTCTTCTCTTTTTTCCTTAAAGTTTGGTCACATGTAATTGTTCTTTTCCGGTCTTTATTTCTGATTCCCCAGCACACTATCCTCTAGTGTGCATTACAATATGCCCCAAGTGGTCTGAAGTCATCTGTGGTCCTATAGGCCAAAATCTAGCAGTTTTTCACCTCTTGACAATTTTCTCCTTAAAAAAATTTTTAAAAAGTGTTTCTGCTCAAAATAATGTCTGTGGAACCAAGAGTTTATAATGAAAAGCAGTAATTACCTCTTTTTCTTTCTCCACACATTCCTTATCCTTTTCTTTCTTTTTCATTATTCTGTTCTTCCTTCCGCCTCCCAACTTGGGTTGGCTCTGGTTTCACTTTGACATTATGAAGATTGATCACATTTTGTCTAGTCTACAATCAAATTAAGTTTTCCATGTTCTTTTGGCAGGTTGGTTCCAGTTGTTAAAAACTGACAATTAAATTTTGCATTATTCTGAGTAGGGAAATATTGTTCACTGCAAAGCTGTTTTCTTCCCTGTTTTTCTAGTTGCATGATGCCATGGTATTCAAAAGAGATGTCAAATGTGTAACTGTTTTTGGAATGTCACAGTTGCTTAAAGTCATATTAGTTTAATTCGTATGTGAACTATAACTTTGCAAAAGCTGTTTTTCCTTGAGCTTCTGGCACTTTTTTGAAAAACAGCAAGAAGATCTTATGCTTTTCTTTTTCTTTTTTTTTTTTAAGTAATAACTTCTTTAACTTTTTAATCGTTTACAACCCATTGATTTCCTGTTCTAATTTGGACTAGTTTTTCTATATTTTCTATATTTGAATCCTGATTCATTGTGTAGCTTTTTGTATTCCTAGAGTTTTTAGTTGTTTTACTTCTCTTTTTTTTTATTTTACTCTTTTAGTTGTTTTACTTCTTTCCACTTTTTTCTTGCGTTTTCATATACTCTTTTTTCTGCCCCCCCCCCACACCTCATAATTCCCAATCATGATCTCTTTTGCATGGAATCTCCCTTTATCCTAGTTGCCTCTGTTTTCTTGCTCCCATTTTTCAGTGGGTAGTGCTGTGGGTTTGCTACATACACAGTTGTCAATTTTGTACATTCCTTCATTGCTCTTTGGAATGGGTCACTATTTTCTCATTATACTTCTTTTATTGTTTGTCTTTTTAATTGTGTTTTGTTGGAGTGCATCTTCACATGACTTAAAGGAAGAAAGAATAAATATAAATATATATTGCAACATATATCTCCCGTAAATAGAATGGAGGAGGAATGCAAAGTAGATTTTTTCTGAAATCTTATATTTCTAAAAAAATGTTTGTGTTATGCCTTTGTATTTGACAGTTTAGTTCTAGATTAACAATTATTTTTCCTCTTAAAGGCAACTCCATTTGTGTGTGTTTGTATTTTAATTATCTAATTTTGCTGAGGGAAATCTTATTCTGATTCTTATTCTTTTTTTTTTGAAGGAGGTAAAGGGGATTGAATCCAGGGGTGCTCTACCATTGAGCCACATCCAGCCCTTTTTATTTTTTATTTTGAGACAGGGCCTCACTAAATTGCCAAGGTTGGCCTCAAGCTTATGATCCTCCTGCCTCACCTCAGCCTCCTCAGTAGGTGGAATTACAGGTGTGTGCTATTGTGCCTGGCCTGATTTATTCTTTTATTGGTGACCTGCTTTAGTTTTGTGTCCTTTTTTGTTTGTTTGTTTGTTGTTTTTGGTTTGTTTTTCAGTAAGCTTTTAGTCTCTTTTATCCCTGGAATCTGAAATTTCACATTGATGGATGTGTCTAGGTCCTTTTTCACTTCTGTTCAGGTCTAGTAGAAACTTTCAGTTTATATACTCCTGATTCTTTGAGCTCTGGGGACTTTTGTTTGATGATATATCTTAGCTAATGTCCTCTTTCAATTTTTTTTTCTTTCTCTTTCTGGAAATCTTACTATCTCTAGACCTGTTGGATTTTTCCTCCTCTCCAGCTTACTGAAGAATAATTGATGGATTTATTTATTTTTATCTAGTAGACTTTTTTATCCATGGGGGATATATTCCAAGACCCCTAACAGATTCCTGAAATATATACCAAACCCTTTATATGCTGTGCTTTTTTTCATATGCATACATACACAAATTAAATGACTTTTCCATCTTTACTAAGCCCTTATGCACTGTGGCTGCAACTTTTGCAGTTTGAATGTGACAGCAACACTAGCATGCATTTCTTTTCCCTCCACAATTTCATGGGTGAATTTGTCATTGCCATAGACATTAGCAACCTCAGTGTATGATTTTTTTTCCTCCTCTGAGAACTTTCACTTTAACTTATCACTTAAAGAAAGTACTTTACAGTTTCTCTTTGGCATTTCTGAATCATCAATACCACTAGGTTTGCCATTGGGGTCCATTATTAAGTAATATAAAAGATACTTTTTGCAATGAAGTGACAGTTGATAACCTGTACAATGTCTTCTAAATGACTAAAGGGTGGTGGCATAATCATGGATATTCTGGATAAAGGGATGATGATTCACAACCAGAACAGGATGAAGCAGTATGGCATGAGATTTTACCACACTACTCAGAATGTTGCACAATTCAAAACATATGTATTTTTATTTCAGGAATTTTCCATTCACTATATATTGAGGTAGAACCATGGGTAACTGAGATTGTAGAAAGCAAAACTAAGGCATAGGGGGACTACTGTGTTGTTTGTCTCTTCTCTTTTTAGTTACTATGTTGTTTATTTTAATTTGATGTGTTTTTGACTTCTAATTCTATATTGAATTTTTAAATTTTGACAATCATGTCTTTAATTTTTGAGGATCTCTTGATTTCTTAATATTTCTTTTTTCCTTAGGATATTAAGGGCATGAAACTCATGACTTTGGGGCCAGACTAGCATTAACTTTGTAGTCTTAACTACCTGTTAGATGTATAATGTTGGAAATATTTCTTAACCTGTTTCTGCCTATCGAAGATGATGATTTTGACAATGATGATGATACTATTCATATCTGAAAGTCAAATGCATAATGCATTTTAAAAACAGTTCTTATACCTGAGGTAGTCCTTAATACTGTTGAATGGTCCTAGGAGGCAATAGAGCATGGTGGCATGTATACTAGAACCAGATTGTCCCCCACTGTACCATTTATTTGTGGCTTTGGGTAATTTTTATCTAGCTTTTTAGTTTGAATTATTGTAGACTTACAAAACAGTTCCAAAAATAGCACAAAGTCCAAAAATTTCTGTTTGCACATCATTCTGATTCCCCAAATATTAATACTTTGCATAACTACAGTAAAATTATTGAAGTCAGGAAATTAATGCAATAATATTATCTAATCTAAAAGCTATTTATATCTCCCCAGTTGTCTACTAATGATCTCTTTGGTTCCAATAACCAATCTATAATGAAATTTTGTATGTCATTTTCATGTTTCCTTTAATTTGGACAGGTTCTTGGTTTTTCTTTTCTTTTTTAAAAATTTTATCACTTTTTAAAAATTTGTAATTTTTAGTTATGCATGACAGTTGAATGTATTTTGACATCATAAATCTTCATTTTTTTTTTTTTTTTTTGATCTTACAGTTTTTGGAAAGTTGTTTTGTAGAATGTCTCAAACCTGGCCTTGATTAAATTCAGGTTATATATTTTTTGGCAAAAATACTGCAGAAATACTATTGTGTTCTTTCTAGTGCATCACATCAGGAAGAACCTGAGGTAAATATGTTGCCATACTGGTGTTACTAACTTTGACCACCCCGACTAAAGTGTTACCTGCAAGAGGTCTCCTTTTTAAAGTTACTGTTTGCTTTTTGTTTTGAATAAGTATCATGTGGAGTGATACTTTGAGTCTATGGGAACATTTTATTTCTTTGTTTTATATCCACAATCTGTTTTTTTCCTTTTTCTTTCTGGTACTGAGAATTGAATGAAGAGGTTTTTTTTTTTTTTTTTTTTTTTTTTTTTTTTTTAACCCCTGAGCTACACCCACAGCCCTTTTTATTTTTTAATTTTGAGACAGGGTCTAGCTAAGTTCTGAGGCTGAGCTCTAACTTGAAATCTTCCTGCCTCAGCCTCCTGAGTCACTGGGATTACAGATATGTGCCACTATGCCTAGCAGTATTTTATTTCTTACCATATTTTTGCTCAGAGATGATTCTTTTTTTTAAATCTGATTTTTAATTAATTATATTTTGGTACTGGGTATTCAACCTAGGGGTGCTTAACCACTGAGCAACACCCCCAATCTTTAAAAAAATATTAAAAAAGTTTTGAGATAGGGTCTCAACTAAGTTGCTTAGAGCCTCCCTAAATTGCAAAGGTTAGTCTTAAATTTGCCATCACCTGCCTCAGCCTTCCGAGTATCTGGGATTACAGGTGTGTACCACCATGCCTAGCTCAGTGATGATTCTTATTACAGTGGTGTTTGCCAAATGGTGATTTTTCTGTTTTGATCTTTCCACCCTCATTTATTTGTTTGAATTTTATTTTAAGAAAGAATTTTTTCCTTTTTAACATTCATTTGTTTATATCATCATAGGTGCCTGGATTTTTATTTTATTCTAGGGATAATATATTCTATTACTGTTATTGTTTATTTTGATGCAATAGAGTGCCCCAGGTTTTACCAGTGTGAGTCCCTGCAGGCTGATGTTTCTGTGTCCTTGACATGTTTCCATAATTTTTTGCATACTTCCTTAATTTCTAGCAATACAGAACATTTGGGGATCTTCTTGTGCTTTCCCCTATCAGCCATTTCTTAAGTAGAAATGGAGAATGAATGATATTTAGAAACTCAAATCTAAGTGTTGTTTCCTTTGGTACTGGAAGATCATCATTTCTAGATCTTCTCAGTGAACAGAGCTAGTAAATATATGTCTTTACATCTACATCTATATCTATCTATGTGTACCTGTATTTAAAATAGATTTCAGATGGACACTTCCAATTTCAGTACAAAACAACAGTATATTCATTTTAGCATTCCATCTTTTCTTATGTGTAAGTACTTTGATAGTGAGAGATCTCAGTTTTCATTATTCACAAAATACATGCTTCCTCATATACATTCAATGCACATGAAGTAGTTTGGCAGTCAATAATCCATACCCCTGAGAAAAGCAAATAATACTAGCCAGAGCATAGCATTATATATTGTTCTTTTTGTTTTTATCACTACAATGTGCAGTCAAATCTTGTTTTCTAAAGTTCTTAGTTTACAAAGGTTGGGATTGCCAGGGTTCTTCCTTGTAGTTAGTATTTTTTGTTTGGTGTTTAATAAGTGTCTTGTGGGAAGATACTTTAAGACTATATGAAAATGTTCATGGTATTTTTTTCTCTGCTCCTTCAGTGTGTTTGTTAGTCATTCTGTTCATGTAGTTAGGATTGTTTGCTTTTGTCTGTGTTTCACATTGTGTTCCACTGTCCTCCTTGATTTGATTCTTTTTTTAAACTCTGTAAAATAGTAATACAGTTCTATAGTTCAAAACTATATTAAAAAATGTATTCTTAGCTAAGCACAGTGGCACATGCTTGTAATCCTAACAGCTTGGGAGGCTGGAACAGGAGAATTGCAATCAGCCTGGGCAACTTAGCAAGACCCCGTCTCAAAATGAAAAAATAAAAAGGGCTAGGGATGTGTCTCAGTAACAGAGAGCCCCTAGGTTCAGTCCCCAGTCCCTCAAAAAGAAAAAAAAGTTCACTCAGAGACGTGTCATACCCGATCATCCCTTGCAGTCCATTCTTTTTTTTTTTTTTATTCAAATACTCTTTTTTTAAAAAAAAAAATGATTTTATTTTTTAACTACACGACAGCGGAATGCATTACAATTCTTATTACATATATAGAGCATAATTTTTCATATCTCTGTATATAAAGTATGTTCACACCAATTCATGTCTCCATACATGTACTTTGGATAATGATGTCCATCACATTCCACCATTATTGCTAACCCCCTGCCCCCTCCCTTCCCCTCCTACCCCTCTGCCCTATCTAGAGTTTTTGTATTCTTCCCATACTCCCTTTCCCTACCCCACTATGAGTATGTCTATTCACCTCACAGATTAAGAAGAAACTTTTTAGATTGATTCCATCCCATTTATTGATTCTTGGTTTTAATTCTCCTTGCAGTCCATTCTTAATCCCCTAATATTTGTGTTTAAAAATCACTTTTCTCTCTTACATAAGTGGGATTTTTTTCTATATATACCAGCCTATACTTGTTTCTACTCACAGTTCCTATACATTCCTTAAAAACTCCATATAACTTTTTAAAATTTTTATTGATTCTTTTTAGTTACATATGACAGTAGAATCATCTTGACATAATTATACAAGCATGGAATATAACTTGTTCTAATTCAGACCCCAGTACCTCTCCTTTCACTTCTCTCTCCCCACCTCTGCTCTCTTCTCTCTATTGATCTTTCTGCCATTTACCCATAGTTTTTTTTTTAATTAATTTCTTGTGGATGTACACAATGGTGAGATTCATTGTGGTATGTATGTTTATATAAGTATGTAGGAAAAGTTATGTCACATTCATTCCCCTGTCTTTCCATATAACTTTTTATCTCTCACCACTCCACAGAAATGATACTAAGGCCAATTTTGACCTTTGTCTTTTCAAATCAAAATAGTAATTTGTTCTGATTTTCCTCAGCACTGGTGAATCACTTTTTTATTATTATTGTTTTTAAATTTTTTTTGTGTGTGAGAGAACATTTATATTTGCCATCTTGCTTGAGGAGTACCAATTATTCATTCAGTTGAAGTCCCCATATATCTCTTCCTAGTTGTGTCATCTCCCACGCCCCTATATGTAGTTGCAATGCTGAATTGATATTATTGTTCCCATAGTTTAAAATTTTTTTTATACATTAGCTACAAAAATGTGTTTGACTATTTAATGTGTAGTGTTATTTTTCATGTTTTAAAATCCCATATTAAAATTATTTGTACATCTTTTTTTGTAACTTGCTAGTTTTAGTAATCATTTTGTTATGACAATCATTTATGTTGCCATGCACGCTCCTTGTGTGCCACTATACTGATCCATTTCACAAATAGACTGTAATTTAGCCATTATCCTGTGCATAGCCATTTAAATTATTTCTGTTATTACAAACAATTCTAGACACATTCTCACAGTTGTCTCCCTGTGCATGTTTCTCTTTGGCAATGCCTACAAGTAAGTTCTTCCTTGGTTATAATGTATCGAACTAGATAGTTTTCTTCCCAAACAGGCTAGCTTGTTGTAGGCTTCCATAATGCCCTCTTGCCAGATGTTCATCTTTAGTTGTATGCTGGGCATTCTCAGTTTCATTTTTTTGATGCTTATTCTTTCTCATACTCTACATGGTAGAGTTTTGTCCTTTCTACTCTTTATCTCAAAATTGACCTTTAATCTCTATTTGATCTGTGTAGGTGATTTTTTCTCTTCCATTTACATGATTTTAAATACTATGTGTATCAGTAGCTCCTCCAGTTCTATCCCTAGCGTGACCTCACTCCTGAACACTAGGTTGGGCTCTTTGGACAATGAGAATCATCTCTGACTTAACTTGGCCCAATGGTCATCTGAATACCCAGATCTTCTCCACACAACTGGAGACTTCTCATTCTTTAGTGTTTTGCTCATGTGTCTCTACAGAAAAGCCAAATATCTTTCAACCCTACCCTCCTCTGCTGTTTTTCTGTAACATCATCCTGTTTTATTTTCTGCAGAGCCATTGTCAGTCACATCATGTTTTGTTTATGTATATATAATCTGTTTTCATTCTTGGGAAAAGTTTCCTGTGGGCAGGGACTTTGTGTTTACCATTTTATCTCCATTTCTTAGGACAGTGACCAGCACATAGGGAGAAATCAGTAACTATTTAACTCTTTTGTCCTTCTCCAAATCTGTGGAATCAAATTCCTACCAGTTTTAGAAGATTCTGCAAACTGCTTTAGCCTTAACTTCCTCAGTGCTAACCAACCTGGTGCACAACATCCAGATATCCTGTGATGGATATTTTAGTCTCAGTGTGTTGACCCAGACTATCTTCTTTTCAATACTACTTTGTCTTAGTCCATTTTTCTAGTGCAATCACAAAATACTTGAGGCTGGGTAATTTATAAAAGAAAGAGGTGCTAGCATCTGTTCAGCTTCTGGTGAGGGCTTCTTGTGCTGCATCATAGCATGGAGGAAAGTGGAAAGGGGAAGCCAGTAACAAGAGCACATGAGTGAGAGACTGATGGGAGGTGCCAGGCTTGCTTTAGAACAGCTGCACTGGGGTAACTAAACTCCATAGCTCATTAAAAATTTTTTATTAGATTTTTACCTTCTTCACAGATGTCAGATCTTTCTCTCTCACTCCAGCCATTATTTTCCTACACACCCTCATTTTGCTTCATCTTCTCATTTCACTTTCAAAAACATTTGTCTGTTTCCTCTCCGCCTAGGTAATCTATTTTGGTTCTATGGCTTTAAATATCATGTACGTGCTAATAATGCCTTTTCAGTCTAACCTCACTCCCAAGTTCCAGTTTGGTTCTAGGCTTCCATGATAATACATTGTCTGTTTTGCCTTACTTGATGGGCCAGGCATTATCAACCTCATTTTCCGGACATTTGTTTTCTATCACACTTAATTGGAGTATCCAGGGCTTAGTCATTGACTTTCTCTATCTTCCCAGCTCCCAGCTTTGGTCTGCTCTGATTTGTCCCCCTGATCTCAGGATGATGTTTATCAAATGCAATCCAGTCCTGGTACTGCTTTGCCTACAGTCTCTCAGAAGTCCCCTGCTGCCTCAAAAGTTCAAATTCTGGATTAGGAACAGAACCACTGAGGATGCTTCCTATCTCAACCCCTACCCCCTCTCCTAAGGATCCTGAAGATCCTCTCTCCTGAGGCTTCTCAGTACAGCAGGCAGGACCCTTCCTCAGATCACAATTTTCTTTCCCCTTCAACTTTTTTACTGCCGAGTAAATTTTTACTCATTTTAAAAGACAACTCAATGTCCCCCTTTCAGGGAAGCCTCTGACACATTTCCGGTAGACGTAAGAAATTCCTTCTCTGTTTTCCTACTAGTTTTTTTTTAAAAAATGATCTCCATTATGATATTTGATTCATTGATATAGCTAATATGTATTGATTGCTTGCTTTTTGTTAGAAAGTGTTCTATGCATCAGAGAAAGAAGAATAAACAAGATAGACAAGGTCCTTATTTTCAAGGAGTCTACATTTTAGATGGGAGGAAAGATCAAAAATAAGTAAACAAACCATATCATTTTAAATAGTGGAAAGTGGTGTTAGAACAGAATAAAATTAGATAATGTGGTAATCTGATGGGGTGGGGAGTGTGTGTGTTTGTGTGTGTGTGAGAGACACACACACACACAACACACAACACACACACACACACACACAAGGGAGGAATGGATGTGACACTTGAGAGTCAGTGAGATATGCTGTTTGAGTTGAGACTTCAAAGATGAAATGTATGGAGCCAGCCATACAGAAATCTGAAAGAGCTATATTCTATGGAACAACAAGTTCAAAGGCCCCAGAACTAAAATGGGGTTGGCATCTCTGAGGACCAGAAAGTAGGCAGTAGCATAATTAGCAGGGAAAGGGGCACTGAATGGCATAAAATCTGAGAGATGGACAGGACCAGGATAGGTAGGGCCTTATAAGCAAGACTTGTCAATTTTAAGCGTAGTAGTGAGAAGCCATTGAAAGATTTTAAGTGAGTGAGCAATGTGACCAGATTTCTGTCTAGACTTATCACTGTAGTTTATAATGAGGGTTATAAGGAGTCAGGATTGATAACAGACTAGATAGGAGTTGTTGCTACTGCAAGTGAAGAGCATTGGTAGCTTGGATTATGGGGGTATACTTAATGTCTGTGGGGAGAAGTGGAATAATTTGGGATATTTTTTGATGGTAGGCTAACAAGACTTGCTGATAGATTGAATGTGTTGGTTTTAGGAAAGGATGGATCCAAGAACAGAACTCCTTGGCTTTTTTTTGAGTAACTGGGTGGATGGCGGTACCTTTATTGATATGTGGATGAGTGATGGCAGTGGTGGTAATGAGAAAGTTCTATGGGGAAGGAATACAAAGTTTCATTAAAATGGATATGCCTCCTAAGATTTCAAAGTGTGAAAGGCAATAATGCAATTGAGACATGGTTCTGAAGTTCAGGGATAGAGCTGGATAATTTAAGAAGTCATTGACTTATTCATTACCTTTTAAAGGTGTGGGGCTGGGTAAAATAACCTAGAATTGGAGCACAGATGGAGAGAGAAGGTGGCCAGGTGTAGGACCTTCAGTGCTGTGGAGTTGAAGATCTGGTAGAAGACAAGAGATGGAGAGATAAGGAGGAGCCACAGAAGACAGAGGACAATGAGAAGGTTATTTCAAGGAGAGAGGATCAACTGTGTCATGCTGCTTAGAGTTCAAGATGAAAGCATAGGTGGGACCATTAGATTTGACTCTCTGGATGTCACTGTGGTGGGAGCACAGCTAGGGCATTTGGGCATAAGATGAAACTTAGATCATTAATTCATTGCTATGTGTCTGTTTCTTCTAGTCCTGTTTATTCCTAGGGTTTAGCCTATAGTAAATGGTAAATTGATGTTTGCCTGGAGGTTTGAACTTTACAGTCTGGTTTAACAAATAATATGCTGGTTTTCCCCCATTTAGAGTGCTTTTGGACCATTGACCTTTTCCAGTGTTTTCATTAGTTCAAGGGATAGAATCATGTAAATAATTACCTAAGCAAAACATAATGAGAAAAGTAAATCCATTTTAAGAGGTTCAGAGTGCCTCCTAGAGCCATCATGCTGTAGTGAAAAAGAGCCATGCTTTGGATTCAGAGATCTGCTTCAAGCTTTAGCTCCCTGCTGTATCTTCCTGAAGGGGTCTGTGGGCAAGCCCCCCAATTCCTGTAGATAGAAGTTCCTCAGCTGTCATATATGGATAATATCAACAAATTCCTCTATAGGATTTTTTTGTGAGCAGCAAATGAGCTCATGCTTATGAAAGTCCTTTGTAAGTAAAAAGATAATCTGTAAGTACTATTTTTTGGTAAAAAGAATTGGAATGTCTATGTTCATTACTTCTAAAGTAGATTAGATCAGTGTATCATAAAGTTCATATTTAAGCAGTAGCACATGAATGGCAACAAGTTGAAGGAGGACATAGATCCCTGGACAATGTTGACACTTTTTTGGAAACATGTAGGAAATCAATTTTTTTTGGCTTTGTTCTCTTACTTTATCCAGATAAATTCTTTTAGATCCTATTATACTTCAAGATCTAGCAAGCAATTCTAGCTAGTAGTCTGACTACCCCAGTGCTGTGTATATATGAAGAAATAATATGTAGTTACTATTGCTTGTATTTTTTTCTTGAAGTGAATACAATAACTAAATTTATATATTTTTTCCTCATGGTGACTACTCATTTATTTTTACTTCTAGGGTAAAAATCATGGTAAGAAACTACGAAATTACTATGCAGCCAATAGCTGTCCTCCTCCTGCCAGAATGAGCAATGTGGTGGAGCCTGTAGCTACCCCAGTTGTTCCAGTCCCTCCACAGGTGAGACACATGAGTCAGGGTGAAGTGGCATGAAGAAGCTGTTGTATGGTCATGAATGGTCATGAATGAAGTTTGTTGTCTATTTGTCTACCAGGATAGAAATATTCCTGAAATAATGTCCTACTTGGTATTTGTAACAACTTCTCCTCGTCCTCGTCCTCGTCCTCCTCCTCCTCCTCTTCCTCCTCCCCTCCTCCCCCCCAACACTTAACTACTGAGCCATATGCCCAACCCTATTTTTTAAAATATTTTTTAAATTGTTGGTGAACCTTTATTTTATTTATTAATTTATTTATATGTGGTGCTGAGACTCAAACCCAGTGCCTTACACATGCTAGGCAAGCCTCTACCACTGAGCCACAACCACAGCCCCACAACCTGGTTTTTAGTTTTTTTATTTTGAGGCAGGGTCTCCCTAAGTTGCTTAGGGCCTTGCTAAGTTGCTGAGGCTGGCTTTGAACTTGCAATTCTTGTGACTCAGCCTCCTGAGCCTCCTGGGATTACAGGTGTGCACCACTGCACCTGGCGGTATTTGTAACTTCTTGAACTATGTGCTGGTTTTAATGAACACCAGATGTGAACTTGGAGGTTTCTCATTGGCTTTGGTTGTGATGCATGAGATGATGAAACAGATATTGTTTCATGAGTATTTCTCTATCTATTTCTCAAAATTATGGGTTAAATGATTCTGTATGTCAACACTATGTCTTGTATGAAAAGAGAAACAATTGATTTCTGTATTGTAGTTAATTCCATTTATCTTATATTGTCTTCCAGTTGCCCTTGTTATATTTTGTCGTCAGGTTGCCCTTTACTTCCTTGTGTGTAGAAAGCATGTATAAATACTTTCCGGACTTTGGTATTATGAGACACAGTTGAGAGGCCAGTTCCTTTTGCTCTTTGGAAGACAGAGAGGGTGATTCAGGAAAGATATTACTGCATGTTGTAGTCTCTGAAATATGGACACTACTCCATAACCTATCTTTAAATATTATTTCCCACAGAACAATATAGTAGTTATAAATAATTACTGTAATTGAGTACTTCCTATGCCAGGCACTCTGCTAAGCACTTTTCATGCATTATTTTGTTCAGGGCTGGAACTAGGATGAGGTAAGGGTTGTCCTTGACTTGGGTACAAAATTTAAATGGAAGAAAAAACCTTCAGTACTCAAGATGAATATTTGAAATTAGGGTTTTTAAAAAATGCAAAATGTGAAAAAGCTATTGGTGAACAAAACATTAAAAACATACTGATTTTCCTTTGGCTTTAGATTCCATGGCTTTGCATGGCATTGCTACTAATCCTGTCTTTCTTTAAAAATTTTGATATTTTGCTGTGAATTTATTTTTTACATTAGATTTGATTTTTAAAAATAGTCCATTATAATATAGCTGGGCACTGTGGCACGCACCTGTAATCTCAGGTACTTGGGATGCTAAGGCAGTAGGATGGCAAGTTCAAAGCCAACCTGGGAAACTTGGTGAGACCCTGTCTCAAAATAAAAAAACAGAGGACTAGTGTATAGCTCAATGTTAGAGTATCCCTGGGCTCAATCCCCAGTATCTTAACAAAAAATCTATTAAATTGAGATTTTGCTGTGCTCAAGGCAAGCATCTCACTTGCTTCACTCTAGTTCCAACCCCTTACCTCATTTAATACCTGTAAAAACTTAAAGCCATCAGCCTCATTCAAAGTGTAGTCCGTGGGCCTGCAGTGTGAGTTCCACTGTAAGTTTATTAGAAGCTCAGGAAAGCTAAGTAACTTTCTATGGTTTTGCATCGTTTTGTAAAATGGTGGAGCAAGAATTCCTTTTGATCCTTGGACCTCTCTGTTCCTAACCACCATGGTATAATTTTACTTTGCTAGCATCAGTGTTTTAGTGCTTAAAATGTGGATAGCAATTCCATCTGTTCCTCCTCCTCATAGATTTGTGGGGAAATTAGATATATTAAAAATGGAATCAGAGGAGAGGAAAACAGGGATCTTCAAGCTGAGTACTTGTCAAACTGCTGGCTACTGAAGGCTGCTTTAGAATTGGATGGCTGCTCCCTGTTGGGGATTGCTTTCCTCTGGCTTATCCCCTCAGGGAAATGACCTAAGCAGTCTTTCATAGCAGAGTCCTTTGTGATTTTTGAGGACGGCTATCCTATTCTGAGAGAATCTTCTCTTCTAGGTGAAACGGAGCTGTTTCCTTCAATTGTTCCTGTTATGATATAGCTTCTAAGATCTTTATTATATATATTATTCTCCTATAGCCAAAATCTAGTCTGTAACTTTTTGTTAATCCAACAAAAGTGAATGCCTGCCGTCTTCCAGGTGCTGTTAGGTTTTCTTTAACATGTTGTTCTCCAATCTGAATACAGTTGTCTGGATCTGCTAGTTATTTTCCCTGATTATAACATATCTGTAGCTAGTTTGTAGACTTCATGGAAGACAAGGACTTTTATATGTCTGTACATCCCTTCTGGATTAGGAAGCAAACCCAATAAACCATTGACATTCAGGAAATGTTTATCGAAGGATTCTAAGAAGACTTTACTCATTCTGGAAATGAGGGTTTAGGTCTTACCTATTTATTTACCTAAATTTTCCATGCTAAAAATTTTAAATTCATTAAAACATTTCTTCAATGGAGAGAGCAATAAGCTATTTGATTTAATTCATATGTGATTATAGAGCAAAACCATTATTATGTCTCCCAGACTCTCTTTTTTGAATTAATTATTTCCTTTCCTTATAAAGCTGAGAGATTGTTTATGGTCATGTCATATCCTTTGGTTATTTTTCAGTTCTTACAAAAACCTTTAGGAGAAGGAAGGAATAGGCTCCATATTTTTTAACCTTGTTTCTTCTTGTGTCTTTGATATCAGATGGGCTCCTTCAAGCCAGGAGGCAGAGTGATCCTGGCTACAGAGAATGATTACTGTAAGCTCTGTGATGCCTCCTTTAGTTCCCCGGCTGTGGCTCAGGCTCACTATCAAGGGAAGAATCATGCCAAGAGGCTGCGACTGGCGGAAGCTCAGAGTAACTCATTCTCGTAGGTATTGCCATTTTCTCCAAGGCCAAAGTGTTATGTGAGATGGACTGTCTTTAAAAAAAAAAAAAAGAAGTTGAAAGGGATCCTTGTTTAGAAGCCTCATCCTTTTTCAATTTCTTTTCTCCAGGGACTCCTCAGAGGTGGGTCAACGACGAGCTCGGAAAGAGGGGAATGAATTTAAGATGATGCCTAATAGGAGAAATATGTATGCAGTACAGAATAATTCAGGTATCCTGTATATTTCCACATACCTTGGAAATTTCCACATACACTTTACAAATGGTCTCTTTTCTTTTTATTTTCTTTCATAGTAATAGATAGCCCTGAGAATCAGGGTTAGTCATTGTTTTATTGAATTGGTCTATTGACTTTTTCAGGCTGGTGTTTATTTCAAGTGTTATTTATTTATTTCCTACTTAGTATATTATTTATTTTGATTTTTAAACATAGTCTATGTTTTAGGGTCTTTCATCATAGTTCCTTTATGTTTCTTCTCATGTTTGCCAGCTGAAAAATAAAAGTGTGTCATAAAAATGAGCTGTTTGTTTTCAAGTTGCACCATATTCAATTCCCATTTCTTGGAGAAAATTAAAAAAAAAATAGCAATGGATTTTAACCAGGGCATTGCATCAGAATTCTTCAGGGAGTGTTTTCAAAATGCACCTGAATAATTTCTTAAAGATTTTCCATCAGTAAATTTGGAATAGGACCCAGACATATGTGTGCTTTGTAAATGCTTCCTTGGTGATTTTGATATCTACATTCAGTTCAGAACCACTTATTTATTGGGAAGTTTTCTGCTTTTCTTCCTTGGGGAGGGGAGGACTGAGTGGTCCCTTCATTCTTCTCCTTCAGTCTCCAGTGCTACGTGTGTCAGCAGAGAGCAGTTATGTGCATGGTGACACAAACCAAAAGCAAAATTAATTGAAAAGTAAGATACCTAGTAAAGAAAGGATGAATAGAAAGCACAATGTAGTAAGTATATAAGAGTCTCAAAGTATTAGGAATTAAAAAAAATGTAAATTTACTAAAGTCTCAGTTAAAAGACAAAGATTATCAAACTGCATAAAAGAAACTCAATGAAATGAAGGATGCTGGGATAGATGTAGTGATATTAGGTAAAATAAACTTTAGGAAATGTAGTATGGACCATATTCTCTTACCAGAGTACAACTAAATGAGATGACAGTAACCAAAATATAAAAACGCACAAAATTTCCATTTGTTCCATTTGTTCAGGAATTTTAAAATATTTCTAAAGGATTCATGGTTCAAAGAAGAAATCATACTGAATTACAAATTCTTATAATCAAATAGTAATGAAAATACCATATCAAAACTTATAGACTTCAATCACAGCTATATTTTGAGAAAAGTGTTAAATATTTATTATTATAATAGAAAAGAAAAGCAGGCTGGGTGGTGGTACTCTCCTGTAATCCTCATGACTCAAGAGGCTGAGGCAGGAGGATCACTAGTTCAAAGCCAGCCTCAGCAATTTATTGAGGCCCTGAGCAACTTAGCAAGATTGTATCTCTAAATAAAAAATTAAAAAGGGCTGGGGATGTGGGTCAGTGGTCAAATGCCTCTGGGTTCAATCCAAAAAAAAAAAAAAAAGGAGGAAATTAGTAAACTTATAGTCCAGGTAAAGAAGTCAATAATGTAAAAAGAAGAAAAATATCAAAATATCAAAAATGTCATTCTAATCCTTTTTTGTATATTATTTCTTTTTTAAAAAAATATTTATTTTTTAGTTGTACAAATACCTTTATTTTTATGTGGTGCTGAGGACCGAACCCAGGGCCTCGCACGAACTAGGCGAGCGCTCTATTGCTGAGCCACAACCCCAGCCCTGCATAGTATTTCTTTAAAATATAAATATGATCATATTTTATGATATTCTTGGTTTACTTAACAGCATATTGTGATTATATTTTCATGTAATTAATAGTTTCCTGTATCATTATATTTATCGAATACATAGTTTTTCTTTGCAGTCATTACCATAATTTTTCAAATCCTATTTTTGAATTTCTCCTCCCCACAATTTTGCCTTTATAAAACACTGCTCATATCAATATCCTTGATGATAAATCACTGTGCAGAAACTCTTTTTTTTTTCTTTATTTTATTTCTTTATTTTTATGTGGTGCTAAGGATTGAACCCAGGGCCCCACACGCACTAGGCAAGCACTCTATCCCTGAGCCACAATCCCAGCCCATTGTGTAGAAACTCTTAATACTTTCTTAGGATAATTCTCAGAAGTAGAATTAGATTAATGAGAGCAAGCAACACATGATTATAAGAATTTAGATATAATACTTGGAAATTAAAGTATTTAAAAAATTGTATTCACTTTTTAGAGGCATAACCATTTAGAGTTTGAGTTTGACTCTACAGTAACTTTTTTGGCATTCTTGGGAGAATCATTTTATCTTTGTAGAATGTATAAACTGGTAATTGAAAAAAATTAATTTCACCTTCCTTTAAAGTTAAGAATCTGGGAATTTTATAACTTGAATTTAGAGTTAAAAATTACAGTACGAATTGGTCAGAGTATCATTCACATAGTGACTGTTTCAACTGCAATATTTTTATCTCTGGCTTTAGCAGGTCCTTACTTCAATCCCCGTTCTCGGCAGAGAATTCCACGTGATCTAGCCATGTGTGTTACTCCAAGTGGCCAGTTTTACTGCTCAATGTGTAATGTTGGGGCTGGCGAAGAGATGGAGTTCCGGCAGCACTTAGAGAGCAAGCAACACAAAAGCAAGGTGTCTGAGCAGCGGTACAGGAATGAGATGGAGAATCTGGGCTATGTATAGTGATGGCCACATTCAGATAGAGCAGCTTGTCCTGCCTGTTTGCCTTCTGTCAATTTGCCCTGCTTTGTGGTCCTTTTGATATGAGTACATTCCTCTGCTTAATGTTAATACATGTAGCCTGCAGTGGTACCACAAGATGTCAAAACTTGGGGGTGGGGGGAGGGAAATGTGCTTCTTTGGTCATAATACTTTCCCAGGTCAACTGTGTTGAGCTACTTGTAGCATGTGACCTACCTACCCCATCTGAAATAACTTTATCTTGGCCAAGTTCTGGTTGACTAGTAGCCTGATCACTTAAAGCTATGACTATTTAAAAACTTCAACTTTTGTCATTTTAGTTTTATGTACTGTTAAATAAAGAGCTGTATTGAGTTCTTACTTCAGATCACAGTTAAAACAGGTAAGCAGAGTTCTGTTTCCCAAGGCTTCGCTGGAACCATTACCTCCATGCACTGTCAGTAGGATATGTCATTATAATGGCATTAGGGTCTTTCCCAGGACACTTTCCCTGTATCATGTCCCTCCACCACCAAAATGCAGATTTTCTTGAATTCAGACACTTGCAGTGTGCTTGTTGTCTTCCAAGTGGCTAAACTTCATTTCCATTTATGGATTTCACACATTTAATTGCCACCACCATTCTCTTCTTTTTTTTCCCTCCACTAGTGAATCAACTTGTCTAATAAGCTCATTTTCATGTCCTAGCTCTGCTGTGGTTTTTCTAAGCCCCAGATTTGAGTGTCTAATGAGTTTAAGATGGACATGACTTTTTAAATATTTTCAGCTGATTTTAGGAAACATAAAGATGGGTTTGATTTTTTTTCAGTTTAGAGTTATGCTTTTATTCATGGTAATATGCCCTTGTGTGATGGTCTCCAACCATAAGTTCAGATCTCTTGATATATTATTGTTTTGGCAGGCTTTTTAGATGATCCAGTTCTTGTACTTTACATTCTTCTCTGTCTTGCCAGTTGCTGTCCTGAAAAGTACCACTTCCTGCTGTTTCATAGATAGAGGAATTTTTTTTAAAAAGCTGACAAGTTTTAGTGTCATCATTTCCAGTAGAAAAATACATGGGCTTTTTTTTATCCTTTGTAATCTGGCATCTCTGAGAATATTCAAACTATATCATAGATGATTTTGGTATCTGATAATTATAATGGTATTACTATTATTTTGGGGTTTTGTTTTTAAAATATGAAATCATAGAGTATGTCTAGATGAACTAATGAAGTATTATGTAAAATTTCATTAATTTTTTATTTGATCTCTTTGACATGGATAAGACTGACACTCAGTCTTATTTCTTTTGAAAAGCCACATTCACCAAGAAGGTTGTTTTGAACCATGTCTTTGTACACTTGACTGCTTATGTTGCTAATTAAAACTCTTTGTGTAACCTTGAGAGTTCTATAGGCAAATAGATGGAGAGCAGGAAAATTTCAATCACCATTCCTTTTTGGTAATTTTTCAGAACAATTTTTGAGCCATCTAGACCCATAGTTAAAAATTGGTTTTGTGACTAACTTCCAGAACAATATCAAGTTATTTTCTTCTACTGAAGTGATGGTTTACAAAAAAAATAGAATTCTTTGGTAATTTTTTTCCCCAGAAATAGAAAAATAAAATAATGTTATGTTGAGATTCTATATGGACCTGTGACTTTTAGTATTATAACCCTTTTTGCAGTAATTATAAAATTGATTAGTTTAAGAAGGTTAGGGATTATCTTACTGGCCAATAGGTTACTCATTTTGCTGCTAAGTGTCACTTTTTGGGTAGATATGAATATAGTGCTGCCACTTGATTCAATGAGTACTTAGAAATCTCACATTATCCCTCTGTATGTGTGCATTCCCATTCCCATACTCACGCCCATACCCATAGCCATAGCCACGCAGGCACACGCGCAAACACAGTTTTATATGATACCCTAGAGAGAATGTCATTGTATCTTTATATTTCAGATAACATTAAAAGATTGTGAATATGAATTTACATCTTGTAAAAGTGGCATTCATCTACTTTTAGTTTTTCCTCTGGAAATGAAATTAAAGGATGTGTTTTCCCTGCTCTCCTTACTTAACAATTTCATCATCTGTGTACAAAAAGCAGTGGACTTAAGGGCTTGATGTTTTTTCAGGCCTTGTGTATTCAGGTTTCCAGTTTCCCAGTGCCCTTAATGGATGTTATGAATGCATAAGCGCATTTTCTTTAAAAGAAAGAAGTTAGATTTATAGTGTTATTTCTTACTTGCTATCTTTTTTTGCACTAAAAAAGAGCTATGTGTTTGTTTTATATGACACTTTAGTACCATATTGCCTACAGTAACTCAATTTGTTTCTTAATTTCTAAACTCTAGGAAGTTGATAACTTCTACAATCACTTATAGAGGTTACGTGCACATCAAAAAGAAAAAAAAATCACAGATGTCTATGCTAGTAGTTGTGTTTTGTACTAGTTACCTTGCAGTATTCACCTGTGCTCCATAGGTGAGACAAGGGGCGGCAGGGATTGTCATCACTGCATGGAACAGTTTCTCATATTCACACATTCTATACATTGTTTCTTCCCTGTGTAAGTAGGCCGCTGTTGCCTCTAAGTCAGTGATATGTGATTGCTGTTGGCGTCCTTTTGTCAAGTCCAGTCCTGCTCTGTAACGTGCTTTAGGATCTTCACTCTATGCTCCCCAAGGAATCATGTATCTTATATGCCATATACAATGACAGATAGAGGTCTAACCAGAAAAGGACCTTTAATCAAAAAAAAAAAAAAAAAAAAAAAAAATCAGTAGATTTCAGTAATCATTTGTTAAAAACTCTTAGTAACAAAGTCTCTTTTTTCTGTGACTCCTTGTGTATGTTGTCATTAAAAATCAATGTTTGAAAGGAATGATTCTAAGATATCAAGAGTGAGAGATTTTAAAGGAAAAGTTCCATATTTCAATTAGAAGATTAGCCTGCATACGCCTTCAAAGTATTTTTTTTGTTTTGTTTTAAAGTTCAGTTGTGAAGCTGATGGTTGTCTTATAATCCTTTGACTCCACACTGAGTAGGAAACACTTTGTTGGTCTTGACTTTTGTATGTCATGTTCTGCAACTTGTAAATATGTGCATGTTGTTCATTATATTTGTCTGCTTGTTTCTTACTGCACTGAATTCTGCAAGGTGAATACTTTATTTTTTTTATAACATTTGTTTTGAAAAGTCTCCCCACCCCCCCAACTCTTTCTCAATATTTTCCCCTTTAATTAATTGCAAAACCTAGAAAACCATTTAGGATTTTTTTGAGACCCTGAGGTTCAATGAAGACTCTTGGTGATTCAAGATTATCCCCGCATCCCTTTGACTCAAAAGGTGAATGTAAAGTGTGAGACCTCCCACGTCTTCACAGAGCTATTCTGCAGAACTTTATGCTTGCTTATAGCTACCTGTTACAGTTTGGACACGGATAAAGTGAGAAATACATCTTCATATACACAAATATGTGTGTATGTATCTGGTAAAATCTTCCTCTGTAGATAGATTCTAAAGCTTAGTAGTGGGATTGTGATTCCTTCACTCTAAACTTGTCTGGGAATGTGAGCAATGACAGTTTGAGGACTGTTCATTGACCTATGTAAAATGAGTCTTATTTGTGTCAGGGGAGACCTATAACTGTTTGATGTAATATTCTCTGTAGAGAGGCCTAAAAATGGTGGATTTGGAACCTAACCTACTTTGTTTTGTGTCAGAGCTTAGATTGGAAATACTAGCTAAAGAACTTGGTGAGGCACATACTAAGGACAACAGAGCGCTTTAGGAATGTTATGTCTGCATAGACAAAACTTTAATGTAGATTTTTGAACAAGTGTTTAAAAAGATTGATGTTATCAACTATTTTTTCCCTTATCAAATCACTACTTAGGAGTTTCATATGTAATAAAATAATGTTTTGCTGTTTTTGTGTTGTTGGTGGGGGAACCCCTAACATTGTGAGCTTTTTCTGTCCATGTAACTGAATGGATAAATTGCTGTATAAATAGCTTCTCATAAGACATTTCTACTGATAGCTGTTTGATGTTTTCTTCCCATTGTGAATGGGGAGATCATTTATAAACTCCCTTTCTGGGTAGCTACCAAAAAAGTACTGGCTTATGGTCCCATGTGACCCTGTGTCCGTTAAGCCCAGAATATGAGTGCCTTTAGTATGTATCAGCATTTCACAGAGAGAAGAGATGACAGTTATTGCCATTAATCACGGTTCATAAAACAGGAGCTTGGAATCGCAAAGGTCTGAGTGGATTCTATTCCACATCTGGTTTTTTCTTTCTTAATGCAGTCTCAGTGTGATATCAAGTAAAACTGTTGTTATTGATCAGGAACCATACACTCTGAAGATGAATCCAGTTTCCCTGGCTGGCAGTATTCACCTTGATGTGTTATTACATGGTGGTGTAGTGGATTGGGAGAACTTGACATGATGTTTAGAAAAATAATATTTTTTTTGTGTGTATGTGTGTGTGGTATCAGGGATTGTCCCCAGGTGCACTGTACCACTGAGCTACATCCCCAGCCCTTTTTATTTTCTACCCATCACTCCAGCTCTCAATCCCCTGGGGTATACATTTCATTGTAAATTTCAGACCATAAACTTACGAGGTGTTATTAATATTTGTTTGAATATTAGTAGCATCTTGAAAGCTGTGTATAAAGTTGACACTCTGAGCCAGTCACCACATCTTTGTTTCCTCCTGTGGCCTTGCCTCTTCCAATTTCTGTTTCTGTGCATGCTTAGAGTGAAGAAAGACAACTCCCTTTGCAAACTCAAGTTTTCTGGAGTCGGCTATTTGAAATGCTTAATTGTCATAAATTTTAAAGTTTCACGATGAGAGTTTTTTTTCCTTTATCTCTCTTCTGATGATGTGTTCTTGCTGAACTATGTATGCAGCTTCTTCAGAAAACTGTCAAGTACTGATTGGGGTGTATGAAATAAGCTTTTACCTCATTTCAATTGGTTGCTGCTTATTTTCCTGATACTTCTTCTTTCCCTGCTTTCTGCTGCTCTCCAAGAAGGTTGAGGGGAGTAAAGGGTCAAGCCCACCCATGATTAGCTGTTTCAAACAACTTTAGAACAGATTGGGTAGGTTAGAAAGTTGCAGCTATTAATTTATGTAAAGAATTTGATTTGAGTTCCCTGAGTATTGTAATTACTCATGCTTCAAGTTGTAATTAGCAGAATTAAAAATGATTGTACTGTACAATGAGTTGTTGAAATTGTGAGCCTTAGTAACTATCTTTAGCTTTACTCCAGTAATGTTAAGAAAATCTTTTTGACATATGCCTTTATTTTTAGGCCCACTTTTTGTGGACAGATCTGCAGAATTTAAGTGACTTGTTTCAGGTCATGATGTTTCAATGGATAAAACTGTATCAGAATTAAAACTTAAATGTTTCTGATTTATATTCTTATGCTTGTTTGATAAGATTCATGGCTTCTAAAACAACTGAACACTTCCTTTGGGTCCTTTAAAGGAAAGTACATATTTTTACTAATTAGGCTTTATTTTTAGACATTTCACAATTCTTTGAACTTAAAGATATTCTCACGGTCATAGTTCTTAAATAAGCCAAATGCAGTTGCTAAAATCTCATTGTACTGTTGAATACCAACTAATAATGCAGGGTTTATCAGATTTTTTTTGCCTTTAAATAGAATTCATAATTCACTCATAACTTTCTATGTGAGTGCTTATGTGACCCCCTCACTAGTGAAAATAAATGTTCTGTATCACGATTATATGTATATTCTCTACATTATTTTTTTTAAAGGAAAAGTAACTCCCTGTGCCAAGATGAGTGATATTATTGTAGAGCAAAGCACATATAAAGTAGTTTATTTACTCCGTAAATCTGGCATTTATGGGAACAAAACTCTTTTTGGAGTGGCTGGTCATTTTTTGCCTTCTTTCTGTACCTGAGTACCTTCCTGTGGTTTTGTAAACCACTGTATCTTCTTCTTCTTCTTTTCTTTTCTTTTTTTTTTTTGGTAAGGATCTCATGTTGATTCTGCCTATGTGGTGTTCACCTGGAACCCTCTACTGACCATGGTGATTTGGTCTGTGCGGTGTGTCTGCTTTGAAATGCCTTATGAATATGTTAGGCTCTGCTTCCAAGCATTCCATGTACCTGCCAGGGCAGGAAGTGTCCTCTCTCCATGTATGCTCTAGATCCAGAAGCAAAACTGATTTTGCTTTCACTGTTAAGGTTGCACTTAAACACAGTTGTTGTCTTAAATTAGAGAATAAAATCATTGAAAACCAAGGGAGACTTTAGAACCCTTCACTTAATGGCATGGCAAATATTTAAACTGCTTTTGCTATTTCTGGTAAAGGATATAACTAAACAATGCCAGCTCAAACTGTATGAAATTTGGTTGTTTGATAACATTTTCTCTAAATGTCACACAGGGGCTTAAGATCTGGGTATGCTATTGGGGCAATGTGCCAGTCACCGCTTTGGAAATCTGTTTTTGTTCTGGGGCTACAGAAATGACAAACGTGTCATGGGATTAAAACCAATCAACTGTGAATTGTGAAATTGAAATTGCTTTTTTGGTTTTGTTTTCTTCAGCATATTGAATATAGAAATCTGAAAGTTATTTAAAATTTATACTGCTTATGTTGATGGTTCATTTTGGCTGTGTATCCTTACTTATGTACTGATTTCTGATAAAGGCTTGATGTTATAACAGGCATTTTGTGTTCAATTTAATAAAACAGTTTGAGTCTTGTCTGAAAATTGTTTGGTTATGAGTTGGAGATCAACGGAAAGAGGTAAATCATCAGTACTGAGGTTCATTTTGATGCCGATTGATGATGACTCTGGGTACCCCGTATTGTCAGTCTTCATACAATCTACAATGAACCCCCTGAACTCATGAAGGGCTTCGTAAACTCTGGGTCTTGCAGCAGAATTGACCAAGCTACCCATTCTGCCTTTGTTCCCCATCATGGGAGCCAGCCTGGGACTGAATGTGTTCCCATTTGTATTGATCTATTTCAATATTTATCTTCCCTTCAAATCCTGACAAAAGCTGACCTGAGGATCACAACCATTATTCTGGAAATAAACACATTCTAGAAAGCATGTACTCATTGATCTTCTGGGCATTTCACATGTAAAATAGTCTTATAATCAGCTTATTTGTAAAATATATTATTGAGTAGTAGTTCTTTGAGCACTCTGGTTTACTATATGCAGTGTGTTTTTGAATTTAAATGCTCATTTAGGAAGATTATAGACTGCAAGATGGCTGGTAGGCTTGGTGTAATTGGGATGCTAGACACATACACTTATTGTCGTGGGAAAAATTCTCATGTCTATACACAAAAAATGTTTCTGAAAGAAGTGAATAGATCACATTGAACGTGTCTGTGGTAAAATACTCAAGATAGCACATTGTATAAAATCATTTCCAAGAGATTTTTTTAGCTTAAAATAAAACCTCATGGGCATTAAAATAATGGACATTTTAAAAAGACTCTTAAACAACTAGAGATTTTCAGCGTTCCTTTCTTGAGGAATTTCTGAGACTTATTCACTGGCTGAAAATCTATTCAAGATCAAGTGCGTGTGTGGGGTCTTATATTTTAAAATTGCATGTATGTAAAAGACTAGCAATGAACTTTTTCAGTATTTTATAAATTGATATGAGATTGTCAGGAGCTCAGAAATAGATTTTTCTGTGATGAGTTTTAAGACTTAACATTTGAATTAAGACTTTACCCACCAAGTTTTATTCCAATTTGTGGGATATTCATAAACTCTTGAGAACTGGGACCTTGTAAAAAAAAGATGAAGACAGTTTATTATTGTGAAATGTAAATATTATTGAATAAGAATGCAACTTTATAAGCTCTTACCCAAAAAGTCCCAAATACATTTCATGATGTGTATGTATATCTATCACATATATACACACAGACGTAGACACAGCACAGATTGGGTGCATATTTAGGAGGAAGTCTCTGGAAATGTTTAAGATGATCAAGTACCAGTAATGAAGTATGTCCAAAGGAACAGATATAAATCTGCTGCTGGAAGAAGTATAGGCAGTCTATAGCTTATGCTTGGCCTTTTGGGTGAGTCTTTAAGTATGTAATTACACTTCAAATGTGTTTTGGCTGGCAGCCGTCCCTCCAGACAGGAGCAAGATGTCTTTTATATTAGCTTCAATTTTTAATCTTTGCTTATGCCAGAGGCACTTCTTTAACCTTGATTTCTATCTAGAAACCGCTTCCTAGGTTATAGACTTGGAACAAAGGTATCTAGTGCCATCTTGTGGATTCTCCAAAACTTACAGTTAGCTGTTTGTGGTTGGTATACCAGGACATTTGGTTAAAAGACATGGAGCGCAGGATGAAAGTTTTTAGTGGTAAATAAAGCAAAACTAATCATGCAATGAGATTTTGCTCATAAATAAAGCAAAAACAGACATGTTTACAAGAGAGAGGGCCGTTTTTACAGCTTTGGCTGCTAAATTATGACAGAATGGAAATATGGTGAATTGACAATCAGGATACCTATTTATGTGTATGTATATACATACTTATGCATATGGAAAGCATCACAAAAGTAATGCTTTCAAAATATCTATTTCAAAAAGTTTATCAACACATTTTAACATATGTGAATAACAAACATGTAAGTTAAATTAAAATTATGGTTAATGAAAGCCCCAAACAGGAGGCAAAGAGTAGAAAATTCTTTCATCAAAAAGTACTGTTGAAAATTAAAACCAAATTATATACAGGGGCAAATGTTACCAAATACACAGAAATAGTGCTGACAAAATAAAAACTACAAAATATTAAGTTTACCCAAATATAACTTATTTGGGTGGAGAAAAATATTTTCTACTTCAATAAACTAACAATGTAAGAAACATTTCTATGTCTTTTGTTATGTGTTTCAAACATTTAGAAAAAGAACATCCTGGATAGCTGGTCCCAGTTCTGTCACCTGTGTACTTTTTGTCACGTCAGCCTCTCTCTATCCAGTTTCCCAGAATTAGGATATCAGGTATGACCTGTGGTGATTTTTAGTCTTTTCTCGGCTTTATGAATAATTTAGAGGATTGGTCTTTTGAAAAAAAAATGAATTGACATTTTGAATAGGAGAGTTCTGGACTCACCCCTGAACCCCATGCTTCCCCTGCCCCCCTGACCTGTCAGTAACAGTGACCAGTTTCTTGGTTATTTTTTAGAGATGGTTTATGCAATATAAATGATGGTGTTTCATCACTGCTATTTTACACCTTGGGTTTTTTCATGACCAGTGTGCTTTGGCAAGCTTTGCATACCAGCACACATTGGTCTAGCTTATTCTTTTTTTTTTTAATTATTTTTTTAATTGTAGATGGACACAACACCTTTATTATTTATTTATTTATTTTTATATGGTGCTGAGGACTGAACCCAGTGCCTCACACATGTGTGGCAAGTGCTCTGCCACTGAGCCACAATCCCAGCCCTAGTTTATTCTTTAATTTTTTTTTTTTTTTTTTTTTTTGCAGTGTTGGGGCTTTGAGAATGCCAGGCAAGTGCTCTACCACTGAGCTATAGCCTGTCCCTTATCTCATTATTTTTGATTGTGTGATTTTTCCCTTGCATGATTTCCAAAGTATCATTTATTGGTCCTCTGCTGATGGACGTATATACAGAAGGGGTTTTTAAATTAAAAACTTAAAAACAAAATATTCATAACAACAAATTTACAATTTTAACTTCTTCTTGGGTGTACAGTTTAGTGGCATTAAGTACATTCACTTTTTTGTACAATCATGACACTCTTCATCTCCAGAACTCTTTTCATCTTCCCAAACTGAAACTTTGTACTCATTAAACAATAATTTCCCATTCCTCTCTCCTCCAGTCCTTGGCAACCACATTCCTATTTTTTGTCTTTATGAATTTGACAAGTCTAGGAAACTTTATTATTATTATTTTTTGGAGTACTAGGGATTGAACTCAGGGGCACTCAACCACTGAACCATATCCCCAGCCCTATTTTGTATTTTATTTAGAAACAGTTGTGTAGCACTGAGTTATTTAATGCCTCACTTTTGCCGAGGTTGGCTTTGAACTCCTGCCTCAGCCTCCTGAGCTGCTGGGATTACAAGGCATGTGCTACTTTGCCCAACCCAAGTCTAGGAAATTTTATAAGTGGAATCATACAGTATTTGTCTTCTTCTGTCTGTCTGATTTCATTTAGCATAAGGCTCTCAAGATGGACCAATGTTGTAGTATATATAGAGAGAATGAATAATATTTCTTTCTTCTTTTTTTAATGGTTTCTTTATTTATTTATTACATACATGACAATAGTGGAATGCATTACATTTATAATTATTTATTCACAGCACAATTTTTCGTAACTCTGTATATAAAGTATGTTCATGCCAAATTATGCAATTATCTACTGATGGGTGAGTGGATAAACAAATTCTGGTATGTATACATATGAAATATTATTCATTAATGTTCATGCCAAATTTTAATGGCATAATCTGGCATGAACATTAGTGAATAATATTTAATATATATACATACCAGAATTTGTTTATCCAGTCACCCATCAGTAGATACTTGGATTATTTTATCTTTTGTTTATCATGAATAATGCTTAAAAATGATAAGTTATTTAATATATGCAAATTATAGAAGATAACCAAATATACATACACTCATGACTGAGCTCCTCAGCACTATAATGTCCTAACATTTTGCAATATTTGATGCTATTTTTCAAAAAACAACACATTGCAGGTTCAGCTGAGGCCCACTATGCACCCATCTGCAATTCCAATCTCCTTTCTCCTTCCCCAGATAAACCCACAGTCTTGAGTTTGATATTTTAAATTATATTCATGTATATTGTTATATTAATACATATGTATCCATAATATATAATATTGTTTATATTTTCAATTTTAATGCAAATGTCATCATAGTCTGCAAATACCTCTATTATTTTTTCTTTGTTTTTACTCAACATTGTTTATAGGATTTGTCTATGATGATATATATAGACTGATTTATTTTAAAGGCTTTATAGTGTTCCATTGTCTGAATATACCACAATGAAACCAACCTTCTTTTGATGGACATTTAGATGGTTTTCAATGTTTCTTTATTACAAATAATACTGCAGTGGATGTTTTTATAGATGTGATAAATTCTGGAAACTAAATCCTTGCTCCATCACCTTGAAGCTGGTTAGAAATATAGCATCACAGTACCTACTCAAAACTTACAGAATTAGAACCTATGTTTATTTAAGAAAAACAGTTGATTTCTTAAGAATATTAAAGTTCAAGCAATGGCTCTCAGATTTATTAGAATATTGGAATCACCTGAAGTTAAAAACAAAACATAGCCACTTACATCAGGAGATTGATTTAATTACTCTACTGTGTCCCTGGGTTACTAGGGATCTTTTAAATGCTCTATAGGGAATTCTAATATGTAGCCAAAGTTAAGAATAATGGTGTGATTGAAAACAACTGTGGCAGCTGTGTGTCACTTGGCTTTCATGGGATGCAGAAAAGAGACATTCACCTGTAAGGGGTAGAACAGGCAGGTAGATGGAATCTCTAACACAGTAAATTAACAAAACACTTGAGCAATTGCCTTGTCCCATTTTGAATAAAATTAGTTCTTAGTTAATAGTTGAATCTCTTAACAAACACTTAAAGGCACTAATTATTTATCAAGTGACCGTCTAATAAGCACTTTATTAATGTTATCTCAATTAGTATTTGTAGGAAAATTTTCTTTCCATTTAAGAAGATTCTGAAATTTTGAATGAGATGGTAGTTATCAGGAAGTCAGAAGCATATGTTAGTAATACAAGTTACTAATGCAAAATACTCCGTGAAAAGCAGGCGAGGCTCTGTGCTTTGTGAGTCAGTGAGGCTGTCTACTTTCAACATCCTGTCTGGATCATTTCATAGGGAAGCTCCCACCAGCTCACCGGCACATGGCATGGGCTCCAACGTGTGCAAAACTAAGGCTTCCTGAAGGAAGAGAGCTTTGGTGGTCAAAACAGGGGAAATTCCTCATCCCCCAGTAGAGTCTCTCAGGTCATTATCATCCATCCAGTCTCTCTACACCTTTTTGAATAGTTGTGGAGCAGAGTCCTTTAATCACATTGGCCAGGCTATTTCCAAGTATATGTAACCTAAAGGAATATTTTCCAAGTGAGGAAATTGTTTTTTCCATTGCTTAACTTCATGTTTAAGAACATAAGTAAGCATAATATGTTTCCACTGTCAAATATTCAAACATCTTTGAAAGGGGGGACCTCTCTAAGCTCCCTATCTCCATTTTCCCTTTCTCAGAGGAAACTAGTCTTATCAGCATAAGATATGATCCTGCCAAACCTTTTTCTATCTATTTCTACATAAATAGTCTAAGCCATCCACTTTTAATATGTATAATAGTGCTGCTTATGCAACTGTACTTTCTCACTTCTCTCCTAGATTTGCTAAATTCTTCCGTGTGGGACACCAGCTATGAATTATTCACCCAAGATGCAGTTTAAAAATACACTCCAGAGGATTAAGCCAAGTTACCAAAGTTGGGGAGTTCATTGTTGTATCAGAATTATATTTTAAAGACACCTTAATTATGTTTCTCCTGCTTTTTAGCTGGATAAACTGTTAGGAACAGGACTTTCCTGGGGATGAGAAACACACCTTATTTTTGCACTGGAATTGCCTTTCCTCTGGTGACAGTCACTCATTTAGTTAGCAGCCTGAGGGATTTTCATTTTCTCAGTGAGAGGTTTTCATTTCTCTTTTCCCTTCTGCCTCCTATGCAGGAAGATGGATGAATTTTTCCATAGGAATCCTCTTAAAGAACTGGCAGGGGGTGGGGATGTGCTCACCTGGCAGGTGGGGGGTGCTGGGTTCGATCCTCAGCACCACATAAAAATAAAATAAAGATGTTGTGTCCACCGAAAACTAAAAAATAAATATTAAAAAATTCTCTCTCTCTCTCTAAAAAAAAAAAAAAAAAGAAAGAAAAAGAACTGTCAGGACAGTAATCTGCCACTGGTTCGTGGGTCTTTGGAAATGCTCATTGTGTTCTGCAGATGGGTACTCTCAGAATGACTGCTGTCTAATGCCAGGATGTGCTTCCTCAACATGTCCTCCTGCCAGGTCCTTCTTAGTGACTTGTGAGCATTTTAATATTTCTTTGTATGTGATCACCATTTTTTATCACTCTGTAGCTGGGGAGAAAAACAAGGAATTTGGGCTCAAGGACTTTGCAAAGTCTCTAGATCTCAAGAAAAGAGTTGTATGCTACCTCATAATGGCTCTATTGAAGATGGTCACCACCTTTGGGATTCATGGATTGATGGGCTGATGCATTTGAAGGTAAACATAGAGTTGTCAAGTAAACTCTCGTCACGACATTCTTTTGCTTAAAAACTTTCCCTGGTTCCCCACTGTCTAAAATTAAAATCCTGTTGATGTGGAATTAAATCAAAGCCTTCTTAAAACAGGAGTAACAAACCAGTGGTCTAGTGCTGAATTAGGCTGGCAGATGTGTTCTCTTGGGTCCCATGGTGCTTTAGAAAAATTAGTTACCAAGAGAGCAAGGGCGAGGGATTTAACATGAAAATTAGGATTTCTGGCACTATTGGCCAATATTTGGGTATAAATAGAATAATATGAGTTGTGTGTGCACTCTTTGGTTGGGGCATGAGCTCGTCTCCACTTTGCCACAGCCCCTCAATCCCACACTGCTCTCCTTTGTGAGTACCTTCTTATTGACTTGCTGTTCCATGGTGTAAATCTCATTTTCTGTTCCAAAGTTTTTTTGCTCTGCAGAGTGGAATGCATGAAGAAATTCACTAGACTTCCTGATGCAGTGCAAACTTGAAAATGGTAAAGTTTTGATATCCCATGGGCAGCCCTGGAGTAAAAAAGATCAAGAATGAGTTGCGAAATGCTCCTCACTTTTATGTCTCTGGTGAATAATTCCAAGGTGCGTTCTATGTAGCTCTTCAGAAAGTCCCCGGTGGAAAAGAGTCACAATTTTCCATGGCAGTAAGCAGATCCACATTCACCCTTGGAGTGGCTTTCCCTTTCCTTTTTACTTTCACTCCTCAGGAACATCTCCGAAAATCAACTTCCTGCATTTAATTCTCTGTCTTGGGTTCTGTTTTTCAATGGGAAGCAAGGCTAAAACCCTCTCCGTTCTCTATTTTCTAAACAAGCTTACCTCATACAGTTTACCTTTATAGCCATTAAAGCTTTTGAATTGGACCCCACCTTAAAGATTCACCTTTAGGAAGGCACCTCAGGTCCTCCATACCTTTACCACATTGAGCAACTCCCCTCATGCAATATCCCAAAGCTCTTCACTAGTGCTGTTTCCGTTGCTTGAACTCCTCCTCTTGCCCTAATCCTCCAATGATACCCCTCTTTCTATCAAGCAATCCTACTCAGCCTTCAAAGCCAGCTTCAGTTTAGCTAGTTCCTTCACATTTGAGCATCTTTAAAGGCAAAGAAGGAGGCAGGAGAGAGGGAGAAACTGCAGGTGGAGGAGGAACACACTGATAGAGCCAACTCTTGTAAATGACCAGGGGTACAGTTGTAGGGGCTTACTTCAAAAAGGAGGATTGAAGATGCTTGAATGGAGGTACTCTTTGCGATTCCATAAAGAACCGAAGTAGGGCTGGGGATGCGGCTCAAGTGGTAATGCACTCGCCTGGAATGCGCAGGGCACTGGGTTTGATCTTCAGCACCACATAAAAAAAAAATAAAGATGTTGTGTCCACTGAAAAATAAATACTAAAAAATTCTCTCTCTTTCTCTCTCTCTCTTAAAAAAAAAAGAAGAAGAAGAACCGAAGTAATAGGTGTTCAGCTGCATACTCAGGGTAGCTGCCATGGGATAATTTTGGAATTCAACAGTTGAGAAATTATAAAAATTATTGCAAGAGAAATGAAATAGCCCATCATCTACCACCTGGGTTCCACAACTGGGAGATGAAGAGTTTCCCCTCTGTGGGAGGAAGGGTGAAAGAATCCCTGAAAACTATCAGCACATGCACTGACAATCCCACCTATTGGAAAGTTTCACAGCCCTTGCAGGCTTATAGCCTAAATAAAGAAGAGGACTAAAATCTGCAAAGTAGCCTGGCATAGGAGAAGAAATTTGGTTCATCTCCTAAAGAACTCCCAGTGTGCTGTAGGCAGGAGCCATCTTGATAGTGGACCCACTGTCTGAATTTGGACTGCTTTAGAGGTCAGAAACCCTTGCATGTTCCCATCTCCAGGACCCCTCAGACTTTCCACTGCATTAGCTCCATGGGTGGCTGCCTCCAGAGCCAGACTTCAGTTGGTGGAGTGACTCTGATACAAACTCACTGAGAGTACTGCAGAGTGGAGGAGTGGATGTTGCAATGCAGAAGGGAGTGAAGGGAGCTGTCTACAAGAATTGGGGAGTGGGGAGCCTTCCCTCTGAGACTGGGGGCGTGGCCAGTTGTGTGTGGTTTTGTGTGGGTTCCAGGACTGAGGGTAGTTGCCTAGGCAGTTCCTACCACCCTTTTCCCAGCACTGTGCACAGGCACCTGTGGCTAACAGGCTACTCACAGAAATGTGCTATAGCCCCACTCCTGAGGCAACAATCCTAAGAAAGACCAGAAAAAAACTGCCCAGTAATGAATATATTCTGCTCTCCATCACTATTGCAAATACCTCACCCAAGAAGAATTTTATGCAGTTCCAGATTCAATTTATTCCCACTTGATCTCTGGCAGGCACTACCATGGACAGAATTAGGGAAAGAAAAGGTACCAGTCATTCCCCATCCCTAGGAGTGCAAACCTGTGGGGTTAGAGAACCCACTCATGAGGTGAGCATGTCCCCCAAAGCAGAAGTTTTCTTCTCTCCACACTTACATGGGTGCCCTGCATCAGTCACCCCTGCACCTAGTCTGATCACACACTGTTGACAAGACTGGGTATGAGTGCCACAGAGGCAGAAATGTGATTCTGGCCTCTGCCTCTGCTTGTGAAGTATCTGGACCTGCACCGGTGTCTAATTAGAGACAAGTGTTTCAGGCCCCCTACTACTTACTACTGGAACAGCTGATACCAGAAATCCATTCAAATAATAGCCAGTATCAACTGTACCTGAGGAAATTCCCATCATCTTATAGGGGCTACTGCTCCTATTATAGAAATAGCCACATAGGATGCACCTTAAACGCTCTGATACCCCCACCACACCTTGAACTTTTAGTGTCCCCCCTCTTGCATGATCCACAGAGCCAGCGAGTCTCTCCAGCTTGAATACAGTATGTTAAACTCACTAATCATAGCCAAATAAGCTGCAGAAAGATTATACTATGGAATTCAACTGGAAGTAAACTCAACATTGTATAACAAACCAATACTTTAAGACATATCTTTAGAAGAAAGTCATTTACAAAAAGTCCAATCCATAAAAATGGTACAAATACCCATTCCAACAGATGTGCAAATTTCAATATTGGAACATAGGAAATATGAAAAAGCAAGGTTATATGACCACCTTCTAAAGTCATAACTCTCTAGTAACATATGATAAGATATAAAATGATGATATGCCTAAGAAATAATTCAAAAGAATGATTTTTTAAAAGCTAAGCAGGATCCAAAAGAATTCAGATAAACAGTTAAATGAAATTACAAAGACAATGCAGGTTATGAATAAGAAATTCAGCAAAGAGAGATTTTTAAAAAACCCAGAAATTTTGAAAGTAAAAAGCTCTATAAGTCCAATAAAAAATATAGCTAGAAGTCTTGACAAGATGAGATCAAGTAGAAGAAAGAATGTTGGAGCTTGAAGACAGATCTTTTGAAATATCACATTCAAGTGAAAATCAAGAAAAAAATATAAGAAAGAATGAAGACAGCATACAAAATCTTTGAGACACCATTAAAAGATCAAATGTATGAATGCTTGCCATTCCCAAAAGGGAAGAAATAAAGAGTAAGAGCACAGAAAGCCTACTCAATGGAATAACAGCAGAACTCCCCTCATCTTGGGAAAGACAAGGACATCCTCATACAGGAGGCATTTAGAACTCTAAATAGATATGATCAGAAAGATCCTCACCATGACATATTACAGTCAAACTGTCAAAAGTACGAGACAAAGAAAGAATCTTAAAATCTGCAAGAAAAAAGTGCCAGTCATGCTAAGGGTAACACCATTAGACTAATATTAGATTTTTTAGAAGAAATTCTCCAGGTTAGGAAGGCCTGGAGTGATGAATTTCAAACCCTGAAGGAAATAACTGCCAAACAAGATTATTATAATGCACAAAAAGGGTATCCTTCAGAACTGAAGAAGAAATAAAAATCTTCCAAGATAAGAAAAAACTTAGGGAATTCATACCCATTGGACTAGTCTTACAAAAGATGTTTAGGGAAGTTCTACACCTGGAAGTTGAAGAAAGATAACTACTATCAGAATAGCATGTGGAGGTATAAATCCCACTAGGGACAAAATTGAGAAACAGAAAAATAATCAAACAGTATCAATCAGTAAACCATCAAACCACAAAGACAAATAAGAGGAAGAATCAAGTGAAGAATATTCAAAACAACCAGAAGAAAATCAATGAAATGACAGGTACTTTGTGGGGGAAGATGGCCAGCATCTCATTGAGGGGTTCTTCTCCCCAGAGGAATCCAAGCCACCCTAAATATTAATATCTCAAATAATTAACAAACAATAAAGCACAAACACTCAGAAATATATTTATAAAAGCAAAGCCTCTGATAGACATAATCCACATAGGTTCTTGAACTAGACAAAGACAAAATGCCTCCAGGGGTTTATTTAAGGGAGTACATCAAAGTCAGGGATAAGGTTTCAAGGGAGAAGTCTTGCTTTGTGATGTCTTGCAGTCATCAGGTTGACTGATGTCTTGGCAGGTCACACGTATCTCAGGTGCTATGTGGGATCTTAGGCAGAGTTTAAGGGGGAAGTTCACCTGCATCATGAGGTTAATCCCTGGAGGGAGGGCCCCAGGGACTTCGCAGCACCAGATTGATCCCCTCAGGAGGCTCCTATGTGCAACATAGTCCACACACAGCCCACAGATGGCTCATGACAAGGTACAACTCCATATGTTTTATTAATAACTGTAAATGTAAATGGTCTTAATTCTACAGTTGAAAGATACATACTGGCTCTATGGAATTAAAAATGAGACCTCAAACTATGCTGCCTAGAAGAAACTCATCTCATCTGTAAGGATGCATATAGACTGAAAGTAAAAGGCTGAAAAGTGATATTCCAAACAAATAGAATAAAAAAACATGCAGGAGTACCTATACTTATATCCAACAAAACAGACTTTAAGACAAAAATACTAAGAAGAGACAAGAAGATCACTGAATAATGATGAAGGGATCAATGCATCAGGAAGTAGTATTATGAGTATAAATCCATATGCACCTAATAATGGAGCACCCCAGTTTCATAAAAAGTACCATTAAAACTATAACTACAATACATAATAGTTGGAAATTTCAATAAGGCACTCTCACCAATGGGTATGTCATCCAGACCCCCCCCCCCCAAAAAAAAAAAAAAAAAAAAGCCAGAAACATCAGAGTTAAACTACACTCTGGGCCAAATGGACTTAACAGACATTTACAGAAAATTCCATCCAATTGCTCCAGAATACACATTCTTTTCATCAGTGCATGGAGAGTTCTTTAGAATAAACCATATATTAAGCTACAAAATAAGTCTTAATGAAGTTAAAAAAATTGAAATATTTTCTATTTTTTTCCTGATAACAGTTGAATGAAACTAGAAGTCAACAGCAAAAAAAAAAAAAAAAAAAAACTTTAGAAATTGTTCAAATAGATAGAGACTGAACAATATAATTTTGAATGAACAGTGGTCCATTGAAGAAGTCTGTAAGCAAATTAAAAAATTCTTGGAAACAATTGAAAATGGAAACACAACATACCACATAATTATGGGTACATTTTCCAATTTATTCCTACATAATTTCTTTAAAACATCCCTAACAATCCTTTCAATTTCTGTAGTATCAGTTGTAATGTCTCTTTTTTCATCTCTAATTTTATTTGGCTCTCTTGTTCTCCCCACCCACCCCTCTTCCTCTCTCTCCTCGTTAGTCTAGCTAAAGTTTTGTCAATTTTATTTATCTTTTCAAAGAACCAACTCTTTGTTTCATTGATAATTTATTGCTCTTTTAGATTCTATTTCACTTATTTTTTGCTCCAATCTTTGTTATTTCTTTTCTTTGAACTACTTTTGGATGTGGTTTGTTCTTGCTTTTTTAACATCTTGAGATGCATTATTAGATTATTCATTTGAAATCTTTCTATATTTTTAAAAAATATAGACATTCATTGCTATAAAATTTCTTCTTAGTACTGCTTTTGCTATATCCAAATTGAATAAAACATTAAAAGTGCAAAGACCTCCTATGTTCATGGATTGAAAGAATTTTGATTGCTAAAATGTCCATACTACCCAAAATGACCTACAGATTCAATGCAATCCCCATCAAAATACCAATGACATTCTTCACAAACTAGAAAATACAATTCAAAAATTTGTATGGAAACACAAAAGACCCCAAATAGCTAAAGCATTCTTGAGCAAAAAGTAAAAGCTGGAGCTCTCACAATACCTGATTTCAAGACATACTACAGAGCCATCATACAAAAACTACATGGTATTGGTATAAAAACAGACACTGATGAACCCAACCTAATTCCATTTTAAGATTGGGAGCCATCTCATCACAAAGTCATGAAAAGTTAATTTCTGTTTTATTATAAATTACTGAGATTTCTAAACTTGTTTGGAATTCTTGCCTTTACCTTGAACTCACCCATGACTGGCTTTCCCTGACCAAATAACTACCCTCTCTAAAATCTTAGTGGTGCCTCATAAATCCTGGCTCCTCCTGACCAGGTAACAACCCTCTCTGAAACGTCAGCAGAGCCTCATATATTCTAATGTTGGGCTCTGAATTTACTCCCTACCTTGATATATCATGCCATGTAGATCATTAACCTACTATATGCCTTTGTATTATGCTTGTCAGAATCCTGTTAGCTGTAAGTTCTGAAGACACCCCCCTTTGCAATTTTTGTTCCTGTAGTGCTGGGGGGCTGGTCTCTAGCCCGTGTTAGGAGAGACAGCCACTGATCAGCTTTCTTTGTGTACACAAATACAATCTTGCTTTAATTTGATTTAAAATTAGAGTTGGTGGTTTTTTCTTTGTGTTGGAGTTCAACAACACAGATACAGAACAGCAAACCCAGAAATAAATTCACACATCTACAGCCATCTGATTCTTGATGAAGGGGCCAAAAACATACATTGGAGAAAACACAGCCTTTTTAATAAATAGGGCTAGGAAAATAGAAATCTTAACTGGAGAAGATTAAAGCTTGGTTCCTATTTCTGACTGTGTAAAAAATTGTTTAACACAAAAGACCCTTATGTAAGGCATGAAACTTTGAAATAACTAGAGGAAAACACAGGGAAACATTTCAAGATATTGGTACAGACAAAGAGGAAAATAAAAGAAAAAAGTAAATACAAGCAAAAATTGATAAATGAGATGTTGGATATGAGGTTTGGATATGAGGTGCTCCCCCAAAGCTCCTGTTAATATTTAGAGCTCTGGAATATTCAGAGGTGAAATGATTAATTATGAGTGCTAAACCCAAATCAGTCTATCCTAGTTTAAATGGACTGACTAGGAGATAACTGTAGGCAAGTAGGGCATTTCTGGAGGAGGTGGAATACTAGGGGCATGACCTGGGAGGGTTCATCTTCTCTGTGACCTCTTTCCTCTCCTCTTTCTGCTTCCTGACCATGACATGAACCGATCATCTTTCCTCTCCTGGGTCCTTTCCCTACAATGTGCTGCATCATCTTGGGCCCAGAGTAGTGGAGTTGCTGTATGGATTTGAGATCTCTGAAACTATAAGCTCCAATTAAACTTTTCCTTTTATAAGTTATTCTTTTCAGGTATTTTTATCACAGAGATGAAATGCTAACTAAGACAGAAATTGATATTGAGAAGTGGGGTTATTGCTGTTATTAACTTGACCATATGTTTTGGAAATGAGTTTTCAGGCCTAGAGATGCAAGCTGGAAAATCTTTAGAATGTTGTAAGTGGAGATTAATGGGCAATTCTGGTGGGAGTTCAAAAGACCAGAATGCTAGTGGGAAAGTGGACTGTGTTTGTGAGGTTTCAGAGGAAGATGAGGACTGTATTGGGAACTGAACTAGAGGACACTTGTATTATTTTAAGACAAAGAACTTGGATGCATTTTGCCCATGTTCTGAAAATTTGTGTGAGGCTGAATTTAAAAGTGGACCAATTTGGTGAAGGAAATTTCAAGGCAGCATAGCATTAGCCAATAGCATGTTAGTTCTGGAAGCTTTTAACCAGGTTTACAGTGAGAATTTGGAGTAGAAAGCAAAGCTAAAGAATTTTAAAACTTGCAGTTTGGCTAGGAAACTGTATTTAAGGCTGGGGCTAAGGAAGGTGTACTTGTTGAAAGGATTACAGTCCCTAAAGAGATGCTAAGTACTTTGCATATAGACATTAGGAAAGATGCCTTAAGGGCATCTCAGAAATTTGCAAGACCACACTCATTGCAGGCTCAAGGATGTATAAGGGAAAATTCCTCTCAAAAGGGATTGTGGAGCTTTGTAATGTTTTGAACAACCAATAAAAAATATAAAAAAAAGTAAAAAAAATCAAAAGGGATTGTGGGAATACCCTGAATACATGGGTGTGTGTGTGTTAGGAAGTTGTTTCCCAATGCTGAGCTGCTTACACACTCAGGCTGTGGCAAGCATGATTTGGAGGGGACCATATATTATGAGACTTGGAAGCAGATCTTGGCATCATCCATGTGATGCTGGTTCTGTAGGAATGCAGGATGCTAAAGTTAAGGGGTCATGGAGGCTTCCACTGAGATTTCAAAGGAAGCCTTGAGAGGCCAAGCAAAATGTAGCAGGCTGCTGATAAGAGGTTGATGCATTAAATTGAGAAGGTGAAGCTTTAAGCTGGAATAGGGATCCCAAGAATTAAGATTTAACCAATGACACAGACTATCTGCTGAGGAAAACTGCTAACTGTGGACAGAGCCAGGTTAAGAGAGGGCCATGTGCATTGCAAGTGGCTAGGAAACTATTTGCTTGGCTGGATTTCCATTTTGCTTTGACCCAATCCTTCTTTCTATGCCCAAATTCCTCCCTTTTGTAATGAGAATATTTTTTCCTGTGCCATTGTATATTGGATATATGTAAATTGCTTTTGGTTCTCACAGGGACTCACAAAGTTGAGTTTGCCTTGAGTTTCAGAGGAGACTTGGGCTTGGACTTTTGAACAATGCTAGAACTGTTAGGACAAGGGGACTTGAAGAGATGAACTAAATGCATTTCACATTGTGAGATGGACATCAGCTTTGGGGAGCTGGGGTGACATCCTATGGTTTGGTTATGAAGTGTCTCCCATAAAGCTCCTGTGTTAGTGCAGGAATATTTGGAGGTGAAATAATTGGATTGTGAGAGTTGCAACCTAATTAGTCTATCATAGTTTGAAAGGACTGAGGGATAATCATGGGCATGTGAAGCATGGCTGGAGGAGGTGGGTCCCTGGGGATGCGTCCTAGAAGGACTCATTTTCTCTGTGGTCCCTCCCCCAACCCCATTCTCTCTTTATTTTTAGACTCTTCCACATGCTGAGCAGCTTTCCCTCATGATGTTCTGCCTCATATTGGGCCCAGAGTAATAGGCCCATCTGTGGACTGAGTCCTCTGAAGCAATCGGCCTCAAATAAAATTTCCCTCCTCTAGATTATTCTTGCTAGGCATTTGATCACAGTGACACAAAAAGTGACTAAAACACTAGGCAAGTGCTCTACCTCTTAACTAAATCCCTTGCCTTGCTAATAGAGTTAAGATCCTGCAAGTTGCAAAACAAATAAGTTAAATCAATCACTTTTTGGGGGGCTTACAATACATATTTAGAAAATATATTGTGAAAATATTGCATTAATTAAAAATCAGAAATAGAAAATACCTAGGAGTAAACATAATACCCAAGAAGCAAATAAATGGAAGAGACATTCTATGTTTTGGGATAGAGAAATTATAAATTTAATGACATTGTGATAGAAATCTTAATGGGAATTTTTTTTATTGTTGTGGATGAACACAATACCTTATTTTGTTTTATTTTTATGTGGTGCCAGGGATTGAACCCAGTGCTTCAGGCATGCTAGGCAAGTGCTCTACCACTGAGCCACAACCCCAGCCCCTTAGTGGGAATTTTTAATAAAAATATTCTGCATTTCATGTGTAAAAGTGAATAAATATGAACAATAATAAAAATGTTAATAAAGAAGAGTAATAAGTGGAGGGGATTGGAAGATGTCTGTTATAGCTACATAGTAATATGTATTTTAAAACTAAAATCATTAGAAATTATCAGATCAATAGAATAGATCAATAATAGAACAGAGAGCCTAGATGCAGACAAAATATTAAATAGCATTTTACATGTGATGAAAGCAGCATTCCAAATCACTAGAGAAAGGCTACTGCCGCAGTCTGGCTGGGCACAATTCAGGAGCCACTTGTCAAAAGAAACGAACTTTATTTTTAGAACACACACACCGCACCACACAGCTCCTCAGGAAAACCCTCAGAGCCCAACTGCCACCACCGGCTTCCCACAAGCCTCTCCACCTCCCCCACTCCTCCTGCTCTTGAGAATGATTGGCTGGGTCTCGTGGGCAGAGCCAAAAAAAGTCCCCCAATGAGCAGCTCTGTGGTCTGAAAGGGCGGGGAAACAGCCCAATGAGCATCACCACAGAGGAGCCAATCAGTTGGCAGCTAGAAGTTTGCTGGGGCCGCTGTGAGCCAATCATCAGCTGGCAGCTGGAAGTTTGCTGGGGCCCCTTCGGCTGTGGCTCTCAACATCTCCCCCTCTCTGTTTAAACAACAAGCATGTGGCTTAGGGACCGTGCCTGCCTTAGGTTGTCCAATACTACATATGGTCCTTACCCGTCATTGGATGAGCTGACCTCAAGGCGTCAGCTTCCTGTCTTAGGTTGGTACCATTGCAATTGGATCTTACCCGTCCAGCATACAGCCACACCTGTGGATAGGTCTTTGTTCCAGCGGGGGGGGGGTGTGTGTGAGGTTCTCTGCCTCACCTCTGTTGGCCCCCAAATTTTAGCTGAACGACCATCACAAGCAGAAGGGAGGAGGATACACCAAGTCAATTGACGGCTCCTTTTGGAAAAATTGTACCACCGATGACACCATCAGCAAAAATACCCCAACACTACCACAAGTCGCTGCACCAACAGATAGTTCACAATGCATACAAGTGAGTTCATAATGCATACAAGTGATACATAGTCCAGGCAAGTTCTGCAAGCAGTTCAGTGATGGCTCCTTTTGGAAAAATTGTACCACTGATGACACCATCAGCAAAAATACCCCAACACTACCATAAGTCGCTGCACCAACAGATAGTTCACTATGCATACAAGTGAGTTCACAATGCATACAAGTGATACATAGTCCAGGCAAGTTCTGCAAGCAGTTCAGTGATAGCTATTGCAGAATCTGTAGATTGGTTTTATCTTTGTCTTCACCGGCACTGGGATGAAGATAGGAATTCTGGCAATAATGGCTAAAGAAAAAATTATGTAACATTCCAGAAGGCACTAAAAGAAAACAATTTTCTGAATAATTTACATTATCTTGAACAGAATTATTAAATATAATGAAAAGGAAAGGTGAAAGTAAACAGATCTGTTAACCTCCTTTTTTGTTCACATATTAAAACAATCCTCAACAGCTGTTTACCCAATTTAAATTAAACCATTTAAATCATGTGAATAAAAAAAATATTTGGATCCATTTTTTCATGAGCGCTCATCATATATTATATATGGACATACGTACATACAAACATACAACATAAAACACAAGTGTGCACACATAATATAATACATACAACACATAACATAATAGTACAGGCCTTATAACATTTTACAGGTGAAATCTCCATTGCAATATTTAAAAACTCTATAGTCAAAAAATAGAACTGATCAGCAAAACATTAACCTAGGTCTGTATGAGCTCAAAAAACAAAATAGAACTTCATGATGTGGGAAAGGGTAATAATAAAATAGATATTGAAAAAAGCATCCTGGTTCTGTCGCAGATGTAAGGATAGCCAAACTAGAGTTTTGGATATCAGCTGTTATGGATTTGAGCCAAATCATCTTCTTTTTGGTCTGTAGAAATCGCTTTAGTTAATCTCTCTGGAATCCAAATTGGCTGCTGTTCTCCCTGTGGAAACACACAAACAGACCTCCGACTCCAGACAATCACTGGGTCAGGACCTTTCCATTGTCCTGTTAGAATATCCTTCCAAAGTACCTTGGGCTTATGTACGTTTTTTGGACACATATGCCTTTCCGCAGCTCTAAGTCCTGATGAATCCAAATTTAAAAAGTTTAGAGTAAAAAGGGTTATTTTAAGTTTATCTTTGGGGGATATATACCCCTTCCCAATTCCCTCTTTTTGCTTTAATAAGTACATTTCAATAGGTTGATGAGCTCTTTCAACTATGCCTTGTCCCTGTGGATTGTGTGGGATTCCTGTTATATGAGTAATGCCAAATGATGAGCAAAATTGTTTAAAAGAGGTAGAAGTATAACCAGGGGCATTATCTGTTTTTAACTGTTTTGGAATGCCCACAGTGGCAAAATTTTGTAAGCAATGAGCTATAATATCTTTAGTTTTTTCTCCGGCATGAAGGGAGCCCATCAAAAATCCAGAAGAAGTATCAACTGTAACATGCAAATATTTTAATTTTCCAAATTCTGGCAAGTGTGTGACGTCCATCTGCCAAATATGGTTAGGTATCATTCCTCTAGGATTGATTCCAAGATTAACTTGTGGTAAAAAGGTCACAAAATTTTGACATTGTTTTATTATTTGTCTAGCTTGTTCCTCAGTTATTTTAAAACACTTTTGTAAAGTATTAGCATTGACATGGAACTTTTTATGAAAATTTGTAGCTTCTTCTAGTGTAGAGAAAATATGTTTGTCATGTGTAGTTTTATCTGCTAAATCATTGCCCAAACTAAGGGCTCCAGGCAATCCTGTATGTGCCCTGATATGTCCTATAAAGAATGGATCTTTTCTGTCACAGATTAGACTTTGTGTAGTGGAAAGCAAAGAGAAAACAGTAGAGGAAGGGGAAATCCTACCAGCATCTTCAAGGGATACTATAGCATTAACTATATACTGACTATCGGAAAATAAATTAAATACAGAATCTTTAAACATCACAAAAGCTTGTAATACTGCATTAAGCTCTACCTTTTGAGCTGATTGTTTGGGTACTAAAAATGTAAAAGTTTGATCAGGTGTAACTATTGCTGCTGTACCATTATTTGACCCATCAGTGAATATATTTGGAGCATTCATGATAGGTGTTTTTCTTGTCATTTTTGGAAAAATTACAGGATGCAATGACCAAAAAGACAATAAAGGATTAGATGGTAAGTGGTTATCAAATGAAACATTAGATTTGCACATGATTATTGCCCAAGTGTTTAACTCATTAGCCAACTCATCAATTTGATTCATAGTATATGGAGTAATAATTTTATTGGGAGAAATTCCAAACATTCCCTTTGCTGCTTTTATTCCTTTGAGTATTAATTGTCCTACAGCCTCAGGACACCTAGTAAGAATAGTGTTAAGAGAATAAGATAAATGTATCCATAATAATGGACCTTCTTGCCAAAATACTCCTGTAGGAATATTTTTTGTTGGTAATACAATACATAATAAAGGCAAACATATCAATTCTATCCAAATGCATATTTTCCATATATGTTTCAATGATTTTTAATGCCTTTCTTGCTTCAGGCATTAACATTCGGGGTAAATTTGGATCTGATGGACCTTTTAGGATATCAAATAAAGGTCCCAACTCTCCTGTTGGTATACCTAGATAAGGCCTTATCCAATTTATGTCTCCTAATAACTTTTGAAATTATTTCTCCTGGTGAAATTACTGATATACCCTTTGGAGAACTGGCTTTAATTTTTATTTCACCTTCATAAGTGATTTGAGTTGATCTACTTGTATTTGAATTTTTGGTGGACGGACCATGGTTGAGGATAATAGAACTCCTAAATAATTAATTGGAAAATTTAATTGTACTTTATCTATTGCTATCTCTAGATTATAATTTTTTAATAAGTTTGTAAGTGTGGCATAACATTCTAGCAATGTGTTTTTATCTTTGTGTGCTAATAATACATCATCCATATAGTGAAATATTTGTAGTTCAGGATTTTGATTTCTAAGTGGCTGGATTACTTTGTTAACATAAATTTGACACATAGTTGGACTGTTAGCCATCCCTTGAGGGAGTACTTTCCATTCATATCTCTGATCAGGACCTTCATGATTCAGTGCAGGGATAGTAAATGCAAAACGTGGATTATCCTCAGGATGAATTGGAATTGAAAAAAAAAATCTTTAATATCTATAACTAAAACATACCAGGTTTTTGGCAAAGCAGACAATTGAGGAATCCCCGATTGAGCAGGTCCCATAATAACCATCTCATTATTAATGGCTCTTAAATCTTGCAATAATCTCCATTTACCAGATTTTTTTGATGACAAAAATGGGAGTATTATGGGGAGATACAGAAGGTTGTATATGTCCTTCCGCTAATTGTTGTTTGACCAGGTCATGGGCTGCTTGTATCTTTTCTTTAGTCAGGGGCCACTGAGGAACCCATACTGGTCTTTCTGATTTCCAAGTAATTTTTATTGTCTCAGTGGCCCCTTCTGAAAATCCAACCCATGTCTGTCCGTTCCTTGATCTATTTGTATTGGTGCTGCTATACCTTGTTCTTATTTTTCTAATCTTTTTCCTTTCCTAAAACCTTGTCTGGTCATAATAGTGGGTGCATTTTGATTGATGTTATTTGTTTATGTCAAACCTAATTGATCTAGGACATCTCGTCTCCATAAATTTACGGGAAGGTGATCCAATACATATGGCTGTATAGATCCTTCACATCCTTCAGGATCCTTCCAATCTAATACCATTGCACTTCTATGGGGATTAGTTGCCACTCCTAGGCCTCGAAGCGTTTGAGTGGCTTGTTGTAATGGCCAATGTTTTGGCCATTCTTGACGAGATATGATGCTAAGGTCTGCTCCTGTATCCAGTAGCCCATTAAATTCATGTCCTTGAATATTTAGTTTTAGCATGGGGTGAGAATCTAAATTTAAAGAAAGCACAGCCCAATCTACACCTGTGGAGCCTAATCCCTTGAAACCTCTTTCTACAGTACGACTGGAAAATTTATCATGTAGGCTGGGTATTATTAGTAACTGTGCTATTCTATCTCCTGGTGAAATTACTGATATACCCTTTGGAGAACTGGCTTTAATTTTTATTTTATCTTCATAATCGGGATCAATTACCCCAGGACTTATTATAAGTCCTTTTAGAGTAGAAGAACTGCGTCCCAATAATAAGCCTACTGTTCCTTTGGGAAGAGGTCCTTTTACCCCGTGGGAATGATTTGAACTCCCATCTCTGGAGTTAGTACTGCTCTGGCAGAGGTGCAGATGTCCAACCCTGCGTTCCCTCTGGTTTGTCTGATGAGAGATCTAATGGACAATGTGTCCTGGGCACTACCCTGGTGGGGTTGCTGGGTTCCTCCAGTGCTCCATATATTTGTGGTCTTGGGCCCCGGAGCATTGGGCCCCCCTGTTCATTTTTTGGCAAGGGAGCCCGATGCCTTTCTCCACAATATCGTGGATAAACACCTGGTCCTCTTTTGTTTTTTGATAATGGAGTACCCTCTATGGTGGTTTGAGAACAGCATTCATTAGCCCAATGTTTCCCTCTATGGCATCATGGGCAAATACCTGGTATTCTACTCCTTTGATACCTAGTTTTGTTAAACTCTCCTCCTATGGGGCAATTCCTTTTAAAATGTCCTGTTTGTTCACAATGGTAGCATGTTTTTGGCCTGGCATCTAAAACCTGTTGTACTGCAGCTGCCACGACTTGCCCTTGTTCATTAATGTCTCTACATAATTTAATATATGTGTTTAAATCTTCATGTTTCCATGGTCTAATGACTTCTCTGCACCAACGATTCGCTTGCTCATAAGCCAGTTGTTTTATTAATGGCATTGCTTGTTCTGTATTCCCCAAAACTCTGGTAGCTGTTTGAATAAGCCTATCTACAAATTCAGCATAAGGTTCATTAGCTCCTTGTATTACCTTAGATAATTGACCTTGTAAACCTCCATGTCCTTGTAAAGTCTTCCATGCCCTAACCGCATCTACAGCAATTTGTGAGTATACGTCAGGATCATATGCAATTTGTTGCTGCTGATCCTCATAAGGTCCCTTTCCTAACAACATATCTAGATTTTTTCTGAGGGTAACCAGCTGCTGCATTTCGCCTAGCCATCTCCTTGCAAAATTCCTCATTGGCAACCTTCCATAACAGGTATTGTCCTCCATTTAGCACAGCTTTACACATATTAGCCCAATCTGCTGGCGTCATGTTCAAGTTGTTAATGGATTCGACCATGCTTACAGTGAAGGGTGCTTGAGGACCATAGGCTGTTATAACCTCTTTTAGCTACTTCACTGTTTTGAAATTTAAAGCATGGTGAATTCACTGCCCTCCTGCCTCAAATACAGGGCATGTTAATATTTGAGATCCTGTCTCAGGATCCCAACTATCAACTGCAGGGGTTGGGGGCCTCCCAGCATATGGAGGTGGTGTTGTTGGTTGGACACTTACACCCTCTGGTGATAGAAGGGTGTTAGTAGCAGTCTCCTGTTGTAACTTTTCCCCTGATGGCTTTTTCTGCTCTAAACTTTCTTTCTCTGTCTGACTAGCTCGAGAGGCCTTCTCTTTTACTTGAATTTTTTCCTCTGTCTGACTAGCTCAAGAGACCTTCTCTTTCACTTGAATTTTTTCCTCTGACTAACTCGAGAGACCTTCTCTTTTACTTGAATATTTCTACTATAACTATAATATATAAAATATTTCTACTATAACCCAACAAGATAATGCCAAACAAAACGGAAACAGAATGAAACAAAATTGGAACAACAGAAAATCATTATAGCCTTTCTATCCTCCTGAAATGTCCATCCATCCTTTCTCCCTCTCTGTTCCTCAGATGTGAGCGGTTTTTCTTCCATCTTACACATCTCCAGGGACAGGCAACTTAAAACAAAAGTGAAGCAAAACAAAAGAAGAATCTTAAAATGGCTACCCATCCTCTCGCCCTGCCCTCAGGGGCGAGCAGTTTACCTTATCACTCAGTCGTTCCCCCATGCGGGCCACCAAATGCCGCAGTCTGGCTGGGCACAATTCAAGAGCCACTTGTCAAAAGAAACAAACTTTATTTTTAGAACCACACACCACACCACACAGCTCTTCAGGAAAACCCTCAGAGCCCAACTGAAACCACTGGCTTCCCACAAGCCTCTGCACCTCCCCCACTCCTCCTGCTCTTGAGGCCGATTGGCTGGTCATGTGGGCAGAGCCAAAAAAAGTCCCCCAATGAGCAGCTCTGTGGTCTGAAAGGGCGGGGAAACAGCTCAATAAGCATCACCACAGAGGAGCCAATCAGTTGGCAGCTAGAAGTTTGCTGGGGCCGCTGTGAGCCAATCATCAACTGGCAGCTGGAAGTTTGCTGGCAACTGGAAGTTTGCTGGGGCCCCTTTGGCTGTGGCTCTCAACAAGCTACATTGTATAGTAAGTTGTGCTTGAGAAGCTGTTAAATAGTGAGAGATTTTACATTTTACAAATCAAATAAATTCTAAGAAGATTAGCAAGGTAATATGAAAACATTAAGCCATGCAAATGTTAATAATATATAGTTAAAAGAAGAAAATTTGGATTAACTACCTAAGCATTAAAAAGTGTTTGTCCTCCCCAAATTAAGTTTTAAAGCCTTTTCAGCTTAGCCTCTTTCTTTTTTCTTTTTGAAACTGGTGACATAAATGTTTGGTTTTTTAATTTTGTCAGAATGTCCCCAAAACTGTGTTTATTTCCTTAAAAGTAGATTTCTTTCTAGTTGTTCAGATTGAGCAGTTTCTATTGTTCTTCTGTATTGCTATATTTTTCTGTCATTTCCATTCCACTGTTGAACCCACCCCCAGAGTTTAAAAAAATTTAGTTACTATATTTTCAGTTCTAAAATTCCCACTTTACTATTTCTGTCTTTTATATTATTTTGCTGAAAGTTTTATTTGTTTCAAGTGTATTTGTTATTGCGCACTGAAACAGTTTTATGATTGATGCTTTCAAGCATTTGTCAAATCTGTCATTGCTGTCATCTCAGTGTCGGTATCTATTGGTTATCTTTTTCATTCAGTTTGAGATCTTTCTGTTTCTTGGAGTAAAAGATGATTTGGAGATAAAAATCTGGACGTTTGAGGTTAAATGATATAAGACTGTGGATCTTATTTTAGCTTTCTGCATTAGTTGGCTTCCCGAAACAGTGTTTTAGTTGAAAAGGGAGGCAGAATCTTTTTCTTGCTGGGTGGGGGGTAGAGTCCAGGTTTTCCACTTGGCAGTTATTTACATAAAGGAGGGGCACCTTATTATGACTATTCAGAAGTGGGAATTCTGCTCCCCATTAGGCCTCTACTGATAGTTCAGCCTGTCTGGTGGGGGTAGGGGGTGGGTAGCAGTCCCTTATTACTACCTACATAGTCCCCACTGACACTACAGTGAGAGGGTGACCTCACCTACAGGGTTGGGAAGTGGTGAAAATCCTGACTCTTCAGGACTCCACACCAGGGGGCAGTGTAGGGGCTCATTCCTGGCCCGTGGGGAGAAAGTACAGGATCTTGGTTTTCTCTGACACAATTCTGGCAGAGGGCGTTGGGTCACTTAGAATTCCATGAGTGTGGAATTCTAAGCCCCTCACTTAGTCTTTGTTGGCATGGGTGGGATTAGAGCACAAATATTTTGGTAGTGTTTGACTAGAGTAGAACTGTTATTATCTAAAGGCTGCTCTATCTTTCTTGATTGCTCTTTCTCAGTCCTTTTGTTAGAGTGTATTTTTGTTGGGGTCATTATTTTTAATCTGCACTAGTTATGGCTACTATTTCACTTCTTTATTATGGGGATTCTTTTTGAGGCTACAAGTTTTTCCTAAATGCTACTTTTAATTGTTGTATAATTGGTCATTTGGCCTTATTCAACTTATTCTGTATTTTTTTGACATTGTGTTTACTTAAAATTTTTCACTAGTGTATATAACACCAAGGGACTGTATTTCTTCATAATATTGGTCTAATTCTATGATTATGTTCATGGGATGTAGTTTTAGAAAGAGAGTTACTAGTTGAGCAGGAATGAAAACATACAAAGACCCATGATAGATATTTGTTTCCAGAAAAGTGGTATCGATTTTGATGCTTAAAAGCAGTGCATGAGTTGGGTGTTGAGGTGCATGCCTGTAATTCTAGCAATGACAGATTTGTCAAATGCTTGAAAGCACCAATCGCAAATTGAGGCAGGAGGATTGCAAGTTTGAGGCTAGCCTGGGCAACTTAGGAAGATTGTCTCAAAAAATAAAAATTAAACAAAAAAAAAGGAAAGAAACAGTGTATGAGAAGGACAGACCATGCACTTGGGTATTTATCATTTAGAAATATTTGCTGATTTAAAAGTCAAAAAGAATGTTTTAAAATTTTAAATAGGATTTATTTGGTTAATAGTGAAGTTGAATTTCATTATAATGTTAATTCACATATATAGATTTATATACATACATATCATCAAGTTTTAAATTTCATGAATATTACAATTTATTTTTTTAAAACTCTATGTTGTTGATAATATTGGTGATCAGTATTTTCTGTTTATTTTTATAAATATATTTTTTAAAGCACCTGAAGCAATCTACCCCAATCAGTGAATCAAGTGAAGTCTCTCTTCTAATTGTCACACATGACTCTGATACAGACACTTGTCCTTGAGCTTGGGAGGCCTCTCTCCAATTGGCAAATCAGATATTTGGCCAGGATACTGCTGATAAGCAGAGCTGGCCAGCAGTAACACCTGGGGCAATTTCACTTTGCTTTGTGCCTTATTCCTGACTTATCCCTGTATCTGGAATTTCTGATTCTCACTTCATGATTTTTCTGGGCAGAACAATGTGTCTCTTGCCATTGGACTCCATTTGAAAACTCAAACTGTCCTGACCCTTGTGTTTTTGAGATGAAGATCTTATAAATATCTGTAGAATCTGTAACATTGAGGGTTATGAAGCATATTGACAGGGTCTCTGGCCAAAGTAAGGACATGTATATAAAATGGTGAAGTTTTAAAACAGTAAACAATTTTTGAAAGATTATAATAGTAGTAAAACAAAAATTCCAAATGAAAAGAAACTTGCATATAGCCAGGTATGGTGGCACAAGCCTGTAATCACAGAGGCTTGGGAGGCTGAGGCAGGAGGATCTGGAGTTCAAAGCCAGCCTCACCAACTTAATGAGGTATTAAGCAATTCAGTGAAACTCTGTCTTTAAATATAATACAAAAGAGGGCTGGGGATGTGGCTCAGTGATTCAGTGCCTCTGAGTTCAATCCCTTGTGCCCTCCCCCCTACCAAAAAAAAAAAAAAAAAGAAAAAGAAAGAAAGAAAGAAAAAAAAGAAACAAGCATGTGAGAATAGTTCCAGGCTATTTTCCCTGTTGGGCAGGACCAAAGTTGGAACCCAAGAGATCATTTTTGAATTATATTGGCCCCCATTACAATAAGAATTCAAATGCAATTTTCACAATTCTGATTTGGGTCATACATAAAATATACTCACTTAGACATCAAAGTTAATGAACCTTTTGGTTATATTCCCAAAGAACAGAATTGACAAAATATTTTACCCAATTCATTGTCTCAAACAACATTAAAATTTAGTTTTTTAGCTCATTAGTTGTCTTCCCAGGTACTCTTCTGCTTGGGGGAGGAAATCAGGAATATATGCATGATTTAAGTTTTTATATTATATAAGAAAACATAATTATATAAAACAAATAAAAGGCACTGTGTTTAATCTTATTTTACACCTAGAAGCATAGATCGTATTTGATGTATTGAGATGCACATATTTCATTTACTTCCAGCTTTTGTGTAATTTGATAATGAAATAAAATTTTGTAGTTCAGATGTTCCATGTGAAGTGAAGATGTCCCCTAGTTTATGCTCCTGTTCTCTTCCTCTGTAAGCCCAACTCTTAAGAGTCTGCCCCAAGAAGTGGGGTTTGAGAAATAGGCACGTGTATCCTAATCAGAGAAGGTAATGGTCTTGATGAACCCTGAAAATTTGAAGTGTCGTGACCAGTTTTTGACTCTATATTTAATTGTGGCAAGAATATACTATCAGAGTTTCTTGAGTATGGGTCTTATGCCCCCTATATCAGGAAGGGAGACTTATTCTATTCAGGGCCTGTTCCAGACATTGGTATTAAATCAGAATGTGGGGGTGGAAGGTGAGGGGCTGGCAGTTATCATCTTTTACAAGTATTCCAGATGACTCTTAAGAACATTAATTTTTAATGCCCAAACACAGCTTTTTGGGTGTTGAGATCTGGAAGCCATGCAATCAGCTGCTAATATTTAGTTTGGAGATCAGGCAAGAAGAGAGACTGATTATTGTTCTGATGTTTTTAGACCTGGGGTCTGCACAAGCTTCAGGCCTTTGCAGATGGGAAGTGTTGAAGCTATGAATGGCAGGCCATGCCCTCCAGTGTTGCCACAGACCCCAGCAGCTCACTGTCAATTTCTTTTCCTTCTGGGTTCCTGTCTGGTGAATTTGAAAAATGAAATCCACAGATCAGGATGAGTGAGTGTAAGAGTAGGATTTATTTAAGTGTGCATAGAAGCAACTCAAGTAGAATAAGCAGGCACCCAAGAGGAATTGCAAGTCTGAGTGTGCTAGTCTAGAGGTTTATTAAGCCCTTGGGTCACTGCTTGGTCCAGACTTATGCTAATCAGGATTTGAAAAAGTACTTAATGCTATTGATCAAGACTTATGCTAACTAGGGCTTGGAAAAGCACTAACACTGTTGGTTGGTCCTGCAATTCCATTCAGGTTTGCCCCATTTCTGTTTTCCCATTACTGGTCAAGAAGTAGTAGGTTAGGCATACTTAGGGGTTCCAGAGAGGGCTCTTGCAGTAGGTGTCCTCATTGGCCCAGCCTAAGCTGCTGCAGGATGACAGGTCTGTGTGCCTCAGGTTCATGCCTGGAACTTGAGCCAGCTGTGTGCAGGCATGGCAGGCTCCCCACGGCCAAAGCCCCTGCACTCTAGCTCAGCTGACTTCCATTCTTCTGCTCCACCGCTCTGCTGCAGCTTTTCAGCAGGAACAATGGGCTGGCTGCAGAGCTTGGTGGCCAAGCCATGTCACTGTCATGGACAATTCACTGTTGCAGAAGTTCTAGGATCAGTAGATGTGAGTTACACGGAGACAAATTTTGGACCTACAAATGTAAAATGGAAAAAAAATACTGTTACTCTAAAATTAACACTCAAAATTGTAAAAGTTCCTTGATAGTGACTTTGTGGACACACTGGAAACTTTGAGTCAAAGGTTGAAAGACTTTGTCTACATCTTCAAAATAGTTCATGAAAATCTGTGATCCTTTGCCATTTCATTAGTTCTGCCTTTGGAAGAATATATGTTCCCCGAATTTGCAGAATATACATCTTTCCTTGTTAAGTCTTGTCAATCAGTGTGGTTTTGGCAATCATTCTGTTTTGAGGTTGTTTTTTTCAGAGGAGACCTAAATACATTTTTGGTATGGGAAGTCTTTTTCTTGACCAATACATCTTTCCAAAGCTCAATATGAAGCTTCCAGACACCAGTGTTATTAATGCCTTCCATTATTCTCTGCTTCTTAAATGACAGCCCTGCTGGCAGAAAAGCGACATTGACAATGGAGCTCCATCTTTCTTCTCCATTTCGCAGTCACACACACCTACACTCCTCTACTTTACTTTTGAAAAATGTCTGTCATCATTCCTGTCTGTTCTTTTACTTTTCTGAGATGGTTTTCAATTTGTTGTTTTGAGTAAATATCTGAATTCAGAGGCTTGAAAGTATCCTTAAACTTCTTTTATTTTTTGGTACTAGGGATTGAACCCAAGGGCCCTTAACCACCGAGGCACATCCCCCCGTGACCCCCTCCCCCCAACCTTTTTTTAAAATTTTGAGACAGAGTCTTGCTAAGTTGCTTAGAGCCTCACTAAGTTGCTGAGGCTGGCTTCGAACTTGTGATCTTCCTGCCTCAGCCTCCGGAGTCTCTGGGATTACAGGCCCACACCAGCTACCCTTAGACTTCTTGTTTGGCAACTATGAACTCATTGAATCTTTCATCCATTCCATTATGTCCACAAAGGTGAGTGGCAAGTTAAGGATTAGGACGGTATATATGCATTCACACACACTGTGTGTGTGTAAAATGTGTGTGTGGTGAGTGATAGGAAACTGATCAATAGCCGTTGGCCCATATTCCTCCTCTTCTTGGGTGCTCTAGAAGATGGAGCTAAGAGTCTGATGAGAGAGGAGTGTTGAATTTTCCAAGCTAAAGCTTGGAAGGGGAGATTATGCGAGAGGAAAGAATCCATATGTAGCCGACATCTTCAGAAAGGAATTCATCCTTTCAGAGTAAGAATGTGTGCACATTCCCTGCCAAGAAGGATCTTTTCCCTGGCAGGTTGACGTGCTGTGGCTTTGTTGAGAAATGCCTAAACGTCTTACTTATCTTATTTAAACTTTTCTTAAAGGTAGGATAAAGAACAACAGTGCCTACTTACTATAGAAGAAGGTGATAAACTAATGAAGTTCAACTTAACTGAAGTTCTTGGATTCAATGAAGTTAAAGATTGCTTGGGAAGAAGAATCTTTATCAAGGTTGATTATAATTCTTCTTTTTCTAAATAATGATTTTTTCCCCAAGATGACTTTAGGTAAATTTTGAGATTTGAATCCTTCTTTCCTCATTTTAAAAATGAAATATTTTATTTATATCTATTGTACAGGGCAATTTTAAAGTCCTCATTGAGGTCCTAGAAGTCACTTCCAAACTGCTCCTTGTTGTCTCCAACATCACAGAGCACATCACAGTTCAGGCAGTGCTGTCATAGATGCTGTGTTCTTGTGTCTGTGAGCAGCCATGGGAAGAAGGTTGAGGCTAGGCATCCAGGGCTTGGCGTTTGCAGCTCAGTGATTCTGCTGTTCTGTGAGCCCAGGAGTCTGGTCCTCACTCAACCTGTCTGTGCCTCTGCTACCTCCCTTCCTCCACACCTGCCTGTGGAGGTGGGGAGGGTCTGCTACACACCCTTGCCTCCTCCCACACCCAACTCCTCTGTGCTACAGAAGAGTCCTCTCATTAGAGCCTCAACATGTTAAGATTTTGGGGGAATATTTTGAAAACTGTTCTTAATACTGGATTCAGAGTCTTCTTTCTTCTTCATATACCCTCTTTATTTCCAATAGGATGAAAGGAGTGAAGATTGTGACAATGAATAGTTCTCAAGGTCCCACTGATTTGATCATTTTCAGTCATAATCAGTATGTGGCACATGGCAGATATTCAACAGACAGCTGATGAATGAATTAGTGTATGGCAGCATCATGCTTCACACTGGCAGAGGTGTATACAATTGTACAACTGTGGAGCATCATCTCTGGAGCCAGTTTGCCTGGATTCTCATGCCAAGATTCCATTTTGTAGCTTGGACAATTTAGGCAGTTGCTTAGTTTCTCTGCCTCGGTTTTCTTAACACAGGGATAAAATACATTCTGGTTTTTAAAGTTATTGAGAAGATTAAATGAATTAGTAAATGAGGGTGAAAAAATAATGCCTAGTACATATGCTATGCTCACTAAGTGCTGAGATTTCCAATATAATCTCATTTTATCCTAATAGCCACTTGATGATAGAATGGAGACAGGTATTTCTGGACCTAATAAGTGAAGAATTTCAAGTTTACAGGATGGGTAAGCCATCAGAAGGTATCTGACCTTTATTTCTGATTCAAGGTCTGATTTTCTACATCAAAGATCTGTGTTTAGTTTTGAAGATGACTAAAAGGTATCTAAAAAGAAATATAATTAGCTTTGATTTCAGTAAAGGCTGTGGGTCTTATGTGGGGTCAAAATCCCTTTTCTATAGTTGAATGAGATGCAAGGATGTTGAATGAAGAAACAAAGATGGGAACTGGCACTTTAGAAATAATGAGCTCTTATCAAAACACCTCGGTGACTCAGGGGAAGAGTGAAAGAAGTAGTTTAGAATAACTGAGGAAAAGAATCAATCAATCCAATTTAAAACTGAATAATACTTTCTTTATTCTTCAGTGTTAGCACTGAGCTTCTGCTGAAAATTCACTTTGCTCTTAAATGGCCTAATTTTTCCTTTTAATTTGCATTTCCTTCCTGCCCAGATGCGACTGGCAGCAGCCCAGTGGTAGTTCCACTGAAATAACTGTGCTCCAGCACCTCAATTTGGATCAGGAATGGTCCTTTTTCATTTATTTCTTTGCATAATTTGTCAAACTTTGCAAGCTGCACACCACAGTTCTGCCAACAAAGAAGAGGAAGTTTGGGTCATCCTTCTGGGTTTTACTGTTACATTGTTGGTGAAAGTATTAACACATTAGCTATTTGGAATCTGCTCAAGGCTTTTGGGCAATGCATATGAAAAAAAAAATCTGAGCTACAAGGAGACTTGAACACATTATTTATATTTTGGGTGAGCTCATTCACTCGCCCAGGGAAATCAGGCCGGCAGCTACCAGCCCAAGGTCAATTTTGTTTTTTTCTCAGCCAGGAACAGGGTGTGCTATTGCATAGAGAGAGGAGTGAGGACTTCTTAATTAGCAAAGAGGAACTTCTGCAGCATGAGGAGATAGTCCAGTCACTGGAGGTCAACCAAAATGTTTTTGGATTTTAAAATCCTGCTGTATTCACATTTTAATGTGAAATCCTTCACATTGCTAGTACTCAAAAACCCTGTATTAACTGTTTAGGAACAGAAGAGGGCATCTCAACATGCCTGATGTGGGATTTATTTTATTTTAAGAATGAAAAGGAAATTGGTCTTTGAATGAAGATGAAAACTGTTTCCTTTTTTGAATGAATGAATGAAACAATTCTGCTAATGTTTTCAAAAGCTTAAATGTGAGTAAAAATGCTGTATTACTCTCTAGCTTCAAGAAACTTCAGAGTTCTGTTTGGAGACTAGCTTTAGAAAGCTTTATTATGTCCTAAAGTGGCTGTCAAGTACACTGTGTTTAGACTTGAAGGACAGCGCCACATGAATGTCCTTTTACACTGGCGAGGTAGCCATATCATTAGGAAACTCCTCTATATTTCTTCTCATGTCCCAATCCCACTTTCTCTCAAAATTCAATCTAAGAGTCTGAGTCTTTTAAAATAACATGCAAAATGTGTTTGTGTTTTTTTTTTTTCTTTTTTTGTAGAGGTTTAAGATTTTAATCATATCTACCCACTTTCCTGAGTTGAAACCCTGGGAAGTTCCCACATTTAATTCAACCTTATAGTAGTTGTTTTTTTCACTCAGTAGTCTGTGTATATTTAAAGTTTCTGTTTATGATATCCTGAATAAAACCTCTCATGATGATACTATTAGAATAAAAATCTCAGGAGTAAACTAATTACTTTCAGTATAATCATCATGAAGCATAGCAACCAGCCTTTGAAAACCTTTGATCCTCTCTTCTCCACCTGCCTCTTCCTCCACTGTGGTGTTGGAGTTCAAATCCAGAGCCTCGGACATGCTAGGCAAGTGCTCAGCCACTGAGCTGCACCCCAACTCATTTTATTTTTGCTTTGACACAGAGTCTTGCTAAGTTGCTGAGGATGGCTTTGAATTTGTGATTCTTCTGCCTCAACTTCTCCAGGAAGTTGGGATTATAGTTGTATGCCACCACACTGGGCCTTTGATATTTTGCAAAGGATATCAAAGACTATTTAAGTTGGTTTGGTGGTGCGTAGGTAAAGTCCCACTTAGAAGGCTGAGCAGGAAGGGTTGTCTGAGCTCAGGAAGTAGGACACCAGCCTGGGCAACATAGAATCAGTCTCAAAACAAAAATCAGACATAATAGAAAGGAAGAAAGACAGAAAAATAGAAGAAAGATTTTAGTCAGAACCAAAGGGGACTTTTCTAATCTAATCTAACCCTATTTTATCACAGCACATCACATCATATTTCCGACAGGTCCCAGAAAGAAGCTGTGTTTTGTTCAGGTTATACAGGCAGTGAATGTCAGAGATTCAGGATTATAGATCAGTCTTTTACTTTTTAGTCTGAATTCCCCCCCCCCATTTTTTTTATTGATGCATTGTTATTATACATAACAGGGAGATTTGTTGCTACATATTCACACATGCACATGGTATAACTGTATAATTTGATCATTATTGTTCCTTGGTATTTCCCTTTTTCCTCGCCTCCTCTCTCCCCCTGGACCCTTCTGCTGCTCTACTGGTCTTCCTTCTATATTTATGAGATTTCCTCCCCCCTCCCCACTGGCCTCTGCAAACTTTCATTTCCTTTTTCTCTGTAGCTTCCACATATGAGAGAAAAAACATGGCCCTTGACTTTCTAAATTTGGCTTACTTTGCTTAACATATGCTTTCAAATGCCATCCATTTTCCTGCACATAACATATTTTTATTCTTCTTTATAGCTGAATAAAACTCTATTGTGTATATATACCACCTTTTTAAAAATTCATTCATCCATTGATAGATACCTAGGCTGATTCCACAGTTTGGCTATTGTGAATTATGCTGCTATAAACATAGTATGCTTCTATCAGTATAGTATGCTGACTTTAATTCTTTAGGATAAATACCAAGGAGTGGTACAGCTGGGTCATATGGTAGGTCCATTTTGGTACTGGTGATTGAACCCATGAATGCTTTACCACTGAACTACATCACCAGGCCTTTTTTATTTTGAGAGAAGCTCTTGTTAAGTTGCTGAGGGCCTTGCTAAGTTGCTGAAGCTGGCCTCTAACTTGCAATCTTTCCTCAGGCTCCCAAGTTGCTGGAATTACAGAAATGTGCCACCATGCCTAGTCATTCCTAGTCTTTTGAGGAATCTCCTTACTGATTTCTATAGTGGTTGTGCTAATTTACAATCCCACCAACAGTGTAAAAGTGTTTCTTTTCTCCTACATCCTCTCCAGAATTTATTCTTGTTTGTATTCTTGATGGCTGCCATTCTAACTGGAGTAAGAATAAAAAAAAAAAAATCAGTGTAATTTTGATTTGTATCTCCCTAATGGCTAATGATGCTGAATACTTTTTCATATATTTGTTGGCCATTTTCATTTTTTCTTTTGAGAAGTTACTGTTTAGTTCATTTGCCCATTTGTTGATTTTTTTTTTTTTTTTTTGTATTTTTGGTCCTAAGTTGTTTGAGTTCTTTATATATTCTGGATATTAATCTTCTGTCAGAAGAGTAGATAGCAAATTTTTTTCCCCATTTGGTAGGTTATTCTTCACATTTTTTTAAAAAATATTTATTTTTTAGGTGTAGATGGACACAACACAATACCTTTATTTTTATGTGGTGTTGAGGATCAAACCCGGGTCCCACCTGTGCTAGGTGAGCGCTCTACCGCTGAGCCACGATCCCAGCCCCCTCTTCACATTTTTAATTGTTTCTTTTACTGTGCAGAAGGCTTTTAATTTGTTGCCATCCTGAATATTAATTCTTGTTAATATTTCCTAAACTTTAGGAATCTTATTGATAAAGTCATTGTTTATTCATGTATGTTGGAATCCTGACCCCTATGTTTTCTGAGTTGTTTAGTTTCTGATCTAATTTCTAGGTCTATACCCCATTTTGAAATGACTTTTGTACAGGGTCAGAGATAGGGATATAGCCTTGTTCATCTATATATGAATAACCAGTTTTCCAAGCACTATTTGTTAAAAAGCCTATCTTTTATACAACATATGTTTTTAGCAACTTTGTCAAATCTCAAATGACTGTATCTGTGTGGGTTTGTCTCTGTATTATCTTATTTTATTGAGGTTATTGTGCATGGGATTATTTTCCTGAATTTTTTTTTCTCTGAAGATTCATTTTTGGTACATAGGAAAGCTATTGATTCTATTGATTGTTTTATGTTGATTATGTAACCTGCCTCATTACTGAATTTATTAGGTCTAGAAGCCTTCTGGTTGGAGCTTTTTGGATCTTCTAAATATAAACTCATGTCATCTGCAAGCAGTGATAATTTGACTTATTCCTTTCTTATTTTTATCCATTTTATTTCTTTTTCTTGCTTAGTTTCTCTGGCTAGAATTTCTGGTACTATATTGAAAAGGAATGGTGAGAGTGGACATCTTTGTCTTGTTCTGAAGTTTAAAGGAAATACTTTCCGTTTTTCCCCATTCATGATGAGGTTTGCTGTTTTTTTTTTTTCATATATAGTCTTTATGATGTTAGGTAAGTTCCTTTTATCCCTGGTTTCTTCAGTGTTTTTATCATATATGAATGCTGAATTTTGTTGAAGGCTTTCTCTCCATATATTAAGAAGACTGTGACTTTTGTCCTTAATTGTATTCATGTGGTTAATTACCATTTATTTAATGAAAACAACTTGGTCATGATGAATAGTCTTCTTAATATGTTGTTGAATATGAATTTCTCATATTTTATTAAGATTTTTTCATATGGAAGAAAGAAAATATTGTATATATATACACAATGGAATATTACTCATTTATACAGAAAAATTAAATTGTGGCATTTGCCAGTTAATGAATGGAACTGGAGCCTGTCATGCTAAGTGAAATAAGCTAGTCCCCAAAACAAAAGGCCAAATATTCTCTTTGATATGCAGATGCTAACACACAATAAGGGAGGGAAGAACAGAAGTTCATTGGATTAGACAAAGGGGAATGAAGGGAAGGGAGGAGGGATGGAAATAAAGAAGAAAGTAGAATGAATAGGACATAACTTTCCTATGTTCATATATGAATATACAACCAGTGTAACTCCATACCAGGTACAACCACAAGAATGGGAAGTTATATTCCATGTATGTATACTATATATACATTCTACTGACATGTATATCTAAAAAGAACAAATAAAAAATCTAAAAAATGTATAAGATATATTGTGAACCTAATGCTAAAACATTTTAAAATTACCAGTGATTAAGCTATCATTTTACTGGATTTGGAAAGAATTTACTAGTACAGATTTATGTAAATGCAACCTATAAAGAATTAAATAAATTGCTGCTAAGAAACAAAGATTCAATAAAGCATTTTAAATATAAAAAAAAAAAGAATTTTTGCATCTAAGTTTATCAGGGATGTTGGTCTGTAGTTTCCTTTCCTAGATGTCTCTTTTTCTGGTTTTGGTATCAGGTTGATGTGGTTTCATAGAATGGATTTGAAAGTGTTCCACTCCATTCTATTTCCTGAAATAATTTGGGAAACTTTGACATTAGTTGTTCTTTAAAGATCTGGTAAAATTCGGCTGAGAAACAATTTGATCCTGGACTCTTCTTTGTCAGAAGGCTTTTTATTAATGCTTCTATCTTGGTAAAGATGGCTCCATAAAGTTAACCTGTAGAAACATTCCAAACATTCCCACCAACTCCTTTGTCTTGTGGTGGTGGTATGGATGCCAGGGGTGCGAGGGAAGGTTGATGGTAGCAGTTTTCAGTACCTGTTTAACATAGATTTAGAAAAATAGCCTTGGTACTTTTCAAGACATGATCAGCATCAATGTCCCTACCCAGTAGCTATATAAAACTCTAGACTAGTACACTTAAGTGGCAAATCCTGTTGGTTCCCCTTTCATCTTCTGGGCACTCTGTCTCTTTTCTTCTCACTTAAATACTGCTCTTTTACGCTCACTCTTTCTCATCTGTGGATTTCATTCTTTGAATTCATGAGACAAGAACCTGGAAGGTCACTGGCAGGCAGCATTAAAATTGCAACACACTGCTCCATAGTGAAGAATCTGGCTTTGCCAGCTGTAACCCCCAGAGCTAACACTGGCAGGCAACCCTGCTGTGATCAGCTGCTAACACTAAACTGGGCTTTCTTAGCTGCAGAGTCCTGCAACTTACACAGACTCTACCCATGGGCAGAAGTGGAGGATCTGGTTTCATCTTGAATTCCAGTTTCATACGAGATGTCTCATTCTTGAAACTTACTCTTATTCATGGAACCACAGCAGTAGGGTAAAGATGATGAATGTCTGTAGTATACATACTTGGTGATTAAAACCAAAAAACTTTCATATTTTGAAGTAGCCAGTTTGACTTAATTTATGTCAGTATAGTGTCAAGATAGTGTCTTGCTTTGCCCTGGGAGTCTCCCGAGGATATTATTTTCATTTATTTATTTTTAAAATATCTTTATTTTATTTTTATGTGGTGCTGAGGATGGAATCCAGGGCCTCACACATGCTAGGTGAGTGCTCTACTGCTGAGCTACAACCCCAGCCCTCCAGAGGATATTATTATTTACCCTGGAGTAGATAGAGCCTTTGGGAACCAAAATGGCTAAAGACAGGCTCATTCTGTAGGTGCAGATTCCATGTTCTACATAGGGCTGAAGTGTAAAGGCTTTTTCTCTCCTGTTAGGCAAATTTAGGTGCTTCCAGGGAAGTTAGCTAAGCCCCACTGTACTTTGTTCAATGGCATTTATGCCCAGGTATTTCCTCTTTAGTGCATTTATGAAAAGTATATGTTGGAATCTAAGCTGCCTATTTATGTTTTTGTAAAATTATAAATGATGTTAATACATTCCTTTGCATTAAGTATATTTTTTAAAATCATCAGTCAATCTCCACCCCCTCATTTCCTGGAGGATGGTGTATAGGGCTGAAGTTTTCAAGCTTCTAATTTTCTAATCACTTGATCTTTCTGGTGAGTGGCCCCAGGCTGAAGTTAACCAGGTTCCCACTCTAAGTCACCTCATCAGCATAAACTCAACTATTTCCTTGCCTTCATTGCATATCCACTCTGCTGTAAATCTTTTACCACCTAAGCAAGGATTTGGGGGACTCTGGGAAGGAAGTTAGGTTGAGAAGTTAATTTGTGAGCCAGGTGCCCCTTCTTTGTTCTTGGCCACTGAATAAACTTGTGCTGTTGGTGTTCAGCTTCATTTTGTTTTTGGCCTCATCACATGAGAGGGAAAAAGATCTTGCTCCCCACCCCTTCACTACCAGGGGTGAGGGTGAACCAATGAATTGTTAGGAAAAATACTGCTCCCACTTAAGATGCCAATTTCAAGTCTAGGCCTCCCATACCTCTGACTAATTAGTTATAAATCAGTCTTCCCCTGACCCCTTCCTCAGGTTCAATAATTTTCTAGAATGGCTCACAGACGTGAGTGAAACATTCACTTAACATTTACCAACTTTTTATAAAGGATACAACTCAGAAATAGCCAGTGCATGGGGCAAGGTATGGGAGGGAGAGGCACTCCACCTTCTGGGCACCCCCACATGTTCTGCAACTCGGAGGCTCATCAAATCTTGAGTTCAAAAGTTTTTATAGAGCTTAATCATCAGCCAATCCCCAACTCCCACTTCCTGTAGGTTGGTGGGTAGGACTGAGGGTTTCAAGCTTCTAATCTAATCACTTGCTCTTTCTGGTGAGTAGCCCCAGGCTGAAGCTAACCAGGGTCCCACTGTAAGTCACCTTATTAGCATAAACTCAAGTATTATTGAAAGAGGGGGCTCATTATGAATAACAAAAGACATTTCTATCACTCAAAAAGTCCCAAGAAGTTTAGGATCTCTGTGACAGGAACCAGAGAAAAAGAGCAAAAGTATTTTTTATTATACCACACGGATGCTATTCTGAGCATTTAAATTTACCCTCAAATGACCCTATAATGAAATGAATGCGATTATTATCCTATTTTATAGACAGAATAATTGAATTTTAGATGCATTAACTAATTTGCCCAAGATCATAAAATCTTTGGGTGGCAAACCCAGGATTTGAATTTAAGAAATCTGGCCGTGGAAGGCTCTGGGGACTTAACCATTATACTATATAAACAAGGGCTCTTTGTCCAACTTCTGGATTAGCAAGAACCCCACAATCGTGTATTATTTTTATTTCAAGATATTATTTGGTTCTAATCTAGGGACACAAATAGAAGTAAAGTCAAATTCCAATAGGGTGAGAATGGTGAAAATAACTTCCCCTCTTCCTCTAAAGATTTGATAACTGAGTCTGCTGAAATAAACTGACAATAGGTTAACAAGAAGAAACATCCAGGTTCTGACATGCACAGGGAGTCACAGGAAGAGAGAACTCAATGATTAATCAGCTTTAGACATTCAGGTACCTTCTTCAAAGAAGATAGGAGAGTGGAGGAAGTAAGCAATTTAGAGTGAGTAAATGATTTTGGGGGACATATGTGAGCCCCAGGATAGAAGACAGCCTGAGACAAAGTTCCTCTGGGCTTGGGATGTGGCATCCACTCTGGTTTTCTTTCCTTTGAATTACTTTTCCTGCTTGGTGAGAGTAAGAGGATGGGCTCATGATAATTGCTTTTCTTCTGGAAGGACTTTCTTGAGTCTACAGAGACACCTGCTCCCTGTGCCTTGATAGGGACAGAGGGGAGACAAACAGGGGAATGGGAGAAGGTCAGAGATACCTTGCTTCGGCAGCTTTTTTAGTTCAAAGTACTCAGCATGTCAAACTGCCATACTTGGGGGTACTATTTTCTGAGCTCCCACAGGGCCCAGAAAGGCAGCAATGAGTAAAGAGGACTGAGTAAAAGGATAATCAGATAACACTGTTAGTTTCTATTTTTTCCCCATTTTAATAGACTTTTTAAAACAGAAAAACAGTTCTCTAAACATTTGATTATATATTTTTCTCTGAATCAAAGAAAACTAATTCATGTGCAATGATTGATGGTAGCTGGCATTTCTAGTCAATATCAGTAAGACAATAGGGGCAGGTGGGGATTGCAACATATTGGAGATTGCATGATCTTGTCTAAAAAGGACAGTCATTATTATTTTCACTAGATTTTTTTCTGATGAAAAGTCAGGTACCCATACTTTTATATGAAACATATGGATTTTGAAATTGTTAGCTCAATACTTTAAAAGGAACTAGAAGTGCTAAATACAACGTATTTTTTCAGCCAGTCATTGCCATTTATAGCCTCTGTAAGAAGGGGTAGCTTGTAGTTGTGTTTATAGGCATATGCATGTAAAAGTATATGTGAAAAAATGATTGCTTTGTACCTCAATAGCCCCAAAGTCAATAATGAAAGATTACGTATTTGGGTATATTCTAGTTGGACTGTACTATAAATAGAGTGGTTCTCGACTATTTGACTTAGAGAAAGAAAAACTATGGAAACTTTTCATAATAACAGGTTTATAGATTTATGAAGCAAAAAACCCCCTTCATAAATATTTAAAGTGCATCAATATGGTCTGTGGACAATAATAATAGGTGAGTATTTTTCTCTGTGCGTACAAAATCATCTGCAATTGCTGTAGCAATTTGCATCTTGATGGATGGGTTATTTTATGTAGATTTTTGAACTCTTCCTTTGTTCTGTAAGAAAATATAGGTTGAGGCAATTCTATTTTTTTATTACTGAGATATTGAGAAAGTGTAGGCAACAAATATGCTTGAACAGAAGAGGGAACTCAATTGTTGTATGCCCTGGTACGTCCAGTCCCATCCCAACTGTGCAGAATGAACATTTCAAGAGGCTCCCCTAACAGGGCGTGGTGGTGTATGCCTACAATCCCAGTGGCTCAGGAGACTGAGGTAAGAGGATTGCAATTTCAAAGTTAGCCTCAGCAACTTAGTGAGGCCCTAAGTAACTCAGTGAGACCCTGTCTCTAAATAAATATTAAAAAAAATGCGGAGGATGTGGCTCAGTAGTAAAAGCATCCCTGGTACAAAAAGAAAGGTTCCCCTGACCTTCTCCTTTCAGAGAATACAGTTGCCAGTTGCAATATGGAAATGGCCCTTTTGAGTTAATATTTTAGAAATTGGGAAGAGGGACTTTTGGTTTGTCAGAGTAGAGAGCATAGCCCAATAAAGCAATGATAAAACTGGACAATGTGATTAAAAAAAACAAAACAAACCTCACTCAAGATATCTGGAAATTGACCAAGGGCATACAACAAATGGATAATTGTTTATTTCAGAACTACTGAATTTTGGGTACAAACAGTGATAGTCTATGCAATATTAACCTGAGCTGCTTTCTTTCCACCTCCCCTTAGCTTCCATTCCATTCCACCTTTCCTTCGGTTTTGTGATAGTTTGGCCAGAGCGGGATAAGCCATAAAAGTAAAGAGGGGGTTTAGCTGGAGGGAGCTGACTTGATTTGGAGAGGGGAACAGAAAACTCCATGCTTGAAACTGTCAGAAAAGTTGGTAAATAAACAGGGAAGGCTGATGCTGAAGTTAGCCTGATGTCGTGATTCTGGATTTGATAGGTAAGAAACCAGCAGACTAGCAATTAATTTAACAGTGAAAAAAAAATGGAATGAGATAGCCACAGTGGGTCTTGGTAGGCTCTCTCTTATCCCTGGTGGTCTGGGAGTCTGCCCGCGTTCCTGAGGCTGTACACATTCTCAGCGTTATCCATAAATCCTTGGCTCAACATGAGGCCTTCAGGCAAGAAGGTTCAATGGAAAATAAAAGCTGGAATAGGCTTGTAAACAATGTGCTTGGTGTAGTGGGTTGAATGGTATCTCCCTCCCCCAAAAGGAGAGAAGTCTGTCATAACTCTTGGTACCTGTGAATGTGATCTCACTTGGAAAAGGGGTCTTTACAGGTGTATTCATCCCCAAACCAGTGACTGCTGTTTTTATAAGAGAAAGGAGAGAGAGATTTCAGACACACAGAGGAGAAACATGGAGAGGAAGACCCCGTGAAGATGGAAGAAGAGATTGGAATGACTCATCTACCAGCCAAGGAGCACAGGATTTGTGATGCCTGCCAGCCTCCAGGAGAGAGGCCTGGAGCAGATTTCAAATTCTGATCTCTAGAGCTGAGAGAGAATTAATGTCCATTGTTATAAGTGGTCAAGTTTTTGGCTATTTGTTATGGTGACCCTAGGGAAATAACCCACTTCGAGCTGGGAATATGCAGATGAATAGGTTAATTTTCCCAAATGGAAAGAGGGTAGGAATGTTGGCTTCAGAGCGCCTCGTGTCTGATTTCAGGCTCCATCACTTACTAGTTAGTGATTATAAAGATTTAACCTCCGAATTCTAGTTTTCTTATCTGTAAAATGTACTTCTTGAAAAAATCTTTCATGAAAACTAAACTCTTTTTTTTAATATTTATTTTTTTTTAGTTGTAGTTGGACAAAATACCTTTATTTCACTTATTTATTTTTATGTGGTGCTGAGGATCGAACCCAGGGCCTCGCACATGTTAGGCGAGAGCTCAACTAGTGAGCCACAACCCCAGCCCCAAATTCTTGTTCTCTAGGAAAAATTTCCCTTTATCTCTGCACTTAGCTCTATGTTGAATAGTTTTTGTGCATATTTACTCTCATTAGACTAAAAATTCTGTAAGAGCATGAACTGTGTTATATTTACCTTGATGACTGTGGTGTCTGTAACAGCAGGTATACACAGCCATGCTCATATGATTGCTTTGAGAAGTAGTCTGGTACTTGCTAGCAGCCATACCTATGACTATCATTTATGTTTTGTCTTTGAGGTTTGTATCTCTCTTTTCCATTATTAGTCACACTTCTGTATATCCCTCAGGAAAGTGGCAATGTGTTTCCTGAGGTATTTGTGGGTTTAGTCTGGGGAGAGATTCAAAGAAGATGCTTCAGGTTTAAGACACGGTAGGGAATGAGCCTGGGCTGCTTGCAGGATGTTAGGAGCCTAATCTTCCCAGAGGGGAAGATTTACCCCAGGATCAAAGATGACAAAGGCGATTTTAACTGTACTTTGGGTTCCCTCTTCTTTAAAGTGTGGCAGGTAGATTTAATAGCTAGGATCCATATCTGTGTACATGTTTCCTTTTGTTCAGTTTATTTGTTTATATATGGGCCCTCAACATGTTTGTGCCTTAAGGTCATAACGTGATTAAACTAATGGAATCACAGACCTCAGAATTGTGCATCAGACCATCTGTCTGAATGTGAGATTATCTCTACTTATAAATAGTGACTGGGCATAGAATCAAGTAGTAAAATTAAGGGTTATAAGGCTTGGGTATTTTGGGAGGGGAAAAGGAAGGAAAGAGTGCCAAGACATCCAAGTAGTATAAATTAACCCTGCAGGAGTGAAAGCAGTCAGAAGCTATAGGAAACTGCAGCTGATAGCAATAAAGCCCACAGGAAGGGAAATATGTAGGTTGGTAAAGAGGAAAATACAAGGTGTTTTGAGACACTAAACTCCCTCCTAGTCAGAACTGGCAGCTTCCTTTTAAAAAATAATTTAAAAGATTGAATTTTAAGGACATTATATGTGAAAATCAAAATCTTTACTTTTATAAAACAACTTGCACAAATAAAATTAGCACTTAGAAGCCCTTTTTTGGTAAATATGATAAATATGTACTTAGAAGGCATTATAAGTTGTTAAAATTTCCGGTATCATAGAAATTTACCAGTACAACTAGAAAGCTCCTCATCACATTATTATATGAGTTGAGAATTATTCCAGGTAAAATACTATAAATTACAGAAACATTTAGAAGTTGTAGCTGAGGATACATTTTTAAAAATTACTCATTTCCCACCATTCCAATATAATGACATCAACATTTTTATGTGCATCTTCCTAGGTATGTTATATATATCATGTTAAACTGGGTTTTTACAATGTTATTGATAATTTTTTGATGTTAGGATACTGTACAGTAATCATTTTCAGTCAATTTTAAAGGGGGCTTAATTTCTGTAGACATGCATGTATGTCTTCAATTTCTGAAATGTATTACTTATTTTAGACAAGAATATGTATCTATTTATCCATCCATCCACCCACCCACCCATCCATACCTTTATGTCTTTCTCTCTCTTTTTTTTTTTTGGTATTGGGGATCAAATTCAGGGGTGCTCTACTAATGAGCTACACCCCCAGCCCTTTCAATTTTAAGACAGGCTCTCCTTGCTGAGACTGGTCTCCAACTTGCTATCCTCCTGCCTCTGCCTCCTGAGTAGCTGTCTTTTCAGGCATGAATCACCATACTAGCTCTCTTTTTTTGACTGGCTGCTAGTTTCCCTGGATCTGAATTCTTTTGCTTATTTTGGGAAGTCTCCAGCAGAGCCTGCTTCCATGGATGACACTGAAAAGGCCAGATGAGTGTTCCTTAACCTGCCTTGCAGCTGGTGCCCACAGTCCAGAGTGCAATGGTGCAGCAGTGGGGAGCCCACCAATCTGGTCTGTGACCTAATTTCTGTTTTGGTCTTAGCTTCTGTTTAGATTCCTTTATTTTTGTTTCTTCTCCAAGCCTCTATCTCCATATTTTGTGGTTCTGGAAGGTACCCAGAAATCCTTTAAAAAATACGTTTTCCTTTTGAAATTAGTCAAGGTATTTATGTTTCTTGCAATTGAGAACTCTAATGGATAGAGAGCTCTTCTCAAGTTCACTCAGAAAATTGAAGACTTAGTTGTTTCTAGTAGGATAGTGAGCCATCTGGACTCTTTCATTTCCAAAGAGCTTGGGAATTTAGACAAGAAATAATTTTGGAGATGATCTTGTCATCTGAATATGGCAAGGGCATCATGATCTGGAGTGGAAAGACAACTGGGTTCAGAGCTAGGAGTCCTCGCTGTTCTTGCTGGCTTTGAGATATGAATCAATTAATTCCTTTGGTTATGCATATGTGTGCATGTTAAGCGTATATAAATGTGTATGTACCTGATCTTTAAAATGAGAGTGGTAGACTTGAATTTCCTCCAGATTTGGAGCTCTGTGATTTTGAGTGGATCCAGAAACTTGACTTCAGCTCACAGATCCTGATTCTGAATTCTCAGTCCTGGTAGTTACATAATGCTGAATAAGTATAAGTAATAGTTAAAACATCAAAGAGGCATAAAAGAAGTAAATCTATATGTTTCTTCTGAAAGTTTAAATGCACTTGACCTATCTGTATGGGTGAAGGAACATTGTGTGCTCAGGTTCACAGCTGAAGATATGAATGAGCCTTTTGCGATGATCTCTATTAGTTTCCTCTAGTGCAGCTTCTCAATTAAGTGTAATGTCTTTCCTTATAGCTTCTCAAGGACTCAAGATCTTATCTCAGGTGAAATTTTGAAGATTAAAACTGGACCTAGTTGGCCTGTGTGTTCATAGTGAGGTGCAAGTCAGTAAACTTTAGATGTTTGGATAATGAATACTTTGACTTGCTTCCTTTGATGCAAAACCCAGCAGTGACAGCAGTATAAATATCCATAATATTTTAGTACTAGAGAGGATCTAGTCCAACTTCATATTTTGCAGAGGAGAAAAAAAGAGACTGAGATTAAGAGATTTGCCCAAGTTCATGTAACTAACTTCAAGTTTTGTGGTAGATCTGAGACTAAGACCTAGGGCTTACTACACCTTCAGCAATGTGATGGCTAAGATGGTCTTTCTCCTGATCATTGTTGAGACCCAGGGCTTTGTTCATGTTGAGCACTCGGTGGTGAAATGCTGACTGCCAATGGATTCCAGTACAGGGTAGTTACTGCTATGACATGTGTATCAAGGAATCCAAGAAAATATGCAAAGAGCTAATTAAAAAAATGCAGAACTGAATATTTTATTGCTGGGAGCTAATATGTTATTTCACTACTTATGTTTAGATTCAGACTTCAGGTTGCTAAAACCAGTGACTATTAATTCTGTATGAAATATCCTGAAAAGACTAGGCATGAAACCACCACATGCCTATGCTATACCACTCCTCAGAATTTATACTAAATAATTAAAGTCATTATATAAAATAGCAATACCCATGTTTATAGAATTACAACTCACAATAGCCAAACTACAGAAACAGCCTAGGTGTCCATCCATGGATGAATGGATAAAGAAAATGTGGTATATCTACACAATGAAGTTTTATTCTACCTTAAAGAAAAATTAAATTATGTAATTTGCAGGAAATTGGATGAAACTGGAGAATATTATGTTAAGCAAAATAACCCAAACTCAGAAGGTCAAGGTCTTATGTTTTCTCTTGTATGTAGAAATTAGAGAGGAAAAAAGAAAAGAAAGTTGTGATGTGGGGGAGGGAATCTCACAAAGTTCAAAGGGATATCAGCAGAGGAAAGAGGGTAGGGGGAGTGGAGGGAGTATGTTCTGGGGAGGAATATTGGCCAAATTATATTGTTATATTATGTGTATGTATGAATATGTGACAAGAAATCTCACATTGTGTACAACAATAATGCACCAATAAAAATATGGAAAGAAAAAATACTGTGTGGAAATAGATGATAATTGACACAAGGTCTATTATTCTAAAAGCTCAAGTTGGTATAGGATAATAGTGACAGTTCTTGTCTCTTTCAACAGCTGATCAGAATATTAATGTTGATGTGAAACAGGTGGTCCAGCCATTTAACCTGCGTTCTGATAATTAGACCATTATCGCTCTATCAAGGTGTTTGACACGTGCACAGAATGGCTCAGTGACATTCTCAATCTGGCTGGGTAAGGATTATTTACTGATATTTTTATCTGAAATATTTATATTATATTAAATAGTTCTGGCATTTATTTAAATGTGGCTAAAGCAGAATATCAAATCTTTAATAGGGTATGTGGCTTAAAGAATGGTTTAGATGAGAATGATACTTATGTTCTGACAAAAATATTCAATCCAGTTAAAATAAAGGGGAGCAGGGATGAAACCCCATAGGAGATAAGTTCAGAAATATGTGTGTGGATTATTTTGGAATCTTGGTAATTAAGATGCAGCTGAGCGGAGTTTTTAGAACTGCTCTGCCTCCTTCCATATTTTACTGTCATTTCTTCCCACCTTTAGACTGCTTTTTCGTTTTCTGCTTTGATGCACTGACATTTTCTTCTATGGGACCTCTTTTCATACATAAAAAATACTTTAGTGTGTATGCACATTTAAAAAAAAATCTTAAGGTTTGCAGTTAGAGTGTGAGGACCTATTGAATACCATAAAATAAAAAGAAATACCCTTCAATATTATAGATCTTTTTTGTTTCTGTTTCTTTATCAATGAGGCATAGTCAAATCCAGAAAAAGCAATCAAAACGCTGAATTACTAAATTGGATTCCACAGAGGTTGCAAATAGTGAGGAGGGGTGTTCAAGAAATGTGTTTTATCTTGAGTTTCTATAGTGTTTGGGGGACATTTCCTGGCATAAAAAGGAAAACTCTTTTGAATACTCAGAGACATCTCTGCTCTGAGGATTTTTCCCTGTGGTATTTTTTTCAGAGTCCAGAGTGTGACAGCGACCTTTCCAGGTTCTGTGAAACAAGGTACTATGGTCATTATTTATACACTGCTGTTAATTAGAAGACAGGAGAGTGACAGAAATGACCTAGGATAAATAGTGACATCTATGAAGGAAGGCAAAAAAAAAAAAAAAAAAAAAAAGGAGGCTTTTTAATTGCCAGAAAGGAATCACTTTGTATGCCAAGTATTTTTAACAAATGTTTGGTTCCCTAACATGCTAGTTACTCAATTGCTGTTACCTGGTACTTCTGTGCAGTTATAGGGTAGAAAAATTTATAGTAATGATGCCCTGAGGTACTGTGAGATTACTAACTTCCTTTTAAACAAATAGTTTTAAAACTGAAAAAAAATTAGTTAATTTGGGAAATCTTTAAAAAATGGAATGACATTCAAAGCCACTGTATCAAGCAGAACAAGCAGAGCTGTTTGCTGCTCATATGGCTTGTAGCCACCAGGGGACTAAGCCTGGCTTGCTGGGCCTTCCTTTGTTGGATCTGCCCACAGCTGGACTCCCTGGCTTTATTTCAGTGTAGATTTAAAAAATCAAATTCTAATTTGGAAAATATCTATTTATCTTTAATATGTGCTAAGATTCTCCATTAACTAGAATAGAAAACTCATTTCCAGACCTTGTTAGATAACAGCATATTATCTGAACAGGACAGATTTTATAAGCAGGTTGAGTAAACGACTTCTTTTATGATGACATTTGAGGGATGCCAAAAGGCCCCTGGGTAAAAATATGTCCTTTACAAGATTAGAAGTCACACCTGAAAAGAGAATTCCCAAGGACCCTCAACTTAAGTGGCTTAAGTGATTACCTTATGCGGATAAGGTAGTATATTAGCAGGGAATTCAACCCAACTCAGCATGGACGGGCTGCGTGTATGCTGCAAGGCGCTAGACTATCTTGCAGGAGACAAAGGCAAATAACAACAGAGCTTGCCCTCAGAACATTGATGGTTTGGTAGTGGAATTAATTTAATAAAATATGAGATAATCTAATTCACTCTTTTAATTTTATGAGAAGGAACTATTACCCTTATATGCCTTGCTCAGGATTACCCAGCTAGTTATGACACAAACATGTTTCATCAATTTCTACTAAAAAAAAATCAAATTCTCAGTCTATGAAAATTTTACGACTACTTTTCTTCATTATAGAAGAATTTAAACATCTGTGGAAGTGGAAAGAATTCTTCAACAAACTTTCATCGACCTACCCATTATCAGCCTATGGCAAGTTCTGTCCTAAGTACTCCCTCTCTCTGACTCCTTATCATTTTGAAGCAAATCCCAGACATCATATCATTTCATTTGGAAGTGCTTCAGTATGTACTGCTAAAAGATAAGGACTCTTAAAAAAATTTAATGCCATGATCATTGCTAACAATCTAGCAGCAATTTCTTAATATCATAAAATATGTTGAGATAATATTAAAATTTCCACAAATGTCCCACAGATTTTGTGTCATGAATGTCATAAATATAATATTCAAATACCGCGAACAGGATGCTAGAAGGTTTTCACCTCTAATTGATTGATACACATTAAGTAATTCATTGGGTTCCCCTCTGTATCACATTTTTTTTTTTTTTTGGTACTGGGGATTGAACCCAGGGGCACTTTACCACTGAACTATATTCCCAGCCTTTTAAATTTTTTACTTTGAGACCCTTTCTTGCTAAATTGCTGAGGTTGCCTTTGAATTTGTGATACTCCTATCTCGGATATTATGGTTTAGCTATGAGGTGTCCCCCAGAAGCTCATTTGTGAGACAATACAAGAAGGTTCAGAGATGAAATGATTGGGTTATGGGAGTCTTAATCTAATCAGTGCATTAATCCACTTGAATGGATTAACTGTGTGCAGGTGACTGAGAGTGTTGGTCAGTGGGAGCATACCTTTGGGGTTTATACTTTCTATTTGGGGAACAAGACCTTTCTCTACTTTTTGGTTATCCTGTCCTGAGCTGCTTCCCTCTGCTACCCACTTCTGCCATGATCCTCTGCCTCACCTCAGGCTCCAAGAAATGGAGTCAGCCATCTTCAGACTAAGGCCTCTGAAACCATGAGCCCTAAATAAACTTTTTCTTCTTATGTTGTTTTTGTCAGGTCACAGTGATGAAAAAGCTAACTAAAACAAGGCAGGACCAATACCTGACTTTTTTCTTTTATTTAAAAATTTTTAGAATAACAAGTTGGTTTCTTATCATCTCCTAAGAGGACCAAATTCCTCACCTTCTCTTAATTATTGTGACAATTAATTATACGTGTCAACTTGATAGACTTAAAGGGTGACAACATAGATGGCAAAACTATGGGTGTGTCTTTGAGGGTTGTTAGCATTTTGATTAGTAAAATGAGTAAGAAGATCACCCTCATCAATATTGGTGGAATCATTCAATCTGCTGAGGGCATGAATAGAACCAAAAGATGGCGTAAGTGTGAATTTTACTCTGAGCTGGAACAGTCATCTTCTCCTTCCCATATAATTGGTATTCCTGCTTCCTGGGTCTTTGGACAGGAACTTATACCATGGGCTCTCCTTGGTTCTCAGATTAAAAATTTAGACTGGAACTACAACACTGGCTTTTCTGGGGCTCCAGTCTGCAGATGGCAGATTATGAAACTTCTTAGATCCTTAATTATTTGAGCCTTCATAAGTCTCTTTCTATATTTCTTTATATATCCTATTGCTTCTGTTTCTCCAGGGAGCCTTGAATTAGACAAGTGTGATCGAGAACTCGTGAGATTTAAATGAATTGGATGTGTTTTTGTCCATTGCACTTATTCTCATTGATGTACAGACTTTCCTGTCTTCTGAAGGTATAAGCCCTGTGCTTAGCTCCTAAGTCCTCTCAACGTGGCCTCAGTAGTCTTCCGTAACTTCTCTGCTATCTGGCAAGAAGATATTTTTCAGGTTTATCTTGCATACTTCCCACTCATCTACCAAAATTTAAGAGGAAAATATAATATAAACATTTCTTAATATTTAAAGCTCTGATTGACTAGATTGAGTTCCAAGGATTTCTTCATGGTCATTAACTTTCTCAGGACAAACTCTCAGAGGTGCTGGTTCTGAATTTGAATTTGTGCTGTACAGAAGCACAGCTATTTTGATCACTCTTCCCTTCAGTGTCTGACTCTGAGTCTTGTCTGAGCCACCTTTACCAACCTTAAGGGTTGAAATTTTGGCACTGAATGTATTGCCATGCCACTCAGTTCTTCAGAAGAGATATCATCGTTTAAGAAGTGATTCATTATATGAAAGTTGTGCTATTGTCAGTCAATTCAGCAAATGTCATTGTTTTCTCTCTTTAAGCTGTTGGGTTTGACTGTACATACTCTAACAATGCACTTTTCCCATATTCACTGTTATGAATGATGTCCTCCGCCTGAAAAGATAGGCTCAAGTACTTCCCCCAATATCTCAAGAGTAGGACCCTCTTTGGAGAAAGAATAATCACACATATAATTAATTGAATTCAGAATAGGTCATATTTACCCAGTATGACTGACATCCTTGTAAGAAAAGGGAGAGTAACGTGAAGAGAAATACATGTGGGGGTGAGGGTTGGACGCTATGTGATCACAGAGGAAGAGATCAGAATGAAATTAAAATCAGAACCAGGCAGAGACAAAAGAGGATCCTATCTGGGGCCTCAGGGAGCAAGCTGATACCTTGATTTTAGACTTCTACTCTCCAGGACTGCACATTAATATATTTCTGTTGCTACAATCACCCACTTTTGGTATTTTGTTATAGCAACCCTAAGAAACACATGTAATCATCTCTATCGGTGATGTGCTATATGGACCAGTCTAATGGTTACATCAATAATAGAGGACTTTTTAAAAAAAAGATAAATTTGATTTAGTTTGTTTGTTGTTGTTGTTTTAGATTAGAAAATACACTGGTGCAATTTCTTGGTTTGTACTTAGCATAGAGTATCAGATAATTTGGGTCAAAACCTCAATTAATTGTAGTCTTGTGGAAGGAGTGTTTTGCTGGTAGGTTATCAGGTATCATGTAGAAGAAGCAGAACCAGAACTCAGAGCTCTGACACATACTTCTGGGCCTTTTATATTACATATATTTGAACCTTTTTGATTATTGTCATGTTATTTCACTCTAGAATCTTTCTCTTTGCCTCTTTCTTTTTATCATTGCAGAGAAATTTGAATAACATACAATGCAGCATGCCTGGAGTATAGCACAGAGCTCAAATAGTCCATCTTTGTGCCAAAAATTAAATCTCTTTGTTATAGTTACACTGATTTTGTAAAAGTGGATTTTTGTTTTACTCTGGTGTCTTTGTAATCCCTCTATGTCTCTAGAGGTCAGTATGGCTTAAAGAAACTGTATTCTACTTTGTTTCAAATTATATTGGTTAACATTTAATTCAAGGTACTTTAATCAAAGGTGACAATAAAATGGTGGCTTAGGGAACAGAAATTAGTTCTGAATTAAAGCCACTATAAACATTGTATACACAATAATATTGATTTTGGCACATGGAACTTCTCACTGAGCCTGTAGATTTTAATGTTCTTGGAAATAATTGAACTAATTCTTATCCTGGTTAATATGTAAAATTTCCCATTTTTTGTTTAAAAATATATGATTTACCATTCTAGAATCCTTTTAGAAAGAGATCTTTGTGCTTCTATTTAAGTCTGTTTGAATGAACACTTACGACTACTCATATTGGTTTCCTATGAAAACACCTTAAAACAGTTATATAAATGTTTTCATCTTTCTGAGTTCAATGCAGAAGAGGTTTTGTGAACTATTTGGGATGGAGAATTATCATGGGAAAACAAAACAGGATGCTATTGAAAAGTTTGTTATATCTTCTGTGAAAATCACCAACTTCGTTATCTGCCACAGCTTTCAAAATTCTTTTTCTCTCGTATTTCCTCTTCTGCCCTTTTTACTTTCTTTGTTAGGACAGTGTAAGGCTTCATTTCTGACAAAATTAAAAGATGAAATAGATGAGTTCATCTGCTGATGTGTTCATCATCCAACACAGTAATACTGAGAAGAAAGGAGAGGAGAGGAAGGAGAACAGAAGTTCATGAGTGACTCACTGGGGCAGGTAGCCACCGAGTGAACAAGTGCCCACGTCTGCCACAGCCTGAACACTTCCGCTGTTACCTTTCTGTGGTTCCCTTTCTTGTATAAAGATTCCATTGCTAAGATGAAAAATAGATTGCATAGCAGAATGGAGAGAGTCGGTATAATAACTGATTAGAAGACTCAAATGTGATGGAGGCAGCGAAGAGCCATAGCTAAAAGCCTCACTATAAGACAAGAGAAAGAAAAGCTGAGGACCATGAACTCCTGATTCTTAACAGTCTGGGTCCACTTCATGTATGGGAAAGTGACTTGACATACCTTGGCATCTCTTGTGGACATTATTGTTACTCTTACCAGTTATGTAGCAAACTCTTTTTGTATGCTGGTAAGGGTTCTGATTGTAGGAGATATTAAGACATAATTAGCACAGATTCTGACCTAACATTTAGTTGATGTGAAGAGAAAATATATCAAAAAATAAAAATAAAAATACAGTTTACCACAGCCTATATGGTACTAAAAAGTACCAGAAGATTTCAGAGGAGGAAGAAATTATAGAGCAGAATTGGTCAGGAAAGAAGTCCCAGCAGATACTGAAATCTGTTTATCAAACCCATTCTCTTGCTGGGCCCAGTGGTGTATGCTTGTAATCCCAGTGGATTGGGAGGCTGAGACAGGAAGATTGCAAGTTCAAAGCCAGCCTCAGCAAAAAGCGAGGTGCTAAGCAACTCATTGAGACTCTGTCTCTAAGTAAAAATAGGGCTGGGGATATGGTTGAGTGCCCCTGAGTTCAATACTGGGTACTTAAAGAGAAACAAAACAAAAAACACAAGATAAACCATTCTCTCTTATTCTGGGTCTCCCAATCTCCCTTGCAATTTTAGATGTGGACATGTAAATGAGTTCTAGCCAAATGAATATTAGCAGCCATATTCGGGCCTCATCCATAAAATCCTCCTCTATGTGATTCTCATAGACTTTGCTTTTTGCATCAGTGACACAGGAGCCAAGATTAAAGATGGCGGAAGCTATGGAAGAAACCTGTATGTTTGGGTTCCTGAATCACTGCTTGGAGGAATACTGTCTAACTATCAGGAGCACCCAACTTGGATGTTACCAGACCAAGAAACAAACTTGGGTCTCATTAAACCATTGAGATCTTGGTGTTTTTCTGTCATAGCAGCTCATGTCACTTAACAAATACAGAAAGCATGACTGGAACTACAGAAAGTGAGTGTTGAAGCATATGTAAGCCATTGATAGTCACAGAAGATGTTGAGGGCCTATCAGAGAAGACAGGTGACATGAACAATGCCAATGAAGGAGGGAATGGGCCATCCTTGGTCAGAACGGAATGTTAAAGAAGGAGATTAGAGAGTTAGGTTGTTTCAGTTTATGGAGGCTTAGGAGTTTGGGCCTCCCTTTATTGCTGAGGTGGCAATTGAAAGATAAAGGGAAGTCAGATTAAACCTTAGGATAATGCAGGTTGGTTGTTGTTTCAGTGGTGGTGGAATTAGTTCTAGGATGACTCATCTGGTAGCACTTTATGGAATGGATCAGTTGTTGGCAAGGTCAGGGTGGAAGCAGAGATTCTTCTAGGAGACTGTGGGTGAGCACCTGGGCTGAGGGATGATGGAAGGAATAAAAGCTAAGACGGAATGAAGGGGGTGTTATAAAGCATGACTGTGGGTGACTAACTGTGGGGGTGCTGAGAAAGGAGAATAGCCTCCAGGTCTGTAGGTCTGCTCAGAACAGTGAGTAATCCTGTCATTATGAGTTTGAGGCACAAAGAAAAGAGAACATGATGTTTATTATTGTCTTAAGAAAGCAAGGTTGCATATCATATATTTTAGAAAGATGAACATCAAAATAGTTAACATAAAAATGTAGCAGTATTTGGCAGCCTCACAAATTCATTTTATCTTCCTGGGGACACAGAAAGACTACCTGCAGCAAGGTAAAAACACTTGATGTAAGTTTTAGCCCACAATGTATGGATGGGAATGGTCCATACCATTTCTACGTCTGTCCATTGAACCCTGTATTTGCTTCCTCAGCCTCTTTTCTTCTGTGCCAATCTTGGACATTTTGTGTTCTAAATGATGAACTGCTATGTGGAAGGATCCTGAGTCACCACTTGGATGAGGGCTTTTAAGAATAGGTACCCAACCTCACTGAATTGTGACTTGAGGGAAAAATTAATCTTTATTGTTTTAACCACTGTGATTTTAGGGAATATTCATTGTAGCAGCGTAGCTAATCTGTCTTTGTGTTTTTCTTGGTACTGAGGATTGAACCCACAGGTACTTAACCACTGAGCCATATCCCCACCCTTTTAAAAACATTTTTTTTAATTTTGAGACAGGGTCTTGCCAAATTGCTTAGGGCCTCACTAAGTTGCTTAGGCTGGCTTTGAACTTGCAATTCTCCTGTCTTAAGCTCCTATCTTTGAATAAGACATAAATACTTAGTCACTAAGTAAGCATTTTTTTTTTTCACCAGGGATTGAACTCTGGGGGTGTTCAACCATTGAGCCATGTCCCTAGCCCTATTTTGTATTTTATTTATTGACAGGGTCTCACTGAGTTGCTTAGTACCTCACCTTGCTGAGGCTGGCTTTGAACTTTCAATCCTCCTGTCTCAGCCTCCTGAGCTGCTGGGATTATACTAAGTAAACTTTTATGAGCATCTAATACGCTTATTGGATGGGTTAGCTTTAAAGTCAAACTTTATTCATAACATCTTCTGTTGGGATACCTCTATGACAGCAACATTCCAGTAGAGTTCAATAAACTAGAAATTCACTAAAACTTTGATGTCACCCACTTCCTGTTTACTCTTATCCTTCTGATTTTTTTTTTGATCTTAGTTATTAAATTCTGGTCTTTGTGTCAGTTTTTAAATAGGAGAGTTGATGGTCTATTTTGATTTGGCCTTTTATTAAATTCCTTTTTGACAAAATTTCTCCTTAACAGGTGAGAGAGTCTTAAAATAAGGGAAACTTAACTTGTAATATATTGCCTGAGGTGGTATTGGAGGTGTTGACAGCTACAGCTTTGAGCCTCTTTTATTTTTTCCTTGGTTTGACAGCCTGCCAACCTAACAATGCCTTAACATCTGCCTATGTGCACTGGAGTTCTGAGCAGAGACAGAACCTCGCTCACCTTGGGAGCTCTGGTTCTGCCTCAAGAAGTTCAATAACCTCAGGTTTTTATTGAAATGGTTCCCTGTCTCCTTTCTTTGTCAGATCTACCTTCACATTTGAATGCTGGCGTCTGAATGTGAGCACTTGTCAAAGGATAAATTAACTTCCAAGGTAGTTTTTCCTCCTTGTAGCTGTTCTCACTGAAAGACTGTCTAGGTGGTGACCAGGTCCCATTCTGAGTGTGGAAACTGTAGGCAGACTCCATCACTGGAAACAGGACTGTTGACCTTAATTAATGTCGCTTTGTGCTTTTGTGGAAATGAAATTTTGGATGAGTTGAAAGGTGATAGCACATATACAGTTTAAACATTTTTTCCAGTGTGAAAGTTTTATGATAATAAGTACACGAACATTTAAAAATGGAAGAAGTACGCAAGAGTGTAAGAAAGAAGTGTACCTCAAAAGTGTACTGAAAAGAGAGAAATTCACTAAAACTTTGAAGTCTGTTCTATTTTTTTATCTTAATTATTAAATTCTGGTCTTTGTGTCAGTTTTTAAATAGGAGAGTTGACAGTGTATTCTGATTCAGCTTTTTGTTAAGAGGGAACTGCTGTTAATATTTTGGAACATATTAACCTTTAGTATTTGGTAGTCTTCTCTATCTTGCTCCCCCTCACAAAATAAACCCCAAATATAGACTCAAACACAGGCAGTTTTACATAAATAGAATCATACTCCATAATTTTCTTTTTTTGGGGGTGCAATGGGGGAGCACAGGGACTGAACCACTGAGCCATATCCCCAGCCCTTTTTATTTTTATTTTATTTTAAGTTGCTTAGGGTCTTGCTAAATTGCTGAGGCTGGCTTTGAACTTGTGATCCTCCTGCCTTAGCCTCCTGAACTCCTGGGAGTACAGGTGTGTGCCACTGTACCCCACTAAAGAATATTTATAATTTAAGTTTTTAATCATAAACCTGACATAAATGAATTTTCAGATCAGGAAATCTTGAGCTACAAAATCAATATGTATAATAAACAATTATCACTAGTGATGGACAAACAGATTTTTTTTCCATTTTTTTAACTATCATAAGTAATGCTGCCATGAACTCATGTATACATGTCTACATTTATGTGAGTGGTGTAAATTACTAGAGGAACATTGCTGAGAGGAAGGTAAGCACATTTAATTTATCCAAACTTAACATTACTGTAAAGAGAGCACATCTGTTATTTTTATGAAAGCAAGAGAAAAATAGATGCAGGGGATGCCTCGATTTACAGGGACTGAGGGAAAAAAGTTCACACTTCTGTTTCACCCAGTGTAAATGAAAACTATCTGAAATACGTGGTAGAATTTTGCTCCCCTGTTTCTAAAAGTCATTCTGTGGGTCTTGTAAATCTTTCTCTGTTATGGAGTCTTGTATTCCAGTATATGACAATCTTTGTTGTATCGGGAAATATATTAAAGTTTAATTCAAGAGGGAAATTTAGTGTGCTGGTGAGAAAGGTGAAGGATTTTATTGGAATAGAGTAATTGCACAACCCATTTGCATTCCATCCACTTCTCCTGTTGCTGCAGTGCTGTCTGTGGAATCTGTGACGACACCACAGACACACGCTGTTGGGATGGATTATGAAGTTCCCCATGAGTTCCTTTGGCTGCTTCACAAGTATTTTATTCCCAAATCCCTGTTGAACAAAATGGTAGTATTCCATGTACTTATTTCCTTATCTCTGTCCTCTCTCTCACATTAAATAAGCACTCTGAAGGCAAATTGGAAGAAGTTGGAGTTTAAGAGTTTAGAGTTTCAGGTTCCAGAGTCTCTACTAGTAAGGATCATGCTAAAATATGCTATGGTAGCAGCAACATAACCATAAAATCCTTGGAGACTTAGGAGACCAATGCATAAAAGATTTATTTCTTGCTTTAAGAAGGTCTGATGTGCATCCCATGGTTCCTTATAGCACCTCTCTTCCTCATGGTGTCTCATGGATCATGCTTCTCTATTTTTGAGACCATGCCACCTCCAAACATGGCTTCCAGGATTGCTATTCTTAAATGCCTCAGCTGGGAAAAGTCAGACATCATTGTCCTTTGCTCACAGTTTCTTCTGCTAACACCCTGTTGACCACACAACCTCTGTCCAATCGCATGGCAGCTGGGAGATGCAGGTTGACACCTGGAATGTTAGGAAGCACCACTATCTAGTGCAGTCAGAGCTGGTATCAATTTGTAGTTCTTACTAGTATGTGAACTTGACAAGTTTGTTAATGATTCTGTCCTTTTATTTCCTCATTTAAAAAAATATTTTGTTTTAGTTATAGCTGGACACAATACCTTTATTTTATTTTTATAGGGTGCTGAGGATTGAACTCAGGGCCCCTCATGTGCTAGGCAAGTGCTCTACTGCTGAGCGCTCTACCCTTATTTCCTCATTATTAAATGGGGATCATAATACTTCTTTCATGTGGTGTTGAAAAAGTTAATATGTTTGAAGACACATAGCAACTTCTCAGGAATAGAAGCGATGGCCACAAGTGGTAACTGACCCAGGAAGTGAACATAATTGCCAACCAGGCAACTGGGGCAAAGAATCAAGGAATACTTTGAATTGACACAAAGGAGTGGTGTACAGCAGTTCAGAGTTTACAAGGGAAAACTTCATGGTAGAGAATGCTTTTGAGCAGGGTTCTGAAAGATGTGCTCCTTCTCTGAAATCTCCGGAGAAAGAAGGATCCTGGCAGAGACTAAGGCATCAGAGAAAAGAAAGCTAGTGCTTTTTGGTGAGTTTTGACCTGAAAGGAAAACAAATTATGAGAAAATGACAAGAAAGCTGGGAAAGGTTATTATGAGTAATCTATGCTTTGTAAACAAATCACTCCAGTCCTGGTTTCATGATTTTGGGAGTGTGCTCTTCAGCCAGGTGGGGAGCATGCCCTTCTGAGTTACAACCACCTCAGGGTTTGATTCTCCAGTCCTGAGTAGGGGATGAAGCAGCTCTGCAAGTGGGTGTCCAGCTCTCCGACAAGAAGTTGGAAGCACATCAACAGGTAGATTTATTTAAACTTCTTCAAAGGAAGAGAACTTTTTTGAGCTTAGCTATGGGGATAAATAAGAAATTTCTCTGCTTTTGGAAGCAGCCTGATCTCTGGCTCTCTTATCTTTTATTTCAGAGCCCAGCTTCTCACAACTGTACCTGTCCTTTGATTTGGGGGACTTGTGAAGTCTTCACTCGTTGGTTTGCTTGACTCATTTTCTTCCTTGATTCTTGGAACCTGTTTATTTTCCTGATTTTGGGGTGCTGCACAATTTTTGATGAGAAGTCCTCACCAGACTCCTGTCTCAAAGGAACCCTTTGACCAAGCCAAACCCTGAACTCGCAGCTCCATCCCAGGAACTGCTCACTTTGCTCCTCCCTGTTTTGGGGAGACAGACTGATATGAGGCCTGTGGGATGGCACTTCATATTAAATGCCCTAGGGCCCTAGGGCCCGGCCTCCCATGTTGAGTCATGATTGTCACTGGTTGCTGCAACGATGTCTGCAAGATCCTCAGCCTCTTTGTGTCTCAGTTTTCTCATTTGAAAAATGGGGATGATAATATTCCTGGCCTCTGGGGGGTTGTTGTGAGGATTACATGAGGATTAGATTGAACAAGTAAAAGTGATTAGAACAGGGTCTGGTGAATAGGAAATGCCTAATAATTTTCATGTCTTATTATTTATTATTTATAATAAGGGTGCCCTTGGAGTCCAAGGAAAGAAACAATTAATTTGGCTCAGGAGAGCCAAGAAAAGCTCCACAGAAATGATGATATTTGAACAGAATTTTCATCAGTGAGTAATTTCCTGGAGATTCTGTTGGAGGGAGGGCAATCTAAGAAGAGAGAAAGGCTGATGCGCAGACTCAAGTATGAGAGAAAACAGGAAGTGCACTGTGCGTGGAGCCCTGGATGAAGGGTGGAGGGTGGAGAGTCGTGGCAAGAGATGGAAGTTGGAGAGTTGGGACAAGGGCAAATTGCTGAAGATTTTCATGCTAAACCAGTAAATTGGTGCTTTACTCTCAGGCAGCTAGAAACTAAGGATGGTCTTTGGGCAAGGAAGTGATTATCATCAGGTTTGAAAGATTCCACTGGTTGCTAGGTGTGGTGGTGCATCCCTGTAATCCCAGCGATGCCGGAGGCTGAGGCAGGAGGATCAAAGCTAGTCTCAGCAACATTGAGGCACTAAACAACTCAGTGAGACCCTGTCTCTAAATAAAATACAAAATAGGGCTGGGGTGGGGTCAGTAGTCAGGGGCCCCTGAGGTCAATCTCAGATACCAAAAAAAAAAAAAAAAAAAAAAAAAAAAAATCCTACTGGTTGCCAGTGACAGATTGACTGAATCTGTCTGGAGTGTTGGCAAGGAGTCCCCCTGGAGAGGGTATTTCATTAATCCATGGGGAGAAGCCCTGGGAGAGTTTTATAAAATGGTTCATTAATAACAATGGTGCTCCCCTTTCCTTCTTCCTGTTTGGATGTGTATGAGGTTTTTGTGCTTATTTGTTTTGTTTTTAGGTTTATTTTTTTGCTCCAAAAACACAATAAAAAAATAAAATAAAAACAGTCCTTCTTATACTGGTAACTTAGAGCATAAATCTTTCTTTCCACCCCCACGCTGCATTAGTCAACTTGAAAACCTTTATGCAGCCCATGCATTTAAATGGGTTAAAATATATTGGACACAGTGCTGTAGCTTTAACTATGCATGAGCTTCAAATTGCCCCAGAATTCAGTCCTTCCTCTGCTTCACTTGTCACACCATTAGCAATATCCCCGGGTGAGTGACCTAGGGTTAAGGATTAAGCTTAAAAACCATCTCGGCGTTTTTCTGCTTGCATTGGTTGAACTTAGACTGAGATTTCATTAAATATTTAATTTTATTTGGTTTGCTGCAGGGTAAAGTCTAAAAGAACTCTGAAAGGTTCTTTTTTCACAGTCCACCTGTAATTCTTGTTGTTCTCAAATGGAAAGTTCCTTCTTTCCAATGCACTATTATCTCAAGAGTTTTACTATCAGATGCCCTAACTCGAGCGTTTGGAATTATGTTACCCGTGGAACTAATCCATCAAGAGCTTTGTTAATGCCTTACCCAGGCGTGAAGAGTTTGTCCACCTGGAAGTTTAAGTCATGTTGCCTGTCTGAACCTTCCCTTCATTTATAAAGCTCATGTTATTTTTTCTTGCTCTGCATCTCCTGAAAAAGTGGCAAAGCTACCTGTGGTTCTAAAAATTACTTTTCTCAGAGCAGCTAGAGCAAAGATCTACAAAGTGGGAAGAAAAGCTTGGCAGAGATTTTATTTTTTCCCCAAACACTTTTCTGTTTAGCTGAGAAAAAATTCTCTGCTCTTGCCATGTAATTCAGCACACCTTTCGTTAATACTGAATAAATGGTTTTTAGAGTTGACCGGTTCGCCCCTCTTTGAAACGTTCCTCTTCGTTAAATGTTCAACACAACATGAATAGTAATCAGGTTTCCCTTTCCTTTGTCCTTTTGTTTTGAGTTTTCAGAGGAGGGGAAGGTAACTGGTGCTTTGTCTAAAAATGCACCCCCACCTGGAAGGAAACTAATTAATCTGATGAAATGACTTCTAGAAGTTTCCCCTCCCCTTCTCTGTGGATGGCTAGGTTTTCCAATGTTTCTGAGGGAACTCCAGCTCACACTGGGGATTTCTCTTTCCTGTAGCATCTTCATAAATCTCTCCAATGTGCCAGAAAGATACAAAAAATCAAAGATCTTTCCTGCCTCCAAAGCCACAAGGGTTCCCACTTAATTTTTCTTTTCTTTTTTTTTTTTACATATATATTGCATTTCCTTTAGAAAAGAACTCTCAGCTTACGGGCTGCCAGCCTCTGGAGGGTTCTAGAGGTACAGGAGAGATCTCTTCAGATATTTGAAAGCCCATCAAGTGGAGGAAAAATTTAGCATATTCAGTGTACAGCTCTGAGTGGTAGGACTGGGATAAGTAGGCCAGAAAATGTCAGGAGGAAAAACTTCCTCAGTGTGCTCTGGAGGTCTGTGAAATGCTGGTGGATGCCGGGGTTGGCATGTGGAAGATCATAAGGTTAAATGCGTTGGGAAGTGCTGCACTCATGCTGTTAAACAGATTTGTTTTTAAATCAAGGCTAATGTAATGTATATTATACGTACCTAAAAGGAATATAATATATGCTTATTTGACCACAGAATGGTTTTCATGGAGCAAGTCAAAGAACAGATGCTCCTCACTTAGAGCTCGAAGAAAGTAGTCTGCTGCCTAAATGAAAATAGGTTTTACTGTATTATAAGTTAAAGGCTTGACTGCAACCGAGCCATCAAATGCAGTGGAATGCTACTCACAAATATAAATATCCTTGGGAGTCAGTTTATTTGTAAGGCAGTAAGTAGGGGTGAATATCCTTGAGGTCCTTAATGGCTCTAAATTGCTGCAGGTGGCATCATAATGGACCAACCCTTCTGCCTGTTGAAATGCTTACCTGGCCCCCACTGACAGGTTCATAGGTATGGTGTTCATGCTTGTTCAGCATTCATCAGCAGACCACTTCTAGAGCCTTACTGAAAACTTGCAGACCTCTCTCTCTTTTTGGGGGCAGGAGCACCAGGGATTGAACTCAGGGGCACCCAACCACGGAGCCACATCCCCAGCCCTATTTTGTATTTTATTTAGAGATAGGGTCTTGCTGAGTTGCTTATGGTGTCACTTTTGCTGAGGCTGGCTTTGAACTTACTATCCTCCTGCCTCAGCCTCCTAGGCTGCTAGGATTACAGATGTTTGCCACCACTCCTGGCCAGATGTTGTCTCTTCTGAAGTTGCACACGCTGTTGTCACTACTATCTGTTTTTCACACAATGAAGTTGACAATAGTTCTAATTGTACTGCTAGGTATTTGGGGCTTACTGTACTTACCAAGTAACAAAAGATTCATTCAAAGAATTTATATTATTAGAATAAGGCTATTATGGTGATGATGTGGTGACTCATTTTAGTTTGGAATTTCACAGGTTAGTGGCATTTGTATTTAACATCCATAAGCGTTGAAAATTAAATATTATGGTATATTTAAAACTGTTTTTTTTCCCATTCATATATGATGGACTTTTAGAAAGGAGAAAGAACATGGAAAGTAGATGTTTTATAAAAAAGGCCTCTTATCTGTTCATGTAAGTCCTCTCCAAGTGCTTCTGAAATGACTTTTAAAAATAATAGGTATAACGAGGAGGAATAAATGAAAATGATGGAATTTATAGAATTTGGACCCACAGATATTTGAACAGGATGGAAGGACTAAATGTCAAGTTCTACACTTGGTTAAACAACGTTTGGAGGTGCATGTAAGGGGAAATATTAACTTTGCCTCACTAATTGTAAGAGAGAATGATTTTAATTAGCACCAAGTACCATAAGTGTCCTGTACGTCACCAAATTAGGTTGTACTTAGGTTCAAGAGGAAGTCTGGTCGGTGACGCAGAGAGATGTTTATGTTTGGTGTTCAACCCATCACTGAGCAGTTTGAACTGTCTTCTTGGCTATTACGTGTTAAGAAGACAAAGCAAATCTCAATGTATTCAGAGGAATGAGACCAAGATGATGAAGGGTCTTCAAACTGCTGTAGCGTCAGGCATGATAGCATATGCCTAACGTCCCCGTGACTCCAGAGGCAGGAGAATCACAATTTGGAAGCCAGCCTCTGCCATTTAGTGAGATTCTATCTCAAAAAATAAAAAGGGCTGGGAATGTAACTCAAAATAGAAATCCCAGTGTTCCATCCCCAGTACCACAAAAACAAAACAAAACATCAAAAAAAAAAAAAAAAAAAAAAAAAAAAAAAACCAAAAAAACAAAAAACTGTGCTATAAGAAAGCAAGGTGAAGTTTCATGGGTTACTGAAACTTGGGAAAAAAATACCATTTTTATGGGTCATGACACCTGCCTTTAAATGCTCGAGGGTCGTCAGAGGTATGAATGGTTAGACTCTTATGGACTCAAAGGGTGGAATTTGACCAGCAGATAGAAGCTCTCAGGCAACAGATTATAGCTCTTTTCAAAATATTTTGACAGACATTTTCAGAAATGGAATGAATTGGCACAAAAGGGGCTAAGTTCCCTTTATTAGCTGCCTCCATAGTCTCTAGTTAGAGTCTGGGAAGTAAAAGGTTCAGAGCATACAAAACATCCCTTCCAATTTAAAAATTTTGTGTTCTTTAAGCCTTGCCTTGGTGCACTGCTCATTATTACATGATAATCAAGAAAGTTAATATTTCCCCTTACATGCACCTCCAAACATTGTTTAACCAAGTGTAGAACTTGACACGATTGGGAGCAATCGTGGAGGAAAAGTACCAAAAAATAGCATGGGGGTGAGATACATGAGCCTACACTTGGACATGATGGGACTTTGCTGTGATGTACCAGAGGGCCATTCACCCACTTTATGGTGGTCCACCCACCCATAACCAGGGGTCAACATGGGAATTGATGTGCCTAAACCTTCTGGGGCATGTGAGTCAGCTTCTAGAAGTGTCAACTAAAGGACTGCTCTGCCATCTAGGCATATACTTAGGCATCTCTGTTCTTCTACATATGGTGTCATAGCATTGAAATAACTCATGGGACCTTCACTTTTTAAAGCAAGCAGATATTAAGCATCTCTTACTTGCAAGACAGGCACTACCTAGAGGTTGATCTTGCTTCATAGGGTTATGTAGACAACAATTTATACTTCTGATTTCTTCAGGAATTATTTTCAGTCTGGTTTCTATTCACTGGGCATTCTGAAAGAAGAGACTTTTGTTCCTTCAATGAAGGAATTTCATAGTGCCCTGATATACTTCAGAAACATGTCTTCTAGGAACAATTTGTGACAAAAGGAGGGTAAGATAATACATGTCTAGTTCCTAGTTGAAAACATTGAGACAATAAGGATGTTATTGAACTGGCTGCATTAATTTATTGCCACATACAGCAAATATTATAAATGAAAATGATGTATTTGGTAGTGTTTGGCAGCATGGAAAGAGAATTAGCTCACCAATCACTTTCTTTGTGGTTTACATAGGCCTGGATCATGTATTCACCACAGGCTCTGAGTGACACTCCAAAGAGGTTGGAATTAAAGTTGAAGAATGTGTATTTTTTTAAATACATATATTTTTAGTTGTTGATGGACCTTTATTTAATTATTTACTTATATGCAGTGCTGAGAACCGAACCCAGTGCCTCACATATGCAAGGCAAGCACTCTACTATTGTGCCATAACCCCAGCCCAAACATTTGTATTTTTATTGGACTAAGTGTCTATTGCATGTGGATCAGTGTGTTAGTGACCTGAATTTAATCCTAGGAAAATATTGTCTTGTGAAATATGCTTTCTTTTATACCTTCTTCCCTTCTTCCTTTCTTTTCTCTCAGTATCAGTATCATCAGTATCATCCAATATTTATGTCTTGATTGCTGGGTACAAAATACAGAATTAAGTTTAGTGCTCATTTAAAGAAAGGAACTTACTTATTTATGATAGCTAGTTTATGGTTCTCTCATATTTCCAATGCTCAATGTTTTATGTCCATTTCACATGAGTCTTAATATTTTATATTACTTCAAATTCTTTTTAGAAATAAGCAAAATCTGTATGAAGTATACATTTTAAAAAATGCAGTCCAAAAGATATCATTAATAGATGATACAATTTACACTCTATAAGTATTGTTGAATGTCTTAAGCTTTATATTTTATACCAGAGAATTGGGATAAATTTAAAGAAAATTTATGAAAATATTAAATATGATTTAAAACAAAGACGAATGCCATCTGCTTTGTGGTTTTTTATTAACTCGAAATTTCTTTGACAGGGAGAGGGTTTTTCTAAAATAAATACTTTGACTTTGTCAGTCCTCCCAGCCTTCAAGATAAACATACATAATCATCTAATTGCAGATAGTTCTTCAAGTTTAGATCTACTACATCCTAGGCAGGGCCAGAGATGTTAGAGGGACATATGGGATATCATGAGATAATTGTAGTCTATATATCCAGATAGGAGGCTGGCTTAATGTAGTCCAGAGAAGGTTGGTGGGATAACCCGATAAAAGTTTTATAGCTGGAGAAGGAATCTAGTTGAGGTGGGGAGATCCACATTTACTTTGGAGTCATTATCAAACTTACTTGCACATTGAAATCACCTGGGAAGCTTTAAGAACACTCAAGTCTAGGTAAATGGGGAAGAGGAATTAGAGGTGTCATAAGTTTTTCCTCAGGTGGAGTTCCTCCCCCCCCACCCCCCGCAGCAGAACTGTCTAAATCATTGCTAGCTTCTGTAGGATGTGAAGTTGCATTTCAAAGGGTTTATGAGTCGGATTCATTCATTCTTTCTTTTTTTGGTGATGCTGGGGATTGAATGCAGGTCCTTATGCATGCTAGGCAAGCACTCTACCAACTGAACTATATCCCTAGCCAGGGATTATTTCTTTAGAAGGACATGAGTCACTAGTCCTTACAGGTTTCCTAGATATGAATTTTTTTCCCCATCATTCACTAGCAATAGAACTCTAAGTCAAGTTATTTAAGTTATTCTCCTTATCTGTATCCATATATTAATTAATACCAACTTCCCTAGGTTTTTATTGTAAGTATTAAATGATACAATATTGGTTAACCATGTAGAAAATGACTTGGCACCTGGAGAACATGAAGTCAGTGGATCTCAAAATGTGGTCCCCCAAGAAGAAGTATCAGTGTCAAGTAGGGACTTTTAAAAATTGGAGATTCCATGGTACTATCATAAACTTACTTAATCAGAAACTCTGGGGCTTGGGCCATGGGACTATCCTCCCCCTCCCCCAACCCTAGGCAGCACAAAATGGCATCATTATCCATTTGAGGGGAGAAACAGTAGGCAGTAAGCTGATCCTTAGGGGCAACTCCTCCACGGTGAGAACCATTGCCAGGCAGAAAGCAGCTGTATGTGACTAGCTTGTGGATGAAGTGTCTAGGTGCATCCTGGTCCCAGATGAAGGCTTGTAGGGACTCTTGCAGTCCTTCTTAAATGGCAGTTTTGCAACAGACTTGGGAGTTTTGTGCCCTCTGGTGTTGAAACAGTGACAACACACCAACAGTAGATTTGGATTTAGGTTGCCATGTAGGGTGCTTGAAATAGTGACCACAGGCTAGGGGGTGGGGTGGGGAGGGGGTAAGCAACTTGTTTAGATTTCAGCAAATGCAGGTACAAGCAAAGCTAGATTATGGGTTCAAATACTTAAACCTTCAATGTGCAATGTTATCATTTACCAACAAGCGTGAAGAACTTTCAGAGGACCGTGACCTTAAATAACACACAAAATGAAGCACCAGAAATCAACTATAAAGCGATTTGATATGTACAAACTCTTGGACAGAGAATTTAAAAGGGTTGTTTTATGGAAACTCAATGTAATTCAAGAAAACTCAGAGAAACAATTCAGTACTTTATCTAAGAGACCTATCAGAGAGTTTGAAGTTATTTTTGAAAATCAAGCAAATATTTAAATTGAAAATTACACCAAATGAAATGGAAAACCTGATAGAAGACATCAATAGCTCAATGGATCAAACAGAAGAAAAATTAGTGAGCTCAAAGGCTATCTGATAATACATAAAGGAGAATAAAGATAAAAGAATGAAAATGGATGAAGGAGGCCTTGAGACAGTATTTGGAGAGCAAATACATTTTACTGGGATTCAGGAGTGGCCTGAGAATGTCAATGGGGAGGAAAGCTCATTCAAGTAGATCTTAACAGAAAGCTTCCCAAACCTAGAGAAGGATATACAACTTCAGATTCAGGAAGGTCAAAGGTCACAAGTTTCAGACTTTACCAGATCTACTGCAAGATATTTTGCAATCAAGATGGACAAAGAATGGATTTTCAGAACAGTAAGAGAAAAGAATCAACACATAAGAGTGTTCCAATTTGCCTAACAGCAGATTTCTCAGCAGAAATCTTTCAGGCCCGGAAAGAATGAGATTAATTTTCACAATGCTGAAGTATAAAAACTGCTAACCAAGAAGTTGTACTCAGAAAAGCCATTCTTTAGAAGTGAAAGGGAGACAGACATTCCCAGACAAACAAAACTACTAGAATTTATCTCCATTAGATCTATCCTACAAGAAATACTAAAGGGTTTTCTTCAAACTAAAAGAAACAGACATTAATAAAAATAAAGAAAACATGAGAGGATAAAAATTTACAATAACTAAAGATAAAGATAAAGATGATAAGATAAAGATGATATAAAAAGATGTAAAATAGTATTTCAGAGTTTCAAAATGTGGGGAGAAATGGAGTGCACGTTTAAAAAATTTTTAAATATTTTTCTCTTATTTTTCCTCTTCCCCCTCAGCTTTATAATCAATGTTAAGCTGCTATCATTGAAAAATAGCTTGTTATAGTCAAAAAATATATTTTTGTAAGGTTCATGGTAACCACAAAGCAAAAACCAATAATGGATACCTGCAAAATAATAAAGCAAGGAGTCAAAACACTATTAGAACAAATCACTTAACCATAGAGAAAGCCTATAAAGAGAGAGAAAGGAAGAAGGTAGCTACAACAAAGTAGAAAACAAGTTACAAAATGACAGTAGTAAGACCTTGCCCATCTATAATTATGTTAAACGTAAATTGATTAAATTCTCCAATTAAAGGAAACAGTTACTGAATGATAAGACCCAACTTTTAAGAACAATAAGACCTAATTCTATGTTGCTTACAAGAAACTATCCTCACTTCCAAGGACACAGACTGAAAGTGAAAGGGTGGAACATGATATTCTATGAAAATCAAATTCAAAAGAAAGCAGGAATAGCCAGGCTTATATTAGAAAAAAATAGACTGTAGATAAAAAGCAGTTAAAGAGACAGGGAAGGCCATTAAATAATGATAAAAGGGGGTCAATGCAGTAAGAGAAAATAGCAATTCTAAATCTGTGTCATCTGATATCAGAATGCCCAAATATATAAAGCAAATATTAATAGACCTAAAAGGAAGAGAAAGACTCCTACACAATGATGGTAGGGGACTTTAACAACATATGTTCAGCAATGGACAGATCATTCACAAAGAAACAGTAGAGTGGAACTGAATATACTTCAAGAAAATGAACTTCAGGAAAGCAGAAACAAAGACCAAATGATCTAATAGATATCTATAGAACACTTCATCCAGCAACTACACAATAATGCTAGACAAAAAGCTACTAGAATTTATCACCATTAGCTCTATCCTATAAGAAATACTAAGAAAACAAGTCAAGTTAAAAACCAAAAATAAACCAAAATGACCAGGAATACAACCCATTTCCCAATAATAACCCTGAATGTTAATAGCCTAAACTCATCAATCAAAAGACATAGACTGGCAGATTGGATTAAAAAAAAAACACCAACAATATGCTGCCTTCAAAAGACTCACCTCATAGGAAAAGATATCTATAAAATAAAGGTGAAAGGTTGGAAAAATACATACCACTCACATGGACTGTGCAAAGAAGCAGGGGTTTCCATCCTCATATCTGATAAAGTAGACTTCAGACCAAAGTTAGTCAAAAGGGATAAAGAAGGACATTTCATACTGCTTAAGGGAACCAAACATCAATAAGACATAACAATTATAAATATATATGCCCAAATAATGGAGCATCTATGCTCTTCAAACAAACTCTTCCTAATTTTAAGAGTCAAATAGACCTCAACACAATAATACTGGGTGACTTTAACACACCTCTTTCACCACTGGATAGATCTAAAAAAAAACTAAACAAAGAAATTATAGAACTCAATAATAAATCAATAATTTATACATAACAGCCATATATAAAATTTAGACATAACGGCCATATATAGAATATTTCATCCATCAACAAGTGAATATACTTTTTTCTCAGAAGATCTAAAATAGATCATATGTCACAAAGCAACTCTTAGCAAATGCAAAAATGTAGAGATACTATCCTGCATTCTATCAGATCATAATAAAATAAAATTAGAAATCAATGATAACATAAAAAATAGAAGCTACTCTAACACCTAGAGACTAAATAATGTGCTATTGAATGAACAATGGATAGCAAAAGACATCAGAGAGGAGATTAAAAAATTCATAGAGGTAAATGAGAACATTGATATAACATATCCACCTCTGGGACACTATGAAGGCAGTACTAAGAGGAAAGTTCATTGCATGGAGTTCATTCCTTAAAAGAAGAAAAAGTCCACAGATAAATGATCTAACATTATATCTCAAAGCCCTATAAAAAGAAGAACAAATCAACACTAAAATTAGACAGGAAATAATTAAAATCAGAGCTGAAATCAATGAAATTGAAACAAAAGAAACAATTAAAAAAATTGACAAAACAAAAAGTTGGTTCTTTTAAAAACTAATTAAAATTGATAAACCCTTAGCCATGATAATGAAGAGAAGGAGAGAGAAAACTCAAATTATTGAAATCTGTGTTGAAAAGGAAATATCACAACAGACACTAAAGAAATACAGAAGATAATTAGAAATTATTTTGAAAATTTGTACTCATAAGATAGAAAATATCAAAGGCATTGATAAATTTCTAGAGTCATATGATTTGCCCAAACTGAATCCAAATTATATACACAAGAAAAACAGATCAATTTCAGGCAATGAAATAGAAGATGCCTTCAAAAGCCTATCAACCAAGAAAAGCCAAGACCAGATGGCTATATACCTGAGTTCTACAAGACCTTTAAAGAAGAACTAATAGCAATATTCCTCAAATTATTCCATGAAATAGAAAAGAGGGAACACTTCCAAACTCTTTCTGTGAGGCTAGTATCACCCTGATTCCAAAACCAGACAAAGACACATCAAAGAAAGAAAACTTCAGACAAATCTCTAATGAACATAGATGCAAAAAATCTCAATAAAATTCTGGCAAATCAAATAAAAAACATATTAAAAAGAGTGCACTATGATCAAGTGGAATTTACCCCAGAGATGCAAGTTTGTTTCAACATATGGAAATCAACAAATATAATTTATCACATCAATAGACTTAAAGATAAGAATCATATGTTCATCTCAATAGATGGAGAAAAAGCATTTGACAAAACACAGCACCTCTTCATGTTTAAAACACTAGAAAACCTAGGGATAATAGAACATATCTCAACATTGTAAAGGCCATCTGGGCTAAGCCCCAGGTCAACATCATTCTAAATGGGGAAAACTTGAAAGCATTTCTTCTAAAAATTGGAACAAGACAAGGTTGTCCTCTTTCACTACTTCTGTTAAACATAGTCCTTGAAACACTATCCAGAGCAATTAGAGAGATGAAAGAAACTAAAGTGATACAAATAGGAAAGGAAGAACTCCAACTAACACTATTTGCCAACAACATGATTCTATACTTAGAGGATCTGAAAAATTCCACTAGAAAACTTCTAGAACTAATAAATGAAGTAGCAGGATATAAAATCAACACCCATAAATCAAATGCATTTCTGTACATCAGTGATGAATCCTCTGAAAGAGAAATTAGGAAAACTACCCCATTTACAATAGCCTCAAAAAACAAAACTATTTGGGAATCAACCTAAAAAAGGAGGTGAAAGACCTCCACGATGAAAACTACAGAATTCTAAATAAATAAATTAAAGAAGACATTAGAAGATGGAAAGATCTAACTTGTTCTTGGATAGGCAGAATTAATATTGTCAAAATGACCAAACTTCCAAATGCACTATACAGATTTAATGCAATTCTGATCAAAATCCCAATGATATTTTTCATAGAAATAGAAATAGCAATCATGAAATTCATCTGGAAAGTAAGAGACCTAGAATAGCCAAAGCAATCCTTAGCAGGAAGAGTGAAGCAGTGGCATCGCTATACCAGAACTTAAACTATACTACATAGCAATAGTAACAAAACAGCATCCTATTGGCACCAAAATAGACTGGTCAACCAATGGTACATAATAGAGGACACAGAGACAAACCCACGTAAATACAGTTATCTCATACTAAACAAAGGCATCAAAAACATATATTGGAGAAAAGATATCCTCTTCAGCAAATGGTGCTGGGAAAACAAGAAATCCTTATGCAACAAAATGAAATTAAGCCCCCATCTTTCACCATGCACAAAATTCAACTCAAAATGGATCAAGGACTTAAGAATTAGACCAGAGACTTTGTGCCTAATAGAAGAAAAAGGAGGCCCAAATCTTTATCATCTCAGATTAGGCCCCAACTTCTTTAAAAAGACTCCTAAAGTGCAAGAAATAAAATCAAGAATCAATAAATGAGAAGGATTAAAATTAAAATACTTTTTCTCAGCAAAAAAATAATCAATGAGGTGAAGAGAGAACCTACAGAATATTAGCAAATTTTTACTACAGGCACATCAGGTAGAGCACTAATCTCCAGGATATAAAGAACTCAGAAAACTTAACACCAAACAAACCCCAAATAACCTAATCAATAAATGTGCTAAGGAACTGAACAGACACTTCTCAGAAGAAGATATACAATTGATCAACAAATATTTGAAAAAAAAATTCAACTTTGCTAGTAATTAGAGAAATGAAAATCAAAACTACTCCAAGATTTCATTTCATTCCAGGCAGAATGGCAGTTATCAAGAGTGCAAGCAACAATAAGTGTTGGCAAGGATGTGAGGGAAAAAAGCACACTCATACATTGCTGGTGGGACTGCAAAATGCTGCAACCACTCTGGAAAGCAGTATAGAGATTCCTTAGAAAACTGGGAATGGAACTACTATTTGACCCAGCTATCCCATTCCTCAGTTTATACCCAAAGGACTTAAAAACAGCATACTACAGTGACACAGCCACATCAACATTTATAGCAGCACAATTCACAGTAGCTAAACTGTGGAACCAACATAGATGTCCTTCAATAGATAAATGGATAAAGAAACTGTGATATATATACATAATGGAATATTACTCAGCATTAATAGAGAATAAAATCATGGCATTTGCAGGTAAATGGATGGGGTTGGAGAATATCATGCTAAGTAAAGTAAGCCAATTCCAAAAAAACCCCCAAACAAAACAAAGGCCAAATATTTTCTCTGATAAGTGGATGCTGATCATAATGGGGGAGGGGCATGGGAGGAATGGAAGAATTTTGAATAGGGCAAAGGGCGGGGAGAGGAGGGGAAGGGTCCTGGGGGTAGGAAAGATGGTGGAATGAGACGAACATCATTACCCTAGGTACATGTATGATGACATGAATGGTGTGACTCTACTTTGTGTACAACTAGAGAAATGAAAAAATGTGCTCCATTTGTGTACTATGAATCAAAATGCATTCTGCTGTCATGTATATCTAATTATAACAAATAAATTAATTAAAAAAAGAAATACTAAAGAGCGTTATTCAAACTAAAAGATGTTTCTTCTCAACTGTACATAGAACATTCTCCAGGATAGATCATGCGGTACGCCAAAAATTTAAACAAGGTTAAAAACAACTCAATAAATTGAGACACAACTAAAATTGTATCAAGTGTTCTTTCCAACCATAATGCAATAAAACTTGAAAAAAGAAAGACTTTGAAAACTATGCAAATACATGGAAATCAAACAACATACTTTAGGAAAAAAAATCAATGGATCAAAGAAAAAAACTAAGAAGGAAATTAAAATCTTTTTGAAACAAATGAAAATGGAGATACAACATACCAAAACTTGTCAGATACAGCAAAAGCAAGTACTGAGAAGGCAATTCATAGCAGTTAATGCTCAGGACCAGATAGCTTCACTGCTGAATTCTACCAAACATTTAGAGAAGAACTAATACAAATTCAAATTATGAATCCATCAATAGATTAATCCACTGATAAGTTGGAGCCCCCACGATCCAATCATTTCCTAAATGCCCCACCTCTGAACATGCTGAATCCTTACTTGGGATTTACCTGTTGTAATGATATGGTAGACTTAAATAGTTCTGTAATCTACTTGTGGGAGGTTCGGGCACTGGATAGCAATTAAGTTTGAGAAGTCATTCAGATCATGCTCAAAGTAATCTTAATTTAGGATGTGCTCAAATTTTACTAGGTTTAGGGATTGCACAAGATTGCTAGGATAATTTTTATCTATTTTATAAGTTCCATTGCTTGAACAGGGAAAGCCATCAGCTAGTAGGGATCCTGGGATAAATGTGGGCCATGTCCTTTGTCTTTGATACTAACTTTGATTTCTCCCCAAATGCTTTCCTGCTAGTCAGCATCAACAAGCTTATTATCTACTCTATTTCCAGAGATCTCAGGAACATCCATTTGTCCATTGCTCTCATTCATTCTTCCACTCTCTTTCGCTGACTCATTCGATACATACCTTTATTGATTGTCTTCTATAATTCAGGCAAAATATTAAGTATAGGGCTTAACATAGCTGATATTCAATTAATCTGATGAAAACGGGAGGAAGATACTATGTTTTATTTATTTATTTATATTCAGAGGGTATCACTGGTGTTACCAATTTTGGCATCTATGCTGGTGGGAGAATAGAGTATTGCTAGAAGGGTGTGAGGAGAGATAAATTACGGTTAAAGTATAAATGATGGAGTGATTACAATCCAGGTTTCATATACAGATTTGGAAATGTAGCATACAAAGAATAATTGATGAGTTTTGAGACTGTTTTTGCCTATTTCAGTTATTATTTGGCACACTAACCTATAAGCTTCAGGCATAAGTTGGCATCTACAGCAACAGCTTTTCTCCTGTGAAGTCCATCATGAAAATCTGGTATCTTTGCAGCATTACTCCCTGGTACTTTTAGGTTATGCCACAGATTTTGACGAATATTAATCAAATTAAGCAATTGAAAAAGTATATGTAATTTCCATAGGAGAAAAGTTAATAAAAAATTAAGAAAATATTCCTAAAGGAGTTATGTTTCTAAGGTGGAACCAACTCAGAGTGGAGAGGTTTCCTAGATCAAGATGTTCAGTCTAGAAAAAGGGCAACATAAATAAAAATGTATATATATTTAAGTCTATATGTGTATAGAATATACTTTGTATGTCCGTAAGTGATCTTCAAATTTCCTTTCCTCCCTCCCTCTCTCTTATCTATCTATCCATCCATCATCTATCATGGTTTGTACAAAAATTACAATTATAGTATTTTTGGATGAAGACACTTCCATCATCAGAATAAGTAAGTCATTATTCTTTAAAGCTTTAACCTTTAGAGGCCTATTATAAGAACAGCAGGGAATCCTTTAAATGACACTCTCCAGTTTTTGTTTTAGTTCAAAAAGCAGTTTAAGAGAGGAACAGGAGTGAGTCTGAGTACAGTGCTGGTTCAATGCTTTCCCATTGTACTTGGTCTTTCTCTGGAGCAGCACCCACCTATTGAGATAAGCATGGGTGTCCTTTGATGCAAAGTTACAGTGTGGATGTAGAAACCCCCCTTCCAGAAAGATGATAAAAGATCAAGATGGGCATTTAGCTTCCTTTTTCCCTGATTCATTCTTCTTGATAATATAATAGCTGAAATGTCACCCTTACAATTCAGAAGAGTCTGAATGTGACTGTGAGAATCTTCAGAGAAAGATTCACCAGGATGAAAACAACAAAGGTTGTTCTGTGCATGTGTGTGTGGTGTGGGTGTGAATGGGCGTGCATGGGGGTCTCATGCATTAAACATTTTAGAAAGTGTAAGCACAGCTGGTCCCTGGACAGTAAGTCATGTGACCTCTGAAAGATCAAATAATCCTTCTCTGTTCATCTACTTTGTAATTGTGGCCTGCCAAATTTCCTTCTTATGTTTGTTTTAAAAGTAAATGCCCAGCCAGGGTGGTGGTTTTAACTCTTTTAGTGTCTTTCAGCTGTTCCGTTTGCATTGTTGGCCAAAAGTCACCCTGAGATGCTGAAACCTGCCTGTGTGGCATTATATTCAGTAACCTTTCATTTCACATAGGTCAATACTTGGTTTTTAAATGGTAGTAAATTTCAGGCACTACTGATTTTGTCTGGGCAGCTAGAGGTGAAAGGCTTTATCTCTCTGGAATCCTTGTGAAATAGTCCTCACTCAAAAAGCAATTTTGGATCTTTTATACAAAGTTAAAAGATTAATGCCATTCCTGAGATGACATAAAGGGAATACATCTGTCTTATAAAACCAGTAGCTTTTTCATTGTCTTATCCATTCACTGGAGGCTTCTCTGGGCTGTGGCCTGTGTTCTGTGGAATTTTGCAAGTTTGGCCAGTGGAAGTAAATATGTCATTCAGTCTTGTCACGACTGTGAGTTTTTCCAGATGACATTTGGATAGGGGAACATGGACCATGAAGTTTGTATTCCCATAGCAAAACCTCAGCTGAGTTTTTGCAAAGCTTGTCTGTAACTGAGATCTTCTGCTAGCACCTACCCTGCATCCTTAATTTAATTGTAGAAAAAATTATGTATTGTAGAAGATATGCTCCCTTCTCTTCTTGAGAAATAAGTCTCTAATATTAAAGATCCAGAGCAGCTAGATGTATAAGGCTTGGGGAAATCTGAAATTATAGGAATATCTCCAGAAAGAAGTTTATTTTCTTTAAAGAACTCTGTTTTGTGGCACTTTTTTGATCCTATTTCCATTTCTGAACTATATATCAACCTCCTAAGGAGAAAGGAGGGAAGGGGTTGGGATGAGCTAGCTCTCAGCTGAAGAAAATCTTACATGGAAGCTGAGAACCAGGGAGAGCAGAAAGTAGAAATTATATGCTTGGTCTTTTAATGCTGCATTCCTCATGCCCCTGCAAAACTTGGCAGAAATCATGACTGAATCCATTAAAAAAAAGTGAAACATCTTTTCTGTGCCAGGGACTATGTTAAGTGATGGTGTTTATAACATTTAAAAATTTATAGGACTATTATTCTATAGATGTATATATTGAGGATAAAAAAGATTAAGTGAATTGCCCCAAATTACATAGCAATTAGATGACAAAGCTGAGTTAGAAGCCCATTTCCTCTGACTAAAGTCAAGTTCCCATTTTGCATATACAATAAGATAGCATAGGTCAGCTTCTTGGTCCTTACTCTCCTCTGCTTCCTCCTTTTTTTTTTTTTTTGTTGTAGATAGACAAAAATAACTTTGTTTTGTTTATTTATTTTTATGTGGTGCTGAGGATCAAACCCACTGCCTCACATGTGCTGGGCAAACGCTCTACCCATGAGCCACAACCCCAGACTGTTTCCTCCTTTTTTATTTCTCCTTTTCGCCTTCTTTCACCTGTTTCCCTCTACAAGTCCCAGTTCAAATATTTAAATTTTGTCAAATGTTACTTCTTCCAGGGAATTTTGGATCTTGAAGACAAATTAGACCCTCAGTTACATGGTTTCAGGTCACCCTGGGCCCTTTTTTTTTTTTTTTTTTTTAGAGCGTATACCACAATTAATAATCATTTATGCAATTATTTTATAATGTCTTTCCACATGAGACTACAGCTCACAAAACCAGAAACAGCCTGAGTTCATCATCATCCCTCTCACTCTTAGCAGAGGCTACATACATAAAAGCAGCTCAAAACGTATGTGTTACATGAACAATGAATGAATAGCCCTCTCTGAGTGGTAGCTGTTGTGTTATACTTATGAACTGGACATTTGAAGATCGTACCATGTGTGCATACTCAGTGGGCTAAATGAACCTAACAGGATAATGGAGCCACAGAAGAACTCCCTGGGGCCAGTGACTTCTAATCACACAATGAAGGGTGACAAGTCCAGAGTGGAATCCATGGACCTGATGAAGGGATAGCAAGTAAGCAAACACTTTCCTTTTGACCTACCTGCCAGTCACTTTTTAAGAACTTCTGAAAAAAGACTAGCCTTTCAACCTGTAACTTTGATTTAAGGAAAAGAATCGATTCCTCTTTAAGTTTAGTCTGCTAATAAAAGAAGAAGAAGAAGAAGGAGGAGGAGGAGGAGAAGAAGAAAGCTCCAGTGGCAATTTCAGTTATATAATTTTTCTCCTCCAAGTATTTTCTACTTTATCTCTTTGTTTTCCAGGGCTAGTTATGACTTTCTACATTCATTTGAGGTACTCTTTTTCATATCTGTGTACAGCTCAATGAGAGGCTTCATGTTTTCATTTTTTCCTTTCAGTTTTGCTGCCTAGTTAAAGCCATGTGAAATAACTTCAAATGCATTTTTATCAGGTCTCTTTCATGGTTTATCAAACCTGTGAGTTTTTGCAAGATCTTACCCCAAAATGATATAATTCGACCCAAACTGGTATCTGATTTATTAGTTTGATTTGTGAATTAAAGTTTTATACTAAAGATTTGTTAAGAATGTCAATTTTTTTAGAGCTTTTGACCTAAAACAGCTACTGAAGAAGTATTTTTAATTCATTCTAGGAGATTGTGTTCATGGAATCTTGAACACAAATTAGACCCTCAGTTACATGGTTTTCCACACCAAAGCCTATTAAAAGATAGCAGAAACAAACTCTTCTTTAAATAACAGAATATTATGTTTCTAAATGAGATTGACATACTGTAACATGTAATTGGACACCCGTTTGCCAAACATAAAAAGCTAAAAAAAATCAATTAATTAAAAAGAAAAATCAATTATCTTATTCATTCAAAAAATTTGAAAAACATTTATTTCATCTTTAATTCATTATATTTTATTTTTAAATTTATAACTTTAGCTGGGCCTGGTGGTGCTCCCTGTAATCCTAATGACTCAAGAGGCTGAGGCAGGAGGACCTCTGGTTCAAAGCCAGCTTCAGCAATTTAGAGAAGCTCTAAGCAACTTAGCAAGACCCTGTCTCAAAATAAAAAATAGAAGGGGTTGGGGATATGGCTCAGTGGTTAAGTGCCACAAGGTTCAATCCTTGATATCAAAATATATCCCTGGTATCAATATATCCTGGGTATTTTCTTTCTTTCTATCTATCTATCTATCTATCTATCTATCTATCTATCTATCTATCTATCTATCTATCTATCTATCTTTAGACAAATACAAAAAAGAAATTACTTATCCACTAGCCTAATCAGGATATGGAAGAATTCTCTTGTCCCCTGACATACCCTCCTGCTATAGTTCATTTTAAAACCCTATCCCTACCTCTGATTTTGTCTCTGACCCTTTCCAGAGTGTCAAATAAATGGAACCATACAATATAAGTTTAGATTTTTTTTTTTGAGTTTAGACTTTTCCATAGGATAGTGCATTTAAGATTCATTTATATTATTTTATAAGTATGTACAAATAGTTCATTCCTTTTTTTTTAACTGCCATTTCACTGTATGAATCTTCCAGTTGTTTATCCATTCATCCAGTGGACATTTAGGTAGTTTCCAGTTTTGGGTGATATAAAATGCAGCTAGAAACATCTCAGTCAAATTGTGTGTGTGTGTGTGTGTGTGTGTGTGTGTGTGTGTATGTATGTAAGTTTTCAATTCTCTTGTGTATAAAATAGTGGTGGAACTGCTGACTCTGAGTCATATGGCAAGTGTATATTTAGCTTTATGAGAATCTGCTAAACTGTTTTGCAAAGTGGCTATACCATTGTGCATTCCCACTACCAATTTATAAGAGTATCGGTGGCTTAAAAAAAAATTCTGTTAGTATTTCAGTGGTGTCTTATTGTAGTTTCAGATTGCATTTCCCTAACGTTCAATACTTTCCATTTATTTTTTTTTTCCAGTCATTAGCTCATCTTCTTTGGTAAAATATCTGCTCAAGTCTTTCCCCCATTTTTTGTTTTCTCATGGAGTTTGAAGTGTTGCTTAGTGCTTCACTTTTGCTGAGGCTGGCTTTGAACTTGTGATCCTCCTGTCTTAACTTAGTCTCCCCAGCTGCTGGGATTACAGGCTTGCACCACTGCTTCTGGCTTGAAGTGTTCTTTATATATTCCCCAAGCAAGTCATATTTCAGTTATGTTATACAAATATTTTCTCCTAGTCTTTAGCTTTGTATTTTCATTCTTTTAATAATGTTTTTCATTTTACATATTTTTTTTGGCACTAGGGATTGAACGCAGGAGTGCTTAACCACTGAGCCACATCCTCAACCCTTTTTATTTTATTTTATTTTTTATTTTGAGATAGGGTCTCACGGAGTTGCTTAGGTCCTCGATAAGTTGTTGAGGCTGGCTTTGAACTTGAGATCCTCCTGCCAAAGCTTCCTGAACTGCTGGGATTACAGGTGTGGGCCACAATGCTCCGCTAATTTTTAGTATTGATGAAGACTGATTTACCCATTTTTTTTTCTTATGGATAATGCTTTTTGTTCTGTATCTAAGAACTCTTTGCTTAACTCAAGGTCATTAAAATTTTCATGTCTTCAAGTTTTATGATGGTTTTGGACCTACAATGCAGTTTGAGTTAATCATTTATTGTAATATTATTCATTCTCCATTTAGTTTTAGAATTCACCAGAGAAAGTATTTGGATATGGGGTTTTCTTTGTTGGAAGGATTTTAATTATGAATCAATTTTTTTCCAATATATTGCACTATCCAGGCTACTTATTTTTTCTTCGGTAGATTTTGTGTCATTTGAATCTTTAGAAAGGAATTGTTCTCATTCCCATTGTTGAATTCATAGCTGTGAAGTGATTTTTTAAGCATTCCTTTATAATCCTTTTGATGTTTTCAAGATTTGTGGGGACATATCCTCTTTCATTCTTAATATTAATAATTGTACCTATTTATTCTTTTGAAATTAGTTCGTTAGAATAGAGACATCAATTTTTTGACTTGTTAAAAATAGGACCAACTTTTGGTTTCATTTTTTAATTTTTATTGATTTTTGATATTGTAATAATTTCTTCTACTTGCTTGGGGTTTAGTTTGCTCTTATTTTCTAGTTTTTTAAGTAGAAGTATACCTTAATAACTTGAAATAATTATTCTTTTCTAATATTAGCCGTAAACACCATAAAATTTATTTCTTAGCACAGCTTCACCTGCATCCAACACATTTTGAAATGTTGTATTTTCATTCAGTTAAAAATATTTTCTAGGGCTGGGATTGTGGCTCAGTGGCAGAGTGCTTGCCTCACACATATGAGACACTGGGTTCCATCCTCAGGACCACATAAAGATAAATAAATAAAATAAAGGTATTGTGTCCATCTACAACTAAAAAAATATTTTCTAATTTCCATTAGACTTTTATTGACCGATGAGTTATTTAGAAGTATGTTGTTTAATTTCCAAACATTTGGGGATTTTTTTCCAAGTATTTGTGCTATTGATTTCCAATTTCATTCCATTATGATCAGAGAACATATTTTATATGATTTCAATTCTTTTAAATTTGTTAAAGTTTTTTGGACAAGATGCAATATAGTCTCTCTTTGCTTAAGTTCCATGTGCTCTTGAAAACAAATGTATTCTGGCGCTGTGGGTGAAGTACAATTAGGTACACTTGGTCATAGTGTTGTTCAGTTCCTCTATATTTTTCTGATTTTATGTCTATTAATTCTATTGATTATTGAAATAGAAGTGGATAGAAGTGTTGGGAGGTTCTTAATATAAATGTGGATTTTTCTGTTTCTTTTGGTTCCATTAGCTTTTGTTTTGTGTGCTTTTCATGATTGCATTCAGGTGCAAACAAATTTAAAATTGTTACCTTTCTGGTAAGTTATGTGATGTTCTTTATCCTTGATAGTTTTGCATGCTCTAAAATCTTTTTTGTTTTAATTCAATATAGCCCTCCTAGCTCTCTCTTGAATAGTGTTTCCATGATAATCTTTTTCCATCATTTTAGCTTTACCCTATAAATGTGTTTTATCTACTTTTATAATTTTTATAGATTCATTGCTAAATTACTATTTTCTTTCAATGTAATTGTTGATATGTGGGATTTAGGCTTTCTGATTTTTATTATTGTTACTGTTTATCCCACCCCCTCTATTTAAATTTTCCCTTTCTTGACTACTGTTGAATTATTTGAATTTTTATTTTTTGTTTTCTATTTGAATTTATCTATTGATCTTTGACTAAACTTGTCTATATTTTTATAGTACTTGCTCCAGAGATTATAATTGACAGAACTAACTTTTAATGGTCAACTTAAAATTAATATTTTACCACTTCAAGTCAAATATAGAAACCTTAAAACCAAATAGATTCCTTTAATGTCTCTTCTTTTGTTTTATATGACCTATAGCTACATAATTTTAAACCTTTTCAGGAAGTTACCATTTTTGCTTCTAACAGTCACATATATTTTTAAGAACACAAGAGAAGTATAGATCATTAAATTTGCCTAGATATTTACCATTTATGTTACTCTCTCTTTGTTCCTGAAATTCCAAGATTCCTTCTGTTAACAGTTCTCTGCTGCTTGAACCACTTTCCATGGTATTTTAGAGTAGATGTGATGATTATGAGTTTATTAGTTTTCTTTGTTTGAGTATGTCTCCACCCCATTTCTTTCATTCATGAAGGATATTTTCTCTGGATATTAGACTCTAGGTTGGCAGTCCTTTTATTTCAGTATTTAATAAATATTCAATTGTACTTCATTCTCCATGATTTCTGAAGAGAAATCTTTAATCATTTGCTACTTTGTTCTCCTATATTTAATGGGTTGTATAACTCTGTTATTACAGAGCTTTTTCCTTGAAAAATGGTTTCAACAATTGGATGATGATGTATGAGCGTTTTTCTTTGAGTTTATTCAGTTAGTGTTTACCAACCTTGAATACGTAAATTTAAGTCTTTCATTCAATCTAGGGAAACTTTAGGCACTATTCAAATGTTTTTTCTGCACTAATCTTTATCTTTTCTCCTTTTGGTACTCCATAACCTGGATGTTGAAATATTGAGGTTGTTTCACAAATCTCTCTCTTTTGTCTCTGTTGTTCAGATTGGATAATTTCTATGGGTCTATGTTAAAGTTGCTTCACTCTTTACTCTATCATCTCTATTTTACCATTGGGCCCATCTCATTAATATTGTATTTTAAAGTATTTTTTAGTTATAATTTTTTTCTTTAGTTTTTATTTCCTTGGTAGGCATGTCTTATTTTCTAATTTATTTCAAGAGGGTTTGCCTTTCCTTAATAGATCTGCTTCTAATAGCTGCTTTGAAGTTCTTGTTTGAGTTGGGAATGGTGGCAGATGTCTGTGATGCCAGCCACTTGGGAGGCTAAGGCAGGATTACAAATTTGAGGCTAGCCTCAGTATTTAGTGAGACCTCTGCTACTTAGTGAGACTGTGTCTCCCCCGCCCCCCCCCCCCCCCCCCAAAAAAAAAAAAAAGGACTAGGTATGTAGCTCAGGGTTAAAGTACTCCTGAGTTCAATCCCCAGTACCAAAAAATAAAAGTAAAAAAAGAAATAAAGTTTTTGTTTATTAATTACAACATTTAGTCATAAACATTAGTGTTGATGGACTATCTCTTGTCTTAGAGAATTGTTGGAGTTTTCTTGGTTATTTTTTTTAATGTTAGATTTTGTCCTGGAAAATTTGAATATTATGTTAGATGACTCTATGGCTCTGATCCTGTTAAATTCCTCTGGAGAAAACCAGCAGTCAGTCTGTTTCAATTTAGACCAGGAATTCCAATTTACCTTCTGTGGGCTGTCATTCAGACATCACTGAGTCTACAAGCCTTGTTGGTACTATTCCTGTGTGTTTGGCTTGTATTCCCCCAGGGACTAGCCTGAGACCTAGTCTGTTCTATACTCTGGGCACATTTTCAAAGTTATTGATATTCCACTTTGGATCACTTCTGTGTGCTCAGCTTATGGAGGAACCCAGAACCTTATACATGTCACTGCATCTTTTCCTCATTTCCTTTGTCTCTACTATTTACCTTGTGTTCTCCAACCTGAGACCCCTTTTTCCTACAGCCCTGTCTATAAGTCTGGGTTTTTACCTTCTGTGCACTTTTGTACATTTCTCTTGTCCAAGTATGACTCAGAGGAAAACGTCAAGAGAAAACAAGGAAAAATGATGGGGAATTCCCTTGTGCAAGTTCAGAGCACAGCAGCATCATTTCCACATATATTCAGTCCAAGTAATGTTTTTATTTTCTTCCACTCCAGGGTTTTAGGTGCTTGCCTACCTACTACTGTCACCACAGGAGTGCAGCCTTGTAATTGGATTTTTCCTCAGGACAAGACTAGGAGAATGAAAAGAGAAAAAAAAAAATCAGAATTTTGCCCTGCATCACATAGGCTCCTACTCTAATCTCCAGTTCTCTAGCTAAAAAAGAGGTTACTCGTGGAGATTTTTTTTCTATCTAAACTTAGGTAGTTCTGTGTTTCAGTCTGCCTTAGTGTTTAAGGGCATATAGGAGACAGAAAAACAAAACAAAAAACAAAATACCACCACCACCACCACCACCAACAACAAACTCCAAAGTACTCAACACCATATTGGTCATTCCTCAAGTTTTGATTTTTCTACTCAATTCACATGCTATTATTGAATTCTCTAAGTTCTCAGGTAATTGGTTATTCTTCCCTCAGAATATTTTGCTTGTGATTCATGGGAGACACAGTGAGCTTTCACCATGTTCATGTTAGTCCAAAGTAGAAGTCTTTCCTTATTTCTTCAAAGCATTTTTTAAATTTTATAAGTGGTTTTCAATTGTATTTTACTAGTTCCATTTGTTGTATCCTTCAGGTATATTATGAGTTAAATAGAACTATAAGCTGTCTAGATAACTTAACACTTTAATATAATTTATATGGGGAAATATTTTCTAAGTAAATAGCCATCATATAAAAATGGAATTTAGAAGTCAACTTACTTCTCTCATGTCTTCAAGATGGCAAAGAGACTTGGCCCTGAAACAACAACTGGCTTTGTCATCAAAGATTCCTTTATTTCTGTGTTCTGTGCCTGAACAGTTGGTTTTGTTTTTCAGATGTCTTGGTCTATGTCTGCCTTTCTGACTCAGAATTGTGTGAGGCTATTTCCTCACGACTTCACGGCTTTTTGGTGTGCTTCTTTCCTTTTAGATCTTGATCTTATGCTATCACAGTTTGTTCATGTCCTTCATGCCCTAAATTAGGTTACATTAGAAGACATTTCGTGCTTTTCTTTCTTTCTCAATTGACCGATTCAAAATCTTTAATGCCTCATGCCAGTCATTGTTTTAGGAATTGGTGGATACCAAAATCTATGGCACATAGATCATCACTTTAGGGAACTCATCCTTTATCAGAAGGATGACCTTGCTTTGTGGGCAAAGGAGAGGCTATTTAGGAAAATAGCCTGGGTTATTTCTTACTGAGGAGATTAGAGAAGACTTAACAAAGGAATTAGTAGAACCAGCCTGAGAGAAGAGGCAAGTCTTAATCATGCAAAGGGAGAAAAATAATCATATTTGGAGGAAAGTGTATGAAGGAAAAGTCAAAGTCAAGGAACTAGAAAAGCACCAGTTGAGAGCATTGGGTTCTGGCTGAAAGTAAAGGATACATAGAGAGTAGGCTTTGCCCTCTCAGCAGGCACATGTGTGCTACAGCATATCCATGATCTTGTTGTTCAGGTAACATCTTTATATCCTTCCATCTCTTCCTCAGCACCTGGCCCTTCCTGAGTCATGTCAATTACAAAAATTAAGAAATCAACACAATACTGAAGATGTCAAGTACATATAAGCGTTCATTATTCTTCAAGGAGAATATCCAAGTGCAGGTGATAGGCGGCACCCTTAGGTGAAGGTCTTCCATCCTCTCAAAAGCCTGATTCTCATAACTTCTAGGAAGTGCCACAGTGAGCTCTTTTCTCTTCAGATGGAGCAGATTCTCCCTTATATTGACTTTAGACTGAATTCTCAGTGAGACCCAAGGACTGGGGTGTGGGTAGGGTCTCATCAGCCATTTCTGAAGGCAGGTTGAAAAGAAGGGCTTCTAAAGTATATCAAGCAACTACAAAGAATTTTGGAATAAGCAAACTGACTCCTAAAATGACAACACTAATTTGCATATAATTTTTCTGGTCTATTTTTATTTTAAAGCCTCATTGCATCATAGTTATCCTGCATATGGCTCAGAGCTGCTTCTTTTAGGTTTTTTTTTTTTTAAGTCAGCTTAAGGAGGCTAATTGTCTCAATTCCTCTTACAACCTGCTATTTATTCAAAAGTGCATTTGCAATAATGCATTAAATGGTACCCTAGTGACCTGAAAGAGTTAATGCCCCTCCCCTTTTGACGAACTCTTTCTACCTTGGAGTCACATAGGCACTTAGGGAATTTTATTCAGTGAATACAAAATAATCATGTTTGACCCACATGCAGCAAGCACAGGCTTTTAAAACATGTTAAGATAGGGTTGTCTACTGACCTGTGGCAAACATCAGAGACTTAAAGTATAACTGTCTATTCTATTACAGCTGTACTTTCCACCATGGGGTAAAATCAAGTCATAACCAAGACTGGAGACTAGCAAGCCAAATATGAGCAAGTGACTAAGGACAAGGTCAACACAAGCAATAAACTTAAAACAATGCAAATCACATCATTCCACTTCCCTGCCTAAAACCCTACAAGGTTTTTAACCCTTGTTTTAACAAGGGTTAAGATGCATTTGAAATTCTTTTTTTTTTAAATTTTATTTTTTAAAAATTTTTAAAAATTTTGTTTTAATTAGTTACACATGACAGTATAATGACCTTGAATATCATATGTTTGAATCAGATGGATATAATTTCTCGTTTTTCTGAGTGTACAGGTTGCAGAATCATATTGGTCATGCAGTCACATATATAGATACAATATGCATTTGAAATTCTTAGTGTGACATAAAAATCCCTCATGGATCAGTTTTCTACTCACCCTCTGGGCTTGTTTCTTGCAGACACACTTGTAGTAGTTGCTAAGGCTTCTAAAACAAAGGACCACAGAGGGGATGGGTTAAACAACAGAGGTTTATTTTCTCTGGAGGCTGGGAGTCTGAGCTCAGGGTGTCAGCAGGGTTGGTCTCTTCTGAGGCTTCTCTCCTTGGGTGGTAGTTGGCTATCTTTTCTGTCTTTACATGGCTTTCCTTATGTACCCATTTGTGTCCACATTTCCACTTATGATAGTTATATTGGATTAGAGTGCACCCTAATGACCACAATTTAACATAACAATTTTTTTTTAAAGACCCTATCAAGTGCAGAGCCAGGGCCAAAGAGGTGATCTGTCAAGGGTCCACTCTGGGCCTTCTTTACATATGACTTTTCTTGAATACTTATTCTGCTAGTTCTGGATCACCTGAAAGGATACCATTCTCCCCCACCCCCCAGTAAACTTTCAGGTTGACATTCAGCTCCTACTCACACATCTCCAGAGGTCATTTTAGTCCTTCCACCCCAATCTTTCTGAATTTAGCCAGAACCCCAGGGTTCCTCGAGGAAATCACCCTGTTTGTGCCTCATTGCTGAGTACTGGAGCAGGCAGAATACATCCAGAGACCCTGCGTCTAATAGAAGAAAAAATAGGCCCTAATCTCCATCATGTGGGATTAGGCCCCAACTTCCTTAATAAGACTTCTGCGGCGCAAAAATTAAAATAAAGAATCAATAAATGGGATGGAATCAAACTAACAAGTTTCTTCTTTCAAAAGAAACAACCAGTGAGGTGAATAGAGAGCCTACATCTTGGGAGCAAATCTTTATCACTCACACATCAGATAGAGCACTAATCTCTAGGGTATACAAAGAACTCAAAAAGTTAAACACCAAAAAAACAAATAACCTAATCAATAAATGGGCCAAGGAACTGAAGAGACACTTCTCAGAAGATGATATACAATCAATCAACAAATATATGAAAAAATGCTCAGCATCTCTAGCAAGTAGAGAAATGCAAATCAGAACTACTCTAAGATTTCATCTCACTCTAGTCAGAATGGCAGCTATTGAGAATACAGGGGGCTGGGGATATAGCTCAGTTGGTAGAGTGCTTGCCTTGAATGCACAAGGCCCTGGGGTTCAATCCCCAGCACCAAAAAAAAAAAAAAAAAAAAATGCACACAACAATAAGTGATGGTGAGGAGGTGGGGGAAAAAGGTACAGTCATACATCTTTCCTTTTTAATGATACTTTGTCAACCCAGGTCTACTTCAGGCTGAGCTTTTGGGTCTGTGTCTGGCTTAGGTTGAAGCTGGGTGATCAACACATGAGGGAAGATGTCATGGTGAGGTACTTCCATATGGCCAGGAAATCTAATCTGTCCAATGTGGCAGCAGCTGACCATATGTGGCTATTTCAACTTAATGACACAATTAAATAAATAGTGAATTCAGTTCCTCAGTAGTGCTAGCTACATTTCAAGTGCTCAATAGCTACAGGAGACTAGTGGCTACTCTACTAGATAGAGCAGATGAAGTCTATTTCCAACATTGCAGAAAGTTCTACTGGACAGCTCTGTGAAGACTCAAGAGGCCAGATTGGTCTGGGTTAGGTCCCTGTGCCTTATCCTTTCCCTCTTATTTGGGCATAGGGCAATCCCAACCACATTAAACTTGCCATGATTTTTTGGTTTTCCGGAAGCTAACAAAACATCAACTTCAGGATTTACCTGCCTTGTTACAGTTCTTGGGGAACTCAATTTGATCGCCACTTGGTAGTGCTAGTTGGCAGAAGAATTTCTACTTTGATCATACCTGAGGTTTCAGAAGTATTCAGAGAGTACTTGGGATACAGGTGTCTTTGTTGCCCCAAGTTTCTTTCTGTATACTCTGTTCTTCTTCAGAGGGTTACAGTTTCCTATTATAGTTACCAAGTATTATTTTCTATTTTTTCCTACTAAGACCTGATATTTATGGAAAAGTTATATACTAGTCATGTCTTTCTTAGCATGAGCTCATCATATGACTTTGCTCTGTGGTACAGAATGGAATAACTTATTAGGTCAGGTCTGGGTTAAGAAGTGTACTCTACCCCTTCCAGCTATTTGAACCTGGGAGAATGTTCTGTTCCTTTCAATTCTCTATTTCCTCTGGTTTAAATGGGGGCAATGATATTTACCTCTTACTGTTGTATTCATGTGAAAAGTGTCTAGCACTTGCCACAGTATATACATATTAAAGTTAGTTTTCTTTAATTACTTTTCCTTTGTGAAAGACATTTAATTATTGGCAAATCACCAGAGGAAGCTCTTTTAGGATGTGGGGTGCCATGTGGGAGAGAGAGAGTGCCCTTTTGTAGAATTCCTGAAAAAATATTCCCAGAATAAAACTTCTCTTTTGCCTGCAGATCAGTTTGAGCAGAGAAGGAAACACAAAAGGTGAAGCATTATTTGGTCTCCTTGGTTTTCCTTCCACAGCTTGTATGTTTATGATCTAATTCCTTTGACAATATCATGAGGCCCTTTATCATGAGCAGAAGCTTCATATTGTGAGGAAAAGTTACTTCTGGAAGTGCAGAGAAAAGACTCAGAGTGGCAGTTCATTATTTCTGATAGCCACTATGAAAACAAAGGGCGGATCCAGCCCATGAACAGATTGGATTTGCTGGGTGTGGTTCTGTCTCTGCCTTGTGAGAAATCCATCAACTCTGCAGCCAGGTTAGGGCATCAGCAAAACTGCCTATTCTTCGGGACACTTGGGGATAACAAGACAAGATGATGATTCATTATCAGTGTTTAGTGAAGAACTTGGTACTAAGGAAGAAATGTACTTACTTACTTGTCTATTTTTCTCTTGTAGGGCTGGGGATCAAACCCAGACATAATATATGTTGAGTGAGGGCTCTACCACTGAGTTATACCCCCAGCCCCACTTTTTAGATCATGCTTTTAACTGATTCTTATAATTATCAATAACCAGGAAAAAAAAAACTATAGAAGAAAGATAGCTGGAGCAGAGACTTCTCATTCTAGCCTGAAGAAACTCATTTCAGGATATTAGCATTTAAAAGAAAGCTTTACATTTTAGGTGAATATTCCATTGTATAAGAACAAAATTGTGAATATTCCACTTGTATGAAAACAAACTTGCGTGTATAAGAACCGACTATTTCTATTGCTGTAACAAAATATCTAAGAAAAGCAACTTAAAAGAGGAAAGGTTTGGGGCTGGGGTTGTAGCTCCGAGATAAGCACTTGCCTAGCACGTGTGAGGTCCTCGGTTCAATCCTGGGCACCACATAAAAATGAATAAATTAAGGTATGTGTCCATCTACAATTAAAAGTATTTTAAAAAATAAAGGAGGAACAGTTTATTTTGGCTTGAAGTTTCAGTCAATGATTGGCTTGCGACATTGCTTTTAGCCTGTGATGAGGCATAGCATCATGGTGGAGAGGGTATGGTAAAGCAGATCTGCATACTTTATGGTAACCAGGAAGGGGTGTGGGGGGTGGGGTGGGGAAGAGAGCGTGAGCGCACAGAAGGGTCCAGGGATATGATATACCCTTTAAACACACACCACTGGTGATCTACTTTCTTCAATTAACCCCCCCTCTTCAAAGTTTGCATCACCTTCCAATAATGCCATTAAATTATGAATCCATCAATGGATTAATCCACTGATTAGGCCAGATCCCTCATGATCCAATGGCTTCTATAAAGCTCCCACATCTGACCATTACTGCACTGGGGAACCAAGCCTTCAACACATGAGTCTTTTGGGGGACATTCCAGCTTCAACCTGTAATAAAAGTTTATTTTTTAAGAAACACCCTTGGTTGATAGTCATCATTGACAAGAAAAAGGTGATACCCTGAAGTTATAAGACGGAAGATGAAAATGAGAAGCTCTTCATATAAAGAAACAAGAGCCGGCATAAACTTACTTCCCAAACTGAGCTTCACATAACTGGTTCTACCAGATAATTATTTTAACTGTGTTTTTCAAAGACATATTTTAAATTTGAAAAGCACACGTGAATGTATTACAATTAAGATTTATGTGCTGCTGTTTTATTTGTTTTCCTGCTTTAGAGCAATTTGTTTCATAATTCAAAGCATGGTAAATCTGAGCTTTCAGAGACTGCGAGTAGCAATCATAAGTGGGGTAGAATTAATTCTTGAAGGGTTGAAAGTGTCGATCAGATAATGTGGTGGTATTTTGAAAGATTGGATTGCACATTATTTAGTGCATTACTTCTTTTATTCACTAACATATTCGGTCCTTTCTCCACCTCTCTTCTTTCTTCGCTTTTCCCCTCCCTTTCTCCTTTCTCTTTTTTCTTTTCCTCCTTCCCCTCTTCCCTCTTTTCATTTTTCCATTCATATCCTTCTTTTTTCTTTCACAAGTTCAAGGATCCCCTAGTTTTACTCCCTGCTATGTAAATCTTACTAAATCATCTGCACACTGTTTGCTGAATACCTACTGTGTTCCAGGCATGGTTTTAGGCACCAGGGAGATGGTATATTAAAAAAACATACAACTCTGTCCTCATGAGACTTATATTCTTGAAACAACCTCCACATCTGCAGGAGCTTCTTTTGAAGCATTTAGGAAGATTTGCCTTAAACGGTAAAGGACAATTCAATATCTCTGGTTTTCAGCACACATTCAAAAGCGATTTCCACCTACTTAATGAATTCCAGACAGCTCATTACCTAAGAGTCTGCAAAGCCCCAAACTTAAGATCATTGTTCTGGTGAAGTGCCGTAAGCATTTCTACCTTCAAATCTCTTATTTCAAATAAAACTTATCTCCAAACTTCTGTGGTTATGTCATTCAAAAAACTAAAATTGTTTTTCCTTCCTTCCCTTTTTATTTTTTGCACCTTGATGGATTGTCCTATTTCACCACTTCCGTTGGAATGTTCCTGCGATGAATGCCATCCAGATACTGATTCATCTTATTCATTTAGGTTCTGAAATTTGCATCCCTTTTCCTCTGACAAACAATAGATGGCAACATGTTCTGCATCAAGATCACGGCCATCCTGTTTTTCTTATGCTTGATACATATTTCAGTTCCTAAGCACGAACTGTCCAACTCGAAGCCCATATGTTAACAAATTAGGTGGCAGGATTCAAAATGCAAGCAAGAGAGCACTCCCAGTGACATCCGTTTTACATAAATCTAGCATTTATGAATGGGAAATGCCAGGCAAGTTGAAACTATTCCTTGCAGTGACACCTCTTTTTGAATATTCTCCTCTGTCTTACTCTTTATCATGCTTTGCTGAGCCATACCTACCAATTCAGATGGTGAATAAACATAGCATAGAATACACTCAATGATACCAGGAAAGGGCCTGACTGGTGTACAGGAGCATTTTCATTTTTTATACTCAATTTTTCTCTTCCCTAATAGAAGGAGAAAAATTATCCTTTAAATGACATAAACTTGGCATCTATCATTCTACTTTGTGGTCTTTCCTCAGCAAACTATCCTGAAGTTTAGCTTCTGTCCTTGTGAGATTTGTACTCTTCAAGATAATATGGGTGATCCAAATTTGAAGACAGAGCTCTCCTTTTAAAGATGTAGCTTTCAAAGTGGGAAATGTTGGACTTTATATACAAAGATATGAAAAATTGTGCTCTGTATGTGTAATAAGAATTGTAATGCATTCCGTTGTCATGTATTTTAAAAAATAAAATCAATTAAAAAAAAAAGAAAAAAAAAACAGAGTGGGAAATGTTGGCAGTACTTGTTTACTACTTACATATAGGTCAAGAAAGGCCTTTGTTCTTTTTTCCCCTCATTTTTCTTTCCTAACTTTCATTCTTAAATATTTGGTAAATATTTGTTAAATACTTATGTAAATATACATAATTAAATGTTGCTATAGAATATTGTTATACATATATATCATGCACTGTTTAAGGTGCTATTGTTGGAATAAGAATTACTGTAGATAATATGATCATGATAATAAACCAATGGATATCATTCATTTCTCATTTTGCCAACTCCTTTCCATAAACTCCATACTTTGTTTAGGAGAAGTTGAGTCCAAGGAGGTGATTGGTCCCTATCTTCAGCAAGGGTGTTTATGAAGATGCTGACTAATTGCATTTCAAGGCACCAGAAGACAGACAGAAGGATGCATTTAAGTTAAAAGAGGAGGCGTGAGTTAAGCAAGTGAGGAGCTTGACTGGGTGGTGGAAGATGAAGTGAGCTCCTTGAGGAGCTTGTGGTGTCTCCATTACTGCAAAAGTTGAGACAAAGAAGTTAACAATGTCTGTTATGGATGTTTATTCACCTTATCAGGACGGAGGCAAGAGGAGGGAAGTAGGGATGGTGGGCATGGTGAAATGGTTTTCAAGGCAGTGGAGGGAGCTGACCCAACAGCCGGGCAGGAGAAGGAAGTAGCAAAACTTCTTGGTTGAGGATGGGGGAAGGAGATGCTCTTCATGTGGTTCAGAGCCAATTTAGAGGCATTCCCAGTCCTTCCCCCCTGTGCCTTTTCTATCTCATGGTTTGGTGAATAAAGTATTATGGTGTTTTGCCTTCTTTTTGCTGGAGGAGCCAGTTAGTTTATTCCCATCTCCCCCCCCCCCCAAACTCTAAAGCTAAGGAAAAGTGCCATAAAAACAGACCATGATGGATAACACTTAGAAAAGAGATAATTGTGATATAGGTACAAAGTAGGCATTAAGGATAGAGAATGAGAATAACATTAATTACATATTTTAATATTTGTAACAGACCTTAACAATTTTTTTGTTGTTGTGGTGCTGGGGATTGAACCCCGGGCCTTGTGCATGTGAGGCAAGCCCTCTACCAACTGAACTACATCCCCAGCCAAGAAATGTGTTCTTTTAGAACACATTGATAAGTAAAAAGAAGAAAACAAAATCACCTAATAATGAAAGCAATATTACATCTAACCAATTTTTCCCTTTATATTTGTATTTATGCTCATTATTTTCAAGTTGCATTTAAATTCTTTTTTTCTTTGTTTATATTTTTATTACCAGAGAGTATAAATAATTTTCATGTGTTCATTTAACTTTTCCTTCTCTCATTTGAGCTTTCTAATGATGGATTGGTAATCTTTAAGTGTTTGATTATATAAATGAAAACTTAAGCCTTTATGTATTATTTCTTTTTGTGTTATATTAAGTGAAAATAATTGCCCACGGCTTCCTTATGAATTTATGTCTTACTCAAAGATGATAAATTATCCTTTTTAATATATTATAAATTCATTTAAATAGTGTAGGATTGTTATATTTCATGTTAATTTTTATAGTTTCAATATATTTAAAAATTTAAAGTTCTGTAATCTATCAGGAATTTTCTTTGATGTATTATTTTACTGACAGCATGGTTTCAATGAACAGCTGCTATTGGAATTTTATATTATTGGAATATTGAATAGCAATACCAGTTGATCACTGGACAGAAACATTTAAGTGCATCAGTTTATTTGAATGAGTGTTTTTTTTTCTAGATTTATTTATTTTTTTTAAATTTTTTATTGTTGGTTGTTCAAAACATTACATAGTTCTTGATATATCATATTTCACACTTTGATTCAAGTGGGTTATGAACTCCCATTTTTACCCCGTATACAGGTTGCAGAATCATATCAATTACACATCCATTGATTTACATGTTGCCATACTAGTGTCTGTTGTATTCTGCTGCCTTTCCTATCCTCTACTATCCCCTCTCCCCTCCCCTCCCCTCTTCTCTCTCTACCCCCTATACTGTCATTCATTTCTCCCCCTTGTATTATTTTTCCCTTTCCCCTCACTTCCTCTTGTATGTAATTTTGTATAACCCTGAGGGTCTCCTTCCATTTCCATGCAATTTCCCTTCTCTCTCCCTTTCCCTCCCACCTCTCATCCCTGTTTAATGTTAATCTTATTCTCATGCTCTTCGTCCCTACTCTGTTCTTAGTTACTCTCCTTATATCAAAGAAGACATTTGGCATTTGTTTTTTAGGGATTGGCTAGCTTCACTTAGCATAATCTGCTCTAATGCCATCCATTTCCCTGCAAATTCTATGATTTTGTCATTTTTTAATGCAGAGTAATACTCCATTGTGTATAAATGCCACATTTTTTAAATCCATTCGTCTATTGAAGGGCATCTAGGTTGGTTCCACAGTCTTGCTATTGTGAATTGTGCTGCTATGAACATCGATGTAGCAGTGTCCCTGTGGCATGCTCTTTTTAGGTCTTTAGGGAATAGACCGAGAAGGGGAATAGCTGGGTCAAATGGTGGTTCCATTCCCAGCTTTCCAAGAAATCTCCATACTGCTTTCCAAATTGGCTGCACCAATTTGCAGTCCCACCAGCAATGTACAAGTGTACACTTTTCCCCACATCCTCGCCAGCAGTTGTTGCTGTTTGACTTCATAATGGCTGCCAATCTTACTGGAGTGAGATGGTATCTTAGGGTGGTTTTGATTTGCATTTCTCTGACTGCTAGAGATGGTGAGCATTTTTTCATGTACTTGTTGATTGATTGTATGTCCTCCTCTGAGAAGTGTCTGTTCAGGTCCTTGGCCCATTTGTTGATTGGGTTATTTATAATATCCAACAAATACATGTCTACATTAATACATATGTATGTATTTTATATATGCATTTACATTATTATTGTTATAACTGAATGTCATGCTATTAAGATATATTATAATTTATTTACTCAATTGTCTGTGGTTGAGTTTATAGGTTTCTTGTATTCTTTTAAGCTATAAATTAACTGGATGAATGTCCTTTGTGCTTATCACCTTGCTTATATCTTATTCTTTTGTTAGGATCAGTAGAAGGCCAATTAATGGGCTTAAGGGTATTTATATGTTTATTGATTTATATATATATGTTCAAAAAGCATTCTAGAAAATTTGTAACAATTTATATCACTAGTATAAGAAATTATTTATCTCACCAGACTCCCAGTTTGGTTTTGTGGATTTAAAACTATTTTTTTTCAAGTTGGTAGTGAAAAATGATATCTCATTCTTAGAATTTTATTTCATTATTATTGAGAAAGAACATTTCATCATTTCTTTTATGGTTACTTGAAATTCTTTTTCAGTGTATTGTCTGTTTATTCACTTTGATATTTTTTTCTATTTGGATGATTTCTTTTTATTGAGCTTTGATAAACTTTTTAAACACTTAGGACATTAACTGCCAAATGTGTTACAGATTCATTATTACCAGGTTAATCAAATACTTTCAAAATTTTTGTCTGTTGTATTTCCCAATGTAGTGCTCTGTGGCAAAATTAATCAGTCTTTCATTTTCTTGTTTCTGATTTTTGTGTTGTGCATATAAAGTCTTCCCCAACCACAATTAGAAAACTTTGTCTCTGTTTCCTTCATCAATCAATGTGAATTTCTGTTTTTTTTTTTAAATCTGAATTTGAAATAGTGACTTAACTGCATTACCTTTATTAAAATTGTCCTCTAGGTAGCCCAATGCCATTTGTTATAGCCCTAATTTTCCCTCTGTTGGAAACGCCATCTCTGTCAAACAGTGGGTGTTTCTGGACTTTGTGTTTCCCTTGTTTTTCTATTTCAGCACTGTTACTATGCTGAGTAATGGCTGCATCATTGCTGCCTGGCAGAACAGCTCCCTGCATTCTTTTCCTTTTCAAACTTTTCTTGAATAGCTTTTAAGTTTATTTTCTTCTTTCAGAAGAAGTTTAGAATTATCTTATCACGCTAAGGATGCTCTCCCCCACCCCCACCAATTCTTTGAAAATTGGATGGGAATTTCATTAAGTATATTTATAAATATGCTGAGACTTCTTTATAAAAGCAAGCCATTTCATTCAGGAATGTGGCCTCTCTCTAGTTAATAAAATCTTTTATGTCTTTTGGTTAAGTTTTATCATTTGGTTCACAAAGGTTCTATGTATTTCAATTTTCTATTTTGCCACTGAGAAAGGGATTTATTATACTTTATAACTAGATATTGTTGGTATAAATAAAAGCAATAGCTTTTTGTTACATTTATTAGGTATTGACCACCTTCTAAGCTTGCTTGTGAAGTTTGTTTGTAAGAGATGAGATCATTGTTGATGTTTTAAAGAGGAAAGCACAAACCCCAGGAGTCAGAGAAGGGAGAGCTTTCTGACTACCTAAGAGACTTCCAAGGTTGTAAACCTCATCTTGTGTAGCAGAAACTGGACCTTCACAAAACAAAACTAAACAAAACAAAATCATGCTGGCAGGAGACCAGAATGGCAATTTATTAATATGCCATGGAGTTTCATCTCTTCGTATGGATGAGAATGATTTTATGGCTCAATCCAAGGTATGCTCATTCTTTATTTTGAGGTGTCTGTGAAATATAATTAGCAATGAAAAATTTTCTTGGGATGCAGGCAGAGCACAATGGTTTTGGAGTCCATTTCAGTTGAGTCATATTGGAATTGATGAATTTCCTCATATCCTAAACACAGGACAGCAAACCCTTCTCCAAGGCCTAGCATGTCAGAGTTCTGCTGGGCAATCTTCCTTCTCGGAGACTGTACTAGACACACACTCCTGAGTTGGATGGTCTGGACCCAGCATTTTTCTTCTGGTCACCGTCTACTTTATTTAGTACTGAGAAAGTTGGCTATCTTTAGAAGAGTAAGAGTAAGAGATTGTCTCCTTGTGTTACTTGTTGAGTTAATTAGATTAAATTTCGAAGGTATCCCTTTCTTTTCTGATTTTTCAACTTCAGTGTGTGTGTAGGAAAATTAACTAATGATGAGCCCTTTCACCCATGGTTTCTTATAGGCATTGTGAAAAAACAGAAGGATTGGTGGCCAGGTTGGCTTCTATAGTTGTTTCTGTGAACAATTGATATTATTAAATACACAATGAAAGAAATAAATAGGTGCATTTAAAAATATTTATTTTTTTAGTTGTAGTGGGACACAATACCTTTATTCCATTCATTTATTTTTATGTGGTGCTAAGGATCCAACCCAGGGCCCTGTGCATTCTAGGTGAGCGCTCTACCCCTGAGCCACAATCCCAGCCCCAAATAGATGCATTTTAACGACAATGGGAATAGTTCCAAATGGAGGGAAGGGATGGATGGGACTGATGAAGCTTGGGTGTGTGTACCTGTCTCCACCTCAGTTCCCTTTCTGTGGCCAACATGAGCACTGCATCCAAGAGCATCCTTCAATTGCAGCTGGAGGATGCTCTCAGAACAAAAGGCCTGGACATTTTGGAAAATATTTTGGATAATAGGAAAAGAGTTCTCTTCCTGTCTGTGCCTCAGGAGAATATGCTGTTGCTTTCCTCTGAACCAGAAGAGGAGAATTAAGCCCTTTTGATAAAAAAAAAAAAAAAACAAGCAGTTAAAACTGCTCACCAACTTAATAAATAAACATCACCTCATTATAGTTTGGCTTCATGCAATGTATTGGAGGGAGTCCATGGGGTGTTATTGGAGACATTTGCCAGAAAACCTGTTTCAAGTAGGCTTGCTTAAGCTGGGAGAGCACACCAAATACCCACCACATTCAACATAAATACAAATTAAAGGAGGTGCCAGATATAAAATAACATAACATTTTGTAAGTAACAAGGGCGATTTAGCCTAAGTAGATGCATTTTTTCTTGGTCCTATTATTTGAACATCTATTAATTGTCCTTCCCCGGCTCCTTTGAGATTCACATGTTTGCTGTTTTTATATCATGGATAGACCTCCCACATGGTGCTGGTGAGGTTGAGGGTCTTCTATTTCACAAATGGGGAAGGTGCCTTCCTACATTGAAAATGCAAAAGTCTTCTGAGAGCCTGTGTTTGTGCATCCTCTTTCCGGCACTGTGCATTTAGCTGTCTGTCCTTCACCAGGTGGGAGCTCTCACAGCTATCCATGTCCTGGGAGAGATTACATGTTTGTCAGAATAAACATTTCAAGACACGAAGAGGAAAGTTTCAGTAAATTGTTGTTGAATTACTTAAAAACAAGCCCTATAAATAGGGCTGATTTTTGCATCACCGGGAGTGCCTGCTGGCAAATGGTAAAGATATGAAGAAGTAGAAGAAAATCCAGAACAGACCTAAGCAGGACGGGAATTCAGAAGAGGAAGAAGTTGGAGAAGTCAGAGAATAAGGAGAGAATTATGGGAGGGCAGCATGACCATTTGGAAGAGAACCAGGAAGGGGCCACTGGAATTTGGAATCAAGAATTTACAAATGGCACTCGGGAAGGAACTCAGCAGAGTGAGCAGGACAGGGTCAGATCATGTGAGTAGAAAAAGGAAAAGGGCTTTCAGGAAAGAGGCAGCATGCTCTGTGGTTAGCACAGGCATTCTCAGTGAGCTAGCATGGGTCCAAACCTGCATTCTGCTTTATGCTAGCTCTTTGATTCTGATGAGCTTCTTGGATTTTTCAACACAGTTTCAACACTATTTGTGCAGATGAACTCATGGCAAAACCTATCTCAAGAGTAGATGTGATAATGCACATAAACACTTAGTACCATCCTGGGTCCACCAGAAACATACAATAAACAATAGTTGGTATAAAGAAGTAGGGGTGATGTCTTTATTATATTTTGATTTTAATTTAGATATCTGGGAATAAGAAAAGGTGATCAAAGAACAGAAAGAACTTGGAAATGTTTATAGACAAAATGGTGAGTGTAAAGAAAGACAGTGGTGCAGGAAGAGAAGAAGGGTGGCCGGTGGAGGTGTCACAAGGGAGTGAGGGTGGAATGATGAAGGAAAGAGGCCCTGGCCAGGTGTGCCTTTGCAGACAGAGTACAAGAAAGTAGAAGAATCTGCTAGATGACCCTAACATTCAGAGGAAAAGCTCAGAGGTAAATTCGCTTGCCAAGAGAGTGAGGATGAGGTGAATGTTTAGGGAAAGATTTTGATGAGTAGTCAATATCTCCTGCAATGGAAAATTTAGTGAAAGAGGAGCACAAGAGAAGACAGACAGCTAACCCCTGCAGGCCAGGCTGATGACAGCCTGATTTTATGGTGAACCATGCAATCAAATGTTCAGTTACCAAGATGACATTGGCAAAGCTCCCTGGGCAGAGGGAAGGTGCACAGTGTAGGCAAAGGGGTTCTCCAGAACTGGGGACTGTCATCAGGGTCAGGACACGGTCTGGAGAAGAGAGGTCCTGGAGTTTATGTGAGAGCATCACTGACTGTGAAGTCCACGTGGGAAATGAGCTAAAGGTTGCTGAAAATGAGGTGCTGGCCATATGAAGCATGGATGGCTAGGTTTAGGTCAAGGGCATGATGGATATTTCACTGCATCCTCCCAGAGTTTACATTAACCTGCATGGAGTTTTGGAGATACTGCCTTCTAGAACAAAACTAAGGTAATTTTTCAAAGAAAACTTGGCAGCCTTCACTAGAAAAAGAAATAAGCTTTAGGTCTGTCTCTTTCTGATAAAAACCAAAGGAACACAGAGGTCATTCAGTTTTCTTGGCCAAATGCCCTCCTTGAATATAGACTTCAAGGTCAGGACGTCAGAGAATTACATAAAATCATTATTTTTTAACATAAAATTATTTTTAAATTAATGGAAAGTAAATTTGCTCCACATCTGGAGAACTGGATACACAAAAATGAACCCTATAGTTAAGACTTCCTAAAAATCTGAATGTTCGAATATAAGCATTTTTTGACTTACAGAAATAGTTTCTGTGTACACAAGTTACTTCTCAGAATTATTTTAAATATAGGCTTTTCTAATAATAAATGTGTTCATAATTAAAAAGTATTTTTAATTCATATCATTTCCTACTGCTGATGTGACAAATTATCACAACTTTAGTGGATTAAAACAACTCCTTCCTCCCTCCCTTCCTTCCTCCCAGGGCTGAGGATTGAACCCAGGACCTTATGCATGCTGGGTAAGTTCTCCTCCACTGAGCCACATTCCCATGCCCCTTCTTCTGGAAACGTAGCATTCTTCAAACCTCTCTCTTTTTCTGCTTCAATTGTCATATCCCTCAATCTGACTGATCTCCCACTTCTCTCTTATAAGAACTCTTGCATCCATTCCGGGCCCACTGGGATTGTCTAAGATAATCTTCCAATTTCAAGATCCTTAAAACTCATCTGCAAAGGCCTCTTTGGCATGAAAGGTAATAGTAGCCAGTTCTGGGGATTGGAACATGGAAGGTTTTGCATGCCATTGCTTTGCCTACCTCAGGAGCAATTACTAACCCACTTTGTGCATGAAGACTTAAGTGTTTGAATGATTTTCCTGAAGCCACTTAGCTGGTGATGGAGCATGAGAGATCCCATTCTGCATCCAGAGATCCCGTTCTTTCTATGAATTCATGGCCACTTCTCTAGTTATGAGAACATTTTGATTTCTGTATTTTTATAGAAGCATTACATAAATATGTGCATGCACATTAGATTCTTGTGGCCAGTATGACAAATTACCACCAACTTGGTGTTTTAAAACACCAGTGTTGTAGTCAGCTTTTTCACCGCTGTGACTCAAGGATTTGACCAGAATAATTGTAGAGAAGGAAAAATTTATTTGGGGGGCTCAGAGTTTCAAATCTCAGTCCACGGACACTCAGCTCCATTCCTCAGGGCTCAAGGTAAGGCAGGACATCAGGGCAGAAGAGTGTGGCAGAGGGAAGCAGCTCACATGGTGATCAGAAAGCAGAGAGAGAGAGAGAGACATTCTACTCTCCAGATACAAATATATACCCCAAAGCCACGCCCTAATTCCCACCTCCCTAGCCACACCCTACCACTTCAGTTGCTACTCACTGATTAATTAATCCCCACCAAGGGATTAATTCACTGATTAGGTTAAGACTATAACCCAATCATTTCTCCTGTGAACCTTCTTGCATTGTCTTACACATGAGCTTTTGGGGGACACCTCACATTCAAACCATAACAATCAGAAATATGTTCCCTCACAATTTTGGAGGCCAGAAATTCAAAATCAGATTCTCTGGGCTCAAATATGGCTTTATTCCCACTGAAGTTTTAGGGGAGATACCCTCTTGACTCTTCCTGCTTTCTGTGGCCTCCAGACTCACCGGGCTGTTGGTCACATCACTTTAATCTCTACTTCTGTCTCTTCACATAGTCTTCTCTTTTATGGTCTGTCTGATCTCCTCTGACTTCTTTTTGTAAGGACACTCATGGTGGCATTTAGGGCCCTCCCAGGTTATATAGGATGATCTTCTCATCTTGATGTAACTTACTTGTATCCATCAGGACAACCAGAGGAGCTGAATCAACAGGCATCTTTCTCTCTCTCTGAATGGGCTCACAGGCTTGTGGGAGTCCACAAGTCCAAAATCTGAAGGACAAGACATCAGGCAGAAACTCTCAGGAGCTGGTGCTGTAGTCTTAGGACAGAGCTTTTCTTCTCTGTGAAACCTCATTTTTGTTCTTAAGACCTTAAACTGATTAGATGAGGCCCGTCCACATTATTCTCCTTTTTCTTTTTTTTTTTTTTTTTTGTGGTGCTGGGGATTGAACCCAGGGCCTTATGCATGTGAGGCAAGCACTCTACCAACTGAGCTATATCCCCAGCCCCTGTCCACATTATTGACAGTAATTTACATACAGTCACTGACTAGAGTTATTAATCATAATTACAAAATACCTTTATCACAACACACAGATTAGCATTTGATTAAATACCTGTGTACTGTACTCTAGTGAAATTGGTACACATATGTCACCAAATACACGTCTTTGGCATCACCATTCAGCTTTACCATAGAGCAGGTTAAAAAAAAATCGCTATTTAGATAATATAAATGGATAAGTAGTTTAAAGGGAAAGCCCCTCTGCCATTTGCTGTCCCCTTTCTATTCTCATCAGAAGAAACCACTATCAGGTATTTGGTTTCTGTAAATTCAGACCTTCTTCCCACTTGTATGTAGATTCATATAAGAGACACATATAGACATATACCCATTCTATAGCATTATAAATTTGACTTGCCTTAAAAATATTGTTAAGTCTTTTATGTGTATACCCATGGGCCTGTTTCGATGTTTCACGTTCCAGACGTATGTGTATCGTAACGTGGAACCACTTTCCTCAGCCATAGACCTTGATTTTCACTTTTTCTTTTTCTTTTTTTTTTTGCTCTGAAGAACTCTATTACAGAGCACAATCCTTGATCCTGTAATCTAAGTGTAATTATATCTCTAAGTGATATCCATAAAAGTGGAATTGTTTTGTCAAATGGAATTCACATTTTAAAATTTGATAGTACTCAGAGATGCTTCTAATTTGCACTCCCAGATAGGAAGGTGCTCATTCTTCCTTCCTCTTGCCAGCACTGAGATTCACACAGCTTCAATATTTTCCTCCCTGATAGGAGGGAGGGATGCTATGTCATTGATATTTTGATTACTTGTTCTTGATTACCATGTTATTAAACATCTTTTCAAGTATTAATTAGCCTTTTTAATTTCCTTTTCTATGAATTGCCTGTGCCTTTCTTTTGATTCTCATTGATGTGTCTTTTTCTTCGTGTTTTAAGGAGCTCTTTATTTATTAGACATACACTTGATTTATGTTTTATATGAATTAAACATATTTTAAATGTGTTTTTCATTGTGAACTTTGTTTTGTTTTAGGAATGGTTTTGACTCTCTCAATTTTCTAGGTTTCCACTTTTTATTTGTAATGCATACACAAAAACATAAAAGTAGTACATATTAATGAGCTACCATGTAATGTTCAAAACATGTATACATTGCCTGATGTTTCAGTCAGTTTGAATGTATTTATCTCCTCAAACATTTTTCATTGTTGTAGTGAAAATTTTAAAATCCTTTCTTTCTTTCTTTTCAATTGTACAAGGGTTACTCAAGCACTAAGCTATATCTTCAGCCATTTTTTATTTTTTATTTTAAGAGAGGGTCTTGCTAAGTGCTGAGGCTGACCTTAAGTTTGTGTTCCTCCTGTCTTAGCTTCCTGAGTTGCTGTGATTACAGGTATGTATCATTATGCACAGCCTGTTCTGGCTTTGTGAAAGTATATTACAGTACATTATTATCTGTAGTCACCCTACTCTATAAAAGTATCCTAGAGTTTCTTGCTCCTATTTAACTGTTAACTTTGGTATCCATTAATCAACATTTCCCTCTCCTTTTACTCTGGCTGTTTTCAACCTGTGGCAAAACCATTCTACTCTTAACTTCTATAAACTGCTTTTTTTTTTTTTTTTTGATGGGAGTGGTGGTGCTGGGTGTCAAGCTAGGGAAGAGCTCTGCCATTGAGCTATGCCCCAAGCTCCTTCTTAATTAATTAATTAATTAATTAATTTGGTGCTGGGGATTGAACCCAGGGCCTTGTGTATGTGAGGCAAGCACTCTACCTAATGAGCTATATCCCGAGCCCTTCCTTCTTAATTTCTATGAGATCAACTTTTTTTTCTTTTTTAAAGATCTCTTGTATGAGTGAGATCACGTGATAATTCTCTTTCTGTGCCTAAACTAACAATTTCTAGTCCTATTCATGCAAATGACAGGATTTTATTTTTTATGGCTAAATAGTATTCCTTTGTGTATATGTACCACTTTTTTTATGCATTCATCAATTGACAAGCATTTAGTTCTTTTCCATATCTTAGTTATGTGAATAGTGCTGCAATAAACATGGGAGTGTGGATGTCTCTTTGATATACTGACTTTATTTCTTTTGGATATAAACCCAGGAGTGGAATTGCTGGAACATTAGGTAGTTCCATTTTTTGGGGGCGGGGGGGAATCTTCACAATGTTTTCCATAATGTTCATATTTCAATGTAGGTGAATCTGTCAATATTTTCCTCTACAGCTTTTTGGTTTTGTACCTTTTAAAATAAAGCTTTACTTACTTTTTATTGGGCTGTGAATACAAAATTTACTGGTTGCCTATTTTTAGCAAAAGTTTATATCTGGTCACCAGAGTGCTGGCAAACCTAGATGACTTTGCAGGAACTTGCTAGTTCGGCTGCAGATGTCATGAATTTCCATGGACCATGTGTTTTTAAAGAGCTTTGACAGAACTGAGCTCTGTAAGTACTTTTGTTTTTTAAAAAATAACTCTTATGTTGAGCTGCTCTTTTAATTTATTGTTTTCTAGAAATACCAGAAACACATTTATTCAATTCTTTATCTTCCATCCTGTCGTTCACTGATATAACACTTCTGTTTACAATAAACTCAATGCCAAAGAAAACAAAAGGGTAGTGGATAAACCCTGTCTAACTTCTGACGTTACACTGGTGTTCCCTGTTTTATAGCCTCCTCAGCATCATTCCTCTGTTGGGCTTTTTCTCCCAACCATTTTATTGATTGAGAGTTGGTTCCTTCTACTTTCATCTGTCATCCTAAGGACCCCCGGTTGGAGATGGTGTCTGATATGGAAATTGTGTATCTTTTTTTTTCTTTTTAAAACAACCCCTGCCATTTTACACTGCAGAAATTGACCATTGTCAGTGTGTCACCATGAAGTTACATGGCTTCAAGTGGCATTCCAAAATGCCAGGATACACTAAATTTGAATGATTGCCTTGCAACATGGTAAGTTTTCCTGTTGAGCTGCAACCGAATGCTCACAACTTTGAAAAAATGTTTTGTTCATTTGAGAAGAGATTTCAATGAAATTTTTGTGCACGACTCTGAGGCAACTAGAAAATTCCCCCTTTCAATGTTCATTTTCTTGAATTTCTTCATATTATTTGTAGCCTGAGATGAAAGATAGACTCTTGAACATTTTCAAAGTCTTTTGAAATTATATCGCTTATTGAACCTTTCAAAGAATAGATAGTTTCTAAGGAGCGAATTTTGAGAGCTGTGTTTTTCAAGTGACCACTCTGGGTCAATTTAGCTAAGTGATCATAAATAAGAATCTGATATATGGGGAAGGGAAGGGAAAATCAGTGAGAATTAGAGTCAAACAAACTCCTTTGAAGAATTTTCTCTCTTTAAAATAGAAAAATTAAAACTTTTTGATTAGGTAATACATTCAAATAGTTCAAAACTTCAAATTACTAAAGGATACAGAGTGAGAAGCATTTCTCTGTCCTTCATCGTCCCGCCATTAAATTCCCTCCCAGAAAGCAAACAGCAATACCAGTTTCTTGTGCAGTTTACAAAGTCATGTGCAGACAAAGACATATCTATTTATATTTGTAGGACAGGTTGTCAGAAAGAGCAAGTTGGGACTCTCAGATCTTAGGCAGATTTTTTCTTCAGGGAAACCTCAGTTCCCTTTACCATTCAACTGGCAGAATTGGGCCCACTCACATCATCTAGGATAATTTCTCTCTCTCTCTTTTTTTTTTTTTTGGTGGTTCTGGGGATTGGACCCAGGCTTGTGCATGCTAGGCAAATGCTCTACCATCTAAGCTATATCACCAGCCCTCCTCCTCCTCCTCCTCTTCTCCTCCTCCTCCTCCTCCTCCTCCTCCTCCTCCTCCTCCTCCTCCTCTTCTTCTTCTTCTTTTAAAATAAACAGCTAATTATAGGTGAAAAACACATCTATGAAATACTTTTATAAAATGCTATACATAAATAACTAAAAATAGATCAATATAATTGACCCCCCTAAAAAATCTGAAATGCTTTCTGTGTAATACCTAGATCAGCATCTGGTAATACATAAATTGGCTAGTATCTAGCCAAGCTGACACAAAACTGACTATCACAGTCCATTTCTTGTCTTATCCACTTGGGACTCACACACACCTACTTTAATCTCCAATAAAGGCAATGTCATACTTCTACTTAATTTGATACAACTATTTCCTGCAAACAATGGAAACATACTAACCCTTTCCCAGAGGAAGATGCAAAGTCCTTAAATGATGTTCACTCTTATATTTGATCTTCTATAACTTAAACAATGTGATATAAAATTATTTCTATTAGATTTTATATTAGATGGTAAGGGAATAAGATGGAAGAAAATAAACATATTTGCTTAAAATATACATAAACATATTCATAACAAAGTAAGAAAGAAGTTCTCCTAGCTATTACTGTCCTCATTTCTCCAACTGGTCATGTGGTCATAGCTGGTATTTATAGCTACTATCTTCCACTGGGCACCTCGTTTTCTCTTTGCCCTCAGCAATGACTTCATCTTATCAAGACTTGTTGCCGAATGGAATGACCTAAATCTTCACCTGAAGGTTCTGGGCCATTAGCATTCCTGCCTGAATTAAGCTATTGTAGTTTTTATTGATTTTAATCAAAAGACATGGTAGTACAAGAAGACAACTGAAGGCATCTCTTGTCTGGAATGTCCTGTGTAGTAGCAACTCAATTTCCCCTTGGTAATTAGGATCAGTCTCTTTAGTCAGTACAATAACTCTCTCTTTGGCTATTGATTCAGAACCAAGAGGAGTAAGTGACTGGGTGGTAGTCTTGACTTCCAGTTCAATGGAATAATTGTTGTGTCTGCTGGTGTGAGCATTTATGTCTCTGAAACTAAGATCTCTGGATCAACAGAGCAGAGGTGTGCTGGGGATGGGAGGTCATGGGAACGAGAAGCAAAATTTTGCTAGTGGGTGATTAGAGCTTATAGTGAGTGGTGCCAATCCCATTTCTACCCCTTAATTCCTGAGCCTGTGACTTCTGGCTGTTAGAGAAATTGTACCATTTCTTGGACACTGATTCAGAACATATATAGGATGCTGGAGAACATTTCACCAACCTTGTAAGGTATTGACACCGAGTTGGAGCTGTAACTGATTTTTCAAAATTCATTCCCTTGTTCTATTGAGCTAGCTGCTTCAGGATGATGAAAAATGTGGTAAGATCAATGAATTTAATGAGCATGATCCATGACCACACTTCATTGCTGTGAAGTGAATTCCTTGATCAGAAACAAATGTTGTGAGGAATTCTATTGGAATAGACATTTCGTAAGTTCATGGATGGTGGTTTTAACAGACCCCTAATGCAAGTGAGACAGAACCATATCCAGAGGATGTAACTCTTTTTATAAGAACAAAGTTCTGCTTGTTCTGTGATTTGGGGTGGTTCAATATAATCAACCTATTAACAGGTAGCTGGCTAGTTCTCCAGGAAATGGTGCCATTTGGGGTCTCAGTGTCGGTTTCCATTGCTGGGAGATTAGTGATGGTAGCCCCATCAGTCTAGGAGAGTAAAGATACCTGTTACTGAGACCACACATAACCTCCATCACAGCCACCACGGTCACACTGTCATGAACCCATAGGGAAAAGACAGGAATGGCTACGGTCATGCAACTTACTTGAGGCACACCCAATGTACTTGTTTCTCCTTTATTTCCTTTCACTTAACAAATAATGGGCAGATTTACCATATCATTGCATAAAGAATTTTAAGAAAACAGATCCTTTAAGAGATTGCTTTTCCTTTTGGATAATTTGATGGTCACTCACACTGGATTTACAACCATGCCACTTAGTGGAAGTGCACCACAAGGGCATGTCCATTCCAGACTAGAGCTTTGTGTTACCTGTAGGGGTTTTGTATTTGGGATTGGGTCTCTGATAAACTTTGTGATTATGGCGTGTAGCTAAACTAATTCCTCATATTTCTGTAGCTGTGTTATCTCCTCATTTGGATTCCAATTTACTCTCTTTTTTTTAACCCTTCAAACTCTCTTGTAGCATCACACATCTCCTATCTTCCTCACTCATATACGCAGCCAACCAAAATTCTTGGACCTTTGATGGAGGGTAACGCTCATGCAGATGAAGCGTGAAATCCCTTTGTCCTTTATTTTCAGATGCTGTAGAATCCCATGGATTTTTTTCATCAAAATGTACGATCACTAATGAAGATGTTTTCCATCTCTTCTCAACAGGCTTGTGCTATAGTTAACAACTGTTCTCACTGTGTACTTCCGGGCCCCTATGTGGGAGTCTGTAAATCCACAAGGCCTACATTCTAATGCACTTTGGCAAATGGATATTATGCATTTCCCTCCTTTTCATCCTTACTCCTTTCTTCATGTTTCCATTGATACTCACTCTGGGTTCATTTGGGCTGGTGCCCATAGATCTGAAAAGGTATCTGCTTGCATTTCTCATTTATTGCTTTGTTTTGCCATCGTGGGCAACCCTAGTAGTTTAAAAATGGATAATGCCCCTGCATATACATATATTCTATAAAGATTCTTATAATTGGAGGAATCATCAGTATGTGAAGCCATCTAGTTCTACGATGTTATTTACTCCCACTGTGTTATAACTGCAACTGACACTTGTGTTGAAATTCAAGGCTATATAAATAGATGTGTTTCTTTAGGAAAACCTTTATTTAATTGTACTAAGGTGGAGCCCATTGTGTTTGGAAATGGTTATGTTCCCTTACCACCAGGATGGTTTTTTTCTTGTGGAGCATATACCTTTAATTATATACCTGCTAATATGTCCCATGGTACCCATTGTTGTCTTAGTAGGCTAACTGTGTTCTTACCATCCCATAGGATTTAATAGACTACCATCCTGCTCAACGTATCCATAAAAGGTCTATTCCCCATGATGAAAACTGTGATGATTCAGTAAACCTTCTCTCTACGGCAGAATGTGAAGCTTTGACATATTCCTTAGTGGGTATCCCTGGGCTGTCAGAGCTTATAAAACCACTATGAAACTGACCTATGCTATGGAAAAAATATCAATCATACCTCTATGGCAATTAATATGCTCAATGATGAAGAACAAAAACAACATCATCTAGCCATACTTGACAATTGGGCTACAATTGATTATTGTTATTATTACATCATAAAGGATGGCAGGAATTTAATAATATGTGTTGCTTCAATATAAGTGATAATAGTAATTCTATCTCAAAGGAGTTAGACAACCTTAAAGATATCATTAAAAATGTCTGACAAGATGATGGACACCTATTGGGTTGGCTAACTTCATGGTTACCCAACTTCACTTGGGTCAAATAATTATTCATAGGTGGATGCTTACTAATACTGGGATTGTTATGTTGTGCTTGCTGTTGTCAATGCCTACCCTGTTTTTTTTGCCTCCAACACCAGCATTAAGAAGAAAACAAATATTTTATTCATCTGAAGGGCCTTAAAAAACAAGAAAGGGGAGCTGTAGGGGTTCTGTGTTTAAGATTGAGGTCTCTGATAAACTTTGTGATTGTGGCATGCTTGGTGGCTAGGAAGTTTCTGTGCAAAGACGCAGAATGCTGCTGGGAAACAGCCATGTAAGGACATAGGATGCCTGGCTGCTGTAGCAATGCTCTTCACAAGGAAGCTCTGTATTAAGAGTTTTATCAGTTTCGACCTTGATCTTAGGCTTATAACTCATTCATTGTGTTTGGAAATGGTTATGTTCCCTTACCACCAGGATGGTTTTTTTTATGGGAATGAAGGAACTTGTTAGATAACTACAATGTTTCACCAAGCTCTGGTGCTCCTGGATCTGCCTGCCTAACAGTAACTTTAGACAATGGACTTCCTTAAAAGCTGCACAAAGCTCATGATGTTGCATATTGTAAGTATGAAATGTAACTGCAGAATAAGCAACCTTACCAATACTCTAACCAATAATGTAGTTATGGTACTAATGACTTAATGTAACCTATTGGTATAAATAAATGTGGCCACTTGGACAAGCAGCCATTTTTTCCTGTCTCTGCACCTTGTCTCTGTGTCTCCCTTATTATTTTTCTTTACAGGTACCTGTTCATATATTGAGTGACATCAGAGAACTAGAAATTCTTAAAACTTGAGCACAAAGTTTGGCTATTAAGAGGTTAGAGAAGTTTTCAAAGCTTCAGAGTCTACTCCAGTTTTTGTCATTACTATATAGAATCTTTATGGTACAAAAGAGCATTAACTCAAATCAGTGACTAATTTTGATGGTCTTTGTCTCTTCTCAGTGTCTCTTTAGCTCAGCGATGTCCATTTCTTTTATTCATTAATCTGTGTATACTTTTAGTAATCTTCTTGTGGGCAAGGATCTTGACTTAATCATTTTTGCATTTTGAATGCCCAGAGTAATGCCTAATACATAATAGATACTCATTTGATATTAACTTACTAATTCAACAAATATTTTCTGAGTTCTTATTAATACATTATTAATATTATTAATACATTGTTTCTTTTCATATTTATTTTTCTGGCTATAATTATGTCCTGCTTTCTCTTTCTATATAGCTTAAGAGGGAAACAGTTCTTACTGAAAGACAATATAGGTACAATTCAAGTCTTCAAAAACTTACTGTGTGCCTATTTTGTGCAAGACATAGAATTTGACTAGACTTTCCTTCAAGGTACTGAGGAAAATAAGCACACCTAAGTATATAAAAAATAATTTGGAGAATGCCATGATATGATTTTGGAGCTAGGAGAGTGTTCTACGGATGTCAAATGTTTAGTGTGACAGGGGAGTTCACAGGTAAAAAGATTAATAGTAATAGCAAGAACAACTGCATTTATATAGTGATTACATAGTACTTAGCACTATCATTGGTACTTTATATATATTATCTGATATAACCCTCACAATAGCTCTCAAAGATAGGTACTACTGTTTTCCCTTTTATGATTGAGTAGACTGGACATAGAGATAGTGTGACAGAAGCCCATATCCTTCTCCCTCCCTGCCCACCATTTTGTATTTCAACCAATGGCCAATAAGAACTGGCCTATTAATAACCAACGAGTCTTGCTTCTCAGATAGATAACTCACAGGTCAGATAACTCTGATGCAAGAGTGTTTTTCCCCCAGTTATTGAACCCCAAGCCTTGTGCATGATAAGCACTTGCTGTACCACTGAACCATACCCATAGCCCCAAAGAGTTCTTCACTTCTTCACTTCTTCACTGTTGCTTAGAGTTTCCCTGTGAAATGTCAGCCATCTACAGATAGATAGCTTACTTGATAGCATTCCTATTATTTTTTAAAAATATTTATTTTCTAGTTATAGTTGGACACAATATCTTTATTTAATTTATTTTTTTAGATGTGGTGCTGAGGATCCAACCCAGTGCCTTACATGTGCTAGGTGAGCGCTCTACTGCTGAGCCACAACCCCAGCCCCAGCATTTCTATTATTAGAGAGTCATTTCTTCCCTTTCTCACTCTCTCATTATCCTACTGGTATTTTATGAACCATCTCCTAAAACAAACAAAAAACACTGCTGGCTCTTGAATCCTTGTCTCAAGTCTGTTTATAGGTGAATCCATAGTTTTGGATGAATGCAATCTTTGGAGCAAAAAAGCAGGGGTGGTAATAAAACTTGAACCCAGGCATCTGGAGTCCAGAGGCCGTGCTCTTACCTCTACTGACACTAGAGGGAAATCTAGGCAGAGTGTGGGCAATGGCAAAAGCTTGAAAAGTCTGAGTTTGAAGTTCAGTATGAGTACAGAGAGTTCTGGGAAGTGGGGATGTGAATGCAGGGACATGAGGCCAACAACTTGGGATGAACATATGAAGTTTTTGTAGGTCAAGCTAAGTTTTTTGAGTTTTTTTTTTTTACAAGGGCAACAGGAAATTACTCAGGGTGTGATTTGATCAGATATCAATTTGCAAAAGTAATTCTGGTGACAATGTAAGGAATGAATTGGGGTAAGGAGCAGGGGAGAAATTGCAGATAGAAAGACTGATTCTGAGACTACCACAACCAGATGAACAACAGCGTGAACAGAAAAAGAAGAAGCTAACTTGACACATGCTTGGGGCATAGAATCAGTGTTTCCCAGTGGCTGGAAGTGGTTAGGCTCAGGAGTGAAGGTCAGAAAGGTGGATGGGGTGACTTTGAGCATCTGGGTGAAGATTGGTAGTGACTTTGACTAAAGTGAGAATATGTCAGGGAGGCTTGGGGCATGTGTGGGTATGTGTATTTGTGTGGGTTTAGAAAGAAGATCAGTTTGATTGAAAATATTGAAGTGCTTGAAGTTTACCCAAGCAGAGATATCCAAAAGCAGGTAAAGATTGAGATTTAAGAAAGAGGCTGCAACTAGATATACAAATTTCAGAACAACAGTTGATATTTGAAGATCTTAAAGTCCTGGACATGGACAGAATTCCTTGACAAAAAGAAAAAAAATGCTGTGGACAGTATATAAAATATTTTCACACAGAATATCTCACTTGAACCCAAACCAATAGTAGCCATGAAAAGTATGTGGGAAAGGTATTATTTTCATCATTATTTCATAAAAGAAAACTGAAGCATAGAGAGAGATTGGGTTATTAATTGGAAAGGGGGAGAATTGAGATAAGGACTAGGTGTACTGACTCCACATATTGTGCTCTTTCTATCACAACACACCAGACTCCTAAAATATGTTGGAATGGCCATATTAAATGATTTAGGTCCTCACCAGAAAATTATTTTTTTATATTGTCGAAACTTGCCATATGTCAAATCATGATGCATAATGTTCTTATGCATTATCTAAACTCATAATTGAACATTCAACATAATAGTTGAACACAGACACACATGATGCTGAATCCCACTTTTCAAGGTAAGGCTGACTTTGCAGGTGAAATTTCCAGAGGCTTAGTTACTACTGGATTGTTTTTCTCAGTCCATTCATTTCTGCATCACCTGTCACCACGGTTGTCTTCCTTTTTATTATTTTTGACCATGTGCTAAGCATCCAACACTACTCCATAGAATTAAGTTTTAGGTTCTAATAACTCACATTTATTCAGTGACATCCTGAATGTCTACAACAAATCTTCCTGGGTTTTTTTTCTCTCCCACCATTTAAGATCTGGGGAAAGTACTCCCTGGATAGCTCGGTAAGTCATGTCAGGAAAGGACCCTTGGAATATTTTTGACCAAGACTTTGAAAAACCTACTTCCCTTTCTTATTTGCCCAGGAGATGATTCTGACCTTCAGAAAATGCTGCAGAAGAGATCCTGTATGTGACAAATTGTGACATGTTTTATTACATGATTTGTGGCATATTTTATTTATTTGGCAGTTGGAAGTTGGACAGTGACACATATGTATAAATGAACCAAGTACTTGTGACATTCTTGGGGTAGTTACTGCCAGAACTTGTCAAACAGACTGAAGGAATGGCATGAGCAGAGAAAGAGGCTGCAACTAGATATACAAATTTCAGAACAACAGTTGACATTTGAAGATCTTAAAGTCCTGCGCACGGACAGAGCCGGGGCTTACTCTGCTCGGCTGTGATTGGCAATTTGTTCTTCCACCTCTTTAAGGACCTTGGTAAGTAGAGGTGGAAAAATGGTCCCAGCTTATGGCACGACACCCTCTCTTGTGTTTTTCAGCTTTCTGCTGTTTGAACTAATTTCCAGTCAGGTATATTGGTGTCTGGGTGTATTAGTAGTTTGGCTGCAAAGCATTGCCATCCTGATTCTTTTCTTTGATCAATAGAGTTTACTTAGTCTGTGTTTTAATTATGATATAAATAAATGATGAATTCTTTATGAGAAGGGATAGTTTCTGAAACTTCATCTTTCTGTCTTCTTCACCTTTAAAGTGTCTACCAGGGAGCAAGAAAATAATAGCTCATTTAGGAAGCAGAAGTACTGTCTGGTGAGAAAACTGAATAAACCATTTGTTTCAGGGGGCATGTATATGTCATGCATGTGTGCATGTGTGTGCATGACTTCTGAAGCACACTGTGGCTTTTCCCCCCACACCAGACTTTCTGAGCATCTAAATGAGTTTTTAGAACTCGAAGTGTTCCATTCTATGAAGAAAATGCTGGTCTCCTAGAGCTATCATTTCTTTTTGGGGAGAATAAAAATATTTCCAGTGTGATGACATTTGCCAAATCTTAGGTAACTTTCTTTTCACTCTTTTCAGTTTGCTGGACATGGAGTTTGAAAGTTAAAAATGAGAAATATTTTTATTTTCTGCATTTGTAGCTCAGATCTACATCCTTAATCTCAAGTTAAAATAATTGCCTGGTAATCCCTATGTAAAAGGGTGAGCACACTTACATAAATAAGGCATGTGATAATTAGAACTCAGTTTCTTGACTCTTCTCCAGGGGGAAAATAAAAGAACTTGGGGCCAGTCTCTGGCACTCTTTGAATTAGAAGTCCAATGTACCACCCATTGCACAACAGAGTCCAGTCATCCATACTCTCGAACATGGCCTTGGCATTCACCATTCTGACTCAAGTGCATGTTACATTCATGGTCTGCTTCTCTGCTGTGTCTCTCTGCATACATTTTTTTTTTGGTATCTTTGAGCCCCTAAACCCATATGCTTACTCACTCAGCCTCTTATGCTTCTAGTTTTAAAAGGGTTTGTGGAATTTCAGATGCACTGGATAAGGTTCAACAATGAGACTGAATCCTTTCTCTTACATTGTGGGGGAGTGGACAGGTTCCTCCACAGATGTTTCTACCCTAGAGAAACTGGGAGCATGTGATTAACAGCTCATCAATTTCTTGACTTCTAACCCCATTGCTCTGTTGACAAGGGTGCTTTTAAATCTCTCTGGAACTGAGCTTAGATGGAAGACAGCACTCCATAGTGCTGAGGCTGGAATCAGTCCTAGGTAATACTGTAGGAGAGATGAGCTTATTTCAAGCATATTTTATTGCTTACACTGTGTCCTTCTTTCTATTTTTGTCTCTAACTCTGTTTCCAATCTTAAGAATAGTCTCTGCTTTTATTATTCATCCATTGTAAAATAATTGCTTTCATTTCATGAGTGCTTATTTTGTGAGTGAGATATTTGCCAAGCATTTACATATCACCTCACTTTACCTTATGTTTAGATATTACTATTCCCATTTTCTAGTTGAAGAAAATGATGCAGAAATCATTTCCCCAAATGTCTCAGCTAATAAATGGCAGGACCAGGAGTCAAGCTCAGAGTTAGTGCCTGCATGCTTAGTCACTTATTTAGATTGACTAACTCTTATTGGGCATTGTTTCATTCTATAAGTTTAAGACTTTGTATTCTATCATAACTTCCCTTGAAGCCCTGCTCTTAGGTTTCTGGGGTGATAGATGCCTCTAGGTACATTTCTGTGCTGAGAAATGATCAGCTGAAGGAGTCAGTGTGGCCCTGGACCATTGGCTGTTTTCTTAGCTGGCAACCAGAGACAACAGTAAAATGAATAGATCTCTAATGGTGGTCTTCCACGTATTTTGTCTTGTGGGAAGATTCTTTAGGTCAAAATACAGAGAATCTATTATTGCCCATTTTTAAATTAATAACTCAATCATTCATTTACTCACTTACAAAACATTTATTGAGTCCCTACAATGCACCAGAATTATATTGGACTGGAAGGTAGAAGCATAAAAACAAAACAAAATGAATAAAAAAAGTCCATACCTTTGAGAATCTTGCAAAGGTACCAGAGAAATAATTCAAAACCATGATGTGAATTGACAATGTTTCTATAGAGAAGTGCAGTTACATATGGTGTTATTGAAGCACAGAAGATGAGCAGCTAGATGGGACCTGAGAAAAAGATCAGGAATCTCCTCCTGGTTCAGATGAGGTTTGAGTTGAACCTTCAAAGAGGAGTACAAGGTTAGTCAGGTGTAGATAAGGGAGTTCAAAGAAGGGAGTCTCTGGCACAGAAGATGGTAAATTCAAAAGCCTAAAGAACCTGGAGCCTTGAGATGGCCTTTGACAGGAATGACTGAAACTAAGAGATATGGGATGATGGTGGGATAAGACATAAAGGGTCAATTGACCTTGTGATCCAAGTCAACTGCAGCAGCAAAATGTTACTAGTTTTTCTTAGAGTGTAAGTCTTCCTTTATAAAGGCTGGCCCACATTTCCTCTTTGAATGAAAATCTCCTTTGAACTTGCTTATTGCCTGCAAATGCCTGCATGTGATTACTGATATCCACCACACAGAAGCAGAATCTAGGGAATGACCACATGAAGTTGACTTTTAATTTTTCCAGAGGTTGCTGTCCCGGGGTCTTGCACTACTTTGATATGAGAGGAAAATTGCTGGCTTTTACCTGGTCTTCCAAAGAGCTCCTGTGTTCCAGTTTTCCACGGGGTTATTCTGAATTGACTTGAGTGGTAAATGTTGGCAGTTTCTGATCAACTCTTAAAATGCTTTCTTCTTAAAAAAGGAGACAGTTGCTAATTGCTAATGTTGGATAATTTGGACATGTGGCTTCTCCAACACTCCCAGTAGAATCTTCTAAATAGTCTTGGATGTTTGCCAGGCTAACTTCAGGATTGTTAGCATTCAAAAGGTTATTCATTCAGCCAGATAGTATGGCATTTTCAAAGAGACTGAGAGTTGGAAAAGGGAAATCTTCTTTGTTGGTGTTAACACAAAGCTAGTCTGCTACAAGAGACCGCACATGGCCAAGCTAGACCTGGCTCCTGGAGTCTCTGCTGGCAGATACCTAGGCTGTATTTAGAGTGCTTTCTCGTTTTTTTAGGAAAGCTGAAATTTCCCAGATAATTGTGACTTTCTGGAGATGGATGTAAATGTAGCATTGGCATCAAGTTCTGCATCCGTCACAACTGTTGGAAAGGAAGGGATATATTTTATGTACATTATAAGTCCCCAGTCTGAACTCCCTGCCTTCTCAGTAATGCTAAATGTTAGCTGTAGCAGCTGACTGCTTTTGGTTAGAAATACACACTGTTGATTGCTCCAAAATGATACTTCTGTCATGCTCAAGGATGGCACAGGGAGGGCCTGTTGTGTTTGCTCACCATGAGATAAGTGTCAGGGTTTGCAGCTGCCTGGTAGAAACTGCTGGAATTTTAATGCAGCAAATAAAAGGGTTGAGATTTGATGGCTCTGATTAAAAGAGGCTGATGAGTTTGAACATATCTGAATCAAAGGTATACGGATGTTCAGGTACTGAAGTAACTATGGTGTTGCAGATGGTAGGTGATGTTGCAGATGGTCAGTTATGTTTCCTGTTGATTTATGTTTGGCAATAAACATCACTAGATTGTCTGAGGATGAATCATTTTCTTAAATGTTATGATGTGGGAAAAGCCTAAGAAGTAGGGAGAATGCATCTCTTCATTTGCTTCTTAAGCAGGGAATGGCAGCCAATTAGATATTTCGCAACCCCAAAGGATAAGAACTTGAAGAAAAAAAAAGAAAAAACTTCTTAATCTGACAAATAGCAATAGTTGTTTGAATTAAATTTTTAAAATTCTGTTTCACATGTTATTATTATTCTCCCTTCCTTTAAACTAGTTTCTGTTTCCTATTAATTCTTTCTTTTTATCATGATATCAGGTGCCCTAATACCTTTCTCTGAACAAGCTTCTTGTCTCCTATTAAAACAAAGTATTCCTGCATCTTCTATCTACTGCATCAGAAAAAGCTCTTTTTTCCCCTTCTAAATTATATAACTTATGAAGTCATAGAAAAAATGCAAATTAAATTCTAAGCACTGGTTTCTTTTGCCCCTTTACTCTCTCAGTGACACTTGTTTTTCTCCTCATATTGGTATTCTTCTTCCTACAGCCAAACTCTGCTGGGGAACTCTTCCAGTGTGAGCTTATCCAAGTTCCCTGTCAGGGTCATCTGCTGTTTGTAGTTGCCAGGCACCCCTTCCTCTGCTTTTCAACCATACAGTCTTCCTTTAGGGTATTATTTGATGCCCATCTAGTAGGGCTGTCAATCCCATGCCTTGACTCCAGCGTTTCAGAGGTGGGCCCTGAAGTACTGTGCTATGAAATGTGGTCAATAGGCATTTACCATTCCAGGGCCATGTTTGGTGCTCCCAGTAGTGGGCAGGAAATGAAAAAAGACCTGGATTATTATTATTTTTTTTTTAAGACAGGATCTTGCTAATTTGCTGAAGGTTGACCTTAAACTCTATCCTCCTGGTTCATCCTGCAAAGTAGCTGGGATTATAGGCTTGTGCCACTGCACCTGGCCTAGAGAACATGCTTGTTTGAGTTCTGATATTAATTCTGGATTTTTCTTCTGTGACTATAAACATTGGGATTTCGTGAACACATAGTTACTGAGGTTCATTTTTGCTGGTCTGTGGAGATTAAGAATGTAACCCAGAGAAAAACAAAGTGGTGGGGGGCGGGGGAGGGTAGAAGGAGAAAGAGAGAGAGATAGAGGGGGGATATTAACTTTTATGAAGAGAAATGTGCCTTCTACCTAAAGAAATTTCTTGTACTGCTAATAGTTGGCGGAATTGTGTAGAGGACTTTGAAGCCTTCTCCATGGTCCTGATAGACAACATTGGTAATAAGACACAGCTTGCAAGGACATGGGAATTAAATTTATTTAACTAGGTTGAAGAACAGTTCTAGAAACCTTAATTCAGTTAGTAAATTACTTGAGAGAACCACTTCTCTTTCTACCTAAATGGAACACTCATAAAGCCCCAGTAGAAATTTTACAGATTGACAATTTCTTCCAATTCCTTAGCACAACACTGAAGGATGGTACCTAAGCAAACACATGGCAATTGTACCAAAGTTTTGTGAGGAGGACATCCGTGCTCTTAGGTAATCTTATTTCAGTTGTCATAAAGCCGAATAAGAACATGATGTAGAGTTTCAGACAATGTTACCTTTCAGAAAGCCAAAATGTACTTGAGAGGTGGTATTGGATTAAAATTCATGAGGCATCAGATTTATCTGGTTCATCAATTTAAATCACCCATGAATATTAGGTGGTGCTAGATATATCTTTAACCATTCAAAGTCGAGGTCATTTATACTACCTTCATCAATCCCCTTTATGTCACTAATTCTGGCTGAACAGGTTTATTTTCCATGGTCTTATATTCTAAACCACTGGAAATTGCTCTTTTTCCAACCCCTCCTTCCTTCATTTTTCAATAAAATAACACTCATAATATAAATTAGTGGCAGGACTGTTGAGTTAATTTTGTGTAGATTTAGGAGGTAGATATTGTAGTGAGGCAGATTCCAATTTGTCATCAGTAAAATCTTCTTGCACTAAATGGTGGCCTCGCCTAACAATGGCAGGATTCAGGTTGAACTGCTATGGCTTGTGTAAGTGTTTCCCAAAGTCCCCTACATTAGGGTGGCCGTAGTGGGAAGTGTTGTGCGTCTTTAGGAGGTGAGGTCTGGTGGGAGTCCTTAGGTCACTGGGGGTGTGCCCTGAAGGGGACTGTGGAACCCTAGGCCTGTCCTCTCTCTGCTCCCTGGCTCCTGATGTGGCAACTGAGTCTCACATGCATTCCTGCCATTGTCATTCTCTGTCATCCCTAGAGGCCCAAAGGCAATCCTGGTGCCACCAATCTTGAACTTCCAAAACCATGAGCTAAGTGAACCTTTTTAAAATAAGTAGACTGTGTCAGTTATTTCATCATCATAACTAATAGGTGAACATCCTTATTGCTAGATTATCCCTGCTAATGATGTTGTAGAGGGGATTTAGGAATTGGTGTGAGTTTTGGATAACATGATATTTTCGAACTATTTTAGCTCCAAGAAACTCTAAACTGCTAGTAGTTATGTGAATTCTATTAATACTACTTCCAAATTTTCTTACTGATAGTTATAATTACCATTTGGCAATCATCTATTATATGCTAGATACAATGCCAGGTATTTTATATTCATGTATTCCAGGTAAGCCTCATACCAAGTCTCGATATTGTCTTTATCCATGTGAAATTAGAGAACTGTTATTTTATATATATATATATATATATATATATATATATATATATATATATATATATATATCTTCTTGAACACCTTTATTATATATATATAAAATAACACATTCTTTTTATTATCAAAATTGTAAATAGATCAAAAAGAACAGTGTTTTCTGTGGCTTTCATTAAAATAAAAGCATGTAGTACGCAGATTCATGTGTGTTGTTTCAACCCTTCTAGTGGATTAAAAACTCATTCTTTTTTTTTAAACTTTATTTATTTATTTTGTTGTAGTTGGACACAACACCTTTATTTTGTTTATTTATTTATTTATTTTATGTGGTGCTGAGGATCGAACCCAGTGCCTCGCACATGCTAGGCAAGTGTTCTAACGCTGAGCCACAAACCACGCCCCCCAAGCTCATTCTTAATATAGAAGGTAGTATTGCCTACTTTGTTTTATTCCTTCCAGGTGCTACAAATAGAGAAGGGTGGAACAGGTTCAATTTAGAAATTGTCTATTTTGTCCCCATGCCTTTGTCAAGCTGGCAGAGTCTTCAGGCAGGTCCTGAAACTTTTGCAGTTCATGCCCTGGAGTGGTTATTATGGAACTATGAGACTGTGCTGGCTGAATTTCTTTACAAGGGAAGAGGGAAATCAGTAGAAGTTGAGAGGAGAAGGATCAAGGTCTAACTTTGTGTCATTCCATTTTTCCCACCAAGACAGTGAGAACTCTCTTACCTTCTTGAACTTTATTCATTTCAGTATTTTGGTGGAGGAACAGGGCGATTTAACTATGCTTATGAGGTAACAGATCATTCCCTTAAGATTATTGTTTTAGCTCACTCTAGTTGATTACTCATCCTATTTTACTATCCTATAGGTCTCTTTGTTAATGTCAATAAAATTGTTAGTGTCAAGATATTTCTCTCACAGGAATGTAGTAAGATGTTCATGGTTTGATATACTGAAAATAATATTTAGGTTTTTATAAATGCCCTGCATAAGTATTTTTTTTTGGTCTTAACAGCAAAGGGAAAAGTTAAACATGTGTTTTATGATCACCTGCACATTACCATCAGCTGGTAATGTGTAGCTTCACCAGTAGCTTTCTACAGAATCATATCTTTTTATTATAGCTATTTGCAAGCAGTCATTGGTGCATTCATCATTTCTGGGTTTTAATACAATGCCAACTCAGGGAATCTGAAATCAATAAAGTTTTAGATGGGATGTGCCAGTTGGATAATGAAAGTGATTTGGAAATATAGGCCTTCATAACATTTGGGGAAATCATTCTTGTTGAATAATGTGGAGACTCAGAACTCTGCTTTTGGCAGATGTAAATAAGGCTTTGGGCCCTAAGGAGTCAAGTGGCTTATTGGAAAGTCAGCAGGGTGGCTTTTGTAAAAATCCATAGATTAATATGTACAGAGTCTATTTGAGAATCAGAACTGTGCTCTGAAGATCGAAGAACAGTGTTCATTCTTCTTTCCACACATCTGGCATGGAATGTCAGTGTTAAAAGGGACCAAAGTTCAGCCTCACTGCTCAACTTTACATGGAGGCAGTCAGCAGACTCAGAAGGTTGGTCACATATCTTGAACGATGTCTTCCAGTTCAATCTCTTTCTTCTTCATCCCTCCAATCCCTTCCAAACCTCAGAATCCCTCCATGTAATCTGAAGACCCCAAAGCTATGGAAATGGCTGCCATAATGGGAAAATGAGGCGGCCAGTCTGTCTCAGAGTCTCAGCTCTTAGTATCTGTGACCTTGGGGGAGTGATTGAACATCTCTGAGTTTCAACATTCTCATCTGTAGGATGAGATAATACTAGAGCTCCCTCCAATAGGGTTGTTATAAAGATTAAATCAGTTAAAACATGCAAAGCATTTAAAGCATTATGCCCTGATCTTTCTCCTGGGTAACTATGCACACATCTAAATCACCTAAAGGGTCTGTTGCTGTATTGGGATTCAAGAAGGTACAGTTAGTATCTGTTTGGTGTCATTATTTTGAGATTCCTATATTCTTATGTAAAATGTCAGTTGGGAATTTTAATAAAAATTCAGAGGAAAATTTTTTTTAAAATCCCAACAATTTCACTCACACATATTTCACCCTTTGGATCTCTTGAAGGGAAGCCCAGGGAACACTAAAGATTATAAATTTTCAGCCTCATTGACCCAAAGATTTTCCTATTATCTTCACAATTAAGTTTTTAAAGTAGAGTAGGAATAAAGAGTTTTTCAAATGTTTAAAATATTGTGTGTATGTGTTTGTGTGTTAAAAAAAGAAAACTTTTTAATATCTTAAAATATCTAGAATTACAAATTTTTGGACTACCACGGATTTGCCAGCTCAGAATGCAAGAAGTATTCAATTCTTGTGATTAATGAATTTTTTTGAAAAAAACTTTAATTACACATCTGAAGTCCTGATCACACCCTAGGGATTTATTTGCTTATGAAAAGTCAAACTATGAATTACAATATTGCAGAATAATTTTCACATCATCAGATTATTTTTGCCATTCATTCCACAAGTGATTTGTAAAATTTTGCAATACCTAAAAAACTTTGATACTACATTACAAAAAGGTACTTAAATATAGATGAGAAAGATAGATGTTTGTCTTCTCCTTTTGATAGTGATATTAAATAAAAGATGGAATGTTTTTTATTTAAAACCAATCCCTCATTCCCCCACCCCCAATACAATAAGTAAATAGCAACGTGAAGAAAGGCTTCCTTTAAATCTGTTATTCAGTTCAAATGTGTGTTAAGAAAAAGGTCTATTCTGTGTATAAAATATAACAACAAAAAGGGGGAATTATAAATAGAAAAATAAAACATGTAAAGGAGACAGATATTCTGTGTACATATCTTTAAAGTTCTGACAGAGAACACTTGTTAGAGGACAGAGTACACATTCCTTAACTTAATAATAAATTCCCAAAGAACAATTCCAACATGTTAATTTACCACAGTAGATTTACCCATTAAAATCAGTCTACCAGTCTTTACCAGCAAGTTTCATCTTAATTTGTACCATTGAACAGTTCAGTTGAGATGGAATAAAGATTTTCACACAAATACATTCCTACCACAGACGTTCCTGCATTGTACTGGAATATCTACCAACATTCACTAAGTCCAAAGGTAATGAATCCTTTGTCAATATCATCTCTTCACACAGTAGCGGGTCTTAAATGGAAAAGGGCTCTTAATTTTCTATTTGACTCATAGGAAGTAACTACAGAACTGGCTAATGAAAAAAGCTTATTTTTTTATTTTTATTTTTTGGAAATCAGTTTAAAAAATCTAAAGCTGTAAATAAAAAGTGATGAAAGAAAAGTAACTGGCTAGGTTTCCCTTCTTTTTTAGTCACATGATAAAAAGACAAGAAAAATGCTTAACACCCTTTAACTAGAAAATCCGGTCCCTTCACTTGCTACAGGGCTCAATTTTGATTAAGAAAGGGAAAAAACATTTTTGGCTCTAGCTTTAGTAAACAATAAATGATGAAAAATCTTGTCTTTAAGAGATCTGATACCTCAGAACGCAGACCTTAGCACATTGATGTTGCTACATTCCTCCATATAGGTTGGCAAATAAATATCTGAGCCCTATTTTGGCGGAAGGAAGGAAGGACACACTAGTTCCAGCAACAAAACAAGATTATGAAAAGAACTGACCAACACAAAACAGTATTTCTTCTCCTGAATAATAAAGACATCATGTTTGCATATAGAACAGCTTTTGCATTATTGCTCTACATATAATAATATATTAAGGAACTCATAACAGACTGCACATTACAAACTTAAGGTTCTTTGGTGAAGAATGAAAGAAAACAGTATTTGAGCTTTAAAGAAAACAATTTCATCCATGTTTGCTTTTATCTATTGATCCGCTGGATCCTCTCACAGAGCAGGGAGAGGTACTGTGTGAGTTTCACCATGGCCACGATCACCACGCCCCCGGCCATCATACACGTGGGCCAGAAGAGTGAGTGGAACAGCACGTTGGAACTGTAGAGTTTGGTTAGGATGACGTTCTTCTGGTTTCCTTCCGGGTCAAAATAGCAGGAGAAGTGTTGGTACTTCCTGAAGTTTTCCATGACGACATTCACCAGGGACATGGACTCTTCAAAGCTTTTTTCACACTTAGGTATGTAGGAGCACTGTAGAGAATGAGATAAACCGTTATACCAAGATGTGTGTGTATGTGTGTGTGTGTGGGGGGAGACAGACAGACAGTGGGAGGGGTAGAGTACAGCGACCAACTTAATTTATCAGTGAAATGACCACTGTGGTTATTCTATTTGTATTCAGACTGGTTCTTCTAGAAACCTACAGAATCCCTACACATTGCTTAAGGTGTTCCTTGATAACCCACCCATGCATTATTAAAGTATCAATTAAAGTAAAAATCAGGGAAGTGTTCATTAGCTTGCTTTAATCATTCCATATCACATACCACACACACACACACAAAGAAAATGACTCCAACTAGGCTCTTCCCCATAGCGAAGTGTGCTGGGTTGTAATTATTCCCTATTGAACATCCTTCTCCTTGGAATTAAGAGTGTAAACTTTTCTGGATTTGTCTGCTCATCAATTGTACCAATGTCTGATGTAGTTTGTTCTTTTGTTTTGGCATGGCTTCATTTGGTTCTGCTAAGTCACTTTGGTCACTGGTTACCATCTCAGGCCCAAAGTTTGACAAAGACACTTTTCCCAAAGCAGACCCAACCCAGTTTATCTTTCAACCATTCCTAATTTGAGAACTCACTGTGTCTTTCCTTTGATCTTTTCTCCTCTCTTACTCCTCCTGTGACCCCTTCTACACCTCTCTCTTTTCTCTTATTCTGCAGAATTCTCCCTTCCATCTTTTCCATTTGTGTCTCTTCCTCTCTGTCCCCTCTTCCTCTCCTTCCCCTTCTCCTCTTTCTTCTCTGGATACATATGGAATTAAATAACTTTCTTGTAGTTTTTTGAATTATATGTTATTTGAATACATTTCCCTGATTTAACGTGATCTCTAAGGACATGAAATCTCTGTGACCTGCTTTCTTTGGTCTGTACGTATGCAGTGACAAAACTGATGTAAATGATGACAGTTTTTTAAAAAGTTGGGGAAAAGGTGATGTAGGCCACTCTTCTGGGAGATACAAGCCTCCTCGGTTAACTCTTCTCCCCCTCAATGCTAAGACCCTCTCCACAGGAAAAGATTCTCGTTTCTTGTGATATATATTATCAAATGATTAATCTAACTGACTTTCTGAACTAAAGTGATTTCTGACAGAATCACCGCTAAAATATAGTATTTTAGAAAACTATGCCTCATTTTCAAAACACTGTTGTTTCAGTTGGAAAATTATCAGAATAAACTGACTTTATGAAAACCACCCATTTATTAATGGTGACCATAAATATTCACCTCCTTAACTAACAGTGAGACTGGTATCCTCAGTGTTGTGCCGTGCACAACTTACACTCCTGTATTCAGAGACACGGATGAGGTGGGCTATGGGTAAATTTTGAGGTACTTTGATATGAGATTTGGGGTGAGATTCTTGAATTTCAGAATAGACCTATACATTTCACAGGAAGAAAATATAAAAGAAATGAAAACGAAATGAAATGAGTTTCTGTTAATGGAGTATATTTGAATTACTCTTCCTCCCGACTTTGTTGGTTGGTACACAGGCATTTTACTTTGTTGGCTGAGCTGTAGTCATTGGATTGACTGTAAACAGTGGGAACTTTCTTTGATTAGTTAAAAATGGAGCATGGCATGTCAGCATTATTATAAACCATGCTTAATGTGATGTTCTTGTAGCCAGGTTTGGCTGACACCTTGAAATTTAACCGGTGAAGAATAAGTGTGAGTATACACATCCCTGTGAGTACAGCAGAGTGCTGGTATTAACACAGCATGAAGAGGCTGAAAGTATCCTCAAGAAACCAGAAGTTCACAGTGACTTATAACTAAGCTGGCAATTAGCCTGTGACTGCCAGGAAGCAAATGCTCTACTAGGTGGATGCCTCTGGATCAAAAGACTCTCAGGCACTTAAGGGAGGTGGGTACTGCTTTCTGTTATTCCAACTTCCCAGATCATGTATTTAGTTTTAAAAATATTTTTTTGAAGAAGAGTATTAAGAAAAAACAGAACAAGTACAAAAAGCCATTTATGACTGAATTCAAAGTGAGCCAATTTAGATTATAAATGCATCAGTTCCCTGTATATTTTGTGCCAATATAGTTTATAGTAGTAGTTTCAGTGGCTTAACAGTACTGAGTTATTGAATTGATTTCAATAAAAATGGCATTCTATTAAAAATAGAGTGTTTTTCCCCTTTTCTTATGCTCTCATGAATTGATTCGGCTTAAGAAAAAAAATTTTTAAAGAAACATTTTTCTGCCAAATGGCAATAACTTTGTCACTAGGTGAGATTCTTCCAAATAAAACAAGATATAAACTACCATTGAGACTATCTAGCAAGGTTGTAATACAGGAGCTGCTTATTAAAGTTTAAAGATGTCAGAATCTGAAATGTGTGTGTATGTGGGCTGGCTATTCCAAACAAGACCTGACTTGGGTCCTCAGGGCCAGTGGCACATATATGTGCAGCAGGCAGGTGCTTGGAGAAAGGACCCTCTACCCTGATGTTTTTAGCTCTTCCTGACTTCTTACCTGCCCCTTTTCAACTCACACACAAATTGGCTTCTGCTAGACCATTAACTACCCATGAAAATTCTACCATATTTCAATCATCCATTTCTTTTTCTTATTGATTTCATTTGTGATAATGAATGTATGAGGCAATGTAAAAACATCTTGACTTGTGTTTAGGAGATTTGGTTACTAGGTTACTGTTATCAAGTTGTATGGCCCCTCAGAACCAATTTCATGTATATCTTGGGGTTGCTAGAGATTTCCTGGCAGAGAATCTGTGAGCATTAAATGATAAATATGCTATAAAGCCTCCATAAATTTTTATTATTACATTTTCTCTTGGAATATCATACATGTTCACACAATCTTCTAAAAATCTTCAATCAAGTGGCATGTTCTAAGTTATGAAACCTCTGAGAGGGAAAAATTACTAGCTGTACAATCTTCATGGGGACAGCTCTGTTCAGTGGCTCTTGTGTCCCCCTTTTGTCCTGTTATATTTGCAAAACATAGAATTCTACCTTAGGATTCTAGTTTTCTGTTTCTTTGGATTAAACTATCTTCCTGAGGCCTGTAGGAACTGGGTGTAAAGCTTTAGTTGTCTTATGATTTCATCAAATGTTAGGAAGATACTATCATGTGGTTGGTCTAGAACATATGGGATATATTTTAACAAATGTCATTGATTAACACAGGTGGAAAATGTAATGTAGGTTGAAAAGATGAAGACCTTAGCATTTTAAACCTTTTCATTTATTGGAAGATATGAGAATGGAAAGGTTTAACTTTTACACTGTATATGATATGTAACAGAAAGGAACATATTAGTAATTATTTTACATACACATGTACATTAATATTTTCACCCTGGTCATAGGTGATTATTTCTTTTGTGCCTTAACACGTAACATATAAACTTATCAAACCTCTGAAGCAGACATTCAGCAGAAGATTTAATTCACATCTCTTTTCTTAATCTTGAGTTTTGTTAATCAAAACTTACTTCTTTTCCCCAATCTCTTAGATACTTGAAAGACAGAAACTTATTTTGGTATTGAAAGCCATATAGATGTCCCCTGGCATGGCCTTTCCTATCCTAGTTATGAAAACCTGTTATTGGGTTTTAAGAGTCTTCTGTGGTCAGTGAAGACTGAACAATTATATTTTCTTTTCAGTTCTTTGGAAAAATGACTGAAAATTTCCTTTTCTTAGCTTCACTTCCAGAATCTTTTACATCCACAGAGTTTTTTTTTTTTCTCTCTCATGATGGACAGAAGTTTTGACAAACTACCTGTTGGGGTTTTCTTATAAACACGCTTCACTGGGCATGTGTGAAGCAGAGTGACATGCCTTCATCCCAAAGATAAAAGATTCCAGGAGGGGAGGGAGCAGTGGGAGCTGGATCTGGCTGAATAACCTCACTGTCAGGAAGAAGGGAATTATCAATTTCTCAGGACCCCTCAAGGGAGGGGTTTGTCTTTCATTGGCTTCTTTATAAAAAAGAAAGTGTGTTATTTCAGAAATGGGTCAGAAGTTTAATGAAAACCAATCAATATTTATTGAGTGATAGTAAATATTGTGCCAATGTGTCTTTTACCATGCTAAATATAGGCATCAAAATCATAAGCAATGAGACCCCAATAAAGGTGGGGTGATGAGATGGAACAGGAATGTATCTAAAAATGCCTTCATCAAAGCCTATCACCTCAGAGTAGATTACAGATTTGTAATTTGCCCTAACCAGTAGTTAGGGCATCCTAGTTCATGATGTCCTAAGTTAAACAAACAAATAAAAATGATCATGTAAATAATATGTACTTTTCATTCCAAAGTCAGATGGAATTTTTTCTAGTGTACTTAAACAATATAAATATTCATGAAGCATATACAATTTGCCAGACTTTGTGTTCTATGCTATAGATATAATCCTATATTCAAATTAATAAGACATAATCCTATATTCAAAAAATGAGCTCAGCAGCTGGTAGCCTTGGGTTACTCTGGCCCACAGGTATATTTTGAACTTCAGAGTTCTTTGAACATTAGTGATGAACAAATGTTGAGAAGGCAATTTTGGACTTTATTTTTCTTTCCTCTTATGAGACTTCCAGCTCTTTATCACTTTTAAAATAGTGAATCCTTATCCCCCCCCCCCCACTAGTTTAGACCTGATTAGTTTGCACTTGAAGTATTTGCTTGATTTTGGCAAGTGGGACTGTTGGAAGTGTTTGGTAGAGAAATGGAAAACAGAATTCATGCTCTGCTATATAAGGTCATTTTTTCCTTTCCTATATTTTCCCAAAGTTCTTACATCTATTATGGCACTTCTATTTAATTTGGAGTAGAGAACTCGCTTAAAAGATGCAGAAATGAGAGAGAAGCTGTCTAGAGCCTTGGAATTATTCAATATCTGGAGTAGCCTATGTAACAGAGTCTGCAATTCATGGTGAGTCAGATATCTCATCTAAACCTTGACCCTTTTCCATGGTCTTCTTGGTATTGGGAAGAAATAGTTTCTTCTCCATGCTCAGAAACATAGGTTTATGGAAGCTTCTTACAGCACACCCTTCCTTTCATTTCTGCATGGAAGTGGCTTCAGCTGTCTCAGAATTCAGTTTTGGTGAATAGTGACTAACTTTGTCAATCACAGAAGTATCTCTGAATCTGTGGTTGTTATGGTTTGGATGTGAGACAAAAGCTAAAGTGTGAGACAATGCAAGAAGGTTCAAGGAGACATGATTGGGTTATAAGAGTCTTAACCCATCAGGCAATTAATCCCCTGATAAGAATTAACTGAGTGGTAACTGAGGTGGGTAGGGTGTGAATGGAGGAGGTGGGCTTTGAGGCATGGCTTTGGGGTATATATTTGTATCTGGCAAGTGGAGACCCCTCTCTGCTTTCTGAGCATCATGTGAGCTGCTTCCCTCCACCACACTCTTCTGTCATGATGTCCTGCCTCACTCTGAGCTGAGGAACAGAGCCAGCTGTCAATGGATTGAGACCTCTGAAACCATGAGCCCCTGATTAAACTTTTCTTCCTCTAAAATTGTTCTGTTCAGGTCTTTTGGTCACAGCAGTGAAAAAGCTGACCAAAACAGTGGTCCCTAGCAATTTCAGCAACAATATAATACATTTAGCAGGCTAATTATGGTGATGTCAAAGATCAAATTTTAGGGAATGTTTCTCAACTTTTTTTTTTTTTTACCATTTTCAGAATAGCTTCTGTCTGTATCATATATTATATTACACTGGCTACACAACTGAATACACAACATGATTTCCCTGTGGAGCCACAGAATTATCTACACATAATTCGATTCTTTGCTTAAGGTCTTTTACCTGATCCTATGAACCTCTTGGAACACGATGGAATGATGTAGATTCTCACCTACTCACCAAAATACGCCAACAGAAGGATAAATATTTCATAGAATTTGGATTTTCAGAACTCTTTATTCTCTCAAGAGGATTCTCTGAATTTTTTTCTCTTTAGGAGACAGTGTGATGAAGTAAAGAGACAGAGTTTTAATTCAGACCTAGTTAATTGTTAAGTGCATAACTGGGGAAATTCATTTTCTAAACCCAGCATCATTACTGTAAAGTAGGGGTAACAGTGGTGCCTAACATGTGTGATTGTTGCTACAATTAAATAAGTTAGTTTGTGTAAAATATTTAGCAATTCACAGTGCCTGGCACATTGTAAGCTCATGATAAAATTTGGCTATTATTATTTTAGGAGAAGTAAATGAGATGTTCTTAGTAAGATTTTCAGCATAGTGCTGGGTACATAATACACAGTGGGCACTTAATAAATGCTGGGTCTCTTATTTTCCATTTAGATTCTCAACTTTATTTTCTTTATTCCATATCCTAGCAATATTGTGCATCAGAACTAAGGAGCTTTGCATACAATTTCAGGATTTCATAGCATCCAAAGACAAAGTTAAATAAAATGTAAGCAATGATTCTACCACTGTCTGGAAACATTTCTAGTTGTCACAACTAGCCTGGGGAGGCTCATCACCTAGTGGATTGAGGCTAGAGATGCTGCTACACATCTGACAATGTACTGGGCAGGTTCCTACTTCACCCTCACTGAAAACAAGGAATTATCCTACCCTAAAAGTCTATAGTGCTGAGTTGAGAAGCTTTGGATATGTACAGTCTCTGAATTTAGAGAAGCTATTAAAACTTTAAAATGGGTAAGAATATGAGGGGTGATGCTGTTTGGAGTTATAAATAACTGGCTAATATATGAAACTTATCCCCCACTAAAATAGCTATCTTCCCTATGACAATTATATAAAACATCATACATGGTATTATAAAATAACCAAAAAAGGTTATATTTTCATGTTTTACACCATACTGCATTTTGAATCCACCCTTAAAACAGATGGGCATTTTTTGAGAATCCCTGCTGAGCAAAAGAAGTTAAACTCCCAAAGAAGATCAGAAGGGAGGAATTCATAAGCAACAATCACAGTGAATTAATACTTAGCTACTGTTTATGATTCTAGTGACAGCCTTGTGGCCAAGGGAGGCAGAGGCCCTTGAGCCCACTGCAGCTCCCAGAGACCATTAGTCAGCCAATGGCTCCATAAGAGCATGCCAGCTTATCAGCTTAAGCAGCTTTCGTTGTAATGTTGACAAGAGACTGGGCACAGAGTTTAAAGGCAAAGAAAAAATATGAGAGTGTGAAAATTTAAAATTAAAATCCTTTTGAATATCTTTCTACAAAGATACAGACAGCTTAATTGAATCATTTTGCCTCCTGGTGGCTCAGGTCAAACCTTGCCAGTAGTTCCTTATGTATCTCAATAACTGAGTTCAGAGGCTAGGGATGTAGCTCAGTGGTAGGGTGCCTGATTAGCATGCAAGCATGAGGCTCTGGGTTTGATCCTTGACACCACAAACAAGATACAACACACAAATACATGCGCGCGCACACACACACACACACACACACACACACAAGGCTGTACCCATTTCTTTGTAACTGGGGAAAAGACCATTTCTGGTCAGGTTGCAGGAAGGTAACAGAAAGAGGAGGTTGACATTGAGAATATTTTTATTTATTTAAATTTTTTTTTGCCAGAAATATCCTAAACATTCTTCATGTTGCACAAAGATGGTTAAATGACTTTGTGACATGAAGATAACTGCATTTTCAGAATGTATATTTCTGATTAAAAGGAGAGACTCTGCAGAGAATAAAGAACTTCTGGGCTGGGAAAGCAGGTTGAGTGTCTGGTGTCTTTCCTTCAGGAGTGTTTGCTAATTGTGAAAGGTGACTGAGTGTCTGTCTAAAATCCTAAATAGCACTTTTGAGATCCTTGCAGAGCTCTGGGTAGGAATTATTATTGAAGGCCTATCAGGTGGGGAACTGCAGGATCCCCCTATTCACTTTGGGGTTAGGTCTCTGCAAGGCTGCATCCTAGGTGCAAGCCTAGGAGCAACTTCAACCTGAAGTACATAGGTTCTCACAGGGACTGCAGCTTAGATTTGAATATCTCAATTTATGAAGTTAGAATGCAGTGGTCCTAAAGGATTGGTGTCTCCAGGGGCCTCCCAGAAACAAATGAAAATATTTTTTGGAAAAAATGACATCATGACATTGTCCCATGCTTAAACTTATTTTTGTAAATAATTTTAAAAATATGATCTCCAACAAACAAACAAAAATATCTAGAAAGCACAAGACAACATAAAAACATAAAAAGAAGAAAAAAATAGAATGATTACATAGGGACTTCAGATATTGGAATCATCAAAACAGACTTTAAAACAACTACAATTTTACTTTTTACATAGAAATACTTAAATAGAAGAATTAGAATGGAGAGGGAAGATGGCGGCGAAGGGAGTGCATCACCCCTGTGTACCGCGTCAGTGTGCGGGAGAATGACGAGTTAGAATGGCTAAAAGCTATCTTGTTAGGAATTTCCAGCAAAATTGGGGTGCTCCAAAACCTAGAGGAAGGATTTACATCGCACGAGGATCAGCTACGGGGGCTCAAATGCGAGAGATTTGTCTGCACGGAGGGTCACGCTGCTTATTCAGCAAATCGCCCCCCGGCTAGAGTCTGCGGCGCGCGCTGGGAAACGACGAGATAGCAACGCAAAGATACAGCGCTGCGGATTCTGCGGGCTTCTGCCAGCTGTGCAATCACCATGCTCAGTGCTGAATTCTGGGTTTGAGACGGGGGAAGGAAGAGGTCCAATTCGGTTCTCCACACCGGTCAGACCACAGAGGAAGCCATCGGCCACCATCTTGGAGAGCTTACGTCACCATCCCTGTTTTTGACTGATCGCAGCTCATTCAGCCATAGAACAGGTAATTCAGGCTGCCATTCGCCTGCGTCTCACAGACAAATTACTCAGGCTCAGTGCTAAAGAACCCGCGGAAACTGCTTATTGGAGCCTGCTCCTATCAGAACATACACCGAGCACGGAGCGGACGAATCCCGGCTCCCGGAACTGCTCTGGCCCAGGGCTAAAGAACCCGTGGAAACTGCTTCTCGGTCCGGGTCCTGCTGAATACTGTGGAGGTAAATACCAACCGAGCCTTCATAGGCAGTGGCAACAGGATTGAGATGGGGCTTGGGAGGGCCGGTCAGGTCTCACCCGTTGCTTTGGTCACCCGGCAAAGGGAACGAAATGCTGCCATTTGCATGGGATACCAACATGGCAGAGATCTGATGTCATCAGACAGCGGCGGAGGAGAGAACTTCATTGATACCAGCGGCGACAGAAACAGTTGGTCTCCTGGTAAAGAAAGTGAGTCACAAACACCCGAGTCTCTCTCACTTTGTCATCAACCCAGAGGGGCAGAGCAGAGCCGCCCCCCGCGCCGGGAGCAGGCCCAGCGGCCCGCCGGCGTGCTAGTCACGTCACCACAATTGGAGTAGGGGCAGAGCAGAGCCACCACCCGCGCCCGCAAGGTAGGCAGACCTGCGACCGACTGGCAGAACAGGCCCAGTGGTCCGCGGGCGTGGTAGGAGGGGCAGGGCAGAGCCGCCGCCCGTGCCTGCAAGGTAGGTAGACCTGCGATCGACCAGTGGAACAGGCCCAGCGGCCTGCCGGCGCGGCAGACACATCACCCCATTTGGAGTAGGGGCAGAGCAGAGCCGCCACCCGCGCCCGCAAGGTAGGCAGACCTGCCACTGACCGGCAGCACAGACCCAGTGGTCCGTGGGTGTGGTAGACAAGTCACACCAATTGGAGGAGGGGCAGAGCAGAGCCGCCGCCCACGCCTGCAAGGTAGGCAGACCTGCGACAGACTGGCGGATCAGGCCCAGCCGCCTGCCGGCATGGTACACACGTCACCCCAATTGGAGTAGGGGCAGAGCAGAGCCTTTGCCCGCGCCCGGAACAGGCCCAGCGGCCCGCCGGCACGGTAGTCACGTCACCCCAATTAGAGTAGGGGCAGAGCAGAGCCGCCTCCCACGCCCGGAATAAGCCCAGCGACCCACCGGCGTGGTAAACACGTCACCCCAATTGGAGTAAGGGCAGAGCAGAGCCGCCGCCCGCGCCTGCAAGGTAGGCAGACCTGCGACCGAATGGCAGAACAGGCCCAGCGGCCCGTCAGCGTGGTAGACAGATCACCCCAATTGGAGGAGGAGCACAGCCGCCGCCCGACCCTGCAAGGAAGACTTTTCAACTATACAAGAGCAATATAAATATATAGGGGGAAAATTTCAAAAACACAACAGTTTCACCAAGCAGAAAGAAACGCGAGCAGTATGAAAAGACAAGGAAAGAAAGGACCACAAGCAATGCAGGTCAACTCAACTTTAGAAGAGATAATAGCTGCAGCAGATGGAATGTCAGATAAAGAATTCAGGATATACATGCTTCAGATGTTCTGGAGTCTCAAGGAAGACATTAGACAGCAAAATCAGACAATGAAAGATCATTTCGACAATGAATTACACAAACAAATCCAGGAAGCAAAAGATCAACTATACAGGGAGATAGAGGTTATAAAAAACAAACAAACAGAAATCCTAGAAATGCAGGAAGCAATAAACCAACTTAAAAACTCAATTGAGAATACTACCAGCAGAGTAGACCACTTAGAAGATAGAACATCAGACAATGAAGACAAAGTATTTCAACTTGAAAAGAACATAGACAGCTCGGCAAGACTGTTAAGAAACCATGAGCAGAACATCCAAGAAATATGGGATAACATAAAGATACCAAACTTAAGAGTCATTGGGATACAGGAAGGTATAGAGGTCCAAACCAAAGGAATGAGCAATCTATTCAATGAAATAATACGAGAAAACTTCCCAGACTTGAAGAATGAGACAGAATCCCAAATCCTAGAAGCCTACAGGATGCCGAATGTGCAAAATCATAAGAGATCCACACCTAGACACATTATAATGAAGATGCCCAACATACAGAATAAGGAGAGAATTTTAAAAGCTACAAGAGAAAGGAAGCAGATTACATTTAGGGGTAAGCCAATCAGGATAACAGCTGATCTTTCAACACAGTCTCTGAAAGCTAGAAGATCCTGGAATAACATATTTCAAACACTGAAAGAAAGTGGGTTCCAACCAAGAATTGTGTATCCAGCGAAATTAAGCTTCAGGATGGAAGATGAAATTAAAACCTTCCACGATAAACAAAAGTTAAAAGAATTTGCAGCTAGAAAACCATCTCTTCAAAACATCCTTGGCAAAACATTACAGGAAGAGGAAATGGAAAATAACAATGAAAACCAACAGTGGGAGGTAGGACAGTAAAGGGGGGAAAATAATCAAAGAGGAAAACAAACCATGTTTAGTAACATAAATAAACAAATATGGCTGGAAGAACAACCCATATCTCAATAATAACCCTAAATGTTAATGGCTTAAACTCACCAATTAAGAGACACAGGCTAGTAGAATGGATCACAAAACAAGACCCAACAATATGCTGCCTACAGGAGATGCATTTGATAGGAAAAGACATACATAGGCTGAAGGTGAAAGGTTGGGAAAAATCATATCACTCATATGTACTTCGGAAACAAGTAGGAGTGTCCATACTCATATCAAATAAAATAGATTTCAAGCCAAAGTTAATCAAAAGGGATAAAGAGGTATACTACATACTGCTCAAGGGAACCATACACCAACAAGACATAACAATCATAAATATATATGCCCCAAACAATGGTGCAGCTATGTTCATCAAACAAACTCTTCTAAAGTTCAAGAGTCTAATAGACCACCATACAGTAATCATGGGAGACTTTAACATACCTCTCTCACCACTGGACAGATCTTCCAAACAAAAGTTGAATAAGGAAACTATAGAACTCAATAACACAATTAATAATCTAGACTTAATTGACATATATAGAATATACCACCCAACATCAAGCAGTTACACTTTTTTCTCAGCAGCACATGGATCCTTCTCAAAAATAGATCATATATTATGTCACAGGGCAACTCTTAGACAATATAAAGGAGTAGAGATAATACCATGCATCTTATCTGATCATAATGGAATGAAACTGAAAATCAATGATAAAAGAAGGAAGGAAAAATCATGCATCACTTGGAGAATGAACAATAGGTTACTGAATGATCAATGGGTTATAGAAGACATCAAGGAGGAAATTAAAAAATTCTTAGAGATAAATGAAAACACAGACACAACCTATCGGAATCTATGGGACACATTGAAAGCAGTTCTAAGAGGAAAATTCATTGCTTGGAGTTCATTCCTTAAAAAAAGAAAAAACCAACAAATAAATGATCTCATACTTCATCTCAAAATCCTAGAAAAAGAAGAGCAAAACAACAGCAAAAGAAGTAGAAGGCAAGAAATAATTAAAATCAGAGCTGAAATTAATGAAATCGAAACAAAAGAAACAATTGAAAAATTGACAAAACTAAAAGTTGGTTCTTTGAAAAAATAAATAAAATCGACAGACCCTTAGCCATGCTAGCGAAGAGAAGAAGAGAGAGAACTCAAATTACTAGCATACGGGATGAAAAAGGCAATATCACAACAGACACTTCAGAAATACAGAAGATAATCAGAAATTATTTCGAATCCTTATACTCCAATAAAATAGAAGATAGTGAAAGCATTGATAAATTTCTTAAGTCATATGATCTGCCCAGATTGAGTCAGGAGGATATAGACAACCTAAACAGACCAATATCAATTGAGGAAATAGAAGAAACCATCAAAAGACTACCAACTAAGAAAAGCCCAGGACCGGATGGGTATACAGCAGAGTTATACAAAACCTTTAAAGAGGAACTAATACCAATACTTTTCAAGCTATTTCAGGAAATAGAAAAAGAGGGAGAACTACCAAATTCATTCTACGATGCCAACATCACCCTGATTCCTAAACCAGAAAAAGACACTTCAAAGAAAGAAAACTACAGACCAATATCTCTAATGAACCTAGATGCAAAAATCCTCAATAAAATTCTGGCGAATCGGATACAAAAACATATCAAAAAAATTGTGCACCATGATCAAGTAGGATTCATCCCTGGGATGCAAGGCTGGTTCAATATACGGAAATCAATAAATGTTATTCACCACATCAATAGACTTAAAAATAAGAACCATATGATCATCTCGATATATGCGGAAAAAGCATTTGACAAAGTACAGCATCCCTTTATGTTCAAAACTCTAGAAAAACTAGGGATAACAGGAACATACCTCTATATTGTAAAAGCAATCTATGCTAAGCCTCAGGCTAGCATCATTCTGAATGGAGAAAAATTGAAGGCATTCCCTCTAAAATCTGGAACAAGACAGGGATGCCCTCTCTCTCCACTTCTGTTCAACATAGTTCTCGAAACACTGGCCAAAGCAATTAGACAGATGAAAGAAATTAAAGGCAGAAAAATAGGAAAAGAAGAACTTAAATTATCACTATTTGCAGGTGACATGATTCTATACCTAGCAGACCCAAAAGGGTCTACAAAGAAACTATTAGAGCTAATAAATGAATTCAGCAAAGTGGCAGGATATAAAATCAACACGCATAAATCAAAGGCATTCCTGTATATCAGCGACAAATCCTCTGAAATGGAAATGAGGACAACCACTCCATTCACAATATCTTCAAAAAAAATAAAATACTTGGGAATCAACCTAACAAAAGAGGTGAAAGACTTATACAATGAAAACTACAGAACCCTAAAGAGAGAAATAGAAGAAGATCTTAGAAGATGGAAAAATATACCCTGTTCATGGATAGGCAGAACTAACATCATCAAAATGGCGATATTACCAAAAGTTCTCTATAGGTTTAATGCAATGCCAATCAAAATCCCAATGGCATTTCTTGTAGAAATAGAGAAAGCAATCATGAAATTCATAGGGAAAAATAAAAGACCCAGAATAGCAAAAACAATGGTAAGCAGGAAGTGTGAATCAGGCGGTATAGCGATACCAGACTTCAAACTATACTACAGAGCAATAGTAACAAAAACAGCATGGTACTGATACCAAAACAGGCGGGTGGACCAATGGCACAGAATAGAGGACACAGAAACCAATCCACAAAACTACAACTATCTTATATGTGATAAAGGGGCTAAAAGCATGCAATGGAGGAAGGATAGCATCTTCAACAAATGGTGCTGGGAAAACTGCAAATCCATATGCAACAAAATGAAACTGAATCCCTTTCTCTCGCCATGCACAAAAGTTAATTCAAAATGGATCAAGGAGCTTGATATCAAATCAGAGACACGCCGTCTGATAGAAGAAAAAGTTGGCTCCGATCTACATTCGGTTGGGTCGGGCTCCAAATTCCTCAATAGGACACCCATAGCACAAAAGTTAATAACTAGAATCAACAAATGGGACTTACTCAAACTAAAAAGTTTTTTCTCAGCAAAAGAAACAATAAGAGAGGTAAATAGGGAGCCTACACCCTGGGAACAAATCTTTACTCCTCACACTTCAGATAGAGCCCTAATATCCAGAGTATACAAAGAACTCAAAAAATTAGGCAATAAGAGAACAAACAACCCAATCAACAAATGGGCCAAGGACCTGAACAGACACTTCTCAGAGGAGGACATGCAGTCAATCAACAAGTACATGAAAAAATGCTCACCATCTCTAGCTGTCAGAGAAATGCAAATCAAAACCACCCTAAGATACCATCTCACTCCAGTAAGATTGGCAGCCATTATGAAGTCAAACAACAACAAGTGCTGGCGAGGATGTGGGGAAAAGGGTACACTTGTACATTGCTGGTGGGACTGCAAATTGGTGCAGCCAATTTGGAAAGCAGTATGGAGATTTCTTGGAAAGCTGGGAATGGAACCACCATTTGACCCAGCTATTCCCCTTCTCAGTCTATTCCCTAAAGACCTAAAAAGTGCATGCCACAGGGACACTGCTACATCGATGTTCATAGCAGCACAATTCACAATAGCAAGACTGTGGAACCAACCTAGATGCCCTTCAATAGACGAATGGATAAAAAAATGTGGCATTTATACACAATGGAGTATTACTCTGCATTAAAAAATGACAAAATCATAGAATTTGCAGGGAAATGGATGGCATTAGAGCAGATTATGCTAAGTGAAGCTAGCCAATCCCTAAAAAACAAATGCCAAATGTCTTCTTTGATATAAGGAGAGTAACTAAGAACAGAGTAGGGACGAAGAGCATGAGAATAAGATTAACATTAAACAGGGATGAGAGGTGGGAGGGAAAGGGAGAGAGAAGGGAAATTGCATGGAAATGGAAGGAGACCCTCAGGGTTATACAAAATTACATACAAGAGGAAGTGAGGGGAAAGGGAAAAATAATACAAGGGGGAGAAATTAATGACAGTAGAGGGGGTAGAGAGAGAAGAGGGGAGGGGAGGGGAGGGGAGGGGAGGGGAGGGGGGATAGTAGAGGATAGGAAAGGCAGCAGAATACAACAGACACTAGTATGGCAATATGTAAATCAATGGATGTGTAACTGATGTGATTCTGCAATCTGTATACGGGGTAAAAATGGGAGTTCATAACCCACTTGAATCAAAGTGTGAAATATGATATATCAAGAACTATGTAATGTTTTGAACAACCAACAATAAAAATTTTAAAAAAAGAAAAATTAGAATATTGCAGGAAACTAGAAATGATAAAAAAGTCTCAAGTGGATATTCTAGCACTGAAAATAAGAGAAATTAAGAACTTAATAGATGAGATTAATAGATAAAACCTTGAGTTGGAGCTGAGGAAGGGATGCTAATCTAAGTAAATATCCAGAATAAAGTAAAGAAAGACAAAAAGAGTAAAAATACAAAAAGAAGAGTGAGACACAGAGGGGATGTAAATGAGAAAGCCAAAATATGACCAATTGGAGTCCCAGAAGGAGAAGAGAGAGGAAGTGAGGATGGAGACAATGTTTGATGAGACAATGTCTGAGCATTGACTAAGACTGACAACATCAAGGAACAGGGCAAGAAGCCTGGGAGCTAAGAAGGCTAAATAAAGATAACCATGCACTTCGGCACACAGCTGTTAAACTGTAGAAAGAAAAAGGAAACGATCTCTAAATAGGCCAAGATTACCTTCAAAGAAGCAGAAATTAAGCTGAGTACCAATTCCTGAACAGTGACAATTTCACCAGATGACAACAGAAACAAAAGAACAGCCAACTTTGAGTTTGGATCTCAGCAAATTCATCTCTCAAGAATAAAAGTGAAATAAAAAGTATTTTTAGACAAATGAAAACTGAGAAATTCTTTACACCAGATACTGCACTAAAATAAATACTAATTAGAGAATATTCTTCAGGCAATGGAAAAAGGATCCCAGATGGAATAGCAGAGATAAAAGACTGAAAAAACTTAAAGTGGAAAAATATGGAGGCCCATATAAGTTAATATTTACTACATACAACAGTAATAATAATGTTCACATGAGTATATCTATATATATATAATAAAAATGATAATAATATGTAAGTTGAGAAAATAATGACAATTTAAAATATTTTAACATTCTCAATTAGTCAAAACTAACATTGTAATCTCTAGGCTAGACACTAAAAGAACACTTGACAGATGAGGTAGTTTCTGAGAAAACAGAGGGAAAAGTAGGATCATAAAAAAAAAATCCAGTGAGGATGTTAAAAATAGTGGCTGTGTGTATGTATATATATATGTATATTTCTCTCTCTCTCTCTCTCTCTCTCTCTCTATATATATATATATATATATATATATATATTTCTCTCTCTCTCTCTCTCTCTCTCTCTATATATATATATATATATATATATATATAGGGTCATAATCTTGACCCTATATAAAAATCAATTTGAGATAGATTGTATTCTATTTGAGAAAAGAAAAATAATAATGCTCCTAGAAGATAATTTGGGAGGATGACTTCATGACCTCAAGGTAGGCAAAGACTTATTCAGTAGGACAACAGAAGTACTAAACAAAAAGAAAAGATTGACAAAATTCGCCTACATTGAAATTAGACACGTCTTTTATTGAAAGATATTGTTCTGACAATGAGTAGGACCCATGATAGGAGAAGATTTTTGCTGCACATAACCAACAGAGGTTTCATATTTAGGCTTAAAAATTCCTATAATGAGTATGAGGAAGAAACAACCCAATAGACCAAGGAGCTGAGGGACTTGGATTGACACTGCACACAGGAGGATATCCAAATGACCAATAATTAAATGAAAACGAGCTCGACAAAATTAGTGATCAGAACCAGTAGGAGACAACAACACACTAGTGAAAGTTAAAGACCACAGATGATACCAATTGTTGTTGAAGATTTGGAGTGATAAAAACACTCTGTATATACAGAGTTGGTGGGAATATGAATGCCTATAAACACTTAGAAAACCATTTGTCATTATCTATTAAACTTTAAGATATGTAGACTCTATGATCTAGGTAGTTCATTCCCAGGTTTATACCTGTCAGAAATATGTCTGCTCGAACATGAAGAGCCATTTATGAGAATACCTAGGGCAGTGTTATTTGTAATAGCCCCGAACTGTAGTTAACTCAGAATGTCCATCAATAGTACAATGAATGAATTGGCATATTCATACAGTGGAACATAGTACAGACACAAAAATGAACCACAACCAAATAGAAGGGCTCTGAAAATACACTGTGAAAAGGAAGCCAGATATGAACAAGGTTTTCTATATGATCTCATTTATATAATTTTTTAAAAATGAGGCAAAAATAAAGCATAAAATTTAAGGATATACGTTTGGGTATAAAACTACGAAGAAAAATAAGAAAACAGTTACCATAATAGGCAGGACAGTGGTCATCTCTGGAAGCTATTGAGAGAAGGTAGAAAGGGTGTTTTGGAGTGCAGGAAATGTTTAATTTCTTTACTCTTGTGGTATTTACATGGGAGAATCTCTAATACTTGAGCTTTATGTTTTCATTTCATGCCTGTTTCTGGTTAGGTGTTATAATTTCCACTTAAAAACAAGGTAGTGGGGCTGGGTGTGATGGCTCATGAGGATGAGGCAGAAGGACCCTGAGTTCAAAGCCAGCCTTGGCAACTTAGTGAGGCTGTAAGAACCTAGCGAGAGAACCTGTTTCAAAATAAAAAGGGCTGGGGGTTGTGGCTCTGTGGTTATGCGCCCTTGGGTTTAATCCCCAGTCCCAAACAAACAAACAATAACAACAAAAAACCCCTAAGGTAGTGGTGCAAATAATCCAAACAATGACCTAGAACATTCTGACAGGAGAAAACATACTGATCTTAAATATATAACTAGGACTTTTAATGGTAGTTTTACTCCCTGTTTATAGCCTGGTTAATGCAATCTCAGGGCTGCAGTGATCCAATGTCAAAATGAGAAAATGGAAAGAGTCCCATTTTTTGGTGCCTATTCAACTTTGGCTCCTTTTCAATTCCTTGGCTATTTGAAAGTTTTATAGGTATTCATTATTACAGGTCAGCTTTGATTTAAAAATCTGACTTGAGGGAAGATCTTGAAAAACAAACACCTTGTGAGGGTGTTTGCAGCACAGATTTAAGATTGCTATTGTTTGTGGATACTACAAATGAAAGAAAAATCAGAAGAAACATTTTCAAATAACATTCTTTGAAATATTCATTAAGGTGAGTCCTCAGAGATATTTGCAAGAATTCTCTGAAGTTTTAGTAACTAAAACACAGGGTGAATTTCTGATATGTTGACATACATTCTAGTTACTCTCTCTGTTCTAGTATTGAACCTCCAAGCTATTGTACCCTCCACATAACTAGAAGCTATATTATTTCAGTCCTGGCAATTATAATGAAGTTTTTATATGAAAGATTAGAGTACATGAGGATTGTATTCTGGGAATAAAAGCCTATTGTTCTATTGGAGAGTGATATTAGATTGTCTTGGCATATGAAAGTATTCTGTACATCTAAATTGCTACTATAAAATCCAAAACTCAATATAAGTTAAAATTGATAATGGCAGGTTGGTTCTCCTGAAACTTACTGGTTATCCCAAATTTTATTAATATAAATATTATGTTGAGCTTTAACACAATACACATTTGCTGAGCATGATTCCATCAGTGCAGCCAACCTCTATGAATACAACATACATGAAGAAACACACACACACACACTGTGACCATGGTTGAAGATTTATCCTGTGCTAGGTACTGAGCTCTGTTCAACACTACATCCTTTGTTCTACTTCTCACAATGACCTTGCAGGGTGATTATTTGTTATCATCTTTTTAGAGAAAAGGAAACTAAGGCTCAAAGAGGTTAAGTTATATCCTCAAGGTCCAAGAACCAACTGATAATGATTGTGGAAAAACAAAATATAGCAATGCAGTTTTACCCTTTGGTTCCCAGGTACATGGCAAATACTTAGTTTTTGATATGCACATCTCTAACTAAGCTCTATTCCTACTTTGAAAGACTCAGCCTGCTGGCATAAAAATAAAGAAAAATTTATCTTCCCAAATGGAAGTCAAGGCAAAATCTGCATTACCACAATATGGGGCATGACTTGTCTATGGCTTGCACAGAGAAAAAGTATTTTCCAGGCCAGAATCAAATAGTGAGTTTTGTGAATGGAGGCGGCCAGGGCCTACTTTCTGGTGATATTTTCCTTTGAAATGCTGGCAAAGGGGAACTTCAGAGAGAGACAAATGGGACACGGAGCTCTGTGGGGGTGCATGGATACAGTGTGCCAAGCTCCTACCTTCTGATTGATTTTCATTGTCTCTTCAGTGTGGTAGAGAAGGAGCTTTTCCCCAGAAGAAGTCAGGTTCACGTACACCTGGAGGCAGGGGTACTGAGAGAGTTTCCAGCAGTCTGGCCCACAGCTGAAGGAGCAATTAAATGTCTCCGTGATGGACGCATTCAGCAAGGTGCATTGAGTCTCTTCAGTCCACACACTACAGAGAAAAGGAAAGAGTGAGCAAAAGGCCGAGAGTTACTGGCAAGGAAGCTGTGAGCAGAGGGAATGGTGGCTCAGCTCCTGGGCTGGAAGCCTTTTCCAAATCTATAATACATCCGTCTGCATAAAGTTTATGCTTTTGAACAAAGCTGCTTTAGGCAAACTCTAACATAGCATAGACAAACTTTGGAACCTGAGAATTTTCTCAGTGACCTCCATTGGACATAATATACTCCAAGGCTTGATTGGTTAGTTATTTTTTCTTATTGAATTCCATGGGAAGCACAAAGTATATTTCTAAATAACGATCTGTGCTTGCCCTGTATTTCTGCATGTATAACTTCTTGCCTTGCACCAGTCCTTATCTCTGCTATGCCTCCCTTGGTGCTTTCTTCACCTGCACCTCCTCCTCTGCCCAGTTTGTAGGCAGAGAAGGTGTAAGGGCAGAAGAGAGGAAAAAAGGGGTGGAGTGGCTTGGGGTCCAACTTGACAGATGGAAGTCAGAGATACAATGCCGTACGGTCATTCTAAAAAGGGAAAAAAAAGATAACCCCTGGATTAGGTGAAGAGAAATTACTTATTGAATCCTTTGAATTCTAATTGATGTTTCACATAAATTATCTCCTTTTGAAGGTGAGTGAATCAAGGGTCAAAGAAATCAGGTAACAGGTACAAAGACATGTAGCTGATAACTGATAGAAGTTGTGATTCTACAAAATCCAGTATTTCTCTAAGTCCTGGTTCATTCTATTATGCTGTGCTGCCTCCCCATAAAGCAGTAGAAAAGAAACCCATCTGTGCAGACTAATGGGTTAACAAGGATGCCCTGAGGCCTCTCAACTGGAAAGAGTCCACCTGTCCATTGGTCATCTTTAATTTTAGAATGCCTTTACTTTTATGATCAAGGTTAACATTTGTAATTAGAAAGTAACACACCAGCAATCAATGCTTTGCTTCTGGGTATAACTGATTACCATAGTGATTGGAAAACAACATGTTTTTGTGAAGATTAATACTCTTTCCTTTTGACATCCACAGCTCTCTGCACTTTTGCATGTGTGAAGTTCTATGCCAGAGGCAAGATACTGCACCTACTCTCTTCTGGTGTGGCAAACTATATTTTCCTGGAACATGGATGGTCAGATTTTGCTTATACAAAGAGGAAAAAGTCTTGGATGGTTCCAAGCAGATGTGAGGATTTGAAAGAGGGCTTGGAATCAACGAACTCTGGGGGCGTGAGGCATCAGTGCTTTCATTGAGAAGGAGCACAGCTGAAGGCCATCAGAGAAACAGAGCAGAACAGCCACAAATGTGAAAGATGATGCCTTAATTTCAGCAAATTACTGTATTTCAGCTAGATTTTTGTTTCTAAAATGAAGCTATTAATTTAGATTGAGAAATGAATGCCCCCAAATGGTTTTCTTTTCTTTTGGATTGAAACTTTAATTTTTTGTTTGAAAGGATCTTGTTACTTTAAGCTGAACTGTTGTGAGACTTCCCCCATTAGTTTTAGTGATGCTGGGCTCACCTGAGCTTCATGTCCAATTCATGGTCAACAGTGAAGCTAGAGATGCTGCTACTAGCTCAGGAGAGAACATACCAACTGTCTCACTATTTATTTGCCTTCCCATCTACTCAGTAAATCTAGGGGTATTAAATAAAAAGGGTTCAAAATCTGTTATTTTAAAAGGTCGATGCACAATAGTGTTTTTCAACTTTGACAGTATAGTAGTATCCCTTGGAGGAGTTTTAAAAGATACTAATGAATGGGTCCCACTTCAAACCAGTTTAATCAGACTTTCTGGGATGATGGTGGGGGCCGGGCATCAGCATTTTTAAAGTTTTTGTGAGATGTGCCATTGAGAAGTACTGCCGTAGAGGGAGGGAGAAGGGCGATGCAGGGTGGAAAAGGAATGAAGGTGGGAACAGACATGAAGGAGCAAGAATAGGGATGCTGAGATGAGTGGGTTATGCCTTTGAAGCTAAGGCTTGGCCACATGCTAAAGCTATGTGACATTGGACAAGTTACCTCTCTTTGAACCTCAGTTTTCCTATTTTTTTTGATGAGGATATTCATACTTACAGTGTAGTCATGAGGATAAAACGATGTATGAAAAGTTTTTGGCAATAATAGGCAGTTTATATATAAAACTATTTTAGTATTATTATTAGATAGCATTATTAAAATATTATATGAGGGGCACTTCTGGAAGTTCTCCATAGGAAAGAGGGTGAGGAAGATGACCTCAGGGTTGACTGAGCAATGAGGGTAGAGACAAATGGCAGTGTCCCAACAGCACAGTGGCATTACCTCTGCATATATGAGCGCAGGAGTGTGATTCCCAGAAGGAAATACATCATGATGGAGCACACCATCATGGCCAGTCCCAGGAGAATGGCTCGGTCCTCTCCAGCCTTTAGTGCTGTGACTGTTTTCCTTTTGTCCAGGAGGTCGTGGTCCCTGATTTTTTGGTAGATATTTCTAAAGTTGAAAAACAATGCAATATTAAATAAAGTTCAAAGTTAATCAGTATGCGCCTGGAGAACGGGTACGTTTCTACCCCTGTCTTGCTGGAGCTAAGAGACCCAGAGGACACTTCTGAACCTGCCTGAGTGCAACTGGATCCCAGCATGTAATTCTAACCCTGCAACGTATCATGTGTGCATGCATGGACACACACGTACACATGTGCATAACATGAGCAGACAGGGACCCTCCTTATTTACCTTGAGGCTCACATCTAATGGCAAACTAATGTTCCTTCTTTCCATTTCTACAGAAAGAAAGCAATTCCTCAACCTTCAAAATAATTCTTTGGGTTCATTGACTTTACCATCTATCAAGTCATCTACCATTGATATATTTTGTAATTTCTGCATACCTAATTCAAATAAATGGCAACATAAATCAGAAATCTATCAATTTAATCATGCTATTCCCTCAGTAGGGATAGACAGAAGCTATTTTGGTTAACATTCTTCTCGAGCTTAGGGGTGCTTAGGGCTCTTTTGGCTTGAGATTTATAAGCAGTGTGAAGATGTGGGGTGGTGATCCTGCCTACTTTTTCTTATATGAGTAAATACTTGAGTGATTTAGAAAAGTTTTAGTCAAATCAAGGCAAATCAAGGCTGGTCTTCATAACTTTGAACAGTTTTATTAGTACTTTTATTTGGGGTTTTAGAGAAGCAACATAGGAACATGAGCTTGAAGTCAAATTGTGTCCTGTTCGAATCTGTTTACTAACTGTGTGATCAACAAAAAGTTCCTTAGCCTTTTCAATCCCCAGTTTCTTGCAAAGTAGAAATAACATTTAAAAGCTTTGTAATGGCTAAAGGAGATGAGGGTAGGCAGATCATCTTGCAAAATGACTGATGTAAATATTTAATAAAGGTTCTCATTCAAAAAATGGGGTGGACATAAAATCAATAAAGATATCTCCAACCTAAATAACACTACAAATTAAATAGACCTAATGGACAACTACAGACTATTCCACCCCAAACAGCTGAATTTACCTGTCTCTTAGCTGAGAATATAATAGTTTCCAAAATATATTATATTCTAAGTCACAAAACAAATCATAGCAAATGCAAAAAAATCACATAATCCCATATATAATATAATAAAAGAATGAAGCTAGAAATCAACAGTAAGAAAAATAAAAACCACATAAACACAGGGAGATTGAACAAAACTCTCTTTAATGAAGAATGGATCAAAGAAGAAATGAGAATAGAAGTCAATAAATTTTTAGGAATAAACAGGAACAGAGATACAAAATATCAAAATCTCTGGGACATTATAAAATCAATTCTAAGAGGAAAATTTATAGCACTGAGTGCGTACAGTAAACAATTAGCGAGATCCCAAATAAGTAAGTTTATGCTCCACCTCAAGGCCTCAGGAAAAGAACAAACTAACTCCCAAACCAGTAGAAGACAGAGATAATTAAAAACAGAGCCCAAATCAATGTGATTGAGAACAAGAAAATACAAGGATTAATGCAATGAAGAGATTGTTCTTTGAAAAGATAAATAAGATTGACATACCCTTATCCAAACTATCCAAAAGAAAGAGTGAGAAGAAGCAAATCAACAATTTCAGAGATAAAAAAGGAGATATCACTACAGATCCTTCTGAAATCCAGAGGATTATCAGAAACTATATTGAAAATTTATACTTCAATAAACAGGAAAATCTGGAAGATATTGTCAAATTTGTAGACACATATGATCTGCCTAAAGTGACTCAGGAAGATACAGAAAACCTAAACATACCAATATTAAGTAATGAAATTAAAAACTGCAGTTAAAAGCCTTCCAAAAAAGCAGAGCCCAGGACCTTATGGATTCTTAGCTGAGTTCTAGCAGACCTTTACAGAAGAACTAACACCAGTCTTTCTGAAATTATTCCATGAAATTGAAAGACAGGGAATACTCCCAAATACATTTTATAAAGTCAGTATAACTCTGTTAGTAAACCAAACAAAGATGCATTTTCAAAGGAAAGAAGACTACAGACCAATATCCCTGATGAACAAAAATGCAAAAATCCTTAATAAAATATTAGCAAACTCCATTTAAAAACACATAAGAAAGATAATACACCAAGTTCAAATGGGTTTTATTCCAGGGATGCCAGGTTGGTTCAACATATGCAGAAATCAGTAAATGTAATTCTTCACTTAAATAGAATTTAGAACAAAAATCACATAATCATCTCAATAGATACAGAAAAGGCCTTTAATAAAATCCAACACCTATTGAGGTTAAAAAAACGGGAGAAGCTAGGAATTGAAGGAACTTACTTCAACATCATAAAGGTCATTTATGACAAACACAAAGCCAAAATCATATTAAATGAGAAAAACTAAAAACATTTCTTCTAAAATCAGGAACAGACAAGACTGTCCATTTTCACCATTCCTATTTAATATTGTCCTCAAAAAACTAACCAGAGCAATCAGGCAAGAAAAGGAAACAAAAAGGATACAGATAGGAAATGAAGTTGTTAAATTACGATATGATTCTATAACTAGAAGACCCAAAACTTCACCAGAAAACTTCTAGATATAAATGAGTTTAGCAAAGTAGCAGGATACAAGATCAACACCTATAAATCAATAGCTTTCCTAAACTCCAACAGTGATTCAACCAAGGAAGAAATTAGGAAAACCATCCCATTCACAATAACCTAAATACACACACACACACACACACACACACACACACACACACACATATATTTGGGAATTAATCTAAGGTGGTAAGAGAGTTCTATAATGAAAATTATAGAACACTGAAGAAAGAAATTGAAGACAACCTTGGAAGATGGAAAGACATCCATGTTCTTAGGAAGAATCAATTTTGTCAAAATGACCATACTATCAAAAGCAACATACAGATTCAATGCAATTCCCATCAAACTACCAATGACATTATTCATAGAATTAGAAAAAATTATGAAATTTATTTGGAAGAATAAGAGACCCAGAGAGCTAAAGCAATACTAAGAAGGAAAAGCAAAGCAGAAGGTGTCATAATACCAACTGAAATGATACTACAGAGCTGTAGTAACAAAAACAGCATGATATTGGCATCAAAATAGACTTGAAGACCAATGGAACAGAATAGAAGTCACAGAGACAAATCCACATACCTATACCTGCCTGATATTTGATGCAGGCATCAAAAATATATCTTGGAGAAAAGACAGACTTTTAACAAATGATGTTGGGAAAACTGGAAAGCTGTATGTAGAAACAATGACATTAGACTCCTCTTTCTCACCCTGTACAAAACTCAAATCAAAATGGATCAAAGACTTATGAATTAGACCAGATATTTACAATTGCTAGAAGAAAAGATAAGGTCCATACTCTACCATATAAGTGCTGGTACCAACTTCCTTAACAAAACTCCCTGAGTGCAAGAAATAAAATTAAGAATCAATAAGTAGGATGCCATCAAACTAAAAAACTCCTGCATAACAAATTGTAAATGGGTAATAATGAGTATAATACATTCCACTATTGTCATGTATGTAAAAAAAAAGAAGGTGAAGGAGAGAGCCTACAGAATAGGAGAAAATCTCTGATAGGGGATTAATAACCAGAATAAAGAATTCAAAAAAACTTAACGCCCAAAATACAAATAACCAAATCAATAAATAGGCAAAAGAACTACATAGAAACATTTCAAAAGAAGACACACAAATGGACAACAAATAAATGAAAAAAATGTTCAATAACTCTCACAATCAGGGAAATGCAAATCAAAACTATATAAGATTTCATCTCACTCTAGTCAGAATGATATTTATCAAGAATATGAACAACAATGAATGCTGATGAGGTTGTGGGGGAAAAGGTACATTTGTGTATGGTTGGTGGACTGGTAGACTAGTACAATCACTCTGGAAAGCAGTATGGAATTCTTCAGAATACTAGGGATGAAATCATCATATGTCCCTGCCATCCCACTCCTTAGTGTTTTCCCAAATGATCTAAAATTGGCATACTACAGCAATACAGCCACCTTAATATTTATAGTAGCACAATTCACAATAGCTAAATGATGGAATCAACCCAGATGCCTGTCAGTAGATGAATGGATTAAGAAATTGTGATTGTTACAATGCACACACAATAGAGTCCTACTCAGCCAAAAAGAAGAATGAAATTCTGGCACTTGCCAGTAAATGGATAGAAATGGAGAAAATTATGCTAAGTGAAATGAACCAAACTCAGAAACTCAAAGATTGAATGTTTTCTCTCGTCTGTGGAAGCTAGCGTAAAATAAAGGAAAGGGGGAGGAAAGGGTAGGATAAAATAAAGAACCAATTAAATACAAATTAATAGACAAGGAAAAGGAAATCTCGTAGAGGAAGGAGAATGGGAGAGGGGAGGGAAAAGGAGGGGATGATGGACTGAAATCAATTTCCACATATGTATGAGCTTGTTAGGATGAACCAAACCACTATGTACAACTATAAAGCTCTTATTAAAAAATGGAGTGGGAGCTATGGTTTAATGACATGAATATTAGACCATCATAAAATTTCTACCATTCTTCAAAGACTATCTGCAGGACAGAATGGCAAGGAAATTAATAATATATAAAGCTTAGGAATGGAGGAATGGATTTGAAGCAAGCAGGAGAAGAAAGAAAAGGTGAGAAAATTCTGGAGGTGTTGGTGCTTGGGGAGATGTATGAGAAGTGGGGGGTAGGAAGTCAATGCTTGGGAATTCCAGAACTCCTGCTGATCAAGATACAGCTTGGGCACTCTCAGTTCCTATTTTGATAGGGAGCTTTGCATTGCAGGGCAGTGGGAGTAGGAAAGCTGCTGGCCTATTGGAACTGGAAACAGGACAAATGGTCCTGAAAACTGAGAAGGAAGCTCTTAAGCCAATTTTTAAGCTTTAAACAAAAACCAAAATGCACAAGACAGACCACATTTTCCTTTAATATTTTTATCACTGTTTATTCATGTTTCTTGGAAAAGAAACCAGAATAGAATCAAATGTGGAATTTGCAGGGGAATAAGAGACGCCCATTGTTTGTACAATTGTGTGTACATTTAGGGTTATATTTAGCTTTGTGCTCCAGAATGACCTTACCGGTGTTTATGGCTCATATCTGTTCTGATTGGCTGGTTTATTCTGGAATGATTGCTAAATATTTTGGTTCCCTGTACAAAGAATGTGTATGTATTTAATATACATATATAGAAGGTTTTAGGTATTTATTATTTTAGTTATCAGTGTACAAAATTAATTGTTATCATCATTAAAGTTCTCTTCACGAACTAGTTTATGCAAATCTTTCCTCCAGGAGTGGGCATTGTGTGGGAGCAGCATCCCAGCTACCTAGATGTCTTCATTCATCATCTTTTCATGGCCTGTTCTTCCTGTCTTCTTGCCGCCTTCACTCACTCTAGGCTGTTTGTGATCATTGCCAGAGTCTTGGAAAGACCACATTCTTCATTATCCTCCAGCTCCCAAGCCCAATATCGTTGGATTAGCTGGTCTGCCCTGCTTTTGACTTCCATAGACTGGTAACCACCCACCTTCTGTCTCCCATTCTTTTTTGCAATTTTCTTTGAAAATTGTACGGTTTATCATCAAAGCTCTTTAAACTTGACCTTTTATGAACTTGACAAAAAAAAAATCAGTGCCCATTAGCAGCTAAAGCTGGTGAGCAGGAAGACTTCTGAAGCAGGAAAGATAGGTTGAGATTGAGTGGCTTCAAAGATCTGCTGTAAAATAATAATCTGATGTAACTTCACTATTATTTATCAACATGTATTTAACTCTGATGGCTGCCATTGAGATTCGCATTTCCTGCAGATGGAAGCCATCGAGGAGAGAGCAATAGTCTCAGAAAGTTCTAGGGTATTAGACTGTCACACAGCATTTCTTATGTCACTGTATACTCATAAAATAGATGAGGAATAATCAGTCAGTATGTCACCAGAGCAAGAAGCATATAAAAATGATTCAAACAGGTAATTTAAAAACAAATTGCAATTTGAAAATGGTTAACAAATGCTCTTCATATACTGTGGAGCCAGGGGTTAGGGGGGAAGTGACTTGTTTCCATATAGCTCAAAGTCATCTGGGAAATGAGGATATTACCCAGTGAAATGAAAATGGTGAGTGGGGTGAGCCACATCCAAAGAATCAATCAATCAATAATGATTCAATTAAAGGATCCAATAATGATTGGATTAAAGGATAAACAAAAGGAATGAATGGATAGTTTGAAAGACCAAAGTGTTTAGATGTACAGACTTATCTTGAGTGCTGGTAACCTCTTGTTTCTGGGGATATGGCCTTGGCACAATTAGAAGACAGATATAAAAATAATATCAACATATGGTAGTAAGTTCAATGATGAAATAACTTACAGTATTCCCAATGTTTAGGGAACGGGATAGGGAGTAAGAATTGTGGTTTGGGAAGGCTTCCTAGGGTGGCATCTTAAACAGACTCTTCACGTTTGATTTGGAATCGATGCCATGAGACGAAGAGTTGAGGACAGTCCAGATGGAAGGGATCACATGAAAAACTAGTATGGAGACTACCTGAAACTAAAAGTATGTTAGTATCACTGGGGTGAGTGTGGGTCAGAGGAAATGGGGCAGATATATTTGGAAAAGTAGTCTGGTCAGGAAGAGTTCTGTAAGTCTTTCTAGAGATTGGCGTCTCTCCTGTAGTTAAAGGGGAAGCTGTCAGTGGATGACATGATCAGAACTGAGTTTCAGGATGACCACGGTGGCTGCTGTGTGGAGATTAAATTATAAATGGGACAAGACTTAAATCAGAGAGAAGAATTGGGAGAGATGGTAACAATAATGTTGGTGAAGGATGATCAGGGCTGGATCCAGGATCACGGTGGGCTGGAGGGAAGAGGATGTTTGGAGAAATATCTTGGAAATAAAATGTCAGAATTTGGCAACTGATAGAATATAGAAGCTGATGAGGGAGTGAGTTTTAGATCTATGTCTCAGTGCTTTACTTGGACAACAGGGGAGATGATGAAGAGTGGTAAGGCAGAACTCTTATTTTCCTACACTTTGCAGGGTCCAAAGAGAGTTCCCCCTACCTTTCCCCCATTTCTGACCTTGCTAAAAAAGGAGGGAGAGGATGATTGCACATTTATAAATTCTCTTCCCCCTGGTTAGGTGTCTGGAGCTCAGGTGGAGGAGTAGCTAATTTGATTGATGAGATGGGTGATACCCTGATAATTGGGGGACTAAATCTCTCTTTTGGGTGAGTTTGAAGTTCATTGCTCCTGTGTGGTACAACCTATTATTATTTTAAAAAAAATTATTTCACACTCTCCTTTGCCTTTCAGTGTCCAAGTAGTGAGCCCCTGTTAGGGAAGGAAGTGTGCATATCCTAAGTGTTAATGGGTTAGTGAATTGGTCCCTATCAAACCCAGTTGTCTTCAATGGTAGATAGAAGGGGCATGTCCCGAGCCTCAGGCCTAAGCATCATCCTTCATACTAACAAGTCTTGTGTGTTGGGGGTTACAGTGCCACCAATATCTAAGCTGATGTTTCATCTTCTTTTAGCTCTTCATGTCTATGCTCTATGAATCAACTTGAGAGGACAAGAAACTGTCCTTGGTGTGAGAAATAAGGGAGGGAATGTCAATACAATTTACAGAAGTAGAGAGTTCAAGAGGAAGAATGAGTCTGGGTTATGATTATGAATTCAGTTTTGGATGGGTGTGCAATTAGTAGGTATAGAGAAGGAATTTGACTTTATAAGTTTGAAGTGGATCTAGCCTTGGTGTGTCCCAGCAAAACTAAACTTAAGCTCTTTTGAGGCAGTGTTGACTCCGTGATGAACCATGAGTCGACATGAAGGATAAAGTGAATATTCATACATATTGACAACAGATAACAGATATATACAGTCTTTACTACATAAACAGGGAACATTCTGCCCAAATCCTTTTAGAAAATAGAAATTATTAATAAGTCTTACAAGTCCAACTCCAACAAAAATCTTTTTGATAAATATTCTTGTAAGCAAAAGATTTTCAAGTTGGGCGCAGTGGCGTATGCCTATAATTCCAACAACTTGGAAGGCTGAAACTGGAGGATCACCAGGTTGGGCAACTTAATGAGACACTGTCCCAAATTAAAATAAATACATAAATAATCAAACAAACAAATAAATAAATAAAGAAGGCTGGGAGTGCAGCTCAGTGATAGCACTACTGGGTACAATCCCCAGGGTTGCAAAAAAAAAAATTTTTTTTTCAATTATCCAATAAAGTTTTATTTTCACCCCAAGCAATAATCAACAGAGTACAATTTTATTTCAAACACTATATTTGGGTACTTTCTTTAAATTTGATATTTGGACTCATTCTATAATTCATAAGCACATTAGTTATGAGGATACGCACGTGCGCTCACACACACACACATACACACACACAGAGGACATAAAGAGTAGAAAGTCCAATAAAGACTCTTTGGCTCTTTCTTACTCATGTAAAGTCAGATTCCCTTGGTTTCTGTTCTACAGGGAGAAAGGTATTCAGGTGAAGGCAGGGCAAAGGCCATTTATGAATTCATTTATTAATTTGTTAGTCAACATGTTAAGTCTTCATAAAAAGAACCACAAGCATCTAAGTCCTGGGGGCAGGAAGTGAAGAAGGCTGATTTCTTGGGATTGCCGCATGAGGTATTAATCATGACAAGATCTGGTAATGAGGCTGAATAGAGAGGTGTACGAAAGGGAAGAAAAGAAAGCCAATATGCTGAGTGTCAGTTTGCCAAAGGATCAGTTACTGAATGGCTGATTCACAGAAAGTCAATTTATTGAAGAATCAGCTCACTAAATGAATACAATTTATCTATTTTACCCTACTTAGAGATTTAACAAAGATGTATTTTAAGCATTATTGTTTTCAACATAATACGTGAATATGAATAGATGTTTTCTATGAATGTTTTAAGACTGTATTTTAAAAATGCACTTAATCATCAAGTATGTTCTTACTAATGTGTTCCTCTTAGCAGTATTTTAAAATTGGCCTGATTTTTTTTTTTTTAAAAAGCGGTTTCGTAGTGGGCTCAGTTTCTTTATAAATATATTATTAAGAATATATTTATAGATATATCTTTCTTGAGTAGTGTGTAAATATACTCTGCTAATAGAATAAACATTTAACATTTCATTCGGGAGCCTTTTAGTTTATACTGATTTATTTTTTTCCAAATCCTTTTATTTCTTTACTAAATTATTTATTTATTCTAATTTGTTATACATAATGGCAGAATGCAATTCATTCCATATTACACATATAGAGCACAATATTTCAAGTCACTGGTGGTATGCAAAGGATTTTCACACCATTCGTGTTAGGCATTTGCTGTTTTGCTAACACTTAGGCATCATTCGGATTGTTGTGGCAATTTCACATTTTGACAACTTTGATGGACTTGTCAACTTTATCCATTAACCAAAATTTGTTTCTTTTACCTATTCACTAAGGATATGGTAGCTGATTTGGGATGGTAATATTTAACATTTTTTGAAAATTCAGTCAAGTTTTTATTTTGTCCTCATGACATCAGTTTACTGAATGTTCAATTGGTCTCTGGTCTTGTTATCACAACAGGGGGGATTTGGATGAGAATGGTGGGACCTTCTGCTAAAGGAATATTGAAGAGGAAAACCAGCAAAGCATACAGTCTGGCTTACTGACCTAGAGAGAGAGGAAACCCAGGCAGAGGAGGGGAGACCAACAGCCACAGAGTGTGGGAGGGCATGGCCAAGGAGGAGGTTCAGGGAGGAACAGAGGACAGAGAGAAGATGGGACTGGAGACAGAGTGTGTCTGGAACACAGAGAGGGAAAGGTAGAGGAGCAGAGAGATAGAGATAAGAGGAGTCCCCAAATAGGGGCCCTTTGGGGCCTTACTTGTCTTTGATAACCAATTTAATGTGGGTTATGATAGAACTATGTAAAGTCACAATGGTCATACAAAATTTTTGGTTCATAGCTAAATTCAATACAGTCAATAAAATGATTGATTGGGAAATGGCTTTTTTGGCAAATTGATTTTAGACACATTGACTATCGCTGCATTAGGCATCCCTCAATATGAACATTCAGAGGATCCATGGCAGAGGAATTGGCCCAGGGCTATGGCTATAAGCATGAAGATGGTTTAGAAGACTGTCACTTGGGAGCCATTGATGTAAGTGGTAATGGCTGAGGGTCCTGTGAAAGATGGAATTGGGCCTTGGATGAGCAAATAATTAAGAAGAGGGGGAAGATCTGGGAAAATTTTGAGTAGGGATACTTGAATGTGATTGGATTGCAGGATCTGGTGGGTGGGGATTGGCAGGCAGTTAGCTAGTTAGAGAGAAGCCAAGAATAAAGGATGTGTGTGTCCTCTGAGGTCACCATAGACATTAAAATAATTTAAGCAAGTACAATAATTAGATTTGTACTTTAGGAAGATAACTCCTGTTAGTGTTTGTGTGTTATCTAGAAAGGTTTATATCTCGAGGCAGAGATTGATTCTGAAACTCTTCTAGTGTTTCAGATATTAGTTAAAGAGGGATTTTTAGAAAGAAGTGGCAGAGGAGATGAGCATTTAGATCTGAGCATCATTTGTGTCCAGGATCAACTATTAAACACTGTGGGTTTTAATGATCCTTTCTAGCTAGTCAGAGAAACAAAGATGGTTTGGGTACAAGAATGTGGGAAGTGTAAGAAGAGAAGTCTGTGAAGGATCCTGACACTGTCAGAGAGGTGAGGGGGTACCAGATGGGTATAGGAAAGAAAACTAGGGAAGATATGAATTAGAAGTAGAGAATTAAGTAGATATAAAATTACTTGGCTGAGAGCTTTTCAGGAACTTACACATAATATTTAATATACTGAATATTGATATTTATGTCTCTATGGCCCAATGAGTACTGAGCTGCTTAAGAGATAGAGACAGACCCCATTCATCTTTGTAGACTCAATCTCTTGCACTTATTAAGCTTATAAAATATATTTTTATTTGGACTGAAAATAACTACCATGAGCATAGATTGTGAGGTAGCCAGCATAGGGAGGCAGAATAGTCAACTAAAACCAAATAAATCAGAATCCATGGGTAGAACAGGCTCCTGGCTTCTTGCTTCCCATCTGTGTTCATTGGATTCTACCACCAACAAATTTAGTACTCTTCCAGAAAAAATTCAGTTTTTCTAGGAATCAAGAGTTCTAGTTTCCAGACTTCAAGGAGGGTCTCCTTCTGTGGGATCTCATGAGGGCAGACTGCAGGGCAATAGATTACTGGATCCCTTCTGAGCTGAAATGAGTGGAGCTGCTGTCCATTTATGGCCCAGGAGACCCCATCTGTCATTTCACATGGCAGAGCATCACAGACATGGTTCTGCCTTCTGTTCACTTTGGTTTCCTACTTTCCTGAGATGTGCTTCTTTGTATGTTTGTCTTTATCTTCTAGAAGTTCCAGATTTCATGGATGTTCCTCAAGTTAGTGTATATTTAGGGTCCAATTTGATTAGTTTAATTATTATCCTCTTTTCACTCTTTGAACCTGCACATTCCATTGGAAACAATGTGCTTTTGAGTTTGGGAACTAATGACAGCCATTCTTAATACAGTCATTAACATGAGTTTTTTTTTTATTTGGTCCATAAATTTAATGTTATTGTTTCCAATTAATTTGTGGGGCTTTCCCACAAATTGTAATATTATGAACCTTATTGTATGACTAGGACACTAAAGATGAAAATGAAAAATTGGGAGTTATTTTTTAGGCCTTTTTTTCTTATCAGATCACTACTGCAATGATATCTCCCATATTTTAATTCTTATTTATTTTTATCTGATCCATTAGCACATTAAATTTTTATAAAATGTTTTAGCGCACAATATAGAAAGAAACAGAAAATTATATGAATTGTTTAGATAAACGAGGGTATCTTTATAATCTAAAGAGCCTTTCAGAAGCATTACCTTTATTTTGACTACATTATATGATTTCAGTGCAATAATGATAGAAACAAATAACAAAAATAACTAGAAGGACTATATATACAGAAATAAAAATATAGCACAAAGAACTCATGGATCATAGAATAAAATCTGATAGAAATTAGGAAGTATTTAGAATTGAATATGGAAAACACTATGGATCATCTGGTAGATGCAGTTAGAGTCATAGGAAGAGAAAGTAATTTTAAATGTTTATATTAGAGGAGAAAACTTGAAAATCAACATGCCAGGCGTCCAACAAAGGAGGTTATGAAAATATTAGCAGAACATACTAAAGATAATAGAAGGAAGTAAAAATGAGTGGTAATAAATGTATTGCTATTTGTTGAAATATGATTTAAGATAGATTTCTAAGTCATTTTATCCCTTGGCAATGGGCACCGCACGCACTTACTTGTTTTTCTCTTGTTGATCTGTCTTTTGTTACAGGAATCTGTCCCAACTGTCCCAATTATGAACTTACACGAGTTCAGAAAAAAAAATAAAGTCTTTCTCTCCTTCATAGGGGAGACTGAAATCAATGTAGATATTAATCTTATTTAATCAGAAAAAGACTTGATGAAGAATGGTGGAATGTGATGGACATCATTATCCAAGTGCATGTACGAAGACTCGAATTGGGTGTCAACAGACTTTATATACAAACAGAGATATGAAAAATTGTGGCATATATGTGTAATAAGAATTGTAATGCATTCTGCTGTCATGTATTTAAAAAATAAAATCAATAAAACTAAAAAAAGACTTGATGGCAGAAAGATATAATTTTGCCACAATGCATTAATGGAAATGTGGTAAACATGACCTGAGAAGCTCATTCTCAAATTTACATGAAGTGCAAATAGTTAAGAAAAGCAAATGAACTCCTGATTAAAAAAGAATAAGATAGATGTCTTATTTGATAACATATCAATATGTAAAATAAAACTCAATTGTGGTATTTGCCTTAGGTAGATATAATACCTGAGACAATAATAGAGCAGATTAATAGACCAGAATAGAGATCCAAAAACATAACCATGCACACATGGAAATGTAATATATGATACGTGTGTGTTTTTAGATCGATGGGAAAATAATACATTGTCCAGTGAGTGATGTTGGGGCAACTGGTTAACTCTATAGAAAAAAATTTGGATGCCTACTTCACACCTACCACAGAAGCCAATTCCAGATGATTAAAGACTTAATTATAAAAGGTAAAGCTGCAAAATATTTAGAAAATGGTATGGGAAAAAATCCTTTTGAACTTGCTTAACAATGAAATGTTTTCAGAGAAGAAAATGTATTACTTTATATTGTTGGGCTTGGGGAATGGAGGATGAGGATAGAATCTAGTGTGGTGCATGTAGCAGATGATCAGAAAAAGGGCTGGCTTAGACTCCAAATAATAAAAACAAGTAAAATTGACTTTAATTTCTTCTGAGCAATGAAATGTTTTATTCAGAATTTTCAGTGAGATTTTTTCCTTCCAGTTACTTGTTCTGCCTGTTTTTAAGCTGGTTTCTGATGTTTCACTGTCTTAAGAATTCCAGGAAATCCAATATCCTGACAAGTTTGTCTCTGGAATCAGGAAAAGGCTGTATGGCTGGCTAGCCCCTCCTGGCATTGCTTTAGGAGCATAAGTGGAGAAAAGAGGCACACACAGAAGCCAGGTTTGCAGAAGGAAAAATGAGGGTGGATCAATCACTAGCAATGTGAGACAGCACTGCCAGACGATCCTGTTAATTTATTTCCAAATAATTTAACTTGAAGACTGTAATTGTCTTGATTCATTATTGGCCATTATCGTCATGATTACTGTCACCAAAAGCAGCTTTTTTTTTTTGGTGGTGGCGCTGGGAATTGAACCCAGAGCCCCGGGTACGCTAGGCAAGCACTCTATCACTCAACTACAGCCCCAGCTTTACCACTGAACTACAGCCCCAGCCTAACCATTAGCAGAATGACAGCTTCTGCTCAAAGTCAGCTTTAAAATCTGAGTCTTATCCTTAAGAATCTGTGAACTATGCAGTAAAGATGAAGATGTGGTCAAGGAAGAGGCATGGACCAATGATCCAACATTCACTTAGGGACCCCCACTTAGCAAAAGATTCCATTGCTTGTATTTGTTGGCTATTTTTCATCTGTTTCTATTAACTTTGTACGCCAACCAGGCAAACCAATTTCATGAGCTTTTGCCTTCCTGTTTCACAAATAAAGCTTGCGATTTCTTTGTAGTCAATATTTTAATTATTTTAAATCCCATAGTTACTGAGATCATCTTTGAAAATAAAAAAAAAACTAAAGCAGTTAATTTGTCATAGAATCTTATTGATGCAGAACACTAAGTATTTGTTCCTTTTAAACTTCATCAATATTGCCAGTATATCATCATATGTTTATTATCTTCTTTGATATATAACTTTCAACTCTATTTTAACATGATGATGTCCCCTTGTGGGTTTGGCTGTTTACTGTTGCTCTGCATTTCTCATTTTTGACAAGAACCTTTGTAAAGCTGTGGGGGTGCAGGAGAGAGAGTTTGAGCTTGGTTTCAGATTTGGATTCTATCCTAGTTTGTTGTTGGACCCTTAAAGTTATTTCAAAACCCTGACCCTGCACTTTCTCATCTGTAAAATGGGCATAATAGCAGGGTAGTTTATGTAGAACAAGCAGTACTCAGTAATTTCTTCGTAAAAGAATATCAAAATGTATTAAAAATATTTGATGAAAGTAAATAGGAGGTGAAAGGATTATATTATAGTCCACCCACTCTGATAAAGCCTTCAGAATTTTAGGAGGACTGATCATTGACAGTCATAATATTCCTGTGGGGCAACAAAACCCTAGGATTTGGTTGCGACCCCTGAATTGTAAAACCAACTCTCTTACCCTTTGGCACCTTCACTGATAACAGCCTTTTAAACAAAACAACAACAAAAAAGGAGAAAATTACATACAAAATGTGGAATTTTAAAATGACACTTGAAACTTTAAAATGTGACGGATTGTGTTGAAAGATGATTCACCTTGAAAGCAAATAAAAAATAATTTAATTAAGCATTGAGAAAAAGCAGGTGAAAACCTAGAGATGAATAAAGAGTGAATTTTCAGGGATCTGCTTGTTGAAGTGACAAGCCCTGGGACTATGTGCAAACACTAGTTGCCTTGTGGGTTGTAATTTTACTTAAACATCACATAATTATTTTTCCATAATTAAGGAAACATAACATATTACAAAGCATTTGGGAAATAGAGAAATGAAAACTGTTTTCCTTCTGGACTTTTGCTTGTTATGTGCTTTCCGAGGATGCAGTGATTGTTTATATGCAATTTTTAAACTTGTATTTTTTTCCAGTTAATATTATGTTGAAGCCCTTTAAAGTGCTAAGCGATATATTACAGTATTATGACTAAACATGCTTTTTATTGTGACACTGAAGTGGCTTCCAAAATTTTACTTGCAATAATCATTGTGAATAACTTTGCTTTTGGAATTTTTCAAAGGAATTTTATCTGTAGGGTCATTTGAGTTTTAAGGGGAAAAATAATCCCTCAAAACAATATTCAGCTAAACCTCCCTCCGGTCCTTCCAGGGCCCAGCACCATTTATCTGCCTCATGTGCTACTTGCTTCAGCTGCTCTGTGCTAGTAAAGGAAGTTATGTTTAAAATTTAGTTTCACCTGAACCAATTGTACAAGGTCAATGGGGGAAGAGAGATGAGGAAGAAGAGAACAAATGGAGAGAAACTAAATATTTAAAAATGCTTCTAGAATTTTATGGAAACATCTACTCCTTCAACCCCAATAAGATGGTTGGACTGATCTGCAGATGCCACTCTTTCTCTCGTTAATGCTGCATTTGCCCCTTTGTCTTTCTTCTTGCTCCCTCATTCCTTCCCTGCTCCCAGGTTATCCATGCAACGATTCCGAGAGCTCTTTGAATTTGTCTTGTCCTCTTTGAGTGCTCTCACAGTTTCTGCTTTCCTTCCCTACCACATGTCCAGTGCTACAGAAACAGGATTTCTTCACATCAGCCAGCATTTATTGAGCATCTACTGTGTGCCAGTTAAGGTACAAAGGTCTGGAAATTCGACAGAGAGTAAAACAGTCTGTTCAGGTAAAGAGGATGATGGGGCTGGGGGAAGGGTAGGGATTGTGGTTGGATATCAAAAGGCAGAACTGTAGTTAGCTAAGAGTGGTGCGTGCGTGTGTGTGTGTGTGTGTGTGTGTGTGTGTGTGTGTATGAAAGTCAATTCCAACAGGGGACAGCATTCACAAAGCCATGTGGTACATGCAACATGAGAGGAGAAGGCAGGTCGGTGTCTGAAGCCCTGCTCCTTCAGTAAAGAGCCCATCCCACATCTCAAGACACAAAGCTCAGTTGCCTAGTGTTTCCTGGTCACCATCCTCTCTGCAGCCAGGTCAAACCTTCTGACAAGTGCCCAGGGTCCCAGTGCAGTTACCTTTTCTCATCGTGTCTGTAAGATGAGGAAGTCCGGCCACTGGTCCATATGAACATCTTAGAAGATGGTGGTCCAGGGTCTCCTTTCCTTGCGGTGGAAGTCCTGGAGGAATGGCGAAAAGACCTAGAAGAGGTATGCATTATGGTTAAATCTATTCCTTTGAGTTCTGGAACTTTGTATTAGCAACCAATAGCTCTCAGTGGATTGACTTTCTTAAATAACACCAGGTTTTTGATGCCTCGGGGACTGGCTCTCCATGCTGGCTGCACAATGAAATCAACTGGGAATCGTTTTAAAAACACACTGATGTCTGGTCCCTCCTTCAGAAATTTGCATTCCATTTTTTTTAAAAGCTTCGTCATTATTTCTAATCCTTTGCTAGACTCAAGCCACTGCTTTAGGGGCCTATGATTTTGATGTTAAGGTCCTGTTTCCTGTCAGGTGCAGTAATCCCAGAGGCTCAAGAGGCTGAGGCAGGAGGATTGCAAGTTCAAAACTAGCCTTTGTAACCTAGTGAGGCCCTAAGCAACTTAGTGAGACCCTGTGTTAAAAGAATAAAACGGATTGGGGTTGTGACTCAGCGGTTAAACGCCCCTGGGTTCAAATCCCCAGTACAAAAAAAAAAATTCTATTTCCCCTGTATTGTCTCCTTTAAAATATAATATTGGTATGGTTTCATACTCTATAGTATGTCATATTTCCCTTAGAATTTTTGTTCAGAGTTGGTTACTAAAATTCTACTTTCCCTTTCCTCTCCAACATTTTCCCTTGATGCTGAGATGTGACACAAACTATCATCTTTTAACTGTGCTCTGCCAATGCTGTGGGTTCAGCTCCTGACAGTTGAGATGCTGTCTGATAAAGTCTAGCAGCAGTGGCTCCAGATACTCAGTGGCTCCTAGAGGTCAGGTTTATAGACTCAAGAGGCAAGGAATTACAGGAATGCTGTATTCTTTTGATTATGTCTTGACTTTGGGAGAAGTTATTTCATCTCCAAATAGCACTAAAGAGTTAGCTATTATTATTATTATTATTATTTATTTTCTACATAATAATAACTTTCTGTAGAGGAGGAAATATGAAATATCATAGATATATTAATCAAATATAAGAGTTAAGATGATATTTGATATGGTAGTGTATTCATATATGAACAAAGGAAAAAGTTATGCCTGATTCATCCTACTGTCTTTCCTATTCCCATGCCCTCTCCCTTCCCTTCATTCCCCTTTGTCAATCCAAAGTACTCTGTACTCCCCTGCTCCATTATTGTGGGTTAGCATCCACATATCAGAGAGAACTTTTGGCCTTTGTTTTTTGGGGGGATTGGCTTATTTCACTCAGCCTGTATTCTCCAGTTTCACCTGTTTACCAATAAATGCCAAAATTTCATTCTTCTTTATGGTTGAGTGATATTCCATTGTGCATATATACCACATTTTATTTATCCATTCATCTGTTGAAGGGCACCTGGGTTTGTTCCATAGCTTAGCTATTGAGAATCGAGCTGCGATAAACACTGATGTGGCTGCGTTACTGTAGTATGCTGATTTTAAGTCCTTTGGGTATAAACCAAGGACTGGGATAACTGGGTTAAATGGTGGTTCCATTCCAGGTTTTCTGAGGAATCTCCATATTGCTTTCTAGAGTGGTTGTAGCAGTTTTTAGTCCCACCAGCAATGTACGAATGAAACTTTTCTCCCATATCCTTGCCAACATTTATTGTTACTTGTATTCTTGATAATTGCCATTCTGACTGGAGTGAGATAAACTCTACATCATGTTCAACCACAAGAATGGGATCCTAATTAGAATAAGTTATACTTCATGTATATATAATATGTCAAAATGCACTCCAGTGTCATGTATATTTAAAAAGAACAAATTTAAAAAGATAAAAAATTAAATTTTTATGAACTCTAAAAAAATGATATTTGATACATTTGAATAAAGGAAGGCAGAAAGGTGATTCCTTCTCAGGTGCAAGTCAATAGTGTCTTTCTTATCAGTTAAAGCACAGTATTAATGATAAATGTGAGACTAGAAATAATATTGGTGACTGTATACTCAATTAGCTACTATATGCCAGGCACTTTGCAGCTATTAGCTATGCACACATCATGAGAGGCCTGTGCAGATATCCATGTTATGCTTATACCATGAAAACCCTGGAAGGTGAGCAGTGCTATTATTTTCAAATTATGAGTGATGCTCTGAAGAGATTCAGATATTTGCTTACATTTAGAAGAGGTGGAGCTGGGCTTCAAACCCATAGTTGCTGGCCTCCCGCTCCAGCCCAGTGCTTTTAAGCTGTAGTATGCATTTGAATTGGGGCTCTGTGCCAATGCTGATTCTGATTCCATGGGTCTGTGGCAGGGCCCAAGGTTCTGCATGGGTAACACCCTCTCCTGGGTGATGACAGTACTGCTGATTTGCAGGCTACACTGGGCAAAGGCTTAGGGTATGTACTCAGAGTATGTCATTAGTTATAAGTCCACTTCATCACTACCTAGCTGTCTGACCTTGAGAAAGTCACTTAACCTCTCTAGGGCTGAGTGTTACTTTAAATAACTTTGTGCCATGGAGAGTTTGAAACAGATAACCTTTAAGTTTGTTCTTAGCACCAGTATTTTGTGATTCAGTAAATTGAAGAATGAATGTAAGCATATATTAAGTCATGGTGCATTGACTTCCTGAGAACAGGTCCTAAGAGTAGATCACTGTCTACAACCTTTGGTCAGGACCAGAAGGTTAAGGCGCAGGAGCTATGGGAGGTAGCAAAGCCTTAATAGTCAATAAAGATGCAAGAAGTTATCCTTCTCCCTTGGTATCCCAGGGAAATGAAGGGATGAAAGGACCACCTGAATGGATAACCTAGACAGTTTTAGGAAGATTTAAAAATTGAATCTTCTATCTCTTTAAATGACATGGATCTGGGTTATTTAAAGTTATTTATGTTCCTTTTTGAACATCTTTAAAATATCCAATAGAATAGGGATTAAACGCGTTATTGAAACCAGTTAGCCTTTGGGGCATGAGAATGATTTTAATCTAAGTTGACTGAGTAATTTCCTAAGAATGAGGATTGGTATAAACTCTTGGAATTTTTTTTTGACATGGACCCTGGTGGAATCTGATCACATTAGTTACTCCTTCAACGAAGTGGGGGTGTGGGATAGACAAAGAAAAATGGCACAATTTGAGCATAGGTAAAGCAATAAATTTCTAAGCACTGTCCTGCTGCTGGCTATTAGCCAGAATTTAACAGACACACCATAGAATTGTAAATGGTTTGAAATGATTCAAAGCGAAGGGTTTTAGCGATTTCAGTGTATTTTGGATACTTTTCAGCTGCGAGTCATTACTGCAGTGCTGAATCTTGGCTCTGTTGTTTTAAGATGATAGACAAAGGGGAGATGAAAGATACATTTATTTTAATTGACTGTCTAAAGCTCGTTGGGAAGGACTTAACATCTCCTCAGGTTACTCCAATAAGTGGATTTGGAGTTTCTCCACTGCAGTTTTCTTTCATAAAGACAAACTTTTATTTAAAATTTGCTAAGTTCATTGTTAATTAAGATGAAAGTGAGGAGCTGCTTTAAGGACAACAATATAAAGATTCTGCAGAGGTTGAGGAAAAATTTCCAGGCTTCAAAGAAACTCCCAGAATTTAAAATATGTTAATGGAAGCTGGTTTGGAGATTTCTTCCTAGCTCAAAGGCAGTCCTCTTGAACTCCTTAAGTAATTAACTCAACTCTGCTCACTTTATAAGACAAGGAACATTTCATGTGAATTGTGATTAGAAAAGTGATGCAGAGAAACAAAAAAGTACTTGAGGAAATTTTGCAGTTTGGAATCCTAGAGTGAAACAGAGACCTGTTATGCTTGTGGCTGCACAGGGCAGTGGGGCAGGTGGAGACATGGGTCTCAGGCCATCACTAACCCATCTAGGAATGGGGTGAACCTGGCAGAGCCACTACTGTATGATGAGGACATATCTGAAAATCAGAAATCCTAACTGACATAATCATCAGTGAGTCTGTGGTGAGATTTCTTTGTCTCAAGAATTTATAAAGTGTCCCTTTGATGTCTCGGCACACTCCTTGCTAGCTTCTGCTTCCTTGATTCAGCTCCTGCCATTCACTCAGCCGCCCCCCCCCACCCCACCGCTGTTTCATATATGGTGAAGGAGCTATGCTGTATCCAAGCCATCTTGGATGTCCCCTCTTCTGCAAAGCCTTCTCTGACACATACAAGCAGCTTCCTCATCTCTGCTTCTGCTAGAGCAAGGAGCAGTTTCTCCTCCATGTGCACAAATCTGCCTTCCCTGCTAGGTAGGCTGAGCATCTCCAAGGCAGGTCTGTCCCTTACACACCTATGGTACAATGCAGGACACATAGCAACACACTGGTTGTGTTTTCTGACTTGACCTCTAAGTATCTATATCATGTGACACTGGTGCAGTGTACTGCTAACCTCTCCTTCCTGACCCTTTTCTTATCTTGGGATGTTATTCCTTCTTTTTACTCCTCATTATTCCTTTTCTTTCCTTCTCCGGAATGTCATGTTCCCTCTGTTCTTTTCATTGACTTGGACAGCAAGTTTCTGTTGCTTGCTGAATTATCATTCAAAAAGCCCTTTGGAAAGGGCAGCAAGGCCTAATGAGAAGAGGAGCAAGAACACAGATGGGGCTATTTGTTTGTTTGCCTCATGGCGTCACCACCTACCATCACTGTGACTTTGGACAAGCAAATTTAACATCTTTGTGTTTTCGTTTCCTCAACTGTAAAAATGGGAATAATAATACTTGCCTTTCCGGGTTACTCGGATGATTAAATTGGACAATACATGCAAAACAACCTAAGTAGATCATAGCACATAATAGGTACATACTAAACATTAGTATGCTTCTTCTCCCCCCACTCCCTATTATTATACTTAAAAACAGATGGATTGGATTTTTCTCTTTGTAAACAAAATCCAATTAAGCCTCTTTGTACTTGTACATTGAGAGTATTGATTTTCTTTTCTTTCTTTGGTCCAATGGGCCTGGTAGCTGTCAGAGGAAATATCGAGATGATAAAATCTGCAGTACTTCCTCTTTAGCCTAAATTCTGATACCCATCCTGAGCAAGAGGAGTATGAAGGTAGTGCCTCTGAAGGCTGGTGATACATTAAAATCACCTGGGTGAACTTTTGAAAAATATTGGTGTTGGGCTCATCCCTGAACAATGAGAACTTCTGTGGGTGGATCTCTGACTTTGGTGTGTTTTTTAAAAAAGCTGTCCAGGTAATTGTGATGTGCCACCAAGGTGAGAAAAACTGCCACAACTTCTCAGGTTCTTAATTCACCTAAGTGAAATCCTTTATAAATACCCCTGTCTCTAGAAGCTTCCTCTGGAGAGTAGTGGTTCTTCAAGTGCAACTCTGTGCAGTGGCTTCTCAATTCCTCTCAGTGTTGGGCCTCGAGGTGACAGCTGCAAGGACGAGAGCAAAGTAGATGCAGTTTTCTGGTGTCAGTGGCCTTGAGCTGTGCATATGGGAGACTCTTAATGCACTTTCCTTTATTGAATGAGAGCAGGAGCCAACAGAACTATTTAACACATAATTACATGCCTAATCTTGCATAAAATTATAACACTAATGACATCACAGTGGAAGCCCAAAAGGTCACTCTGAGCACAGAAATTTAGGGTTGCTTCTGATGTGTGAGATTTTATTTTGCAGACAGCAAATTATATGTTCTCCCTAGGAGTCGAGTTGTTTTGGCTTCAGGGCTTTTTGGGGGAGAAGCCAAATGTATGGTGATAATTTTAGATCTAGTGATTTAATTTAGAAAACGTTGGTACTTATTATGAGCAGTTTTAAATGCCATTTGGATATTTTCCTCCAAAATCAACTACACACTTTACCTTATTTTAGTTCATTCATTTGTGCATCCATTTGCCAAATATTTATTAAGTGCCTCCTACATGCCAAGCACTGCACTGCATACCGTGGGTGCCAAGACATTCAGTCCTGCGTCTAAGCAGTGCATAGTCTATAGAGGAGTCAGAATAACAAGTCTATTCTAGATACTGGACCTGCTCTATTCAAGACTGCTATGACTTCTCAGTGGGAATCTTAAATTGTTCCTTTTCTTTCCACATGTTACTTAACCTCTCAACACGCTCAATTTTATATCATTGGTCATTTCCTTCTAAAAATGCTTTCCATTCTTGATAAAGAGGATGATACTTTCTTGGTTCTTCTTATTCTCTATAGACTCCTATAATTTCTTTTGTGGGTTCTTGTTTTTGACTCATCCCTTGACTGTTGTTGGTGTCATTTGGGGAGCTAGAAAGTACCACTGGACAATGACTACTGGACAATGCCTTATAACAGGAATGAAGAAGGCCTCTCTCCCCATTTAATGTCTAGGAGACAGAGTAGTCAGGTCATTTGCTGCCATTTTGCAGAGGTAAGGAAGAAGTGCATTGCTGAATCCTGTTGCCTCTTTGAGAAGAATCAAATAAAAGAATAAGTCACTTTTTAGACTTTTATTGCAGATTGCCTTTCATTTACTGGGGTAACTGTGAATGGATTCCTTGACTAGAGGTGGGGTGGTGGTCACTTGTGACCCCGTCACATGTGACATAGATCAACGGTTGTTCGTGTGTTCATGATGTGTTTGACTTCAGTTTCAGGAGGACGGATGTTAAGTATTGTACTGGCCCTTTAGCCTGCTAGTATTTGGCTCATTGAGCTCAGCAATGGGCTTTTTCTTCTTCTTCTTCTTCTTCTCCTCCTCCTCCTCCTTCTTCTTCTTTCTTTTTCTTCTTCTTCTTCTTCTTCTTCTTCTTCTTCTTCTTCTTCTTCTTCTTCTTCTTCTTCTTCTTCTTCTTCTTCTTCTTCTCCTCCTCCTCCTCCTCCTCCTCCTCCTCCTCCTCCTCCTCCTCCTCCTCCTCCTCCTTCTTCTTTCTTTTTCTTCTTCTTCTTCTTCTTCTTCTTCTTCTTCTTCTTCTTCTTCTTTTTCTACTTCAGAGGCTCAGGGATTCTAATCTTCCTTATGTCATTGAGTAACCCTTTAACTACAGGAAAACACTGTCATGCCCCCAGCTTCCCTATCTGCAAAAAGGTGACTAATGAGTTAAACCCTATCCATTTAGTTGATTCAGCTTTTATTTCTCCAACAGATATTTGTTGAAGATGTCACTCTGTGGCGAGCACTGAGTTTGGATTTGGGGCTATAGTGATAGACACAACAGGTAATGACCCTCATTTTGGAGAAATCATGGTCTAGAGTGGGAAACAGACTGGTTAGACAAATGTGGATGGGTATTATCAATAAAAGACTGTTATGCATGTTTGCTGGATAGTGAAGTAAGCTTTGCCTCATGTCTATAGTCATATGTCGAAGGGAAATGATCATCTCAAAGTTTAGTTGACAGAGCTTTGAAATTAGTGTCAGGATGAAATTCCAACTCTCTGATATAGTGATTATGTAACATAAATATATTGTTAAACTTCCCTGAGCTTCCTTTTCATCATCAAGAAAACAGAATAATAACAGATATCATACCGGATTGCCATGTGGATGATTTGAAATAATATATGGCATTAAGTAGGCACTCAGTAAATGTTAGTTTTTTCCACTTTCCCCCCCACAATTGGTCATACTGATACATCAAGCCATTCTGTTTGATTCATTTTTACAAAAAGAAAAAAAAAAACACTTTGCAGAAATGGAGAACACATTTCCACATGGTCTTAATTAGTCCACTATTCCATAATTCATTTCTTAATGAGCTTTTCAAGTGGATAATCACAACTGATATTCAGTTTCATTCCTTCCATGCTACGTATTTAAAGCTAGTTTAATTGTTAAACATTTCACTCTATTGGGCATCACACATGCACAGCTGGTGTAAAAAAAAAAACCTGCTCACAGCTTAAGTGTGCCTTTTAGATTGCTACAAATGACAAATTCATGCTGAAATTATCCGTTCCTTCTCAGTGCCCGTGGCTTAGCTCTTCTACTTCAATTGAGAATCAAGGGAGTTAAACTATACTAGCTCTTTATAGATAAGAACTGGAGATGGCAACAACACGCATAAGCATGGGAGTCACTTTTCTAGACCTATATAAATAATGCATTTACATGCGTTATTTCATTTAACACAGAGTAACTCTTGTGAGAGTCCTTTCTATTTACCAGACAAAACTGATATTCAGAAAAGCAAGTAAAATTTCCCAGACCACATAGCTATTAAGTGGTGAAGCCAGAATTTTAGTGCAGCCCTGTTCAAGTGCACAACAAATGATCTCTCTCACTGTATATTTTTTGCTAGGCCCACCAAGTACCAAAATCCCTATCAAAGAAATGCTTGCTCAATAATAGTGGCAACATTCAGCTTATTTATTCCTTGAGTATTGCAGTTTGCATTCCCATTACATTTACAGAGAAAGGGAAGATGAGATGTGGTAGAAAAATATGACAGCAGTGAGCAGAAGGCAAGAAGGTACAACACAGAGAGGTGGGCCAGGTCCAAGCTCTGCTTCTCACTTTGTGTCACCTGGGCAGCTTTCTACTACCTGTCTACTGCTGTCTTTTCTTCTTTTTACATTTAAAATTTTTATTCGTTCTTTTTAGTTACATATGACAGTAGAATGTATTTAGACATATTATACATTCATGGAGTATAACTTCCCATTTTTGTGGTTGTACATAATGTGGAGTTACACTGGTTGTGTATTCACATATGAACATAAGAATGTTATGTCTGATTCATTCTACTGTCTTTCCCATGTCCATTCCCCTTCTTTCCTCCAACTCCCCCTGTTCAATAAGTTGAAACTGTTCCTGCATATTGTTAGTCAGCATCTGCATATCAGAGAGAATATTTGGCCTTTGGTTTTGGGGATTGGCTTATTTCATTTAGCATGATAATCTCCAGTTCCATCTATTTACCAGCAAATACCATAATTTCATTTCTCTTTATGGCTCAGAAATAATCCATTTGTGCCACATTGTCTTTATCCACTCATCTGCTGAAGGGCACCATAGCTTAGTTATTGTGATTTCAGCTGCTATAAACATTGATGTGGCCATTTCACTATAGTATGCAGATTTTAAGTCCTTTGGGTATATGCTGAGGACTGGGATAACTGGGTCAAGTGGTGGTTCCATTCCAAGTTTTCCAAGGAATCTCCATACTGCTTTCCAGAGTGGTTTCACCAATTTGTAGTTCCACCAGCAGTGTATGAGTGTACCTTTCCCCCCATATCCTCAATTCTTCATAATTTATTTCTTTTCTTTTATGTTTCATAATGTATAGCATGTGTATGTATATGCAATATTTATATATCTATGCCAATATATGAACATATGTAATATAATGTATTAAAAGTCTCTGCAACATGGAAGCATTATGTATATTCTATTATCATTACTTGGGAGTGGGTTAAATACATACTAGATCTGGAAAATAACTGGGTCTGTGTAACATACCACAGTTCAACATGTTCAGTAAACAATCATAAATGTGGTCTTTAATTTTTCATGGAGAAAGGAGTGGAGGAAAGATTAAGCCCTGGAAGTAGCGTGAGCCCTGCCACGAACTCTTGGGTAATTGGCTCACTGTTACACCTATTCCTCATTCTAACATGAAGGAATTGAAACAGATGATTCTAAGGTTCCTTTCCTTTGAAAAATTTCATTTTGTTCTGCTTTGGAAAATTGCAATCAAGGTCTGTTCCTTTGACTTATTTGACTTCTAATCTGTCTTTGGTTAAATATAATTTCTATTTTACGTTCTGTTGATTTCTTAAATGAAGTGTTTAGTAATGCTCTTGGGAAATCTAGTAAAGTCAAGGGAGGGGAGATTAAGCACCAAATGGGAAGGCAAAATGAAAATCCTCATTGATCTTGTAAATGATTTCTATGCACCCACATTCCTATAGAGTTTGGCATCTAGGGCACAAATCTTGTCCTGTTTCATCATCTCCTTGACCTTATTTCCTCTACTCCCTATTCTGCATTGGCTCTGAACCCTGTCACTAATCCAATTGTTTAACTGCTGCTCTCTCCCAAAGGGGAGCTAATGATCTGATCATGGAGATTTCAAGTGTTGTATCAACTTGTGAGGGAGATATTTTGGGGCCAGGAAAATATGGGTCACAGACCTTGCTGTGTCCCACCATGGTAGTCATTGGGTGAACTATAATTAAATCTGTCCAGTCTCTCCCAGTAGTGTCTCTGCACCGACTGCTGATCATATGCGTAAAGCTCTATTCCTGGAGGAAACCAGCATTATGGACGTGGTGTTCTCAGCCTCAAACTGAGTCATCCAGCCTTTTAGTCTTGCCAACTGGACAAAGATTGCTTTGATTTATCCATGTCTTTTACTGCTGAGTGAAATAGTGGTAAGAAACCAGACCTCTGGAGTTGAAGATGACTGAATTTGAGCTCCATTTCTTTCCTTTGCTCTCAATATTGCTCTGCATGCAAGTTAATTAACTTCAGAGTCCCAATTTCCTTATCTATGGAATTGAGATATTAATGCAAACTTTAAAATTTGTTGTGAGAATTAATTAAAATAATAGTCTTAACATTATTTACAGCTATCTTATATGCAGCTATTTACACATATGTAAATGAATGTTTGTATATGTTATAAATAAATGTTTGTTTATTTATATATGCCAATATACCCTGTGTCAAATTAATATACCATTATCTTGACTGAAGGGAATTGAAACAGAATTCAGAGAAATCATTGAATGCTAGCATTTTAAAGCTGAAAGATATGTCAGAGATATTCTGGGCCAGATGCCAATACTAGAGTAGGTATTTTTTTTTTCCTGGATAGTTTTTTTTTTTTTTTTTTTTTTTAAGACTGCAGGTAAAAAGCCCCTTGGAAGCAAATAGGTCTAATAGTAAAAGCAGGCTTTTGCAATGCAAAGGGCACTGAGCAGGCAAAGAAAAGGCACTTTAAATTCTACATCTTGCTTTGCTTCAGTGCAAGACTGTATTTAAAGATATAAGGAAAAAATAGTAAGAAGAGTAGTAGCTCTCTTTTGATGGCTACTCGTCAGAGAAAAATCTATTCAAATGGCTTGAAGTCTATGGTGAAAGATGCTTGAAAATATTAAATCAGATATTTAGTCCTTTTAAAAAACTGTTTTCATAATTATATGGAAAATTACCTGATATGCTAATGATTTGATTTCCAAGGAATCTCTGTTAATGATATAAATACCTTGGAGTAGTTTGTTTAAAGAGCTTGCATTTCCTACATTTTGTAGCATATAGATTCTTTTTTTTTATTAGTTGCTCAAAACATTACAATGATCTTGACATATCATACATTTGCATTTGGATTCTTGTATTCTAAATCAGGGACTTAAAATCCAAAGGAAACCACCTAAAAAGATGAGTATCTGTCAGAATTTGGGAACCCGATTTCTCCAGAAGGTCAGCCAACTTAGGAAGAGGTAGCAGGGATCAAGGAAACAGAATTTCTTTTACCTCTCACTTCTACTCCTTCCTGCTTTATGACATGTGCTGAATTAATTAACCTCTCTGAATCTCGATTTCTTTATCTGTAAAAATGAAGGCTTAAATATCTACCTCTGACAATTGTTTCACTAGTGAGCAAAAATATATGCTATTGATCTGGGTTAGGCACAAATGGATGTAAATTCTCTCCCCAAAGGAACAGATCTGGTCAGTCTATTCAAAACTTGCCACTGGGAACCGGAAGAGCTGCCCCTTCTGTGGTAGGGGAAGTAGCCAACACGTGAAGTTGTTTTCTTGGGAAGATTAAATCAATCCAATAAGAAGCAGTTACTGAAATTGGTCTTATGTTACAAGGGTGCCAGGTGCAGAGGGAATGAAAAAAGTGATCTTGGGGAGAAGTCTAGAGGTGGCATTACTCCCTGCTGTTCCTCATGCCCTATCTTGTCAGCCACCAAACTTGTGCAAGTATTATCTTAACAGCTGTAGAGAAGCTCTGTCCAGTAGGAAAATAATGAGAGCCACACATCCAGTGCTCAATTTCCTAGTAGTCACATCAAAAAGAATACATTAAACAGGAAAAAGTCATTCTAATATTCTCCAATATTATCATTTCAATATGTAATAAAACAAAAAATCATTAATTATATAATTCACTTTTTAAAAACTACGGCTTTGAAATTCAGTGCATATTTTATACTTCTAACATACTGCAATGCATACTAACCACATTTGAAGTGTTCAATAACCACAAGTGTTTAGTGCTTGCTATTTTAGACTTCTAGAATCTGTTTTCTGTCACTATATCAATTTTAGCAACAACAAAAAAAATACAAAAACAAATCAGTATTTTCATTTATTGAGGACTTTCCATGTAATGGGTTTTGAGTTTTATATGCATTAAAGTGATCATCCTATGAGGTATGTGTTATTTCTAACCCTCTTTATAGATGAGAATGCTAAGGTTTAGAGGGATTAAGAAATTGGCCCTGAGGTCATGCTACTTGCTATTTTTTAAATGGCAGTCAATGCGGATCATGCCACGTTTCCTGAATTATTTGAATAGTCTCCTAACTGGTTGGCCTACCTTACAATAGAACATTTTGACAACTGTGTCAAGATAGCCACTTCAAATTGTAAGGCCATTATTTTATTATTATTGCCTAATAATTTATGCAAAAAAACATTTTTGATCTTCAGCTATTTTTTATCCTAACCCCCTCTTATTATATCTATGAGAAATCTAAAATCACTCATTGCATTCCCAACTCTGAGTTTAGAGTAGAGGGTTGGAGTAAAGTGCAGAGATGGGATGGACACAGGTTCTAGAACTAGAAGGGAGGAGTTCAAACATTCCCAAAACAAGGGAATGATAAATGTTATTTAAGAAGGAAATGCTTGTCACCCTGGTTTAATCATGACAATGCTGTATGCACAACATATCCCTCAAGCATCTACAACTATTAGCTTAATGTTCTTTTTATTTGTAAAAATTTTTTCATATTCTTAATTGGTGCATCATGATTGTACATACTGGTGAGATTTATTGTTACATATTCATATATGTAGACAATATAATAATATAATTTGGACAATATCATTCCCTAGTGATATGGTATTTTTAATAAGTAAATTGCACAGATATGATAGAGAAGGAATATATAAATTCTATGTGACTTAAAAGACACGTTGACCAATTACAATGTATGAACATTTTTTGGATTCTAATTTATAAACAGTAAAGGAAAAAAAAATCATGTCCTCTTCTGTTTCTCCTCTTTATCTCTCCCAATGCAATTCTTCTAGATTTTTCCCCTAAAATATGTATCTAGTCAGTTTGCTTGTTTACGAATATTCATTGATGGCTTCCAATTTCTTGGGATTACCTAACATTTCACAGTGCCCTATTTCAAGGAGTGAGTCATAAATGTGAACTTTAGGGCAGTTTTCCTGAAAGAGGTAGCAACTGGTAGCCAAAGAGAATGAAAAATACTGGGCAGATTTTTCTGGAAGAGGCAACTGAGCAGGCTCACTGGCATGAGCATTTTGTGTGTGTGAGAGGTAGGAGCTTGGAGCCATTTGAAGTGGAGGGTCCATGTGGTGTAGCTGGATGTCTGAACAGCCATGAAAACCAAGTCCGGGCAGATATTTGGGGCAGTAGGTTTCTTCATTGCATGTTTTTGCTCTGTAAGTACAAATAGAAGATGAGGAGGTTCGCTTTTAAAGCAGTGATCCTTACTCCTTTATCACCATGCACCGTCCCTTGTATTTCACTCTGTGTTCCAGATCTTGAAGATCAGTCTTAGTACTGGGCATTCAGAATCAATGAAAGCAAAACTAATAACTAAACAACTAAATGAGAACATCTCTTTTGTGGAGGTGATGAGAAAGCATCCAGTATCAGGTCCCAGGAGCTGGTTTTGAAGATGCTAGAGCTACAAGGAAGGGACACTGTAACTGGCTAGTCCAGAGTCAGTGGATAAGTTTAGGTGAAAGAAGAAAGTACAGGTACAAAATCTAACATTAGACTGTATTCAAAGTCCAGTGTGTTTCTTGGGGTGAAAGATGGTCCAGGACCATCAAGAATGACACACTGGCTCTGAGATTTAGACATGCTTGGCTCTGTGAGGCAGGGAGTGAGTCTGGAACAAGTGAGAAAGGGGCTGTGGCATGATAGTGCACGCACGCGTACATGCATTTTATAGGGCAGTGAGTTTGGCATCTGACTGCTCTGGGTTTGACTCTGCTTTCTAGTGGATTGACCATTAAGCCTGCCTTAGACTGCTTCCTTATTTTTAAAATGAAATTATTATTAGTATATAGTGAACATTTAACTGAGTGGCTCTTGTTAACCGATTTATCTCAACACTTCACTTTTGTTAAGGTCAGATGATAACCTTGTTTCTTTTTTTTTTTTTTCCTGATATTTCTTACCCTACTTAAGCTGACGCTTGGGATCAAAATAAAGCTCCCTTTAAACTTCCTTTTGCCATATTGCTTTCAAAACATGTTAATGAATGTAAATGAACACTGCAAGCAAATTGTAGAGGAGGAAAATGATCATTGTGTTTTTCAAGGAACTGCTGTACGAAACAAAAGGAAACCCAGCTGCAACAGCCAGGGCATTTGGTGACAACTGCCCATCATGAATCATTGGCCAGGGAATTATTTCAGATGGTGTGATATGAATCGAGATCTAGAATTTACTCTTCACTTGGTACTGAGGGAAATGAGATGACTGATCAACCCAAGCTGGTTACATAAATATTTAAGCTTTTTAGAATTTACTGAAAGCAATCAGTTACTATAAGTGCCCATTTGCTGTTAAATGACTTAATAAGCCCTTTGTCATCTGGAACTCAAAAGACCCTTGGAAATTATTGTTCCTCTCTGCATCTGTTGTTTCAATCCTTTTGGAATATGATCAATGAGGGGTTTTCCAGTTATTAAGTACCTCTTGTGTTGAGGAACCCACCTTCCCTGGAGGCCACCCCTCCCATTGTTAGACATTATGGTGGATGGAAAGTGTTTCCATAATTTGAGGTGGAATTGGTCTCCCCAGAGTTCCATTATTGCTCCTGATTCTCCATGCTGGATTGCTTTCCAGATGGTTTAGAACAACTGTAATGTCTTGGCAACACTTCTTCACTGTGAACTGCATGTAAGTTCAACCATTTTTCACACCATGTAGTTTCAATTTCTCTTCTGATTATGGTCACCCTCTGAAGCCATACTTCATGCACATTGTCTCTCCTAAAGCATCATGGACATTATGGCATTTATTATTTAATGGTACTGTACATACTTTAGTTAATTTAGTTGCAACACAACCCCTCTAGTACAGATACTCTTCATTCCCAGTCTACTTATGAAGAAGGTAAAGCTAAGGAAGGTTAAAAAACCTGCTCAAAGCAGTAAGTGGAGGAGCCAGGACATAAACTGTGGCATCCCACATTAGGAGTCCACACTCTGTATAATTTTATTTTTCTGAATATAGTACCTCAGTGTCATCTGATTAGTGTTGAGGATGGGAAAACTACCATCTTTTATTTATTCATCTTGAGATCACATTAACATTCCTGGCTGGTATGGTTGAGCAGGTATATGCAGGGAATTAGGGTCAAGAGTCAGATTCTGAATTTTGATACCTGCTTTGCAAAAGGCCATAGAGAGGTCCTAGGTTTTACCTTGAAGAAAATGAAATCCTATCATGTGCTAATCATTATTGTTATTTTAACTGTCTTTTCTTTGATTTCTTTTCTTTGATTTCCCCTCCCCCCAAAATCGAGTCTGGCTATATTGTCTGGGCTGGCCTTGAAGTCTTGGGTTCTAGACCTCCTTCTGCCTCCGTCTCCTGAGTAGCTATGGCTATGGGGGTGCATCTCTGTGCCTGGTGCATTAATTATTATTTTGAAATCCATTATACGTTTTTTAAACAAGGAAGTAGGACATACAATTACATTATATATTTGAAATATTACTCTGAAGGCAGTGTTGGGGATAAATTAGGTAAGGATAAAACTACAAGCAGGGATTTGGATTGTGACGGCAATCCAACGCAAGCCCTGATGGGGTTGGGGATGAAAGGGAATGAAGAGATCAGGCGGTGTTTGGAAGGTGTAGAGTCAGAACCTGATGAATGATTGAATTAAAGGGAACAATGATAATGAAGAGAAGAATTAAAAATGACTCCAGGCTTCTCACAGGGAGATGGTAGGTGGTGGCATCACTCTCCAACATGTGGAATGTAGTGAAGTGAAATGTAAAGTGCTGTGGAGCAGGGTTTGGCTGAAAGGAGTTGTGGGAGAAGCCTTGGGGTGGGTGGGAGGGATAAAGTAAAGGAGGGAAGCATCTAGAGTGTGCTGCAGGCTGTGGGCACATAGAGGACTCAAGAGAAAGTTCTGAGCTGTGGAACCCGGGGATGAAGCGTCAGTTAATGGATGCTCTGAAGATTACAGGTGAAAGAAAGTTCCATTGACTAAACCTGCTATGGTGGGTGGTGGTCTTCCTCCAGGTTTAGACAGCATGCTGTGGTTTGGCTGTGTTCTTGGGAACCCCAGAGGATAAAGTCCCTGAGCTGTCCTTGATGTCTTCCTGTGTCAAAATTCAGGGAAAATGATTCTAATTTTCTTTATTGCCTTGTCAGCTGTAAATGAATTTGCATTTACATAGGGAATAGCGTGTTTGACAAGAACCATATTCATAATATCAAAATGTTCCCCCAATATTCTAGAAGGGTGGTCATTTGGTACAAAAAGGAACACTTTTTTTTGCATTGTATTTCTGATAATAGTGATTATCTCTCAAGAAAAAAAAATACTTCAATTTTAGAAATATAATATTTTAGTGTGAAAATGATAGTTAAAATCTATTTTATCTACAACATAAATGTTAGGTCATTCCTCTTCAATACTCTCTCTTAAGAAAAGTTAATTTCCTTTTCTTTATCACTTAAATAGTCTGTGGGCTTTTCATTTACTGATACATTCATTTATAAAACATTTGTTATATAACACAGGTATTAGAGACTTTTCTGAATGTAAAAGATTAATTGCCTCTTTTCAGATAGTATCAGGAATATGGGAAGTCTTAAATCAAGTGCTTCAGTACAACCATGTACTTGGTGAATTGGCAATGAATATTAATTGGTAAACTGTTGGCCATGTTTGATAGTCTGCTTATTTTCATGTGAATTATACATTGGTTCTCATTCCAGAAAGTCAAAGTGCTATTATGACATAGCTCTAAACTTTGGATATAGAGTCAGGCTGCAAATATCACATGGCATAAAGAAAAAAAATGGACCTTGTTCTGGTAGTTCTAGACCTGCATTTATGTAAAGATGGTTCTGGGAGGGCCAGTAGCCTCTGTAAGTTGAAATCTTTTGATATATTACAAAAGAGTTTGTAGGTAAAACTCAGGTCAAAGGGACAAGGAAAACACTGAGATGCTAGATGGAAGGAACCTGTACCATTTGACTTCTAGAATTGTGCAGCTTATCCACAACATTTGGGCTGTGAGTATAGTTTTGAGCTGTTTTTCTTACTGTCTGCCCATTATGGATATATCCTCAGTGGCAATGGGGGAGAGAGAAGGGTGGCAAAGTCATGTCAAGTTTGAGTGGAGAAAAGGGAAGTTCCTGTACTTCCAGAAACACTTGTTGGCAAGTCTGACACTTTTGTCTCCATTCCAATTGGAGCTGGGTCCCTTGGTGCCTTCCCTGGTTTTAGTTACCATGGGTCTGGGTTGGTGTGGACACATCTCCCCTGGAATAGAAAGGGCAGAGGATTACGTCCCCACAAGGAATCCAACCAAGCTCATCTGTCTGTCTGTTCACCAAGCCCCCATCTCAGAACATCTGATTCCTGGAATTCCAAGTTTTTTCTAACTCATGTGTTCCAGATTTCTTCCATTTCTCCAAGACCATGAGTTGGAAAGAAGGTAACGTGTATCAGCGACCTGAGGAATAGAAAATTCTGTATGATTGCTTTTCCTATCCTGCTCTCCCTGGCTTTTCTTACCCTGTCTCCTTAAGGTTCTGTCTGAAGAAAGGTGTAGAAATGAAAGCTAGGACTGTTTCTGCTGAGATCTGAATGTCCCCCAAAATTCATGGGTTGAAATTTACTCTCCAATATGATAGTATAAATGGGATGTTGGGTGGTGATTAAATCTTAGGGTAGGTCCTCATGAATGGGATGAAGGCCTTTATAAAACAGTCTCCTTGCAAGCGTTGGTCCTTTTATGGGCTTCTGTTGTCCACCATGTGAGGATGCCACTGTGAAAAGATGCCATCACCTTAATCTTGGACTTTCCAGCCTCCAGAACTGTGAGAAAATAAATTTCTATTCTTTATCAATGACCTAGTTTGTGTTATTTTTGTTATAGCAGCCTAAATGGGTAAGATAGTAACTTAAGCAGAAAATCCTGTATTAAAATAACTTTTAGTTACTATTTTTGAATGAGGACACACTGAACATTTGATCTGTGGCTGAGGTGACCATGTAATGGCTTTCTGTGGGTAAATGAGAACCGGTGAATGGAGAACTCCTAACCTTATTCAGCTCAGCAATTATTTCAGCAAGAGAAAATAAGGTAGCATAAGCTTTTGGGTGAATGTCCTTGAGGAATTTCTAGAGTCCCCAAAGGGAACACTGATATGTATGGTATGAGTTACTGAGGAGAGCAGGGAGGAAGAGGTGGTGGACAAGCATATGTGGTAATTTCCAAGACACACAGTCTCCTCACTACATTCCAGTTATGATCATGCCCTAAGTGAAAAGCGTCCCATTCTGCTAAATAAAACATTTGACTGACAAAGGAAATATATCCTATTTATTATCCTGGACTCAGATGTTTTTAAAAAAATTGAGCCTGATTATAGAGCATTTACTGCTATAAAGGAATAATCTTCCATGCAAATACAAAAAAGTTAGCAAGAAAGCATTGAGAGGAGTAAATTGTAAGAAAATAATGAATAGGAAATAATACATGTTTATTATGTATTAAGATTGTAAATCAGAGTTCTCTAGGTCTAGAGCAAAGGGAAGGGAGGACAGCAGGCTTTCCTCTCCTGATTCTATTCCTAACTCAGAAAAGATCAGGCATGATGTGTGCTCGGAGCCTTCCTGGGACCCTAAGATGCTCTTCCCTATGCCTATGTCATGTTCCTAAGTAGGAACATGTAAGAGGGCCAGTAGCACAAAATGATGGATACCTTCTCTTTCTGAAACTGTTGACAGTACTCAGAGCTTTGAAGTCTTTGAAGTGACAGAGGCAAGTACTGTGGATTCTGCTGGCTTTGAGTTCAAGGGAAACCAAAAGGGGAGTTCAGGCCAAACTAATTTCCTGATCTGGTATAAGATATAGTAGCTGAGGGCGGTTAAGCAGAGATGGAAAGTGATTACCACTGGCATGGCAAGGTACCTGCTGACTCCTGTATGCTCTATTTCTTTAAATCTTGCCTTGCAGAGTCATTTTAGACAAGTATTTATTGAGCAGCTACTATATGCAAAACACTGTTATCTCTGTAAAGAAATTTAGCATTTATAAAAGAGATCTTCATAAAACTTCTGGGTTAGACAACAGGAAATTGCAGAAATAACCATTTTGGCCTAAATAGACAGCAATGACACATGGCTCAACCTAATACATTGAAGTGAGGATAAGGAGATAAAGATAATAAGACTGTGAATAGGTCATGTCAGTTGTTGATAAATGCCTTGGAGAATATTACTTAGGGTGAGAGGGTGCTGTGAGAGAAAGATGATGGTTTACATATCCTTGGCCTTGGTAATAGACTGACATTTTGCTGAGAACCTGAGGGAGGTGAGGGATTGAGCCATGAGGTAAGGAAGTTTAGGGTTGCAGACTCAAGGCAGAAGAAAGGCATCTGAATACTCTGATGTGATAATGTACTCATGTTTTCTTCCCCCTTTATAGAAAAGGAGTAATCCAGGTGACAAGAAGACATAAAGGCTGAGTCACACAGACCTGGGTTCCGATTCTGCTATTGAGCAAGGATGTGAGATCTATTTCCTGGAAGCCTCAGCTTCCTCTCTCAGATAAAGCTAATAAAACAATATGGAGTGTTAGCTGTGATTAAATGAGATAATGCATGTAAAGTATCTCACAGTAAATGTCGTATGTAAATTTTGGTGATAATATAATGCATATGGACACTGTTGGAGTCCTTGGCTGCTCTCCACAACACTTTCACATATTTTAACTGATTTTAACTTTGGGAGATTTTTTTTTTAACTGAGAACCATTTTATGGTGGTTTGTTTTATATGTAACGTATAAAATTAGACAAAAAGTAGACAATCTGTCTCAAACACTTTCACTAAAACCTTGTGACATTTATGAACTAAATAAAAGTAACTGAGTGAAAACCATGTTAGGCCCTATCATCTGGTCATTGAATTCTGTAAAATCCACAGTTGGTCTCCACCTTCTGCTAGCTGTGGACCTGAGCCTGACAGTACTTAAGGCAGTGTCGAGGTTAACTTGATGCTCCTGACAGTTACCTTTATGAGTCATTAAAATGAGAGGTCTGCCTTGACTGCTGTCCCCAGGTACCTGCTGATGGAACCTACGTATTGTCTTCTGATCCTCAGAATTTGGGCCCTGAGTTGTTCTTGTCACAGCCTCTCTCAGAGCCTTGATCCTGCACACCTGCCTGGTGACCAGGCCCTCTAACTAGGGTAACTATAGCATTTGATGCCCAAGCTACAGCACCTCTGAAACTGAATAAGGAGCTATAAAATCATGAAGGGACATCCCTATAGATAATCTTGTACCACTGTGTTTGGATTTGCATAGGACAGTCCGATTTTTTTTTTCTGTTGTTAAACCATTGGTACTTCTCTTCACTCTCCAATTGTCCTGATTGGGGCAATAAATTGTAAAACCCACTGAGTTACAGGTAGATGTTTTTATGTTAAAAGTTAACGTAATTAGAGACTTAATTCCTACATCATACTTGGATCTAAGTATATTCTGGTTCATTTATATAATTGATTTATTTTGATATCAATAAAATTCTAGTTACTATGGCTTCATAGCATATTTTAATATGCTGCAGAACTAGTCCATTATATATTTTTTTTCTCCATCAAAAAATTTTCAACTCTTTTTTTGTGTGTTTTTCTCCTTAAAAAACTGTAGAAATAGCTTGTCACTTTTATGGTTTAAAATGGGTAGCAAAATACAGTTTAATAGGAGGAGTTAGTTCCAGTGTTATCTAGTACAATAGGGTAACTGTAGACTACAACAATTACAATATATTTTTAAAATACTTAGAAAAGAAGGGTCTGAAACTTCCCCAATATATAAAATAAGATAAATGTTTGAGGTGATGGAAATGCTAATTACCTTGATTGGATCATTACACATTGTGTACATGCATTAATTATCATTTTGAACTCCACAAATGTGTATAATGTTAGGTGTCAATTAAAAACCTTCATAATTTCAATTGGAATTTCTCCATATTTTGGGGGTGTTAATTTGGAGAGAATCGACATTTCTTTCTTTCTTTCTTTTTTTTTTTTTTGGTACTAGGAATTGAACCTGGGGCACTTAACCACTGAGCTACATCCCCAGCCCTTTTTCTATGTTTTATTTGTAGACATTGTCTCACTGAGTTGTTCAAGGCCTCATTAAGTTGCTGAGGCTGACCTCCAACTTATGATTCTCCCTCCTCAGCCTCCTGAGTTGCTGGGATTATAGGTGTGTACCACTGTGCCTAGAGAGAATCAACATTTTATCAAATCAAGTGCTCATTTCCTCCTTCCTGTCTAGGTTATTATTAATGTATACTGTAGATCTGCCCTTCTTCTGCTCTGTCCACCTTTAGAGATACCTCACTAGTAGAATTCATTGCCTCTTCCCAATAGTTATTATTTTCTCCCTGAGCTGGATCTCTTTTGTTTGCACAAACTGCACCATCTCTCGGTGTCTTGAGCAGGGCCAGACTCCAGTCCTGTGCCACCTCAGCAGAAGGGCACTGTTCTTTCCCATTTCACCCTGGTGCAAGAACTGGTCATGTAGGGACTGCAAGACATGATAGAAGTACTTTCTTTAAGCAGTGCGAGCTGTTAGTATTCTCAGTGAACCTGAAAATGCATTTGCATCATATATACTTTAATGGGAAAATAATGGCCAAAAATATCGAACGGGTCCAAGGAGTTCAAGGTAAATCAGAGATCATACACAGCAGGAGTGGAGCACTAAATTGATAAGGTCAATGAAGGAAGGCACATTTGGAAAACTGAAGGAGTCTTGCACCGCAGGTGGCAGGCTAATTTTTAACATTATCCTTCAGGTCAGTTGAATGTTCAGACCAGCATAAATGTCACCAGATCAGGTGGTATCTGTGGGGCTTGTTTTGCTTGAACTTTACAGCCCCTTGGGGTAACTGCATATCGCTGTCACTTTGCTGCTCAATGTTAGGGTATCATTCAGCATCCTCATTTAGTTTCATTCATGTGGAAAAAAAAAAAGAGCAATGCATGAAAATAAAAACAAGGAAAAAAAAAAAAAAACAGGGACAAGTCAGGCTTAGGTTTTCATTAGCTCCGTGAGGTAGGTTGTGGCTTTTTGATTCCTCTTATAGTTTAGGTGAGGGGGATTAAGACACAGGTCAGTAGGATCTGTGAGGAGAAAATGCAAATCTGCTGCCTGAGAGGCAAGTACTCATTGCCTATCCCTAGAAAAGGCAGAGCTCCTTTAGGGAAGGGAAATGGCCAAGCAGGTGTCCTGACAGCAAGGCCTCTTGACCTTTGAAAATCCATGCCTCCTGCAGTGCACTGCATTCTATTTTTCACCAGCCAAGAAAATGTTGTCAAGTTTTGCTTTCTAGAATATATATTACTGAAAACATAAACACACGGAATATGCGTTCCCCCCCCCACCCCGGCCCCCAATGATTTGTTTGATTTAGGATCACCATTTAGAGTGTAGTGTGTAGTCTTCAAACTGCTCTAAAGATTTTATGTCTTTAGAATTCTCAAGGGTGCTACAATTTGCAAGGCAGAAATCACAGAGCAAGTGTGCCGAGCTGGGAAGATTGTTGAGCTCAGCCTTATGGGGTCTGCGGGGAAGCTGTGGAAGTCAGGTCAGGCAGGAACTTTCTAGGCAGTTGCTTTAAGCTGCATGGGGTTTGGGGAAACTGCATAGATGGGGTGCTGCTGCAGTCCTGGGGCAGCAGGTGGCCCAGGCAGCAAGGTTTGAGGACCAGGGAGAAATCAAGTCTAATAAAGAGTTGCTGAAAGAAGCTTTGAATAAATGGTTTTGGGGAGGGGGGATCTGCCCATGCTTAAATTTCTATCTGCTTGTAGAGGGTATGGGGGAAGATATCATTCCTTGGAAAGAGACTTGGTAAAAGCCAGTTTGGGTATCAGCCAAATGCATATACTTACAGCCCGTGATGTTGCAAATGAGCAGATCAAAGGACAGAGTCCTGTACGATGATTGGCCTGATAAAAATTGTATATGTGGCTAAGGAAGGCTTCATCTCAGAGAGAAAGAGGTACAGACCTGCATTTAACACTCAGGCATTGGGTTGTAAACATCGGATTGGTCTTGGTTGACATTTACGGTTGAAGAGACAGAGAAGGTGGAAGGGGATCACTTTGTCACAGCTTCGGCATCTGACCTCAATGTGAGCACAAAAACGAATCCGTGGTCCCACTCACAGGGGCTGTAGATGGATGGAGAGGATGTGCCGGGTACTGGCTCCTTGCACAAGTTCCTACCTTCATCATTTCTTCAAGAGTTTTACACAAATTATTGCTTTTTAAGAGTTCAATTTGTGTTTCCTCTTACAACATCATTTTTCTAACGCAAGCCACAAGATGGACCAGATTTATTTAGGCTCCAGGGAAAATTTATTGCTTTTATAAATATAAAAGAATATTGTAAAGTTGGAATCTACTCTTATTGTCTATAGGTCCATTATTCTCCTACTGACCCTAGAAACATCCTGAAATCATGAATTTGATGCAGTCTTTCCCAGTTCATGTTCTACATATTACATAGCTTTGGGTGTTTCTTAAATGTACATATATACATGGCATTTAAAGTGTATACTTTTTTCACCACATTCTTTTTTTCATTCAACATTATGTCTTAATAGCTATAATTTTGATACACATTGGATCAATCATTTTAATGCTATTTCTTTGAGTGATAGTACTTCAAATTATATCCAACTATTATTTATTTATCTGATGATGGGCATTTAGATCAGGGGCCCTCAATCTCAGCACTACTGACATTTTGAACCTTCCAGTTCTTTGCTTTAGGGGACTGTCCTGGGCATTGTAGGATATTTAGCACTGTCTCTGACCTCTACCCATAAGATGCTGGTAACACCAATCATAACAATCAAAAAAATGTGTTCGAATGTTTCCAAATGTTCCCTAGAGGGCAACCCACTGGGCGCTTTGAAAACCACTGCTTTAGATTGTTTCTAATTTTTCACAATGACAGGCAACGATGTACTTTATTCTTGATCCTGCTCCTGGTGCACTTACATCGGCATTTCCTTAGGGTAAAGATCTAGAAGCAGAATTGGAGGTTTCAGAGTTTGTATACTCTTTCTCTCCAACAAACAGCATAGTCCCTTTTAAAAACCATTTATGTTTTTATCTGACATCACATCTAATCTATAGATCCCACATATCAAATCAAACATAAAATTGTACACATATTCAATAAGTTATGGAGAGAGATATTATGTGTTTTCCTTTAAAACACTTAAAATCTAGCTGGGGAGATGTGGCAGAAGACACAGAAAATTAAATAACAGAATATGAAAATAAAAAAGCAATGCAGGTTAATTATGCTGTTGTCACAAAGTTGAATTAGGTTATCAGTGGAATCCCATGTATGAAAATTGTTTGTGATAGAAATCTGGAAGAGGGAGATGTCTCCTTTATCCCTGGGTGTGAGGTGTGAGGGGAAACTGGGGAGGTGGGACTTGAGATGGATCATTTACTTCAGTAAGATTTTGACATGCAGAAAGGAGAGGAAGAATAGAGAGGTAGATGTGGAAAGGTGGGAAAACATTAGATGTATTGCAGAATTGGTGTACCAGAGAAGAAAGAAGGCCGCGGATTCAGAAGGAAGGAAAACCTCTATCTCTCACCCTACACAAAATTCAACTCAAAGTGGATCAAGGACTTAGACACCAGAACAGAGACCCTGTACCTAATAGAAAAAAAAAGTAGGCCCAAATCTACATCATTTTGGCTTAGGAACTGACTTCCTTAACAAGACTCAACAAATGGGATGGAATCAAACTAAAAAGTTTTTTCACAGAAAAGGAACCAATCAAGATGTGAAAAGAGAGCCTACAGAATGGGATAAAATATTTGCCATCTGCACTCAGAGGATTATTGTTCAGGATATATAAGGAACTCAAAAAACTTAACACCCCAAACCACCAAATAACCCAATTAATAAGTGGGCCAACTATGAATAAACCTCCTTATATCAGAGAAAACATTCGGCATTTGATTTTTTGGGATTGACTAACTTCACTTAGCATTATCTTCTAGACAAATTCTAGATAGGGCAAAGGGGAGGGAAGGGAAAGGAGGGGGCAAGGGGGAATAAAAGATGGTGTAATGAGATGGACATCATTACCCTAAGTACATGTATGAAGACACAAATGATGTGAATATACTTTGTAAACAACCAGAGATATGAAAAATTGTGCTCTATATGTGTAATATGAATTCAAATGCATTCTGCTGTCATATATAATAAATTAGAATAAAAAATTAAAAAAAAATAAATGGGCCAAGGAACTGAACAGGCACTTCACAGAAGAAAAATACAACCAGTAAACAAATATATGAAAAAAATGTTCAACATCTCTAGCAATTAGACAAATGAAGATCAAAACTACCCTAAGATTTCATCATACTCTAGTCAGAATGGCAAAGATCAAGAATAACTTCAAGTAACAATAATTGTTGGTGAGGATGTGGGGGGAAAAGTCCACTCATACATTGCTGGTGGGACTACAAATTGATTCAGTATGGAGATTCCTCAGAAAACTTGGAATGGAACCACCATTTGACCCAGTTATCCCACTCCTGGGCATGTAACCAAAGGACTTAAAAATCAGTGTACTAAAGTGACTCAGCCACATCAGTGTTTATAGCAGCTCAATTCACAATAGCTAAACTACAGAACCAGTCTAGATGCCCTTCATATTTCAAAAAGAATATGAAAAATGGATAAACAAAGTGATATATATATATATATATATATATATATATATATATATCTATATCTATATCTATATATCTATCTATCTATCTATCTATATATATATATATATATATATATATATATCATGGAATATTACTCGGCCATAAATAGAAATGAAATTATGACATTTGCTGGGAAATGGATGGACCTGGAGAATATCATGCTAAGTGAAACAAGCTAATTTCACAAAGCCAAAGGCTGAATAATCTCCCTGATATATGGAATGCTGACTCACAATTAGGGAAGAAGTAGGGAAGAATAGAAGTACTTGCATTAGACAAAAGGGAATGAAGGGAAGGGAGGGGGAATGGGAACAGGAAAGACAGTGGAATGAACTGGACATTATTACCCTATGTGCCTATATGAGTACATGACCAATATAATTCTATATATTCTATACAACCAGAAGAATGAGAAGTTATACTTCATATATGTATAATATGTCAAAATACATTCTACTGTCATGTTTGACTAATAAGAACAAATAAAAAAATACATAAAAATAAAGAGATTATAAAGTTTGACCCAGGGTAAAAAAAAGAAAATGGAAGGAATGTAGATGGACCTGTGGGAGGAGGATGGGTGACCGGTTGGGAGGCGACTTGAATCACTTTACTGGAGTAAATACCCTTAAAAGAATATCTTTAAAAAAAAATAAAGATAAAAGGAAGAATATGAAAAGCCAACAAAAAAAAATGGGAGGTAGTTTTGTTTCATAAAACAAAATGAGCGAGCTGTAGGTCTCCGCTCGCCCACTCACTGTGTATGTTGAAGAGGGGGCTGGCCTGGCTGGCAGGTGGTGGTGGGCGGCTGATGACATTACTGGCCTAGGGTAGCCACAGCAGTGCCCTCTAAGAAGGAAAGAGTGGTCTCTGGGAGCTCATGCTCAGTCCCTCACGCTGGCACGACTGTGTTTTGGTGTCTACTTTACCAGAGGACACAGCCACCGTTACCTGATTAGCAAAGCACCGTTTGTGAGCCGTAGGGTACGATTTAGGTTAAATGTGTTTACACTGTGATTTAGTCAGAATTCCCACACTACATCATCCATTCCAGACGTGAAAGAAGAGTGATAAATCCTCTATTCCATTTTCTCGCTGTTCTAAATTTAGTTCATTGTTCTCTTTGGTTGATTTTCATAAGGTCATACAAAGTGTTCCAGTTTACTTGTGTTGGTACAGTTATCAGAGCGAGCTAAATAACTACTTACATATCCTTTGCTTCTACTTCTATTTTCTACTATGGCAAACACAATGATGTGGGTCAAGGGGGAGACTTTATTCTTTTTTTTTTTTGGTAAAGTTTAGTTTCTATATAGGCACAACTCTCTGGGTAATGCAAACATAAAAATTCCTAGTGTTCATAGTGTGGATGGCTCTTGCAATTATTCCAGTCTTAAGAGGATTTTTTACTGGGCATTAATACTCAAAATAATTACTTGTTCTGATCCTCCTTCTTTGACCCAAGAAAGTAATATGTTGTGATGGTAAGGCATTAAAGATGTCTGCTTCTTTGGGTGACAATTCATAAAATGTCAGTTTATATAATTCACTGTGTCACCATGCCCCCTGTTACAATGAGTTTATCTGCACAAAGATCAAAATAAGCAAAGTTGTTAGTTTTTAACAAATAGGTTGTAGATTTTATGCTTGCCTGGCAAAATGATAAATGGTACAATGGAAAGAGTACTAGACCATGAATCAAATAGTGGGGATTTAATTCTGGTTGTTTCATTTAGTGTCTAACCTTGATTGCTTAAGTTTTCTTAAGCCTTGATTTCCTTACCTATATAACAATCCTTATCTTGGCTTGCTTTCTATAGTGGTTTCCTGCTTTCAAATGAGGTTAAAGTGACTATAATCACGCGACTGTTGGTTCAGCTGTTATAGTTTCCATTTTTTTCAGATAATGAAACTGAGACACTACTGAAGGGTTTTCTGAGACACACTGCTAGAAAATGGCAGAAGTATAACATTATGTGAGATTTTTAACTTCCAAATTGAATATGTGTTCCATCACCCCACGGTGGTGTGTTTGGCTTCATTCTGTTTCTGGAAATTGCTGAGGATCAAAAGACATGATCTGAACTTCCTCTGTACCTACCCCCTGCCTTCCCTGTTCACCTCAGGAGCCATATTGAAGGATATGGAAAATGACAACCCACAAGACAGTGTGACCCAGGAGGAGGGAGGGAGAACGAAGGCAAAACATTCATTCCTTCCTAGTGACAGTGAGTCCTAAAGGGAGAAGGAAGATACTGAGCACTGGGCCCTGGACTTTCACCCTTTCCCACTGCCAATGAGTCCTGGAAGGAGAAAAGTAAATAGTGAAGCTCTGGGTAACAATAGACCCTGAAGACAGGAGTCACACATAAAAAAAGAAAAAAAAAAAAAAAAAAGAAAAAAGAAAAAAGTTACAACTTCTTTCCTGAATGCCCAAACTGACATATTCTATTGAAGAGATGAAGCTGTCTGTCAGTCAAACATATAAAAACCCAGACTCCTATGTAACTGGAGGCCATTTTCTACCCAGAAAGTGAGCCCCTCCAATGCGTGACTCTGCTGCTGAATAAAAGGCATAGCTGATCCATGAAGTCTGCTCCCATCCTGGTTATTTTTTTGCTCTCATAATGGTGCCCAAACTGTTTTGGTTATTTTTGTTTACATGTATCATCGCCCATATCAGTATCATTTCTGAAATCTTGATTTTGAACGTCCAACTAGCACTAACTTGAAACATACATTGCAGGATTCTCTGTGCAATCGTTTTTAGATATTTCTGAATCCTCCTGCCCAGTGATGCTGCTGCTTGTCACCATCCATTCATCTCTCACTTCCTTTCTTTGTTTCTTTCCTTGTCTAAATTTGTTTCATGGTCTTTCCTTATATATCTTCCCTTACAGACACCCCAACTCCTTTGTTTTATTTCCCTTTCTCTGGTCTTGTCTGACTAAACCCCAACACTGGGTGGAAACAACCATCCATATTTTCTGAGTCTGTTCAATAGCAGTCAAACTCACTGAAGAGAATCACAAAGCCTGACTTACAGGTTTCATGCTAAAAAATGACTCTCAATTTCAAATGGCCCTCAAACACCCACCCCCCTGCAGTTCCCTAATGAGTTCAATTTCTCTCTCTTTGGGAGAATTCCTATTTTCACCTCTCTTGTCGAACCTCCCATATTTTCCTGTTCTGTAACTCAGGATCTTGCCTCTCCACTCATATCTGTGTGTCTGCTGACATCTGTTCTCATCTCTCCTGTCATTCCTCATTGTACACATGTCCCTATTTCCTTCCAAGATCTTCCCGTTGTCCTCACTTAGGATCCAGTTTTCTCTCACATTGTCAAAGATCAGTCCTCTTCGGTTATTCTCCACCTTTCCCTATCCCCAATCTCATTCTCTTAATCATTCCAATCACCAGGGCTCTACCATGTTCCTTGTTAAAAAATAAACAAACCTGTTGGTGGCACATGCCTGTCATCTCAGGGGCTCAGGAGGCTGAGGCAGAAGGGTTGAGAGTTCAAAGCCAGTCTCAGCAACTTAGCAAGGCCCTGAGCAACTCAGCAAGTGAGACCCTGTCTCTAAGTAAAATATAAAAAAGGGCTGGGGATGTGGCTCAGTGGCTTAGTGCCCCTCCATCTCCAGTGCCAAAAAACAAACAAAAGAAAATCAAAACAGTCATTTTTCTTGACCCTGCCTCTCCCATCAGTCACCTGTTTCTTTTCTCACCTTCACAGAAAACCTTTCTGATTAGTCGGCTGTACCTGCTGCCTTCCTTCTAGCCACTTCCTGTCGATCCTCAGATACCACCACTGGAATGTCTTTGTCCTCAGTTTACCTGAACTCTGTCGGCATTCACTGTGGTTAGCTCCTGTCTGCAGAGCAGCTCTCTCCTTTTGGATTCCATGAATACTACCCTTCCAGTTTTTTTCCCCATCTACCTGGTTGCTCCTTCTCCATTTTCTTGGGAGGATCCTCAGTCTCTATCTCTTCTCCAGATGTTGAAATGACACTGGCCATAGCCTATAGCTTATCTTGTTTTAAAAGGCTTTCTGGATGACCTTGTCCATTCCGTGGATTAAATTCCATCTATGGCTAAGATGCCATATTTATACATTTACATCTCTAGACTTGAGCTTCACACTCATATCCTCATGCCTGAAACTGTGTAGGTATCTACTTGACGCCCAAAGCTGGAGACATCCCAGCAGAATCTTAGATTACTTCCCTAGCAGGTGTTCATTCCCAATTTACCCAACTCAGCAAGTAATACATGATTCGTCCAGTTTCTCAAGCCTGAAATATAAGAATAACTTTGATTCCTTTCTTTATAAACATTTTTATTTAGAGATTGTATTTTTTTTTGTTAAATCTGCTGTTTGGGCCAATCAAAACATAAAAAATTATTACCTCATTATATACCCATCCTTGGATAACTCCTAGATACTTTTCTGCAGTGTCTTGTTTCCCCCTTTTATTTCCATAAAAAATAACTGATACTAATAAGTACAAAGAAAAACAAATTCAAAAAGTGAAAAAATCATAGAGAATCAAGTGCAGTTAAAATTTTGAAAAATATATCTCTAAAAGTCCTTTTGCAGTCAATTTAGTATCACTTTTTCACATTTTTGAATTTTTTCTTGATTTCAGTGTTTAAAATAGCCCCCAAGCATAGTGCTAAAGTGCTATCCTTTGTTCCTAAGATGAAGAAGACTGTGCTGTTTCTTATAAAGAAAATACAAGTATTTCTATATTAGATCATTTTTTTCATTGCTTTAAGAAGATAATGGAGGCTAGTTAACATATAAAGAATACAGGTTAGCTGAAAGTTTTGAAGGTTGAGGAACATGGCACTGATATCTACTCATTCCTGGTGAGAGTCTTCTTAGTGGATGACATATGGGAAGTATGCATGAGAGGAAGCGATCATATGGTGAGACAGGAAGAAAAAAGAGGGGTCAGTCTTGTAACCTCTCTTCTGGGAATTAACTGGGGTCACAGCAGAGATACACTAATCCTTTCTATGGGAAGTATTTCCAATGACCTAAATATCATACACTGAGCTCCCCTTCTTAAAGGTTCTACCACCTCTCAGCGTCACCAAGCTAAGAACTGATTCTTCATTCAACACATGAGCCCTTGAGGTACATGCTCAAGCCATATCCAAACCATGGCCATTCATAAATTCCACTTAGGCATGAGTTATAGTGCTGTTGACCATAAATTCAATGTTAATGAATTGACAATAGGGTACACCTAGAAAAAAAAAAGAAGAAATTGGCTAATCTAAATGTGAAGTTGCTCTGGAGAGTAGTATCTCTGGTGTGTCATGAAGCTGTAGACAAGATGGAAACATAATTGAATTTGTGAATTTGTGAGATGATGACTGATTAAAAAAAGAAAAGAAAGTATTTCTCTGAGCCTGAAAATCAAAGAAATTTGCCTTCAAATTACCCAGGGGCAGGAAAATGTTAAACCATTTTTGGCAAGGGTATTCTCATAAGTAAATAATTAATTATTTGTGAAAGATGTATATTAAATAATGAGTCATTGACCATGGCAAACATAAGACACGGTTCAGTGTTGATTGAATGCACCAAATTTTTAGTCAGAAAGTTTGTAATACTTTTTGACACAGCTCTGCAGAACCTGAGCCCCGGCCCAAGTGGAATATTGTTTTGATAACAGACTGTTAAATGCTTCTCCCTTTCACTGCCGTGTTTGTCTTTCTATCTCTGGGACGATTTCTTTCCTATTCTACCTTGAGTGACCTGCAATATGATTGCTAATTTTGAAGTGTGCCTCTGGCTTTGACAACAGGGTTGAGTAGAACTCAGGAGAAGGTTTTGAGGTAGATAGAATAGTCATGGGAAGAAATGAAGTTTGCCAAATTCCCCAAAATAAAGTAATGAAAGTGAAAGAACAATAGTCCAGAGAACTTCCTATATGTACTGTAGAGAATATAAATAGTTTGCCTTCCAAAAAAAAAATCTCATTCCTTGCCTCCAAATTCATAAATAGTTTAGGAGAAAACAAAAGTGCCACAGCAATATCATTGGCATTTTGCTTTACAGCTTGATGCAAAAAGTGACTAAGACCTCACTGGGGTTAAAGTGTTTTGCTCTTAAAATGATCTCAACCAAAAGGTTAGGTAATAGAATACATTTTTCCACTTCCTGTTAAGGTTCAAATGAAAATTTAAACAGATTATAGCTTTTAGAGGTAAATTCCCTTCCCTAGTATGTAATTGAAAATAAAAATAATGCAAAACTATAAAAAAATGTATGAGGAAGCTCATGGTACTTTATTTTATTTTTTTAAATAATAACTATTGTGGAGTTTTTTTTTTTTTTAATTTTTGAAACATCAGCTTCTTTCATGGAGCGTTTATTGGGTGCCTGTTCATCACAGGTGCCCAGGCATATCCCCTGCCACTGGTGCCCCAGATGGAGGAGTTGCTGACACTGCCTTCCCAGGAGAAGGCCCCCTCTGAGATGTTGGTCATGCTTCCCTTCCCCCGCTGCTGGCAGGGAGAGCCGAACGTGTCCCTGCCAGAATGGGGAAATGGTCCATCTGCTCCATGCCAGGCTTTAATTTCATCACCAGCCATTGGCTGCAAAGCAGATGCCTGAACGTGGGGTGCGCACGGCCATTTACTCAGAGGCCGTGAGAGAGGAACTTTTGTCAGTCTGTTTATAGCCCATAACACATTATGAGGTCGGAACATGCTAAACGGGCTTTCTCTGAAGCTTCAGGGTCTATGCAGCCCCAACCAGATGGCACTGGCCCAGAAGTTGGGTGCACTCAGTTTCTAGCCCACGGACGCTGGCTGGGACCTTGCTGTAACCAAGCATAAAGGTGAAAGCAGTTTTTCAAGGTCACCTCACCTTTATGCTTGGTTACAGCAAGGTGCCATCTGTAAATTACCCATCTCCCTGACTACTATGGGGACACATGACATAATGTTAAATTGCGCTTATTCATCCATGTGTAGCACAAATGCTACCTCCTCTGTGGTCATCCAAATGCACCTGATTCCCCCCCCCCCCCCCCCCCCCCATGAATGAAACCCTTCTTTTCAAATTCCACTGCCATTTCCTTAGCATTTTTTCTTTGGACACCTAATAAATACATTAGCAAATATTTTTTTAGAAGGGAGAGTAATGGAATCAAGTACAAAGATTTATAACCAAGTTCTTGAGGATATGTTTTAAAAATAATGTGAATTAAAATCAGTATGTTAAAGAGATATCTACATTACCATGTTCATTGCAGCACTATTCATGATGGCTAATATGTGGAATCAGCTTCAGTATCCATCAGTGGATGGAATGGAGAAAGAAATGTATACAGTATACATACACACACATAATGAAATACTATTCATCCTTTAAAAAGATGGAAATCCTGTCATTTGTGGCAACATAGATGAACCTGGAGGATGTCACATTAAGAGAAATAAGCCAGGCATAGAAAGACCTCATGATCTCATTTATATGTGGAATCAAAAAAAGGTGAACTTACAGAAGCATCATAGAAGCAGAGAGCAGAATGGTAGCTACAGATAAGTGGGGAGTTAATAGGGAGTTGTTAGTCAAAGGACACAGAAAATTTCAATTAAGTTCAAGAGAGCCATCATACAATATGATGATCCTAATTAATAACAGTGTATTGTACACTTGAAAATGGCTAAGAACGTAGATTTTAGTGTTCTTACTACAAAAAAAAGTGTGTCAGGCAATGAATATGTTAATTAGCATTATAGAAAATAATGAAGCATATTGAACACTTACAGTGCCAAGTGCTTTTCTAAATACTTATATGATTTAACTCATTCAGTCATCATCCCAATACTATTATTATACCTAATTTATAGATCAGAAAATGGCCCAGAGGAATGAAGAGACTTGCCAAAGGTCACAGAGAGTGTGTGGAGAGCCAGGACTCAATCCTAGGTAGCCTGACTCCAAGGCATACACTTCTGGTCACTGTGGTCCTTCCCATGGTAGGTGAGGTTGAGGTATTTGTTGAATGAAGGAGTGATGAGTGCTACAATGTTTTAAAAATGTGTAAAGTACTTTATAAGTTAAAATCATCACTACTTTTGCTATAGGCATAATTATTATGATCATATCATTGTAATTGACATTTTATGCATTTTGGGGGGAAGAGAATCTCAGCATTCTTTTGATGTTGGAGCTCAATGACATGGCGAACAAAACGCCTGATCAGAAAGCTGAGCAAACTTAGTATAAAAATGCAACTTCAGCAGCAAAAGAGCTAGGGGAAAAAAGTCCTTGCCTTCTTATCCTTGCCCTTGGGGCCAAGGCATTTAGGCTCATTCTTGGGTCTTCTGATTACTGGCCTCAACCCACAGAGCTTACTGCTCCAAAAGATTATGCACAGTATTTTATGTTTAGTATCCCAACTAATTCTTCACTATGTTTAAATTTATGATCAAATCTACTTTTCTTAGTACTTAAGCTAGAAGTAGAGTGTCATCTTCAGTTTCTCTTCTCCTTTAATTTGTGGTTGGATCTTGCCCATTACAGGTTTCTCAAAGATATCCCCGCCCTTCTATTCTGCCATTAACTTCAGTATCTCAGATTACACCATCATAATACATTCTTAACTGGAATCCTAGGCTATTATCTGTATTTTCTTCGATCTTTCCTTCATTTTCCATTCTCTAATGAACATGTGTAAAATACACTTCAAATATAACCCTTGCAGTTAAAAGCCATTAATGGCTCCCAATTGTGTCCAAGGCTGATCTCAACCTTATTGGGCAATTTGGTCCTAACCTGCTGTTTGGACACCATTTCCCATCATACTTTCTTATTAATCTCATATATGATGGCCACACCAAACTACCCACCTTCCTGAATTGGTCACATGCTCCCATGTTTCCAAGACACATGGCGTTCTTTCTTAGTTAAAACAGTTGATCTTCTTCAAGGCATAGTTCAAGTGCTACTTCCTGATCCTGAGGCAGACTTAACTGCTATTCCTAACAACTCTGTACTTCTGACACTCATTTTCTTAAATGTTGTGAGGAGGTTTATATATATTTTCCAAAACAGGTTGGAAGCTCTTTGGACTATAAAATAAATTCATTCATCTTTGTAGCTACACAACACCTGGCATAGTTATCCTATATTTTTAGCTTTTAAATATGTAGGACTTATCCTTCTCTATAAACTGTACGGTTTTTACAGGTGGTACGCAAATTTGCTTATGTATTGGGGGCTTTGGTTAACTTTAAATTTGGTTCTAACAGTTAACCTGGTTGTTCTGGTGTCCCAAAGAAAGCAACTGACTCTCATTCTTTCCTCTGGTGGTTTCTGGGAATGAAATAAGGAATAAAATGTGTATAGTGCTGAATGCATCATAAAAGCTGAATAAAGGTAGCTATTTATTAATTACATTATATTTGAACTTGGCATGTCATTTTATGTGATTGTCACTTGGCATGAGCCATCCAGTCTCAGGGATTGATCATCTCCCCCAAAAACCAATTGTGTTTGTTTAAGTCTATAATATTCATCAAGAGAACATTCCTCTTCCCCTCTGCCCCATTGCACTTTTGCATAATTGTACCATATCTTTACTTGCTCTGAAAAAGATAACCAATTTCATAATGCTTTGTAAATACTTTTAATTTTGGAAAATTAAAAAAAAATGACACCATGCTGAAGTAAAATGGGTAATGAATCAATATTTGAATGTAAAATAAATGAATGGCCTCCATGCTTCTGGTAGGCAAAGCAAAACAAAATAAAACATAACATAACAAAACAATTTATTTACCTGAATTGCTCCTAGGTGACATAGAATATTAGCCTGGGCTCCCAGGTAGCACATTGGGGAATGTTGTTCTACCGTAGGGTAGATGAATTCACTCCACTTTTGAATAACAAGCAGATCCATGGAGAGGAAAGTGTCATGGTGGGTGCAGGCAAAATTTAAAAGAACAAGAACTTTACATGAAGCAGGAAATTATATGTCTGCTGGAGTTGATGAGGAACGGACACTGAGGAGTTATAAATCTTTGTAGGACTGCCAGGGTGAAAAGTTCCCTTTCATTACTCAATGAGGTTCGGGAACTGGGAGACCCATAAATTCCCACCATCTGAAGAGTAGTGGGAATCGGAGTTCTTGTTGGAAAACCTGACTCTAAGTTCTGTGGGGGTGTGCCAGTGTGCCTGGGTGCTCCTGGCAGTGTGTGCTGAATGACAAGGTAGGCCCCCCTGGTGGCCTTCACCTAGGTCAGGTTGTACAAGGTCAACAGGATATTAAATTACCTAGGAAACTCCTTGATATACCAGAGCCTGGAATCAGATGCTATTGGTATCCCTCTGAGAGTGGAATGGCTGACTGGCCATCCTACTGCTCTCACCAATGAAGAGTGTTCAGTGACTGAGTTGATCCTGCAGTGGGGTTTTCTGTACATGGCTTCCATAGGCTAGAATAATACAATGAGATTATAACACAATGAGCTACATTGAGATTTATTTTGGAAAAAAGCAACGAAAGCTATACTTCCTTTTCATTACTTTCCCATCATCCCTAGTTCTCCATGTTCTTCTCCCCCACCAAAGTCATTCAATGATATAACCATGGAACCTTTCTGGCAAAGTGAGTGGATTATTTGAATCCTACTCAACTTCTTTCCAAATGACTTCTTTAGTAATGAGTAAGAATTACCACTGCTGAGCTCTAAAGTGGTTAATGGATGTATCTCTCAGTATAAATTTGTGTCTCAAAGATAGATGTCACATTCAGAGGAAGCTCTCCTGCAGTTGTACTGTGATGTTCATGCCCACACCCATGGGAAAGAGCATCTGTCTGTCATCTTACACATGTAGTCACTTTGGGAGTCATCAAAAAGTTAAAGGTAGAAGAAAATGCTAAAGTGGTAATTTTATCTGCTTTCCCAGAGGTTAGACACATTTCTCAGACAATCTTGCCCTAACACATCTATATTCCAATCTGTTCAATTCAGCTGTCATAATTTCACCCCAATTTACCCCTTGCAAACACTTAAAATGCTGTCTTTAATTAATTCTCTGCACTGAGGACTTTGAGCAATGCCAAGTTCGTTAATTATCCAAGTTTATTGCTTTAAGCATTTCCTAGATGCAAATTATGAAAGTTCTCGGGGAGTGCCAGTATCAGATCTTTCAAGAAGTCAGTTTCTCCATCCTCCACAGAACTATTTTGAAGAGGGGAGGGGGTGGGGGTGGGGGGTGCTGGGTATGAAAAGCAGATGGCACAGAACAGTATCTTGATGATTTTTTTTCTCTCAGCTTATAGATAAGTGACCAGAAACAATCTTACAATCCTGGTTTCAAAAGCAGCCAGCTTTCAAGTAAGTTGGAATAGAATTGTTATTATATAACTTCTCCTGGGACACAAGGGATTTATAGCTCTGTGCTAGGTATTACACTTGGAGATCATATACAATGATTATGAATGCCAAATTTCCTGTTATAGTGGAAGTTTGTTTCATAGAGTCTCTCATGAGGAAAAGAGGTAAAAATAACCTATATTTATTTATTTTTCTTTGCAGGCCTTCTAATAAATCACATGCATTCCTCACAACAATTCTACAATAGGTCTAAATATACTCATTGTTAATGATGAGAAAACTAAAAGATGGGAGAATAAGGATTTAAACTCAGGTTCATCAAACTCTCAGGGTCAGGTATTTTTTTCTATCAGACCACACTGCCTGGGGGTCACTTGATAAATAGCATCTTATTATTGGGAAAGTCATTAATGAAGCTCTTTGTGCTCCCTCTGAGATAACTGGGAACCATTTGCTTATTAAATTGTGATCTCCTTGGTCTGTTGCCATTATTATTACTTGTGAGAGATAAGTTTCTTAAATACAAGCATTTGTTTGTCTCTCTTAGGAAAGGACAAGTCTCAGTCAATATTTCAACATAATGAACATAGTGTCACTAACACACAAGGCCTGAGGACAGCTAAGGAATATTTTTATGTTTCAAGGTAAAATCAAATGTGATGCTCTGTTCTCAATTTTCAATAGTTAGCTTCTATTTATGGACATTAATTCAAACCTGTTAAAAGCACAAAGTTCAGAAGATTTCCTGCAGGCCTGGGGGGAAAGGCATGAACTAAGATTCAAACTCTTTATGACAAACCAGTTAGTACATAAAGCTTTCTATTGAGGAATGGGAAAAAGAATTGTATGATGCTGCCCAATTCTCTACTCCTACTTATAAACCATCATGTTTTTCTTTGCCACTTTGAATTTTTGCAGATTACCCTTCAAGTCTTACTATCCTTCCAACACCCCTCCCTGCCGTCCCCTGGCATCTGGCAGTGTTTGAGCTGGCGAGTTCTGTGAGTCGACAGAGCTGTGAAAACCTTCTCTTCTTAGCACATAAGTGGAGAATCTTGATATAGGAATCAGGAGGGAAAAAGAGCAAATGTTTACTAGAGAGAATTTATTGTATTTAGCTGAACAAAGTACTTTTATAGGAGATTAAGCTCCAGGATATGGAGTACTTTTTTCAATTATTTTCTTTTTTATTTGCTATTGTTGAATATAATTTTGGCTGCAGTCATTTTGAATGCAGCACTGGCTCCAAGCTGGGCAGAATTTAGACTCTACATATACAGAGAGAAATATCCAAGAAGAAATGTGAACAGTTTGCTGATCTTGGATTAAAAAAAATCCCAGATTGGAGTTCTATGTCTGGTAAAAATTAGCAGAATGAGCTTGGGTTAGTCATCAGACTTTAAATACCTTGGTAGCTGAATCTGTAGAACGGGGACATTAAAAAGGTCAAACGTATTGCCTGCCATGCCTTGAGCCCTCTCTATCTGGTGTTGCGTGAAATCAAATAACCTCACTGCCTACAGCCTCAGAAAACTAGTCCAGGTGGACACCTGTCATAAGGTGGGTCAAGAAACTCTGAAGGGATTTGTCATGAAATGATGAGGTGGGATTTTAAAAATAGAGATTGGAGCAGAAGCAGACATGAGGTAAAACAGGGCTAAGAGAGGTCATGGTGAGCTGACATTGAGAGGACTTCAATCAAGAAACTTTGAGGTCGAGGGAAGATTTATGGATTCAAGGACAAGACTAAGTCAGTTTTTATATTAGTACGGTCATTACAATCACAGGTTTGACAGTGAAATAGAAATGGATTCTTATTAGCTGAGTGATTACCCACAGTTTATTTAACTTCCCTAGGGCTCTGTTTTTCTTGTCAGTTAAAATGAACATAATAGTATTTTCATCATAGGGGTTTTGTGTGGATTCTGTGATTAATACATGGAAAATCCTTGGGACAGGACTTGGCACTTTGCTAAATCCTGTGCCAGTGTTTGTTGTCATAACTTTTATTGTCTGAGAAGCACCATCCTAAGTGCTTATAGGATTTATGTCAATGAATCCTTCAGCAACTTTGTAAGGTAGATTCTCATAAAAGTAGAGACATTAATACCTCCACTTTATGAATGAGGTAACCGAGGCACGAAGAAGTTTTAATTAACATTGTTGCGATCATGCAACTAGTAGGTGGCAGAGCTGGTATTTAAACTGGGGCTTTTTGGCTCTGGCATCTGTTTATGAATCAGAAAGAGAAGAACAGAGCAGGGAAACAGAGGGTGCCTGAGAACAACCATAAATGAACAAAGTCAGCCTTGAACATTTGTGGCTGGCCTGGGTCCAGTTACAGGTTCTGGGGAGCCTGGCCATGCCTGGTCCTATTCCAGGAAGCATCCCCTGCAGGAAAGCCTGCCAATGGGGCTCTTTTCCAAGCATCTAACAAAAAGGAGGAATTCAGGGGACTGAGCCCATGGGTATCAACCTTTGTTCTGTCTTGAAGAAACAAATTCATCAAAGATTTTGGTTCCATGCATAGATACGGGGTGTTGTTTGGTTTGTTTACCACCATCCACCTAACATAGGTAGGGGCTCCTAAAATGCTCCAAATGAATGAGTGAAAACCTGTGAAATCTTGAACAAATACAAAATGTTACAACATTCTTCCAGTGGCTGATATCACTATTTTTCTCCCCAAGATTAATTAATTCCTCATGTACCAGTGTACACATTCACAGAAAAGGAACTTTTGCTAGAAAACTGCAGAAACTGTGTTATAGTCATAAAATGAACACCTCAAATTCCTATTACTTGAAGGACTAAGAGAGCAAAAAGACATTTCAGTTTATGATTCTATATTTATCACGCCAACAATTTATCAAGCACACAATGCCTACAAATAAAATACCCATTATAGCTTCATTTAATGTGAAATACTATGTCATTAACTTGCTGTATTAAGTGCATTACATCCCCAACACAGTAATTTCAAAGAGATTACAGTCCCTTTCCATCTCTGTTGATAGTTAAAATAAGATGGAACTTCCATCACTATCGCAAATAATATTCAGTGGATGTTGACCTTCTTCAGGGTCACATTCCTGGACACTTTAAAAATTTTTAATGATATTTCACAAATCTCTGAAAATAGATGCTATCCATCTGACCCACGTTGTTTTCTCTTCAAGCAAGACCTTTTTTTTATTGTTGAAAATTCTTAGCAAGACCAGCGCGGTCGATGAGGCCGAACCCTTCTCTGGCTTCCCCTTGATCCTCCTGCATCAGATGCTTAAAATTTAATGCTGGAGCTTAAAGCACCACGAGCCCCAAAGAGAGAAGTAAATGAAAAGTCAACCTTTCAAGCCGTGTCCCCGTGCAGGCTTTTGTGTTTGTGTTTTCCCCCTAAGGCGAATGAAACAGTTTGCCATCAGAACACACTCCTGTCAGAGGAACTCTGTGATCGACGTGATGCCAAGATTGGAAAATGTCACTATTAGAGAATTACAATAACCAGATCTCTCCGACCAAGTCCGTGGGTGCCTGCAGGATTTTGTCAGCACAGCCGGAGCCTGGGGATTCGCATCACTTGTCCTAGCACTTCAGAGTCTATGTTTGTTTTTTCCTGGGGAAAATTCAGCAGATGAGAAAGCTCAGCTGTTCTGAGAGTCTCTGAGCCTCGGCAACCTTGAAGGACAGTGCTTTATGAAGGATGAGGTGGAGGGGATGGAACCATATAATCTAAAATCCAATATGGCTGTAATAGGTTGGTTGCACTTGTCATCCATTTTATTTTTGTTTATATCCTGATGAAAACTTAGAGATGAATTCAGGCCTACCATTTCTAGAGTGGACTTATTCTACCATATTTAAGTACTTCTACCCTTCCCTAGGAAGCAGGAAGTTCTGGGTGAGCGAGGAGGGCACTGTTATATGACATGGTCATAGGTCCCCTGGATTCTCCTTTCTGTTTACTCTGCTGCAATGCTAAGGAGGCTTTATGGTCATGTCTTAAGATTTTCTTCTTTTTACTTTTCCTTCTAAGAGTCCCATTTGTTTTCCTGACCAGTCTTGGTTTTAGTATTCCTCTGTGATAATGTTTCTGGTAATAGCCCCAAATGGTGCATCTTTCCTCACTCTGGACTCCAACAGGCCTCTGAGACCTGCCTGTACAAGACCTCAATGGCTTCTGCTTACCTCCACCACCTACCCCACTCTCCCTCTGTCAGGTAGTGGGTTTGGGTAAGTATTGACCACTAGGTGCCTCAGCACAGTGATGGGAAATAGTGGGCCACAGCCATATTGAAACAATATTCCAATGTGTGTGAGGCCATCAACTCAGAACCTTTTCAGGGATTCTTCATCCCCAGCCATATGCTTGGAACGACAGGTTCGTTTGTCTGCCTGTATCACTTTGGGAATTTTTTTTGACAGCCCCTATTATACCCCGGTTAGCTTAGCCAATAAGGGCTCTCGGATGAATACCTTGTTGCTGTGCAGAGGAGAGAGATGAGCCTCAGGTGTCAGCCAAGAAGATGTTAATTATCCCAGTGACAGACCTGCCTTAATGAGGGTTTACCAGCATTTTTGTCCCAATCTTGGGGAATTTAAACAGAGGACATATAAAATGTTATTTTAGTCCTTATCTTAACCCAAAATTGGTCATTATTCCCATGGGTTGTATAATGATGTATTAAAAGCTAAATGGAAATGAAATTTAAGGAGAAACTAATGCATTTTGAGCTATTTGTTTTGTAGTCTCGAGCTTACCAGAATGAACTGGGCATCAGATCAGAGGGGTTTTACCAGAGCCAAGTCCTGAGTGTGCAGATGCAGGTCACATCTGACAAAGACCCTGGCCCTGTTGGAAGAGTATGCTGTTCTACTGCAGGACTTATGAATCTGAGAGGCATTTGAATCTTTCTAAATGAATGTACTTGATTTCCCCAGCCATTCATCGCAGAGTAGTTTTAATGGCTTTACTCCATGAAATACACGCTGACAGGGAAATTGCCTTCATAAGATGTTCATGACTTTCAACGCAATCATTCCTTAGTCAAATGCATTTTTATGATCGATATTAACAGTTGGTTAGACCCTTTTTACCCGACCATTATATCCATAAATCAGTGCATCTGAAATGGTTAAGAAAGATGAATTTGTTAAAATTTGCTTTTATTCTTTCACATAATAATCTTAAGAACCAGATGGGTGCTTATTAATTACCCATTAATGTCGGACACCTCTACAGTTAATGGACAACTCTAAATCTGTCCTATGAGCTTTGGTGAGATGCAGAGTTGAAATTTACAAGGGTTGGATTTGAATACTTTGTAGGAAGAATGGGATAGGGCTAACTTTGATGAAGATAAGAGGGCCTTGTAGAAAACTAATAGAATCTATGGCAAAAGTAAAACAACAGATATTTCCTTTCCCCCCCAAGTGGGAGGAAATAAATATTCTTTGAATTTCTGCCATGTGACCGAAAGTGTACTAGGTATTTCAAATGTGTTCCCATTATTTCTTAACACAGCCCTGTAAGTGTATGTTGTGTCCATTTTATAGATGAGGGAAGGAGGCCAGAAGTGCTATCTACCAATATTCACATTACAATACACAGTGAAGGTGATGTGCAGGTGCAGGTGTGTTTAACTCCTTTTCACAAGATCGATGCTAAGACCTCAGCTGTACATTCACAAACACATTTTCTTTCTTTCTTCTTCTCCTTTTTTTCGGTACCAAGGATTGAATCCAGGGATGCTTAAATACTGAGCCACATCCCAAGTCATATATATTTATATTTATTTATCAAGACAGGGTCTTGATAAGTTGCTTAGGGTCTTGCTAACTTGCTGAGGCTGGCTTTGAACTTGTAATCCTCCTGCCTCAGCTTCACAAACATATTTATTAATTCAGCAAATATTGAGACCCTGTGTCTCAGTAAGTAGAACAGATCTTTTACAAAAGACACATCAATCTGGAGGTCAGCAAGATTTAACTTTTCCACCTTCAGAAGCTATATTCACCCATCACTCTTGAATGCAAGGCAAGGGTGATGTCCTCTTAAGTTATATCTGCCCCCTGGAGAACGTCCCCCAGGCTTGGTAATTTGCTGGAAAATTTGGTCAAACCCAGACTGTTGAACTAGATAATTCATTTGCCTTTGAGGAATTCCTTTAGCCCTGCAATGGAAAAAAAATCTAGAGTTGTCCCCAGAGGCAAATTCTTTGAAACTGTGGGAATCATACTATAGCTATGTGATAATGGTTGGTTACTTTGGTAGAGCACTTTTCCTTTGACGTTGATGTTTCTCCCTCAACATGTCACTTGATCTGTGTTGGGCAGGTGTTATTATTTCCAATTTTACAGATGAAATGACAACTGAGAGGTTAAGTGACAGAACCTAAAATTACACACCTGTAGGTTATAGAAATGGGATTAAACTACTTCTTCTGACTCTTCTCTCCATGCTTTTTGACATCCCCTCTCATTTTTTTTTTCTGTTTTCTAAGGTCATTGCTTTAATCTAGAATACTCTTACCATTCATCTTGAGGCTTTTCTTCCCCCTAACCACATATCCACTGGCCATTGGAAATTGTATACTTTAATTGCTATAGATTTTCGTCATTTTGTTCACCGTGGTGGGAAAGAATGATTCAGTAAATATTTATTGTCAGCGCACGATGAATGAGGTACAGTTCTTGGCTTCATGGCACTTACAGTATGGTGAGGGGCTAAACTAGACTTTAATCATATGATGATTTGTAATGTAATTATGTGCTGCAATTGGTGATCAAGAAAGATAAAGTTTTTGTATTTAAGAGTTTTCATTTCAGTGATGGGAAAGTACTGAGAGTTGAGAGAAGGAATAATGATGGGGTGAGGTGGGAAGAAATAAGGGATAGAAGTGGAAGATCTACCATGGAGAACACAATAAGGCTTTTCTCAGGAGGGGAAATTGAATGTGAGGACTACAATAGGACTGGGGGTTGGGTAGGAGGTTTCCAGGAAGAGGAGAAAGGATGTGCAAGGTCCTGGGGTAGGAGGAAGTTAGGCTTATTGGGAGAACTTGGAGAATACCAGTGGCTTAGAGCTCCAACAACGAGGGAGGGTGATATACCCTGAAAATGCCAGATCCTGCAGGACTCGGGGGCCATGTTGAGTGTTGGACAGTTGGCTGTTAGTGACAATGTGAAGCAACGGAGAACATGATCAAGTTTAAAATATGAAAACCACCCACCTTACTGATACTTTAAAGTGGAACCTGTTGTTGGAGGAGCACTATTGAAATACACAGGTTAGGTGGCCGGAGTGCTGGCGCTGGGATGAAGGGTGGGAGTGAAGTTGGAAAGCTGACTTGGCATGAATTATAGATGAATTATAGATGAAGAGTGACAGAAATAAGGTATCAGGATGTTTCCCAGGTTTCTGTTGTGAATGAGGGAGTGCCTCTCACTGAGATAATAAATGGTTGAGAGGGCACAGATCTAGGAGAGGAAACTGACCCTAATGAGTTATGCATGGCTGGGATTGTGGCTCAGAGTTACAATGCTTGCCTAGCATGCGTGAGGCACTGGGTTCAATCCTCAGCACCACATAAAAATAAAGATATTGTGTCCACCTATAACTAAAAAATAAATATTGCAAGAAAAAGTTAATGCAAATGGTTCACCAATGAGCGAACCCATCGACTTTCACCCAGCAACAGAAACACCAACATCCTCTGATCTCTTGTGGCAGAGGGGTGGTTATTATCGCCAATTCATAGCTATTCAGTCAATAACATCTATCGGCACATACTTGAGAATCTGCTATCATTGCTATCAGCAAATGCAGACGTGCCATATAACTCAGCCTTCAACAAAGAGACTCCCTTGGGTCTCAGGTCTCATTGGAGGAAGTCATGACATTCAGGATTCAATTAGTAGAAGAATTTTAATCTAATCCTGAATAATTATCACCTCTGAGCTGTGTTTTCTGATATCAACTTCCATGTATTTTTATATGGGCTCCCTTAAATCACCTGGCATAAAGCCAATAGAGTCTTTTTCTGTTTTTCATATTTGTAATTGTTTTTAGTCTGTTTCCATCTCTACTTTGGAAGCTTCTTGAGTACAGAGACCATGACATGTGTGCCTAGCATGTGCCTAGCATATGTCATATATTCAGCAAATGACTGTTGACTGAATGTTTAATATCATCAACAAGCTTTTGTTATTCTTTAGTCCCGTTTTTGATCCCACTGACAATAGTTCTGTAATGAACATTTCCTAAAAAGTAACAAGGAGGAAGTCTGAGTTTTAAGCTGAAATTCTTTAGGCTGTATTTGCTAAAATATAAAGAAGATATTTTTAATCCTTCCCTTCTGAAATGCAAACCCAAAACTATTAGCTGCCTGATGTGGAGGAAGAGAATTATTTGACATAAAGCTATTGGAATGTTTGGTTACAGAATTTGGGAGAACAAGACTGGGTCTTAGTCCTTCTTCGACGTTTACTGTTCTTTGGTGAAGCTGGCAGATGGATTTTTATCTGTGGCTTGTGTAATTACTTGACCTAGTCACACTTCATTCGCCATTGCTTCAGCCTTTCTTTTTTTTTTTAAATTTTTTATTGTTGGTTGTTCAAGACATTACATAGTTCTTGATATATCATATTTCACACTTTGATTCAAGTGGGTTATGAACTCCCATTTTTACCCCGTATACAGATTGCAGAATCACATCAGTTACACATCCATTGATTTACATATTGCCATACTAGTGTCTGTTGTATTCTGCTGCCTTTCCTATCCTCTACTATCCCCCCTCATTTGTGTATTTTCAACATTTGTCTCCACCTAAGCTCCTTTAGAAGCCCTTCTTCTAATTGATTACCCATTCTGAATGTCATCCAAATCCATCCATCAACCTGGTTACTGCGTGGGCCGCAGAGGGGAATGAGCCTTTGGTGTTGTGTCAGGTGTTTCTACAGCTCCTGGGGCTTGGTCCTAGATATTCCTCTTTAGCTGCAGAAAGGCAAGGTCTAGAAAGGAGAGTACAGACGGTTCTTTGATAAGAAAGACAAGAAATCTCTAGTGGGCAAGAAGTAGGCAGGAGTTTGAGTCTAGCAAAAGGAGCAGAATTTAGAAGCTGGCCCTTTAAGACATAAAGTCAACATTCTTTGTGGCCCAGCATTTCAATAGTTAACTAACCTTTTAGATAGGCTATGTTTTTTAAAACATTAATTGATATATATTTATATGTAATTGACAAACAAAATTTATGAGGTACAATGTGATACGTTGATCTATATATACATTATAGAGGCAGTCAAGCTTATTGACATAGCCGTCACCTCACCAATTTATCTTTTTTTTGGTGCTGACATTAAAATCTATTTTATCAATTTTGAAATATGCAACACATTATTATTAACTGTGGCTACCATGCGTGCAGGAGATCACTAAGCCTCAGTACAACTGAAACTTGGTTCCCTCTGACCAACCTCTTCCCTTTCCCCATCCCACTCCCTCCTCCTTAGCCTCTGGCAGATTATCTTTTGAGTAATGTTATTATGTCCTCTTACGTGGCATGAAAACAGATTAATCAAATATGTTTATTGATTGAAAGTTGTCTTCTTTGCCATACTGGGAATGTTAGTTTCAAGGAATTATGCTGTTTTCAAAAAGGCATTTGTTCACTAGCCTTGTGTCCCAGCACAATCCTCTTGATTCCTCCGAGCCTCAGGCATGTGATGAGGAGTAGAAGGGGAAAGTACGCAGCGTGCCAAAAGTGTCTCAGATAACAACAAATGGGAGGTTTTATTTGTACTCATATAAACATTTTACTGGACCTCACTGAATCGTCTCTGATGGCGGAGTTGCCTCTTTAAACCTTCCTCTTTGGTGATTAACTTAATACTTGATTCTTGTATTCCAACCCCCTCCATTAATTCTCATGCTCTTAGTTTGTGGCTGTCACTTAGAGCCTGTTTCTGGCTTTTTGATTAGGATAATAGACACAAAAATAATTCAAGAAAATGGCTTCAATTTCATTTTTTAAAGGATTAAGTGTAACCAGTACTAAGTCTAGCATGTCAATCATGTCACCTAACATATACAATGCTCAGAAATAGATCGACTTTAGATATATGCTATGTCAGATGTACCATATTAAGATGTGGAAACAGGTTCGAAAGACCCAAAATTTCCACCAGAAAACTTCTAGAACTCATAAATGAATTCAGTAAAGTAGTAGGACATAAAATTAACACTCATAAATGAGTTGCATTCCAATACACCAAAGCAACTGAGTGACAAATCAACTGAGAGAAAAATTAGGAAAACCACCCCATTCACAATAGCCTCAAAAAAATGAAATATTTGGAAATCAACCTAACAAAAGAAAACTAACCATGAAAACTACAGAACACTAAAGAAAGAAATTAAAGAAGACCTTAGAAGACGGATAGATCTCCCATGTTCTTGGATAGGCAGAATTAGTATTGTCAAAATAGCCATACTACCAAAAGTATTATACAGATTTAATGCAATTCCTACTAAAATTTCAATGAAGGTCATTGGAAACTGTTGTAATCACTCTGGAAAGCAGTATGGAGATTCCTCAGTATACTTGGATTGGAACCACCATTTGATCCAGTTATCCCACTCCTTGGCATAGACACAAAGGACTTAAAATCAGCATACTACAATGACATAGCCACATCAATGTTTATAGCAGCTCAATGCACAATAGCTAAACTATGGAACCAGTCTAGGTGCCCTTCAACAGATGAATGGATAAAGGGAAATGTGGTATATATGTACTCAATGGTGGTATATATGTACTCTTAGCCATAAAGAATAATGAGATTATGGTATGGAACTGGAGACTATCATGCTAATGAAATAAGCCAATCCCCCAAAACAAAGACCAAATGTTCTCTCTGATATGTGGATGTGAACACACAATAAAGGAGGTGGAGAATAGAAGTTCATTGATTTAGACAAAGGGGAATGATGGGAAGGGAGGGGAGATAGGAATAGGAAAGACAGCAGAATGGATCAGACATAACTTTCCTATGTTCATATATGAATACAAGACCAATATAACTCCACATCATGTGTACATGATTTTCCACAAGAAATTGGAAGTTATACTCCATGTATGTATGATATATTAAAATACATTCTACTGTCATGTATAACTAGAAAGGACATATTATTAAAAAAGAATTGGAAACAGACCTTAGAAAGGTCAAGCTGATACCCCATAAGGTGTGAAGGAGCCCCAACCTGCACTCACAGTTTTAAACTGGACTCTTTACTTCTAAGCCAGGACTCTCTGGAGGGCATTTTGGCCCCCACACATGGGTTGAAATGGACATTAGGCAGACAATCTGCTCTCATTTATATTTAGAGAGCAACTTGATTTGCAGACTTTAGTTCTTCAATTGTCATTTTCATTCTTGCTGGCTTTCCTCCTCCCCGGTGTTGGCACACTGGAGTGACATGTATGTTGGTTTGAGAACTGCGATCCAGGCCATCTCCTGGGCCATTCGGCTCTGCATAAATTCTGCAGGGTTGGCAGGCATCCGACTGGATGCTGCACAGGTGTAGACTACTTGTCTCCCCTAATGTAGCTTCCCCATCCCTCTGCCATCTTGCCATGCAATAGGCACTTTTCAACATTATTTGAGTGGTTTTCAGAATGATAATCAGGTTTATTGGAAGTGACATGAACAGGTATCTTGTTCAATTCAGACAGGAGATCCACTAAGAAGGTAAACTTAACCCCTAAATTTTATTCACTATCCTTTGATACAGAGACAAAACTTGAAGGTGATATTGAACTGATATGGACATATTGTAGACAGTGAAATCACCAACAAAAATTATTAAAAATGCAAAAAAAAAAAGTGTCACTAAAAAGACTGTGAACCAGATATTTGCTTATAGCACAAAGGCTGAAATAAGATGGCGGAGTGTTTCCCGGTAGAGCCTGGGTTGGGAATGTGTACTTCAAGAGACTCGAGCTCTTCACCTCACAGCATATGCCCTTGGTTGACCCTGAGAGTGCTTGGAGCATCAATTTTAAGATCACAAATAAATTTTTAGCAAGTTGGCAAATTTGTAAATATAGAATCTGCAAGTAATGAAAATCTATTGCATTTTATTATCTACCTCCAACAGAATCTTAAAAATACCAACATATTATCCTTTCACCAAAAATTTAATAATTGCTTAATTTTTTTGAGTATACAGTCATCATTGCATTTTCCCAATTTTTTGCTATATTTCTCAGATTTCTTTTAATCTCTAGCATCCCTTTTTTTAAATCATCTATTTTTTTTTAATGTTTTTTCACAATGTTTTGAATCTCTTAAAGATTTTTTTTTTAATTTTTTATTGTTGGTTGTTCAAAACATTACATAGTTCTTGATATATCATATTTCACACTTTGATTCAAGTGGGTTATGAACCCCCATTTTTACCCCGTATACAGATTGCAGAATCATATCAGTTACACATCCATTGATTTACATGTTGCCATACTAGTGTCTGTTGTATTCTGCTGCCTTTCCTATCCTCTACTATCCCCCCTCCCCTCCCCTCCCCTCCCCTCTTCTCTCTCTATCCCCTCTACTGTCATTCATTTCTCCCCCTTGTATTATTTTTCCCTTTCTCTAGCATCCCTTTTTGTTCTTCTTTCTCTCTGTTTTTTGTTTTTACCTTGAAATCTTTGGTTAAAGAACTGATCATTTGTTTCCGACAGTTTGGTTTTTGCTGATTGTCCCTCAGGTGTTATCAAACATGGACCTCTGTACTCTGTATTTCTTTAATATTGATAGATCTGGAGGCTTAATCTGATTCAGGTTTTATTTGTGTTTATTTTTTGGCAAGACTACTTTATGGGCTGTGTTTTGTACCTTCCCCAGAGAGCACATAATGTCTGTCTGTCTCTCAGTCATATAAATTGCCATTGCTGATCATTTTCTAAATCAGTGGCTTTCTAGCAGGGACAATCCTCTCCCTGCAGGGGACATTTAACAATATCTGGAGACAAATTTACCTATATTGATAGGTCCATACCAGAGATAATACTCTACCGTTGTAATGTAAATACTCTACTGATGGGGCTCAGAACGTGAATTCTCACAGCCCAGTGCCTTGGTTTGCTGAGTACTTTGAACTTTCTCCCATCCACGTATCTCCGGCCTCTCAAACAAGTCATAGAAGCCAGCATTTCCCAAGTTAAATCATAGAAACTGGAACTCCACTCTCTACCTTCTCCCTTTACAGAGGATCCTGCCCCATACCTGAAGAGAGGCCAGGAAGCCCCTAAGCACACAGGCCTTTCTGTATTTACCCTCAGTTTATTGCCATTACATCGTATCATTTTTTTCCCCAACCACATTTCTATCTAGCTGTCCACTGTTCATTGAATCTGAGCATAAAAACACACATTTTTCCCCTGAGTTTTTGGGTCTTTATTTCTGAAGGCTCCTGTGTCACATAAATTTTTAATTAAATAAATGTTATGCTTTTTTCTTGTTAACCTGTCTTTTGCCATAGGAGTTTCAGCTGTGACCCTCATGATGGATGAGGAAGTATAGCTCACACCTTTTTGCTCCTGCATTACAATATACAGGACAGCACACCCACCAATCACTACAAAGAATTTTCAAAATGTTGGAAAATTCTATCATTCATGTTTCACTGATCAGTTGCAATACTTTTATATACAGAAATTCTCTTAAAGTTTAATCATAATCTTCTATAATCTTGAGGTAAAAATCATACAGAAGTGGCAGCACTTAAATATGGTGATGTTTGCTACTTTCCCATAATCAAGTAAGTGTCCATCTGGGTCTATCAGTCTCTCTCTCTCTCTCTCTCTCTCTCTCTCTCTCTCTCTCTCATATCCACTCTTTCTTTTCCTTACCATTTTTCTTTTTCCCTTTCTTTTAATAAAATTATGTCTTTTAACTAAGCCTACAAAAATACATGTATTATATGTTGTATGTCTTTCCTTACTAAAGCAGGCATACTTGAGTATGTTTTGATGGATATACTTAAATATCTGAAATAGAGTCGGACATTTAAATATTTGCTAAGTGAATGAAAAAAAGTGAGTGACTGGAAGAGGGTAGTACTTCACAATGTGTGGTCAGAAGCTATTGGCAGATGGTGCATTATACAAGACCTGAATGAGGAGGAGGTAGCAGTCATGTGAAATTTGGGGAAAAATGTTCTAAGTAGGGGGAGGCTGAATGCATAGGTTCCAGTGCAGGAAATCACTTGGTTTATTTGAAGATTAAAACAAGGGCCATTGTGGCTGGAGAAGTGTGGGCAAGGAGACATGTTACCAGGTCAAGTTGAAAAGGTAGGCAGGGCTGAGATGCCATAAACTAGGGTAGAGAGTTTATATTTTATTTTTTCATGGGAAAAAAATTGAAAGGTCTTAAGTAGAAGACTTGATTTGATTTTCATTTTGAAAAGGAGCACTATTGATGTTATGTGAAAAAATGACCTTTGGAGGCCAAGGGTAGAGACAAGGAGACCTGTTAGGAAATTATTGAAATAGTTGAGATTGAATGGTTGATGTATGTGTGTGTGGGAGGGAGAGGGTAGTGACAATAAAGATAGAAAAAGCAGAGCAAAAGATGAGAAAACTGAAAAATTCAGATGTATTCTGACTTAATAATGCAGTTATCATCAATGTCTAGTAGGTTATTGTAATATGCACTTGTCTTATGGGCAAGGTATGCAATTTGATAACTTTTAGATAGTATGGAAACATCAAAGTACAAATTTCCATACCAACACATGATTGTCATTAGCGTTGTTCAAAATATTTTCAGTTTCTAACTTTTTGGAACATGGTAGGATTGTCTTACTGGTTTCCTTGTGGTTGGTGAGGACCATAAGTCGTGAATGGAACTGTTGTGTGTCACACTGAGCTACAACATTTAGTTGTGGATGTGAGAGTCTATAGAGCTCTCTTTTCTACTAAGATGGTGAGATAATGGCTGTTTATCTGACTATATAACTTTATCAATGACTACAATAAACAAATCTGTCAACCAACAACAGCATGCAGCCTGTTCAAGGAATAAATTCCTGATATCTTAAGCCAGTGAGATTTTTTTCCTATAGCATAATCTAATCTACTATTATTGATACATGACAGAAAAGACAAAGGAAATGAAGCCATCTTGCAGGAAATGTCTGGAAGTAACCATTATGCAAAGACAATCTCCTTAGTCTGTTGAAATACATACAAATAACAAGCTAGAATGAAGCCAATTGTGAAATGTGCCTGGAAATGGGATTAAAAAAATACAGTTTACTCTCAAAGTGGTAAGTTTTTAGGAGAAGAACTTTTTGAAGGAATCTTTGACCTGGTTGAATTTTGCCCAATATTGACCTACTTGAAAAATCTCATCACACAAAATACAAAAGTCAGGAGAGCAGGAAGCAAGCAAGAGAGTGGCTGAAACAGATAAAGGATTGCAAGATCATGAATTATGCTGGAGATTAAAAAATTAAAAAAAAGTAAAAGAAGATAGAGAATGAATGAAATACTTGGCTGGATTTTGGGCGGTTTGCAGCTGCTGAACCTAACTCTGGAGGGTACAATCATTTCAGACATCTTCCTAATCAAACTGTGAGATGGGATCAAATTGATTGTATGGTACACGAAACACAATCTAGGAGAAGCTGCTGAGACCTAGACATCATGATATATTTGGTGTGACTCACTTATTTACTCTGTGCCACATTCTGGTCAGTTTCAATAAAAATACAGTACTGGGGAACTTTTCTTTTTTTTTTTCCTTTCCCCATGCCTTAGCGTCTCTTTGGTTAGCAAACCTGACTAGCACTTGTTTTCTTTTACAATGCTTGCACAAGGTTTTCTAACCTGGTACCACACTGGTAACTTCCTGTTTGTTTACTCTATATTTGACCTTTGGGAAATTATATGATAGGCCAGAATACCATAAAACTCTTTCTCCTAAAGAGTTAACTAGGGCTGTAGATGCATTTACAGACCAACACTTGATCCCTTGATTCGCCATGCTGAGAACAGGAGATTAGGTAAGCTTTCAGGAAAATGAGATAAGTGCAAATGATGAAATAAGATAGCATTCCTGAGTAACTTTCCAGGAGTGGAGAAGTTCTAAGATTAATACAGGGTGAGATACCAAGTTGGAAGTGTATACACACTTTTAAAAATGTGTATGGAGTGTGTCCCTATAGAAAAGGTCACTTCGAGGAGCATAATTGCGACTTGGAGGGAAGGTAAGCATCCTGTGCATAAAGGCCCAGGCCAGGTAGAGGAGAAGGTGGATGAGAGAGAGTGGAAACCTCCTAGAGCTGATGCCAAAGGGGATGGGTAAGTGCAAAGAGCCAACAGGAACACAAGTTCATCCCAAAGTCAATCTCATTTCTTTTGTTTCTTGGACAGACAGTGCTAACATGATTCATAACTTGGCTTAGAAATAGTCACCCGTCTGATGGTGTCATGAGCAACATTGCTGGATGCCTCCTGCATGACATTCCTTGGGTGAAAAATAAGCAATTGCATTTCCTTTCTGCAGTTGCTTCCCCTTCTCCTTGGCCCATTGTATTTCCTAAAATTACCTCACTGATTCAATGGAAACATTTTGTGGATACAAATATGTCTTTAATGTCCTCTGACTGCCAGATCTAAAGATTATGAATGCTGTTAGGGTCCATGTCTAGGTCACTCATTTTTATTATGTCTGATCCCTGTCCAACTTCTTTAATAAAAATCACAGGAGACTGATTGGAATGAAAGAGAAATTTTAATATGCACTGATGTTATCAGAGTCTATCCCACAGCCTGGTGGGAAGTGATGACTCACTAACAATTATGGGTGATGAATGAATGAATTCACACTTTACCAGTTCCACACATAAGACCTGTACTTGCTTTCCAAGCACTAACAGCAGACTGCAAGAAGCAGACACATTATTACAGGGTATCAGCATGCTATGATAAGTGCTGTGTATCTATTGTGAGCAGTATGTGTAGAATGTAACAAGAGCTTATAAAAGTGGCATTTAACTGGACGAGAAAGGAGTTGGATTAGTTTCCTATGGCTACCATAACAAATTACCACCGAAAGTGGCATAAGAGAACATAAATGTAGGGGGTAGGGTTGCGTCTCAGTGGTAGAGCACTTGCCTAGCACGTGTGACGCACTGGGTTCAATCCTCAGCACCATATAAAAATAAATAAACAAATAAAGATATTAAAAACAAACAAACAACAACAAAAGAGAATATAAATGTATTCTCTTATAGTTTTGTTGCTCAGAAACTTGATATGGATCCTATGGGGCTAAAATCAAGTTGTCACCAGGGTGCCTTTCTTTCTAAAGGCTCTAAGAGAAAACCATTTCCTTGTTTTTTTTCCATCTGCTAGAGGTTGCCCACATGTTTTGGTTCCTGGCTCCCTTCTGCCATTTCCAAAGCCAGCAACATGGCATCTCTATGACCCTTCTTCCTCAGTCACATCTCCCCCTAACCACAGACAGAAAAGGCTGGGGACTTAAGGACTTATGCAATTAACTTGGACCCACAAGAATCACAGGATAATCTCCCTAACTCAAGATCATTAACTCAATCATTAACTTGCAGAGTTCTTTTTGTCAAATAGGGGAACTTATTCTCAGGTTCCAGGGTTAAGATTTGTACCTCTTTTGAGGCCTGCTATTCTGGTTACTGTAGCGATCAGAAATGACATGAAGAAAAGCCTCCCTAAAGGGGGCAATATTTGTTTGGAGTCCTAACGGTTAAACTGATTTTCTTGAGGGGAAGAGGAATAGAGGAAAGATGTAGGGAAGAAACTCTTGGCCAAATAGGAATCTCACGTTTGATGGGGCAGTGTGTATTGAGGCCAATATGAGACTCAAGACATTGGGAGTTAGAATAGGCATTTACTTGGTATTTCAGAAGTATATGGGTATGTCCTGTTACTTCAAAAACACTTCCATAGCCAAGAGTTTTTCAATCATTACCTTATCAATTATTGTTTAATCAGCAGCCTAATAAGGGAGGTAGGTGGCATTATTAATGTCAGTAGAGTTTGTTATTAGTTTGATTTTTACTTTCCAACTAGTGGCTGCTAGCCAGTTCAGTGATGAAGGTGTGATCATGACAGAATGGGAAAGTCAAAGGGAAAGAACAACTGGAATTGTAATGAGAGAGACAATCCATCTTTTCAGATAATTGTGGGAGACATTAATAAAGTAGTTGTAGGCTGTAATCTCGAACTACATTGGATCAACATCTCATATTATCATAAGTGAACATTTTATGTTTGGTATGTAACAGTAAGGTTTATAGAAGCCTTTCAACTTTGGAATTTTGAGTCAAAATGCAAAGTGCTAATAAGTGTCTGTTTCGTAGTATCACTTGTTATCATAAAAAGACAATATAGTAGACTCTGTTCTTTGGTCTGTGGCAACAATTTCAATGTTCTTCATATTAGGTATATTATAAAAAATATCAATGGAAATATTTGAAGAAAAACCCCTACCAACAGAGAATTCTATAACCAGTGAAATATCTGTCAGGAATGAAGTGAAATAAAAACATTTTCAAATAAAAGAAAACCGTAAGAATTTGTCTCCAGCAGACCTGCTCTAGAAGAATCCGTTTTTTTTTTTAAATCTTCATTTAGAAGAACAATGATACCAGAAGGAAATTTGGACCATCAGGAATGAGGAAAGAGCAACTGAAATGGTAAAATAGTAGATGATTATTCTTTTCATGAATTCCTTAAATATGTTTGATAGTTGAAAGCAAAAATTAGAATATTATTATATGAAGTTTTCAATGTGTGCAAATATAATATGTCAATAATTGTAAAGGGCAGGATAAGGAAGTCCATCTGGTATTATGGTGTTTACATTTCATTCAAAATGGTAAGATATTAGTTCTACATAGAATATTTAAAGTGTATGTATATTGTAATCTCTAGAATAGTGACTAAAATTATATGGTGTAATATAGTTTAAAAAGCACATTAGATGTATTAACGTCAAGCACTAAACATGTTTAAATATCTCAAAAAGAGGCAGGAAATAGAAAACAAAGGAAGGGATTCAGAGGAATCAGATAGAAAACAAACAATGATAGATGTAAATTCACAATTATTATATTAAGTGAAAATGATCTAAGTACCTCAAATAAAATCCAGAGAATGTCAGGATAGATTTAAAAAATGAACCAACTACATGATGTCTACAGGAAACTCACTTCAAACAAAATGATACAAGTCAGTTAAAAGTCAAAGGGTAGAAATTATATGTCATGCCAACACTAATCATAAGAAATTTGGAGTGGCTGTATTAATATCTGACAAAGCAGACTCCTGAGAAAGATTGATTACCAGCACTAAAGAGCTGTGTATTTCATCCTGATAAAAGGGTCAGTTCACCAAAAATAAGTGATAGTTCTTAATGTTTAAGCACTTAACAACAGGTTTCAAAATATATAAATAAAAAAATGAAATTGATTTGACATTACAAAAAATGAAATTGATAAATTCATAACTACAGTTGGAGATTTTGAAATTCTATATCTCAGTGATTTATAGAAATAGTAGACAAGAAATCAGTAGTGCTATAGGACACCTAAACAACACTATCAACCACCATGATCTAATTGACACAGATCATCCCACTCAATAATAGACTGGAGCACATGGGGTCTTCCTGTTTAAGTGCTCATTGGAAATTCACTAAGATAGGTCATGTTCTGGGTCAAAACAAATGTTAATAAGCTGAAAATATCTGAAATAATACAAATTATGTACTCTGACATACTTTCAGAATTAAAGCAGAATATATCTAATTTGAAGATATCAGGGAAAAAAACCCTATCAACACTTGGAAATTAAAAGACTCTTCCAAATAAAATTTGCCTGTTTTATAGGTTGAGAACTACAAAACACTGATGAAAGAAATAACAGAAGACAAAAATAAGTGAAAAGACAGACTATGCTCATAAATTGGAAGTCTAAATCTAGTAAAGATGTCAATTATCTCTGAATTGATTTGTTTAGTGCAGTTCCAGTCAAAATTCTGGTGGGAGATTTTTAAAGATAGAGACAATCTGGCTCTAAATTTTATATGGAAAGACAAAGAGTAGCTAAAACAATCATGAAAATAAAAAAAACAATTGGAGAAATTATATTACTGACTCACTATAAAGGGATAAAGGGATATAAAGGGATAAAGACTCACTATAAAGGGATAGTAATGGAAACGGTCTGGTGTTGGTGAAGGAATAGACGCAAAGGTACATGGTACTGCATAGAGGGTCCAGAAGCTGATCCATGCAAATATTAATATAGCTAAGTGGTTTAGTTTTACGAAAGTATAAAGACAATTCAATGGAGAAAGGGTAATCATTTCAACAAAGGTGTTGAGACATCAGAGGAATATATGCATGTATATTTTTAAAAAGCCAAAAACAGAACCTCAATTTAAATCTCAGGCTCCCTTGTACCAAAATTGACTCAAAATGGATGGTAGGTTGAAACTCACAACATTAAATTGTAAACTTTTAGAAAAATAACTCAGGGAAAAAAATACTGTTAGCTAGAATTAGAGTTCTTAGACTTGACACTAAACTGATAAATTACATTTTATAAGAGAAGGAAAATACAAGCTACAGATGGAGGAAAAATGTTTGTGAGTCACATATCTGACAAAAAATTTGTATTCTGCATATATAAATAACTCGAATTTCAATAGTAAGAAAACAAACAACTTAATTTTTAAAATGTTCAAGCAAAAGGCTTGAGCAGATACTTCAAAGTAGATATAAAGATGGAAAATTAGCACATGAAAACATAAGTCATTAGCCAGTTGGGAAATATGAATTAAAAACCAAGTTGAGATAGTAGGACCCATCTAAAAGGCTAAAATTGAAACATACAGACCTGACAGTTGAAAGGATATGAAAAAATTGGAACTGTCATACATTATTGGTGGGAATCCAAAATGGTACACCTCTCTTTTACAAAGTATGGCAATGTCTTACAATGTTAAACATATAATTAATGACCCACTAATTGTGTTCCAGGGCCTTCATTTCTAAAAAAAAAAGGAAAGCTTATGTCCACATAAAAACTTATACACTAATGTTTATAGAATAGTACTTATAATAACCATAACTGGAACTACCCTCATATCCTTTCAGGGATGAATGGACAAACCAATGTCATACATTCATTCAAGGGAAAACTATTAGGCAGCACAAAGGAACAAACTATTTACATATACAACAAATCAAATGAATTACAAATCAATATGCTATTTGAAATCAGCCAGACTCAAAAAAATTGCATACTCTAGGATTTCACTTATACATCATTCTGGAAAAGGAAAAGCTACAGGATAGTATTTGCCTGATGTTTGAGGGAGGGGCAAGATTCCAGTACCAAGGTCAGAGGGAGGAAATCTGGGGACCAGAGGGAATTCTGTATTCTGATTATGGTAATTATATGCATCTATGTATGCATTAAATGCATAGAAAACATCCGAAATAAATAAATAAATTAAAGAGTCTATATTACCATATTATAATTTTTTTTTAATGAGAAAAAAATATTTGGTTAAGATGGTAGAAACTGACATGTCTCCTGCATGTCTCCAGTTTACAATGGTGTTTTTAATGTTGCACAGGAAGAAACATAAAAATTGTGAACTTGTTCCACTTGAAAATCATAAGCGTTGCTCAGCCAGGTTTTGTAAGAAAAGAAAGAAAGAGAGTCAAAAAGCAAAAGAAATCGTACTTGGAGAAGGAATATGGTGAAACCAAATACTGCCCACTGCCCATGATAGCACAATTAATAGCTTTTGAAGTGCCTGAGAAGCCCAGAGTAGTCATAAAAGCATAAAAGCTGTCATCTAAGTGTTATAAGCAAGGTCCTCTCTACCTGGCTCCTAGGGATCAAAATCAAATGTTGCATCACCACAGACTGAAGAGAAGAATCTTGAAATGGAGTCCCCAGGAATGTTCAAAGTTCCTGCAACTCCCTTGTGGTTAAAAGACTCAAGTGAGAGGCCAGCCCTGACTTTAGCCTGCTTGGAAAAATGCCAGCCTCCCCAGTGCAGAATTTGGTAGGCTGAAAGGAGAGAGTGTTGATACTGGGTAATTGTGAATGAAAGAATAAGGCATCTGTTGGAATGCAAGAAGCTGGACTAAGCTGTAAAACATTGTGCTTCACAACCAGCCCTCATGCAGAGGGAACTGATGAAGTCCAGCCTGGTACAGTGATGCTTATGAAAAAGTCACTGGGCTGGGCTGTAGGCTATAAGACAGCACTTCAACTCAGGGGTCCACACAACCTTTAGACGTCCAAATTTCACATCCAAATGTCACATTAAATTCTATCTCATTAACACTTGGAAGGTTGCCTGCCTTCATGAAAGGCCAGATAACATTATACTGAGGACCTCAAATCTGTAGCTGTAAGCAACATTATACTGAGGACCTCAAATCTGTAGCTGTAAGCTTGGAGATTTGCATCCCTATAATGCTAGTAGGACCACAGATTTGGTTAGATCTGTAAAATGCCTAAGGGATACAGAGAAAAAAAAATCAGATTAAAGCATGCTGTGGTGCCTCACGTTACAACTCCCTGAGATGGTATGGCACAGTGGAAAGAATCTGTGAATTGTTCTAAGTCTTTCCTCTTTTCCAACCTAATGTGGCTTTTGAGCAACCTCTTACTGTATTCCAATTTATAACTCAGCTAATCTGTGTTACTTCTGATCTCATATCTGGAAATCAAGGCCCCCAAAAGATGAAATGAATTGCCTGGGGTAACACAGTCATTTGGGGGCCATAATTGGCTTTAACTCAGATCTGATTCTAGGCTCAGGGAGTAGATGAGGAAAGGATCTTGATCTAACTAACTTCTGAGAATAAAGGTTATTCCTTAAGGGGAAAATGAGACAGATTTATATAGAGAAAGATTAAATATCAGGTACTTAGTTAATTTTTAAAATCTGAATGTAGGTCTATGCAATAGAATGATATCTACTAGATAGGAAATTATAAAAAAAAATCTTTCTTAGGCACAAAGCAAAATGTCACTACTATATCCGAAACACATGAGTTGGAATTTGCCAGGTATTGTTGTGACCTGCTATTTCCACAGAGGAGATCAGAGTTATATACTATGGGGCTCAGATCAGAGACTTCTGTTAGAAGGATAGCAAATTAGAAACAATAAAATTACTGGGAAGGCAAACTCCATTTACAAATGGATAGAGCATATCTATTTATCATTGATTAAAAAGAAATTGTTGTCAATGTTAAAGTCAAATAGATGAAGTCTGGAAGAGGAGGAGAGTTTAGGAATGATGGTTTCACTTTGGAAGTGTCACTAAAAATAAAGAAGCCTTTTTTTTTTTTTTTTTTTTTTTTGTAACCAAAGATTTCAGATCCAACAAAACTTCTGAGTCTTCTTTTGCTTCCTGGGTAAGTTTCCATCACTAGCCCTGTTGGTCCACACTTTCCCCAGGTTGTTCTGAGTCTGTCTTACTCATCTCTATTATCTTTTAGACTAGTAGAGTGCCTGATGAACAGAAGGTGCTCAATAAGTGCTTACTGAATAAGCTGATAATGTGGTTTTTGTAAGCTCTAAAGGGCCACAGAAAGGGGTGAGATGATGCCTCTCTGAAGTTGCTTTAATTTCAGGGTCAGGAAGCTATTATCATGCATGATGTGAACGGATGTTTCCTTCTCTTTCAAAGAGTTGAAGCAAATCAAGGGGTGTTTGGACTCTCAGGCTATCACTTGGATAGTCTCTGAATTGTAGTTGTAGGTCTTACATCATTATTTGGAGGGACTGGGAGCGCATTCCTGGCAAATCATAGCCAAGGAAGGGAATCAATGTCAGCTTGGAGACACATGATCAAGGAGCCCAAGGTATGCAGGAGAGGTGCTGGGCAGGATGTGAAGAGGTCACAAATGGAGAAGAATGCAGAGCAAGGTCAGATTAAGTCAGTAGTTCATGAACACTGTGAGGCTGGAGGCCCACAGTGGAAGCAGGTTGCCAGCTAAAAGTTCAGATGAAACTAGATACAAAAACTAAAAACGTAATAAGAACATGTTGGGTTTCTTTCACCTCAATTTTCCATTTATACCTGGAAATACCTTGATGTTTATATCTGTATGTCATATGTATGCATGTATGTAATATACACATATATAAAATATACATGTTTATATAATCACTTATATGTATTAGGAATATATATATTTAATATATATAAAATTTACCCAAACATAAAACCAATATAAGCCTAGCAAGCTGATAATTCAATTTATTTCAAAAAGTAATATTTCATGTTTTTAAAGTAATACCTAGAGAGAAAGACTGACTTTATTTGTATGAGCCCCCCTTGCTAAATGAACCAGTTATGAAGGATGAAGGGGGTGTCCCTGGAAGGTCTTCAGACTCTGACCTGGGATCAAATACAACCTTCTACAAAGAGCTCTGGGCACTGTACTAACTGATATGCCAGTGTGTGGGAGACGTATGCCCCCGAAATGCTCTCAAGGGCTGTGGGGAAGCTTATTATGCCCGGGGCCCTTTTTAAACCATGTAACTAGAACTGGGGATGACAGGAAACAAACCTCCATCAATTAAATACACATAACATCCGAAAAATGCCAAGTGTATATAGTGTTTAATCAACAATCACCAAATGAATAAAGGCAGTTCCTGACTGAGTATGAGAATGAATTCAACTACAGTAGCATGGTGTCCAGATAAACTAAATTTATAACAGTACTCAGACAACAGAAAGACAGCCCTAGTGATACAGGTCTTAACTTGTCTTCCTTGAAACAAATGCTGAATCCTAGCTGCAAACCATTTGCTCAAAGACACACACAGACATACATCAAAAAATGGGCTTCAAATGAATGGTGCATGCAAAATTCCACGTGAGCCCACAAAAGAGATCTTTTACTATCTGTCTCCAACGACCACCAACCTTCTGAAACAGACAGACAGACAAAGCTGAATTTCTGCTCTTTCATATCTCTTCTACCCCCACGAATGGAACCGAGTGTTTAGGAGTTAAACACTCTTCTGTGGCTTTTGCAATCCCCCTAGAATAGAGCTCTAAAAGGAGACAGACAGCTGTTTCAGAAAAGCATGAGGCAATAATCAGCCAACATTGCTTACCAAAGCACAAAGCTCTTGGGAGCACAAACCGTTATTCAAATCAGCCCCAAACTCCTTCTCTCTCTTTTTTAAGCCTTCAAATTGGAAAAAGTAGACTGGCACCTTCAAAATCTCTGTAATTTACTTCAAAAATAAACAATTTTTTTTGTAATACATACTTGCCAGGGCACACATATCAAATTACTATTTAGGATGAAGAACTTTGGAAGGCAGCAGGTGTTTTTGTTTTGTTTTGTTTTCTAGAAAGAAGGGTAGTTCTGCCATGATTTCCATGGTCAGTCTCTCTTCAGTTTCTCAGAGACCAGATCCAGCCTCAGGGTAAAAACTTTGCCAAAAGCTGATATGCTATTAAAATGAACCTGAATTTGATTGCCACACTACCAGTTGAAGCTTTGCTGGAGCAGAGCTGCCTACTTGCTGGTTAACAAGTGCAAACTCTGAATTGACCCCCAAGGTCCTTTTTATTGTGACTGTAAAGGACCGTCCCAAACTTGGCTCACTCACTTCCACCTGCCATCGCTTCTCACCGTTCACTAGCCACACAGTGCTTTGTCCTGGATCCACTGTCTGTGCCAACCCTTTTCCCAAGTGCCTCCCCCACTCTCACTGGTCCTCCCAGACCTAGTGCAAAGCCTCTTCCTCTGTGAAGCATTGTCTGGATGTCTTGGGCGGAGATCGCACCTCCTTTCACTGCACTCCCAGGTCCTGTTCCTCCTCTGCCCTCTATGGGGCACTCATGCCTGTCTGAGGGTCTGTCTGTCTCCTCAGTGAGCTCCTTCAGGGCAAGGACTGGAGCTTATGTCCTCGCAGAGAATGGAATATATGGCAAGTCACAAGAAATATTCGCTGGATGAATAAATGAATAGATGTTGAAATGAAATACAAAATAAGTCTACAAGCAGTAAGCAGTGAAGAAGAAATAGTTTGTCTGGTGTTCCGTGTGTGTGTGCGTGTGGTGTGTGTGTGTGTGTGTGTGTGTGTGTGTGTGTGTGTGTGACTAAAGAAAGGAAGAGGGAATTTAAGCATAATCACGAATCTTCTTGGAAAATTAACATCAAGTTTTTCTGGCTAGCAGCTAGTTTTTTGGAAGAGTTCCATTTCTCATGAACAATAGAAAAATGTGTGGAGACCTTGAGAGTTCAATGAAATAATTACAAGAATTTCATATACGAGGAAAACTTTTATTTTTCTTAAAAAGATAAGCAGACCGTCATAAGGCACAGAGACAAATGCTTCCTCCACAGGGTTAATGAGTGCTCCGCAAGCTTCAGGGACTCTCTCACTTGGGAATGTCCATATAGGTTTGCCCCACAGAACTAAACTGTTTATAATGAGGGTCATTCTCAGACCACACCAAAAGGTAGCTTCCATTAAATTGTATTACCTGGAGGCAGCGTTGCCTGAAGGTATGACAGAGTGTGGTTCTCAAGTGGCCTTACATGGCACCACTGCGAGCCTGGGGGAATCAATCTAAGTGGTGCAGAGCCTGTGTGTGGGGTGGGGTTGAGACAGAGGGCAGGTGAATGAGCAGGAGGAGTCTAGTCCCAAGTATGTTGCCCCCAGCTGGATGTGAAACTTTGGACAAGGCAGTTGATATCTGTGATTTGTTTCCTGTGGCTCTCTAAAGTGAGCTCTAAGAACTATTTTTTTTTTGTCTAAGAGTAGGTCACTTTAGGAGTAGGTAAACCCTGTCTTTAATTTTAAGCTGCAATATTACTTTCCTTATTTTGTCTACCCATGGAACACTCATATAGATCAGCTTTACAGAGCTCGTTCTGTATCGCAATTAAGACTAACTTGACTTCACAAGTTTCCCAGGAACGAAACGCAGTTTCTCTGAGTATTTGCCCATATGCAAAGTGAAAGAAAAAAAAATACAAATCAAGAACTGCAAAATGAAGAGGCGCCAGCATTCACAGAGTAACTATTCCATGCTGATCACTGTGGATTCTTCCAGAGCCTGTACGGTAACTACAGTTTTATCCTGATTGTACGAGAGATTGAGCATTAAGACCACTTAGCTCAGTTCATATTTGAACAACCTCTTCCTCTTTTGTCTAATTAATGTGTATGTGTATACAGTAGAAATAATACTAAAGAATATAAAAATGTTTAAAAAAATGTGGTTTCTTTCCATTCCCACTAGAACCGAGTCTACCAGTTGCTTCACCTCTAGTTACAGTTTCTAACATGGTGACTTTTACCATTTGCTATTTCTGAATCAGAGATGTTAGGGAGTTCATATAATAAAATATAAAATATCTCTGAATAATATAAAGTAACCACTCAAGGCTCTAGGTTCTATAGGAAGGGAGTTGGCACTGTGATGAAGGCAGAAATCTCTGGAGCCTGTCTGAATCTGGCTCTGATACTTATCCCATGTGTGCCCTTGGGCAAATTACTTAACCTCTTTGTGCTTTAAGTTCCCCATCTGTAAAATGGAGATAATCAGAACAACTGACACTGTGGGGTTCTTAAGGAAATGGCATGCATCACAAACACCTAATCCTGCAGTGCCTCGCATAGTATGCATGCAGTACTGTCAGTTTCCATTAGTAGTATTTCCCTATTGGATTGAAGTGCCCTGAGATCAAGGACCCCATCTGCCTTGTTCAATATCATCAGTACCCAGACCACCAAGGGGCACTTGGGAAACATTTAATAAATATGTATTGAGTCAATATGGCATCCAAACTTATTCACTTCACCACCGCTTCCTTCTACTAGACTGTGCACACTATTAACAGAGCCATATTCTGAGGCTCTCTTGAGATAGATTTCCAAAATAACATGTGAATTTTTGATCAGTTCCAAGTTCCACCTATTATATACAATATCTATAGATTATGGCCTCTAGGCAGTTAGGTCCCTTAATAAATATGCTAATCCCATTTTTTTTCCTCTTGGAGAAACAGGACATGAAGGTGGCAGATCCACTATTCAACCCCTGGTGTGAACAGGCAGGCTAAGGTTGAGACATTTAAAAACCTACTTGGCACAGTCAAAGGGTTACACTGACAACATTGAAGAAGACAACACAGATCTGAATTCTTCCTCACAGCGACACCAGCAAACATCTGACGCAGAAAGGATGGAAATGAGGGAACCCACATTTATTGCCTGTCACCAGAGACTAGATATGTGATCTTAGCTAACAGCCAGAGCAGCACAGCATTTCACATCTCCCATTATACAGACACTAAATCAGAGGGCCAGAAAGATTAACTAACTGGCCCAAGGAAACATAAGATGATTTGAAAGGAGGTCATGTCTTATCTGAAAACAGTGCTTTCGGTATGAAATCAAGCGTGACACATAAAATATGAAAGAAAAATTGATTTGAACTCCATTTTTTCCGTTTGATCAGAGATGATGGTAGAAGTGATGTTTGGCTTATGTTTCATTGTCAGGTGGAATAGGTCTGGACTATTCGGAAGACTCAGTTTGCTCTTTGGGATGAATGGGTTTCCTGGAGGAAGGGGCTTTGCTGGCTGAGATTCCTCCCAGCTCCATGCGACCGGAGCCCTGAAGCAGTTTCTTAGCCCTTTTGAGTTCGTATTCTTTGTCTTCCGACAGGTCTGGCCCCATGGCTCCTAGAGGATAGGTGGAAATCTTTCTGAAGGACAAGAAGGACAAGGCCAGGAGGAAGATGGTCTAGGACCATGCTAAGGGGTCTTGGGTATGATAGAAGTTTTGGGAACTCAGAATTATTAGGTTCTGTCTGTGTGGAATGGGAGATAAAAGCAACTGTGGCAAGTTCAATGTTAAGGATTTTGCTTGTAGTATGGTATTTAAGCTTCACAAGTCAAAGGCTTGCAAATAACACACAATTAAAATAGAGGCAGTGTGGCAGGGTGGTATTTGCACTCTGGAAGACCTGGGTTGGAAATTTTACTCACTTTGCCATTTCCTCCCCAGTTTTGCTGTCCATAGAAAGGATTTCATCATGCCTTGTTGATTGCTTTGAGAATAATTGAACGCAAAATAAGTTAATAAGCTCATGATGGAAAGGTATTAGTGGAGTTCTGGAAATAAAGTAAAGGCTCAGTTCATGTCCTCATGACAACAACTTCTACGAAGGCTGGACGTGTGTCCACTCAGTTCATTACATAGGAGGTCATGCAATTCAGCTCCTTACATAGTAGACACTGAACAAATATTAAACATGGGTTGAATAAATGAATGAATGTGTAATAGATGCAACAGAGGATATATTAGAAGGTCAGGACCTCAGACCAAGAGGCTGAATCATAACATCAGTACTATAAAGCCATCTAAATAAAACTAATAAGATTCTCAGGGAAGGCTTTACACTTTCAAAGTTGGCTTCCTCCTGTATTTACTACTAGGGAGTATTTAAGTAGGTTGATGAGTTTCACGTGCACAGTGGCTCTTCTTGGGTTCACTCTCGTACACACACACACACACACACACACACACACCCCTGATTTAGGAAACCTCTGAAAACAACCTTAGTTCTAGACCTTGGTCCCAGTCATAGTCCCAGAGAACAAAGCTGTAGGCAAGAGATCAGGAACACACATCTGATTTCCTCCAGCTGAAGGCAAATCTTGAATTTGGGATTATTTGGAATGAGGCACCTGAGAATTGTGTCCTCCTGATAAGTTTTCTCCAAAGTCCTGGACTGCCCTCCATTCCCTCGCCTGGTCTGGACATGAGTGGTTCAGTGATTAGATGGGGAAAGGAGAAACCTCCGGCAAGTTCAGAAGTGAATGTAGTTCTGGAGTCTGAGAAAGGTGTACGCTGAGCCTGAGCTGGAACTGGGCTCTGCCTGACATCTATAGCTAGAGGTGTCATTTAATCCATGCCTGGGATTCTCCTTCTAGTGGTGTTTTTGGTGAACTATATTCTGTCAGACCCTCGAGGCCACCTTCCCTGACTGGGAGGGGACCTGGATGGGAGGAGGAACCATAGTGGCCAGTTGAATAGTGAGGCTCTGTCAGGCTACAATGTTTAGAAGAAGTAAGTATGCCAATCGATTGTATATTTTCTTTTCAGAAGTGTCTGTTATCCCATATATTAATTTTTTTTTTTTTTGGTGTTAAGGTTTTTTATTTTTTTAGTTCTTTTTATATATCCTGGAGATTAGTGCTCTCTCTGATGTGTATGTGGTAAAAATTTGCTCCCATTCTGTAGGCTCTCTCATCACAAGAAGATATACAATCTAACAACAAACTTATGAAAAATTGTTCAACATCTCTAGCAATTAGAGAAATGCAAATCAAAGCTACTCTAAGATTTCATCTCACTCCAGTCAGAATGGCAAGCATCAAGAATTCAAGCAACGATAAGTGCTAGCAAGGATGTGGAGGAAAAGGTTCACTGATTCATTGCAGGTGGGACTGCAAAATGGTGCAACTACTTTGGAAAGCGGTATGAAGATTCCTCAGAAAACTTGGAATGGAACCACCATTTGACACCAGACATCCCACTCCTTGGTCTATACCCAAAGGACTTAAAATCAGCACGCTACAGTGAAGCAGCCATTTCAATGTTTATACCAGCTCAATTCACAATAGCTAAACTGTGGAAACAGCCTCGATGCTCTTTAACAGATGAATGGATAAAGCAACTGTGGTATATATACACATGGAATATTACTCAGCCTTAAAAAGAACAAAATTATGGTATTTATGAGTAAAAGGATGGATTAGAGAGTATCATGCTAAGCGAGGTAAGCCAATTCCCAAAATCCAAAGGCCAAATGTTTTCTCTGATAAGTGGATGCTGATCCATAATGGAGGGGGGGTGGGGAAGAATGGAGGACTTTGGATTGAGCAGAGGGGAGGGAGGAGAGGGGAGGGGAGGGGGTGTGTGTGTGTGTGTAGGGTAAGATGGTGGAATGAAACTGACATTATTACCCCTACATATGGGTATAATTACACAAATGGTGTGACTCTACATCATGTACAACCACAGAAATGAAAAGTTGTGCTCCATTTGTGTAAAAAATAAAATAAAATTAATTTTAAAAAAATGTAAGTATGCACTTCTAGGGCTTAGGCTGAGATTTAAGCACAAGGTAGAAATTACTTTTATCCAGTGTTCCTCTGAAGTCTTTGGTATATAACTATGAATTCCAAGCAGTAATCATATTCTCACAATCTCAGATGCTTTATCTGTAAGAATGATGAAAATACTTTTCTCTCAGAATTGTGCTGAGAATGAAACAAGATGTACGTGAAGTACTTTAAACGAACAGTACAAATAAGATCCTGGGAAGACTGGTAAATAGAATGGCTTAAACTGGTATATCCACCCGTCAATCAAAAAAAAAATCTCAACTTCCACTAAAATATCATTTTCCTTGAAAATTTTGTTTGAAGTCGCTGAACAACTGAATGAACAAAATTCTATTCTTTAAAAATATTCTGCAATTTAATTTTTGTACTACTTCAGAAGTGCCCTCTCTGATGTTGAATGAGAGAGTTTTACTGTAAAAAAAAAACTGAGTTTCTAAAATAACCACATTGTATTAATCCATCTTTGGCTTTTGACCCAGCACTGACAGTGATTGTTGCTGGAGGCAAGTGTCAGTAAACCTGTATAAAATCAAATGTCCCCTTCCATGGTTCTGTTTCAACACTTTGTCACAGCCTGTGTCTGGAAGTTTAATTCAAGACCTCCTCAGAGCACAAATCCAGGTGACTTAGCCTTGGTGCCTGGAAAGCAGGAAGACTGTTGCCTAGCAACCAGAAACATTCAAAAAGACCCAGTCCATCTTCTGTTTAGTATGTTCACAGCCCTCTTGATTTTCCAATACACATAGCAGATGCTAAGCCTCCTGTTTGAATTTTAAAGGCATGAAACAGAGTGGTGAAAAGTGGAGACAGCATTTTCATTTGCAAACTAACAAATTGGCTTTAGCTCCAAATCTTCAGGAATTTGCAGAGGCTCATTTCCTTTATGGTGATTTTTCCCCTCTTTTTTCCTCCCCTGAACAGAGCTGGTACACTGTTATATTTTCCTCCTTTAACCTGTGAGAGGAGTTTAAGCTTCTTATAAATGAGGGACACTTGCTGAGAATGTTGATTAAAAAAAAAAGACAAGTATAGAAAAAGACATCAGAATGTCATTCACTTATTCATACTTTCTTTCACTCATTGGTAAAATAAGAAATAAGATGCAGTGCTATTTAATAATTATGAGCCAGAAATCAGAAAAGCTTTAATTCAAATGCATATCCTCAATCTGAATGGCCATGTTTGAAATTGTTTAACTGCTATGTTTTAATTTTTTTCATAAAAAAAGAAAAATAGGTCCTTAGTCTTCCTTTATAGGGACTTTATGGATGAGAACTCATTGGAATAAAGTAAGTAAAGAGATCAACATAACTCATGGTGCAAAGGAAGCTCTCAATAACTTGTAGGTGGTACTGTTGTAGCTGTTGTCATTTTTGTTGGTAAATGCCCACTCTGAGACATGGAGGCTTCCAATACTTAATGGAAATGAGGGTCGACTCTGCAGTTAGACTACCTATATATCTGTAAGCAAATTTTCTCAGGTATAAAATGAGATGAACAATAGCATTTTACCCCACAGATTGCTGTGAGAAGTAAATGAGAATTAAAAACAAACAGTCTGATTCCAGACACGTATTGTTAGTGCTTTGTCAAAGTTGGCTACCATCAACGTTATCACTATTAGGCATCATTGCCACTGGGGTTACCAAGGTGGATAGATCATGGCCCCTGTCCTTGAGGAGTCTTGTGGAGGTACAAGCATTTGTTGGAACACCCTTAAAATTAATTACTTAGAAGGGAACCCATGTGATAATGGAGGCATAAACAGAAGGCTTCAGAAGCTTCACTGGGGCATTACCCTCCTTAGGCAGCTATTGGACTAGAGTTGTGTAGAAATGTGAACATTTCAGCAGATAGTGAAGTGGTTAGCTTCTAAGTGGGAATAGTTAGGGGCTCTGTCTAAGGAGAATGAGCAGAAGGCTTTTTCTGGAGTAAATGCTAAAGCAAAGTAAAGAAAGGATCTGATTGGTAAAAGTTTAAGCAGTTGCCTTTCTTGGACTATCCCAGTGCAAAATGCAAGACAGTTTAACTGAGGCCTGCTTGGCTGCCTGCGATTGGCTGAGCAGAGTTTCAGTCTCTTTTAAATTAGCCACCTGGGTTTCCATTTGCTTAGACTGGAGTCTAGGACATTAGAACCACCTTATTCTGTTGGCCTCCCATTTAACTATTTTAATAGTCTTCTCACTTGGCTACACATTAGAATCACCTTTAAAAATTACTGATGCCTAGATTGTCCTCCCAGAGATTCTGAGAATTGGTGCTGGGAATAATGGGGCATCAGGAGTTTCTAAGGCTCTCGGATGACTTTAGTGTGCAGCCAAGTGTAGATTTACAGCAAGGTAATCACCACTTACATTGATCATGTTTACTGAAAAATTAGCACAAGTATCTGAAGAGAGCCATAAGGTTCTTCTCTTTGTTATCCTTTCTTATGCATTTCAGAATAGGAACTGCAATAGCAGCACTATAATTTGTATCTGGAGTTACAAAGGCCCAGGAGTTAACGGCTTAGTTTTGAGCCCACGCGAGGAGGAACATTTAAGAGGTGGTGCTAGTGACAGGAAGTTATGTCATTGTACTTTTGAAGGGATATTGGGATCCTGGCCCTTTCCTGTGTCTCTCTTTTGATTCCTGGACACCATCAAGTGAGAAGCTTCCTCTGCTATGTGCTCCTCCCATGTTTTACTGTGCTGCCACAAGCCCCAAAGCAACAAGCCAACCTTGGACTGAAACTCCTGAAACCAGGAGCCAAAATAAATCTTTCCTCTTTATAAGTTGATTCTCTCAGGTAATTTATCACAGTGATGGAAAACTGACTAACACAAATAGCAATACCTCCGATTTTCCCAGGTAGTCATACTGGCATTAATATTAATTCTGACAATACCTTTATAATATTCTTGAAATATATTATGTCATTTAATCACCTAACAACCCTAAGAGTTAGGTACTTTTATCTTCTTTTAAAAAATTTGTTCAAATTAGTTATACATGACAGTAGAATGCATTTTGACACATTATACATAAATGGAATATAATTTCTCATTTTTCTGGTTGCAAATGATATAGAATCACATTGTCATGCAGTCATATATATATATATATATATATATATATATATATATATATATATATATATTTAGGGTAATAATGGTCAGATTCATTCTACTACCCTATACTCTTACCCTATACTCTTCCCCTCCCTTCACTCCTTTCTACCTTCCAAAGTAACTCCATTCTTCCCTACCCACCCCCTTTATTGTGAATTAGCATCTGCATATCAGGGAAAACATTTGGCCTTTGTTTTTTGGGGATTGACTTACTTTGTTTAGCATGATATTCTCCAAACTCCATCCATTTACCAACAAATGGCATAATTTTGTTCTTCTTTAAGGTTGAGCAATAGTTCATTTTATATATATATATATATATATATATATATATATATATATATATATATATATATCTCACATTTTCTTTATGCATTCATCTGTTGAAGGGCACCTAGTCTGGTTCCATAGTTTAGCTATCATGAGTTGAGCTGCTATAAACACTGATGTAGTTGCATCACTGTAGCGTGTAGATTTTAAAAAACAAATAGCCCAACATATTACTTTGATCTTCTTTACAGATATGAGAAGAACAATGATAATATTATTTAACTAGATTATCTGGAATCTTACGGATAATAAATGGCTGATGTCTTTGTGCCCATCAATTCAGCTCTAAGTCATCCCTTCATACCAGAGCCCTGAAATGGGACCCTGTAAATCAGTACCGTTCACTACTAGTCACATGCTCCTGCAGGCCTTTCTCCTATAACCACTTGCAAACGACAAAGACTAGATTAGTTCACTTAGTAAGATTCCAGAGCTGGGTTTTATGTTGATAGGCTAAATAAGTCAAGTTAAGTGTAAGACACTTTTGGTGGGACAGAGCCTGGGATCTCACTGTGGATGTAGGAGAATTGGTGTGGACTGCAGGATGGACTTGCAGAGGATGGGATGGGGGATGGGCAGGTGCTGAGAGCAAGTTACCATTAGAGTTGGGGAAAATATGGGTGCAGAATCATTCTTATGTATCATGAGAAGCAGTTGGGGCCTGGCATAGAGACCATGAGCCAGGAAAGAACAACTTCCCCCTTTCTGGAAGTTTCTGAGGACTCAGAAGTGCTGGCCTGGGTTGGGAGTTGAAGACTAGGAGGTTAGTAAGATAAAGGAGATGGCACCAGACTTCTTATTTAGTCAAAAGTCCTCTGCACCTATTTGTAAGTAATATGGGCCTGCTTCATGCTTCGGATTATTTCTGCACTCTCAACAGGCCGGGCCAGTGAGAGATGGCTGATATTGCCTTACTATTCAAGGGGCTTCTAATCACAGAAAGGAACCACAGCTGTTGTGTGAGGAGGTCCTGCTTCTGTGCTAGGCATTTTGCATATGTTTTCTCACTTAATTATAATATTCTGATGCACTTTGAATCATCACTGGTCTTGCTACAAACAAAACACACTGACCCACTAAGAATAGTATTTTGCAGAAGATGAAGCAGATGGAAATTTCAAAACTAGGGAAATGCCTCCTGCCTCTAGCCTGACACCAAAGACAGAGATTGGATCATAAATATGGGCGATCCCAGTGTGTACCTTAGAGTGGGGATGATTCCACCTCAGAGGTCTAATGGTGAGATCCCAGACTGTGGCTTCCCTCTCTCTCTAAACACTTATCCTGGGTCTGATGTGGTAGTAGAAGCAGAGTGTAGATAAATCTAAGATCAACACACGTTTCCCATGTTTGCAGCCTTCCCCCTCTGCAGCACTGCCTATTTTTCCATTTAAATTCTTTTTATCAAGAGGGAATGATGCTGTATTCTTCCTACCACTAATTCCCAGGTACTCAGCAGCCTATTTCTTGAAGGAGTTTGGGCTCTGATTTTAGTGTTTCCTTTTAACTATAATTATTTCAGATGTGCTTATTCTAAGTGACAATTCAAAATCTTAGGAATGAATGATAATAATAATGTTTTGTTAGCAAAGACAAGACTGTCATAGACAACTATAAAAAACATTCTGTTTTTAGTCTTTCCCAAAATACAAACATCATAGTCCTTCTGGGGTGTGCGTGTATCTAGCACTCAGTCTCCAGCCTTCTTTCCTGTGTGATTAAGCTCTAATTTGAGTACTTCCATAATCATTGATTTTTATGAAAATAAAACCTACTCATAGTTTCATATCACTTGGAAGTAGACAATGAATCATCTATACACAATTTCACAGACTCTCTTACATGTCTTTGCATGGGCTAGTCTCAGTGTATGGAATGACTTGAGGGGAAGGTCAGGAGTGATTACTGACCGGTGTCTGCAATGCCTGGATGATACCTCCTAACCCCATGAAATGGCTGCACAAGGAAAGCATGGTTTTCACAGACCTGGGATACATTCTCTTTGCTGCTTAGAACAAGAAATGACTTCTGAGGAATGTGTCTAAGGAATTACCTGTACACAGAGAATGCTGGGACGAAGGGCCAGAGTCTCAGGGTGGGTCTCTGCTCACGTGTCTGTGGTAAAACCTCCAGAGATCTGTGTAGGGATATAGTTAGTTGGGTTGGTTCCCAGAATGTGGGAGGTTTAGGATCCCAGCTAAGGTGAATCTCTTAAGCAGTAAAGGAAATGCCTTTCTTTATAGACCAATAAGCATTAGACCTGGATCTAGAAGGGAATTCCTTCAATGTACAGCACTGAAATTTGAGATATACAGCTTTAGTAGTTGACAAAGTATTTTATGTCTAGATCATTTTATTAAAATCTCCATCCTCCATGGAAAACAATTAAGTTCTGAGTGCCCTATGTTTAATTTGCTGTGTAAATTACACTCCCAAACAAATATTCTCTGATGGTTAAAAATAGTGGTGGTAGCCCCCAGGGAGAGAGTTCATCTAGTAAGGGATAGTTTCTTCTCAGTTTTATGCTAGCTGTCAAATATTTGGGACATCTCCCTTGCACACATTCCACATATAAACACATGCTATGTATGTGTTCATAGGTATTCAGAGCTGTCCAACATGGTAGTTATTAGTGTCACTCACCACATTCAAGTACTGAATAACATGTGTTTTAGTTTTCCCATTATAAAATTAACTATTGGAGAGTTCAGGGCTGGGGAACATTTTCATCATTGCAAAAAGATTCTCCTGGACAACACTGCTCTGAACAAGTATCCTTTTGAGAATCAAGAGACAAACTGACTTTCTCAAGTCATAACCAGTTAATGAGAGAATCAAGATTAAACTCCCCCTCCTTTGCATTCTGCTCAGCCCCAGTCCCTTCACAGGTTCTTTTAACAGAATGGTATTTGAATGACCAGAGCATCTAACCACCACCATCAGCGCCTAACTCCTATAAAATGAAATTAGCCTATGTCTGTTTGCCTGTCTCTCTCTCTCTGTCTCACTCATATTTTTGATAAAGTTGAAGAAACCAGCTATGACAAAGCTACTTAAGCAGAAATAAAGTAAAAAGGACACCATGCATCTGCTTTGTAGGAGGCACTGGCGTTAGATACTTTTAGTAAGGGAGGAAGGTGTGGTGTATATATCCTAATTCCATCTGCTTTTGTGATCAGAGATTTGACAGGGATGGTCTCAGGCTGGGTTTATATCCCTTGATTAACAATTTTTAGCACTGACATTTATGTAGAAGTGAATGCCATTGGAATTTAAAGAAAAAAAATCATCAAATGGAATCTATTTTTTGCCTTGAAAATCCCCCATCGATTGTAAACAGCATTAAATGAGCTCAGATTGGCTGTCACAGTCAAACCCTGTGAGGGAGGACCTTTGGCTCTCATTTCATACTTAACCAGGAAAGCGCTCTCTATTGCTTTAAGACTTTGTTTCAAGTATTTTAAATCATGACCGTTTCTAGAGTTTCTTTTTATAACACTTCTCATCAAGAGGATGTTGTTGGTTGGGGATGAGTTGCAAAAAGAAATGAGTTCTTATTTCTGTGTCTTGAGTGCCATTTGCTGCAAATATCTTTTCAGAGCTCTTCCTACATCTCAGTCATGTCAGTGGTGGAAGAACGTCTAGAATTCTTATGTTCTGTAAGGAAATGGCCATGTAATGACACTGGGCACGTCTCTTTATCTTGTTGGACTTGTTTCCTTTTTCGAGAAAGGAAGGTGTGGGGCTAGCAGTGCCTGATGGGGTAGCCTGAAAGTCCTTTTGCTGAACCTGAGTTCCAGGAGCTAGTAATGTAATTACCCATCCTGGGTGGGGATGAAAAATTGGAAGGGAGCTTATTCATATATTTTCCAAAATATTAGTCTACTAATTGAGGATTTAGGCTTAAAATGGAATATCAGTAATTTGATAAATGTTTTAGATGGAGAAGTGAAATTATTTAGTTGGTAGGAGAAAAGTATTCAATTTGGTTGGAGAGATGAGACCTTTTTTTTTTTTAAATCTAGTTTTGTATCTTCAATTAACATGTGCTCTAGTTTTCTCATTATAAATTAATTATATGTGGTCACTTTGCCAGTATGTTTTAGAGGAGATCCTATAAATCACCTGCAAGTTGGTGGAAGAATGGCCTTTAAGTTTTATTCCAACTTTAAGCCTACTATGAAATAAAATCTTCCTTGGGTGGACTATCCAAAGTGCTGAATCAGAGTGCATTAGTTTATGGAGGAAAGCCATATTTTATGTGAGTGGTCAGATTTTCCTTGCTGTGACAAAATACTTGAGAAAAACATCTTAAAGAAGATTTATTTTGCTCAGCCTCAGCAATGGTGTGGTGTTAAGCAACTCAGTGAGACCCTGTCTCTAAATAAAATAGAAAAAGGGCTGGGGATGTGGCTTAGTGGCTAAATGTCCCTGAATTCAATGTCCCTTGTACCAAATGGGGGAAAAAAAAGAAAAAGAAAAAAAAAAGAAAGTACCTTGTGAAAGTGTAGAAATTTATATCCACTGTGGTAATTCCTTCCTGATTCCCTATCTCTCCCTGCTCCTTCCTTCTCCTTCTCTTTTTATTTTCCTCCTCCTCCTTTAGTATTCTTCTTCCTCCTGCACTCTGCCCCTCATTCTGTCTTCTTCTTCAAAGATGATTTTATATGTCTGGGTTGAGAATTAGGTACTCTTCATAAGATCTCATTCTCTCTCTCTCTCTCTCTCTCTCTCTCTCTCTCTCCCCCTCCCCTAAATCAGCAGCTCATTATTTCATGGCATTGATTTGTTCTTCTTTGAAGTGTTTTATCATATCAAACCTTTGTTTCAAAATCATTCATTTCAGGAATTTCTTTTTACACTAGTACTGTGATTTGATAAATGATTAGAAGCTTTGTTATAGAGTATTAAACGGCTGTATATAATCATAACAGTGAGTGTTAAAATAATACCCAAATAGTCACCAGAATCATCTGACAAAGCTTTTATACCTACAACCATATGGTTCCCATAATTCCAGCAAGCATAATAGTTATTGATGCCATTTATTGATAACATAATATAGTTTATCATTCACTTGGTTTACTAACTTTGAAATTATACAGTTCTTGGTTTAAAAACATAGATTTTAATTGTGTAAAATTTTTATTTTTTTATTTTTTTGTATCAGGGATTGAACCCAGGAGCACTTAACCACTGAGCCATATCCCAAGCCCATTTTTTAAAAATATTTTATTTTGAGACAGGGCTTCACTAGGTTTCTTACAGCCTCATTAAGTTGCTGAGGCTGGTTTTGAACCTGTGATCATCCTGCCTCAGCTTCCTAACCTGCTGGGATTACAGGCATGTGCCACCATGCCCAGCTTCATTGATATTTTCTATATTATGCTATTTAAAATTTGCGCAAAATATGAGTTATACTACATTCTAAGTAATATGTGCGTGAGTTTACCACTCTTATAATACAGGTTTCTTCTATTGTCTGCTAACACTGATTTACAGAAACTTAGTTTAGTTAAGCTTAATACTTTTTAAAAAATAACAAATGCTATAGCATCTAAGACAGTAAGTGCTGAGTAAATAGATTAACCTGATTTCTTTTATTTGTGAGCTTAATATGATGTCCAACTACACATAAGCTAATAATTTAACTGCTGTTGGAGTCCCTGATGTATCTACCCTCTTTTCCTTTGGTGAGTTTCCATGGTCATATTTCAACTTTTCAATGGAGCTATTGTGGAATAGTGGTAGGAGCATGTGGCTTGAGAGAGTGGGCCCAAGTTGAAGTCACAGTTCCATTATTTAGAAAGATTCCTGACCATGCATCCTATGTTTTCTTTCCAGACAAAGGTAGGGAGAGAGAGGTATTTCCCAGATGTCATGGTCTGGATATAGAGAGTTCTTCAGACGATGTTGAAGATTTGGTCTCTAATGCAGCAATGTTCAGAGATAGGGCTTTTGGGAAATTATTGAATCATGATAGTTATAAGCTCATCAATGGATTAATCCATTGGTTGATTAATAACTTGATGGCATTATTGACAAGTGGTAGCAACTGTAGGTTGTGGGGGCTAGTTGAAGGAAATTGATCACTGGGAGCCTGTCTCCAAAAGCTCTATCTTGTCCCAGCCTCTTCCTGGCTCTCTTTCTCAAGTTTTCAGCTGCCATGAAATAAACCGTTTTCCTCTGCATACCCTTCTGTCACTGGACACTGCCTCACCTCAGATCCAGAAACAATGAAATCAGCTGACAATGAGCTGAAACCTCTGAAGCTGTGAACCAAAATAAGTTGTTTTTCTCAAGTATTTTTTCATAGCAAGAAAAATCTGACTAACACCAGAATATTTGAGCATTAAATGAAGTCGTTTGGATGACTTTGTTTTATAATTCCTAAAGTACTATACAAGTTGCTAGGTGATTATTATTACCAGTAAACATATTTTCTTTGATTACTATACAGAACATGAAAAATAAGAGAAAATTTATTAATATGCTCACTATTATTAAATCAGCACATATAGTTGAGTATCTGAACCCTTGGAATATGCATCCAGGGACTGAACCAAATACAGATGGAAACTATTTGTAAATTTTGCATCTTTCTTCCTGCCATTATTCTCTAAATAATATAGTATGACAGTTATTTACATAGTATTTGCATTTTATTAGGTTTTATAAATAATATGAAGATGATTTAAACTCTATGGAAGGATGTGTATAAGTTATGCAAATGTTTTGCCATTTTATATATAAAAGACTTGAGCACGCACAGGCTTTGTTATCCTTGTAAGTTTCTGGAACCCACCTCTGTTGACTGAGAGGAACATTATTTATTTATTTTTGTAGTGCTGAGGATCAAAACCTGAACCTTGTACATACTAGACAAATGCTCTACCACTGAGGCATGTACCCCCCTCCCCAGCCTGTATTTAATTTTTACTATCACTTTTGAGGACAGAATATCACAAAGTCACTATAATAATAGAAATTTACATTATAATGTATTACATGTAGCATTTTCTTTAAGGATTTTTCTGTCACTTCATTTAAAACTGCATATGTAGAAATTGCTCTGAAGAAGTGATTTGACTTAAGCTAATGTCATAATGATTTAAGGTTTATTTTTCTGTCTTATAATTTTAATCCTCACAGCGTATTTTTTTTACAGTGAAGTACTTACTGAAATGTTTACTATTCAAATAAGAATAAGCACTAATAGCAAATTAGGTACACAGTGATATTCAAATTCTTTGATAGGAATATAAAGAGGGTTCACCACGTTAACTTAAATCTTATTTTATTTTTCTTATATTTATCAACTTTATTTTGTCCCTTTTATAAGAATTGATTAATATATAAATATTAACAACTAAAAGTTCACAAAACGAGAAATTTGAGCTAGAAGTTCAATAGTAAAAAAATTAAGTCTTACAAATTCTATATTTAGGGATTCTTTCTTTCTTTTTTTTTTTTTTGCTTCTCCTTTCATTGTTCCTGGAATTGCAGACAGTATCTGCAATAGTATAAACATAAAAATATAACTTTTCCAAGTACAATGAACAAATTGTAAATAGAAAAGCATGGTTGTGAAATCTTCAGCCTCAAGTTAGCACATTTATTTGCATTTATGCTAAATGAGTTCTATATCTTTGTATTCTTTCCTCTGTAAATTCATCATCATCATCATCATTTTTTTTCATCAAAACAATTGTTATTTCCTGTGTTCTCCATTAATTTAGAGCCCATGATATCATAAATCAATAATATTTGATGACAAATTTTATAAAATTGTCATAAAAATACAATCGTATACTTGCATTGTTCAAAATTAAGGCTACAACTTCTATAAGCAGCTTTATCTAGTCTAGAGATGAAGTAGCAAAATTTGTGTCATAAGATTAAGCTCAAATTACTGTCCTATAAATGTCTGTCACCTAAGCCCTCAAAATCTCATTACTTTCTCTATCTTTCCAAACTACTAAATTCTGAGAATTCTTAGCAGAAACAAAGCAAAAGAAAGAGTTGTCAGTAGCAATTCTCCCACTTTATTCTTGATTCCCAGTTTTTCTCACCCTACCATAATATTTTTCTTCCCCTCATATTTTATTAATAAGTTCAGGAATGTTATCCAAACTTTGATTGAGTTACCTTAGCAACAGTGGGCTTGCAGTTGAAGATGTCAATTGTGTCAGGCAGACGTATTTTACCTTTCAAAAATATTCCTCTGTAGTTTCTCCTTTAGGAAGAAAGCTTATTTAAAATGAGTACTTTATCAAAGTCTTCTGTTTCCAAAGGCTTTTGCATTTTCCCCTTTCTTCAAACTTTTCAGAGTATTTTTAGAAAAGAAAAAAAATGATTAAAGTAGTGAAAATTTCAGTATTTGTGTTATATTTTTCTAATAGTCTCTAAATATCCCTAAAACATCATTCTAGTATAATGTTTTCCTAATAGTCTATATTGATTGTTTAGGAACAAAAACAGCAATGAAACTATTTTGGAAACCTCTGGCTACTTCTACAATTTTTGAAACTCTGCTTTGCAGTGCTATTGGCACACCCTCCTCTAATTGTTTTACTCACATGATTCCTGGGCATTATGCTAATTCCCACAAACAGCAGGACACTTGAGCATTCTACTAGATGCATGCTTCTCTTGCTATCTTTGCTAAAGTCTTTGTTTAGTAAAAGGCAGTTGATTCCCACGGGGCAGCTGTGTAAATACTTGGACCTACAAGCAGAATGTATATTACAAAAGTATGCTGAGACTCAGTGAGGAAATTTTTGGATATGAACATTAATCTTCCTTTCATCAGGATATGAACCGAAAAAAATCTGATCTGACTTTCCAAATTGGTATTCATGGAGTTCATTCTAGTCTCATGGAAGTAAATCAGGGTCAGCCCTTTTGAATGGCCCTGCCTTCATTTTGGAAAAGGTTATGGCTGAAGCCAGAGATACAGAGGTCTCCTTAGTTCTCATTTCCAAGATCATCCTTGTGCAGATTCCTGGAGGGTAGTGAAGGACTCTTCTGTGTTTTCCTTAGTCACTTCCATGGTCACTTTGTCCTTGAATGATGTTTGTTTTCCCAAGTTCAAGAGAAATTCCACATCCATTTAAATCTGTTCACAGATTCAATAGTGGGATACTTGCTAATTTTCTTTCACGGCTAAAAAACAAATAAATGGAAGCTGTCTGCACTTTGAAGAAATTCATGATCCACAGTTGGTTGGGACACGATTTGTTCCTCTCTTAGGTGCAAGGTTTCCCGAATTAAGCAGATGTAGAATATCTAGCTATCACCCTGATCCTTCAGGGAATCTTGTTAGTAACTAGCTCTTCTTTGATGATTTGGGTTTTGTGAAGTTTTACAATTAAAGGAAAACAAAGTTGAAAGTGTTACACTACATACAGATATGGATGTAGGGACATACAGACAAAATGATTTGAGGGGTTCAGGGCATGCTGTCCCTAAATATAACACCTTGATATTTGAGAAATGGCAGAAGCAAGAAGGGCCCTCTCACCTTCCCTCTCCTCTCTGAAGCAGCTCATAGAACCTAGAAAGGATTTTTCTTATCTTCTCCAGAAGTAGATGGTAAGACTTTGAGTTGAGAGATGCCCTTCTGTATACCCAGAAGAAGAAACCTTACCATCTCTGAAGATACAGAGACACAGAGAAGAATCTGAACAACAAACCTGTGATGTCTACCCTAGTTTATTACATTAGATTACTTATCCAATCATACTTCTCCACAACTACCCATTTCTTTGCCAAACCTAGCATAAAAAATACATAGGTTTATTTATTTATTTGGGTCTTCATTTCTTTATGAAGGCTCCTCTATCATGTAAAGCTTGAATCAAATAAATTTTCATGTTTTTCTCTTGTTAATTTGTTTTGTGTTGTAGGGGCTTCAGCCATAAATCTAGGATGGGTGAGAAAAGATATTTCTCATTCCCTATATATTAAAAGTAGTTTCCTGTTTGCAAAAGTGTGAGACCATCAAGGATCTCTTTCCTTTGCTCTCAATAAAATGATTAGGAATGAGTTTTGGAAGAATACTAGTTGAATTTGTAAATAATATTTTGTAATAATTTTGTGAGTGTGTGAGTTTGCAGTAGTCAGTGCTTTTTATTGATGCCTGGGGGCATTTACTTTGAATAAGCAGAATTCGATACTTGGGTGGCATTTATCTCTAATTTGAAAGGGTAAATAATATTTACCCTTCAATATTTAATATTTACTTAGAAATATTAAATGGAATATTAGATGCTTCACTAGGTTTTCTTCTTTTAGGTTCTACCTATCATGCTTATGTTTTCAGAATGAAATTGTTTAAAAGAGGCAGTCCTGGCTGGACTATGGAGGCATTATTAATAGCTTCGTGTTGAGGGGGTAAAAACTGTACAGTTTTGGAGTTAAAAAGTTCCTAAGAAAAGACTTCCTACCTGTATATCAACAGTCCTGCTAGGGAATAGGAAGGTGTTATACAAAAACAAGGTTAATAAAATATTAAATATTAATTTCTTAACTTAAAAATGGAACCAGTGCTGATGTGGCTGGCTGATTTGGCAAGGATGAGCAATAATTAGCAGCCTTGATCTCTGGATGCCTTTTGATGGAGCTTAGACTCACAGGCTAACATCTGCTAACCCCATGCCTCAATGTCAAAGGCACTCCTGGAGTCTGTGAAAGCTTTACTAAAAGAATCATCATCAAATGTGGTTTCTTTGGGCTAAACTAGGGCATTATCATTCTTAATTATGTCATGTTTTATGGGTTTTTTAAAGATACTGACAACTACTGTTCTCAATCCCATGTCCACCCCTATCTATTAAGGACAGCTAGTAAGAGAGTCTGCACATAAATATAAACTCAGGCTTACCTCCCTTCAGATCCCTTATTCCTTACGAGATCACTCACTATCTTGTTATCAATAAACCTCTCTTCTCAATCTGTGACCTCATACCCAGATGGAATTAGGTAGAGGCAGCTATCTCTGGCCAACACTCAAGGTGCTGTCCAACACTCAAGGTGCTGAAAAAGTCTTTCAAATGGATGGAAGATCTGGGTATATGTTTAGGTAATAAGGGAAGAATATAGCAGCTGAGTGTTTTTGATAAGTATTTGATAAGGCTGATAAATAAGAATCATTCAGAGAAGTTGATGGATGAAGGTTTAACAAATCTGGGCTGCACCATTCAATACAATAGTCACTAGCCACATAAATCTATTGTGCATTTGAAATGTGTCTAGTGTGAGTTGAGATATACTGCGAGTACAAAATAATATATACCATAATTCAAAGACTTAGCATAAAAAGGAATGTAGCATATCTCATTAATAATTTCCACATAATTACATGTTAAAATGATGTTAAAATATTTTGAGTTACATAAAATAAATCATCAATATTAATTTCAGCTATATTTTTGCTTTGATTTAATGTGGTTATTAGACAATTTAAAATTACAGCTATGGCTCACATGTTTGATCTTTATTTCTACTGCTTAGGAGATACTGAAGGAAAGATTTGAATAGGTAAATGACAAAATAAAACGTGTGCTTAAGGATTGTGTTCTTGTGGCTATTGTAACAGAAAAGAATTGCAAGAAAAAGTCAACAAATGAAGGGCAGAAATGACCAATAACAATTATTGTGCACTGACTATGTACCAAAAATGCTTATCTATTTTTCTCTCTTAATCTCTACCACAACCTTGGCATATAAGTATTCTTTCTATTTCACAGATGAAAACCTGAGGTTTAGAAATGGTAAGTGACTTGCCCCAAATTACTTAACCTGGTGAAATGAGATTTGGGTTTCAAACTCAGATCTCTCCATGTCTTTCCACTTGACTAGGAAAGTGGAGAAAAATGGTAGAAGTTACTGGAGACAAGACTCTAAGGACAGGAACCACCTAGAAAACACTCTAGCTGAAGCTTGGCAGGCTCTCAGGAGAGACTAGCACAAACAGTTAAGAATAATGATTTAAGCAAACCTTAGACTCAAGACACCTGGTTATATAGAGAGGGGTGAGATAAAGTCCTAATTCCAAAGTTAAGGTTTTTCTGATGAAAAAACAAGGCTCCCTCCAAAACTATTCATGAATTCATTCCAATAGAACATGTCTAGTGAACTCCCATGGCACACAAGGCACTGTCTAGGGTGGGAGGCAAAAAGAACTACAAAATATAGTCCATAGTCTCTTTTCTACTTGGGAAGGTAAGAAATAAGCCTCTAAAACTGCTGAAAGGTTATAAGGCTGGGGCAGTGGAAATAATGGTACCTGAGTAGATGTTAGGTCTAAGTTATTTCTGACCCTGGGTCTTCAGTGTGGCCTTGTAGAAATTACTTAACTCTCTGCTCAGTTTTCTTATCTGTAAAATTGGCATACTATTATGTCACGGTTGTTGTGAGGACAAAAATCCAAATGGGACAATATGCAGGTGATTCTGAATTTATGATGAGGTCATGTCCTGATAAGCCCTTTGTAAGTTGAATATAAGTAAAAAAAAATGCATAGTACACCTAACCCATTGAACATCATAACTTAGCAACACAGTTCAGAGTGGAGTATGATTGTTTACTTTTGTGATTGTATGACTGTCTGGGAGCTGTAGCTAAGTGCCACTGCCCAGTATCACAAGACAATCCCACTACATATTGCTAGCTCAGGAAAAAAAAATTGAAATCCAAAACTCAAAGTATAGTTTCTACTGAATGTGTATCACCTTCATACCAATGTAAAGTTGAAAAATTTTAAGTCCAGCCATGCAAATTGGGGAATTACTGTGTATGAATAAACCTTGCAAATTGTAAAGTGTCATATCAGATTTGAAAACCCACTCATTAACTGTTATGGGGCTAAACAGATATAGGACCATTATTTCCAGGGGACCACTGCTAAATCCACAGATGTTGTCAGGCTTCTATAATTCATTCCTGGTAGCACCCAAATGTGAATTCTATTGACTAAGATAGTTATTTAAAAAGTCATTGAGCACATATAATTAAGCCATATTTTATTAATGAGAACACCATAATTTTAAGTGTGAGTCACTCTATCAGCAAATGTGAGAGGAAGGTCTGAAGTCCATGTACTTGACAGGTTCTGTGCTCTGTCTTCCAACTTCCAGAGCCCAAGTGACTGTGTATTTGTGAAAACTTCAGAGATTGCAACAGGCAGGTACGCTAAGGAACTGCTGCATTCAATGAGCTCTTGAACATCTTAGGTGTCTTGTGAGACAACCCAGGGATCTGACTGTGAGAACATTCCCAATTTGCCTCCTGGAGCTTCTACTGATTGGCCCCAATCTTATCCTGCAGGAACACAGAGGTAACCTAAAAATCTTTCAGTGACAGCCCTTCAGACACTTGAGATGTTTTTCAGGGGGCACTTGTTGAAGAGATCTGTTGAAGATACTCTAACAAAGTCTTCAGACTCTGAGGCTATTCTTTCTTCACTGGGACACATTTTGCTGAGAGAATAGGGAGGAAAGACTTAGAGACTATGTTGCTGAACAAGGGGGAGGATGTGAATGAGGAGTTAACAAAACCAGGAGAGAGTGTTGTGCCTTGTGGATGCCTCGACTAGGTACAGGTACGTATGGAAGCCAGAAGAGAGCCTGGTGGGAGATGCCACAGCAGAGACTCCAGCAGCTTTGAGAGTCAAGAAGCAAAGTTACAAATTCCTTGTATTAGGATTAGATTCTAATATTTCTTTATCCAGGACATTTTATTGAAAGTATGGTAATTGTGCTCTTATGTTCTCGCATTTTCACTTCTCAAAATGCTAAAAAAATCTTCAAAAATAAAGAAAACCAAAAAAAGATTGGATAAAGAGCTCTTGTGAATAACAGTCAACTTCCAGATAGCCCAGCTAGGAGGTGAGAAGCTGTCCACGCAGCTAGAGGAAATGGGAGATATGTGCTTCTAGCCAGACAGACCTTAAAGAGGCCTCTGGGCCTCACTAGGCAGCTGCAGGTAGACTTAGATGAAAGGAAAAGGCACAGCCCCTCCACCCCTCCATCTCCCCTAACCTTATCTCTCTCCCACAGGCTTTGCGGCAATGTCACTGGGATTAGGAAAGCTGTGCACAGTCTCATCCCAAAAGAAGAGAGAGTGGGAGGCAGAAACAATCAGCTGCTAATTTGTGTGCAGGGGGATGCTGCAGGGCTCTCTGAGGTTTCATGATCTATCCATTTGCAACCCTGAAGTCTATCTCCTCTTTCTTACTGTTACCAGCCAAGGTCAGACTCCATGCTTTCGTCCATCCATGTGGGGAAAACCCCTGAAATGCATCTTTAGATGACATTTCCAATGACAGAGGAATCTTGTGAATGGAGGCATTTTAATCCACCTTGTCTCAATCTTCTTGGAAAGGAATGAGGGAAATATATACCCCAATAAAATGGTAGATGCTCTGTAATGGTGGTTATACTGCATTATACTGCACTAGGGAGCTTTCAAATCTCAGATCTCTGCAAGTACTTGTCAGACTATTTGTTTTGGATTTTAGTCATCTTTATTTTAACTGGCATCCCCAGAGGTTAAGAAGGGTAGAATGAAGTGGGCTGGGCATAAATTTGGGAATATATTACCTTTGCTTCCAAAAGTCCTTGAAATATATATATATATATATATATATATATATATATATATATGATCTCTCCTAGCAGACTTGGAGATCTCTCTTGAACATAATCCTTACCACCAAATATATTTTTCCTCTGACCTAAGTCAGCATGCACTCAGTGTGCCTTGTGTAGAATTATGTATCCATGTGTCCACATCCTCCAATATCCTGTGGGCTCTCTGAGTTGAGGGAATACCTACTTAAAATCATGCACTGTGTTAGAGATTTTAATACTCTTTAATTTCACTGATATAAACTGAGCTTTTCCTTAATAATATACCACACTTGTAATATGTGCTAATGTATCTTTTCTTTTTTGGGTGGGCCCAAAATGAACAAAGTGAACAAAACAATTACAGCATTGTTAAATGTTAAGAAAGTTATAATTAGGGTGCTGTGATGGAGAGTAATGGAAGGTCAGGGAAGGTCTATAGGCCTCTTCTAAATTGATTCTTGTTAAGTGGTAAAAAGGTCACACATATGCTAGTGACAGTGGGAAGCCAGGATGCTATGTGTTTCCACAATGATCCAGGACATGTTGGTGTCTCTCCTGAACTAGTTCAGTGCCTGACACATAAGAATACAAGAGTTTGCAAGAATCTCTGTCCTTTCTGTTACAGGTGGTCAGACGAATGTCCAAGGGATGAGGTCTTCTAAGTCTCTGTGTATAGGTGACTCTCAGTGTTTTTGTGGAACTGACTGGACAATGAGATAATAAGACTACATGAAATGTTTTTCATCCATTCCCATAAGATTGAAGATGATGTCCTGGTTTTCTCCAATAGTATTGCCAATTTTTCTCCCTTCTATTACCTTCCTCCCATTTCTATGCCTTTGTGGCTAATTTCTTATAAACTAAGGTTCTCTTACATAGTGTACAGACTACAGGCCAGAAGTGGCAGATGAAGTCCTAGAAATGAAGCACAGAGCTCCTTGTGGCAAGAGGAAGCAAGTGAGACTAAGGAGGGGTAGGAAGCAGGAACATCAGTCCTCCTACATGTCTGTGTGTGAGTCTCCTCCCCCTGTCTCATCTCTTGATCTTTCCATTACCCTTATTCCCTATTTCATTTTGTTGTTCAAAGTCTAAAGTTGTCCTCTGTGTAAATATTCTTCTTATGGCTTCCATTATTCTTGGTAGGAAAAGTCATATTATTTCCTAAATGATAAATCTCTAGGATAGGGAGAAATCCCTGATTCTGGAGGTTCTCTTTGAATTGATGTCGACATGGGAGGGTTGGATTTTTCACTTCCAGAATTCTGGCAACTGTTTTTGTTTTAGTTTGGTTTTACACATATTGACCACTGCAAAAGTTGTAACATGAGGAAAGGCTAAAGAAGTCCTCTCTTCTGGGACAAGTTGAACTATTCTCTTTTGCTATGATGAAAGGCCAGGGCAAGAACAGGGACAGTTGTCTCTGGGCTCTGACCATCGTCCAAGGCTTAGTCCTTCTGCAGTGCAGCAGGAACACGCACCTCCTCTATGTCTGTTTCCTCCTCTGACACAAGACCTATGCCTTCAGCACTCTTGAGAGGATTCAGTGAAGTAGCGCTGTTGAAATTGGTTTGTGACCTGTAAATCACTAAATGAATGGGAGGTATTATCTTTCCGTATTATGGAAAGGTCAGGAATAAGTGAGTGTCGGGCAAAACATGAGAAAATTATGTAGAGTTGCGAGTATGTTGGCTCTTCTAGTGAGGATCTGTGTCAGGCCTCAGAGAGTGTTTTAAGGACATTTACTGTGATAGGTAACTTTACTGTCAAGTGGCTTATTTTCTGCCTCTTTATGGCTTATATTACCTGGGTGCCAATGAAAAACTCAGGCTTATGGTTGAGTGGCAACCTCGGGTGGAGGGGGTTGGTGTAGCAAAACCCAGTAGGCCAGATGCTCCTTTGCAGAAGAGCTAAGTTATGCTTTGAGAGAACATGGAAGAGAAAACTGGAGGCTGAGGAGGGTGTGAAGACATACTTTGGATATCAGGGAGAAAGGAGAGTGAAGAAGAATCTCCTTCTGGTCCCACCTGGTGTTGTTGCTCTGTGTGTCTGTCTCCATATGTGTGGGCCTCTGTCTACCTCTCTGTCTGCCAGGAACTGGACTAAAGCTCTACACCTGGTGTGAAACCTTTGTCATTTATGCCTATAAGTTGGTCTTGAGATTCATGAAACTGGGCATGTCCAGGCTCTTGGGCTGGAATTGTTCCCTAGGTGGCCTTTGGTTCTTTTTACGGACTATGCCCAGCCATGATGCCAGCCTGCTACCCCTAACCTGCTTTCGTTCCCAAGTGTGAGTGCTTCCTCTGAACCCCTGCTTCAGTCTAACATAAGGGCATTAGCATGAGCTGGGGTCAAGGACACTGGAATTTGGATACTGACCTTATCCCATTCTCGCTGGGTGACTTTAGGCAAGCTGATTTACCATTCTGAGCCTCAGTATTCTTAACTTTGTAATGGGGATAAGTGTTTTGAGCACTTATAAGATAAATATGAAGTACCCAACAAACCTGACACAGAATACATGGCTAAAAAATAGTTGATATTATTATGATTATTCCATATGTCGAGATTTCTGAGAATAAACATGCTCCTATCTGCCTGACAGAGGCCAGAGACTCCTCCATCTACTGTATCTGAAACTTTAGATATAAGCCCTCATTTTATAATTATGCCATGGACCTTATAATTTATACTCTAGCCTGTGTTGCTCATGGCTATTTCTAAAACTGTTCTCCCTTGTCCAGAAATGGTCTAGAGCAGAGCAGATCATTTTAGGTTTGCTTTTCCAAGAAATGTGTGAACACTGATTAGAGATTCCCCATGTTTGTCACAGCAAACTCTTCTTCTTTTTTTGATGTCTAAGGAAAACCATGCTCAGATGCTAACTTGCACTTTTTATGTACCTGTGCTTGCCCTGGCTCAGGTTCTGTCCTGAGTCCACCCCAAGCAGGTGTGTCAGAAGTTCTGACATCTACAGAAATCAAACCTCGTGGGAAAGCTGGCAAGTCATCCTTCCAAACTGAACCTCACCTTGGTCTCCTTGAACTGTCCTCAGAAACATGGTAAACACCTAACTTGATGACACATCATTCCATTATTTTAAACCCCATCATGTTCTGGAAATCCTGGCTGATGATTACTGCTCATTTAAATACATCAGACTTTTTACAAAGAATTATTAAAGTGATCATTAGCCTTTTAAATCCTGAATAGCTTTTATAATAGAACACGATGATGGGTGAATTAAAAAATGAATCAAAATAATAGTTTAAAGTTATATTATTTTCCATTCAATATTTAACAAATATTTACTGCTGGACACATAGTGCTGAAGATTCAAAACAATAATTAAAGAAGACAGCCCTGCCCTTGTAGAGCTTACTTTTTTTTTTACAATAGAAATTGTAATAATTACAAAGGAAATACACAAGGTATGTGTTGTATTTAAACATAATATGCACTATAGGGAAACATTAGGCAGAGAACGAGGATAAGAAGACCAAGAGCAGTAATTATGATTTAGTGATCAAAGAAAGTCTGCCTGAGAATTTGAGAGTCAGTCACATGGAATTCTGGGAAAAGAACATTCTAGGCAAGGAGATGTAAGACCCCTTGCTAGCCAATGCTCATGTTGTTCCAGGAATAGACAGGGTATCATGGTGTCTGACTGGACTGAGCAAGATGAACTCAGATGGCAGCAGCCGGATCCTGAAAGGCTTGGGAAGCCACTGTAAGCAATTCAGCTTCAATTCCAAAAAGAAGTGAGTTTGGGGAAAAGCAGGATCATGATCTGACTTGCTGGTCAACAAGGTTACTTTGATTGCTTTGGTGGGAATCGACTGTAGAAGGTTGAAAGGGAGGAACAGAAAGACCTGCAGTAATCAAGGTGACAGATTAGGGTAGTTTGGATTAATGTGGTAGACAGGGCGTTGTCAGACTGTGGCTCTACTTTAAAGTGAAGGTCAATCTGACTTGCTGATGAACTAGATGTAGAGAGAAATTAAGGATTCTTCCAGACTTTTGGCTTGAGCCACTAAGGAATTATCATGAATTGAAAAGATTATGAATGAAATTGGTTTGGAAGAAAAAAAAATGAAAGAAAGAGATATTCAAATGAACCCGCTGAGTTTACCATACATAGTGGAAAGCCGAGTGGAGATGTTGAGGAGGCAGTTGGAACTATGTACCAACAGTAGAAATGTAAGGATGTGTGGGTTCAACAAAATTATTTAAAACCATGACATTAGATGAAGTAATCCAAGGAGTGAAGGTAGGAAAAGAGAAGAGATAGTAGAGGCGAGGGGTGAAGAGAGACTGAGAAAGAGGATTGGCTAGTGGGATGAAAAGAAAATCAGAGGAGCTTGGTATTCTGGAAGCAAGTGGAGAAGGATTTTGAAGGCCAAAGGGAAGGATGGAATCAGCTGTGTCAAAATCAACTAGGGTAAAAAAAAGTGAAGCCCGAGAATTAATATTATGTTCTAATAAAGCCAAGTTTTGACAAACTTGGTAAAAACAATTAGAGGAGTTATGTGGGCAAAAGTCTAATTATAGTGAGTTTAAGAAAGAAGAGGAAAGAGAAGAATTGATGAGTGATAAAAGGATCTTACTATTTAAAAAGAAACATAAAAATGAGGCAGTTCCTATAAGGGAGCAGAATCAAGAAGGAAGGTTGGAGAACTGTTTCCTAGCTTTATGGGAATGGTAAAGGGTCCATGGGGAGGACAAATGTACTAATGTGGCAGATTACCAAGACTTTGCTCCACTCCCAAGCAAGTCACTCAGCTGCTACCTACCCACGGCACAATGCTATCATCTGGCTCCCCCAACCTCACCAGACACCCTGGCACTGAAAGCAGCCATCTTGGCTCAGCATTCTCACCATATTAGGTGAGGGCAGTTCCCAGATCAGATCTCCAGGGGCCAATGGATTTTCACAGAAATCACCAGCGCTGCAGACCACCCATGCAGAAATCAGAGCCTCTGGGCTCAAGTAAGTCTCTGGACTTTGGACCCAAAGCCTGCAGTTCTAGCTGACGCATGGCTCAAAAGCAGCTTATCAGAAACACCTATCAGTACCTCTTCAGAACTCCGGACTGTGCCCGCTTCCATGCAGGTCACTTGGCTGCTACCTATCCACAGCACAAAGCCATCGCCCAGCTCCCCTCACATCACCAGACATCCCAGCGCTGGAAGCAAACCGACTCCATCTTGGAAAACCTTCTCGCCATTTTGTGGTGGGCATGTCTATCAGATTGGATCACCATTTGAGCAGGTACCTGATTTCCAATTCCTCTCCCCTCCTTAATGGCGTAAACTCGGTACAGTGGCCACCCAACACAAGAACAGCCCTCAGTTGGACAGGAGTGCAGTGCGAACAGGGCGCCGCCCGCCTGGGGTGAGAGGTCCCACAGTTGGGATCTGATAAATAAGAGAGGGGAGGGAACTAAAGTCTGGAGCATAACAGAGAGACCAGGATCTGGGAGATTTCCAAGCAAGAGAGGGAGATGATACCAGGGGCTCAAGTCAGATGAGTGGTCACACAAAAAGACCCATGAGGTGCTAGGATTGGTGGACAACACTCCCCGCTTCCAGACGCTTCACACCAGGCCCAGTCTTCACACCCTGGTTACCTACACCATCCTGAGGGCAGAGACACCTATGGATGGGACAACCCCACCTACTGGATGAAAAGAGAAAGAAACGGATCTATGAGAATTTTTTTCTTTTTCTTTTCCTCTTCTTCTTTCTCTTCTACCCTTCTATCCTCTGGCCCTCACATCCCAAGCATATGTAAAACCAAGAACTTTGCATGAAATAGGACTTTGAGGAATGAGTCACCTGAATAATATAATATAAAGGAATTGCATAAACCCTTTCTTTTCTTTCTTTCTTTTTTTTAATTTTTCTTTTCTCTTTTTTCTTTCTTTCTTTCCCTTTTTTCCTCTTTCTTCTTCCTTCACCCTCCAAATTATACTATTTTAACATCCTGTATTTTTCTAAAAACATATGTGTGTTTGTTTTATGTACTCTACTGTCTTCCCACATAACTGTCTACCCCAAATTACCTACCTGTTTTCCTACTACTAACCCTCTTTACTAGATTTCTCCTTCACATTTCCTAAGATATATTAACTCTATACCCTCACATCTTCTCCCCTCAAAGTGTCCACCGCCAGAAACTGTAAACCTTTTGATGAAAACTACTGATTATATTTTAAATAATGATTGAATCCACATTTCTGGACATTGAGGCTAAACTGTAATAATAACAATTTGTTCATAGGTGATGTATTGTTGATATTGGGATCTGTTAACATTGTCCTTTCCCACAAAGGAGACATCTTGGAACTCTACAAGAGCACTACAATTCTATAGGGTAAAAACAATAACATATCATAACCACAGAGCTGGAAAGGAAGACACATGAGCAATATGAAAAGACAAGGGAAGAAAGTACCACAAACAAATCAAGACAACACATCATTAGAACCATTGGCAACTACAGTAGAAAAAATGAGAGAGGAATATTTCAGGATATACATCGTTAAAATGTTTCGTGATCTGAAAGAAGACATAATATAACAAATACAGGCAGTGAAAGATCACTTCGACAATGAGCTACATAAACAAATCCAAGAAGCAAAAGATCACCTTAACAGGGAGATAGAGGTTCTATAAAAAACAAAAAAACAAAAAAGAAAACAACAACAAAAACAAAAACAAAAAACCACAGAAATCCTTGAAATTAAAGAAATGATAAACCAAATTAAAAACTCAAATGAAAGCATCACCAACAGAGTAGACCACATTAGGCAATGAATATCAAATAAATTATCTTGAAAAGAACATAGACCACACAGAGAAAATGATAAAAAACCATGAGCAGAACATTCAAGAAATATGGGATAGCATCAAAAGACCAAATTTAAGAGTTATTGGGATAGAGGAAGGTATAAAGGTCCAAGACAATGGAATGAACAATCTATTCAATGAAAAAAATATCAGAAAATTTCCAAACATGAAGAATGAATTGGAAATCCAAATTCAAGAAGCCTACAGGATGCTGAATGTACAAAGTTACAACAGACCCACACCAAGGCACATTATAATGAAAATGCCCAGCATATAGAATAAGGAGAGAATTTTAAAAGTGACAAAGAAAGGAATCAGATTACATATAAGGGAAAATCAATTAGGATAACTGCAGGTTTTTCAACATAGACCCTGAAAGCAAGAAGATCCTTGAACAACACATATCAAGCTCTGAAAGATAATGGGTGCCAAACAAGAATCTTGTATCCAGCAAAATTAAGCTTTAGATTTGAAGATGAAATAAAAATCTTCCATGATAAACAAAAGTTAAAAGAATTTATAGCTAGAAAACTGGCACTACAAAACATCCTTGGCAAAATATTTCATGAAGAGGAAATGAAAAACAGCAATGAAAATCAGTGAGGGAGGTAGTACACTAAAGGAAAAACTAATGGAAGAGGAAAACCAATTCAAGTAAAATAATAAAAATAAACAAATATGGCTGGGAATACAAACTATGTCTCAATAGTAACCCTAAATGTTAATGGCTTAAACTCACCAATCAAAAGACATAGGCTATCAGATTGGATTAAAAAAAACCCAACAATATGCTGCCTCCAGGAGACTCATCTGATAGGAAAAGACATACACAGACTGAAGTGGAAAGGTTGGGAAAAGTCATACCACTCACATGAATTGTGGAAGCAAGCAGGGGTTTCCATCCTCATATCAAATAAAGTAGACTCCAAACCAAGGTTAATCAAAAGGGATAAAGATGAACATTACATACTGCTCTAGGTAATCATACATCAATAAGACATAACAATCATAAATATATATGCCCCAAACAATGGTGCAGATATATTCATCAAACAAACTCTTCTCAAGTTCAAGAGTCAAATTGACCACAACACAGTAATCTTGGGTGACTTTAATCCACCTCTCTCACCACTGGATACATCTTCCAAACAAAAGTTGAATAAAGAATCTATAGAACTCAATAACATAATCAATAACTTAGACTTAACTGACATACACAGAATATTTCAACCTGCATTAAGCAGATACATTTTCTTCTCAGCAGCACATGGATCCTTCTCCAAAATAGACCATGTACTATTCTACAAAGTAACTCTTAGCAAATACAAAAAAGTAGAGATACTACCATACATTTTATCAGATCATAATGGAATGAAATTGGAAATCAACGACAAAATAAAAAATAAAAATTTCTCCATCACCTGGAGACTAAACAATATGCTACTGAATGAACAATGGGTCACAGAAGACATCAAGGAGGAGATTAAAAAATTCTTAGAGGTATATGAGAACATAGACACAACATATCAGAATCTCTGAGGCATTATGAAAGCAGTACTAAGAGGAAAATTTATTACATGGAGTTTATTTCTTAAAAGAAGAAAAAGCCAACAAAAATGACCTCACACTACATCTTAAAGCCCTAGAAAAAGAATAAAAAACCAGCAGCAAAAGCAGTAGAAGGCAAGAAATAATTAAAATTAGATCTGAAATCAATGAAATCAAAACAAGAAAAAAAACCTATTGAAAAAATTGACAAAACAAAAGTTGGTTCTTTGAAAAAATAAATAAAATTGCCAGACCCTTAGCCACACTAATGAAGAGAAGGAGAGAGAAAACTCAAATTACCAGCATACATGATGAAAAAGGTAATATTACAACAGACACTACAGAAATACAGAGGATAATTAGAAATTATTTTGAAATCTTATACTTCAATAAATAGAAGATATTGAAAGCATCGACAAATTTCTTAAGTCATATGATTTGCCCAGATTGAGTCAGGAAGAAATACACAATTTAAACAGACCAAAATCAAGTGAGGAAATAGAAGAAGCCATCAAAAGCTTACCAACCAAGAAAAGCCCAGGACTGGATGGTTACACAGACAAGTTCTACAAGACCTTTAAAGAAGAACTGATACCAATACTCTTCAATTTATTTCAGGATATAGAAAAAGAGGCAGTAATTCCAAACTAATTCTCTGAGGCCAATATCACCCTGATCCCCAAACCAGGCAAAGACACATCAAAGAAAGAAAACTTCAGACCAATATCTCTAATGAACATAGATGCAAAAATTCTCAATAAAATTCTGGCAAACTGAATACAAAAACATATCAAAAAGATTGTGCACCATGATCAAGTGGGATTCATCCCAAGATGCAAGGTTGGTTCAATATACGGAAATCAATAAATGTAATTCATTACATCAATAGACTTAAAGATAAGAATCATTTGATCATCTCAATAGACACAGAAAAAGCATTTGACAAAATACAGTACCCTTTTATGTTCAAAACACTAGAAAAACTTGAGATAATAGGAACATATCTCAACATAATAAAGCCTCAAGCCAACATCATTCTATATGGAGAAAAATTGAAGGCATTCCATCTAAAAACTGGAACAAGTTTTCACCACTTCTATTCCACATAGTTCTTGAAACACTGGCCAGAGCAATTAGACAGACCAAAGAAATCAAAGGGATATGTATAGGAAAAGAAGAACTTAAATTAGCACTTTTTGCTGATGATATGATTCTATACCTAGAAGACCTCAAAAAAACTCCACCAGAAAACTTCTAGAACTAGTAAATGAATTCATCAAATAGCAGGATATAAAATCAACACCCATAAATCATAGGCATTTCTGTATATCAGTGACAAATCCTCTGAAAAGGAAATGAGGAAAATTACCCCATTCACAATAACCTCAAAAAAAAAATAAGATACTTGGGAATCAACTTTATAAAAGAGGTGAAAGATCTATACAGTGAAAACTACAGAACCCTACAGAGATAAATCAAAGAAGACCTTAGAAGATAGAAAGATCTGCCTTGCTCTTGGATAGGCAGAATTAATATTATCAAAATGACCATACCACCAAAAGCATTATACAGATTTAATGCAATTCTGATCATAATCCCAATGGCATTCCTCATAGAAATAGAAAAAACAATCAAGAAATTCATCTGGAAAAATAAGGGACCCAGAATAGCTAAAGCAATCCTTAGCAGGAAGAGCAAAGCAGGTGGCATCACTATACCAAAACTTAAACTATACCACAGAGCAATGGTAACAAAAAGAACATGGTATTGGCACCAAAACAGACTGGTAGACCAATAGTACAGAAGAGAGGACACAGAGACTAACCCACAAATTACAATTATCTTATATTAGACAAAGTTACCACAAACAAGCACTGGAGAAAAGATAGCATCTTCAATAAATGGTGCTGGGGAAACTGGAAATACTTATGCAACAAAATGAAATTAAACCCCTATCTCTCACCATGCACAAAACCTAACTCAAAATGGATCAAGGAATTAGGAATTAAACCAGAGACTCTGTGTCTAATAGAAGAAAAAGTAGGCCCTAATCTTCATCATGTGGGATTAGGCCCCAACTTCCTTAATAAGACTCTTCTAGTGTAAGAATTAAAACCAAGAATCAATAAATGGGATGGAATCAAACTAAAAAGGTTTTTTTTTCTCAGCAAAAGAAACAATCTGTGAGGTGAACAGAGAGCTTACATCCTGAGAGCAAATCTTTACCCCTCTCACATCAGATAGAGGTCTAGTCTCTAGAGTATATAAAGAACTCAAAAAGCTAAGCACTGAAAAAACAAATAACCCAATCAACAAATGGGCCAAGGACCTGAACAGACACTTCTCAGAAGAGGATATACAATCAATCAACAAATATATGAAAATATGCTCATCATCTCTAGCAATCAGAGAAATTCAAATCAATACTACTCTAAGATATCATCTCACTCCAGTCAGAATGGAAGCTATTATGAAGACAAACAACAATAAGTTTTGGCGAGGATATGGGGGAAAAGGCACGCTCATACATCGCTGGAGGGACTGCAAATTGGTGCAGCCAATATGGAAAGCAGTATGGAGATTCCTTGGCAATCTGGGAATGGAACCACCATTTGACCCAGCTATCCCACTCCTTGGTCTATACCCAAAGGACTTAAAAACAGCATACTACATGGACACAGCCACATCATAGTTTATAGCAGCACAATTCACAATAGCTAAACTGTGGAGCCAACCTAGATGCCCTTCAGTGGATGAATGGATAAAAAATGTGGTATATATACACAATGGAATTTTACTCAGCAATAAAAGAGAATAAAAACATGGCATTTGCAGGTAAATGGATGGCGTTGGAGAACATTATGCTAAGTGAAGTAAGCCAATCCCCCCAAAACAAATGCTGAATGTTTTCTTTGATATAAGCAGGCTGACTCATAGTGAGGTAGGGAGGGGGAACATGGGAGGAATAGATGAATTCTAGATAGGACAGAGGGGATGGAAGGAAAGGGAGAGGCAGGGGATTAGCAAGGATGCTGGAATATGATGGACATTATTATCCAAAGTACATGTATGAAGACACGAATTGGGTGTCAACCTACTTTATATACAAACAGAGATTTAAAAAAAAAACAAATGTACTGATATGCTGTTGAAGCACTGTTTTGGTTGGGCATGGTATCTAGTGCACAATGCAGTGATGATTTTGCATGGGAACTGGACAGTTCATGCACAGTAAGAGGAGGAAGGTAGAATTTATGGGTGGGGATATTGGTTGGTGGGCGAGTATGATGATGGGAACCTGAAGGAGCTGTATTATTGTTGCTTTCATTCCTCCCCCCACCCCCAGTAAAATTGGAATTAAAATCATCAGGTTAGAGTGGTGATACAGAAATGGGGCTGGAGATAAGAGAAATAGTAAGATACAAAGCAGGAGAACATTACATTTTGCAATGGACCAGGGAAATGTAATGTGTTTGCCCTTAGGCCTGCTTGAAGTTTATGGTTATGAATAAAAAAGGGAACTATTTTCCACTGTATGCTTGTTTCCAGCCAAATCCAACTACTCGGGCATAAGTGCAAAGTAAGTGGAGAGTTCAATTTAACCAGGGTTGAGGTCGTGCCATACGAGTGTGATAAAGCATGAAAGGGGCAAGGGAATTAAGGACACATGCAAAGAAATGACAAAAGAAAAACAAGCAAATAAAATAATTAGTACAAACTCTAAGTGGGCAGGAGAGCAGGTAAAATAAAGACAAGAAGAATTGGAGGACCATGAAAGGTAGTATGATGAATGAATTGTGGATCTTGGTGCCATCACCTGTATTTGGTAAGGTGAAAGAGAGAATGGGCCAGAGACATAGGGGATGGTAGTTTGAAAGTTGGATGCTGCAAATTTAGATTCTGGGTATGTTGCAGACTTTGGAGGACAAGTCAGATCCTGAGAGAAAGAAGCCAACACAGGGAAAAGAACAATATCATTGAAAGAGTTGCAGGAATTGAAGAGCCAGGGTTGTGAAAGGCTCATCAATGTAGGTATTGAAGTTACTAAGAATTTAAGAAATGTCCCTAGTTTAGGTAGAGATATCAAGGCATTAGTTTAAGATGCATTATTGACTTCTTCTGCATACTCAAATCAAATGTTGTTCACAATGGAATTTTACTATGGGTGTATGAAATAAAAAAGTCAGCATTACACTGCAATCATCTTTTTTCTTATCTGCTCTCCTGACTCAACTATAAGCTCATTAAGGACAAGGAGATTATGATTTGTCATGCTGACCTCAAAGGCCAGCACAGTGTTCCCACTGGTACTCAATAGCTCTTCGTTACCTCTAGCACATGGAGGTCAAAAACACTGATTCTGAAGCCCAACAGACCTGGGTTCTAGCACCAACTTCCTCATATTAGTTATATACCCCTGGAATGGATATGTGAGCCCATTTCTTCATCTGTACAATGGACACAATTACTCCCCATATAGATGAGGTGAGGAGTCAGAAAGATAAAGCTTTAGATGCAAAATGTTAAATATAATTCTGGCATATGGAAAAGGCTTAGCAAATGACAGAAGCACAAAGTAACACAACTTTATTTTGGGGTGATTTCCAGTGTGGTGCCCTCTTCCACCAGCCAACCTGGGCTTCATTTAGTTCTTTAGAGAAAAGAGGATTGAGAGGATGCTCTCTAGTCTCCAGTGATCCTATAACATGTCCAGGGAAAGTTGATGAAAGAATAATTCTGATTTTTATTAGTAGAGCAGTCTTCTCCAGTTCTCTGAGCCAAAGGTACACCCCTCTCAGTTCTTACAGCCCAAGACTGTAGTGTCTCTGTCTCCATGGTTACCCAATGAACTGCAAAAATGTAGGTAGTTTCTGCTTCATGATTACATGGTTGTATTACATGTTGATTAAGCCAGAACACATAGATATGATAAATCCTTATTTATAACCATAGAAACTACTATTTCATGAAAATGTACTTAAAGAATTATTCCTAAGCTCCTTCTTCTCAGGAAAACAAGAACAGACACAGACAGGATGCAGTGGGCTAAAACATACACTGTCTCATGAAATGTATCCTTTCTCTCCTCTTATTAAGCCCCTCAACTTTGACTGACCAGGAAACTGTGCTGTGGATCATCAATTTCACCTCCCCATCTGTATTTTGTATTTCCTCCCTAATCTCAGAGCTCACTTCTCTGAGGCTCTGGGGGCTGAGATAATGAGCCTAGACTGCTCATTTTCTCTGCCTAGCAGACGGGAGCACCTGTCATGTGGACAGACGGCCTCTCTAGAGGTGGGGCAGTGGTGGTGTATTCAGATCCTCTTTCTTTTTCTAAATGCCACAAGGTTACACAATTAAGGGAGAGCTTGAATCAAAACATCTCATGTCAGCCCTCAAAGAAACTGAAAAGTGCCTCATCTTATACTCTAGGTTGGAATTTTAGTAGAATTACCCTGAATTGGAAACTTAAATCACAAGAATCTTTCAATGGGCTTAGAAGTTTGAGCTTAAAAGTTTGGGGAAACAATACAGGTGTTTTTGATACTCTCTAGATCTCTTCACCCTCAACCCACATAATCAAGTACTCTATCTATTTCCTTGCAACCTGGTAGGGTTTGCGTGCAGTCTTCAGGAGTTAATTCTTTGAATGTAGGAGTCAGATTAAATATAAAACTGTTTTCTATTCCACAGCAGATTCAATTGTCCCCTGTTATTTGCTCCCACCTTTCTATACTGGAGGATCCAAGTAGAGGAACCAATCTCCTTTCTGCACATCCCTAGAGGACTGTAAGTATTAGGGAAAGCATCTGCAGTGTGAGTTAGAAGACTTGGACTTTGGCTCCAGAGCAGTTATCAACAAATGGATGACCGTGGGCAGATCATGTCACCTCTATCAGCCTCAGCTTCCTACTTAGTAGAATAAATAAACTGAGCTGATTTATAGCAGAAGCTACCAATGATTAGGTCTTTTGACTAGAAGCCAGATTACTTGGTTCAAATCCTGTATTTAAACCAAAAGAGCAGAATGACTTTGGGCCTCAGTTTTATTACCTATAAAATGGGGATAGCAACAGGCACACTTGCTTTTTGAGGAATGAGGTGATCTGCTCTACAGCCTTCCTATGGGTTTAGTAACAGGCCAAGTTCCTCAAATAGGTTTAGTCAGCCCATTTTAAATCCACCCAGCACCAGTACAATGAAGACTTTAGAACACTGGCATGTAGCATGGAAATCACTAGCTGTTTGTCATTATTGTTTTTATTAGATCTGTAAGGCGTTTCCTAGTTTTAGATTTATCTTATGTTTTATCAAATATCCCTCCTTTCTTTAATCCCTTCCCTCCACCAGGTCTTCCAGAAGCTCTTTGGTTGTCACAGCTGGTGTTAGTGAGAGGCTGTAAGACGTCCTGCAGCACACAGGACAGCTGCTCTAGCTTGGATGTGGAAGGTCCCCCAAAGCCCATGTGTCTGAGCTTTGGTCCCCAGGGTGCCATGACTGGGAGGTGGTGAACCTTGAGAGGTGGGTCCTAGTAGAAGGTTTTAGGTCATCTGGAAGTGCCCTTAAAGGGGATCCTGGTATCCTGCTTTCTTCGCCTCCCATTTGCATCAAAGCCATGGGTGAACAGTTTGCTTTGCCATGTGTTCTGGGCCATGCTACCTTGACACGGGTCTAAGAGAAACAGGGCCTACTGAAATCTCAGGCCACAGACTGAAACAAAACTAGAAGCCAAAATAAACCACTTCCCATTATCAGCTTATAATTTCAGATATTTGTTACAGTGGTGGAACACTGACTAACTCAACAGCTGATAAAAATTACCCTGCCCTTGAGGAATGCTATGGGGGTGGGGGGAGGATTTGAAAGGCTACTTTGAGAGAGTCTCTTTTATTTTCTTTACCAAAGGAATCTCTATTGGCAATGGTTGATGACTCTGGTTCCATGTGGCCAGATGTGGAGGAGGGCAATGATTCCCATTTTGCATCCTTAACTTTTCAATGGGAAAGTTCAACTTATGTTCCCCTTCTTCAAATCAATAATTTTTCCCTCTAGTTTAGAAGAATTACCAAAAACATGCTCTGGCTACTTACAAATAAAACTTTTTTTTTTCTTTTTTGCTACATCTACATTTCTTGCTCTTTCCCTCATCTCCTGTGGTTTCTATTACAAACTAATTCAGCCTTTAAGATTCACATCAAATATGACTCCTTTCATGATGCTTTTCCAAATCATCTGTTTCCTTTGAACCTCTGCCTTCTAGAACCTGGTGATTTTATGGCTCATGATGTATCTCATATCCTGCCCTGTATTATAGGTATTGATATATTTGTGCGATCACTTCTCCTAAACAGCCCCTGGAACACAGGGATTGACATTGAGCACAATATGTTGCATACAGGGAAGGCTCAAATAACACTGGTTGATTTACAATATTGTACCTGTCACAAAATTCCACTGCCCCAGCCCCCATGGGCATTGCTGGTGCCCATGAGGTCCCTACATCAGTATTAGGACTCTGTTGTAGTGTTCCTAGCTATTACCGTCAACCCCTACACCCCTCCCCTCCCTTCTGTCTCCTCCCTGCTTTTTTGTTGAAGGTTAATTGTTTTCATTGACAAAATCTGCTGTGATACACTTCATTTGTCTGTTCTCTTCTGTTAACGTGTGAGCTATTTTAAGAATGCAATAGAAGGTGGCAACTGCTATTTATAAAACAAGAAGCAGTCCTGAATTCCCCTGTGGGTCACATGCCCATCTATCTTCATTTATGTTTGAAAGAGGTGTTTCCTACAAGCCTGTGAGATTTTCTTTTTTTCCTGTCATACCACCCACTCTATTCATTTCCCAATCATTGAGGATTTTCATTTTATTTTTACTCTGGCTTTAATTTTACATTTGATTTGGATTCTTCTCTTCTTCTTTTTCTTTTTCTCATAAGAAGCAGAGAAGAGGAAAACCTAACTAAGCTACATAAATATCCTTTTATGAATTGGAGCTCTAGAGATGAGAGTCTTGTTACTAAAGAAAAAATGAACATTCTGCTCCTATGATTTGGTAATAGAAATGTGCCATTTTATAAAGTCTTAAGTGTTTTTTTAAAATCATGGTAATATACAAACCACTGAATTTTATGATCATTTGTTATGAAAGGACAGAATATATGGGCAATGGCACTAAATTACTAAAAATAAAAATAGGTTTATTTGTAGTGCTGATGAGTTGGATTAAACTTGGGTCTGCTATCACATGCTGGTGTCTACACACATAGATAGCAGTTGTGATTTAACCTCGTACACTGTGGTATTGCTATTAGACTGACACACAGATTCATAACTTCAGGATCAAGAGAGTAATGAGATTCATGACTTGAGGACTTTAAAGAACTTCCAAATGTGGCCTCTTGACACTTTTCCTTCCTTACTACTGAGCAACCTCACTTTCAAGATAATCCCATGTCTCACTTCCTCAAAAACTTTTGTAGATTCTCTGTTATGTACAGTATGGGGTCCAAACTCATCATTGTCTCAGAAAAGATGCTCATACTCCACTCAACTGTATCTCTAAATTCAACACACATTTACTTGAGGCATAGCAAAATTCTTCCTCTTCTTTGAACACATCGTGGACCCCTCTGTGCCTTTGATCCTTTGAACAAAAGCTTCCTATTTCTTGAAAGGCTCTGCTTGTCCCTGTCCCGATGACCTCTTGACATAACCCCTACTTCCTTCTGTGAAGGGATAAATGTGAAAGGGACTAGCAGAAGTTGATGCAGATTGGAGCTCAGTAAACACATGCTCAGTGAATGACCAAACAACTGAATTTGCAAATTCCAAGAAAGATCTGTGTCTTATGAACAGATTCTGTTCTGAATGTTTGAGTCAGTTTAACCCAGTAGGACTAAAGCATATAGAATTTCATTTTTACATGAAAATAGATGCATACCTTCTCCCCTTAAAAACTCAGTGACAAGAGAAGGCCCTTTTCCTACAACAATTCTTACAGTAATCCTCCCCTGCCCCTGAGGCTCCTGCTCTATCAGAAACTCCAGAATAGGGGGAAAAATGGAAGTTTGGGCAAGAGAGCTGATTCTAAAGAGGTGTGGCTTTGTGTGGCGGAGGTCTGGGATGGCAGAGGTTTTGTTGGGGTGTTAATTTATAAAGGCTACTATAACAAAGTGCCACAAACCAGATAGCTTAAATAGTAGAAACTTATTTATTCACAATTCTAGAGTCTAAAAATTCAAGACTAAGTTATTGACAGGGGTGATTTCTTCTAGGGCATCTCTCTGAGGTGGGAGATGGTCATCTTCCACCTATGTTTTCACATGATGTCATGTGATAAGCTGTACAACAAAATACTGAGACTGGGTGGTTCATAAACAATAGAAATCAATTTTCTCATGGTTTAGAGATTTTGGAAGTCCAAGTAAGTGCACTAGCATTTGGTGTTTGGTGATGACCTGCTTGCTACATCCACACATGGTGGAATGTGGAAGGGCAAAGGAGCCCAACATGGCGCTGAGGACTCTTTTGTAAGGACCTTAATCTCATTTATGAGGAAGGAACTCTCATGGCCTAAGCACTTCCTCAAGGCTGACACCTCTTAATTACATCACACTGGCAATAAGACCTGAGTTTTGAAGGGAACATATTTAAGCCATAGTAATTAGTCCCCTCTCATTGGTGTCTGTGTCCTAATCTCCTCTTCTTAGAAAGACACCAGTCATATTGGGTTAGAGTCCACCCTAATGACCTCATTTTTTAATTACCTGTTTAAAGATCTTATCTTCAAATATAGGTTGGATTGTGAACATATGAATTTGGGGGGGGCACATTAAGCCTATAACAAACTGGTACTTAGGACAGCAGTGGCTACTCACAGGAACCCTTGAAAGGCAGGAGTTATGAAAGTATTGACGTTCTTTCACAGCTGCTCATTCATGGGGGCATCTAATAGGTGTTTTGGAATTGAATGATGATGGAATGTGATGGACATCATTATCCAAAGCACATGTATGAAGACTCGAATTGGATGTCAACATACTTTATATACAAACAGAGATATAAAAAATTGTGGTATATATGTGTAATAAGAATTGTAATGCAAACAAACAAACAAACAAAGTACATGTATAAAGGCATGAAAAAAACAAGAACCCATAAACCCTCCCAAAACCAAATGGGGTACAATGTTAACTCTAGATGAATCTAGATAAACAGTGTATATTAAATCACCTAAAATTAAAAAAAAAAAAGAAATGGAGTAAGATTCTGGTTATGTTTAACATATGAGTTTTTCCTGTCAGCCTTATTTCATATGTGAGTTTTATTAGCATTTTATTGATGTGGTTATTGAAATAGTTGTTGAAAATGCTGCCCAGGATCAAGGATTGAGGGCTTCCATTGTATAGCCCTCTTGTGAATGGGCAATAGTCATGATTTTTGGAAGGTTTATTTAAGCTAATTTTAAATTCATTTAACTATATTGCCATACAGGCTACTTTTCTCTACAAAGATTTTTTTTTTTTTTTGCGGGGGGGGGGGGGGGGTGCGGAAAACAGGTACTGGGTACTGGAGATTGGACCAGGGACATTCTTTACCACTGAGTTACATCCCAGTCCTTTCCATTTTATTTCGAGACAGGGTCTCAGTAAGTTCCTGAGACTGGCCTTGAACTTGTGATACTCCTGCCTCAGCCTCTCTGATAACTGGAATTACAGGCATGCCACTGGCCCTAAGTATGAGCATTTTTCAGTTAAACATTTATTCTTTCCAGGGCATTCATGACATTTTTATTTATGTGTTTATTACCAAAATAATTCCTAAAAAATATTTTTGGCTGCTCTTAAAATACAGACATCAATATATCTATCTATACCATCATCTTCTTTAGGTCTTTCATGACCTGGTTGCAAACCTGAGTAGTGTGGATCTGCTGACCTTTTTTTTCAATGAACCAGGCTGGGCCCTAGAACTGTCATTTTCCTAAGTGTCTACAAACTTCATTTTAAAGTGATATTCCATGAACACTGAAATCTACTGTTGCTGCTGATCTGCAGCAACATCACACATATCTATCAGCACTGGCTGAAGTTATAACAGAAAGAGATAATGGGAGATGTTGCTGCAGGACAACCACTCAGTAGTTTCTGCATTCATTGGAAGATTCTAGTGAAAGTTCTGAGAGATCTGAGACAGTTGACTTGCGTGGTCTCAGAATCACTTTTTTTTTTTTTTTTTTTTTGGACATTATATTACATGCTTGGGTGTTCACATATTCATCAGTATCTCACGTAGAAGGCAAACTCTGTGATGGTAAGAACTTTGCTTATCTTGTTTGCTGCTTTATTGCCAACAATCAGAACAGTTTCTTATACTAAGCAAGTTGGTTAGATTCTCAGAGGCTAAAATTGCTCATATGTCAGATGATACCACTAATATTTGTTTTTGTATAATGTCAAGGTCATTGAGAACATCTAAAGAGCAGTGAAAGCAATTTGTAAGCCGTAAAGTGGCTTGTAAAGATTCGGTAAACAGTTATAAAGGTAAGTGGTTTTAAATGATAGGAAACAGGAATAGAAGACACCATATAATGAAGGGCCTTAAAGTTACATAAGCACCTCAGTCTTGCTGGAACATAAATCTTTAAAGTAACCAGTTTATTCTCTAGTCTGACAATTCAGCATTTTTAATTGTTGTTTTTAAAACAAATTTGTTTATAGAATCCTAAAATTAAAAAAAATATATAATTGAAAGGATAACTTTGTTAAGTTTAAGCATATGCATGTACCTGTTTTCCCTTGTTAATATACTCTCCCCAACTTTGACACCCCCTCAGATGAATCCTTTCTATGAAAATGTCCTTTGGTGAAACCTTAAAGGTTGCTGAGAATTCCTTGAAGCCTTTGTTTAAATAATCACATGAAAAGATCCCTCTTAAACTCCTCTGTCGGCAAACAAATGCCACAAAGCAGAATGAATTTTACACCTTTTGGGAGCCCATTAATTTACTTTCAGTGGCATTAAGTAATGAACAGTCTTATAGCAAGGTCACAGTTCCATTTTAAATCAAACAACTATCCTTTCTCATGTATGATACATGAAGCACATTTCTCGCTCAGGGCAAAATGTTTTATTAAAATTATTTCCTTTGTTCTTTTTTTAATAGATGGTCCTTATGACAATAAAGATTACCTGCATGATGTCTCTTTAGGACATCCATTGTGTAATTATAGTAATAGAGCTTCATCTAATGCTACATTAATTTCCTTCCATCATTTGCACTAAGAAGCTTGCCTTTAATTGCTAACACAATTTCTTCCTTCCTCTTTCCTTCTGTACTTCTCTCCCTTTTTCTTTCATTCCTCCCTGTCTTCCTTCCTTCTTCCTTCCTTTTAGGTATAGGAGATTTATATAAAGGACAGTATAAAAAATAAATTTCCTACATGGGGAAGCCTTTCTCAATGCTCCCAGTACAAAGGATCCCTGATAGCCATAGATCCTACAAAGAAAATAGGCCAATCTTCATGCTCCGCCCCCATACCATGATTCTGTTATTCAGTCATTATTGATAGAAGGAAAAAAAATCACATGAGGTAGCAAACAGGAGTGCATCTTGCCTTTCAACTAGATGACCATAAAAATCTCTCAGTTGATCTCCCGCTTATCTTTGCTTCCTGTAACCCACTTTCCCCTCTGTTGCAAAGGAGATCTTTTTAAAATGCCAATCTGATCATGTCATTCATTCTGTAATCCTAGTAAAATTCCAGTCTTGGCCTGCCTTCCCCATCTCTGATGTTTACAAGACTAGCTGCAGCATGATGCAGAGGGTCCCAGCGTCCACGTGGAGGTTCTCTGAATAGAAATGAGGATCCTTGTTCATCAGGAAGTTCTGATATGAAAACACTATGTACATTGAAAGGTGACATTTGCCAGGCCATACAAAGTCATCAAGACATTACCTTGAACACCTCCCACTTTCTCTTCCCATTCTACACAGTCACCAGGACAAGTGAGATCATTTATCTTGGTCTTCTCTTTTCTTATCTTTTTTTGGTGGTTGTATCAGGGATTGAACTCAGGGCCCCATTTCAGATGCCCATTGGGAAATCCCAAATGCACATGTTTTATATTCACTGTGATGGTCCTTTGCATTGACAGTAATGTGTGACACAAAGTGAGGTAGTACTGCTTTCTTTGAATACAGTCATGCCACTTTTACTTTCATGTAGGTTCATGGAGACAGTTTATATAAAGTTCGATCTTTTTAATAATATGAATGACTTAAGGAATGAAAAAAGAATTTGCCTTCATTTTGTACTTTGTTAAGCCTCCCATAAGGTTCACGGGATCTTCTTTCAGAATGAAATCATTTGGAGATAAGATTAGGAATGGTCTTGCTTTCCCAGGAGGCAGCAACTTTTAACTCTTAAAAAAGACAGCATCTAGAAAATATTAGAGGAAATTTCCTTGGTGGTGAGTGTGGTGTGGTGGTCAAGAGCCTGGGTCCTAAATTCACAGTTCTCAGGTTCCAATTTTGAACTCTCTTTACAAGAGAGCTTATTACAATAATGAACCTCAAGGAATCACACCTCTTGAATCATACCCTTGTTGATTTCTTTCCATATTGATCCTAGACTTGAGACCTGAGTGGCATGACACAAGCAGCAGCTTGAGAAGTGCTTCTTCAATGAGAACCAAGTGAAGAAATCTGGGTTAGCCTCCATGAAGGGGAGAAACCACGTGGAGAGAAAGGCACTGCTGTCCCAGCCCTCCAGGATTCCAGGGAGCCCAGCGATACATGGAACAGAGGCAAACCATCCCAGGTGAGCCCAGCCTACTTGGTGACCAAAAAGTTGGGAGCAAAGAAATGATCATTGTTTTAAGCGATGATTATCATTTATTCTGTTTCAGGATGGATTTGTACATGGCAATAGCTACCTGATACACTAGAGTGACTTAATTGCTCTTATACCTGTTTTGTCATGTCCAAATAGGGCTAGTAATTACTAGAGTTTGGAACAGGGTGGGAAGAAGAGAGAATGGAGAAGTTCCAATAATAAGCCCTAAAACAAAAAGAAGGAATACATTCTACTGTTGTACAGCACAGTGGGCTGATATAATTCAAAGTAACCTAGTCATATTTTATAAGAACTAGAAGAAAAGAGCTTGAAGCCTTTAAAGAGAAAGAAATGATAAGAAGATGGGAATTCTGATTATCCTGATTTGATAGGCACATGCTGTGTGCAGGTATTCAATATCACCTTGTACTCTATAAATATGTACCATTGTTACATGTCGATCAACCAATCAATGGTACTCATTTTAGTAATTTAAGGTTGTTGTAAAGATGAAAGGAGATAATCCATTCAATGATCTTGGTATAACAAATAATAAGTGTTAGTTATTATATTATAGATCAGTAATTATCATGTTATAGTATTTTAAAAACCATTAAATTTGAGGTGAAATAATATAATATTTTATGTTTCTGGATTAGTCTTTTCTTTTTGTGGTGCTGGGAATTGAACTGAAGACCTCACAAATGCTAGCATATGCTGTACTACTAAGTTAGAATCCCAGCTATGTTTCATACTCGAGAGTTCTCTGTTAGATATTATTATTCACATTTTATATACTTGTAAAAAAGCAGAGATTAAATTATATGTTTCATAAGCAAGTGTTTTCCAAATCTGGGCTCTCTGTATCATTAACAGATGATCCAAATTCTGGTTATATTTTTAAAGTAAAATGTCACAGAAGGAATAATGGACCTCTTGGTGTGCATTTTGTATACGGCCCTCATCCTGGACCATGGTTTAATAGCCTTCAATAATCTGCATCATCATTTATTTCATTTTTATCTTGCATTTTACATGCGCCTCTAAGTTACTTCAAATCCTTTTAAAAAATTTTGATGAGAGCTGGGTGCAATGGCACATGTGTCTAATCCTAGCTACTGGGGAGGCTAAGGCAGGAGGGTAGACAGTTGGAATTAATCTTAGCTACCAGGGAGGCTAAGGTAGGTGTAGAAAGTTGGAATTCAGCCTTGACAATTTAATAAGATCTTCAGTTAAAATACAAAAATTAAAAAGCCTGGGGGTGTGTCTCGGTGGTAGAGAGACCCTGAGTTCAATCCCCAGTATTTCAAAATAAATAAAATCAATAAAAATAAAAAATTTCTATGAGGCATTTAAAACAGAATATAAAAATATAAAATATACTTAAGTAGTGACCTGCCCCTTGAAGTATTTATGATGTCAACTTTGAATAAATAGCAGTACATGAAGAGAACAGTTTGGTAAAGGATATTGTACCTTGAAGATTATCTACAAGAGAAGAAATTTATTTCTGCATTTCTGCGGCCATGTAATGATTTTAATACTTTAGGATGAAAACACCTGTGCTCATGGTTATGAGAACAGTACAGGCAGAGTTAGTGCTTCTGGAATATTCTGTGTATATTGGGGCTGAACATTGAAAACAGATTATTTAATTTCCAGCTAAATCTCAATACCATTGGTCATCTTGATTTGTTTCATGCATTTGAGTTTTTGTTTACTCATCTGTAAGGTGGCATAGGAACAGCTACCTTGTTTCATTGTGAGGATTGTAGATTTAATAATACATATTGTGCCTGGAAAATGCTTGGTGTAAAAGAGGTGTTCAATGAGTCAAAGACAAATAAAGCAGAACTGATCAAAGTTCAGTGTATGTCTGCATCACCTGGGAATGTTGTTAAAAGTTAGTTTCTGATTCAGCAGATTTGGGGTAGGGTCCAGGATTCTGCAGTCCCAAAAAACTCCCAACTGATGGTGATGCTGCTGGTACATGGGCCATACTTGGGGTAACACAAAGAGCAGGAGCTGGCAAACTATGGCCCATTGGTCAAATCCAGCTGGTGGCCTATTTTTATGAAAGATTTTCAAGAACACAGCCATGCTCATTTCTTTATGTATTGTCTACATCTGCTTGCACACACAGTGGTAGAGTGGTTGCGACAGAGTGTACAGTCCACAAAGCCTAAATTAGTACCTGACTCTACAGAAAAACTACAGATATAGAGCACTGTAGGTTTATAACATCTTGAAGGGCCAACACAGTGCTACTAAAGGGAGATGAAAGGATCTATCAGAGCCATTATGTTATTTTAATGGAGCCCACAGGGATCACTAAATAAGGAAAAGAAAATATCAGGATTGGATGGAATGTGGTCTATGTCAGGCTCTGTGCATGTGAAGCAATAAGGAGGGGGGATAAGTGAGCAGCTTTAGAGTCTTGAACCTGCTTTTACCAGCTCTGTGATCCTGAGCGGGTCATTTTTAACTTTTCTGAATCTCACTGTGCTCATCTGTAAAGTGGGATTCATCAAACTAGCTTTTGGATTCTCTTGGAAAATAAGTGATTATGTGTAAAAGACATTTAACCCACAACTTGCCCCAGTAGATGATAAAACAACTGTTATTAGGACAGGCCAAGAGAAAGGGGTTTTGCCAGATGTGAGAGGCGTGATACTCAGAGTTAAGTAGGTAGCTGTTTCCTGGTTCCAGATGGTCCTCCCTGGAAAAAAACCTTGGTGAGAGCCTGGTCCCAGCCAAATGTATTAAGCTTCATGGCAGCCTGCCAGTCCTGATGGTAGCGTTCCAGAAACCAAGATGTAAGCCTTATCACAGAGGGAATATTCATAATAATAAAAATAACGACTACTCTTCGTTGATCGTTTACCTATTGTCAGGTGCTTTTTGGAGACATTACATTTTTCTACAAATTCTGCAATGTAATTACTATTTCTCATGTCATGTAGGACATGAGAAAACTAATGTTTGGTCAAATTAAATAATTAATCCAAGGGTATTCATCCAAGGTCAACCAGGTACCAGTGGCAGAACTGTCTTCAGATCCAGGATGATCTGATTCATACCTACGCTCTTTCTACTTGGCCACAGGGTTCTGAAGCTGTAGGCTGGAGCTTCAGCTGGGATGGCTGAAGCTTAGTATAGAGAAAAGTGCTCAGGGGCTTACCCTGGACCGATTGGGGAACCAGCCTATTATAGGAACCCCAACTTTGCTCTATCTGCTGTTGGAAAGTGGTCTCCTAGAAACACAGCCAGGCTCCTTTGTGATTACATGGGAAACTGTGTAAGGCTTGGACTGTCGATTGGATGGGAATAATAGTGATGAGGATGTTTATAGCAAAAATTACCATGTATACCTTGATGGGCCATGTGGCACACTCACTATCTCATTTAATTAACTTTCCTATGAAGTAGGAGCCATTCATTTTAAAAGTTGTTGAGTAGCTTGCTCCTGAAGCCCTTGTGCTGTTCATTACAGATCAGAGCACATATGTAAACTGAACTATGGAGCACAGCATTTGACCAACTCTGTCTTTCCATACATTTGAGCAGGATGGGATTCTAATGTGCCAGTTCCAAGATGCAACTAATAGCAATAGCATTTGACCAAATCTGTCTTGGTTCTGATATTAGCTAATTGAGAAAGCTTGGATAAGTCCTATATGCCTCTAAGTTTCAATTTCTTTATTCCAAACAGGAGATTGTACCAGAAAATAGCTTGTGAATATCCAAACACTAACATTGTAAAATTCTGTGAAATTGACATTAAAGTTGAGTAATATTGCTATTTGGGAGAATATTTAACTTTACATAAATTATAGTGTTCAGGAAGGTGTTGAAGGCTCTAACTTTTAAAGTTCATCACATTCCTACAAACATTTGAAGGTGAGGGACCTTCATGTCTAAATGTGGGTTTGTTCTTCACAGATGTTTTGTCTGGCTGGCAACCTGAGGATGTAGAACATTTTGCTTTGAAGTCAAATTGCATAATATTATGCTTCTGTGATTTTCACCTGGCCGTTGTCACATTGGATCTGGCCTCCGTTTTGGAGACACGCACAGAATTCCAGAGTGACTGCTTCACGGATGAGCTGAGTTTGCTATTTGAAATGTTGAAAACATCCTTAGCCTATTGTTTTGGGAATGCTCCTTTAGCAGAGGAGAGGCCAGAGGGAAATGTGTGTCTTTTTGGAACACCTTCACTTTTCTGTTTGGATTTCTGTCAAATCTCAAACTCAGGCATCTGCCTGAAGAAATCACTTGATATTCTCAATGGTCTGATGGAGGTAGGAACTGTCTCCCAGGAATGTCACTCATGCTCACTAAGCACTGTGCATGCCAGGTTAGTGAGAGAATCCTAATTCAAGAAGAAAACATTCTGGGAATATTGTAAGCCTTTGGTGTAGTCATCTGAGCAGTCCTTTAAGTGTGTTATTATTCTGGGCATCATTTACTGAGCAATACATGCTATGCATGTTATGGTACTAGCTACAGGGTGCTTGAGATGCAGTGCGGAAAGTGAAGGCATGGCCATCTGTGTTCTCTGTCCATTGGACAGCATACACTCCATCTAGACTGGGAGGCAACCACCATACATTAATTAGTCAGCAAAGAAATTCAGTTGTTAAACCAATGCAGGAGAATGGGATGCAGACGTCTTAGCTCAGAGAAAGGGAAAGTAAAGGAAAAGAAGAATCAATGCAGGAACAGCTTCTTAGAGCAACTGTTTCAACTTTCCCAGAGAGTATAAAATTTGGGTGCCAGAGAAATGGGAGGAAGTTATATTAAGACAGGTAATGTTACCATGATTCAATAATGAAGGTCTATTATCTTTCATGAGCAGATGGTTTTGACTTCAATCCCTCAGTCATGAAAGGCCAGCAGCTGGTTGGAGCAACAATTTATTATTATGAAAAAAAAACTCTGTTTCTTAAAGTGGATACTTTGCAATTTTGACAAGTGGGCTGAGAAAATGGGGCTGAAATAATAGCATATTTTTGACAAGATCTTGGTGACTATTATGTCTGCTTCCTTCCAGTCCTCTTTCTTTTTTACCTCTTTCTTTCCTTATTTCTCTTTCCTGGACAATTCCATACATTTGAGGAGGATGGGATTCTAATGTGCCAGTTCCAAGATGGAAGTAATAGCAAAATAGGGCTAGGTCAATGTCAGAAACTTGGAGGGTGTGGAGCAAAACATTAACCATGGGACAAAAGCATAACTGGTTACAGGTTGCAGGCATGACAATCATTCCATCCAATGATGCAAGGAAAGCTTGCTATGTGCTCAGTTATTTCTTTTTAAAATGAGTCTCTGGGAAGTAGGTGTAGCTATCCCCATTTCACAGGTAAAAACCCAATATTTAGAGAGATGACATAGCTTGATCAAGGTCACATGGGAGTAGAGGTGAGGTTTCCCAGGTCAGTTCACCTCCAAAGACTAAACCCTATTCTGAGAGCGAGAGACCTTGAATCCAGGCTGGAGTCAATTCAGAACCAGTAGCTAAAGCAATGACTGGCATCTTTCAAAACAATTAGAATAGAAAACGGTCAGCCTGAAAAAATGAACTCAGAGGCCCGTCCTATGTGGTGCAGGACCTCTTTGCGGGTAGCGTAGCAGAAGGAAGAGTATGTGGGCTCTGGAATCAGACTAAAGTTTGCTATCACTTCTGCCTATTACTAGATGTGGAGCTTTGGGCAAGTTGCTTCCGCCAGATGAAGCATATTTTCTTCTTCTTATAAGGATATGGTGACAACAGAGGTCCTGAGAGGCAGAGCAGCTAGCAGACAAGCAGTAGAGGGCCAGCACATAGTAGGTACTCAGAGAAAACTCTGAAAGGAATGCTATGCATATGGCTCGACTGAGGGACTCTTTTTTTGGGTTTGTTTTTCCTTCTTTGTTTCTTTTACTCCAAGGGAAGCACATTTGAGTCATTTTGATATATGCTATTTAAGCTTCACACAGGAGACTTAGGATATAGTCTGCCACGAGTACAGCATCCTTAAGATGGTTGAGAGAACACCCTGTCACCTTTTTTATTAGACTGATTAACACATTCCTGATATATGCTATACTACCGTTATTCAAGATGAATTCTCAGGTGTTAATTCCCACTTTAAAGGAATGTCATTTCAATTCAGCATCCATTAGCATTAATGCTTATTAATCTATGAAAGAAAAAGAGCTTGCCTGTTCCTAGAGAATAATTTTTGAAAATTCCTAGCTTTCATCCTGCTGGGGTTTAGTTATCAGAAAAAGACTTGTATTTGCATTTAAGAGACTGAAGACATCTCAGTGGAAATTTAACACAAATTCTTATTTAGACTAATGTAATATAATCGAGGTCTTATTTAGCACTTTCTAGGTGCTATTTACATTTAAGAATGTTGTCTTATATTTACATCAATTTACATGTCTGACTAGGAAATGGTTGTCATTTTCAAAGGGAAATCATTTGTCCTTTGTGGGCTTTTTTTTTTTTTTTTTTAATGTAGAATATACCCAGTTCCACTTGGTTTCATTACCATTATGTCCCTAGTTGAAACGGGATTGACGTTGCTGTGCTCAAACCTCTTGTTCTCCTGGGAGGAAGGTCAGTTCTGACAGCAAGACGCAAAATTCAGGAAGTCTGAGAAGCCCCTGACTTTACCTAAATTACTTCCCAGCATCAGTCTGAAGGGAATCCTCGGAGGACAGAGTCCCAGGCTTAGGAGGTGTGGGTCCTGAGACAGGGGCAGGCGGGGCAGTGTTAGCTGGCCCACAGGAGCCAAGGGTCTGTTCTCTGCCTCCTCTGGAAACCTTCCTCTTCAGATCAGCAAACAATTACCACCATTGCCACTTCTGTGGGTTACTTCTCTTCCTGTAGTTTCTTTTCATCTCATTTTGTCTTTCCCTGGGAATACTCTTTAGAAAATATTGGGGGAAGCCCGAAGGAAAAAGCAACCAGGGAGGGTCTTTACTCTTCTTGCAGGTGTTTTATTCTTTCTAGTTACTCTGAAAGGCTTTCCTTTTCAATTTCTCAGCACTCCATCTGGGCTCCAGCTGCGATATTTTATTTCCAATTCCTCTTTCTACTCCTTGTGGATGAAATCCAGAGATCATTCTGCACCAGCCATTTGTCATTGAATTTCTCACCTTTGGTTTGCAACTGCCTGACACCACTTTAAGTCTGGAGTTGGGTATATCCTTATTTATACAGCGCTATCATATTTATAGGAGAATTAAAGTTAATACTCTGGCATGCAATATTAGTTTGTCCAAGATTTTATTTCCCATGGGAGTATTTATATAAAATACATTTTATTAAACCCTTCCCCCTGCAAGAGAGCTAATATTTAGTGTACATTGTGCCGAGCACAATTATATACTTAATTGTACCCCATTTAATTTTCTCAACTGCTATCTGAGACAGGAAACACTATATTCCCCATATTGCAAATGAGGAAACGGAGGTGTAGAGAGACTGTGAGGTCAAAACAAAGGGAGTGCATGCAGGGGCCAAAATTGAACACATTCTGTCTGACTATAGAGCTGACCTGAAACAAGTGTGCTCCAACACCATTCAGAAAGACCAACAATAAAGCTCAACTAGCTTGCTAGTTGAAATATTTTGTTGCCTCTCTATGGTTTTTCTCATTAAAACTCTCAACGTTTAAAAAGAAAACCAATAAAATCAAACAAATGAAAATCCTAGGGGCTGGGGTTGTGGCTCAGCGGTAGAGCACTCGTCTCGCACACGCCGGACCCTGGGTTCGATCCTCAGCACCACGTAAAAAATAAATGAGTGAAATAAAGGTATTGTGTCCAACTAAAAAATAAATATTTAAAAAAGAAAATCCTACATTTTTTCTTTTATCCTAAGTACTAGAATACAGTTTAACGTAATATCCCCAAAGATACTATGTATATGAATTGCTTTGAAAAATATTAATGGTCAATTTTGGTTTTTTGTTGCTATTGTTGTGGTTCTCTATCTCATTGATTTTTGCCATTTTTAATATCATTTTCTTCTTTTTATTTATTTGGGTTTATTCTATTGTTACTTCGAGTTGAATATTCAGTTCAAATTTTTGGACTTTCTTGTTTTATGCTGAATATATCTCAAACTGTAAATTTCCCTGTAAATACTATTTAAGCTGGGTCCCTCATATTTGATGCTTTTATTACCCTTCAGTTTAAAGAATTTAATAAATATGCTTACATAAAATCAAACTCTTTGAAAAGGCAAACTAAAAAGGTATCAACGTAAAACAAGATTAATTTGAAAGAAATGGTGGAAATACATGATTTCCAGAATGAAATAAAGGAACTAGCCACTGATATAAAAAGAGTTGACAATATAATTAAAGGAGTAAGGTGAATCATTGCAGGCCAACAAATTGGAATGGAACAAAATAGATGAATTTCTAAAAATGAACAGAGTGCTAAAACAGGCCCAGGAAGAAAGAGGCTTATCTAGATCTGTAAGCTAAAACGTCTAGATTTAGTGCATTTTACAGAATGAGCTGAACCAAACTTACAGGAAATAATTTCAATCTTACAGAAAAATTTACAGATATAGGAAAAAAAGTATAAATTTGTTTAATTTCATTAGGCTAGAATGATATTGAGACCGAAGGCAGATAAGCACAGCATACACATACACTCACAAATTATAAGCCAATTCCTTGGATAGTTATTGATGCAAAAGTAGCAAAAGAAATAATAGGTAGCCAAATTCAACAATGTATTTTATAAAACCTATTATCAAGCATGGCTTAATCCTGGAAATATAAGGAAGATTTGATATTAATAATATATCAATGTAAACTCATACATTAATATAGGGAGTAAAATTATATAACCATTTAAATTTTAATTTTTGTTCAAAAAAATACAAAACACTTGATAATTTTGTTTATGCTATATGGAAGTCTCTTAGAGAGTGAGGCCTTCCTTAACTTTCTAGAAGCTGTCTGTCAAAAGGATGGAGCAAACATCACATGTAATGGAGATGCTTCAGAGTCAGGCACAAAGCAAGCAGCTCTGTCTACCACTGTTCAGTGTAGAGCTCATTATCCTTGATATGCAATAAGAGATAAGATAAAAGGAATAAAGGTTGAAAAGGAAGAGGCAGAACTGTTATTTGAAAAAGGCATGAACATTGCCACCAGACATGTAAAAAGATCCATAAACAAACTAAGAAAACTAATGAGAGTGTTTAACAAGTTTACTGGAAATGAGAAACTTAGTATTTTTCATATTAGCAAAAAATCAAATAGAAAATATAATATTATCAAATGGCTGTTTATGTAAAATATCTATCTATAAAAATTACCCTAACAGAATGCATAGGCTTATTATGGATAAAATATAAAATTCCATTAAAGAATATGAAAGAAATCTGGATAAATGGAGTGACAGAATTATATTTACAAATGAGATATTGTTGATACTAAATTAATGTATCAATTAATCTATTAATGTAAATTCAATTAAAATGCCAGAAAGATTTGAAGGGGAACTTAACAAATTAACTTTCAAAAGTTTATGAAGAGGGATGAAGATGTAGCTCAGTGGTAGTAGACTGCTTACCTATCATGTGTGAAGCACTGTGTTCAATCCCTAGCACAGCAAAATAAATAAAAAAGTAAAATAATAAAAAATTAAAGGTCCAGAGAAAGTTGAGAGACTTACAAATAAATAAAACCAGAGGTGAGATTACCTTACTAATATTAAGTATACAACATTATTAAATTAATTAAATCCAGGCATTTAAACCATATTCGTGTAACCACAATAGAATACTATAAGTAACTCCACAAACCAGTAGAGAAAGGATACATTATTTTATACATAATAATGGGATAATCATCTCATTATTTGGAAAAATGAATTGGAGCTCTACCTCATATCATATGTAAAAAGTCTCTAAATGAAAAAAAGTTCTAAATCTGGATGTGGTGGCATGTATCTCTAGTCTCAGCTACTCCGGTGACTGAAGCAAGAACACTGCTTGAACCCAGAAGTTGGAGGCTAGCCTGAGCAAAAAATAAAAATAATCCCCCCAACTCCCTCATCTTAAAAATAAATAACAAAATAAAAAAAGAATTTCTAAACAAGAATAACAAAAGTTTGAAGATTATAGAAGGTGAGGTTTGAGAATGTCTCCAACTTTTAGGTGGAGAAGAGTTTCCTAAACAAGTCCAAAAGTGCTTAAAACATAAAGGGCAAAGGTGACAGATTGATTTATGTTAAAATAGATTATATACAATAAGCAAAGTTATCAGAAAATGAGCAACTGAGAGAAATTTTTTTGTGAAGTGCAAAACAAATGAAGAATTGAACATCTAAACAACATAGAGGATTGCAAACCAGTAATAAATGGCAGAATACCTAGGAAAGATGAGCAATGCTATGATTGGGCAATTATGAGGTCATGTCTATGTGCCATGTGCTGAGGACCATGATTAATCTAATAAAAATATTAAAATATGAGTAATATTACAATTATTTAGACAAATGCAAATTTTAAAAAAACAATGAAATACCACTTCACATCCACTGGATAGAAAGCACATCAGCACATCAAATAATGCCAAGCCTTGACAAAGATATAGAGAATTGGAAAATGGCTGCAGCAATTCATCAGTGGCATAAGTCTGCAAATCCTTGGGCCTGTAAACATATATAAGCCAAAAAACTAACAGATTCATAATGAGATATCTGCAATGATGTTGATTTATTTGTTATGGTAACCAACAAGGAAAGAAACGACTTAGATGTCTACTGCTAGAATGACAGATAAGTAAAATGTAATCTGTGCATACAACGGAATGCTAAGCAGTGTTTGGAAGTAAGTCAGGTTCAGATGGAAATAGAATGCTTCACTTAAGAGCATTGTTAAGAGAACAAAGAAACAATTCATTTATAACACAATACTTTCATATATGTCACATACTGTGTTCATCAGCTTTCCGATACTGTAACAAAGTATCTAAAACAATCAATTTAAAAATAGAAAAGGCATTTTGGAGGTTTCATGTTTAGTTGTCTGCATAGCTTTTGGGCCTGTGGTGAGGCAGTACATCATGGAGGGGAGCAAGTAGAGGAGGAAGTCAGTTCACACCATGGCCAGAAATGAAAAAGAGAGGAAGGGACCAGAGTCCCACAGTTCCCCTTGAGAACTCTCCTTCAATTACCTAAAACTCCCACTAGGCTCCTTCTTCTAAAGGTTCTAGCACATTCCAATAAGGGCATGGACTGGGCACCAAGCCTTTAAGGCATGGGTCTTTGGGGAATATTTCAGATTGAAATTATAGCAAGCACAACACAACATCTGTTAAAGAATACATATAGTCCTAAATGAGTGTAAAAGTAGAATGAATAAACTTCTATTAAATTATTTAAAGTAGAAATTCCCAGGAGTATGGGAGTATTGATAAGCTACAAGGCAAAAATAGAAGAAAAATGTATCATATGCTGAGAAATGTGAATTCTTCAATTTGTGGCACTTGAAGTAAAAAAAATAATAATACTGTAAACATGAAATAGTTTACATATTATTATATCAGAATACTACTGATGCATGTTTTAGAACAGTAACAAATCATTCTTAATAATTTGACTTAAAATGATTTATTCTTCATGAATTATTAGTAAATATTTGTTTAATGATTATTTTCCCTACTATATTTTAATGAGGACAGGACTATATCTACATCATTTATTTCTACATTCTCTAAAGTCAGGACTATATCTACATCATTTATTTCTATATTCTCAGGACCTAAAACGTTATTGCTGCCTCATGATACTGGTTCAATAAAGTTTACTGAATAAATAAATAAGACTGACATGTTTATCCCAAAGAACCCAAAGTTAAGTCTCTTTGATGACAAGTCCTTAACGTGCTGTAGGTGAAAAACACATTTTCGTGTGATCATCAAAATATTATGCTGTAGGCTTGCTTTCCCTTTTGGATTTTGTAGATGACAAAACTGGGGAACCAAAAATTTAAATAGCTTTTCTAGGTTTATAAATTATGGAACCAGGAGTTTTAACACTGATTGTTTTGACTCTACAGTTTTTTTAAAAATTACAATATATTGCTAGATTCTGCTAGAAAGCAGCTACACATTTTTTGTTGTATATTTGAGTATCCAAATTTTGCTGTGAGTGCATTTCTAGAATATAAGAAAGGAAAGAGGGGAAAAAGAAAAACAACCAACCATACAGGTTGTGAGCTTCAGCCACCTGATAGAAATCTGCTTCCTTTACTTATCCTTAACAACTAGCATTGGCTTGCAGGAGAAATACAGCAGAAGTTAAGCCAGGTGTTAGCTTAGAACTGGAGAGATTATAAATTGATGCAGGAGAATCAAAATAAACATACTTTATAGCTGTCTTTTTTATTACATCTATTTTCAATTACAATATAAGATCACTTTTGTGTTCCTTAAAGATTTAAGCATTTATCCAATAATAATACTTAAAGAGAACTTGATTCAGGAGTATTAATAATGTGAATATGTAACAAATTTTACTACTGAAAATGCCTTTGTAATAATAATAATAATATATCTGTGGAGCTGGCATAGTTTTTATTGAAGTAATTTTTCTCCTTATTGAGTGGAGAATAAATGTTCTCTAATGAATTCTGTCATCACTGCCAGACCAAGTTCATTAACAGTGCGGCACACTATTAACTTACTACCCAGAGCTGTGGTGTGGGAGACAGATGCCACTGAGTGCTTCTTCCAGTCTCTTTTCTGCAGTCCTGACTGGGTCTTAGAGCCACTGTCCCGAAGGATGAACTTCGACAGTGCTTACAATAGTAGACCCTGACTTCTTGACAGCAAATGTCATGCTTTCCCTGGGCTATAGCATCGGCACCCCTTGTCCTATAATTGTTTCCTTTTTACTCTTCTTTGAGTCAAACAGACAGATGCCATTTTCCCTTTAGAGATTTAGTCTACTACTCTTTTCTGGCGAGCATACCTAAATTATACTTCATCTAGGCCCAAACGAATTAAACCAAGCTTTATAATGTGGAGGAAACAAATTAACATCCCCGATTATTCATTACAACCTGTGTCACAGATATCGAGCCACTGCCAGGTACTTGCCTGTTTTCAGAGCCTTAATAGAGTCTATAGCCCTGCGCAGGTGGTAATGTGCCTTGGGCTCCTCCCTACAGCTGTTTGATTTCCCTGTGATCTTGAAACTGTCTCTGCAGTACTATCATCTAGGCAGGGACACAGATGCCCTCAGGAAATAAATGTTCCCAGGCCCACTTCTCTGTACACTGTCACCTTTTGTGATCCAAATCAGATTTTCTTGTGTTCAGATCAGAAGTTTCTCTTTTGAAAGTGATAACTTTGAATGCAGGATAATGAGTGCAGGCGGATGCCTACTTAACTCCTACCTGCAGAAAACGTGTCTTTGGAGTATGGTTCCAAGAGGACCCCATAAACAGTGTGTACCTCTTAGAAGATGACAAAAATTCTCTTAGAGCTGTTAATTGCTTAGTACTTTTTCTTCTGTTAAACATTAAATATGTACACTAAGATACTGACATTTTTGGCATATGTGTTTCTCAGGCCCTTTCCCCATCTTAGAGAACACCTGCTATCTAACTGTCCTGTATACCTGCCCATCTTGCCCGGAGTTTGCTTGGGCCCACAGAGCTACCAAATCATCAGGGCAGAAGTATAATTAATGCCCCACCAGGAGCATGTCTAACTTGTGATGAGATAGATGGCTCCTCTTTCTCTAAGCTGTCCTTCCACTTTGGTCTCCTGGGCTTCCCCAGCTGCACTCCATATGCAGGGTCTGTGCTGGCAACTGGCTTGATAATGCTGCCTTTGCTGGCTGCTTTTTCTTCTGGGTCTTAATTATTTCCCTCTAGTAGGTGTTTCTTTCTCCTCCCCAAGAAATGGCTGGCACTGGAATTATTGACTCAGAACTTTGCTTTTAGAGAGATTCCAAATAGGAAAAGCAGGGAGAGAAAATATGAGAATTTTGGATCTTGAACAAAGGAGAGGAACTACCATTAGAAAAAAAAAATGTTTTTGAAACAAGAACTTAGCTCTTAGGGGCTAAGGTAATAGGAATTTTCACGTGTATTTCTCCATTTAATCTGACAACTCTGTAAGGTGTATTATTATCCCCACTTTGTAGGCAGGTAAACTAAGGCTTTATAAAATGAACTTGCCTTAAATGCACGTAGCTTTTACGGGACATAGAACTTTTGTTCACATGGAGATCATTTGGTTCCAAGTTTAGAACTCGGAACTAATTTATAAGACCCTGTTTATCTGCTACCAACTGACTAGGATAGGGTGCACATCAAGGTGGGCTGTCCACAGCAGAAACTGACATAAAGACAAGAGGAGAAGCTGGTGATGTGCACATATAAGCTTAAGGGCGATCTGTAGCACACTAGGGCAAAAGCAGCCCCTTCCCAGCCTTCCCCCACCAGCTCACTGCTGCACCAGAGATGAAGAGGGCCTGCCAAGCCAGGCAGGACAAGTTCCAGGGTGCCTCAGGAGGGCACAAGCCCTTAATAGGACAGGGTGCTGTGGTTCTTGTAAAGGGTGTCTGAGCATGCTCCACACAGTCACATGGCACCACGGGGGCTCTGGACCGCAAAAGTTAGTAGGGTGGAGTAGTGCTCATCTCCACCACTCACCTCGCTTCAACATCAGTAACTCCAATAATGAACTACTTCTGTCCCTTGGCCACAGGTGCTCCCTCAGCGTCTTTGCACAGAGTTTTCCTTTGTCTGGGATTCTCTCCAGGCTCCTTTCATCTGGAAGTTCCTCTTTTACCTTCAGTCAAGTACTGCCATCTTAGGAACTTTCCCTGATGTAGGTCTTTTTTATTAAGTACTTTTTTTCTGCCTTGCTTATCTGAAGCCTCCCAGAAATAATAGAGGGTGATTCTGAGGGGATTAGGCTGGAGGACATGAAATTTGAGGCATTTCTTTGGCTGGAACCTATTGTTTCCATAGGCTGGAGAGATGGAGGAGACTTTTTAGTTCTTCCATCTGGAGGGCATGGACTTTATCTTCTTTGAAATTTTTTTTTAATTTTTGAAATAATTATAAATTCTCAGAAGATTGTAAAGAAATGTGCAGGAAGTGTTCATGTAGGCTTTTCTCAGTATCCTCCAATATTAGCATCTCACACAGTAGATGTACAATGTAAAAACCAAGATATAGATATTGCTGCAATCCAGGGTGAACTCCAGTTTCAGCAGTTAAAGAAGCACTTGTGTGTGTGAGTATGTAGTATGACCTTATCACACACGTTTAACCTTGTGTAAATACTACCACAATCAAAGTACTTCACTGTGCCATCCCCCCAAGACTCTCTTAGGTGATATCTTTAAAGTCACTGCCACATGCTCCACTTCCTTCCCTAACTCTTGGCCACCACTAACCCATTCTCCATCTCTAAAATTATGTTGTATCATTAATGTTCCATAAATGAAGTCATGTAGTAAGTATCCTTTTGAGATTGGCTTTTTTATTTCACGCAGCATAATTTCCTTGAGGTTCATTTAGGTTACTGACTGCAGAGTGTATCCCTTCTTATTGCTGAGTACCCCAGGACCTGACTTTCTATTTATGTATTACCTACATGGTACATGATTGGAGCTCAGTGTCAGTTATGTGAAAGGAATGGACTCTGCAAATAACTCACTATGTCAAATATCTGGCACAAGTGGTGAAAGCACAGCTGGTTGTTTTCATGTTATTTAAAACAGGCAATATTTTGACCTTCTGATTCAAATCCACCATCATGAGCCCCTCTGAATCGGGTCACCTCATTTGACTTGATAAGAAGTGGATCACATTAGACAAACTTATTTTGTATGCAGGCATGATCAGGACAGGTTTTGAATTGGTGATACCACTGTAAACCTCAGTCTTGTTCAACCCACATTATTTTTATCTCACCCATGAAGTTAAAAAAAAAACCTTGAAATTCAAGAAAATTAAATTGTATTAGTGATGGAGTTTAGGCATGAAAATCTGATGATAGGATCTCAGAGCATCTCCTTCTTAACTTATATTTCTGATAACCGTAATTCTTCCATTTCTATTGCAGTTTTGCATCTATTATTTTGGTTAGCCAAAATAATTAATGAATTAATACCCTCAGGTGGATGAGGAATACATGGTGATGGTGTTGAAGGGTATTATCGTCATTGCACTTGATAAACCAGACAACAGAACCACAGAGGTGTCAACTAATTTCCCCCAAACTATACAAGTGCTTGATGAATGAACGTGGCTACAACTCTGATTTTTATTCACCCGATTAGACTGCTATTTCTCATGGGCAAGTGAACTATTTTTAGAAAGGGAAAAAATCTTTTTTTTTTTCTTGGAGACTATTGTCATCATTTGACATTCACAAACTCAATGTCAAAGAATCCCATATATGTATTTCTGCAGTCTTCACTTGCTGAAAGTCACGCTTGTTAAAAACAAAGGCTCTCTCTATCTTGATTGTTTTTCTCCCAACAAATCTTAGAGACATTTAGAATAAACTACTGCATGTTATTTCATATGATTGCTGTAATTTATTTTACCTGGGGGCAAAATCTTAGCTATTTAGGAAGACTTCAAAAATTTTCCAGATGGCTTAATTATAACATTTTAGAAATGAAGGGTACAAAAATAAAATGGAGAAATAAGCATAATTTAGAAATAGATGAAAAATAAAAGTTAAAAAAAAGTTTGAGTCTTTAAAAATGAGATCTTCTCATTCATGATAATAACACTCAAAAAACTAGGAATACAAGTGAAATTTCCTCAGCTTGATAAAGAACACATACAGTTAACATACTACTGAGAAACATAACACTTTCCTCTTAATATTGGGAACAAGACAAGAATCTTCTTTCTCACCACTCTTATTCACCATTGTGCCAAAAGAGTTAGCTACAATAGTAACACAAGAAAAAGAAATAAAATACATGTAATTTGACTTAAAAATACATGTAATTTGACTTAAAACTTGATTTGTAGACATTATGATTATCTATGCAGAGAATCCCAAAGAACTGATGAAAAAAAAATCTCTGAAATTTGTAAGTCTCTATAGCAAAAGCACATGATACAAGGCTAATATACAAAAGTTAATTTCTTGCACTTCTACTGATGAACAAGTGGAATTTGAAATATAAAGCAGTACCACTTACAAATGTACCATGAAAAGAGAAGGACATGTAGATGAGCTATTTGTGGAAAGAAATAAAAGATAATATAAGGAAACAGAGAAATAGTTCATGGTCATGGGTTAGAAGATATGATATTGTTAAGACATCAATTTTCCCATCAAAGTTCCCATCAAAGTTAATGTATGTGTTCATCTATCAAGTTAACACAATCCTAGTCAAAATCCCAAAGTATTCTGTATATACTGACAAACTGATTCTCATATTTATATAGAAAGGTGAAAATCCCAGAGTCTTAACACAAATCTGAAGAACAAAGTTGGAGAACTCACCCGACCCGATTTCAAGACTGCTGACAAAGTTATCAAGACAGCACTATATGATGAAATAGTAGACACACAGAGCAATAAAAGAGGATTGAAAGCCCGGAAATAGACCCAAATAAGTACAGTGAACTGATCTTTAGCAAAGGAGCAAAGACAGTTGAATGGAGAGACGGTGGTATTTTCAACAAATGGTGCTAGACTAACTGGGCATCCACATGCAAAGTCCAACCCATGATAGAAGAACCAATATGTTAGCTTTTGTTAAAAAATAAGAGCTTTGGTTTCATTATAAATATGCTCTTAGCTCTTGGGTCTAACGAACATATCCCCAACTGCTATCTAGCCTTGTTGCTGATAGTTGTGAAACTTGCCCCAGGATATTGTCCTTTTCTTGCTAGCATCCCCGAGGCTCAATAAATCTTTTTTGTTTCAGAGAAAAGAAAAAAGAACTTTGGCTTTTTGGTTGTTAATAATGTTAAATTTCAACCCATATGAGTTTTTAAACATATGTAAACAAGAGAAGGAAACATTTCAAGGCATTGAGACAATAAAGTAAGATTTATACCTATTTCATTGGGTTGGAGAATGTGGTGATATGTAAAGTCCACAAAAGTGTGAAGCTTTTTTCCCTTTTAGTGTTTCAATAATACATGGTGCCATTTTCCTTCTGGGGCAAGGGAAAGCAAATTTGATTGGCTGAGCACCTGATCTGTGTCAGGTATTGTGCTAGATGCTTACATAACTGCAAGAGGAAGAATCTTCCTCTCCCACCTTTAGTCACATGGTTAGTACATGCTCACACTGTACAGTGATCCAATCTCTTACTCCATACAGAAATAATAGGAGACTCTTTTTCAAGTCAAGCAAACCAAGAATTTGGCCAAAAAAATGGAGAAAACCATTAGGTATAGGTACATGTGTTTTAGTGGCTCCTTTTTTTCAATATTCTAAGAGACCTTAGAAGTGAGTGATGACTAAGAAATAATGGAAGAATCAGAAGGAACATGAAAGAGGAGAATGAAGAACCAAGGATCAGTTTGAGAAAAGTCCCTTTTTCTCCAAAATTAAAGCTATTCCTGAGGGTAAGGGGTTGGGTAGCTTAGGGTTGGGTTATACAAATATTATTTAATTTATTTCTATTAAAAACTCTGACATACAGATATGATCTTAACCATTTTATAGAGGATGCAAGTCTCAGAGAAGTTACATAATTTTCTCAAGGCCATACAACTAATAATAAACGACAAAGGAAGAATTGAACCCTTATCTAACTCCAAAGCCACTGTTCTTTCCTCTTTACCAGAGACAGTATGCTATAGTGGTTATTTGGGTAGATTCAAGTGTCAGGTTATTGTGGTTCACTTTCTGGGATTTCCATTTGTTAACTGTGTAACTCTGGATAATTCGTTCAACGTACCTGTGCCTTAACATTCACATAGGAAAATCATATGAGATAATTAATGTAAATGAGATAATGAATGTGAAGCTTTTAATATATTACATAGTATTTAATAAAGGATCAATTATTCTAACATGATTTTGCTTTTTTCATAAATTCAAACAATATTTTAAGATGTCTTCTGGACTCAGAAGATCCAAATAAGTAAAGTGAACTGATCTTTAGCAAAGGAGCAAAGACAGTTGAATGGAGAGATGCCTCAAAAAATATCTACCTAGAATTCGAATCTTGAAAGATCCACAAGGAAATTGTTCACTAATGCTATTATAAAAAACTTGCATGGAAAATATTCTAAAGTAGCTTCGTGGTCTTTACCAGAATAACCCATCCAAAACATCCCTCTAATTCATGTGCTCTTTCTACTATCTGATGAAATGTATTTTTTTGTTTGTTTGTTTCTCGTTTGTCTCCTTTGATGAGACATTCATCAACTTGAAACAGTAATGAATTGGGGCCATACGATATACAAAGGACTACATTAGTTACTCAAGAAGCTTGCATTCTTTTCAAGTGTTTTTTTAAATAAATATTTTAACATAAAAAGTGAGAAGTGCAAAGAGAGGTGTAGATTAAGCACCGTGGGTGTCAGGAGACAGAGGATTGCTTCCTGCAGGAAGATGTAGAAAAGCTTTAGAGAAGAGAAGAGGTGGCAATTGATTAGTGTCTTGACACAAGAGTAGATTTAGGCATGTGGAGATAATGGGGAGGCAATCTAGAGGGGAATAAAAACAGGAAAAAAGTATAGTGGAAGGAAAATAAAGTTCAGTTAGTTAGGAGTGTGTGTGTGAAAAGAGATTAGAAGGAAATGAGCAATAATAACAACAAAAAAGGTTGGTTGGCATCAGGCAGTAAGAACCTCAAAAAGCAGTCCAGGGAGTTTGGATTTTATGCACAGGTTACTACAAGGTACAATTGAATGTGCTTAAGAGAGGCTCTGAACTGCCCTTTGGGAAATGACTCTGGTGGCTATTTACAGAATGGGCTCTGATCTGCCCTTTGAGAAATGACTCTGGTGACTATTTACAGAATGGGCTAGAAGACAGAAGAGGTGAAGAAGTGAATTAGGTATTGTGAAAATCCACAGAGAGGTCTGAAGTAAGGTGCTGATGGTGAAGAGGACATGTCTTCAGTGAACTGTAGGAGTAGGATCAACAGAATCAAGCAAGCCCTATTTGGATAGGTCTCTGAAGAGGAGTTTCTAATATACTTTGAGGCTGTACAGCTAAGAGGCTCTGGGAATCCTCTGTAGAAAAACAGTAGAAGAGGCAGGATTAGCAAAAATATTGAATTATTGTGGAATTTAGTAAGTTTGAAGTCCACTTTATAGAACTTCTATAAGTTGCTGGAAAGTGGGAATTGTGTATCAGAGATGGAAAATATCTACCATACATAGGCTTCATTATGAGCCTTGAGTTTTTTTCTACCATTTTTTATGGTAGAAAATTCACCTTGTGAATTTATCAGTGGTTTCTTCCTAAGCCATCTCTCCCATGTGACCTACATTTTACTTACGTTAGATCCTTTCTGTTCAATGACCCACAGGGTTAGAAATTAGAAAATTTCTGCGGGATCTCAGAACTTTTCTCATCCTATAATTTCACCTTATAGATGAGGAAACTAAAGATGTCACTAAGAAGCCCTTAAACGTTATTAGATATTGATGAAGACTTAACTTACCACTCTTCTGCCAATATCCAAGTTCTGCTGTGTCACAAGATACCTTGCTCCAAAGATCCTGTGTGTCATAAGATACTTCTGCCCATCCCTGTGTCACTGGACACCTTTGATCTCAGGGAAAGGAACAGCAATGCTCAGAAAAGACCCAATGATAGAGAAAGATGGTTCTTGGAAAGAGGCCCCAGGTGACCTGCTCAATTTACCAGGCTGGTTCTGCAGAGTTGTTCCACACAAAGATGAACAGAACACTGGAATCTTCAAGGTACCAAGAAGCTAAGGGAGTGGACCATTTCTTCTGATTACGTATTTTTAAAGTTTCCAATACACAGTGTATCACAAGGCATGAATTAGAGCACAGTTTCCTCTATTTACTTTGTCTAATGATATGCCTGTAAAACAAATTCATCTACACTGAATTTTGTGTGACAAGTAATTTTCTGTGATACCTGGATGGGGTTGGAAGTCTTGGAAGAAATGAGACACTGATTTATTATCATAGCTGAGTCACAGATTTCAGCCATGCTAAGTACTCAAACAGTGAGTTATATTTATTATATCTAATTTAAAAATCTTAGGTCCAAAATTAGTTTGGTAGAAAAGGAACAAATCATATGCAGTACGAGCTATGTGGACTAGACCTTTCGTGTCTCTAATAACTGTGATGTCAATTAAATTATGAAACCCCAGCTCTTCATTAACAATTGTGTTATTATACAATTAATACACTGATGATTATGAATTAGTAGGTAATGAGCAATAATTGAATCATTGAATTTTTATAATTGTAGTAATTTATCACTCATTAGGCAGTGAGGTTGATAAGGATAAACTAAAAGATAATTCTGTGATCAAATTTTTAAAAATGTGACCATACACACTCGAAGGTGAATGATCAGTGTTTGAAAGTGACACAGAATGTGTATCTGGTTATAGACTTTTTTTTTTTCAGCTCTCTGCCTTGACTATGCAGGCAGGGTGAAGAAGGAATGTGACAGAAAAGTGGGCAGAGATGTGCAGGAACACTGTTGGATGCCAAAGATCCTCGTTTTAATTTATAGAAATCTGTGACATGAGGCCTCTCAGTGCTACTTTACCGTACGTAGCCTTATCTAAATTTGTCTCGTGTTTATCTCCCTTCCTGGGGTGAAAACTAAGCTCATTATGAGGAAGGTGTGGTTTTGAATGTGTGTAAGCCCATGTAAGGGCTATTATAATTATTGCAAACCAGAATCCCATGTCTGTTGGAATCTTGGCTTTGTAACCTGTGTGTCCCTGCCACCTCACCAGCCTACTGGTGGGGAAGAGAACAAAACAGTATTTTTGTGTCCAAATGGTGTTCATTCTTTGTTGTTCCCCATTCAAGCAGACTGGTGAAATTTCCTCTTCTGGAGGGCTCCTGGCTCACCTCCAGGGCTGCTGAACACTTGCTCAACCAAGTCTCTTTCTAGTTGGCACTGCCGGCTTCCCTTCAGCCTTCCAAGTTACCAGGCTCAAGTAGGCAAGAGTCCTACCTGGCCGAGTGTGCCCTCTCCTGCTATGTCCCAAAGCTGACAAATCATATACCAAAATAGAGATCAATTTCTTTGATAGTCACAGGCCAGGCACCTCAGTGCATTGCTCACAGGGCAGGAAGAGGGTAAAGTTCCTCTCAGTCTGCCCTCTGTATTATCTCCATCTTTCCAATTTTGTTCCAATTTTGGGACACCAAAGCCCTCTTCCTCGGAGCTCACAGTTCAACAGAAGCCTGCAGGGTCACAGATACTTATAAACTTAACCTCAGCCACTCATCTCCTGCCTTCTTAAACATTTCTCCCTGAGATTGCACAGAAGAAAGATGGCAGCTATGTATTTAGTCTATTGAGGGAGTCTAGCACTGGGTTCTGTACCCTGGAGACAGACTATCATCTCAGTTTAATATAAAGGGTTGAAAAGCATACTGCCTGCTGACTTTTTAACTTGATCTACTCACTCTTTTTGCTACAATGCTATTGTTTGTTATGGAGATAAAAGCAGAGAGACACACCCAATAGTCTGACAGAGCCCTGTGTTGTCAGCCTGTTGTTGAGATGTGTACATTTCCTGAGGCATCATGCTATTCCTGTTTCTAAAAGAAACAAAAACAGCAGAAGAGCCAGGTCTTGCCTCCCAGATGATGCAGAATAATTCATAGTTCAATTAAACTGCTTCCAGACCTGTTGCACTGTCTACCTGTTGCAGTGAATGCAAATTAAGTAGCCCATATTTTTATTTTAAGTGAAAACATTTCATAGGAAAGCTGAAACAAGGCAGGACATGATGCTGTGGCTAGAATTGTTGCTTTTCCCACATGAGAATTCACATCTAGATCCCCTGTACTATGTTTACATGGCTTGAGGATGGTATTAGCACATTTAACTCAGGAAATCCAAATTAGTTAGCCAGAGGACTGGCAAGATAAGCTGAAAGCAATAAATTAAATTTTAGTTAGTTGCTTTTGACTCACTTTCCCTCACCAAACCTTTTGACATGGAACAAACAACACACCTGAGATGTGTTTCTCTTTCTTACTTTTTATCTACACTAGGTCTGTTCCATCCATCCAATCAAACATCATCCATCTACTGTTCACTTTGTGCTAGTTGAACCTAAACATGAACAAAAAAGAAAAAAAAATTAAAATGTGGCAGGGCACAGGAAGAAGCTGGGTAGTTTTGTCACCTTGAGACCTGGGTCCCCTAACCTTTTCTCTCACGGTGGCTGTGACTAACAACACTAATAACCTGCCAGCCCTTTTTGGCCTGTGTTAGGCAGGCAGCACCACTGTGAATTATATCCTTACCAGAAATCTCAGAAGGTACTGAGAGGTTTATCAGCCACAGAGAGGAAGGAATCGAAATGAGAAGATGACCAAGGGGCCTGAGCCTTGAGGGAGAAGTAATTTTCACCTCCAAGGGCCATGTTAAGAAGAATGAAAAGGGTCTTTGCCTTATCCGAAACTTTTGAGAGTTAAGCCTTCGTCAGGAGATGATGAAAACACCTCCTGTGTATTAGGGATGCTGTTTTACTGAGTTTTATGATTATTTGTAGTTTAATTGAATTTTAGGTTTGTTTCTTTGGTCATGACTAATACCTCATAAACTGAGCATTATCTAAAAACGTCTTTCGCATAAATTACTTTTCCTAATAATTATCATTTGCTTCCTAAAACACTAAAACTAATTAGGTTTGGTGAAATTTTTCTGAAAACTGTTTAAGCATTTCTTTTCTCTGTTTTTTTTCTTTCTTTCTTTTGTTTATTTATTTTAAATATATGCCAGCCTTGCTACATGCCTTTCTAAGCATTTTATTGAATCTTTTTTTAAAAAAAATTTTATTCCAGCATTTCTGATTTCAAGAGCAGAGTTCACTAAAGTAATAGAACATTTTGTTCAGAAGATCTGAAGCTCAGGACCCCATTCCCATATCAATTTCCATCTACATCATACATAATGGCTTTTGCTTTATATGTGGGAAGACAGAGATAGGAAAGAAAAGGAAAGGAGAAGGATGGGGGAATGGTATGAAGTCTGTTAACCTCTCACTTCCTTGGATTGACTGTGGGGCAGCCCATAGCATGGTCCTAAAGACCAAATGCTTGCATGTCTTACTTCCAGAAAGAATTTTTGATATTCTAGACACAACCTAAACCTAGTTGAGGTTCAGGTGACAAAGTGTAGCCAAAATAATGGAAGAGGTTTTTCTTCTGACTGGTGTCAAGAAAACTCAACAGTCTTTGACTTTAGCATTACTTGTATCTCCAGAATTCTTTTCCAGGCTGGCTTACAGGTGGCAATCTTGTTGAAAGAGATGTTGAGACACTTGTTTTGGAGTTGACATTTTGTTCAAGCATATATTTAACTTAGATTGTATGTTTCTTTGGCAGTGAGTAATAGGAGAGTTCTGATATAAATTGTGGGGAAGAGATGGGACTGAAACCCACTCAAATAATTTCCTGACACCATATTTCTGTGATGGTCTTAGTATGAACAGAAATGACTCACTGTCATAAAGACTCTTAAAAATAGATTTGTGGATGTAGACTTTATGGCCATTCATATAACTATAGCCAGATCCTTTCCCCACCCTCACTTTATGAATACTGTTCTTATTCTCAAGAAATAGGAACTTGCTTGTGTCTATTCTCTCCTTGAGAGATAAAGACTTACCCTTCTCTGTTCTCAAGAAACAGTAACTTGCCTTCCACAAAAATCAGGTGATGCTTGCTATACCAGTGGAAAGGGCTAACCCTGCCCCTAATGGGAGGCCATGATTCTGGCCTATAAAAGGTAATGCTCAAAGGGGAGTTGCTGCTGCTCTCCCTCTTGTGCTGTTCTCTCTGTGCGAGAAAGCCTTCTCAGGTGCCTGACAACAAGTCTGCTTCTGTCTCTGTCATTGGTGAGCCTGTGATTAGTCCTGCACTGGTTTTCTTTCATATACATGGAAATAAGGACAGGAGAGAAGCAAAGCAGTGGACACTGGGATTGGATAAGATCCTCCCTCAGCACTGGAGACTCCGAACTCTCATGCAAATGTGAAACTGTTGCTGATGCTTGGGAGCACCGGCAATATATTATACATTATCTCATCTCTCCAGATTGCTCACAACCATCACCTATATACCCTGGCTACTGCATATCAGTGTGTAATGCAGAATTGCCTTTGAAAAGTACAGAGATTTTTGGGCATTTAGACCCAATTCAAAATGGGTTCTAATTTAATGAAGAGGTTCAGTTTGGAAACTTCAGGTTGACTATTTCCATGAGCCTAAACTTATTACTTCTCCTCTATGACTTTTCATTCGTTTCTTGAATTACTTGTGTTTTATGCATATTTCTTTGAGGTCAAATGATTTGTTGGTCCAAGGACTTGTTTGTCTTATCAATCTTTGTATATGCATCAGTGTCTGGCACAAAGCCTTTCCCATAGAAGATGCTCAGTAAGCGATAAATCACAAAGTGTGGGATGATTGTGATTTAGGATGTTGACAATCTTGTTCCCAGGGCTGGGCCTGTTTGCATTGTTTTGGGCATCTCTGATACAAGACCAGTCCCAACGGGATTTCATTGTCTGTTTGCATCTCAACCCTCCCATCCTCACCCTCATCAAATCATCCTTGACCCTTCTCCTTAGACTGTTTTGATATTGGATTAGCTCTTCACAACTCTCCCTTTTAAGCCCCTGTGCTGATTAATATTTCTTACAGAATTGCTTTTAGCTCACCCTTGCTTTCTCTATGCATAAACTACTATTTATGATAAATCCACAGGGAGGAAGTGGTGTAAATAGATGTACAAGTGTTAGGAAAATTTAGGACTACATATACAGAGAAGAGTAACTCAATGTGGATGTAACTAAAACTGAAGAAAGTGAGTCCAAAAATAGAAGCTTGGGAAACTAATTGGGGCCTGACATAAGGAGTTTGAGGTCATCATGCAGATAATTAGGAATCATTTAAATTACTGGGGAATAGAAGTAATCTGAATGAAAATGTTCACAACATACATTAAGTTAAATTAATTAAATTTACTTCAGTTAAACAAGCACATATTATATTGTTGAGATAATGTTAGAAAAAAGTACTTAAGTAGACAGAGATCTTATAGTGAAAATAGTCCATACTCTTGGGCTATGAGTAATGTAAAACTGGGTGTGTATTTTCTTTGACACAAACATGATGGTTGTGATATACACACAATTGGAAGTCTTGTTCCAGAGCAACCCAACTAGAATTTTTTAGAAAACATAGTCATTTCATCACCTCCTTCTATCTGGACCAATTTACCTTCTCTCAGATCCCAGGAGGCTACCATGTTCCTTAATACAAAAATCAGAACGTTCTGCTGTGGTAGAGTCTGTGACATGTGCTTCTAGAATCGTTTGCAGTTGCCTCTTCCAGGAACCTTTCTTTAATTCATTTGAATCATACCCTGTACTGGATACTTGAAAACTCCCCATCATTTCTGTATCATTTTAAACTATAATTCCTTGAGAATCTCACTAGATGACAATCATCAAATCTATTCTTTAACAGAAATGATGGCTACTCTACCCTCTGCTGCATGTTGATTACATTTATTCTCTAATTAGTCTTCCATATTGTAGGAAGTTAAATGACAAGTTAAATGTACTTTAATTGGTGGAAACCAGAATCATTATTTTTCTTTTCAAAAAATATTTACTTTCAAAGTCACGTGGGAGTGGAGTCTGGTATTCACAGAGGAAATCCAAGGGCTCTTGACTTACTGGGCTCAATGCCCCTTGCAGCACAGTCCAAGAACAGAGCATTTTGGGAGAAGGGAGCAGAGAAGAAGTGCTGGGGCAGGGCCAGGAGAAAGTTGCAGTTTGAGACATAATGACCTAACTCTAAAATCACTCACGTGAGAAGTTTGGGTTATGAGTATATTTTGCAACTGTTAAAAATAGGAGGAAAATCTCATGCAGTTAATTTAGGGATAAGTCATTTTCTTAATTAAAGCTGGGCTAAGTGGTTAGTTTATACTCATCGGCATTAGCCAGAAGAGTCATGCTAGTCACTTCCATAGGATCACATCTGGCCTCTTTAGCATTTTCTGGATGTTCAAGTTTCAGTTTGCTCCTTCCATCAAAATTTATATTCTTAGCTCTTCTTTGGAAAATCAGTGACTGAAATACAAGAGCAGAATATTTGATTGCTCTGGTTGCTATCTCCATAATATCATTTGCTTCTTGGAAAAGCAACAATGTATTCAAATACAATGTTATCAGATTAGCACCATCAGGGTTGAAATGGCTCATAAAATACAGGAGGTGATAGAACAGCATAATCAGCAGCTGCAAGGGCCGTTCTTTCCCACCTGTGACTGTAAATCAAATGATCACCGTGACAAAAAATATTAACAAAAGGTTTTCAGGGACAAAGTTGAGAAGGTGGCTGAACATTTGGGGGGAAATTTGTTTCATGAAGAATGTTATTATAAAAAATGAAAGAAGTCAAAATGAGGTGTCATTTCTCTGATGGCCTGATGAGAATGAATGTCAAAGTTCCCTGTTAAAAGGGGACAGGGGGGACTTTGGATTTCAGCATCAATCCAGTAGTGAGGCTCTAGACCATAATGCCTTCTGAGGTTATTAATTCTAACTCCCTAAATGGATATTCAAAGCCACATATCCGACTTCAAGCTTTCTTTTCAAGGGCAAAATGAATGTAATAATATAGCATAAATCGGTCTTAGAATTTTCTTTCTAGTTGTACACTTAAGAGAAACTATTACCAGATAGAAAACCAAAAGATAAAGGCTATCATGAATGAATATTAAGAATTGCAATTTTTCTTTTTGGTCACATCAGAAATTTTGGCTTTTAACAGAGAAAAAATAAAATAAATTTCAGAATTTAGAGATAATCTAGACAGCTCAAGCTAGTAAACCTCAATGATACTATCAATAAGAGGGGATTCATTTTACAAAACAGACATCAGATTTTTACTCTCATAATTCACTTTTATAATCTTGGATTTTGCCATTCGACAGACAGTGTAAGGTAACACAATTATAGTAAATGATCATTGTTGAATGTTTACCATGTACCATGGCCCTTTGTAAGGTATTTTACTTACATAGTTTGTTTAATTCTTCTCACTCCCCTCTGAGGGAGATTTTATTATAATGTTCACTTTACAGATAAGAGGCCAATGATCAGAAATGTTAAACGAAGTCAAGCTTGACAGTTAATAGGTGACAGAACTTGTGTTTAAGCTCAAGTCTCTCTAATTCTAGGACTTCTTTGCTTTTTTGCAAGATCTCTTACATAGTTGAGCATATGTTGCCAGGAAGAAAAGTTTACCAAAGCATTTTACACTATTTTCTATTTTCCTCAGTGGTATGCTAGATTGAACTCAGGCACCAAAGTGTCTTCAATTGGGTGTCCATCAAAATAGTTTTCCTGGGGCTGTAGCTGTAGCTCAGTGGCAGAGCACTTGCCTAGCATGCATGAGGCACTGGGTTCCATCCTTAGTACCACATAAATATAAAAAATTAAAATAAAGACATTCTGTCCAACTACAACTACAATAAATAAATAAATAGAAATAGTTTCCCTGACCAGTTTCTTTTAAGAAAACCATTCATTTTTTGGCAGGCCTATTTCACAATCTGATAAATGAGGGGGAGGAATATCTCCATAACACTAATATTTGTGGCAAGATCAAGTCTTATTTTATAGGACAAGACATGTCAAGGTTTCACATGTCAAGGTTGATACATTTGAAGGGATATGAACAGAACATTCGTGATTTATATGAGAAGTGGAGGAAAAATGCATACTGAGTGAAAACTGCATACTGAGCACATTCTCTGTGCCAGGGCTATTGGCACAGTATCACTTTTAATCCTTGTAATGGTCCACTGTGCAGACCAGGAAACAAGTGTGGAAAACTGAAGTCCACCTATGGAGTAGGTGAGGCATTGGGGTTTGAACCCTGGGCTGTTTGACTCTGGACTCCCTCCCTTCTCCTCCCTATTCCATTCAGTCCTAGGCCACATAATAACTCAGCACTTCCTTTATGGCAGTGCCTGCTTTTTATCTTCCAAGTGGAGACTTTGTTATGGATTAGAAAGTGAAAAGCTGCTCAATCCTTCCAAGACACCCAAATTCCAGACATTATGGAAATTACTAACATAAAGGTCAAGTGGATCAAACCTGATAAATGATGTATTGTCTGAATGAACATATTTGAAATGGAGAAATATAATTCTATGCAACATTACACATGACCACAGTAAGATTCAGCCATTTTCTTCAGTACAGACATTTTAGTATAGACATTTTGCAGCTGTAAGAAATAAATTTCTGTATTTGCAAAAATCCAAGGCAATAATGAGAAACATTTTTTTTTTTTTAAGAAGATGACTTGTTCATGGGCTGGGTGTTAACCAAGCAAGAGGCACAAAAGAAACAGTTACCCTTTCAGCAGGATGGTTTTTTGTTTGTTTGTTTGTTTGGGTTTAATTCTCTGAGGCTTGATTAAAGAAAGGCTGGGATCTGTTCTCCTTGAATGCCCTGGCATTGTTTAAGTCTCCTATGGATTAGGGGCCTTGGGTTAGCTAACAGCCCAGAAAGAAACGAGTAGGTGCTAATCCAAATAAAACTTGAGAGACTAAAGGGGCAGATGTGTCTGATGTAATTTCTCATCCTGCAGTGCTGTTGTTTTTAAGGCATCTTGTGAGCAGGACATCTCTCGAGACAGCTCCTGGGCAGGTATTCTACCTTTGAGATTACAGCTAACTTTGTCCTGCACTCAAGGAAAGGGCTAGATGGGGTATACCGTATCACATGGTTACAGAGCTGGGGTCTTCCAAGAAACCAAGGCAGTGTGAAGACCCCCCTTCTTCAAACCCCAATTCTTGCGACCAAGTCAGAAAGATTCCAGACATGTCACTCAGAGTAACAGGAATGAGTTTATCTTTAATAATAGGAAAAAGGGAAAAGGGACACTCTCAAGGGAAAGAGTGGGTCCTCTCAGACAGAAGAGAGATAAGGTGCTTCTCCTGCATCTAGTCTTATTGGGGACTCCAGAGAAGTTTCCAGAGAGTTCCGCCCAGGTCCATCTCTTGACTGTTGACTGATAGCAGGGTGATGTCGACTTTCAAGTCCCCACTGTCATGGCTATTCTAGATCATCTCGGCCCATCTGATTGGTTCTAATTGTGTTTGTAACCATACATTCTTACAGATTTTGTGGTTAAGAGGAACTATCCTTATCTCTCAGATCAGGATTTTGTCTCCTTCTTCCGGGTAACTTGAGTTCCTCTTATCAATATTATTTTGGGCCTGAATTTCTCCTGCAGAGAACAGGTAATTTGCTGAGGAATGTAACATAACCTGTCCACTGAGGCCAAGCAGGGCTGCAGGTAAATTGCTTCTTGGCAAAAAAAAAAACAACAAACAAACAAAAACAAAAACATGTGGGAGTCAGCACAGTGGGCCCATTTTATAGAATTATTCTCTTAACCTCATGTCCCCACCATCCTCATCTGTTTGTTCCCTAACAACATCTTAACAACATCCTGGGTAGCTCTAACATGTTATTCTACATTGAAGTCTTCAATACAATCACCAGAAGCAATTTGTAGAAATCTCTAGGGCACTTTTCCAATCAGGAATTTGTGTAGAGGCAAATAAAGAACAAAAAAACTGGAATGAGTTAAATAAACTTGCTGAATTTTGAATCAAAAGTACACATTATTATTTTTATTTTCTAATGAACTGAGAAATGAAACAATGTTTTAGAATTATCATCCTCATATCCACATGAACAAGTTTGAACTGGTAAATGATCTATTGAATGGGAACTAGTCTAAAAATCAAACTGTTTTCTAAATCATACATTAGTAAACTGAATGTTATTCAGATAAAATCCTTCATGATGAACACTTGTTCCCTATCAGAAGCTTTCCTAAAAATGTGATTTGGAGATGATGGAGATTAATTTGTTTTTTTTGGCTCTTATTTTCATATGTAATTGTGGATTGATTGGTTTTGGACTTTTCTAGCCTAACTATTCTAAGCAGAAGTAGCTTTGGGTTAAGTTTTTCATACGCTGATAAGTTTTCATGTAAAATATATCAGAGGTGCTCTTATTTTATGCCATTATTTCCAATATAAATCTTTTTTTTAAAGAGAGAGAGAGAGAGAGAGAGAGAGAATTTTTTAATACTTATTTTTTAGTTTTCGGTGGACACAACATCTTTGTTTGTATGTGGTGCTGAGGATTGAACCCGGGCCGCACGCATGCCAGGCGAGCGCGCTACCGCTTGAGCCACATCCCCAGCCCTCCAATATAAATCTTTAACAATCACATATAACAAGTCATCTTTTACTAACAGTTCCATGTTTAGGACTTTGAATGTTACTTTAGGTTCTTTTTTTCCTTGGTGACAACTGAACAGCCTGTTTGGGGACACCTCTAGTCTCTGTATTTCAATATCCACGTGATGTCTCCTTTTAAGAAAATGAGCATGTCCTTATTATAAATATATCTGCCGCCTTTGCTGTTGAGGGAGGATAGGATCTGAGGCCCTCTGGCTTTTCTGTCCTTCCCCCACTGGACTGCAGACTCTAAAGCAAGAGCCATAGCTCCACATAGCTCCACTATGTCACCCCAGAACCTAAGCTGTGTCTGACACATAGCAGCTGCTTAGAATGATTAATGAGGACTATATTTTCATCATCCTGACTATTAGAGAAACATTTTTAGGATGTGGAATTTGAGATCCCATTATAGCCTGTATGTTCCTGGACAGGCCATCTGCCTTCTCATGTCCCGATTTCTTATCCTTACATTGGGAAAATGATTTTTTTCCTTTTCATAAGGACTAAAGGTGATATATGTGAGAGGTCCTGTCTTAAAATCAAAATTAAAAAGGGGATGCTGGGTAGCTTCGTGGTAAAGGTTGTGCAAGGCCCTGGGTTCCATCCCATGCACCACAGAAGAATTATCATCATCATCAACATCATCATCATTGTCCCATGACAGCCTGTGTTTTCCCCTAAGTACTTACCATTTCTGTTGTTTTCCTTAAAAGTTTTTCTTTTACCTCTTTGTAAAACTCTCTATCCTGTATCTTATTTTCCCATCATTGTATATTTTCGTGTTTGTTTAGGGTCATGTGTATCATGGGCCTATGCTTTAAAGTATTCCTAGACCCTGTGGACTCTCTGGGCTCTTCCAAGTGTTAAATTTTTGTTTAAAGGAGAACTTTTGGGCTACCACAAACAGCATTTCTGCTAGCTGAGTAGGAACATAGATCCCATGCACTCTGGTTTGCTCTTGCTCTTTTCCTTCAAACTTTTAAAGCAAGTCTGGTTTTCAAGGGTTATATTAACAATATAAGAGCATAGAAGGAAATTACTCATGTTAGATGTACTCTAGTTTGACCTGAGGAATTATGAACTTAAGAGTCATGAACTAAGGATTTATTTTCAATATTTGCTAATAAACCAGTGAGCCTGAAATATGAATTTGTGAGTGATTATGAGCATTCTCTCTCTCTCTCTCTCTCTCTCTCTCTCTCTCACACACACACACACACACACAGAGCACACATTTTCCCTGTGAACTTTGATGGACTAAAAATAGCTGAAGTGATAATCACATTGAATCTTCACTACCTTGACAACTTGATATATAATTTTTCAGATAAAATATCCCATTATTGAAATTGAAAAAACACAGCTCTAATGTGGTCTTCAAATTTGGGCACTGCAGAACAAATAGTTATTAGGCTATTTTAACCCAAAGCTTGAAGAGGTTTGAAGGCATTTTATAAACAAAAAACATTAGTTTTAAATGGGCAATAATCCAAGCCTTCTTGTCATTTGACTTTTTAATTTATTATCCATTTAATGTTCCATATGTTTCAAACTTTTTAGAGCTCAATCCAAATATCTTTTTTCCCCCCCTGGGAAATCCATCCTGTCGGCCATTGAGCTGATTCCTTCCTTGCAGCTGATTCATGCCCAAGTGTCCTGGCTCAGTCCTTACTGCCACCTTCTACTCTCTTGAAGAGGCATACCCTGCAGTGGAAATAGTGCTGGTCCTAAACCTGGCTCTGGAACTGGTCCTATCTTAGTCTGTCCAGGCTGCTGTAATAAACCACTATAAATGGGTGGCTTATAAACAAGGGAAGTTATTCTCAGTTTTAGAGTCTGGGAAGTCTAACTCAAGCACTGCAGATTTGATGTCTGGTGAAGGTTCACTTCCTGGGGCACGGACAGTCTCTTCTCACAGTGTCTTCACATAGTATAGGGGAGAGGGAGTCCTTCAGAGCCTCTTCTATAAGCACTGAATCCTACAACCTAATCGCCAACCTCCTGATGTTACTATATTTCAGCAAATGAATTCTGGGGGCACACAAACTTTCAGCATAAAGCAGGTCCTAAGAAAATGATTTGACCTTAGACAGGCATTAAATATTTTGGGAGCTTTTTAAAAATTGATCAATAAAGCACATGTGTTTAATTTGTTAACACCTAAACTGTCATCAACTTAACGATTCCTGAAGTCATAACTATTATATTATAGTTGTCAGTAAATATGTTAAGCTGATAGAATTTTTAGGCTAGCCAGGAATTCAAAGATTATTTAATTAAATTAAGTAGTTTTGCTTACTAGGAAACTCATAGATTAAATTATTTATGTTGTGTAAAATAAGTTAGCCAGCAATAGAATCAGACTGTGTGTGTGTGTGTGTGTGTGTGTGTGTGCGTGTGTATGAGTATGTACGACAAGTAACTTCAAAATATGTGTTGTTCATGACCAATAAATCAGGTGAATGATTTGGTAGGGGAAATGCTAACAGATATTAATTAAAATTAGATTTTCTGGATTTGTGTAATTAAAAAAATCAAATCTTATCATTGCAAACTTTTAAATTGCATCATACATCCTTAGTTCATTTAAAAAGTATCCATAGGCCATTTAATATTGTACTTAATGCTTGAACTTATTAAGGTAAACTTTGGTTTTGAGGAGAAAGTGGTGTTGATTTCAGACATTTCAAAGTGCTGCTAGCTGCAAGTTATAAAAAATTCATGGTTACACTGAGTATTTTTCAACCAGGTTTAAACGTTTCTTTCAGCAGGTTTTCTGTAGAATAGCACTCAGTTAACCTCCGTTCATGGCATTGGTCTTTTTTGTTTTGGGATTCATTCTATAATGCCTTGTCCCTGTATGACTTTCAGGTTCCATTTCTGTTGTTGCATGTTGGTCCTGTGGTTGAATTTCCTCTCCCAAGCCCTGAAGAATGCTTATATTTGTCAAGGAACAGCATTCTTACTTCATCTCAGCGGGTGAGACTATTGAGGAGAGAAGGGAAGGGAATGAGGACATGCTGACGATGAAGTGATGAGGGGGAAAAGATCAGAAATGGGATGCCCTTTGGAGAGAGAAGTGAGCAGAGCTAGCCTGCTGGGCTTCTCTAGAAAAATGCTTCTCTAGTTGCCTTGGGATTGCTCTGTGTCTCCTTGGCGTGAGGACTTGGGTTCCAGGGCTTTGAACTGTGTTACTGTCACTCTTCCTTTTAGACCAATATAAGTGCAATATCATTTTCACTTACCTGCTTTCTTGGTTGCTTCCCCACAAAGATGACATTTTCAAATGTCCATGTACATGAAATTAGGGTGCTTAAAGTAGAGATCAGCAGTAGAATTTTCAATTCACAATAGAATTTCCAGCACCATCATGCTGGTACTGCATCCAGTTACTCTTCTTATCAATCACTCAAAAGCCTTCCCTAAGGTCATATAGTACCACCTTGTTTCTGAGCCAGGTGATCCTTTGACCTCTCTGGTGAGTCACCTCTGCAGGTGCAGGACACTTCCTCCTGGAAAGGCTCACCCACTCTGTTCATTTCTTGGGCACTTCTGACTGCCTTTATGAATTTTTTTTGTCTTTTTCTTTGCCTATTCTTCAAATTATCTTTCTTTCTTCCCCAAGATTTTGGTCTGGGGCTTTTCTTTCATCTGCATGTTCTCCCTGGATCAATTCTGCAGCTGTGATCTCTATCACTATACCCTGCCAGGATGTGAGCCTGTGCCTGCAGCTCATTTTCCTATTTCCTTTATCTCCTAAATAATATACATTTGATTAACTACTTTAAGCTCATTTGATACATACATTTGAAATAATGTCCATTTGATGATTACTTTCTACTTCTGAGTTTCATAAATAATATCCTCAGGACCCAAAAACCATTTTCTTCCCCAAATATGCTCCTCCTTTGGCCCCTTGCTTCAGTAAGTAATGCAGTCCTTCTGGTTCTGTACTTCGACCCCCACTTCATCACCCTCCAGACCCAGCCAGTCACGGCGAACTGTCAGTTATACAGCGTGGCTCACTCTATCATCATCCCAACTTCTCATCTAGGCCATTACCACTCTTACTATTAACTGCCACTTGTTTTATTTTTGGTGGCAACAAATTCCAATATGCTCACTGCATGGATTGTTAACTTCAATCCTATCTGACCTCATCTGCCTTGGCCCCACACTGCTTTCACACTCCACTTCCACTGCACGCCAGTCCTATGGTTTAATTTCCTCTCTCTCCCACCCCTGAACAGTGCTTACATTTATCAAGGAACAGCATTCTTATCTGCTTTGTCCCAGAGGGGTGAGACTATTGAAGAGAGGCGAGCAGCACACTTCAATATACTCTCTGCATTGGCACTTCTCAATATGTGGTCCCAGACCAGCTGTGTCAGCATCATCTGGGAGCTTGTTCAGAAAGTGCGCTCTCCAGCAGAGTGTCAGAAACTCGAGGGGTGGGCCCATCTGTCGGTGCTTTAGCTAACCTTCCAGGTAGCTCTGGTGCTTGCTAAGATATGGGAACCTCCCCAACCTCACCTGACTCACTCTACAGTTGTCCTACTTTACTGAGGGCTTTGCCCAGCACATCAGCCCCTCCTACCACAAGGCCCCAAGAGTGTTCCCACTCTTCCTCTTCACCTGGAAGAGTCCTCCTCCAACCTCAGGCTATATTTAGATGCCAGCTCCCCTGAAGAGCCTGTAGCTGTGGTAGGATGTGTCCCAAGTGTCTCACTGCACTCTGAGGATTTGGACCATGTTTATTCATTCACCAATGTTTGATTTCACTAAAGCTATTCAGCAAAAAAGAATTATCCTCAACACATAGTAGAAGATGCACAAAAAAGATTTTTTTTTTCGATGAATGAATTAGTTGGATCCCCCTATATCACTCTGGCCTCATGCTACTCTCTAACCAAAACCTGTACCTACCCTAGGCTGACAATCTCTTCTCATTCCTCAAACCCACACTTCCCTGTATTCCAGGCCTTGGCTGCACCACTGAGCTGGTGGCCAAGGTTTTATCTCTGATCCATTCATCCCTTCTTCTGCCTCCCTCCTTTTCCATATCAAGATAGTCAGGAAGACTGTTGAGGAAAAGTCAGGCAGAAGGCTTTTTTGTTTTGTTTTGTTTTTAGGTATACATGACTTTTACCAATACCCAGAGGTCTGGTGATTCAGGCTGTCAGAGGACCCTTTCAGTCAACTACTCTCCTCCATTCTTCCTGGAAGTCCTCAAGGTTTGGGGGGCAACTTCTGGCCAGATAATTGCATAATGGCTTTACTTTTGTTGTCTTTGTTCTTTTGTGGTCCCAACTAATTGCTTTTGAGTACCACTGTTAGCTCTTAACTTCTCATAGGACCCCTCTCTACTGATGTGTAAAACTTAGTAACTGGCTTTTGCAAAGCACAAGGCAGAATTTATTGGTGGCGCTCTGACTTTTGGAATATTAGAGGAAGAGAAGACTTAGCCAAATAGAAGACATCTTTAAACTTTCTTTACTCTGTGATTTAATAAGAGGACTCTTCCTGAGAAGAGGCTAGGAAAGATGATGCAATTTTAATTTTTTCTATATATTTTTAGAATCTTTCCCTGAGTTAGCTATGGACAGGGACATTCATTGACCCCAAGATGATGCTATCCAAAGAGTTTTGTGTTATATTTTCATACACTCTAAGACTCCTCCCAGGACCACCACATTTTAAAAGAAGCCATGGTAGGGCTGGGGATGTGGCTTAGTGGTAGAGTGCTTGCCTAGCACGTGTGAAGTACTGGGTTCCATCCTCAGTACCACATAAAAAAATAAATTCAATAAAGTTATTGTGTCCATCTACAAATGAAAAATAAATTTAAAAAAAGAAGCCATGGTATTTGGGGTGAGATGTGGGAGATCCCTGAGGCCTTAGCAAAATCACCAGCTCTGCCTCTGATCCATCCCTGTCTCTGTCATCATGTCTACAGTCCTTGCCCTGGAATTTTCAGTTTCCTTCTCCTTTTTTTTTTTCCAGAGTAGCAGGACCCTCTGCACCCTTTGGAAATAACTTCTTAGCAGAGTCCTGTTTAATAAAATAGATAAAGCTGCTTTTTTTTTAAAGGGTGCATTTTTCAATGTGTAACTTTTGCTTATTAAGTCAAAGTATTCCTCTACAAAAGGTAAAAATAGAATTACCATATGATCCAGCATTCCCACTTCTGAGCATATGAATATCCACAAGAATTGAAAGGAGGGTCTTGAAGGGATCTTTGCCCAGCTGTGTTCCTAACAGTGCTATTCCCAATAGCCAAGAATACCCCATACCCCAGTATCTGTCCATGGATAAATGTGTAAACAAAATATGAGCTATACATATACAATGGCATATTCAGCTTTCAAAAGGAAGTTCTGACCTATCCTATAACCTGCAGAACCCTTGAGGACATCTTGCTAAGTGAAGTAAGCTAGTCACAAAAAGACTAATACTCTCATTTGCAGAAGCTAAAAGAAATTGATCTTAAGTACAGCAGTAATTACTACTAGAGACTGACAAAGTGGGGAAGGGGTGGTGGAAAAAGGGAGGTTAGATTTGATCAGTGCACATTGTGTATACTTGTATGGAAATATCACAACAAGCTCCATTAACGTATATAATTAATGTGTTAATTAAAAATGGATTGATAGAATAAATAGGCAAATAGACAAATAAGAATGAAGCATGTTATGCATTCTATTTTTAGTTCAAATCATTAAACTTTTTATAAGAAAAAAGACAATACTATATGATTCCAAGTGCATGAACTCTTTAGAGTAGCAAAAGGCACAGAATCAAGATAGAATAGTCATTGTCAGGGACTGGAGGAGAAGAGGGAAGTGGAGAGTTGTTGTTTGGTAGGTACAGAGTTTCTGTTTTGCAAAATGAAAAAGTCCTGGAGATTGGCTGTATAATGTGAATATTCTTCAAACTGCTGAATCTTACACTACAACATGGATAAGATAGTAAATTTAAGTTATGTGTGTTTTATGACAATTTTTTAAAGTAAATGCAAAAGATAAAAAAGAAGTCAATGTCTGAGAAAAATTAGTTTGGAGAACTCAAAATATTTGAAATCTGGGGTTATGGGTAGCCATTTATTTTCTGTATTCCATGTGTGCTGTTTCTGTCACGCTATATTCTTAAATACTCCTCTTATAATCTACTGTTCATCCTTTTCCTTTTAAAAAAATATAGCTTGCTGTATAATTATAGGCTACTCACCACCTAAAATCTCAGAAGAATTCTTATTGTATAAATTAGAAACATAAAGTCAACCATTGTTGATGTGTTAAAATTTGGTCTATATCATATTCATTATTTGTAAGGCATTCTTTTTTAAAAAATTTCTTGTTTTAGTTGTAGGTGTACTCAATAATCTTTATTTTATTTTTATGTGGTGCTGAGGATTGAACCCAGAGCCTCATGTGTACTAGGTGAGCGCTTTACCACTGAGCCACAATCCCAGACCCAAGCATTCTTTTTAACAAAAATTAAATGGATGTTTAAAAAGAATATTTTATAACCTTGCAAAAACTCCATAAAATCTTAGAGTTTTGATGACTCACAGTTTGAAAACAACCCACTTGAGTAGACTATGTTAATATCCTACCTCATTTCCATCTCTCTCCATCAACTCTCCACACATCTGCTGGACTTGTCTTTGTAAACACAGAGCTGACCTTGACATTTCCCTGCTTAAATACCTTCAGCATAACTCCATCCCTCTAGTGCAGTGCTCTGTCCCAGCTGTCCCTGGGTAGCATTGAAAATTCCAATCTTGAGACCTTCTCAAAACAAACAAATCCAAATTTCTTGAGATGGGGTCTGAGTATGTTTCAAAAGCTACCCAAGTGAATAAAATGTGAAGCCAGAACTAAAAACCACTGACTTAAAGGGAAGAGCACCAACTCCTTAACATGACACACAAGACCCATGGGCTTTGATCTTTCCACAATTATGCTTGACTTCAACATGGTCCCATGCATTCCAGGTCACTGAGGTTTCCTGAGCACTTGTGCACATGACATCTTCCTCCTCCTGCTCAGGCTGTTCCCTCTTGCTCTGTCCTTTTTCATTCAATTCCCTGATAGATTGTAACTTCACTTTGACAACATAGCTCAAATATCACCAATTTCGTGTTGCTTAGTCTATACCGCTTTCCTGACTCCTTCTTTCTTCTGAGAAATTAAGTAATTACAATCATAACTTTTCCCCATTGTCTCTCTTTTACTAATGTCTGACTTATTATTGATGTTTATCATGAGTAAGTTTCCTTGCCAGAACAAACGAATGAATGAATGAATGAGTGAATGAATGAATGAGTGAATGAATAAATGAATGAATGAATATAGCATCCTCTAGATTTAGGAAGTCTGAGTATTCTAGTGCTACATAATGATTCATATTCTGTAGACATTTATTATCTATAATTTGTATCAGAAAAGTACGGCTCTCAGCTGGACTCAAACTCAGAGTCCTCTCCAAATCCTCAGCCTGGCCACCAAAAACTTTCTATGTGAAATTCTTTTCAGATTCAGATGGTGAGATTGTGGTGAAAAGGTCAGATGATCTGAGCTCAGGACTGTGTTCTAGGGAGAGATTTGGAAGCTGGCTAAACTTTCAACTTGAGGTTTGCTTACCTTGTCTTTTGTCTTGCATTCTCCCATCCTTGCTGTCAAATTTCCATCCAAAAGTTTAAAAATCCTAGTTCCTTTTAAGGCTCCATGATTCACTCTTCTTGCTATTTCTCCTCCTCCAACATTTTATCATTTGGAATATTGTACAGCCAACACAACAAAGGGAGTCTCAGACAAGAAGAGTATAAACAGGGCCAGTTTTTACTAGGATAGCTCCATTGGAGAGGGAAAGATGAAAATCACTATCTAAGTACCTTGCCCAAAACCACGTCAATCACAGCCCATGGCATTTAGGAGAAGTGGCAAATGGCACATCATTCAGGTGTATTTATGTGAGATTACCGACACTGTGGTACTCCAGCACCTCCATTATTTCTGCTTCAAGAGTCTTAATGCAATGCATGGTGAATGCTGTTTGTTATGTCACTGCATCAGTAAATGGAAATGGCAATGTGACTTTGTCCCCAACTCTCATGCTTTGCATGCCAATTTTTTTTTTCCAATAAAAACTTTCCTTTGATTATTCAGTAGGTTTTCTGGCTGTGCCAACTCAGTGCTGTGCCCATATCATGAGAGAGGAAGCTAAAGAGAGGCCAGCACACTTACAAGTCAGAGTTACTCTTCCCAGCCTATGTGTCCTATGGGTCATTTTCTCCTTCGTAATGATAATAAAGGAAATCAACTTTAAACTAGATGTTAATGGAGTGGTTACTGAGCTGTACATGGTGTGTCTTTGTACCTATTAACATCCCAATCAACATAGCATTCCAAAGTGCCCCTGTAATCATAATGGATTCAGCAAGGCAATGATTTCCAACCCAGCTGAGGAGCCCCTTTATGATGTGATAAAAATCCATAATGGGCAGGAGCCCTAAGAATGTCAGCTTGTGACTTTAACTCCCCCCTATGATGCCTGCTTAAGGAAGGTAGCTTCGGATTGTCTGACTCCTCTCGTTGTTTTGTGAGTCCCCTCAGGATTCGTGGCATCTGTGCAGAGAACAGTGTCAGGGACACCTGGGAAGACGGGGCCTCAGGAATGGAATCCCCACTGCTGCTCTGCTCTCTTCTCCAGCCATCTGCCATACAGAAACCTGGACTCGAAGCCGACAGCGAGATGAATGTGTTAACTGAAAGAGGCTCTCTAACAAGTCAAAACTTGGTATTTTGGTACAAATTTATGGGATCTGCTTAAGAAACAGATTCAGTATCTGGTGCAAAATTGGAAGTTTTGCCTTTTAGATACATGGAAGTTCTTTTAAATCTATGTGTTAAGATACCTGCTTCATTCCTGGCTTTTACTAATTGTACCAAGTTTTTCACAAATTCCCACAGTGGCAGAAGTGGGGAGGTGCAGGGAGAAGAAGGTAGAAGACCAGGGAGGGTTTTAAATCTTTAAGGCAGAAACAAGAAGCAATGGAACAAATCCAATGGGGAAAAATCGACTAAGATTTGGTGATGTTTGATGAGGATGACTGGCTCATGATGAGGGGAGATAGTGGTGCAGAGTTAGGGAAAGAACAAGTCTTTGGAATTATAGAGACCTACATTCATACTTCATTTCCTCCAATTATTCAGATAAAACAATTAGACCTTCTGAGTGCATTTTCTCATTTGTAAAACAGGAAAATATGTATTTATGGTATGGTTATTGTTCAGCCTAGATAACAAGATAAAGGTCAAGGGTGTAGGTAATATAACATCAATGGGAGTTGTTCTTATTCTGAACTATCATTTGTTGAGGAGAGGTCACTGAATTTGCAAACAAGTCATGAGTCTGGGTGCAGAGGACTGTGTGAGTGGGTCTTTGAAACTCAGTTCATAAAGGAAAAATGTCTAAGGGGTTAGGATGGTGCATCAGGATGAAGATGAGATGCCATCTTCAACATCTCTCAAATCTAAGCTCCAAGGCAGCAAGGACTGAGAAAGAGGTGACTGGACATTGAGTCTAGACACATTCCCAGGGTCATGGCTCCCCTCCTCTATCGTGCTTCTTTGGAAAGTTCAAGATCCAGTGTCTGGTGTGATGTACTTCTGGGAATTAAACCCAGATCCACAATACAGTTCAGTTCCCTTACTGAATGGTTTCCAATAAGGAACATTTATATTCTGCTTCACTTAGAAATACAAAAAGAGACTCACGCTTCTTGTCAATCTGTGAACATTTTATTGGCACCAAAACTAAGGAGGGTGAGGACTTTAGGCTCCTAAGGGAGGTGACAAGTGGAAGTGGGGCTAGTCACTCCGACTACCATGATTCATTCAATCCACAGTGACCCATTCATCAGCTCAAGTAAATCCCTTCACCTCTTGAGCCTCTGGTGATCAAAAGTTAAATCAGGCCTAATAATGCCAAACTGCCTATTATGTGGGTCTCATGATGAACAAAGTGAGAGAGATAATGGATGATAAAGCACCCTGGGAACTGGAAACCATCGGGTGAGGATGTGAGAAATTTTTAATGTGCCCAAACACCTCTTAGCTGTGATATCCATCTAAAACCTGACAGCCTTATCAGATTGATGTATTGATTTTTGTGTCTTTTTGCAAATATATGACCACTAAGGCACAGAATAAGAAGACACGATACGAGTAATTCAATATTACAAGCAATTGTATTCACTATGTCTATATTATACTAGTAAATAACTCCATTATCAGTGTGTCCTTGCAAAATAGAATTGCCAACACATTTTCTATAAAAGAAAGTATTGAAGATGAAATTTCCAAAATAGTACTAAAATGAGACCTGTATTCATTTTAGGTACAAATCTTGGTCAGTATCATTCATTCATTTATCCATTCATCTCACTTAAAAAAATTTTTTTTTAATGTGTTCACTTTCCTCTTTTATAGCTATACTCACTTATAGATAATGTGTATATGTTAACAACATTCAAATTAATTTCTCTAGATGAAACTTCCTTTCTCAGTTCCAGACTCAAGTACCCAATTGCCCTCAAGGCATTCCTTCTTGAACATCCAAAGGGCATCTTAAATTCAACACCCCCAGGTTTGAAGTTCTCATTTGCTGCCATCCTTACCAACATGCTCCTCCTTCTGTATCTCTCAATGGATACTGCAATTTCCCAATTGCTTTGAGCCAAACTTTGAGTATTATCCATCATCTCTTTTTCTGTCTCATTGTGCATCAGTTCATCAGCAAATTCTATGGACTGTGGTTTCAAAACATACATAGAATCTGTCAACTTCCCAATACCTCCACTAATTCCACACTGATTTCTCACTCAGATTAGTGTAATTTCTTCATAACTGCTGTCTCCACTCCTGATCTTCTCATACTTCCCACTCATACAAACATTCTTACCAGGGCAGCCAGAATGACCCTTGAATACAAAACAGACCATTCCAGTCCTTTGCCATCCTCCTTCCACTGACACGCCATCCCACTCAGCATAGGTCCTACACCATCTGCTCTATTTGCTGCCTCTATTCCTATCCACTAATATTCTGCATTTTACTTTTGCCTCAGTGTCCTTCCTGCTGTTGATCAAATGATTCAAACAGAGTGGGTAGGGAAGGAGGAAGAGGAAAAGGGGCACTGGAAGAAGAAAACTGTATCTTCAAAGACATGGGTCTCAAAAGAAGTTGGCATGCATACAATTTCAGTGCCTCTGGGGATATACAGACATGATTATGAAGATCAAGTTTTAGCCAGGTAGTGAATCTTAGGTCATGGTCAGGTGGTCAGATTTTTAGCTAATAGGTAATCAGTAGCCAATGAAGAGATTTAAGTATAGGAGTGACATCATCAGATTTGGATTTTAAGAATTTAAGGTGGAAGATGCATTGAAGGAGATAAGAGATAGAATTGGAGTGGTAGTGGAATGACATAGACAAGCAGTCTATGGTAGGGGCATTGGTAGCAGAAGGAGGAGGATGATCAATAGTTATTCAGGATGTAGAGCATGACACACTATAGGCAATGAATGATGATTGGTTTGAAAAATATGGTCAAAATCAATAGAATAAAATTTTGTTGCCAGTTGGATTTCAGAGTAAATTGCAATGGGGAGCATTCAAATCAGTGATTCAAAAAACTACCTAGAAATAAGTTAAAGAAATGTAAGTTATTCAATGAAATTGCAGAATCAGAAAGAGCCGAATTATGTCTGATACAGTATTCTCTGGCTAGACTGTATAGCATATTTGATTGTGGATTTCAGGGCAGGAACTGATTCAGGTGATACATGACTTCTTACTGGTTTGCTTATTTTATTAGGCCCTTTTTCATTTCTGGTACTTGTTCCCAGATGTATCGTTTTCCATTTCACACATCATAAATATGTACATAAATATTTTAAAAGTTTCTGTTTCTCCAGGTTGAATATGTGCCACAAAATTGATAATAGCTTTAGCTGAAAAGTACTCTGGTAATAAACTACTCTGGCTTCCAAATTTAAATTAGTATAAAACTCAGGAACAGTATATTGAGGTTGGCAGGGACTTCAGAGATTATCTATAAAATCCTACCCCAAACCAGAGTCTCCACTGTCCCCACCTCATTTTAAAAATAAAGAAATTGGGTGATGAAGGGACTTGCCAAGCCTCATATATTTGGTGGCCAAAATATTTAGAATCTATAAATGATGCTTTCTGAGACCATAGTGCAGCAAAGAAGCCACCAAAAAAAAAAAAAAAAAAAGACTTTGGTGAGCTTTAAAAGCGCTGGAGAGCAGCTAAGTTTATCCAAGCCCTTTTCCCAGAGATTCTGATTCAATATAAAACATCATTTCTCAAGAATAACTCCTTGCCAAAATGCTAATACAGCTGGGCTACCTACCATACTCTGAGAATGACTTAAATGAAACAAAGCAGACAGGCACAAACGATGAGTTTACCAAAACATCTAGTCCTGCCATTAAAAAAAAAAAAAAAAAAAAAAATCTTTACTAAAAGCTCCTTTTATGGAAAATACATGTAAATCATTAGAGTGCCCCTTGTGGCTGGGACCAACATAGCATGATAATAACAAATCCAGCTGTATATCTTCAGCAATTTGAATCAAAATTCTCCCAAATTTGATGCATTTAACGTAAGGATCATTCCTTAGGGAAGTTTGGAGTAAATCAATATTAAATGGTTTCTTTGTCCTGATGACCCTCTGCCTTATGTAGAGTCATGGTGGCTCTCTGGTGGGAGGCAGAGGCTGAGCAGTCATGGTGGCTCTCTGGTGGGAGGCAGAGGCTGAGCAGTATTACCTGTGTTCTACATACTACTCTTGCTTTTTCATGGTCTGAAGTAATATGGCCAATCTATGTCTTCAGAAGTGCTTTACTTGAGAGGTGATGCTGGTGTGGTTGAGATAATTCTGACCCCCCCCCCCATAAATGTGCCCATAATTGCCCAAAGAGAAAAAAAAAAAAAAAGAAAAGCCCATGGGGGAAAAAATACATCCTGCTGATATGCATTCTTTGGCTTTGCATGGAAAGATGCAAACTTGAATTGGGTTATCACAAAAAATTGCATAGGGATGAAACAGACTTTGGGAATCATCTAATCCAGTAATTTTTACAAAAAAAAAATAGTGGCAGAATCCTTTTTTTTTCAAACAAAGTTTTATATAGAACCTCCAAATATAAAAAGATAAAGGCAGAGCTGCTCTGAATGAAGCTGGAGGGGAAAGGGAGAGTTGGGCTTGATCTTCTCAAAGGGCTGACGGGCTGACATGATATTCTACCTCAGAGCCCCAGGGATTCACAGGAAAGCACTGTGGGAGACCTATCCCGTCATTTTAAAGGGCAGTAACTATGCCAAAAGAAGTTAAAGGATTTGCCTACAGCAGAGAAAGACTGGAGCCTTCAAGTGAGATCAGAGTCCAGGACTGGAGGCCAAGCTGCCCCATCCCGGATGGGAACACAGGATTGTTGCAACACTCCCTCAGCAGTGGAGGCCCAGGTCGTGTGGGTAGCTTTTCTGTTCTCATTAGAAGAACTGGCTTCAACGTAGGTTTCCTTAGGGGAGGATTGGTCCAAAGCAATGATAGATGGGGATTGTTATGTGCTTCCCTAGGAAGATTTAGGACTGAGCTCAAAGAGCCCATCTGGGGAAGTGGGAGCCTATATGTTCCTCATTTATGTCTATCTTCAAGCTCACTGAGTGAAGTATTTGGTTGCAGAAATAGATGGAATGAGCCCTAAAGAATGGGAAAGCATTGAAAGCCTGGGGACTCTTGCAAACAAACGCAAGGGTAGTAAAACATCACATCACGGTCATCTCTTCCTTTTGGCAGTTCCATATGTACTTTGATTCCTCAAATGAACATTTAATTTTAATTATTCAGTATTAATCACATGTGGAAAGGGCCAGGATTTTTCTCTAGCGGTCTCAGTTCTTATGGACTAACAGTGAGAGGATGAGAGTGAGTTTACATGAAGACTCGTCAAAAGGTGATTTATCAGATGTTAATTTCTTCTCTGTCCCAGATTGCACCAGGCCTTATAATTTTCCTGGGTAAAATTCTGAAGAACTTGATTCAGTCACTAATCAATGCTTTGCTTATGTTAGTGGCTCATGGCTCATGCAACAGTATAGGACACTTTGAAATAAATTTAGTAGACTCGTTTTTTTTCTTTTATTCAAATAGTGACTAAGAAAATCTCTGCTTGGAGAGAAAAGAGTATACCACTCCTGTTCCAAAATGTCAAGAGCAGTATAATTCTCATTCTATTTTAAAAAGTATTTAAAGTGTTAGAGGAAAATATGGTGTTAGAGGTCATGAGCACTTGAATCAGATTCTCTGGGTTTGGGTAATGCCTTCACCAATTATAAATTGTGTGGCTCTTGGCAAGTTACTTAATTATTCTGTGCCTTTACTATACAAGGGAGATCATAGTATTCCTACTTCCTAATGTGGTTGAGGATTAAACAATGTAATACATACAGTGCTTGGAAAAGTGACTGATTCATAATGTTGTTGTTAGGGTGTGGGCATGGGAAGATTATATGAACTCTAGATAGGGGAAAGGGAGGTAGGGGAAGGTGGGAGGCATGGGGGTGGGAAAGATGGTGGAATGAGATGGACATCATTACCCTCAGTACATGTATGAATACACTAATGGTGTGACTCTACTTTGTGTACAACCAGAGATATGAAAAATTATGCTCTATATGTGTAATATGAATAGTAATGCATTCTGCTGTCATATATAACAATTTTTTAAAAACATTTTTTAAAAGAAGAGAGGGATTGAAAAATGCATAGTAGAGCTGTTTTACCCACTTCTCTTGCAAACACCCACCTTTCCATTCTGCCTTCTCAACTGACCATTTGTCCCTATGAACTTTTAGCACCAAACAAAAGAGGAGAGAGAGAGAGAGAGAGAGAGAGAGAGAGAGAGAGAGAGAGAGAGAGGAAAGAGGGCTAAAAGAAGAAGAATGAGAATGTTTAGATACAGTTCTCTGGTTAAACCTTCCCAAATCTTAAAGTGTTGACATTGTCATCTCATGATAACACCTCCCTCTCACTGTCACCCTGCTGGGTCAGTAAATTTCAGTGTATTGTTACAGGCACAGATCTGTCCTGATCTCATCTCTTTGTAGGATACTCAAGGAGATTATACAGAAGATTATCTGTCCTGGATGAACAATTAAAAATGTTATGCCTTTCATTAGGGAAAAGCAGCAAGGAGTTCTGAGACCTAGCTTTCTCCTGGGCCCTGTCACTTCCATCAATTAACAACAAGGATTTGATGACTGGTTACTTGGGCCCAGGCTAGATGGAAGGACAGTTCACTGCCCTTCCATATTGGGTTCCCACAGTCTCTCTTCAGATGTGAAGGGATCCTGTCCAGGCTTGGGCTGAAGGGCCACTGTAGTCTGAGTCCCTCTGATCTGCCTGCTGTTTCTGAGCCACTGCTAGTGTCCATGGGATGAGGAGGTGGAGTATGGAGGCAGCATCCAGTCGAATCAGCACAAGCTATGGCACGTTATGATGGACTCAGGCAGAACCCAAGGGGCTATGGAAATTTAGTGATTTTTACCAGGTACTGTGTGTTTTTATCAGAAATCTGGGGTCTGGAAATGTGGCATTTCCTGACTGGAGTGCTTAGAAGGAGGAAGGTGAGCTGTTGGGATTGTGGAGTAAAAACTCATTCCATTTGCTGCATAGTGTTTGTTTCAAATAATTTTCTTTTTAGATAATCTAACCCTTCTTCTCTTTACTAAAGGGTTTCTTTTAAGGCCATAGAAGATGGCTTAAAACAAATCCTAATAAGTATTTAGTGTTTGATTTGAGCCTGAGGGGAATCTCTTAATCCACATTGGCTCAGTTGGGCCACTTAATAGTAGTGTGACCTGAATATTTATTACTGGTTGAACACTGTCTATGGGCCAGGTCCTTGCTATGCATTTTATAACTATTATATTGTAAATTACTCAAAATAGTCCTTTGAGTGGATCTTCAAATTTTCTCCACAAGAGGAACATGAGGCTTAGGACCCTGAAGTCGTTGCCAAAGGTCCTGGAAGTGGTATGATGTCGGTGGGCAGCTGAGCCTCAGTGTCTCAGGTGTGAAATGAAAGTCATAACAGCTACCTCCAAGGGTAGCTCAGGAATAAACTTGTATGTGTGCATACATTTATTTATGCAATATAAGATATATATATATATATATATATATATATATATATATACATATATATATGATAGATAATAGATGTACCTAAATAAAGCATTAAATTAAAATTTTAAAATTTTATGTACATGTGTATCTGGTCCATATGAAACCTCTGATAAATAGCAGTACCTTGGCAGGGATCACCTTTCTACAAAAACCAACTTGCTTCTATAAAGCAATAAGAGGACATAGGAAAGGTGAGAAGTAAATGAAGAAACTTTCATTTGAGATTCGCTTTTTTAGCACTCCTAGGGCAGAGTTCTGGTTACTATCTACCATCTTCCTGCTTCACATTCCCTGAAAATTGTCTATCTCCTGCTACTCAAATGAATCATTCACTAGTAAGAGTCTTCTACTTTTATCCTAGCTTCTGGTGATAGGACTTCTTACGTCTCATTGAACTCAGAGTTGAAATGGGACTCTTCATCTCAATAGGTGCCTTTCCTTGTTAGGCCAAGGGCTTCTTAAAAGCAGTGACTGATCTGGTCAAGAGTATGTCCCCTGGTCTGCCACAGTACTGTTGTAATGCAGGTGCTGTTCGCAGCATCTCCTCCTGGACCCAGGTACAGTGCCTTGGATACCTAATAGAAAGATCACTGAGCCGGGCATGGAGGTGCACATCTGAAATCCCAGTGACTCAGGAGGCTAAGGCAGGAGGATTGTGAGTTCAAAGCCAGCCTCAGCAATTTAGTGAGGCCCTTAAGCAACTTGGTATAAAAAGGCTGGGGATGTGGCTCAGTGTTTTAATCCGTGGTACCCCCCATCCCCCCAAAAAAATCACTGGAAAAGATGATTGACCCACTGAATCATGTTTATTGAGGGAGAAAAATCCTTGAACTTTAGGGGTTCTTCTTTTACCCTTGGTTCTTAACACTTCCCAGACTTTACTCAGCCTGAGATAATTCTCTGCCGAGAAATTTATTAGGGGTTATCTATCAAAAAATGGATAAATGAAGACACATAAGGAAGATTTTCCCTAGTATATAGAAAAATATTGTATAAAAACTGAAGTCGGCACCCATATAATACCAGTAGGGGAATAGGTAGAAAGACCAATGGAGCAGAAGAGGATTGAGATTATGCCCTGTGTCCCAACTATTGTTAAACATAATAAATGTGGCATTTCACATCAGTAAAGGAAAAAGAAACAATTCTACCATATACATTTGGAGAAAAATAAAAGAGTATATTCCTCTTTGATATACAAAATAAAATTTAGGTAGATTAAAATTCTAAACATAAAAAACTATGTTGTACTATAAAAAGTATAGAAGAATAGTTCTATAATTTTGATATTAAACCCAGAAACAATAAGAAAGAGATTGGCATATTTGACATTATACATATGTAAATATAGAGAGAAAATTACTCAGTAGCATCCTAGCAGTGGTTAACTCTTGTGAATGTAATAATGCAAACAAACAAACAAAAAGACTCCCATATGATTATATGTTATGCCGGGTATTAGAAAAACATTTTTAAAATATCTAGAGAAAACATCTATGTATTCATCATATCTATGTGTTATCTGTTCATCATCCATCTCTTTCTGAAAATAGGGTGGAATCTTTAAACACTATATAATTTTAACTTGCTTCTGTCTTATTTCTTTTATTCCTAGTGATTACTTGTTTTATCTTTATAACTTCCTTCTAGAAAACTCCCTTCTTCCATTCCTTTTCCCTTTTGTGAAAAAGATAATAAGAAACTGCCTTTAAAAACTGACTTTTAAAGACAGACTTTATTTTAAACTGAAATGTAATGCTGACTAAAATAGCACATTTTTGGTCTCCTTGGCAGGTGTGATTTGTTGCCACAATTACTACTTTGTTTTTTTCTATTTGGTGGCATATCACAAAATTTCTTTAAAAATTGTTTTGTTTTGTTTTTTGCTGGTGTTTATGACTGGAAATTATTTCAAACTTCTGTTTCAGGGAAATTCAGGATTGGAAGGAACCTTAAAGCCTACGTACTCAAATCTCCCATCCCAAACTTGAAAATCCCCTACAAAATCTCTCTATAAAAATCCCCTTCTGTCAACTGCCCCAGCTTTTGTGACTGAAGCAAAGATCAGAGAACAGGGCAGAGAAACAGGGTGAAGGGGAGCTGTGACAATCTCCACACCTTAGAATCCAACTAGCCCTACTAATTTTCTACAGCTCAATACCTTACCAAAATAATAATAATAATAAGTCAATTTAGATAAGTTTTATAAAAGGCCCCACTTTGGGGTGAAACTTATGTTCTACAACGCACACCACGTCATAAACTTACATGAACACATAAGAACATTTTTGAGAATAAATTATTCCTAAATTATCAGCTCATATTATCCTAAAAATGATTGCTTTTGCTTTCTCTCCCAATAGTGCAATAATCTCTAATAAAGCAGTTTATACATGTTTTAAGTGGGACTATAATGCCCCAGAAAACTATCATTATATTGCTTTAATAATACAAGAACAAAATTATTCAGGAGACTTTATCAGACACCAAGATTTCTGCATTATATCCAAGTCAGCCCACCCTACATCTGTAAAGGAAAGGAATCAGGACCCCTAGGATGGTGTTGTATGAAGTATCCCAGGCTTGACATATTCAAAGACCCAGATCAGATCATAGAATCTGTTGCCAGTCTCTGGCTCTTATCTTTTATTAATGCAAGAAACAATTTCTATAAAAATCAGGGTCCCTAACAGAGAAAATAAGGGGAAAAAATAATGATCCTACCTTTGATGCATGGTGCTCATGATACGGAAAATTAAAAAAGGGATGAAAGGGATGGTTAATATAATAGTTTGTATTTAAATGAGGCAGATTGGCTCTGTGTGGAAAAAAAAGAGAGAGAGAGAAAAGAAATGACCCTGAGGGAAGAACACAGACCATCAGTTTCATCATGCATCATGTGGGATGGAAGAGCCATTGAAATTAGAGTTTGTGGAACTATGTTATGCTAATGCCGTTTGCAACAAGTTCTGCCCAAGTCTTAAAACCACAAGCACTTTTAGAGTTGATAATTGCCTGGAGAGATAATCTACTTTCTGTTCACCGAAATCTAAGTGAAGGAAAGAGGATCCTGTCCAGAGAGTTTTAATTTGCCTGGAAGCTTTAATCAGATGACAATTCTTTCCTCTGTGGACCCCTCTCTAAGTCTGTCAAAAACAGCCGGGTTGTTGAAGTCAAAGTGTTGGCAGACAGATGCTCCTTGTTAGAAGAGAGTGTAATAGGTAGTTGCACACAATGTAATGTACCTTGGATGGTTTCTGTTTGTTTTTCGAGGGTGATAGAAGGAGGTTATCACAATCTTTGCCAGTGAAAAATAGAAAGTATTATAATAATTAAAACACCCTTTCATCAAGAGAGTGAGTTTGAATGGGTGCCTTTTTATCTGTTATTCATATAGTATAAATCAAACTATTTGGTCCAAAAATCAAGAAACAGGGATGATTTTTCATTCTGATTGGTTCTTGAGGTGGGAGGGAGGGAGGGGGGGATTGTGTGTGGGAGACTGGGCAAGATCTGTCCTGTAACATCAGAACAACTATTGCCTGCAGCAAAGTACCCAACAGTGTCTCCCACTAAGCCTCACCAATTTATCTTAGTCTATAAATGTAAGAATCCTTTTACACTCCAGCCTTGGACCAGTTTCTGATTCTCGTTCAGGGATTTCTATGGCAGACAATGGACTGCTCTGGAGCCACTAAGCTGTCTGTTGGCTGAGATGTCAAAGCCATGCCCAGAGGCCCTGAGCCATCCCTTTTCTGGCCTTTTAAAGTAGAGGTTAGCACCCATCATCCAGGACAATCCCTTGACCAGCTGCCATTTCTCCTCTGCACATCTTTGTCTATCCTCTTGGAGAACTTGAACATCACAAGCAAGACAGGAGTATACCTTTTTTGATTAAATAAATAATTTTAACCTAGGTTTTTCTGTGTGAGTCAGAAGGTTTAGGCTGGGACTTGATAGACCCCATTTCTTCCCTTCCCCTTACCTTTGCATCACTTTGAGTCCTCAAGAATAAATAATTATAAAACCATGCAGCATATTTAACGGCTTGCTTTGAACTCAAGGGAAGGAGCTGCTAACTCTGACCAAGTCCTCCTCTCCTTTCCTTTTCAATGTTTCAGAGCTTTTTCGGAGTGCTTTTATGTGCATTATCTCATTTGTTCTTGAAAGCAGCTCTGTAAGGAGAGTATGGTAGAAATATTACCCCTCCTCTTAGAGAGACTGAGCCTTGGAAAGTTTAAGTAACTTGTCAGGATTACATAGCCAGTGAGTTTCAGCCAGGGGAAGAAAATTTATCTACTACTTCCAAATTCTGTCTTCTTGGTAAAAGATCCAGTCAAAGGCAAATCATTATTGTTCTACTAACTCAGTAGTATTTGAAATAATTTGAATATCTCTATCAAATATTCTGACTTCAGAATATAAAATCTCTAACTACTGAATTAAATAACATTTTTTTTTATAAATTCCCAGTCAAGAAGAGATTGAAACTTGCTTATTATTAAGTTTCCTTTTAAATATCTGACTAACTTAATTCTGGTATAGATGAGAAAATAAAATTTACTCAGTAATTAGTATAACCTAATGCTCTTCCTTCTGAAAGGCAAAATAGCAAATGGATCATATTTTAAGTGGTCAATTATCCTATAAGTACAATAACATTTATTAAAACTTTTTTATTTCTGGAACATGAATTTTAATATGTAGTAATAACTTCAAGATAATCCTTTTTTTTCCATTGAGTAAATAATGTATACTTTAAACCTCTTCACTTAAAAATCCTAAACCATACATTGTATTGATCTCAAAACAAACATATATTTATTTCTTTCTATAATCAAATGAATATATAGAAAATTATTCTATTTTAAGAGGACTAATATCATTGAAACAGTATATTGTGCAGAATCATCCCTTTCCATCTTTAATTTTATATTTGGGGACTGAGTCTCAGATAATTTAAGTAACTTGCTCATGGACATACAACTGTTTTAGTGGTAAAAACAATATTCAATTTTGGGTCTTTTTTTGCACCATGCTGCTTCACAAAGTGAAATAACTGTTTAATTCTGACAAATGTGCACATAAATAAATTCATATACAAAGTCTTCCTATCTTGGAGAGACATAGGGGAGATATAGAAAATGGATATAGAAAAAAGTTCATTCTCCAGGGGAAATCTTAATGTAAATGAACTTTTAGAGAGGAGTTAGTGATGGATGAAGGAAGAGATCAATAAAAAAATATGACCTATTGAATATTTTCCACCTGGTATTTGTAGACCATATAATTCCTTATCCTTTTATCATGTGACCATGGTTACAATAAATGAATTGAAATATTTGTCATGCTATGTACCTGATTTTATATGATATAGAAAAAAATGTGGCAAGTCTTGAGAATGGAGCTCAAAATCTAGGACAAACATCTGACTTGAAAAATATATTTTTGTGACATCTTGTTGTGGAAATTATAAAGTAGTTAGGCTAAATAAGCGGTGAAGTGAAGAGACTTTGATTTTAAATAGTGTTCCAAACAGTAACATAAATATATGTATATAAAGATTCCAATTCCCCCTGCCCCGCTGCACCCCCAATAAAATTCAGGCTTGGTAAGGTGCTTTCTACTGAAAATCACTAGCACTTTTGGATTACTCAACATTTCTGGAAAATAAGATTGGTGACTGCCTACCTGGACTGGGACTCACTGTGTGTCCCTTTACTCTAGTTTATACTAGTCAAATAAGGTCCTGGTTATTTATTGAAAGTCTTTTGGTTCACAAATGCTTTTATACCTTTCATTTCACATTGGCTTTTACCCTCTGAATAACCCTATGTAGTAGGAATTGCAGCAAGTTAGTGAGTTTTCTCACTATCAATTAATAGTCTGTTTATTTTCTCAGTTTAATGCCTTCTACATATTTGGAAGTTGGTTATTCACAGCTTATACTAGATAGCCCATACAGAAAATCCCATGGTCACTCAACTTAGGATTTTTCTACCGTATGATGATAGAAAAGTGAAACACATTCAATAAAAACCCACAATTCCAATTTTGAATTTCAGTTTTTCTCTGGGAGAGCAATCATCAGCACCATATCCTCTCCCTATGCTGGGCAGCAGCAGTGAACCAGACCTCCCAATCAACCTTGTGAACAAAAGTAAACAGTCATTACTCTACAGTGTACTACGCTGCCAAGCTAGGTGAGTTGTACTAAATGCATTGACTGACTGTATTTTTAGTTTATGTGACGGGTTTATCTGGGTATAACTCCATGCATTGAGAAGCATCTGTGTATTCTAAGCATGGTATGTTAATTTTAACCTTAGTTTGTGGAAGTATTGGTGTAATAATTCAGCAACCTTGATACATTTTACTTGTGGTGTTATGACATAATCCACTCCCACAGCACCCTGCTTACTCTGTTCTCCTTGCAGGGTACCCTCTCTTCTGTAACCATTCAGCCAAACCAGCATCTTGTTCTCTGATGCAATCCCAGTATTTTAATATTGTCTATTTTAATATTTCTATAGCATTTATCACCTGCTGGATTTGTCTAGTTTGTTTATTTTTCATGTTTATTTTTGTCCCTCCCAACTGGAAGAAAGCAGCACTAAGATACAGACTTAAAAAAAAAAATTTGTTCGAATTGTATCATCCAGTGTGCAAAGCAACAGTATTTGCATGAGTGTGTGTGTGTGTGTGTGTGTGTGTGTGAGATAAAAAAAATCTAAGTTGGCCATGATTTGAATTTTGTGATCCTGTCTGCCTGATCAAAACGGATAGACCAACTGTTGAGGATCTGACTCGAGGGAAGGCATTCTTCAACCTAACAGAGATGTCTAATGTGGGCTGGTATAGGGAGGAAAATAGCAATAAATAAACAAAAACCGGTTACAGTTAAGTTCCCTACCACGGGAAATTGAATCAAGACAAAAAAGAGGATCAGCATCATGCGATGCCTATGGAAACAAAAACATAGAGAGAGCAGTCCTCAGATAGAATCTGAGGTCAGTGAGGGTGAGGATGAGTTGAATATGAATAAGAAATGATCCAGAAGCAGAGAGCACAAATATACGCATGGGATGAAAAAGCTCACGTGGTTTTGTAGCAAGAGAAGGAAGAGCTATTGGCGGAACCAGAGAATGAAGAGGTGCCAGCCTGGGCATCTGAGTGTTCAGTGTAGCCCCATCTCCAACTAAGCTTCCATGTCAGGTTCTTCCACCATGAGAACCTATGCTGATTGGCATTTCCTTGTTGCTGATATTACATGTTTCCCTGGTTCCACCAAGAAGTGGACTGCTGATCTTACATCTAAAATTGCCTAGATTTGCAACCCTTCTTGATGGCTGATTCAGAATGCAACACGTTCCATTCTGTCCTTAGAAAAGTCATCTAACATTAGAAAAGAATTTAACAATTTACAAATTGTTTTAATATCTATTATGGCATTTGCTTCTTGCAGTACCCCCTTCTTTCCAAGAAGTGGTTCATGAATTCCTCTAGGTGGGAAATTTTTCTCTTATGTATTTGGCTATAACTGATCTCTCCTTGAGCATGCATCATAAGCTTTATTTGTGCAAATGCCTTACTTTTGCTGCTGACTCTGAGCACTTAGAGGCAGTATCTATCTCATAGTGTTTAGTTTCACATCTTATGCAACTTTGTTGCTAAATAAAATCTGTTCAAAAACTGAAGCTGTTTGGAGCCTGAATGTGAAACAGTTCTACAAATTCAGAATGCAGTTCACTATACTACAGAATTAGACCCCCAATTATACACTTTTAGAACTGTTATTTAAAACAAATTTTCCCAAAATATATTTGTAGTTGTGTGTGTATTTGTCCATAACAGTCTCTGAAGAATCTCTTTGTAATACTTGTATGAATTTGTAAGTAATGTTTTAAAATCCACCTAAAACAGGAAATCAATTATAAAATTAGTAAACTTAGTTCCAGATATTACTTTTATTTATTCTGTTCCTTTACTTAGGTATTTGGTCTTTTGAGTCCTGACCTCTCATACTATCTCCACAAGGTTCTTTAGGTTTGGCCATTGCTTTTCTTCCTGTGTAAATGATATTCTGAGGACTGGGTCTGGGGTGAATACTGTCATTATCCAGGGGATCTCCATTAGCCTAAAAAATGCTATATTTTTCCTTTGTTTCATATTGTGTTTTTATTTTTAGAGATGCAGAATAGCAGGTGATGGAGTAAGCAAACCAACAACTAAAATGCACAATGTTCCAAGTCTTCCTCAAGGGCAGTAGAAATAAGTCTGGAATTCTGCATAAGATTAGTAAATCTCCTCTGTTATTTTCAATAGATATAAACTTTCAAGCAACTTTGTACCCTTAAACTAAGGTGATATGTGTGAGATCTTCAGTAATCTTATATTAATATTAATTGAGAGTAGGGTCAAGAGAGAACCAGAAAAGACAGCATTTGGTCTTTGGGTCTGTCCTTGAGAAAATCTGATTTTCTATTTCTTTAGCTACTCTGGTAAATGGGTATTCACGCTTTCATTGCCATCTAGTAATCATGTATCGAGCACCTGCTATATCTTGCTATGCACTGTGCTAGGAACAGGGCAAATAACATGAAACATTGAAGGAGATATAAAACAGTTGATTGTAAAATCTTGTGGTAGGTGCCAAGGTAGAATCTAATAATTAACTCTAATTACTATGTGCATAAAGGAGAGAATCATAAACCTGTTTAGTGGAAGAATGGGAAGATACTAAAATAATTTTATAAACAGATGTCCAAGCTGGGTTTGATATAAAGAATAATGTTCAGACAGAAAAAAAAAAAAAAAAACACACAAGTTGGCCTTTCTAAAGAAGGGAGATGATGGGCCGAAGCTTGGTGATGAATAACAATTTGGAATGCAATTGCAAAATTGTTCTGGATAGCTGGAAAGAAAAAGAAGATAGTTGGGAAGGAGTTTAGAAAGTACAAAGGGAAGGTCACCCTAAAGCATATCTTCTTTAACCTATGGGCAACAGGGAGCTATTGGAGGGGTTAAAGAATAGAACAGCAAGGCCAGAGTCTCACACTGAGACTCCCAGAAGCAGGTTTGGGACAGGGAGAGGAGGTTACAAGTTGATATGTGTTGTGAGGGCACTTTAGAGCAATGCTTGCAAATGAAACAAAATTGTTCTATTATTAGCCATTATATTTCCTGATGCATATAGTGATTTTGAAGTTCAGAAATTCAACATTACTGGCCAAATAAACCTTAAGTATATAGTTAAATATATTCCAGAAAGCACATTATGCCTTCCTGTCAGTCTGCCTGTTCATCTCTCTATTTCACTTTGGCAGTGGGAAAACAAAGTGAAGATACACTGCAGATTACAGCAACACAGGGGATAGGAGAAGCAAGTGGATTAGGACCCAGGTGCATGGAGCAGGTATGCCTGACAGGTATATAAGGAATGGTGCTATAGAGCATGAGTCAGAGGAATGGGTTGAGACCTAGTTCTGTTATTCACTATTCACATGAAATTTAAAACAGTAATTGATTTCTCTGAACCCTTGTCTTTTCATCTTTAAAATAGGGTACTGATTCCTGCCTTATTTTATACATTTTCCATGAGAATCTATTGAAAATAGTAACTTAACAACAATTGTTCAATTTATGCATTCTTTAAAAGTCAAGGTATTCATGAAGAGTACCAATAGAAAGAAATCATAAAACAATTAATTATATTACTATTGAGTCTCCAAAATGCTCTAAGTACAAGCATGAATTCTAGAAATCATCTTACTGTCTTCAGGTTTTCTCCTGTCTGATCTGTTTTCCATTCTAAATTGGTATACAAGTATAAGAATTTACTTTTTGGGTTAAATTTACCATTCTGAATATTATACAGTGATCATTTTCTCCAAAGAAAAACCCTCAGAACTAAGGGCATAGACATACACAAAGGAAAAAACATGGTTGGCCAATGCACATTGAGTGTGTGTGTGTGTGTGTGTGTGTTAGTGATAATAACTTAATACCAAGGAAAAGAGAATTTCAGGTAGAATCATATCATTTTACTTAACTATTTAAGTTTATACTTAACTATCAGTTTACTTAACTATTGCAATTGGTTTATAAAATTATATCATAAGGTAAAGGTCGATCCACAGAGGTTGCCTTACTTATAAATATTCCTTCAACATTCATTCCCCAAGTCCTTTGTAATGCATTATTAGACGTTTCCTGGGAGGATACATTGGCAACATTAGAATTGTGACCTCAATTTCTGGGCTATTTCAGGGAACTGAAATGTATACCTTTAGACCAAAACAGGATGGGAGAAAAGGGTTGTCAGAAAAAGGGAATTCACACACAAAAAATCTTTTTCTTTTTGTTCTTACAATCCCAAGATTTGAAATTCCAACTACTGCACCATGTTCCTGGCCAGTAGATGGCTCTCTATTTTTTTTTTTAACCAGTGTGCTGTCCAATGTACTGAATTGAGCAATTCAGAGTGGCCTGTATCACTCAGGATGATTGTAGTAATGATACTTGTGACAGGTAGTTATGGGAGTAACAACTGTAGATTTGAAGTTACTTCTTCTCTAGTTAAGCAAAACTGGAATGGAGAGATATCTTGAATCTTTCTAGTGGATTTTCTTTTCTTCATAATTGAGTTGCAAGTTTATTGAAGTCTCTTGTGCTTGCACGTCTACATAGGACTTTGCTTCTGCCCTCCGTTCCCATCCATATTGCAAGTTGCTGGTAAAGCTGTGTTAGAACCAAATTGCATGACTGTAGGCAATGCCTACATAGCTCAATGAATAACACACTTTATCAATGCCTTTTAGGCCTGTTAAACAACCAACCCAAGAAAAGACTGGGCTCACTTTATTTCATACAAATAAATTTACATCTTGTTCCGATCCACATTAAATAAGTTATTTGATGTCATATATATTCATAAGATGCTAGTTAGAGGGAGAGTTATAGAAAAGTGATTAAGGAGTAAACTTATAACTTAGGAATATACAGTGGGGCATCTAAAAAAATAGAAGCATAATATTGTGATGAACTAGAGATTATATTTAGAGGACACACTATTTCAGTGATTTAAAAATAATGGTTAATTTGTCAGAGAAAATAGGAACAGCTTTGGCATTATGTTAAAACTACAAAATGCTTAAATCAGAAGACAGCTAGCCTTGCTCTCTAGGGAAAACCTCTTAAAGTCTAAATCTCAGTTTCCCAATTTGAGAAGTGATGAAAATATAGTCTCAGAGTTTTGTTGAATGGTTAAACTCTGTGAGGTAATGCAGGTAAACTTTCATGTAAATTATAAGGTAAAAAAGCACTTCTAATGCCAAAGCTCCTTTTCTAGTTACCAGACTCCATGGATTCTTTCTTATTCCCCCTTCACTTTGTAGAAAAGGAAATTGCTGTATTTCATATTACTCTTGACAAGCAGTTCTTTGTGAAGTTTGGGCTGCTTTAACTGTCACCTTTGCTTATTTTTCACTTGCTCTTTGCTCTATCTAGAGTCAAGTGTTCAGTCCCCCACCCTTCCAAAAGCTAGTGACAATTATGTGGAAAGAACTGAGAAATAAAAGCCTTTGTTATACTGAGTTATTAACAAAGGAAACTTTTATTTTAACAAGAGCAAAAAGGCATCATCATTGCTATTGGTCACTGTCCAGAGAGAGCTTGGGAATATTTTAATTACAATGAACTTCTATTGTAGCAGTGTTCATTTTAATGAGATGACTTTCTGGTCTTATCTTCCCTGAAATATTGTCACATTTTGTCCTCTCCTTTTCTCCCTTTTCAGACTTAGTAAAACACATTTTTGGGAGTATTTTTTGAATGTGGGCACTGTGAATGATTAATAAAGGATGTGTAAAAGCATAGTCCTCCTTTGTCTCCCTAATAATATTGCAAATACAGGAGAACCAGAAAATCTTAAGGAAGTCGCTTAGAAATGAAATTTTAGAAAAATGGATGAGAGACATAACTTTCAAGATAGTGATAACATATGACTGCAAATAGATTGGGGAGCATGGACACAAACTATTTCATTCTGAGTAGACCAAAAAATGGCATCTACAGGGGAAAGAGTCAGTGCTGACCAGATTAGATGTGATAACTAACAAAGAAAAAAAACAGCTATGTCTAAATTCCAAGTGTCTTGCTCAGTGCCAGGAACAGAAAAATCACCTTACGTTGGGTATGATAGGAGTTATGCTTCAAGGTGGTACCATGATTCCTCATTTCATCTTCAGCCTCTTGTGACTTGCATGGCTAGGGGGAGGCTGACAATAAAAAGATACATGTTGAAGAAAGCACTGGCTCAGAAGTCATCACAGGAAGAAGTCCTGTGTCATTCTCAGGATCACTGATTTTTTTTTTTTTTTTTTTGGTAACAGGGATTGAACCCCATGGGTGCTTAACCACTAAGCCACATCCTCAGCCCTTTTTTATATCTTATTTAGAGACAGAGTCTCACTGAATTGCTTAGGGCCTCACTAAGTTGCTGAGGCTGCCTTTGAACTCATGATCTTCCTGCCTAAGACTCCAGCTGCTGGAATTACAGGCATTCTCCACCGTATCCAACTAGAATCACTGGATTTTGAGATAGGAAGTTTGAAGTTTTTAACTCTCTTAGAAAGTCAAATACAACTAAATCCATTTCTCCAAATATATACATGTATAAATTTTTACAGTTTACAGAGTGGTTTTGTGTAAAGTATTCGTTTACATCAACGAGTGCCTGTGGTCCTCGGTGCATCACATTGTGAGGTAAAAGCATGATTTCCTATTCTGAGGGTGTTTAAATCCTGAGGAGGTCTGAGGCATGTAAACAACTAACTACAATATTATGGAGGCTCAGGGAGGCATCAACAGAGGATGTGAAAGTAATAAAGATGGCATCTGTTATTTTGTCTACATCCTTTTCTTTGGGAAATTGCTCCTTTCTTTCACCTAAGATCCCCATGTGACTATCAAAGGGCACTACTTCTCTTCCCTTCCCTAGACATGTTCACATGAATCAAGGTGGCAAATCAAAATGTGCTATCCTTCTAATCATTGTGAGTGGTCACAAGGTGAGATCTTACTGGTCATATTGAGGAGTTTGCTCAATATTCTAAGAGCAGTGGAAAGCCATCAAGGTAGTTATCAGGACAAGGCATCTGCTCTCTGTAAGGGAATCTCTGACTCCAGTGTTGTGATCAAAATAGAGAAGAGCCGGAGAGGATACCCAGAAGCCAGCTGCAAGGTTGTGGCAGCAGTACAGAGAATAGCGGCCTGGATGGGCAGTAGCGAAATGGCAGACAGGTGGCCAGAAGGAGACATGTTTAGATGGTGTTGAAGTAAATGTGAGACTGTAGACAAAGCAGAGGGGTTGGCAAGGATAAATGTAGATTTCTGGTATGAATAACCAGCTAGATGGTGAGGTTCTGGAACAGGACTAGGATTTCCTTTTCTGAAAAAAATCTTCTGAAATTACGGTCTATAATATTCACTGCTTCCACCACTACCACCAACCCCCACACGTTTTCCCCCCTTGACATCCTCTTCTTTTTTGATTTTAAGTATGTTTAACTGTTTAACTTCCTACCTCCTACCCTTTAGTTCTTTCCTATTTTTTTCTTTGCTGGATTCTTTTTATTCCTCTCTTATTTTTCTAATTTTTTTTTTTAGTAATTATGAATATCATCTGTTGCAGTAGAATCCCCAACCATCTCTCCAGCTGTGACCTTGTTCTCCAACTTAAGACTTGGGTTGCACATTACTTAATAGACGTTTCCTGGTGGCCATCACATTTAAACTTTGAAAGTCAGTTGACAAAACTAAACTGTTGTCAAGACCTAAGAATTCTACCCTTGTCTTCGTGAGGAGCCAATCAGATCCAAGTAGGGTCACTTGAAACCCCCTTTAAGGTAAGTATTTGGATGTTTGAAGAGAGAACTTCTCTGCCTTTCTGAGGGCCCAGTCTGATGCTGCTGGTGGCTATTTTTTCCTAATACCTGGAGAAAAACTTTAGAAAATGTAATTGCTCCAAAAGAAGAGCCAAGAAATGAAGAGAAAATTCATAAACAACTGGACTATCTATGTGAAAGCAAGTCAACTTCTGGTATTTTTTTTTATTTATATTTGCTAATATATTTCGTATTTACTTGGTTGGTTTTGAATTGTGTTTCTGTCATTTGTAATCAGAAGGATGGTGGAATGTGATGGACATGATTATCCAAAGTACATGTATGAAGACATGAATTGCTGTGAACATATTTTATAAACAACTAGAGATATGAAAATTTGTGCTCTATATGTATAATAAGAATTATAATGCATTCTGTTGTCGTTTATTAAAAAACAATTAAAAAAAGAAAGAGTTCTGAATAAAACAGAAACTCAATTCTTTTGAATCAGTGCCTTAATTTTATATCTCTGCTAATCATCAGTTTACCTACCATCAAAGAATTCTCTGTGTATACCAATTAGGAAAATGCAGTGATTGGTTCAATAGTTTGCTTCTTCAATTCTTTGAAACATTGAAGAGGCTACTGGTTATTCTGTACTTGTCTCCCTTACATTTTACCATTTCTTTACAGAGCTCTAAAATGTTGTGAATATTAGGCTGTTTGGAAATCCCCACCATCACAGTATGAATCTTATCAGAATATTTTGTACTTTTCCAAAGAGGGATTCCTTTCTCTGAAGTTGTGGGTTTTCAAGATGTCACTTTAATTTATGAGGATATATTCTCATACTGAGTAATATATTCTCAATTACTCAGTAGCTGGGTTTGAACTCAGATCTTCCTGACTCCATAGCTGCTACTCACAACAGTGTCATCCTTAAGAACATAACGTGTGCTTTGCAAAGATTAAATAATGCTTTTGCTGGCTACAAAGTGTTTGAATTATCTGTCCTGGTGCAAGAGTTTCCACATGGCTCTTTCTTTTGAATTGTGTTTGCCTTTTAGTATTTTTCCTCTATTTTACCCTTATTGTTAGAATGAGAAGTATAACTCTTTGCTGTTGTAAGTGGGAGTAAAATAGGCCCTCTGTTTCTTGGTTGCTTCTTATCTGCTTAAATGCTAAATAAATGTGCTAGGATAAATGATCTCAGGCCTTTGTGTAGCCATGTGGAGACAATAATGATCATGATGATATTAATACAGTAATCACTCATTAAGTATCTTCTAAGAGATACCAGATGTGGTCTACTTACTCCTTATAACTTTTAGATTTTTCTATTGTTTGCTCAGGACTTTTCCCCTTTCTTTTCTAGGTCTCAGGTAAATTTCAAACAGGTGATATTGACTGATAAATAATACCATCTTAAGGGAGCTGCTTAGACATACACAAACACACCCATACACATATACATTCACCCATAGACATACCCAAATATGGGCAAAGAAAGATGTCTATCAACACACAAATGAATAAAAAAATAATTTTGGCACATATACAATGGAATTTTACTCAGTCATAAAGAATGGGATTATGGCATTTACTGCTACATGGATGAAACTGGAGAACATCATGCTAAGTGAAATAAACCAGACCCAGAAATTCAAGCATTGATTTGCTGTCATATGCAGAAACTAGACCAAATAAGGCCGGGGAGAAAGCAGAGCAGGGGAATCCCATGAAAAAACAGATCAATGGGGTAGAGAAAAGAGATTGAGAGGGAGGAAGGAGGGACATGAAAAAATGGAACAATGGAATGAAACTGGCAAAATATTCTATAAACACACATGAATATCCTTAGTGAACTTTATCTTTATGCATGTCTATAATGCACTAATTTAAAATAAGTAAATAGAAGAAAGCCTGGTAGAACAGAGAAAGGAGAATGGGCAGGGAGGAGGGGAAATAAAAGGGAAGTACTGGGGACTGAATTGCAGCAAATTATATTCCATGTTTGTATAATTATGTCAAAATGAACCCCAACATATGTATAACTGTAATGCATTACTAAAAAATAAAAATAAATATTGACAAGGATAAAGATGGGAATGAGAAAATCCAGGATGGTGATGTGTCAAGGGTGCCTTTGATAGAGTCACAATATGCTGGTTTAGAAATAATTTAACTACTTCCATTAATTGCCAGAAGGTTTGAAGGCATCTTATTAATTCATGTGATTACTCATTATTATGCATCCTCAGTGCCTAAAGCTACAAAAGATAGGAAGTTTATCTTTAAACAAATGCTTCTCAATTATACCAGCACCAATGTGTGTTGCTGTAATAGTTCCCTTGGTGCCATTAGGTGGCTAATCTGTAGAATATGAGTACACAATTTAAAGCACAAGGCTACCTGATAAATCTAGGAAAGTTTTTCACTGTAAATGTATTCTTAGTAAAGTGTATTCTTTTGCTTAAATATTCCCATCTGAGAAACATTAATAGGAAGTTTTGTCCATTTACCTAAATGCAAAGTAAGGGAATGGATTTTGATGTTTGTCTAATTTTCAAAAAATAATTGGTGGGGGGGGGGAGCCTGCAGGTACAACTCAGAGGTATCGAGCATGCTTAGTATATGCAAGACACAGGTTCAATTCCAAAAAAAAAAAAAAAAAAAAAAATGTTTACCTAATACTTTTCTAATTTCTGCTGACTTTGAGTTCAAAACAGAAAACTGAGATTGGTTTTTTAGAAGGAGACAGGATGTACTAGCCAGATAGACTCATTTATTTGTTTTGGTTTGGTTTTGGAGAAAGTTTTTTTAGTGACTTGTATGTCATGATCCATGTGAACTTCCAAGCAGGCATGTCATGTGTATGTGCTTATGCACATGTGTGAATGTGTGTGCATCATGCATATGTGCTTGTGATGAAGCTAGAGACTTCCTACACAAATGCTGAGATCACTGAACTTTACAAATGTGATTCAAGTTCATATTTAGATCTGAAAGTATCTAGTAGAGAATTAATATTTAGTGATGTGTATTTTATGGATTATTTTCTTTTGCCTTTTAGGAAGCAAAAGAAAGGTTTTAATGAAGACTGCACCTTGGGAAGGTAAACGACTACAATAAGGATTAGGAAGTAAGCCTTAAGTATTTTAAAGACTCCATATATTACTATTTGGATACTTTGAGAGGAGTGCTTATAAGAGAAAGAAAGACCTTAAAGAAAACTATTCCAACTCTCTTTAGGTGCTTCAATTTATTCTCATGATATCCCTTCTACCAGTAAGCATCTACCCTGCTTCAAGGAGACAATTTATTATCACTTAGTTTAATTTGTCTACTTCCAGTATTCTTGGAGCTTTTGACCAATTTTTTTGAGTTTCTTACATTTATATCCTATTCCATCCTGATTATCTTGTTTCAAGATCTCATTAATGACTATAATCAACAGTCTTACTATTAATTATAGTATTTCAAAAAAATTCAGCTCTTCCACTTGCCATGAGATTCATACTGTGAGGGTGTGATTTTTAGAATCCCAATTCTCAGGAGAAAAATACCTGAAGAGATGCTGAAGTTTGGAATTTGGAGTTTCATACTCATCAATAGAATCATTGCAAGTGATATCACCAATGGTAGCTGTTTGAACAGGATGCTACTTGCTGAGCTAACTAAACTGGATGTTAGAACTGTGGTGAAGAACTACACCTTTAGGAAAACAAACTGATGTGACACAACCTTGTTTTGTATCATCTTCATGTCTAGGGGTGACTGTTCACTCTTTGGCGGAAGAATGTGTTTACGGTTGCTGACATGGCCTCCATCCATGCTTTAATTGATTTTCCTTGGAAAGCTTTCACTGTTTTTCTCTCAGGTAATTCCATTATACATCACTTTCCACCCTAGAGGGAATGAACTCATTTTGGGAGGGAAAACTCCCAAACTATAACTAAGAATTAGATTCTGGAATAAGAACTGTGGCAAATCATGAGAGCCAGTGGCTGCTTGTGTGACTTTGGGTTCATTATGCCCTTCCACCCTTTTTAAATGGAAAGTACATATTTACTTGGAATAGTTGGAATAATACAGAAGAGCAGAAAGTAGAATGTGGTGTCTCCCACTCCAGCCCTTCAGTTTCATCCTCTGGATGTAACTACTGTGAAGCTCTTTCCAGATGTTTCCCTACATTCACACACACACACACACACACACACACACACACACATATATATATATATATATAATATTTATTTTTTATATATATAAAATACTTATTTTATATATATATATATATAAATAAAAAGTTGATTTTACTGTATATTATACTTTTATCTTGCTTTCTATACTCAAAAATGTTTCTGACATCCTTCTGAATGAGTTTAGTTTTGTACATTTCAATAGTTTTATTTCAAAGTATTCTAGGATATAGACACATCATAAATTATTTTACCCCAAACCTTTAGATTGTCTCCAAACTTTTAAGATCACAAATAATGCTGCAATAAAGAAAATTGCACATAATATCCTTGCACATTTGTGAAAGTACTTCTGAAGGAATAAGTGGCAAGAAACAGAATCGCTGAGGCAATAATTTTGGTCCTTAAAATTTCTGATAGATTCTTCTGAATCACTCTTCAAAACGTTTTTATTGATTTGCAATTCATCAAGTTTATGAGAGTTGAGCAAATTTATTAAATTGATCTCTAATTTTCTTGTGTAGAAATGGGACTAAATTACATTTTTTTTTCTCAAGGTTAACATGAGAATTGGATAAGGTAACACGTGTAAAACCCCAGCCCTGTGTGGGACCAAGAATGGGTGCTTGATAAATCTTCATTCCATCTTTTCACTTCTCTAACTGCTCAGCTCTACTCAGACCACCATGACGGAATTGTCAGTTGTGTCTATTTTTTCTATTTTTCAGCTAGATTAAATGTACTGTTCACCACACTCTGATATTCAAATTGACATCAGTACCGAGTTTCTCATTAGTTAGTTTTGGTCACCACTGTCTTATATATTGGTCATTATCCTTTGGTGACATATGGCACCTATCATAATCAGAATCTCAAAGTTTTTAACAGAACTTGGAAGGTGTCTACACATTTTTCTTATTGTGATTATTCATTTCCCTGTTTTTTTTGGGGGGGGGGGTTAAGACATGGAATTCTATCTTGAATGATTCAACATTAAAGTCTCCACATCTACTTGATCTGACCAAAGGCTGTGAAGGTGTCTCTGAGAGATTTGCAGATCCTGGATTCTGGTGTTCTTCATCACCATACCCATGTTACACACTCCTTTCTTGGAGGACTCCAGTGGCACTCTGATATTTCCTTTTCAAAGTGCTCACATTTCCAATGGCACCACTCTTACTTTCTAGGATTGTATATACCTTCCCAATACTTTCTTTTTCATGAGTACTTACTTCAAAATGTTGTGTTACCTCAATGCTGGGATGAGTTCATCTGAGAACTGAGATATTATACAGGACCATTTAGTAAAGGAGAAATGTCTTTTGCTTCAAATATTTGATGCACTACAACTGATTCCCAGTAGTACAGGTATTCTTAGGGAGCCACCCTGGAAGCTCAGAGTCTGGGTCGGCTTTCTAACCATGAGAATGCTGCCCCCAAACCAATTCATGAATGCTGCCTTTTCAATCACTCACCATAGAGACAACTCATTTAAGCTTTGGACATCATGGAATCCGAAGTCCATTTCATTTTATTTGATGTACAGTTCTGTAATGCTTACTCTGTGCAGACTGTTCTGTGTGCTTTACCAATATTTACTCGTTTAATCTTTAATGGCTGCCCTATTTTTCTGGCTCCACTCATTAAAGGAAGATAAAGCATTTCTAATACCTTTTCTGTATAACAGTATTCACATACCTTGAAGATAATCACTAGGTCTTTTTCTGAAATTATAGATCCCAGTTTATAAGTCATTCCCCATGCTACTGGGTAGTGAGTTATTTCACATCCTGACCACTGTCTTCTGAATGTCCTTTGATTTGATGATGTCTCTTTTAAGATCTGGCCCAGATGTGTTTTGCTTGGCACCGTGTCTTTTTAATTTGTTTTGCTTTTAAATAAATAAAAAAGAAAAAAGGAATTTGAATGCCTTTCTGCAGGGCATGCCCTCTCCAGCCCCGAGTTTTCATCAATACTCATTGTCTTAGTTCTAGCTTCACTAAATTTAATCTGCAAAAGTATCAGAGTTTGAGATCTCTGTAAACATGTCCAGAACTGAACCTAGATGCAATCTGATCAGTCACCGTCCTGTTAAAGGGGCTTTTAAGGCTATCATGCTATCAATATTGCAGAGTCAGACCTCTCTTAATCTGTCAACAATTCCTTGCAGTGTTGTGGTGGGGAGGAACAGAGGACCAAACCTAAGGCCACTTTATCACTGTGCTTACAACCCTTTTTTCTTTTTCTTCTTTTGAGGCAGGATTCTCTTCCAAGAATCCTCTCTCTGAGGATCTCTATTTTCTCCTTAATTCTGCAGAAAACTTAATACTGGCTTCACTGTGCCAAACTGGTGGTCATACCTATCATCTCCTTAGCCAACAAGATACTCTCCACTAATCAGGAGCTACGTTTCATAGAAGGCAGCAAGTGATCATAGTAACTGGAGCATGTTTTTTCCTATTTCTATAAAACCACTTGTTTTGGATCTAGGCAGCAATTTTGACCCAACTCTCTCTTCTTACAGATGAAAAAAACTTCAGATCTAGAGAGATCATACTAGTTAACTAAGATAATACAATTAATAGAGACGTGGGTAGAGGACCCAGTACTGGGGCTTACTAGGTTTGTATACAAAAATTTGTACTATATATGATGTTACTAGAAGCTCTATGTGTACACAAGCGGTCTCTAATTGTAAGTGTGATAAGTCCTGGTGAACAGTATTTTAGATTTGACCTTTTGTACACCAAAGTGGATAACTGAATTCAAGGAAGTTCAATCAAGATTGTGACTGTATGGGAAAGTTCTAAAAAATGCCTGAAATTCCTCTGATTCAGTTTATGGATCTTATCATGTTCTTTATCATGTCCTCACTGGTCTGATGTTGTGCACTGTTGATGATTTTCTCTTTTGTTAGTGTCATTGGCCCTGCACATATAGTGTGCATCCTAGAGATTGTACCTAAAAGGACACTGTATTCCTTTCCCTGCTGAATATTGTTATAAAGAACCTTTTGGCTCTTCTGACACAGATCATTTGCAAAATTTATTTAAAAAAACGTGCAGTGAGCATTTCCAGCTATACTAATATAGGAATCTATTGCACTGATATTACAAAGTGGATTTTAGAGAGGGAAAGACCTTATGAATCATCTAATCTGATCCTCCCCTACTTTTAACCATGAGGAGATTTAGACCTGAAGAGGTCAGCCTTTTGCTAAAAGTCATAGTAGAGCCATTTTGTTTCAGAACCAAGAACAGAACCGAGCTGTCCTAACTCTGGTCACACAACTCAGTACAGCTTTCATGTAAAAGCAAATAAAAAGCCTGTTTCTCAGCATTGTTTTGTTTTTATTGATAGGGAAGGGGATCATGCACCACTTACAGTAATCTCTTAAGATTTTATAATAATCCTTGCATTATCCTGTTAAACTGTTGCTATAGCTCTGTGCTTAATAGATTGGAATCTATTATTCATAATGCCATCTTGTTCCTGTTCAAATAACATTATCCTTATGACTAAATTTTATGGATTCATACTTAATTTCATAGCAGAGTGAGATGATAAATCATTAGAACAAATAGCTTTCATTTGTGAATTTATTTCAGGAGTATTTTTCAAGTACCTGCTCTGTGCCTGGCACGAGTAGGATTCAGAGGCAATACAGGAATGGCTTTTAGGCTCAGATAACTGATATCCTGTTGTGAGTTTTGGAGAGTCCATGAACATTTGGGGAATGACTGTCCCTCAGGAGGTAGTATAGTGTATTGGACAAGGGCACTAATTTTGAGGTCAGACAGTGCTGGGTTTGCATCTGGTTCTGTTATTTACTGACTGTGTTCTCTTGGGCAAGTAACTGTGGTCAAGCTCAGTGTTCACATCTGAGGATAAAAATAGCACTTACTTCATCGAGTTATTTTAAAGACTGCATGAAAAGACAAGTCAGAAATCACTTAGCACATGTCTGACACATAATTCTCAAAAATGTTAGGGAAAGTTTAAATCTTTTATCATTTTATGTCACTGACATCTCTATCTCCAAAGCACACTGCAGATCAAAGCCAATTACCTTAATATGTTTAGGGGAAGAGAACTTTGGCTTTGGCTCTGAAATACATAGATTTTATAGATTGATGGACTATTGGTTGATTGACAGATCTATTTGTGTGGCTCAGTGGAGCACTTTTGCCTATAATATCCTCAAGTTTGAAGAAGAGACATAAGGGTGAGATAGGGAGGGTCAGTTGGGGGATAGCTAATGGCTTTGGCTGGGCGTTATCTTCCATTTAATGAGAAGTATCCTCGGATGGAAGTCACCTCCCTTTGACTCTCAGTGTTTCCTATTCACCTCAGGTTCTCAGACCAAGGCCTCCTGATTGGTTGTCCTACCTAGACAATCTCTAACATACTGTTGTCACCACTGACTTACCCCCTCAGAGAAAGCAATTGCACCAAGGGTCTGAAGTATTTTGGAGAGATCTGAAAAACTCTATTGGGTGATCTAAGATAATCAAATGAACTAATTACTTGCCAAATTCTTTCTCTTTCTCTCTTCCTTCCTTCTTTCTTTGTAGTTTTCTGTCTTTCTTTACATATATATTCCCTTTTTGAAAAACTGGGAAAACTAAATATGAGAAAAGAAAACAGCCTAATGCATCTGTATAATCTGAAAAAATAAATCATGGCTAATTTGAAATGAAATGTTTCTTAAAAATTTTGCAGTCAGGCTATTAATAATCATTTTGCAAAGCGCTTGACATACACCAGAGCATATTGGAATATTAGGGGTCTGTGAATTGCTGTCAGTTTGAATTTGTATATATTTTCTCATCACTAAAAATATTGTGATCTAATTTTCAGAGGAAGAATAAACCATGCAAAATAACAGTGTTGTTAAATGTTTCTGTGAAACAATTTCTAGGCCTGCAAAATTAATTAGAGATCTAAACTACATATTATATTTGTATAATTAAGATCAGTGAAGACTCAGGGCTTGTTGACTAAAATAGTCAATTAAGAGGATTTTTTTCCTAGAGTCATCTAGATCTTCATATCCATTCTCTCATGAGTTTGCATGTCTAGACAGAGCTTCTTTTAGAAAATTTATCAAACAGAAGAATATTCTGACAGTAAAATAATTGAGAATTTGAGAGGCTGAGAAAAATCACAAGACTCAAATATATTAGAGTTGAAACAAAGACTTGTGAATTACCACTGCTCCATTTTTTAAAATATAAGAAAATGTACACTAGAATCAACAAACAACCCTAAGGCAACTGAGACTTTCTTTCCTTATGAAAGAAAGCACTCCCACAAGTTCTCATGTACCTCTGCTCCTGTGTTTGCAGTCATGCAGATTGTCCCAAAGCCAGGAAACATTGCATTTTGTATGGTTTTCCATCTTACAGCCATATTTTGAAAAATCCAACTCAGTGTCGCTCTCTTTAAGAGTAGCATTTGTCTGCATAGCAATCACCAAGCCCTTTACTAGTTTAAAAGGATGAATGTAAAACAACCACAGTGCTCTAGGAGATTCAGCTTACCTACAGTGCTTTACCTTTCAGCCTTGTGGTGCTCACTCTCTCTCTCTTTCTTGGCATGTCCCCTGGGCTCCTGGGATGACCGCAAGAGTACATCGTACACTTGGATAGGAGAAATGGATAAGTGAAATTTGCCCAGCCACCTTTGTGCCATAATACAAAGCTCATTGGTCAGTGCCAGTCCTGGCACTGTAAGGCATAGGGACAGAGCATTCAACCATGCAAAGTAAACAGCAACTAGCCTAGTGTAACCAACCAAAGGTAGTGAAAAGTCCATTGAAGTGCAGAGATTAGTTTAGAATATTTATTTCAACACATTCCCATTTGCAGGAAAATCACCTGAAGTTGAGACATAAATTTATTTATAATTGAAAAAAAAATTTTGGAATTATAATTCATGAGATTGTTTTTACCATTTTAGAAATTTTGGTAGAAGAATGATGGCAAAAACTAAAATATAAAAAGTCAGACATGAAAGGGACTGAAGAGGTGATCTAGTTCATTCATCTTGTTTTGCACAGTTAAATCACTGTCCTTGCACTCCAGCCAGGCAGGGGAGGAGACCCAGTGATGTTGTCCCCATATGCACTGCCACTTCTTAATTACCTAGAATAAATTCTTTTACAGGTTTTCCAGGCTCTATCTTGCTGGTACTGTAGGCTTGAAAGTTTTCATTTTTCTCTTTGTTAGGATTTCAAACAAGTACTGAGTGTGGCAACTGAATTATTACAGTCGATTATCTGTGTATTCTATAGGCAATTTAAAATTGGGTTAGCTTAAAATGGGAAACTTCATACTAGTCATAAGAAGTTTTTAAAAATTCATTCCAGTCCACAAGTAATAGCAATAAAGAAGAAATTGAACAATTTCTTTCTCTCTTGCAAAGAGCTCAAAACAATTTATGTATTTTCTTATTAATCCTCACAGAAGAATGGTGGCCCTTTTGCTAACTGGGAGCCTCCGTCACAGAGGTCAGGAGCAGAGTATATACAGGAACTAACTGCCTGGGTGTGGGAATCAGAAGGCTTGATTTCAACGTCTCTGGGTGCTACTAGCTTGCTGTTTGGTGGTGGTAGAATTTCAGAATTTCTTTGAATCTAAGTCTCTTCATAATTTAAATGGAAGGAATTGGGAGAGTGATCTCCAAGACCCCTCCATGGGCAAGTTCACAGAGACATGAATCCACAGCTGAGATTTTCTTCCTCTTGATAACCCTGCTTAAAGTTTTCCCTAAAGCTCTATAGCATTTTTCCAACTCTTCCTTGATTATATCTTTTCCCTTTCTTTTTCTAAGAGGAACAAATAAAACAGTAATGCCCTCCCCGTTTTTTTTTTTTTTTTTTTTTGGTCAGCAGTACCACTCAAAAAAGGAGAGAATAAAGCAGTGATTGGACACTTGTCTTATTTATCCTGGTGGAATCCTAATAGTTTTTGTTTTTCTTCTTTTTATTTGGCACTATGGCCTCTTGCATGCCAGGCAAGTACTCTACCGCTGAGCTACATCCCCAGCCCAAATCCTAATAGATGCTCAGAATGTCTGATGTTTCTTTTATGACCCAACCTTACTCCTGCTCCTCACTGTATACATCTCACCTCCACTTTCTCAGATGGAAGCCATCCATAGTGAATTCTTTCAATATCCCTCCTTCAAAATGTTTCAGCTTTTATTTAATCTTATCTCTACTTCTCCACCCTAATTTGGATGTCCTCATCTCAGAGGAAGAAGGTAATCTTTGTCATCCCAAGAAAACCTTCTATAATGGCCTTAATTCAATGCCCAATTCTTCAAAGTTGGTGATTCTCATATCTAGATGCATGGTTGAATCACCTGGGGAAATTGTTAAGTAAAACCAATGCCCATCCTAACAAAAACTGTAATCTGAATCTCTGCAGATAGGAACCAGGCATTAATATTATTTTAAGTATCCTAAGGTGAGTCTTATATTCAAAGAACATTAATAACAAGTGCTCTAGGGACCTGAGTCATTAATTAACCTTTGCTTATTCTTTAGTTTTAATCCATTTTTCTGGCTTCTTCCCTCCAAACTATGAATGTACTCATCCTCCCTTATTCTTATAAAACCCCTTCCCTTGTCCCTTAGGCTATGATTCTGTGCATGTTTTTCCTTCTCACTTCACCTTCTCAATGGTTCTGCTCCTGTCAGTCCTGAAACTGTTTTCCTTGCTATTACCACATGGCCAACAAAGTCTCCAACTCTTCATTCTCCCTGGACTCTCTTTAGGTTCAGATGCTCCTGTTCACCTTTGCTTTTGTGAAATTATCTTTTCTTTGGGCTTCTGTGCTTTTGCAGCCTGTTGGTTTTCTTCCCATGTCACCAAGGTTTCCTTAAAATGATGAATTCTCAGAGTGTTAGTTGCTTCTCACTGTTCTATGATACATATATTTGGTACAAGGGATTGAATCCAAGGGTGCTTAACATTTAAGCCACATCCTAGCCCTTAGGGTCATGCTAAGTTGCTGAGGCTGGCTTTGAATTTTCAATCCTCCCGCCTCAGCCTCCCAGATGCCAAGATTACAGGTGTGCTCCACCCCAAAGTGATGGCCTAAGTTGAAATGATCACATCTATGAAAATAGCTCTGAAATCTGCATTCCTCTGTATTGCAAGTTACACCTCACCAGGGGAGACCTTCATCTGGATGTCCTTCCTCCACCTCAAACTAAAAACATCCCGGACTGAGTGCTTCATCCTCTGTGGATTCTACTCCTTCTCTGAGAACTCTGGCCAATACTGTCCTCCCAATTTTCTGGACTTTTAAACTCTGGTTATCTTTCATCCTTCTCTCTCTTATTCACTCTCCATATCCCCTGTATCTGTTTTTTTTTTAACCTTTGTAATTTTTAACACATCTCTTTCCTTCTTTTCTTTGTAATTCTTATTCAAGCCCTGTTTCAAGCTGGAGATCAAATATTCAGTCTTTCATGAAGCCATTTCAAATTCCCAGGCAAAATTAGTTTTCTCCTCCTTGGTGGTCCTTAACCACTCAAGTATAAAATTTAACACATTCTACTTTTTAATATATCATGACATATGTAGTCTCCATCACTGAATTGCAAAACCCTCAATGTCAGAGACCAGATATTCTTCATTGGTGGGGTTAGTATCAAGAACAAGGGGCTTATAATCTACTTGAGGTTATGGTTTGGATGTGAGGTGTCTCCCCAAAGCTCCTATGTTAATGCAGGAATGTTCAGAGTTGAAATGCTTAGAAATAAGTGCTGTAATCTAATCAGTCCATTCTAGTTTGAAGGAACTAACTGGTGGGTAACTGTAGGAGATGGGTGTGGCTGGAGGAAGTAGGTCACTGAGGGAGTGCCCTGGAAGGGTTCAATTTCCCTGTGGCCCCTTATCCCTTTTTCTTTCTATGCTTCCTTGATCCCTTGAGCACATGACATGGTTGTCTGCCTCACTTTGGGCCCAGTGCAGTGGAGTTGGCCATCAGGGACTGAATCTCTGAAACCATGAGCCAAAATCAACTTTCCCCCCTCTAAGTTGTTCTTGTCAGGTATTTTGGTTAAGGCGATGAAAAGCTAACAAACACACCAAGTAAACAAAATTATCTTCCTATTCCCCCTGGCCCCCTGCAGCTACAACGTAGTGGAAAATGGGTATTGCCATATCGTACAATAGTGGCATGGGGTTTTGTGAACATAGGAGATGCTTTTATAGCAGTGGTTAGTTTTGATTGGTCACCCATCATATCAACACACATTTTTCATATGCCATTTTGTTAAAACCTCCCAACAAATATGCAATATTGGTATTATGAGAACCCATTTTAAAGATGGGAGAAACTGATGCTCAACACATTAAGAGACTTGCTCAAGGTGACAGTACTGGAAGAGCAGGGGTCAAATTCAGGTGCAAAAGCTTATGTTCTTAACACCAGGTGATTGCAACAGATTAAATCAGATCTTGTGTCACATGCATGGAGTTGGTGGGATAGAGAGGAAGGTTATTTGGTAGGGGAAGTTCTACAGACAGCAAAGAACTGTTTTGTTGTTGGAAAAGAATGGAATGTTCTGTCCAATCTTTCTTTGGATTCTCCTTGTTCTTGGAACTTTCCACCTGCAGAGCCAACTTGAGCAGCAGGCAGCAGGTAACTTCCAGTTCTAACACAGGAGGACACTCTTCCAACATGCCAGCTCCTCTGTCGGTCTACCATTTGTAGCATCTCTCCATCCTGAAGGTGTTGTCTTTAAGAAATCCCAGATAAAATGTCAAGGACCTTAGACTTGGTCACATGTTCTTACCAGCTAATTGCTGAGGAAGGATAATTAGAGGCTTCCAAAGTCCTCTCTACAAGACTCACAACCATGAAAAGTCCCCTGCAGAGAGCAGAGACCCATGTCCTTACACAACATCCATATGCTTTTAGGAACTTGCTGCTTTCTTTTGAGCAGTAATCAATACCAATTTGAAAGCAACTTGAGGGCAAGGGAGCATGTCTTCTAATCTCTGTTATCAACTTTAGAATCTCACTAGACCACTGACTCTGAATGTAAATCCTACTTATTTCATAAAAATAGTGTGAATTTAAGTTCGTTATTTTTAAGAGAAACAAAAAGCATAAATGCTTTCTCATGAAAGGGGCCCAGCAACTGGTTGTTAAAAAGAACAGAGTTAAATTGATTTTTATTTGAGTTACTTGTTCACACATCAGAAAATTAAAAAGGGAAGGAGTCGTCATTTCTGAAAAAGGTTCTATGTTATTCTGATAAGATGAAAATCATTATTTAATTTTAACCATGAATCCTTTGAAAACACTCTCAGTGTCACTGTGAGTTGATGTTCCATTCTATACTAATACATAATGAATAGGCATGGGGTTTTGGTATCAATCGTAGTTTCAAGATTTGGCTCATAAATATGTCAGGTTTGAATTCTTGTTAGATGTTCATCCATTCAAGAGCTGGGGTTGTGGCTCAGCGGTAGAGCGCTCACCTAGCGCGTGAGAGGCCCTGGATTCGATTCTCAGCACCACATAAAAATAATAAATAAATAAAACAAAGGTGTTGTGTCCAACTACAACTAAAAAATAAATATTAAAAAAATAAACCCATTCAAATTTAATCATAGTCACATAATTTGAAGACTATTATTTTATATGCTTAGTGTTTGGAATTTCTTTTATAACTGTGATTTACAGTACAAACTCTAGAATCAGAATGAGAACACCTGAGTTTGAATCAAGGTCTTAACATTTAATTCTGTAATATGGGGCAAGTTGCAGGAAATCTTTTTGTTTCAGATTCCTCATCTGAAAAAAAAATGATGAAAATAAATGATTTTAAAAATCCTAGACATTACTTTGTCATCAGAAAGAGATAAGATAATAATATAGGGTGCTTAGTATAGCATCTAACACATAAATAAGTGACAAAAATATTAGCTTTCATTTTAATACTTTTGTTGAAACAATTGGGCTCTGGTATATTGATCTTCAATGATTTCTCCCAGTTACCTACCCTCTTTTTTCTGCTTAGCCTCATTGCCTCTGAAGGTTTTGTTTGTGGAAAACCAACCTGAACCATTCCACAGTACCACAAGAATCCCTGAAGCTGGTCACAGAATGCTCTGTACAGAAAGACATTCCTCTGCTCAACCTAGAGCTCTGTCTCCTTCCCCCTCTTTTCTGGCACCCCAGTGGCTTGCCCATGTGTCTGATGGTTTTCAGTAGGCATTCCTAAAAGTCTGTATTGGCCAATATCTAGTTCACATTTCAAAATTGTTTTTCATCAGATCTTGTAAGCACATCCAGATCGATACTAACCCCAACAAGGGTTTTCTTTCTTTTTCTTTTTTTTTAATTTTTGATTTTCTCTTAGCATGATGCCAGATGGCACTTAGGTAAGATAATAAAGGAAATCTGTTTCCTTGCATTTTATATATCTTTCATAAATCTTGACTTGAAATAAACGGCAATTTGGAAGTTCAAGTTTCAGGTGAAGGTTCAGCTTGAATTCCACTTTCATGTTTTTATTAAAATTGATTTACTTGCATGAATATGAATTACTGCAGTATCATTATAGGGAAAGTTTTTTTTGACAAACAGAGACAAAAATCCAACCAAGATAACACTTCACAGGACATTTCTTTTTTTCTGCTTATCTTTATTGAAGCACTACCAGTAATAAGCCCTTGGGTTTTATTATGCCTTTGAAATATGGATAACATCTAACTCTCATCTACTTAGCAAAGAAGAAAGAAATATAAACACCATTATGGGTGCTGTCAGAAGTGACTGTGGTATTTATTCACAGATCTAGCAGACTACTGAGGCTTAAAATGTGTAACGTATTAGGTCATTGCTTTTGAATACAAATTATAATAATTTCAGCATAATAGGGTGTTTGAATTTCTATAATTTAAGGAAAAGCAAAAGCAAGGGTAATTTTTATATTTGCTTGAGTTAAAGCAACTACCTAAAACAAACACTCAAACAAACAAACCAACCCCCAAATATTGTACAGAAATGGAAACAACTGTGATCCAAATTCTACCTAATCTAGGGAAAGGTGATTTTATAGGAAAGCAGCCCATATACTACATGGATGAGATAAAGACTAATTTTGGGAAAATGAGAGGGAGAACATAAATTTTATTGTGCCACCGATATATATCGGGTTATGGGAAAATATTGGGCAAAGAGCATTGGGACATATTAATATTTTATCTAAAATGGGTTTTCAGCCTGAATTTTAGAGATTGGTGGCAGACGAGCAGAATATTTTTTGTTTTGTTTTGTTTTGTTATTCAAAAGATAAGACTGTAGAAAAATAGAGAAACAATTTAAGGATATGTTAAGGAAAAAATGTGAAATCTGTTACAAGACATTCTGCTTATCTGCCTAAATCTTCTTTCTCTTTCACTGTTTCTCAGTGTGGAAATTGTGCTAGGAGCATTGTTAAATAAATCATTCTTCACTGGCGCCATTTAGAATCATATCTGTAAACCTTGGTCAGCATCTGGATAAGGACCAGCAGCATGCATCCGGAGTTTGCTTCGTGGGTATGGAGAGAGCAAAGATAGAGGTTAATCCACAGGAAAGCAGATTGCCTGGGTCAGCTGCCCAAGATTTTTGTGCACCTGTCCTGTTACTTCTTTCATTCCTCAGAGCTCTGGGCATCTCCTTGTTAGGATCTCACAATCCAGGTCTAAACAGCTGGGGCATGTGCCCCTGGGCACCTAGCCAGAAAGTGGGTCAAATAGCCAGCAAGTGTCAAATGTGATGTTTGAAGGCCTGGAGGTCAAGTGGCCTTTGCTCGAACCCCAGCTTGACCACCAATGAGTTGTGTACCTTGGGCAATATGATCACACTTTTGGAGTGAGAGTTTTAGGGCTGTTCTGAGCATTAAACCAGAGCATGCATGCAAAGTACTTAATGCAGTTCTTGCATTTAATAGGGGTTCACAAGCTACAGGTGATATTGTCATAGAAAGTGACTTTATCCATACAGTGCTCTATAAATGTGTACTATCGTTGACATTTTCCAGGTCTTATTGATAATGAGTAACCACATGAAAATGAACAACTCTTTCCCCCATGGTTTTGGCTCTGCATACTTTCTGGAAATGTGAATGTCTTGGTGAATCAGGTTCCAAAGGCAGAGGTCATGGGTCCCTTGTTAGGCCAAGCAGTGTGGTCTGCATTTGAGGGATAGAGAAATTGGGAAAGAGGTACTGGCTCTGGGACTTTGAGTGTCTTGGGTTTCTCTATTCCTGAAAGAGGGGTGATGATGTCCATCATACAGAGTTGTGAGAATGGCAAGTCAGGAAGTAAAGCAATTCAACTTGAAATCTACAAAGCAGGGTAAGATGCAGCTCATCAACTACCCAGAGGCCGGCTGCCAGGCTCCTCAGAGAGCAGCTGTGCCATTCCTGTGTTCTTACTGGCCATGTGTCAAGTGTCCTCACTCTTTCTTTGGGGATAAAATGTTCCTTTGCACCTGCTCAGTCCTTTAATGCCATTGATTTTTTTTTTTTTTTTACTTTTTTTACTTTTTTACTTTGAAACTGAGAATTGAACCTGGGGGCACTTTACCACTGAGTGACATCCCCAGCTTCTTTTATTTTTATTTATTTTTTTTTAATTTTGAGACAGTGATTCTCTACGTTACTGAGGCTTGCCTCGAATTTTCAATCCTCCCATCTCCGCCTCCTGAGTTTCTGGGTTTACAGGTGTGTGCCACCATGCCCTGGTGGGTTTGACTCTCAACTTCTTTGTGCAAAATGATTTCCCACATTTGCCACTGGGTTAGTAAACCCCAAAAATACAAAATCCAAAGCCCTTCCTCTTTAAACTCTATAAGATTTGACAAGATGACCCACTCCCTCCTTGACAATGACAGGCTCCCTTACTGATCAGCTCTTCATGCTGCACTGTGCTGGCCATCTTGTGTACATGATTTCATTGAACTTGCACAAAGCTCCCATGTGCTAGGGATTACAGCCTCATTTATCAGAAGGAGAAACTGAGGCACAGAAGTGTTAGTGGCAAAAAAAGAAACTCAAATCCTGTTAGTTCTGAGACTCCATCTTGGACTTTCCTCATTTTTTTTTTTTTACTTTCTATTTGTAATTTTTCTCATCTCTTAAAATATCCAAAGCATTGTGGACCTTTGTTAGGGCTTTTGTCCCATTCCTAACTCATAGGAACTTGATACACCTTATTAATACTTTGTAAACATTGAGGACTTCTTTCAGCTTAATATCTTGGTGGGGCAAAGTGATTTTTTTAATAAATGAAGCATTAGACAAAAGAGTATTTCCTTGAAATGGCAAGTTTGAAGTGTTAAAGTAAAAACACAAGAACAGCATGGACTCCTTCCTGTCTCATTTACCTTTAAATCAGCATAACTCTGACATTCTGAAGTTAAGAATTTCCTTTTGAGCCAGGTGTGGTGGCACAGGCCTATAATCCTAGTGGCTAGGGAGGGTGAGGAAGGAGGATCACAAATTCAAGGCCTCAGCAATTTAGTGAGTTCCTAAGCAACTTAGGGAGACCCTGTCTCTAAATAAAATATAAAGAAGGAATGGGGATGTGCCTTAGTGGTTAAGCTCCCCTGGGTTCAATCCCCAGTGTCAAAAAAAAAAAAAAAAGAATTTTCTTTGGGTTCATTGGTCATAGTTGTTTAATTTTTTTTTTAATTAAAAACAAGGGAGAGAAATGAAGTACAGTAGATGGGGTAGAGAGAGAAGATGGGTGGGGAGGGGAGGGGAGGGGGGATAGTAGAAGATAGGAAAGACAGCAGAATACAACAGACACTAGTATGGCAGTATGTAAAAATGTGGATGTGTAACCGATATGATTCTCCAATCTGTATACGGGGGAAAAATGGGAGTTGATAACCCACTTGAATCAAATGTATGAAATATGATATGTCAAGAGCTATGTAATGTTTTGTTTAATTTTTTAAATTTGTTTGTTTTACCCTAGTACAGGGGAAAGAAAGATAGCTGGACACAAAATATATAGACTTTTCTTAAAAGTTACATTTGAAAACATCATTGGTATTCAGATTAATGAGAATGAATCCTAGCAAGGGTGGAGTGTAATGTGATTTAGGTAAACTCTTAGTAAGGCAATGCACAGGAGAGAAATTTGGGAGATTTGCATGATGCCCGGGTGGAACATAAACAAGAAACAATGAGTGTTGCTGCTTTTCCTGCTGACCTTTATTTAACAGAACTCTCTCATTAGAAAACAGCTTGCTTTAGCTTATTGTTAACATTGCTGTTTGTTCACCTGCTCTGAAAAAAAAGAACAGGCAAGGATCAGCAATGAGATAGATTGATAGTTTGCTTGCATGGTGTCGTTGCTGTTCTCTCTCTAATTCAAATTCTCTCTAATTCTTTTCTTTCTGCAGGGCAATAATTGATACCATTGTTAAATTCAGATACAAATCCAGTGGGCAAGGGGCTGCTATGCAAAGTCAATACAAAACACAGTATAGGATGCAACGATATTTTAAAGGAAATTGTAATAATATATAGAGCACAGCTAAATATAATAGAATGGCCAACTTTGTAGGTGAAAATAATTAAACATTGGTCATTTCAGGTGATTTATATTTTTGTAAGACTCCTCAGCTTATACTGTCCAAAATTCTATAGGATAAGCAATCACCATCCCAGTTAACAAAGACAGATAGTTTGCCCAAAGACACATATTAGGTGAATTTGAAACCCAGCTCAACATTCCATCAACTCATTATTTTATAAAGTATAACTCCTGTTTTTAATATGTAATTAGAAGAAAGAAAAATAAAAAAAAATATTTGTGTATAGTTATGTGATAAATTAAGTAGCAAAAAGTAAAATTGATAAAAAGAGTTCAAAGATTAGAGCGGTCTCTTCTGTCCTGGAGGGCAATCAATAGAATGGGAAGAGGGAAAAGGGAAGAGAATGAGGGAAGGTTTTATTAGGAAAGGACCACTGAAGGATAGGTGGGATTTTTATAGGTGGAAATAACAAGGGAATGAGACAGTGTTAGTCAGCTTTTTGTAGCTGTGACAAAATGCCTGAGAAAAGCAACTGAAAGGAGGAAAGATCTGTTTGGGCTTATGGTTTCAGATGTTCCAGTCCATGATTGACTGGCTCCATTGTTTCTGAGCTTGTATTAATGCAGTACATCATGGCAGAAGGGCATGACAGCTGGGAAGAAGCTAAGAGAGGGAGAGAGGGACCAGGGATAAAATATGTCCTCCAAGGACATGCCCCCAAGACCTACTCCATCAACTAGGTCCTGCCTCTACAGTTTCCACCACCTCCAAATAATGTCATCAAATTGTCAATCCACTGATGAGGTCAGAGCACTCATCAACCACTCACTTCCTGAAAGCCTCACCTCTGAACATTGCTGCATTGGTGACCAATCCTTCATCACATGAGCCTTTGGAGACATTAAAACCATAATGAAACTTTCCTGAATGTGTGAAATCCATGGGCAAAGGGACAGAGGTGTGAGTATGTGATGGATGTGTTTGAAGGGTGGCAAGTGGTGTCCTTCAGTTGCAACCCAGGACAGGAAAAGTGGGGGAAATAAAGAATAGGCTGGAAATTTATCTGGACACCAGAAACTGGAGGATCTTGAGAGACTTTATGTGCTTGGTTCAGTGAAAGCCAAGGGTCTGTGCTCAGGGAAGATCCACAACCAAGGTCATGCTTTGGAACTATTCATTTGAAAGGTCTGTTAGAAGAAAAGGATTGCAGAACAGTTTTTCTCAGAAACATATAGATGATGGATCTATCTATGGTGTTTGGTAATTTTCGGGCCTACTCCAAAAGCTTCTTATTAAATAGAGGCCACACGAACTGATCTTTTTTTAAAAGTTCCCCTGATAATTCTTGTGCAGTTGATTCAAGGACTGTATTTTGAAAAATATCAGACTAGAAGTGAAGAGGTCAGTTAGCAAACTATTTTATAGTCAAGATGTGCAATCAAAGAGCTTTTATTTGGGAAATAAAAGGAACCAGATACAAAAAAAATATTTTGAATGAAGAATCAACAGGACTCAGTCTAATTAGTATATAGTTGGAAGAGAAGTCAGCCACTTTAAAACCTGGGAAATTGATGGCCTAATGAATAGAAGGATGAGACATGGATGGAAGTATCAGGTCTTGACAAGAGTTTAGTTTTGTCAACTGCCTTTTGGAGTCCAAAGATGGTGGCCACCAGGAAATGTTTATTAGGTAATATGCAACCCAAGACTCAAGTTGGAGAACAAGGTCACGGCTGGAGAGATGGCTGGGGATTCAAGTGCATTAGATGATATTCACAATTACTAAACAAGTTTAGAAAAGTAAGAGAGGAAAAAGAGAATCCTGCAAAGAAAAGATAGGAAAGAACTAAAGTGTAGGAGCGGGGCTGGGAAGTTAGACAGTTTAAACATAATTAAAATCAAGGGAGAGAGAATTTCAAGAAAAAATACAAAAACAAATAATCACAACAAAAATCCGAGAGAGAGAGAGAGAGAGAGAGAGAGAGAGAGAGAGAATATGAATGTATGTGTGCATTGGGGGGGATGGAAAAAATTAATATAGACTGCAATTTCTAAAGGCTTTTTGAAGTAAGGGAAGTCTAGTCCTGTTTGAGAACCTCACCATCTAGCTGATTATTCACATCAGAGATCCACATTATCCTTGCCACCCTGTTCTGTTTTGCTCACAGTCTCACATTTAGTTCATTACCAGCTCTATGCTATGACATCTAAACATGTCTCCTTCTGGCCACCTGTCTACCATTTCGCTGCTGCCCATCCAGGCTGCCGTTCTCTGTACTGCTGCCACAACCTTGCAGCTGGCTTCTGGGTATCCTCTCGGGCTCCTCTCTATTTTGATCACAAGACTGGAGTCAGAGATTCCCTTACAGAGAGCAGATGCCTTGTCCTGATAACTACCTTGATGGCTTTCCACTGCTCTTAGATATTGGGCAGACTCCTTAGTGTGACCTGTACCATCTTACTTCCTGGTTCTTGGCTGCCTTTCCAGCCTTCTCTCCAATCACAATCATTTGCTGTGATCCTCTAGCCACCCTTGGTCCCTGCCTTCAGGGAATAGTGGTCATCTTCTCTCTGTGTCCGGATTTCTTTTCAATCTAGTTTATTATTATTATTATTATTTGTAATGACTTCTCCTTCTAACAATAGCTCCATGAGGGCATGAAACTCTTTGTTCTTTTTTCTCCCTTCCTTTCTGTCTCTAACTCTGTCTCCCCATCTCTGTAAATAGATTGGCATGTCTGCTTGTCTCTAGCATGCAAACATGGACTCACACACAGCACTCTTGGTAAGTGCCAAGCCAAGGTGCCAGTTTGGGTTTGGCCTTGGCACATGCTTTTCCTTGGCCTAGAAAGCTTCTTCTCTGGTGCCTGCTCCTTATATGCTTGCTCTTTTTTCTACTTCTCCACTTTACCACTTAGCATCTCCGTCATCTCTTCCTCGGAGAAGCTTTCCCTGACACCCTTGACTACATTAATGTCTCCAATTAAAAAGCCTCTTGGCGCTTATTACATCTGTAATTGTATATTTATTTATTTGGGAGAGTATTTGAATAATGTCTTTCTCCTCTAGGACTACAAACTCCATCACTGGAGGGGGCGATTACTTCTTATTTGGCTCAGTACTATAAGTCCAGTACTCATCATGGTTCCTAGCCCATACTGGATGTTCAATGCATATTTATTGAGTAAATGAATAAGTAAATGCAAACGTGAAATGAGGACTATCTTCAAGTATAACAGGTTGGAGAATAGATTAAAATAACAGGCATCTGAGCACATTCACAGGCAGAGGGGAAGGATCTTCTCTTAGCAAAAATACTAACCACCTTCGTATGCCTGAAATCAAAATTACACACAAGACAACTTGTCACACAGGCATATAAATCAGAGCACATCTGCCTCCTTTATATCTTTTTTTTTTCAATTTCAGTTCAGCAGATACTTAAACCACTTATCAATGGGGAAATAGACCTAGGAGATTGAGAAGTAGATTATAATAGACATTCTCTGCCTAGTTTTGTCTGTACCAGGGATATTGTTATTTTTTCTACCCTCAAAAATACTTTCTTAAATTTAGTAATATGTTATCTAAACTATCCTCCTTTAGCTATACACTTTCTCTCTCTCAACAGTTCTTTTGATTCATTCCAACAGAGAAGTGGCTCCTATGCTGTTCTATTTTTATATTTTAAAAGCAAATAGTTACCTTGAGTTGTCTAAACAGAGAGCCTCACAGGCTGTTCCCAAGTACCATACAGGATCAAATAAAACCACTAGGAACCAAAGTTAATCCAGTCACTGGTCATCCTCACAGGGAGGAAGAAAATGGACTAATTCTCTTATTTTCCCTCTAAGGTTAGGCAAAAAAATGTCTTCTGGAAGTCAGGTGATTATTTTTTTTCTTCTAGTTTCTTCATTTGGAATATACTAGGAGATGAAACAAAGAAAATCCAAAGATAATCAGTTATTCCAGAATTACTACAGAAGTACAACCCCCCTGAAGAAGTTTTAGCTCACAGTGATGGAGCATACATTCTTTATGTGACCTGAAATTTTCTGATGCTTATGCAAAACCAAACTTGGGACTTTAAAGACTTTCTCATGAGGGAGAGCTACCAACTGCTCTGTCTCCTTCTCATAAACTGGCTTATACAGCATGTCCAGAATGAGTCTCTGCATCTGATGCAAAGCAAGAAAGAGTCTAGATTTGCATTTGAATTGATGGCTATTTTTAACTTTCTCAGAGTTTCACTAAGAAAGATATTTTGCCTCTGTGGATAAGAGTTATGGAGTTGGGTACTTGACCTTGACCAGCATCCTGGTGAAAAATTGAATGAAAACAAAAAGTCTTAAAAAGTCTGATTAAAAACCGAGCCTATTATTTATAAGGTCCTGAACTATATCTCACAGCTCAGTGGAATTCCTAGACACAAGCAGCCTAGTAAGAACTTCATTTTGAAAAATTTCTAAATCGAGTCTGCCTTTGTAGGAATTCTAGAAGGACTGGTTTTGTAAATTATTTCTAATCCTGGAAATGCCTGTGAGTAATACAATCCAGAAACAAACAGGAAACATCATGACTCTGGAGTGAGCTTCTCTTCCTTCCTCTTCCCTAAGACCCCCACTTACTGCATAGTGCACAAAGTGATTTTATGGAATTAAGATTTATGTAGTTTCTAGACCACTAAGTCCCCATTCAAGTAACTTGGTAAATGAAGAGAAAATATTTGCCTGATTTCTGTAATATGGCTTTGCCTCAGGGAAGGGGTGAAGAGGAGATTCTCTATTAATAAAACTGTTATTTTAAAGAATATATACATATATGTGTATATATTTAGCATAGTTCTATTCAGGCATGAGTTACCAAAAATACAGTGTCTGTTCTCAATAAGTTTGTAAACTTTTTATCTGAACTCAAAATTATTCTAAAAAGTTTTAGTTACATATTGTGTTACTTGTGTAACTATACTTCTTTACTCATTGAGCGGGTCTGTTGAAAACTGAAAATGAACTCCCAGGTCCAGAGTCTTTTGGAGGTTTAATTCCACAGTTGCGGAAAACACCAAGGTGACAAGGAATCTGCATGTTGGGATTCATCTGACATTTTCCCCATTTAGTTCAAATGCTGCCAAATGTAAACCAAAGCCCTCCTGTCCAGCATTCTAAGCACCTTCTCTTTCTTTCCTGAGAAGTCAGCAGGCTTGACATCTTGACAGCTGACTTATCCCCCATCCCCAGCTGAAATTCTCACCCTGGATCATCTGTCACCCTGGGTTTGATGAGGGAGGGGGCTTAGGCATTTGCTATCTGAGCTGTCAGACTCCAAGGCAGCTTCAGAGTGAAGTTCCCACCATGTGCTTTACAAAGATAGGGTAGCTGCTGTGGGCCAACAGCAGAGAGGAAGGGAGAGGAAAACCGTCAGAAGGAAGATCAGATACAGATGGAGAATATGAAGAGGTGAGAGACCAGGTGATTGAGAGGGTAGTAAGTACAGAGCAGGTCCAGGGCTTATTAACATAAGATAATCCTACTTAGCATCCTGTTTCTGTGTATCATGTATTGGTCCACATGATCTTTTACCCTCTTTAGGTCAAATTGGACACTGCGAAATCTAGTATACAGATCATTAATTCATTCAAGAAACTTACTGAGCAGTAACTACTACAAGAACTCTTCTAGATACTGCAGCAACCATGATACAGTTCTTAACCTTCCAGGGGCTTACAATTTAGTGGGGTGGGTGGAAGGACAGAAATAAATGAATCAAAAACCACAGCATCGTGTTATAAGGCCAAGGGGGAATTATGCATAGGGTATTTTTGGAACAAAAAGAGCAATATCTTATTAAAATTATTTTTTTAAAAAAGACTTAAACTGTGACATTTTTTATGACAATGGCACCCATACTTTTGGAGAGAGATACTACTGTTGGTTCCGGTTGCTGTGACAGAAGAGGATATGGGAAATTTTAAAAGAAATCTCTATAAGAATACAATCATTAGATGCAGAAATGAAGCTCCAGGGATTCAAAATACAGGAAGTAATCTGGTGCAGGCTGAAGTTCAGAGTTGAAGAAAAGGAAAAGTTCGCCTATGTAGGTGATCAGTATTTGAGAGTTTCTTGATAGTTTAATTGGAGGCACTGAAATTTTTATTGGGCAATTAAATGAAACACCCTTTGCATTCACAAATCAGTCAAGCTAAATCTGGAATAATTGATGATGCTAATTGCCTATTTGATGCACATTGTGCACTGAAGTCACATTTTATGATTGTGCATGTGGCTGGCCAACGTGGCCAGACTGTGGTCAGAGTGAAGAGGCTGGAAATTTTAAAAATGGAGCCTGAAAAGGCTGAGGGAAGGTTCTTGGTTGAAGTTTTGTCTCCAGTATCTGTATCCATAAAATTGGGCTTGGTATCTCAGAGAGGCAGTCATTTTTCTTAATTTTTTTACAATTACTTCTTTTTTGGGGGGCCCTAAAAAGAAATGTCACACTTTTCAGGAAAACCTGTCTCTTGTTCTGGTCAGATGCTCCACAGCCTCAAACTCCTCTATAATACCTTGATGATAATGACTCAAATGATATCTATTGAATGAATTTGGAGACATGCAATACCAAGAAATAAAAGCTAAAGAAGGGTTGGGGGTGTGGCTGAAGGTTGGAGCCCTTGCCTACTGAGTATGAGGTCCTGGGTTCAATCCCCAGCATGGTAAAACAATACAAAACAAAAATTAGAGGTGATCTTTAAACAAAACCTCTCAGTGTCATATCCAATTAATGTTCACAATTTCATCTTAGGTAATTATAGTTAAGTACAAATAGATAATACATAATATGTACTCAATTTGTTCTAACACCTAGTGCTAGATTATTTTATTTAATCCTCATGACCTCATAAGTTATATGTTATTTCTATTTGCATTTCTGCAGAGGATAAGGAAACTCAGCAAGCCAAACAATTGGCGACAGGCAAAACTGGTATTAAACCAAGGTGTTCATAGCTGTGAAGCTGGTTCCAGTGTTCATTTATTCTGCATTTAGTTTGTTTGTGGAAGTTGGAGTCTACGTTTTGTCAAGGGAAGAAGTATGTTAGGCACCCATGGTGTGTGTGTGGGGGGCTCTTCTTCAGTTTCTCCCTTAAAAGATTCCCCTAATTACTGGCAGCCTTCAGTCACATAATACGTTAAAGATGGTTCATCTGACACTCTGTTTATCAAGAGTCTCTATAAATGAAGGGAGAGAAAATTTTGATAGTTTACTAGATCTTTGACCTTGAGCAATTTGATTAACTTCTACACACCTAAGTTTTCTTATCTGTTCAACGGAAAGTATAATATCAGCAGCTGAGACATGATCTGAGGATTAAATGACAGTGTCAATGGAGAAACTATTACTGCTTAGGCTTCTCCTCTTCTGCCAGGTACTCTGATAGGGAAGTGGCATACAGATCACATTTAACCATTAACCCAAAAAAGTTGATATTACTGTCATCAAGTACCAAATAGGAAACGGAGGCTCAGTAACATTTTAACAACTTGCCCAAGGCTTCCTGCTTATCAAGCAGAGAGAGTCAGATTCAGACCAAGTTTTTCGATTCTTAAAGCCTGTGCTTATCTCAGATGATATGTCTTTTTCATAGTGCACCACTTCCTTGACTATAAAACATTCTAGAAATACTGGACTTTGTCATTTGTACCCAATTTGGAAAATAAGATTATTTTATTATACTTTATTAAGTATTTGAAAACAAACACTTTACAAATGGCACAACATCTCTGTTAAATTGATCATGAAATTGTTCCATGCTGATTTAGGGTGAATGAAAGTGAATGGTACAGTTATTGATTATTATGGCTGGTTCTTATTGCCACATGCTATTTCAGGCTTGATCCTGAAAGGCATATTGATGCCAATTGCAACTTTCAACGTGGTTTTGCCATTCCTTCCCTGACCAACAAGAGAGAGCAAAGAAAATATAGACCATGTTTATATCCATAGTCATTTTCATAGGAGATCTGTAAAGATGTCCTTTTTGAAATAGAAGTCATCTTCCAGATAAGATCAAATTCAGGCAAATTGAATTTTTATTTACTTTGACATAGATTGGAATCAGTGATGTGACTTTTTCCCCCATCCTGTGCAGAGACAAGGAAGAAAATCGTCTTACTAAATTTTCTTGACTTTTTTGAAAGTGTTCAGTATCTTTCTTTTTTGGAAAGAGCAACAGGGTGTTATGACACTGAGCTCTGACTCTACAATTGAAATATTTACACTTAGAATCTAATGCTCCTAATGAATTTTGATAGGGCAAAACATTGAATTCCTATGTTGAACAACTTGTTCATTCATTCGACAATTGTGTGTTGTGTGCCTACTACATAAGAGACCCTATTCTAGATGGAACAGCAGGGAAAAAGCAAGACCACTGTTTTCATCAGGCTTACATTCTAGCAGGGGGAAGATAGACAAGGGAAACTTAGCATGTAACTTGTCGGGAATATTATGGTTTGCTGTAGAGATAGGAAGGATGGGCTGGGAATGAGAAGTGAGCAAGGTGGCATGTTTTAAAAGATAGTTTCCAAGGACGTCTTCTCTGATAAAGTGACTTTTAACAGGAACCTGAAAAAGTGAAATGGCTACCTACATGAAGAGCTTCCCTGGGTGTCAGGAACAGCAAAGTTGAGGGCTGTAGGTTTAAAGTGTGCAGTGAGTTTGAAGAATAGCACAGGAGACGGGTGTGGCCAAAGTGAGGTGGGAACAGGTTGGTGTTGACAGAGGAGGAAGGGAAAACCAGATGACTCAAGAGCCTGGGGGCCATTGCAAGCTTTGGGCTTCTGTCTGCAGTTGGATGAGAAGACTGGAGGCTTGTTAGCAGCACTTATGATTTAATTTTAATTTGATATGACCAAGTCTGTGTTGGGTACAAAATTAAATGTGTATACAAGAGCAGAGGGAGACAAAGAGATCGATTGTGAAAAAAAGACAATACATTTGGGAATTGGTGGTCAGGAGTGGAAATAACAAGAAATTGAATTTTAGGTATATTTTGAAGGTAGAGGCAAAAGAATTTTCTATGACATGGGAAGGAAAAAGAAGTTTCAAAGAAGACTCCCAGATTTTTCTTCTAAGCAAGTGGAGTAATGGAATTTCCATTTACATACATAGAGAAAATATGGACAGAGGATATTTTGTATGGAACATGTTAAGTATAGAATGACTATAGGACATTTAAGTGGAAATGTTATGTAGCAAGTTATGTAAGTATGAGACTGGAAGGTAGTCTAGGTTAGGGATTAGAATTTGGGTGGTTTTTAAAGTTTAAAGACTGGATCTGACTGATTTAGAACTTAGTGTAGATAAAGAAGAGATTTCCAGTTATGATATAAAACACTCCAACATTTTAAGATTTAGCAGATAATGAAGAACCAGAAAAAGAGTTTTTGAAAATTATCTATTTATACAGTAAGTAGAAATCACACACACACACACACACACACACACACACACACACACAGTCTCCTTTCCTAAGAAACCTGAGTGAAGAGGTAGGAGACACTCTCTGAGGAAGAATGATGCTGAGTTTTTCATAATCTATTAAAAACTCCAAGGAAACCCTGGCAGAAAAATGGCATCTCTGCTCCGTCTTGGTTGAACAAATAATTCACTTTGGAATTTGGGGTGAAGCACATGATCTGAATGGGCAAAGATGGCAATGCAGTTTAAAAAGGAGATACAGATAAACTTTCATGATTGTCTTCTTGTGTCTGTTAATACACTACACGCTCTTTGAAAAATAAAAACTTTAGCAACTGTGCAAAGAAAGAGTACAAAATGCATCTATCATTACACCAATCAATGAGATACCTGCTGTTAACATTGTGGTGCACTTTTTTTTTTTCATGCACATATGTATACTAACGACATTTAGGATTTTATTGTATGTACATTATTATAGTCTGCTATTTGATATAATATCAAAGATTTTTTGAAAATTCATTTTTCATGGTGTTTTGGTGAGAGAAGGGAGATGATTGGAGAGAAGAATGCGCTAGTGTGAGCAATGTCTTGTCCAATGTCACTGAATAAAGTGGGATGGTGACAGTGTGTATGTACAAGAGAAATAACAAAATGACTCTGGATTCTCAGTCGTGGTAACTGATGTAGTGACTATGTTGCCCATAGGACCAAGATGGTGATACTGACTTTGCTTATTTTTTTATGTCAGGATGGATTCCGGAGTTTCCTCTTATACAGATGGGGGATTGTTTGCTTTCCTTACTAGATATAGCAGCAACCTCAAGGGAAGAATGTTTGGGAACATTTTGGCTACCCATGTAAATGGGCAATGAAATTAATTTGTGACACAAAGTAGATTGTTTGAATAATTTACTTGGCTTGGCTTGCCTCACAGCTGACAAGAAAAATAGTCATCATTCTCCTCTAGTTTGCATTTTTGTGGGAGATACAGTCAAAACACACCAGCAAGATTTCATGTAGCAACTTTCCCCATAAGTCCGTGAAAATGTTGAAAAATCATCCAGATTTACCAGTAAAATACTAAGAGCATAACCACGACAAGATCATTTCTCCCATTGACATGTCTCATGGCACGAATCACCTCTAAAGTAAGTATTGGATATGATTAGATTCATAAGATATTGGTAAAACCAGAGTCAATGAAAGTCCTCTTAAAATTGATAAGATCAATAGAAATACTATCCCTTTATAAACTTTTGCCATCATTAAGTAAAATATGTCTCTGTGTTTCTGTGTATCTCAAGCTCTCTCTTCCTACAGATAGGTTCTTGACTGGTGTGCTCAATTGGCTGGAGAATGGGACTTGACAAGGTCAAGGTCACACTTTCTGCTGGCCACAAAGAAGCAGAAAACTATGTCATAGCCATCAATAGCACCAGGAATCCCACACAGACGTTTCGTGGATATGTGCTCTTGGTCACATAGGAGATTTAGAGAGAGAGAGTTTAGCTGGTTCAGTAACATCCATTACATTGTTATGAAAAGCAGACACACAACTTCAGGCACAGATGCCACCCGCTATGGGGCAGCGATTTCAACTTTTCATGAGAATAGCAGTATATACACAGAAGCTCATAAATGCACAAACTTGATTGCATCAGAAAAAAGCAAAAGCCCCACTTAGCCTTAATTCCATTATTTAGCTAAAAACAAACACACAGCAATTATCTTTCACTTTTGTTTCTAGTTAATACTGCATTAATACCAAAGTTGTAGACTTAATTGAAGAATACTACATTCTTTTACATAAATGCTAGTATTTTTTTTTGTATCTTTACCATTCAATATAACCAAATCAATGCATAAGAACACAAAGTTTTTCAAAATAGAAAGTGATATCTTTACATCTCAGAGTTTGTGAAGTCCATCGGAGAAATAAGACAACATTACCGAGGATTCATTCACTACGTTGCTGCCACTTCACAGGGAGGGTCATGTGCAATGACAAAGATTGAAAGTTGCACCACAGATCAAGTTAGGGAAACACAGGTTTCTGATCATTGCACTTTTGCTTCAAAGATCTCAGCCTGTGATTTCCTGACATTTCCTATTCCGATGGAGCTCTACCAATCCCACATAAAGTACAAAGCAGTGTAAGTGCCTCTGCAAATCTACTCATTATCCACTAGACTTGGAACCCAACTGCCCCTCTCATCTTTCAAGGAGAATTGTGCTTTTATGCTGTTCATTTAAAAAAAAAAAAAAAGGTAAAAATGTCAAGACCATAACCTCTAACGAATCGCATTTACATCTGCAGCCCCGGCAATTGTTCAAAAGCAAGAGCAGACACAGAGAGAAAGCCCCTTCTTCAGTCTAAAACTCTTAATCTCCTTTAGCAAAACCTTTAATACAAACAGTGTGGATCAGCCTTTCAATATGCAAGATGGACGAAGGTACCCAATTTCCTTCTATGATAGATTAAACCCCAAATAGTTCTTTATGAGGGAAATCCATCATAATCTTCCAATTTCTCCTTTAAAAACCACACTCTGAGTACCAAAAGCACATTGACCATGGCACTAAAAATATTTACCTAACAGGTTTCAGGAGCCTCCTCTTTATTTTTTTGGACCTTTATGCCTCCCACCCGCCAAAGTCTTCACTCAACCCTCCCACTAGCCCCGCTGGCACCACAGATAAGAAGCAAACTGTTTTCTCCGTGACCTCTAAGCATTCTACTCAATGGGAAAAGCAACGTGGAATGCACACTCAGCAGGCTATGAGCCAGCCTGGAGCTGGTTCGTCCTCGAGGCATTTCTGTCATAAAACAGAATACCCTCCACTGTGTTTTGCTCTAAGCAGACCGTCTCCCACTCCCCTTCCTGCTTCTCACTCGCACCTGGCTGCAATTCGTGACCCACACAGCACAGAGCAAACAAAAAGCACGGAAACAGCAACAGATTCCTTTGTTTTACATGCAAATCCTACCTCCGGTAGTTGTCACATCTTCCTCAAAAGCCACGCTTAATTTTTAATGACAGCGATCCAGTGCAGTCTTCCAAATAGCCACCGTAATCATCATTACCTCTCGTGCCTAAAGCCTTTGTAGACCATTAATGTCACAACCCTTGCTAACTCATAGCTTTAATACTCCTTGCTCAAAATGTCTGAAAGAGTTTGGAAGGACAATAGGAGTGACAGGCACGCTAGACAGCCATGCTTAAAATTAGTTGTCCGAAGCTCCGTTGAAGCTGCTTCATACTGTTTTTAAAGCGTGCAGGAGGTAGGATTTATTAGCCTATGATAGGCATGCTGTTTCTGTTTTTATTAAATACTGTAATAGGCTGTCTGTTAGCAATGCTGTGATAGGTCCAGCATCACTTCCCCACTGCTTTCGAATTCTCATATTAAAAAGGGAGAGAGGGCTCAGACTTCCTTCCCACAGACAACACCCTGCCTACTGGATCAGATTTCCAAATCCTCTGTAAGTACAGGAGAAAGAACTTTTGTAAATAGGTTTTTCTACATGGAAAGTGAACTTGAGAATAAATGCTATTGGATTTTCTTCCTCCTAGCAAGGAGATCCCCGCTCTTCCCAATTACAAAAATAAATGATCTCTAGAGTTAGGTAAGAGAATCAATCAAATAAGAAAAGTTCTCATCAATTACTGAGATATGATTTATGAGATATGTTTACATGAAATCTCAAATTATGTATCAAATGGACTGAATAGACCAATGAGCGCATTAAGTTATTATTACAAGCTGATTTATGAAACTTTTGCTTCTCATTTGAAGTATGCACTACTGTCAGACAGGAAAGAATGAGGGGTGGGTAGAAGAGGTGCGGATGTGTACACTACCTGGATCCATTTTGTACAGTCGTAATAATGGTAGATGAAAGGGGGATTTCTTACCATTGTCCAGCGAAGAGGGGATTGTGTGTCTAGAAATGCTACTCTGAAAAGTTGTAAGCACCTTTCCAAAAGGGAAGCAGAAAAAGTTCTTGGTGGCTCACAGTAACATAGAAAATGCTTTATATTCTAAGTACCCATATATAGTCCTTTCTTTCTGCTTTTATTTCTCCCTTCCTGCGACCCCAAGTGCAGTACTTTTGTAGTAGTTACTATGGAAACTGAGTGGTCTGCTCCTGGGGAGGGGCTTAGAGAGAGTGGCAGATGTAATATGGATGAAAATGTGGTGTACTGTCCTATAGAACTGAAAAAGAACAGTGATTAACAAACAAACAGAAAACCTACTGCAAATAAACTCCTAGAACAAAACCTCAAAGGGAATGATTGTAAATTTAATTACTAGTAGCTTTGATATCGAGACATGCTGTAAGGATTAGATCATAGCATTCACTATTTTATTATATGCAAGAACTGAACATCTGAATTGCTCAGATGTCTGATAAAAGGGAGGCACTATTTTGTCCTTTTCTCTTTCTAAACTTCTGGTTGTCAGTTTGAATATGCCCTGATTGTATATGACTTTTAGTTGTTACTTGACTGGTGACAATTTCTTCTCAGGAATAAAATGTGATTTAGGGGGAAAAAATCTTTTTGTATCACAAACCATAATCATATTTCATTCTAATTGGGTATCCTTATAGTGATTTCCTTGGGGACAAATCAAGTCAGAAAACACTTACTGCAATTTGAATTTCAAAAAATAATCTGTGCCCATTTAGTTGGTAGGGCAGAGAACAATTTTCGTATTTTTTATTCTTTAAATATAAAATTATGTTATGTGTCTAAGACCTTCACGACCGTGTGATCATGCAAGAGAAACAATTTTTTTTATCAGAGTAATTAAATTTTCAAAGTTGTAAAAAGGACGAGGAATATAAAATTATTATCTTTAGTACCTCAGTCTCACAGTTTGTAGTTGGAGAAATTCATACCAGCACAGTGAGAGCACAAAAATCCCAAAGCAAAATTGCACAGCGGTAATTGTTCAGAATTTTATGTAAATCCTATTTTTTATAAGCAAGCATATCATCCAAAAATTTGTAATGGAATAAGGATTATTTCGGGGGGGGGAAGTATTTATGATATTCTCTTTTAAGCTGATGGGACAAGAATATCTGAATTGCACATCCCCAATTTTTTTTAATGTAAGGAAGTATTTAGATGATAAATTAAACACCTTGTAAGTACCACATATATGATTTGGAGAAACAGAGAGACAGAGGAAGAGGAAGAGAGGAGAAAGGGAGTGGAGAAGGAAGGAGGAAGAAAATACCCCAGTTGGATACTAATCCTACTTGTGCTAATAAAACAAGAGATGAATGCGTAAGATATTAATCCTGGGATGAAGTGAGAGGGTAGGACGGGGGAAGTGATCCTTAGTTGAGCTTTGGGGAGGCTCATTCCTGGAGGAGCAGAAAAAGTGGGTGTCTGAACCTCTGAGAATGAAGGAGGAGGTGGCTGCCACTAGAGGCTGCATTCAGAGGCAGTGCCCTAAGGTGAGGATGGTTTGTTGAAGTGAGATGGAAGAGCAGGAAATGAGGAAAGGAAGATGAAGGGGAGGGAAGAAGAGGGAAAGATGAGAGATCTATGAGGAAAAGAGAAAGGGAAGAATTTCTCCAAGCTGCATGGTGTTGCAAAAAGGCCCAGACTTTGGAATAAAGAGACCTGACTTTGAGACTTGGTTCCATTTGCCGGTGTGAGCTTCCCAAGTTAAAATCCAATGACGAAGAATGGCTGTTGTAAGATGGTGATAAAGTGAAGCAGGGCATATGATAAGGTGGAAGTAAAGTTCTTTATTGAGAAAAATGCTAAAATAAATATTAGTTATTACTGAGCAGGAAGAAAGAGAAGGAATAGATAATTTGAGAGGAGGCAAGAAGAGGATAAAAGAAATACGAAGAAAAGGAGGCATGAACAGAAAACAGAGAAGGGCTGGCGGGAGACAGAATTTCTCCTATTGAGTCCTATTGGAGAATATTCTTGTTTTTGTTTTGCTTTCTGGATTACATTCCAATAATCATTCCTTTAGTTCTACCCCTTCGATGAAGTTGCAGAAGATCAAGCATCTTTAGAACCCACACCTTCTTCAATGAGAGAGAAACCTAGGTTGAATTTGTTAAAGTCTTGTTCTACCATTTTGAACACAGCTGATCTGAGGATTGAATTTAGTAACTCTTAGCGCTGCTTTTCTGTGTAGTTCTCTGGAGAAGGAAGTTTGGTTAGCAGAAGGCAGGAACTGAAGTGATATTTCAGAGCTATATTACCAAACACATTCAGCGAGAATGCTCTGTGCATCTGTAACTTGATAACATTTCAACAGCATCCGCTGTCTGAATGCACATAAGAAAACTTGTTCTGGAAAGAATTTGTGTGTGCTAACAAATATTAGGTTGAGAACTGGAGACTGGGTGAGAGCGATGTGATCGCACACGCACAGAATTTGCGGTTTCCGTGCACAGTCGGCAAGTGCAATGGTTTAATGAATGGAACGATGAATGCATAATTTCATTATGAGTCATCACGATTAAAATGAAAATCTGATAGATACATAAGTAGAAAATGTAGCTATCTTTTACAGACACAAGTGATAATTATATTTTGGAGTATGTAATTTATGCTTTGAATAATACAGTGAGTAAGTGCATTTGCCCTGTTGTGCTATTTTCTAGGAATGACAGAAAAGTTTGTTCAGAAACGGCTTCCTTCCTGTTGTTTTCCTGTGCATGCTGAAGCTGACTCACCCTGAAATGATCTTCAGTACTACTTTAGGTACACAAAAGGGCTTTCTTTAGGATAAATCCAAATGCTTAGCCCTAGAAATTAAAAGACAATCGTTGAAGAAAACCTTACATGATAACAGTATCCAATTTCTGAGTTAGAAAGAAGTGTGGTCTGCATCCCTTTTCATAAAGCTCTTCCTTCTGATTTAAGATTTTTAAAATGTATTAATGAAACCTCAATTTCTCAAAAATTTACATTACAGAGTATATTCACCCGCATCCTAGTTAATCCTCAGTACTTCCTGGAAGGCTGGGCAAATATTGATAACTCCATTTCCATCTAGGGAAATAAAGCATGAGGAAGGTTCAATGATTTCCCCAAGATCATGCAGCCTGTAAGTACATCTTCTAATTCAGAATCCAGGGTTCTTATTCCATGAAAATTTACAACTACCTTCTAATCTTTTTTCAGTTAAAACTTTTCTTTGTGTGATTCAGAAGATGGATTCATTTTTTTCTTTAAACTTAAAAACGGAGAATAGAAAGAGGAGCCACAACCCAGGAGAAAATGTTTGTGAAAGACATATCTGATAAAAGATGGTAATCCAAAATATTCAAAGAGCCCTTAAAACTCAACAATAAGAAACGAACAACCCAATCAAAAGTGTGCAGACGCTTCACCAAAGACAGATATATAGATATAAATAAACAATCTGAAAAGATGCTCCAGATCATATATCATCAAGGAAATGCAAATTAAAACTACAAGTTCTATCTACTTACCAATTATAGTGACCAAATCACCAACACCGACAACAGCAAATGGTGGCAAAGGTGTGGAGCAATGGGAACTCTCATTAGTTGCTGGTTGGAATGCAAATTGGTGCAACCACTTTGGAAGACAATTTGGCAATTTCTTATAAAACTAAGCAAACTCTTACCATATTGCTAGCTTTGAATATGAGCCCCCAAATTAATGTGTTGGAAGCTTAATTTCCAATGCAATAGCATTGAGAGGTAGGACCTTCAGAAGGCGACTAGCAGGGCTCATGCTGCTATTGTTGAAATGGGTTAGTTATGGCAGGAATGGGTTTCTGATAAAAGAATGAGTTTGTTGCCTCTGTCATTGTTATGCACTTGTGTGCACACAAACATGCACACCACATGTTCTCTTGCCCTTCCACCTTCTACCATCCAGAAAGAATTCCCTCGCCAGATGTGGGCCCTTCAACCTTGAATTTCCTGGCCTCCAGAATTGTATGAAGTAGATCGCTGTTCTTTATAAACTACCCAGCTTCGGATATTCTGTTATACCAGCACAAAATAGATTAAGACATACATGACCCAGCAATCTGGATCCTAGACATTTGACCAAAGGAGTTGAAAACTCATGTCACACAAGAAACCGACACAAGGATATTTAATTGTAGCAGCTTTATTCATGATTGTCAAAATTTGAAAGTAGTCAAGATGACCTTTAATAGTTGAATGAGTGAATAAACTGGTAATTTGTACAATGGAATAGAATTCAGTGCTAAAAAGAAATAAGCTATTACAAGATATGAAATAACATGGAGGAAACATAAATGCATATTAATAAATGAAAGAAAACCAATCGGAAAAGGCTACATACTGATTCCAAGCATATGGCATTCTGACAAAAGGCAAAACTATGGAGACAGTGAAAAGATCAGTGTTTGCCAAGGGACGAGAGGGGTGGGGTGGGATGAATAGCTGGAGTACAGAACAATGTTAGGTAGTGAAAGTGCTCCATAGGATGCTACAGTAATGGATAGATGTCATTACACATTTTTCCAAACCCATATAAAGTACAACATCAAGAGTGAACCTAATGTAAATTATTGATTTTGGGTAATTATAATGGTATCAAAGTAGATCCATCAATTGTAACAAATAGAGGGAGCTATGCATATATGGGGGCAGGGAGCATAAAGAAGGGACTGTGGGGGAACCTTTGCATCTTCCTCTCAATTCTGCTGTGAACCTAAAAGTGCTCTTTAAAAAATAAAGGCTTGGGGCTGGGGATGTGGCTCAAGCGGTAATGTGCTCCCCTGATATGCGCGGGGCGCTGGGTTCGATCCTCAGTACCACATAAAAATAAAATAAAGATGTTGTGTCCACCTAAAACTGAAAAATAAATATTAAATTCTCTCTCTCTTCTCTCTCTCTCTCTTATAAAAATAAAAATAAAGGCTTATGGAAATAAGTATGGAGATTTAGCAAGCCTACTCCTGGGAATATGTCCAAAGAAAATGAAATCAGTATGTTAAAGAGACATGTGCACCCCATGTGTTTATTGCAGCCACTATTCATAATAGCCAAGAAATAGAAAGAAACTAAGTGTCTGTCAAATGATGAATGGATAAAGAAAATGTGTTACATATACACAATAAATACTATTTAGTCATAACAAAAAATTAGATCTTGTCATTTGCACAAACATGAATGGAACTGAGATCATTATGTTAGGTGAAATAAGAAAAGCCAGTACCCAGGAGCTCATTCATATGTGGAGTATAAAAACATTGATTCATAGCAATTGAAAGTAGAGCTGTGGTTACCAGAGGTTGGGAGAGTAGCAGAAGGGAGAGATGGGAAAGCTTTCAATGGGTACTAAGACAGAATTAGAGAGAAGTAAGAAGTTCTGAGATGCTATTATACAGGAAGTTGAATACAGATACCAATAATGTACTATATATTTTAAAAAGCTAAATAAAGGGGTTTTGCATATTTTCACTATAAAGAAATGATGCGTATTTGAGAAGGTAGATGTGTTTTGAATACAGATGTGATTTGAACATTACACAATTTATACAAACATCAAAATATTACATGGCACCTCATAAATATATAGAATATGTATGTTATCATATATTAATTAAAATCAATTTAATTTTAAAAAGTAAAAAAATAAAATAAAGTCTTTAATAAAATCATAAAAAGTATGAAATCAAGATAACTGGCACTTCTTTTTCCCTTTGCAATTATATGTTTGTGTTTTTTAAACCTTTTCTTTTGTAGCTATTTATGTTTTCAAGTAGACTAGGTAAACATTTTAAAGAGATAAAGCACAGGTTTTCACAACTGTCTTAATTACAAAATTTACTTTGACTAATTCTATATTAATGGGAACTTAGCAGGATTTCTGATCTCCTAGCTATAAGCACAGACCCATCTAGTAAGGCCATGATTTGGGTCATCTTCTTGGACTCTGGTTGCTTTTCTGTCTGTTTTTAGAACAATTAGGAGAGTAAATCCTTCAGGAACCTACCTCACCCCCCTGCCTTATAGCAGTTAATCTTTCCTCAAGGTTTCATGCAATGTATTTCCATTTGGTGTACACGCGATTGAAATGGGGAAAAGGAGGCAGATGGTACTATGACATACATATGAATTGACCTGCATTTCTAGAGTAGTAGCAACACCCTCCCAGACACTTCACCTCTACCATATACAGACAGATGCTCTGGAGCCCTCCCTCCAATGCCTATGGGAGAGCACTCAGGTGAGTTAGTCTAACCACTTTCAGAGACATCATTCTCTGACTGAGCCATTGCATTTGGCAGACAGGTCACTGAGGCTGCATAACCATCCTTCTGAAGCCTGTCAGAATATTGGACATAAATCATCTCTAAAATAAAATATAAAATAGAGCACTGACAGTTGTTGGAGTTTTATTTCATTTGGATTCTCTCACTTCACAGGCCTAGCCACAATATTCGTTCTTACCAGGAACATGGACTCCACAGACCTGGTACTCCAGGCTGCAATTATTGAGTACCCTGTATACAACATAGCATTAGCAGGCTACCTGCTGCTTTTAATATAATAAGTTAATTAAAAGACATCTGTCTTCCAGCACAATAAAACAAAAAATCCATGGTATGCAGAAAGCCCCAAGGATGGATACAAAGGAACAGGATGTATATTGGTGTTCACATTCACATATATTGTATTAACTTACTTTATGCTACTGATCCTTCAGGTGAGAGAAGAGCGTTGGACAAAATGTTTTCTAGCCAAGTGTGAACATTCATCATAAATATCCTGCGCTATAAAAAAACATCAGAATCCTGATAAATCTTATGTCTTTGCTACTCGAAGAACTTCTCAGAGTTTATTTTACTCTAGAAATCTGGGCAAGTCTTAATATGTATTTTCTCATTTCATAATTTAATTAGAAAAAAATCTGCAAGGTGGATGCAAACATATACATTTGTCTACTGAAATGTACTTGTAAAATTATTTTCATCAAGGGTATAGGTTAGATAAGGTGGCAGCTGTACTGCCTGCCTTTTTCTCTCCTTAAAAATAAAACTAAAACAGGCCTCCCAAATTCTGTTTAATTCTAAAGTATAAAATGATATATGCTCATTACTGAAAAATCGGAATATACAACAATTATATTTTTTGGAAAATATAAAAATTAGAGAATACAAAAAATATCTAGAGATAATTTCTATTATTAATATTTTAAAAGTGAGGATTATATCGTATATGTAGTTTAATGTATTAATTTTCTATGGACAAAATAATTGGGTTGTTTGAACCACTCTCACTGTTGAAGACTTAGGTTATTTTTATTTTTCATTAGCATAACATGTTGCTGAAGTACTTGTACATGAGTCTTTGCCTACATCTCTGAATATATTTATTTAGGATAGGTTTCAATATCTGAATGGAAATCAGATATGAGCTGACATGTCTGAACTTTCTGAGGACTCTAAGTGACTCGCTCTGGGGGTTGTACCCTTTTATCTCCTCCCTGAGGCAAAACCCGACCCTCACTGTGTACTCATCCTGATGGAAGAGGAAGCTTTGTTTCTCTTTCACACAGAGAAGTTTATATCACTTTCTTTTTTGCTTTTGGGATTGCAATGGAAGTCAGGTGTCATGCAACAAGAAGGGAGAGAGAGGAGGCAAAGGAAGAGGGTAACTAATGTTGGCATTTTAATTGCAGATTCCTGAAGTCATTATGCTTTTGTTCCCATTGTGGGGAGAAGGAAGGTGACAAACTGTGGCAAAGTCTGGGCCCTACATCCATGTTGCTCCTATTGCTGAAAGTGGAATCTCTCCTGCATGGAGTCAAAGGGTTCTGGTGTATGCCACTCCCACACAAATCTGCAAATTAAGTCTGCTATGTCTTCCTAAAAAATTAATTTGCATAAAAATTTTGGGACAGGAGTTTTGAATTGTTGTGGTATATAAAGTTTTTTTCCCAACATCATTAAACCCAGACTTTTTCAGGTACGCTCAACAAATAAAATATCTTTACAATGGGAAGTCATTGGGAATATAGAAGTTTCCTTGTCTTCAGGTAACTCTTGTGGCATTAGTCAAAAGGAACAGAGAAAACTCTTCAGTGAGAACTGGTACAGAAAGGAGGTGTGTGTGATTTCTTGATAAGTTAGAAGAGACCTACTCTATTATTATAATTGTTTCCTACCATTCTATGAGTCAGCAATTTTGAATGTGACACACACTGGGACACAAATCAGATTAATATCCTGTCAATACTTTAATAAAATGCTAATTTACATGAGCTCACATTTTAATTCCTGCCAGTGAAGTAACTCAAATTGTGTCTGTGTGTATGATTTGAATGCCATTCCTAATCTATCAAAAGATGAAATACTAATATAATAATAATGCTAAAATTATGTTTTCAATTGAATAGTTCAAAACAGGACATTTTTAAAACGAGCTTGAAATATAAGAAAATTTTCAAGAGGGTGAAGAAATTTCAGAATAACCTGAAATTTTGAGATACTTGTCAAAACTGACATCTCTAAAGCTCTTTACAAAGCACTTGATAGCAACAAGTTTGATAACATGATTTAGCTATGCCTAGAAAACATGTAATGAGAGCCAGTGGCACTTTTCGAAACAGTGTAGGAAGTATCAACATGTTTTTTTAAAATATAGATTTATTATTATGAAAATGGAAAATGATATTTTTTTCTTATATAAGAAAATACTGAATGAGTAAGTATTCCCTGAAGCTATCATTCTGCAGGGATATTTAAAACCCTATCACAATTTTTGAAGAAAAAGGGCCACTAGAATTTTGTCAAAAAAATAAAGTCTTGGATAGAAATACTGTAATGGATTACAAAATCAAGCAAGGCATTAAAAAATTCTTGACATCAAGTTTAAAGTGTTATCTTTTCCATTTCCTTTGGAAAATGAATCTCATAGAAGATAGGTGAAATCTTAGCCATGGATGTAGTCAGATGGCATTTTGTGAAAATTAGAAAGAGCCATCTTTTCATCAGACATTTATGAATCTTCTGTTAGAAAATGTCCCAAAAAGTAGGAAAAAAAAGAAGCTGTGGAATCTATGAATATGAATGGCAGTCCTGAAATTATAAAGTAGAAAATCTGCATGACCACAGGTGCTAGGATTGCATATTTGAACCAAGAAGTGGTAGCATAGCCCAAAATAATACTGACAAATTTGTGTTTTGAAGACACTGAGATTCATCTTACTCTCTTCTTATGTTTTTATCATAACTTGGATGTTAATTGTCAAATTGTTTATTTGATACTCCACTATGAATGATCATGTCTATGATGACATTAATTTGCAAGTTACTTGATGTCAAATAAATAGCAAAGAAATATTTAGTGATAAATTTAGCAAAAATGATATCAAGTGATAAAATGTACTGATGAAGAGGAAACTCTAGAATAAAGTAAATTGTATATAGCTCATTTCTGCTCCTTTTCTTTCTCCAGTCAATTGATGGCTCTGTGCATGAGTGGCCTTAACCTCTGTCAGATGTCTTGTATAGAAAACTTTAAGGAATGAACAAATGCCTGGAAATTGACTGCTGGAAATCATGCTACAAGGAAAGGAAAATAGCATATTATTGGAAGGCTTGACCTATAGAATCTATGAATTTCTTGGGAAACTTCTTATTAGAATTTGTTTAGTTTTTATGGAATTCAAAAAGGAATGAATTAGCAAAGTATGTGGGCTAATTTCTTTTGTGCCTAAGCCTAGGAATATACAGATATATCTGAAAACAAAGAGGCTGCTTTCAGGTGCCCTAGGAGGGGGTTGACACTCTCACCACTACACTTAGTGCCCCAGGGAGTAGGGACTCAGAAGGCTGCAACTGGATCCTCCAAGGATGGCATGTGAGCCCTAATCAGACAACAAAGAAAATAACAACCCACCTAGGGGGATTTAGCAGCTAAAAAGAAAAAGGTCACCCCAAACAAATTGAATACATGGCTAGCAAAACAGAGATTCTAGAAACAAATGACAACTCTGTGTGTGTGTGTGTGTGTGTGTGTGTGTGTGTGAAAGAGGAAGAGAGAAAGAGAGGGAGGGAGGGAAGGAGGGGGGAAAGAGAGAGAGAGAGAGAGAGAGAGAGAGAGAGAGAGAGAGAGAGAGAGAGAGAGCGCAAACAAGGAAATTCAAGCTCTGGCCACAATTTTTAAAGCTGAATATATGGTTTTCCCACTAAACTAGTTTGTTAGATATTGAAGAATAGATATTGAAGAAGCTGGTCACTGTTGAGCTGGAAGATCAAGTGCAAGATATATTCAAGATATATTTTGAGGCATAGAGCAAAAATATAAAGATGCAGAAAAAGATAAGAGAGTTGAGGATTTAATACAAAAATCCTAGCAGGTAAAAATAGGAACTACAGGGGCAGAAGAAGGTAAAGTTAAAGTGGAAATTGTGGAGGGCAAACTGTGTCATGCACTGGAATAGCAGGTTTCAGGTTGTGCTCTGCACCAAGCTATTCCATTTTGAGTGTCAGTGGTAAGGCAGGAGGACTTGGCAAATTGTCTGGGCAAATAGATAGCCACCAGATGTTGGACACACAGAACTTAGGGAAAGGAATATCCCCCAGCTGCCCAGCCCAATATAAAGCACAAACTGATAAATAAATAGATTGTGCTAATAAAAAATGAAAACATGTTAATTCACCAAATTAAATCAGAAACACAAGGATGCATGGGTATATCAAACTCATATCAGAAGAGCCAGGCCCATGATCTTACAGATGTCACCTGCTTATGTGGAAATTATAAAGGGAGGGGCACCCAATACAGCTTAAGGTGGTACACAATGATCTGTTATCATTCCATCTGGTGAAGATTTCACATAAGTGATCTACAGGCTTCAACCAGCTCAATCTCCCTGATTCACATGGCCCATTGCCTGTCACAGGCAGCTACTGTCAGCTACTCTGTAAGCTGATAGCTCTGTACCTTTATTAAGTTCTTGGGCTGCTTCCTAATCTTATCTGGCCACCTGTAATAATTCATTTGCATTTAGATCAGCTCTCTGCCTTTGCTTTCAATGCACTTTACAGAAATCCTGTAATGGCCTTCACCCTTTTGTAACCTTTCTGTAACCTATATCTATCATGGTGTGAAGTATGTTATATGACCTGAGTGCTACAGAAATTAGAAGTTGAGATTTTTTATAAAAGAAACCATGATTGCCCAGGTTATGGCTACCAAGTGATCCATGAGTGCTTGTTGAATTGCAACTAATGAAAGTAATGAGGCTTGTGAGTTATTGTTACTCAATAACTTTTTGATATTATGGAAAGATACAAACATGCCCGGTCTACATTAATGGCATAGTTCACTTACAGCAGCAATATATTTTTTTAAGGTAACCCAGAAATTTATTTTCTCTGAGCAGAAGAAAGATTGAAAATCTGTTGCAAGCAGGATTTGCAGTATTTTCTCAACATAATTGTCAAATAGCAGCACACCAAGTGGCCATTGTTTAGTAAATGAATATGAAACACCCAGAGAACATGTGGAGGTGATAAGATGAAGACATGCTCAGCAATGACTCTTGCCACACACATTTTTACCCTCCACATATATTTATAAACATTGGAGAGGAACACTGGATAGGGAAAGCCTGACTGACGGGATATGCCACAAATGTTCTCTGTAAGCACTCCAATATAAGGACTCCTACATAGAAAGATAACAAAATAATAAAATACATAATAATAAAATATATAAATAATAATTAATATTAATAATAAATAAATGATAAAGCAAAATTAAAGTAAAAACTAATGAAAAAGGAAGATTAAGAAGTGGAAAGAGATATCAAACAAATGTAAGCTAAAAGAAAGTTGCAATATTAGTGACAGTTGATATAAATTTAAAAGCACTACAGATAATGTAAACACTATCTACTGATAAAATTGATAACATTTGAATAAGCGAAGATGATCATAAACCTGTATTTACTCTCTCATCAATTAATTAAATATATAAATCAAGTTATTAGAAATTTAAGAATGTTTAAAAAATATAATAGATGACATTATTTTGTCTGTCATTTATTATAATTAAGAGATAACTATATCCAAGAATTGGACAAATTGAATAGACAAAATACAAGTGATATCATAGGAGAATTAAATATCACACAAATAAGTAGCTACAAGAGGGTTCCATATTTTAAATAGTCACCATAATAATAATGATTAAAATTAGGTGCTTGACTAAGAAAAGCTTTCCAAATTTTCTAAAGTTTGAATTTCATAAGCCATGTTCTTTGATCAAATACAAATAAATATAGAAATAAATAATACAAAGGTGACCAAAAAAAAGTGACTTAGAAATATAATAGCAAAAAAGAAAAAAAAAAAGCCACACTCCTGAATTACTGTTTAACCATTGGGATCCAAAGGTAAATTCTTACTTATATGGAAAACTACAAAGGGACACCCCTGATAGCATTACTTACTACTCTGAAAATGTGTGGTCTTAAATGTCTTTACTATTAAAAATGAAACACAGAAAACCAAAGCAGGTGGCAAGTCCTGGAAGAGATTAGCAAAGCAATTAAAAAGAGAAGCAATAATTAATAAAGTGGGAAATAAAAATGGAATAAAAGGTAAATCTAAAATATTAAATTTGGACTGGAGGGTGTACCTCAGTGATAATAATTACATGGTTCTGGGTTTGATTCCCAGTACCAAAGAAAGAAAGAAAGAAAAAACCCAAACCTTAAGACATTAAAAAACTAATAAAATACACATGCTCTCCCTCAGCATGATTAAAGAAAAAACACTGAAAAATATATGGTGAACACCAAAAATATATGGTGAAGCAAGATATAACTACAAATATAGAAGATTAAAATAACTATAAGAAAATTATAAATTTTGAAAACTTAGATGAAATTGTTGATTTCCAAGTGAAGTACAGATTGTGAAAGATGATCTCAAAAGGAAAAAAAAAAATGCTTTCATCGTAACAAAACCAACCATCACAGAAGAGATCAGTTAGAGACCTAGGTATGTGTAAAGTCCAGAACTACATGTGTTTACCACTGACATTTTATCTAAACCTTAAAGAACAGATAGGTCTAAACCTATTTCTAATTCAGACCATAAAAAAATTAAGAACTCATTCAAATTGATTTTTATAAAGTCAGAATAACTTTAGTACCAACCTGGATATAATTACTCTGAAAAACAAATCAAAACAAAAACAAACAAACAAAAAACTAGCAGAAGAACAGTGCAAGGAGGGAAACAAAACTATAGATTAGGTTCATTGGTAACAACAGATTGTAAATAAAATATTAGTAAACAAAATAGCAATTCATGAAAATAATAATATATTGTGAAAAGTAGGATTTATTCAAGAAATATCTATCGATCTGTCAATATAGCCCTCAACCAATTCAAAGGGAAAGCCTTATGATCTTATTGAAAGATGTAAATAGACATTTGATGAAAGTTACCATCCAGTTAATCCTAATAGAGTTTGAAGTAATATAAGAAAAGATGAAAACTTCTTAAATATAATAAAGACTATTTACCCAAAATTGCACAGCAAATATCCTAAATGTGAAAATCTAAAGGAATTTTAGCTAAAACAAAGAGTTAAGGGGTCCTCATTTTACACCTCTTTATTAAAGAGTTCACCATAGTTCTATTTAAATATTTATTGTTCTTGAAAATTTAAGCTGTTCTTGTGTGGTCCTTTTCCACCTTTTGAGTTTTAATTTTCTTCACTTAATAACTCAAGGTTACTATCCATCTGGATTTATTTTAGCTGCTCCTTTCCATCTAAAAAAAATCGACTTCAACATTTATCATTTCTTTATGGTAAAAACATTCAAAATATTTTCCATGTTTTTTAAACATATAGTCTATTCTCATCATTTATTATCACGCTGTTGTGCAAAACTGATATCAAACAGTAGCTTAGTACTCATCAATCAAAATTTCTCCTCCCTTTCCCTTGTTCTCTCAGCCTGGTAATTTCCATTCTACTCTCAATTTTTATGCGACCAACTTTGTTTTTGATTCTACGGATAAGTGAGATTATGCCGCACTTTTCTTTCTGTGTCTGGCTTATTTCACTTAATGATCTCTAGTTCCATCCATATTGTCTTTATCATAGGATATCATCATTGTAATGGCACCATGGTATTCCATTGTGTATCTGTACCACATTTTCTTTATTCATTCATAAACTGATTGTCACTTAGGTTGTTTAGTCTCTTGGCGATTGAAACAGAGTGGCAATAAACATGGGAGTGCAGACCCCCATCCCTGCCCCACACTCAAGGTTGTTTTATACCCTTTTGTATCTGCTCAGGCTGCCATCTTCCCCTTTCTTGCCCACTCATGCCTCTTCTCTCTTTCATCTGGGGAGTTGTCCTTTGGAAGGCCTGGCTCTCACTCTCCTGAAGATGCTCAGGCAGTTCTCTAACATTGCTCATAGGAAATGCTGCTTATGCACAGAACTGGGGTCCTGTTTTCCTTTGTACAGCCAGTATCCAGTACTGTGCTCGACCCATAGAACATGTGCAATAAACATTAACTGAATCGGTGTTGAAGAGACAAAGGAATTCATGAATACTACAGGCTCTGTTGCCTCACTTCCTTTGGTTTTACTCTTCCTTAAAATGGTGATGGTAGTGACTGCTTGCTGAGAGGCCCGCTCATGATGATGATAAAACCTGTCTACTTCTATATGCATGAGTTCTCTTTTGCTTTATGACCCACATGCACACATGGCAAATGGTGCTGTTAATGGATTTGACTTGCGTTCTGCTTCATGAATTGCCAATCCTGTCTGTATCCGCTAGACTATTTGTTCATTTCTTTGTTTTTGCCATTGTGTCCTGACAGTATGGGTTGAGCTGGGGGCAGAAGAGATGTTCCAGAAGCTCTGTTAAGTGACCCAGAAGAAGACTTCACCTTGTGGATAGTGTTTCATGCAAATTATCTGATGTCATGCTGGGGTGCAATCTTTGGATGAGGACTCCCTGGATACTTTTGACAGCCTTTGCTTGTAGAGTATGCACCTTTATACTCTAACTACAATTCTTGAGATTGTTTAGGGGGAAATTTCTCCTGAATGTATTTAGAGGAGTTCAGTAGGTGAACTTGATCCTCCAGCTGCTATAATTTGCTGCTTCTTGTAGATTATTTTTTTGCCTTCCACTCCCTTCTTCCATCTGCCATCCTTGCAGGTCCAGCTGTGCAGGATTTTCTCGTTTCCTGTAAACATGTCTCTGTCATTCCCCCTCATTTGTCTGGCCATTAGTTATCAAATTATTGATGGTCTGACTGACCATTCCTCAAAGCATATGTTCCATAAACTTCTTTCTCCAAGGTGAATGAGGAATAGCTAATATACTTTGTGACTGTTGGCTTATATTTAATTGCTTTTTCGTACTTTGGGTTAACCTGTGAGTTTTTTTAATATGCTATATAATTTATACTCAGTTGCCAAGTTTATTTGGGTGTTTAAAGTATACCATATGGGAATTAATGCCATACTCCTCAACCGTCAAAATTCATTTCAAGTGCCATATTCTCAGGGATGTCTTGGCCAGCCTTACTCAGAACAAGTTAGGATTTCCTTCACTATGCATGTGAGTATTTTATCATGTGCTACCTTTTATCTTAATTGTTTGTCTCTTTTACTAAGGGGCAAAGTTGAATTAGATATGTCTTTTACTCTCATAACCTCACTTAAGCACAGTTTACAGGTTCTTAGAAGTTAACCGGTGCTCTGTAAAGACATGTAGCCCGAAGGACCAGCTACCTGCCTTTGAATTCTTAATATCCATGTTGATTTTTCTAGCAATACTTCTCTAGAAGCCTGACTGAGAGGCAAGAGCACTGGACTTAACAGTTGGAAAAGATGAATTTCAGTATCACAGTGGCTGTTTTAAAACTTTGCATGTTGCAATTTTGAATGTCACCTTGGAAGAGTCCTGTGCATTCAACTTTCCCATCTGTACTATGGGATATGAATATGTCATGACCACCTTGCAGGAGTGTTGTGAGAACCAAACTAGAGCACATTAAAGGTATTTGATAAACTGTAAAGCAATAAACAGGGGAAAAAATCTGTTGAGGCTGCTTCTGCTCATTTTGACATATTCAATGTACACAGATAAGCCTTATGATATGTTTAGTACACTTAAATGTCACTTAACAAATGATTTGTTAAAAAAACCATGTAGAGCACTTTTAAAAAGATAATGAAAGTGATTTTCCTTTTGGTTCTAATCAAGTCTTTGTAATTTCGCCAGGATGGAAATACGACAGGCTACAAACAAACAAACAGAAAGCATATACATAATTGAAGATCTTTTTGCAAAATTGGTTGCTAACTGCCTCTTTAGTTAATTTCTAAAACTATATGGCATTCCTTGTCTTTGTATATGCAGGTGGTATCTGGCCAAATCAGGCTGTCTATATTAGAACTTTATTGAGTAATTCCAAAGGAATTTCACACTTGTGCTCTCCTTAAGATGAGGTCACAGAATCCACTTAGCTTCAAATAGACTCATGTGGGTACTGGGAAGTTGCTTCAGCTTCCCCTCCCTCTACATATTCTGCTGAGATTCCATTGATGTCTGTTGGTGTTCCATTTGTTCAGTGGTAGATTAGTGATCAAAGGCTATCTCTCTGACAGAGCCTACAATGACTTAGAAAACCTCGACCTTGACTTTCAACTGGGGTCTTGCAATCCCTACCTTCTCATTTTCACTAATTCCTCCAAAGCCTTCTAATAGTTATTACCACTGTTCCTTCCTTGGGGGCACTCAAAAAGAGCATAGAGATGGAATTATTCACATTGTCTACCTATTTTCTGGAACTGCTGACTTCATCACATAGCACAGGCTGAGGTTTTTGTTGTTGTTGTTTTTGTTTGTTTGTTTTTGCTGTGACCTTAAATAAATTAATTTTATACCAATTAGTGGCACTTATCAAAGCAAAGGGGGCTAATTTGTTCATTTCATTTTTAAGAAGATGTAAGTTTTATTTATGCTTTAAAAATTCCGTGTACTTTAATTTTATTCACTTATTACCTTTTTATTTTCAATTACAGTTACTTAGTGTTTTAGAGCTGATATGCTAAAAACTGAACATGATAAAAAAGAAATACTGACTAGCTTTTTGGAAAAGGGCAGACAGAGAACCAAAGGACAGAAACAAAAATAGAGTAAAGAGGATCCAAAATAAGTTTTGTAAAAACATTGAGGACTTCCTTACTGAACTCATTGAGATGTCATTGATTCAAATAATACTTACCCTGATCACAAGACTTCATTCCACTTAATAGCACTGGCTACACCCAAAGGCTAACATTTATTTATTTTCAACCATATTTTCTTTGATTATGTTTCTTGTCTCAAGAGCTGAGCTAATTTACATCCTATGATGCTAAAATAGTTACCTGTTGTTGCTGATGGGGTATTAGCTCAATTAATGGGAATTAATAAAAATCTGGGAATATGCCTAGAGATTAAATAGAAGATTGAAGAACTGTAACCATAACTTTATAATAGAAGTAATTATTGTAAAATTAAAATTTTCCAGAACCTTAGAGTAGATTCAGGGTTTAACGTGGAAATATCTGCCTTTGCATCTGAGTTTAACCATTTACTTCTGTGGGAATTAGGGCAAGCCCTTTATCCTCAGTGTGTGTCATTGCTCTCATCTATTATAATATGGGCCTTACAGAGCTATCTTTAGATTCAGTTCTGTGAAATTCCTTTGAACATAAAGAATGCAAATGCCAGTTAGTGTTCCGGTTATTGCCTGTCAAGATCAAGCCCTATCAGAAAAACCCAATGTCATTTAGATCAGAATAGTTTGGGTTCCTGTAGATACCAGTTCTCTTGACCTTAGTGATGTTTCTGAATTGATCTTTAGCACATCAATCCTTATGGAAATATGGCTAAGAACATGTGCAATTTCCTAGGTTCTAACATTTCTAACATCTGTCTAGAAACATAATCTGCAAATGATCCTTGAAAATAAATGGTAAGCCAGGGACGTAACACATGCTATTCAGTAGGAAGAAGTCTTGGGACCAGGGTGAGGTCAGTCAATGACAGCAGAGTTCTATGAAGAGTACTAAGTTGTTTAAACATACCAATGAGAAGGTTAAATAAACCGGATTCTATGACTTTGATGAAAGATTCAGAACTCAAAGTGATATGGGTGATATAGAAAAGAGATTAGCAATAGACACGGCAAAGACATTTGCAACTAGGAACAAAAGTAGACACGGATGTGAGAAGGTTCAGATGAGCCCATATTTATGGTAGAGGGGGAGCCCTTGTTAAGCTTGAGGACACAGGGAGAGAAAGTGGTTCTGGGTAGTTATCAGATTGCCTATGAGTCAGCAATGCGGCACTGCAGCTAGAACAGCCAGCCGAGCACTGCAGGGCCCGGCAGGAAGGTGGCACAGAGCAGCCTGAAGGTGCAGCTCCTTCAGAGGGCGTCTGGACTGCCCCCGAATGGGAAAGTAGTTTGGAAAATATAATTATTCAAACAGTGAATGCTGTCTCCCCAACTATCCTAAGCCCCTTCATGAAACTAGTATTTGTCAGTTGTTACAAAGTTTCAGAATAGTTTAAAGACATACTGACTTACAAGCGATTCCAACTCAGTTAGGAAATTCTGCAAGTTTTCTACACAAAAGGGTGCTATGCAGGCAGACCAGGGTACCATGAGTCTTGTCTAAACTCACATCTTTCGCCCCCCCCTCCCCCCATAACCCCTTTCCCCAGCCCAGGTCTCAGCTGAAGCCTCTCTTTTGCATGAAGCCCTTTTTGACCTTCCTGGGTCGAGTTACATCCTTTGTGCTCGCCTAAGCTGCATCCTGTACGTTCCCCTGTTAAAAGCTCATTAATCACTCTGGGTAGGATTAGAATGTGAGCTTCTTGAAGGCACAGATCAAATCTTATTCATCTCTGTACTCTCATTACCTAGGAGAGTCCCTGTATAAATATGGTGTGTACTGTATAAATATTTATTGAATCGTCAAATGGAGGAATGAATGAAGGTAAGGATATAAATATGAGATCTATGTGGTTAGATTTATTTTAAAAGGTCTGGTGTTTAACCAGTAAAAGGAGACTCCATTTTTCTGCAGTTCATAGTATACTACGCAGGTGTGAAATTGTATTTAGGCAGAATTTTAAGAGTTTCTAGAGACCTATAAAAAAGAAATCCTGGGCAGTAACAATCCTCTTTCCTGCCTGTACTTTCAAGAGATGATCTTCTCTGTAGAAGTGATTCAAAAGTTTAAGTAGGGAGGATATTTCTATTGTCACACATTCACTTAATATTGAAAAGGAATGTGAAGTCAGAACTTGTATTTTTTCAAGGCAAAAGCATGTCCTTCTGACTCTGTTAAGTCTTTTTTCTCATGCTAAGAGTGATCAGAGGGAAACAAAAATCTTTGTCATAACATTGCCTCCAAATGTTCTGTCTCTTTCCTCGGAGTGAAGCATTTGATGCCTGTTGAGGATTTTAATGATCTGATCTTGACTGAAGTTGCTGATCTCTAGATGTGATTTCCACCATCCACCACTATTTTTGTTTCAGAAACTAACAGAGCAACATAAAACGGTTTGTTTGCCCAGTGGCATGTGCTAAAAACCAAAAACAAACAGTGAATGACAAAATTGCTCCCTCTTTTCCTCCAGTTCATTTTTAATATTTATCTTTCCATGAATTCATTCAGCCTGTCTTTAATGTTGTCAACGTGTTCCTAAACAGGCTGGCTGGGGTGTTAGCAAACATTGTCAGTGGAAAATCTCTAGCCCCTGACAGCTAAAGAAGACTCCCCTCCAAGAACTGAGTTTAAAAAAAGCACATATTAATTTTTTAAGTCTTAGAACTCTCAACAAATTTATTAATGTCATGATTTAATTATCTGTTTAAAAATGTTATGATTTTCACAGTGTCTCATGATTCTCTTCATTCCTTTTATTAACAAATGAGTTATGGACAGTTTAATTTGTAGCCAAATCCTTAAGCGTCTAGAGGATGTCATTCATCAAATAGTCACAGACATCAAGCTCTGCTCAGCGAGGGGTCTTGTCGGTAGTGATGAGTCTACACTCAGAGACCTGGAACTGGACTCCACTGAATCTGAACAATCGCTCTGCCATATCCTAACTTTATGATTGAGGTCTATGTGGGTAGATTTATTTAAAAAGGTCTGGTGTTTAACCAGTAAAAGGAGACTCCGTTGGTTTCCCCATTTACATAATAAGGTTTATATTATCATCTTTGCAGACTTAGTGTTAAGATTAGAGTTTTGACATGTAAAGCTCATAGTACAATTTCAGATACATAGTAAATTCTAGACAAGTGTTGGTAATGATGGTGATAATGGAGCTAAAGATGAAGTTTTTCAGCAGGCAGAGCTCATTTATCAGGCACATTCCGCAATTCCTTTGGAGAACTAAAATCCTATTCATAAAAATGAATTTCATCTTTTTTGGGGGGAGGTACTGGGGATTGAACCCAGGTGTGCTTTACCACTGAGCCACATCCCCAGCCCTTTTTATTTTGAAATGAGGCCTCACTAAGTTGCTTAAGACCTTGCTAAATTGCTGAGGCTGGCCTTGAACTTGAGATGCTCTTGCCTCAGCCTCTGGAGTCACTGGGATTATCAGTGTGTTCTGTTGCACCTGGCTAATCCCATCTTTTTGGTGGAAAAATTCTAAAGATTTTAAGATGCTTATTTTCAAATTTCTTGGAAAGCACAAAACAACTAAACGATGTTCTACTGGCAGCACTGAAGACAGCTCAATCTGTGTAAATCTAGAAGACGCAATTTATTATTTATTCTATGAATCTCCAAATGCACGTCTTATTCCTTTAGTTTATTTAAATACTTGGGTGATAATTAGATTGCAGGAGTATAGTATCCACCGGGATGTGCGGTTGAATGGTCTTCTCGTAGTCTCTAATACCCTGGAAACAGTTTCTGACAGTAAAATAAAAAGGTGTTACTATTTTAAGGTAATTAATATTTTGGTTTCCTTTGGCAGTAAAAATAGGACTCAGCCAGATGGCACATGTCTTTTTGGTTAGAAACGTCATGTAATATTTTGAATGAAGAGATGTGGGGGCGGGCATGGAAGAGCTGTCGAGAACAGCTTTTTCAAATCACACCAAAGCATGCAATATGGGTTTGGGAATGGAGGAGGAAATAAGTAAACAAGTATGGTATTTTTATTACCTAAAAGCATGAACTTTATTCTCCTGAAAAAATGTGACTTAGATGAAATTGGCTATGCCAGGACTGTGGAATTTTGTGTGGGTGTATGCATTGGTCACATAGCAATGTGAAGACAATAACGATTCTTGACATGTGGAAACTGGGGTCTGCAGGGTGTCTTAGGAGAATGCCACCCTGAGAAGCCTTCCAGAAACAGACAGGACAGGTGGGAGGCAGGTCTTCCCCATGCTGGGCTTCCCTGCAGTGTTCTTCTTCTTTTATCACATCCTGATTGATTTGACACCTTTATAAGGCCCCTGGGGGAAAGCAGCAGGGTAACAGAAGTATCCCCACAGTAGCTGAGAGCCTCCTGGGGATGAGAGAATGTAGCTCCCTTTCACAAAAGGGAGCCAAGGCTCAAGCAAGGGAAGAATAAGGCCAAGGTGTCTCTCCTACCTGTGGTAGCTGGTGCAAGTTACACTTGAACCTGAGCCTTTCTCAGGCTCAGGCCTCTACAAATGGCCTTGTCGGGTTGCCAGGAAACTACATGGCTGAGCCATGAATGATCCTCACGGGTAATAAGTTAGTGGCATATCTTGAACACCTACTATGTGCTAGAATCTTACATGGGTAATCTTTTGTTCCCTTGGTAAACCCTCAAGACAAGTATTATTTCAATTTTATTGGAACCACGGGAAACCAAGGCTTAAAGTGGTTGCATAAAAAAGCCAAAGATACACTGATCTGTTATTTAAACCTGTATCTTCCTGGAGTCAACGTCCATGTTTTTCTTTGTGACACTGTGGGATTCTTTAGGGCATGCCTATGTCTTCTGGCCAGTTCCCACTATTTCTAACATCAAAGTGAAGCTGAAAGGAAATAGTTACATGATAAGACTATATGTACAGATTTTGATATGCCCCAGTTGCATAAAGTGCTTGTCAATTATTATTCCTAGCTTATATTGTCATGGTGAAGAAGTGTGTGGAAAGAACATTAATTTGGAATCTATGTCACACAGTGTTTAGTCCAAGTTGTGCAAGCATAAATCTGTGGTCTTGAGGAAGTCATTGAAACTCCTCTTTGCTCCAGTCATTTCAAATGCAAATGAGAAGAGGATTAAATTATTGATTCTCTAAACTTTCCTCCAGGTCTAATATTACATGATTTTTAAAGAGTCTCAAAAGACTTCACTAACCAGACCTGCACCTCACCCAACCCCAACTCCCTTTTTTTTTTCATATGAAATGGTTCAAGTGCACATACAGCAGGTAACTTGTTTCCTATCCTGACTGAGAGAATATTGCCCTCCTGATTAAGTCCTCAGTGATGTTGTGAGTAGATCCGGAGCACGCTTTCCAAATAGTTAGCAATACGCATGAAGATAATTAACTTACACAGACATTTGGAGCCATAATATGATGCTTGGAAATATTGTCTGATGCCACGGATGTTTATTGAAGATTCATTTATTTCCCCAATTGGCTGAGGTGTGAGGGAGAAAGAAAAGATACTTTCATGGTTTTATATGCTCTGTGGGTACATTCTTAGAATGTAGTTTTATTGTTTGCTTTCTAGACTCATTAATTCTGCTGAGATTAAAGAAGCAAACGTTAGTGGGAGAGAATTGAAAATTCTGCAAACGGCCATGCTAACACATGCTTTGCCTAGAGAGTATTCATAGCTGCTGATTTGTTGAACTGTCCTGAGGTTGGCTTCTCTATGCAGATGGTCACCCTCCACAGAAACCTTAAAAGATAGGTATTGCCATTTCTTTAAAATCTATTTTATCAATACATCACTCACACTGTCACCTTCCTTTTGCCAGAAAAGTAATAAACCTCACAGAACTTAAGTTTTGTGTTCAAAGGAACTAAGTGTTTATGCAGAAAGTGTGACATGAGCCTGGATCAATCTTATTAAAAGACCTGTTTGTTTTCCATTCTTTTCCTTCTGAAAGGGAGAACATCTTCACGGGAGATTGTGAAGGGGTGACTTGTGAGATTAGCTAATCTCTATCACTCAGGATGCTCATCCTGGGAGGGACTTCTCATGCCTGAGCACCCCGTGCTTGTGAATGGGCTGCATGGGTGCACCAGCTTCTGGCTATAAACCAGTTCTCTGTAAGGATTTCTCCTGAATTCAGTATACATGGCAATCCCTCCCCCCACTCTTTTTGCTCACTCTCTACCCACTGTTTCAAAATCTTAGAACCACCAAAAATTAAAGGTCATCTAGTTCAACCCTCAATTTCACAGATGAGAAAAGGACACTTAGAGAGAGGAAGTAATTTTCCCAAGGTGGCACACTCATCTGAGGTTCACTTGAGAAGAGAGTCCAGACAGACATAGTTAATTTGCTGCACTCTGTATCCTCCTCCTCTCCTCTACTTTAACCCGTGATCTGTTTGGGTGAGATTAGCATAAATTTGGGCCTTTGGAGACAGGGGAATCCTGAAATTTATCACTACCATGCAATAAAAGTGTATGTATCACAAACAGAAATTTTGAAGAAGTTGCAATGTTATAGGAAAAAAATGTTTGTGGCATTGGATTTGATCTAGACACATTTTAGAACAAAGAAAGCTTTTTCACTAATGCCTCTAGAAGACTAAGTTTAACATGAAGTTTGTAATTTAACTGTATTAATCGTTTGGGAACATGGTAGTTTCTATATAAAGCAAAACTCACCTGGATTGTTTATTTTCTTCTGTATTATGAACATTCAGAAAACCAACACTTAGTCCATGCTTTTGATATTTTAGGAAAACATTGTTATGCTTCTGATAATCCTCCCATGCTCTTATCTCTGCCTCTTTATTTTTGCTCTGGTCTCTGTTTTTATTTTACTTGTTTTCTTAGAATACAAGGTGTTTCTTAGATGTTTCATTATGGAAGTAAAAATAATTTGAGGTTTCATTGTATTAGTTTAGAAGTCTAAGTGAAACCTTTTTAAAGAGTATTTTTTACTCTTCCAAGTTTGCCACATTATTGCTTAATATTTTCAGGTTGATGTTTTATTAAAATAACATTGTCACTTGTTGGATTCTCTAGCAGTAAACACTGAGACAGAGTTTGGGAAATGTATTAATTTTCTAGGGCTGCCAAAAATAAAGTTATCACAAACAGAGTGTCTTAAACAGCAGAAATTTTCTGCTTCACCATTTTGGAGGCTAAGGCTAAGTCTGAAATTAAGATGTAGCAGGGCCACTTCCTTGTGAGGACAGCAAGGGAAGCCTCTGTTCTCTGCATCCCTCATAGCTCCTGTTGATTTGCTGGTAATCTTTGGGATTCCTTGACTGGTGGTGGCATCGCCCCAATTTCTGCCTTCCTTTTCACATAGAATTCTCCCTGTGTGTCATTATATTCAAGTTTCCCTTTTCTGTAAGGCCACCAGTCCTACTGGATTCAAGTCTGCCTTATTCCAGCATGACCTCATCTTAACTAGTTATATTGATAATGACTCTATTTTGCAATAGCATCTCTTCTGAGGGACTGGGGATTAAGACTTCAACAAATGAATTTGTGGGGGGGCATGTAATTCAACTCATAAAGTGTATTGGATGCATATCTATGAGGCAAAGAGGGGAGGAGCCTCATTAGGTAGAGAAGATGTTAAAGTGTGACAATAAGCCCTGCAAAGCATGGGTCATATGGTGGCCAGTGTTGGAACACATATTGCCCATCAAAGCATCCCTCAGTAGGACACAGTGGCCTTTGCACCTGGACTTGCTCATTCTTCAGGTTTGGGTTGACTAGGAAGGACTTGACCTTGGGTAAGACATCTCTCTGAAGTCGAGGCAGACCCAGAAGGAGCTGACAGCTAAAGGCAAGCATAGACCACATGCCTCATGTGTATAGCAAGATGTCCCTTCATGGGGACATCTCCCTCCTCTTCTGCAACCTCTCATTTCTGGGAACTCTGAATTTTCTTAACGCAGGGTATGACAGTCCCATTCTTACCTCTGGTGCTTTATATAAGTGGAACTCCTTCCTTAATTTCCTCTGCCTGTTGAGCAGTCCAGAGAAATTGGAAAGGTGAATTTCAGTCCAACTGGAAAGGATTGGGAGCCTAGACTAAGAGGTTTGTAACTAAATCTATAACCTAATCCTGGAATTGGTAAAATATAATTTACAGTTCAAATCCAGTTCACCATCTGTTAATCCAAATAAACTTTTATTGGAATGCAGCAATGCCCTTTGTTTACATATTGTCTGTGGCTGCTATCACGCTGCACTCTGCTCAATAGCAGAGCTGCACAGTTACACAGGACCATATGGCCCACAGAACCAAAAATATTTACTATGACCCCTAATTCAATTTTTCCCCTAAGCTAGAAAAATCACCACCTTTCTATTGCAGCACTCTAAAAAATTCCTACTGTTCTTGGTCTCTCCAACCTCCACACACATAACACACATGGCAATATTACTATATTGGGATTTGTGCTTCTAAATTCTATGTGGTATAGGCCTAGCCAGACTGTGAACAGAAACAATGCCCTCATTTTATTTTGGGGTTTCCATATTGCTGTGGAACATCTGTTGCTAACATAGAGATTAGTATCCCTTGCTTGTGAGGAAATTTGTTGCCCTGTGGAAAAACGGGCTTTGGAGTCTAATAAACCCAGATCCTCCATGTGTCACCTTTGGAAAGATACCTACTTTCTCTCAGCCTCAGACCTCTGCTAAGCTTTGCTATGGTTTTCACAATTTTGAGGCTAACTAAAATGTTATGGGTGGTATTTGGCCCAGAAAAAAATAGCCATTTGTTGCATGCTAAAGCCAATGAGATACACTAAAGCATGCTCCTGCATTAAAAGACAGTGGTACAGAGGACACTGCATAGGAGGCATTGCAAGGGTAACCCAAGACATGCAAGGGTAACTCATTTACCTCACACACACAGACATGCAAGACATGCAAGGAGGCACAGAGAGGTCTCTGAGATCTATCATTGAGGATGTTAATAGCATTTGAAGCAAGATAGATGGTTCTCTGAGGGAGTGAGGGAACGAGGGAGTGTCCTTTGTGTAGCATGATTAGCTTTTGTGTAGCATGATTAGATTTTCCTTCCCAGTAAATGCCAGTAGTGATTCCAAGAAACATTGTGATGGCCATAATGTCCCACTACATCCCAAATGCACTGTGAGGGTTACTACCACTTTGGTTGAAAACTACTGAGCACCCTAAAAAGATACTGTGGATTTTGGCCTCTCACAGACTTCTGAAGAATTGAGAAGACTTCAATAGAATTTTTACTTGTTTTGCATCATTAAGATTTTGTTCGAAAAAGTGCCTATAGCTAAAATTTTGAAAATTAGATGGAATTTCAGTTACATTGTCGAAGTCAAATATTGTTTTATAATACACATTGAATTCTGAACAGTTTTAGATAAAAATTGAGAGACATTTAACTGAGGAGGCATGGAGCAGGCAGGGTAACAAAAAACTATTCTATTCTATCAAGTCCTATTCTATCAAGACCAATACAACCCATCCCCATCAGCGAGATATGGACACAAAGATCAGCAACATGATGTAACATAATGGTGACAGAAAATGAGTTTTATATATGCACATATAATGGAATATTATTCAGTCACAAAAAATAGTGAAATTCTGTCATTTTTAACAATGTGAGTGGAACTGGAGGACACTGTGTTAAGTGAAGTAAGTCAGGCACGGAAAGGTCCATGCCCCATGTTCTCACTTAAATATGGATGTTGAAGTTAAAATAATAATAATAATAATCTCGCCGGGCCGGGAGGCACTCACCTGTAATCCCAGTGTCTCAGGAGGCTGAGGCAGGAGGATCACAAGTTCAAAGCCAGCCTCAGCAAAAGCAAGGTGCTAAGCAACTCAGTGAGACCCTGTCTCAAAAATGCAAAATAGGGAGGGGAATGTGACTCAGTGTTCAAGTGCCCCTGAGTTTAATCCCTGGTACCAAAAAATAAATGACTTTATAGAAGTAGATTAGAATGGTTGTTACCAGAGGCTGGGAGGTTGGTGGTAGGGGTGGTGAAGAGAGGAAGATTAATAGACTCAAGGATGCAGATGGATAGAAGGAATAACTCCTAATGTTCTATAGCACAGTGGAGTAACTGTGGTTGATAATTGATTGCATATTTCAAAATGGCAGAGAACATTTTAAATGTTTCTAATACAAAGATAAGACAAATGTTTGAGGTGGTGAATGTATCATTACACTGTGTACACATTGTTGGAATATCATGTTGTATTCCACAAATATGTACATTTTTGTCAAAAATTAAAAAATAAAAATAATGTATAAATGTATTTTTGGTACTATTAGGAACTATGCATTACATACATGCTATTTCCACACTTAGAGCAAATTATCATGACAGGCCTTACAAAGGCAAAAACAGTCTCATGAAAGTTGAACAATGTCACACCCTCACATAGTTAATTAGTGACTGAACTCGAATTCAGACTCATATTTCACTATAAAAACCACATACTTTCTGCTTCACTAAGCTATTTAATATTATTTATAATTTGTTCTTCATGTAACATAACAAATTAACAAATATTTGTATTGAGCATGTTGCTATGTTTGCAAAGCTTATGTTTAAATGCCAAAAAATTATATGTGGCATATTGCATATGAGAATATTTTTCCTTCCAATCAATTCACATTTTGTCCTTATAAAGATTCCCTTCAGGTAGTTACAAGACGTTTGCATTGGGGTGACTCACCTACATTTGCTCTGTCCTGGAGCCCAGCTCTAGAAATAGATCCAGGGGACCTCTGTCTGTGACACTTATTACTCTGGATTGGTACAGGTCAGGGAGAAAAGAAATAATATACAAATCAAACATCTCTACAGGGGCCAGTTTTTCTTCCTAGTAAGAATGGTTCTGGGAAGCAAATAAAGCACTGTTTGAAAATGAAGGACTTTTGATTTCCTTAGCCAAAATAAATGTGTGACACTTATAAAAGCTCTGAGTCAGACCTTCGGATAATGGAGTGTATTGCTATTGTTAAATAAACAGGACAGGTTGATTGATTTTTATCCATGAAATATGTGAGACTATTCTGCAAAATCAGCTAATGCACCTAATCATGCACAGGAGTTAGACATGAGATCTTTATGTGGACATCAATAACATGCCATCGTTATGGAACTCAGAGACAGGGTTTCCCATTCTTTGCTTTTAGCACTTTCCGCCCGTATGTTTCATCTCTGACAGCACAGCAGAGGCATGTGATATTTCTTACTTATTTTCTGTTTTGTCACATAGATCAATTGCTTGGAAATGCCATAAGGAAGTTTCTCTATATTTACTTAAATTGCTTAGACAAATTGCTCCATCAGTTCAGGATATGAAGTTCCATAGGAACTGTAGATTTATGTCTGTCTTTTGGTTGATGGTGTTTTGGCGTTTCATTGTCTTCTTTCTTGAAGGATGTTATAAGGAGATTGGGTTAACCAGTTCTAGACAAAAAACGATTTTGACTTAAACTTCAGAGGTTTAACAATTTTCCCCTTGGTCCGTTCCACTGCTTGTTGTCCATTTCCTATGGCCATAGTAAAAAGTGGTCTCACAAAACGTAATCAAATGTAATCAACTTCTGCTGGGTGCTGGGGCACACATTGTAATCCCAGAGGCTTGGGAGGCTGAGGCAGGAGGATTGCAAGTTCAAAGTAAGCCTCAGCAACTTAACAAGTCCATAAGCAACTTAGTGAGACCCTGTCTCAGAAAGAAAGAAAATAAATAAATAAATAAAGGCTGGGGATATGGCTCAGTGTTTGAGCACCTCTGAGTTCAGTCACCGATACCAACCCCAAAGCAAAATACCCCCAAGATATCAACTTTGGATGTGATTGAATGTGTAGTTGCAGCTTGAAGTGCTGGGTATTTTTTTGGATTTTCTTTGTCTGATCTCTCCATTGACTGAATGGCATTGGGCAAACCCTGGTCAGTCTGGGCTCACGTTTTCCAGACTATAGATGGGCATGTTGGAAGGGGGATGGTAGTACCAAGTGCATCATCCCAGTATTGTCCTGTGTCATGCTAAGTGATGTGCATCAGGCATGGCTCTGGTGCCCACAGAACCCATCTGACATCACTGTCCTTCTCCTCAAGGAGTTCTAGGCAGAATTTCCTAATTAGTGCAGGGCAAAACCAAATTGTCACCACTTGTCAGATGACTGATTGGATCTTCCCAACTCCCATGGAAGAGTTGAAATGTTAGGCCTTCCTAGGGATTTTTACATATGCAAAAGATAAGATTATGGGTGGAACTTCCTATTTCATGAAAAGCAGTGATTTCTTTACAATAATACCCAATACAAAGTTAGCAGAATAGGAGAGAAGATTTGGGTAAGGACCAATGATTGGTTGAGGAGTTCTTGATATTCTTCAAATCACGTTTCCTAAATATTATCCTATACTATCTACGTTCCAAAATTCACTCAGTTTAGACATTTGAAAACTAAGTGCAGTGTTTCTATTACTTAAAAGACTGAATGAAAATTGGCCACTGCTTGATAAATATACTAAGACTTCAGTTAGAAATAACCATATTCCACCCCACTTATTTTGAGTAGTGGATGTGAGAAGAATTTGCAAAACTTGTAATGCCAGTAAAAGCGTCATTCTTTAATATTTAATTTTGCCTTTTTGCCTAATGTTTTAATGATATGGAAAACCCAGTTGAAACCCTTATGAATGATTTATAGTATCATTTAAATCATTTTATGAATGAAAGATGGACATTTTTAATCTGGGCATGATGAATATCTCTCATACTAAATAATAAATAACAAAATAGTTCTTAGTGTTGTACAGTATTTTGTGACAGAAAAATACTTTCTAGCATACTTTTATTACCTTTTCATTTATTTAATCAATCAGGGGTCTGCCATACTTTACAAAAATCTCATTTATAAAGAAAGAAAATTATGAATACAGTGGTCAAGCTAACTGCCCAAGGTCACATCTGTAGAATGTCCTGAATCTGTTTCTTGACCCTGTGTTCTATGTTCATTTCCCTGCATTTTATTTCTCTTTTAAAAATTATTTTTAGGGTTTATTGCCTGGTAAAAATTAAATATGAATAAGAAGCAGGGTTATGAGAAAACTGAAGAACTATTAGAAAAAAAATTGAGAAATTTTTATCAATGTGTTCACATGTTTTAGTTTAAGAAGACTTGAAAACTGGCTTCAGATTCTCAATATTTATTATTTTCAGAGGTGACTTGCTTTGTATTTACTATTAACCTTAAAATATGTTGGGAACACACAGAGAAGATTCCCATTTCCCATTTCCAAATGCTCTCCCTCCCTCTCTCTCTCTTCTCTGTGCATGTGTGTGTGTGTGTGTGTGTGTGTGTGTGTGTATGTGTGTATGTGTGTCATTTTCTCCAATCTTGACTCCTACTTTATGTCTTTGGAGAATGGTATTAGAGCTGATCACAAGAGACACATATTTTGGGGCTACCATTTATCTTGTACATAATGGCAGATTTGTTCCTTTTGATGTGATTGTGGCCTTTTGTAAATTATAGGCAGGGCCAAAGAAAACACCTGTTGTTTTTTCCATATGCCTCTTTGTTTTTCTCTGACTCTTCAGTTTAGCTAAATGACTCACGAAACATTAATGTAATATCACTCCAAACATGCTCACTCCTCACAATCATGCCAAGATCCCTGTGGCCAAAGCCCTGTGAATTTTCCTGTATCCTTATTGGGATTTATTTCATACCACCTACCAGCCATATTTGTTAAGTTTAATATGGCCATTTGTCATAAAGCACATAAAAGAGTATGAGAAAGGATACACTATAGTAAAAAGAGCTGAAGCTTTGGAATTGGACAGATTGGGAGATTTTTTTTTTCCTGGCACTATCATTTACTAACTTGGCTTGTGCAACCACCTTGACTCCTCTTGAGACTCAGCTTGCCATCTGGAAAACAGGGGTAAGAATCTTACTCAGTAGCACCTAGGAAAGTACCTGATACAGAGCAAATGCTCCAAAGTAGTTGTGATGATTATTATGTTATTGTTATTATTCATCTGATATTAAACAACAAAAATCTCAAATATGGAAAAAAGCATAGAATGTGGCTACTTCCATTTTGGCAGAGTAGGAAATTACACATTTCTTGTAAGGAAGGGTTGTCTTTTATTTTATTAGGTAGAAAAGAGTCCTGGGGCAGTGTATGAGGGCTATTCTATTCAGAGTGTTATACGGGTTAAATTTATACTGACCCATAGGTTTAATCTGCCTCTTGGCCTGTCTCCAGGAGGCGGTAAGCACAAGCAACACAGCATAACCCATTAGCTCCAATTTTAATCTCAATTTAATGTCAAAGTCAATAAGCAAATGGTGTTCACTGTATGGAATTTTGCTGCACATACTACACGACTGAAGTGAACTATTTATGTCGGCAGATGTAACGTGAGGTCACTGGAATTTCTCTTTGTGGTTTATTTTTATACAGTGATGGATAGCACTATGAGAAATACTTAAACCCAATCAGGAACTCGGACTCTTCATTCATTCAGTCTTGGCTTTCAGAGACCATCTTTTTGAATCTCTACAACAATAAAAAATGATATTTGGGGGATGATTACCTTGTTCTCTATGCTAAACACTGGAGAAAACAAGACAGCTTGGATAAAGGCTCCACATCCCCTCTGTGTTGTTGACTGCCTAGTGGGGAAAGACAAACATAATTAAATGAGATGAATAATCTTTGCAGACAATCTGGTGACATCAATTAGGGAAATGAGAGAGCCTGAAGGCAGGGGTGGGAATCCCAAAGTCCTTAGTAGGATATTCAAAGCATTTTCTGATATTGTACCAGCCTAATACCCCAGCCTCTTCTGTTTCCCTTTCTCAATGCCCACTCCCCATCAGTACACATGGTGATCCGTAGCATATTGAGCAATACAATATTGTATTAATTGCTACCATGTATTCAATTATATTTTTGTATGCCCATGCATAGTTGTATTGTTTTAATTTAAGGATAATCTTGGAGTATCTCTAAACTCGTTTTAAGTCTAAACCTAGGCTGTGATTTAAATCCAGCTGTCAGTGAGGAAAACAAGAACGACAATTAAAATCTTGCAGGTAAGAGTTTAATTCCTGTATGAAAGATGATATATCATGAGCTTTGTAATGTTTTGAACAACCAATAAAAAAACAAAGAGTTTAATTCCTCATTGAGAATTTTGTAAGTCACATTTCTAAAGTAGCTTCCTGGTCTCCTGAAGGAGAAGCCTAAGGAACTCCATGTTATTAGCCAATTCAGGGAGCAGGCAAATGTCTTCCCTGGAGAGCTTTCTAAAAGCAAGGGAGGGAGGGAGTCTCAGTGGTGATGAGCATGAGCGCACTCACTCTCAGGGTAACGTTTTCATGTGTGAAGATCAGCCTGACAGCCACGTTTATGTCGTTACCACCACAGACTTGCTTCTTGCGTCTGATGTGAGCATGGCTGAGAAGCTCCAGGCAACGACTTTACATCCTGATCTCTGGAGGCATGTTTTGCAGAAACACAGTCCCAGAGGAACACGTTTGTAGCACCAGTCCTCTCTCAGGAGAAATCAAGCCTGGCAAGTCTGCTTCTTTCTCTCCATTTCACTTATTTCTACATGCAATCTTTGGTGGCTTGCATTAGGTCACCTGTGAAGAAATGACCCAAGCTGCCTGTGTAAACATGGAAAACTCTCACACAGGTTCGGCTCTCACTCCCGAGGATAGCTTGATGATGGCAGTGGTCCGGTTTTGACAATCAAGTCCCCAGGTGCTGTCAGGAGTGATGCACCTGTTATAGTCCTAGCCATTTTTCTCCAGTGAAACAAGGACACTTTCACATCATGTAAAAGGGTTTCTTTTAGACCGTTATTGAATGTGGTTCTGATATGAGATTTATCAAAGAAAGCCAGTCTGGCTGAAATTTTCCATTACCTGAATCATTCCCTCAAAATGTAGTTTGACCAAAACAAAACAAAAAACGATTTTTTACTTAACTTTTAATCATGACCAGAATACAGTATCAAACTTGACAAGGATTAGGAAGGATGTCCCCAAAGTTGTGAAATGAAAAACAAAACAACAGAAACAGGTCAAGAAGTATTTACTTTATGTGTGTGTTGTGTGTAATTTTCTTTTTAATTTTTATTTTTGTGGTGCTAGAGATCAAACACAGCGCTTCAAGTATGCTAGGCAAATACTGTACCACTGATCTATACCTCTAGCTTAATATTTGCATTTTATTCAGACTGAATCCCTAGATGGGAGAAGTAAGGGCCAAAAAGAAGAATGTTTTAATCCAATGCAATTACTTAATTATTCTTATCATTATTATTATTTGTAGAAAAGAAAACTGATTTAATGAGAGCAAAAGCACATATAGGCATACCACCCCAAGAACTCAGCAGACTGAATCCATGCTTGGTGGGTGAAGTTTATTTCTATGCTCTTCTTATAACAAGGGAGCCTAACCAGGTTGGGGAGGGGAGGAAAGAGGTGCTTTACAGGTTTTGTGTCTTCAACATGGGATGAAGGGTAGGCACAGGACAGCATCTGTGAGAGCTTTGAAGGAGATTTGATGGAAAAGGTTGGCTTTCTGGAAAGTGATTGTACATTGAGTTAGGCTGCTTCCTGAATTTCTCTCATACACAGAATTTTGACAGCAAAAAAAGGGAATTCTGTTTTTTTTGTTGTTGTTGTTGTTGTTATTTATATGCCTTTAATCAAGAGATGTAACCTTTGAGGAGCTCGGTTTTCTCATCTACAATATGAAGAGATTGAACTAAATAATCTTGAAGATTTCCTGAAATGCTGACACCTATGAGATCAGAAGTACTGATATTAAAGGAGATTGCAAATATTATGTATTCATTTCTTTTCTCCCTACCATCAACAAAACAAATGAACAAAAATTGACTATATCCCAAGATAGGAATTCCATGCTCAGATAGATTGATAATGGCTAAAAGAATTCTTCAAGCACTCTCCTTGCACTTAGAAAAAATATAAATCTCAGCAGGGCCAATGTCCCTCAGGTCCACCTTGGATTGGATGGTCCAGCCTACCCATCCCGCCTCTCTCTGCCCCATGCCTCTACTGTTCCAGTATCCTCATGGAAAAGCTGTGGTCTCCCACAGCACAACCCTCTTCCTTACCTTAAATGCCTTGGCAAACTAACCCTTTGCCTGTCTACCTCTTGTACATTCCTTAAGACCCACCATGACAAGAGATTCTAGACACCTTTTTCTCTACTACTAAAAGCAAAGTCTTATTTAGCTGAAGCTCTTTTTCCTCCCTCACATTTGAACATATTTCTCTCATTTTAATTTTCAATTGTTTATCCACCCTTCTCTCCCACTAGTCTGTAAGCTCCTGGAAGGCAAAGGTCTTATTTATCTTTGAATTGCAGAGCTGAGCATTTTGCCTGGTACTAGAAAATACTTAATTAATGTTGCTGAATAAATGAATGAATAAATAATTTAACACTATTCAGGAGGAAAACACACAGACAAAACAACATCTTTACAAGACAGCCCAGACACATGTCTGCTTTTTCTAATAGTCTATTGCAAACGAGTACTCTGTCACCTTCCCATTGGGGAGAGTCTAACAGCAGAGGCAATACTAATCACTTCCCATTTGCATGCAATTGTCAATTTTCCTGAGCCGCATTCGGCTGGTAGCAATGGAGTATAATCTGGTCTCATCCATTGGAGAGCATTTGGTTCTAATAGCTACCTTGCCATAAGTAGGAAATGCGTCACGCACAAGCTACTTATTTCTGCATCATAAACTTCTAATGTTTCTTTAGGCTGATGGGTTTTGTATTTCTTGAAGTTGGGAGATGATCCAAATATTCTTTTCTTCTAGGCAATGTCTTAGATTGTTCCCTTCCCTTGTGCCACCCTCCCGTCCCAGTGCTCAGTGGAAACCTGGGATTTCTGGAGTTAGCAGAACTTCTTTTCCAAGATACTTCTCCTTCTTTAAAATCAAATAAAGGTTTCCAGATGCTGACTGGAGATTAAGGTTGGCCATCCCTGGATCTTAAGCCTGAGAGTCATACAGATCTCAACTTTGGGATACACTTGAACCAATAATCCATACTACTCCTGCTCCCCAACAATAACCTTCTGATATTTGTTCCTCTAATTCTCTGGGCTGGGGAGCAGCAGATGGGAGAGGGGGACTGTAAACTCATGATGGTGGCAGCATGTGGCTTTAGCACAGAATCACTGATGCCTCAAGATCAGTTCTGAGGTGAGGTATTAAGATGATCCTGAGAACACAGAAACAAATTGGATATGATCCCTAACCCTATGGAGACCACAGTCAGGTGAGGAGACAGATAACTGACTTGTAATACAGTGTGATAACTGCTAACAGAGGAGCGGTCATGTACTGGCATTATCTCCAGATGCCTCAGAGGAATGGGTTGCGGGGTGCAAGATATGATCCCTTAATTCTCTTGAACATCTGCTTTTTTAAAAAGTCTGTTTCTTTATAAGGCAGGGGCCAAGCTGTTCTGTCAGATGACTGAGTACATTTATGAATGCAGGGCACATGAAGAGGAGGCAAGAGCAATGGCTGTGGAGTTAGAACCATCCCGAAGGCATTCCCCCTCTACCTATAGGAGGTATGGAGTTCCCAGGGAAGAGATTCCGTGTTTCTCGGAGCGGCTCACACTTTGGTGGGGGTTATAGATATTCAAAACCTGTGTACAATCAAGTTTTTCTTGATATGGTACAAATATGTGTGGGGCATAGTGAGGACAAGATGGGAGTCTGAATACGTGGACAATGTGTGTGTTTTGGTGTGTGTCTGTGTATGTTGGGGGTGTTTTTTAAATTGAGACTTGGAGGAGAATTGATATTTCCCAGGCTAACAAGGAGACAAAATGACATTCTAAGTAGGATGGACCTAGAGTTCCAAGCCTGGTTGCTCTAATGGTCTTTGGTGGTGAAGCTGTAGACAGGTGGGCTGGGATTGTTTGAGAGGACATAAAATTTGTAGTCTCAGCGTGGGTATGTGACAAGCATTAACAGTCTTAAGTCCAGGGCTCTAGCAGGTGGTCAGAGCATAGAGGTGCTAATCTAGGCAGTTTTCACCCACCCACGAGGCAGCACATGAAACTGAAGGGCTTTAGACATCCAGATAGCCTCCAAGGTAAACATCATCTTACCTTGACAGAGGGAGGATAATGAGAACTTTTGCAATCAAAGCTTTTAGGAACAGGATACAGAGGGTCACGTAGGAGCCCAGGGATCATCAGCAAATCCCACATCTTTTGGCAGGTTAGGGAAATTTTTGAGATCATAATGATGTTGCAGGAAACTGGTGGAGAAACAGCAAGCAACACTTGGAGAGGAGGAGAACTCCAAATTCGATTTTACTCTGGAGGGCCCAGAGGATATGAGACTCCAAATTCTAAGTGCCCATCACCATTTTTTTTTTTACAACATTTATAGGATATCTTGTGCCATAACAGTTTTTAGTCTAAACCACACGTGGTTGTGTGCAGGGTTTCTAGTGGGACGCATGTTTAGAGAAGCAGAGTGTGATAAGAGGAAGAACTGGCTCCTCTTAAAAAGCTTTGGATAAATCTCTAGTCTTGGGCCAGGAGCAACACATGGGGCATTTACATTTCAAAGAAGTAGTTAGAGTCCTAGAGGAAGTCATTTACAATCCAAAAGGTAGGGGGTGGTTGGTGTTAATCGGGTTCCCTGAAGCTGGGCTGACTAGAAATGGGAGGAGAACTCTCCCTTTCGCAGGCACTAATCCACTTCCAGTCCTGGGTTTGCCACCCATTACAATGCTAGATGACTGAGACTGTGAAGGAGAATATTGCTGAGATTGATTGATTGGGCCAAGGACACAGCTCCAGGTGCAGAAGTTCCTGAACTGGTTTAGCCAGGATAGGCTTGGGAGCTGCAGAGAACTAGTGATCCACTCAAGTGAGGTGCTGAGGTTACAACGAAGAGATCTCATTTTCTTCTGACAGAGAGTGAGTTTTCTGGAATTGCTACTGCAAGTGTGTTATTTCCTCTCAAGGACTTGGCATGGGTCAAAAGTGCCTTCCACTCTCAGCCTTCTGCGTGGCCAGTTGGGGCCTTCAAATTGAGTTCATGTTTTCTCAATGGTCTTATTTCTTACTTTGATAGAAACAACTAAGAAATGTTCTGCTCAAAGCTCTTCCCTATCTCTAGAATTTGGTTTCTTTTCACTTGAAATAGCAGGAATGGCTTCCTTACATTTTATGTAAATTATATTCACCACTAAGGAGCTGTTCAATCCCTGTGTCTCACCCATTCTTACTCTGGTTATTTTCCCAAATTCTTTCCAGAGCAGTCAAGCCCATGTGGACTGCACACATTTCCCTTTTCCTTTATGCTGAGGCATTTAGACTCAGGGTCACACCATTAATGTGGAAGTATTCCTGGATACTTTTGAGGATATTGGCTTTATCTCCTCAGATAATAAACTATCCTAGTGAGTTGTTAGCACCCCCAGATTTTCACCCATTCTTTAGCATCTAGACTTGCTTTGGGGAACCACATGAGGTTAAATACAAGTGTGTAAACTAGCCAGAAACTTGAAATAGTTTAAAGAGGTGGATTTGAGTTCCTCTGAACATTTAATGACTTATATTTGTTTCAACATTGGTAATATCTTCTTTGTATTATAATCAATCCTATCAGTTTTCATTGCTTATTTTGAAGACTTCTTTTCTAGTCAGTGATGATAACATTTTTACAGTTCCTATCATATTTTGTGTGGGTTTTGAGTTTTCCATCATTAACAACAAAAAATTTGGATTAGAGTAGGTTGGGAAACAATGAAGAGTTACAAAGACAAAGTTCATTTCTCCATTGCAGTCCAAAGCATTTGCTCTCTTGGGTTATTAAATTTGGACTTCAAAAGTCATCAGGGACCCTGAGAATTTTAAAATCATTATCATTTTTTGTTGGAGTGTTGAAACTTTTTCTAAATGAGTAAGAGAAAAATTTTTCTTTATGACGATTCCAGGCCAAATTAAAAGGTCTATTAAAAACTATAATGGTATTTTAAAGGCTTGGTCTGTGAAAGTGGAATGCTCATGGTCACTTTTTTCCTGCTCTTTTATTTCACCAGAACTCTGGATATAAATATTTTTACTACCTGTATTTTATAGAAGTAGTCTAAAATCTATCAGAACTGCCTGTAACATCGGGTACAAAAAGTTAAGAATGACACTTGGTAGAGGTGGTAAATGTGGCATCTTAGTCGCATTCATCAAATAGCATCAGGATTAGTTGCTATCAGTTCATGGGGAAGCATGAAACAGCTAGGGAGTTCAGGTCTGGGATGCAGAGGTCTAGTGTGAATTTCGCCCCACTACTCCATAGCTTTGTGACTGACAGCAAATCACTCAACCTTTCTGATTGTCAGTGCAGTTGTCAATGTAATTTATGTAAGATGATGATAACACCCACTCTGCAAGGGAACTTGTGTTTGCATGTGGCCCAACACAACATCAAGCAGCTGTAACTGTACCTATTATTTTAAAGAATATAGTTTATAGAGCTGGGTTCAAAAGCAACATGATATGGCAGGGTGTAGGAAACAGGTTTTAGAGAAAGATCTGATATTCAGTTCTGGTTCTTCTACTTATTACTGGCAAAGTTTGGTAGATTACATATCAACTCTGAGCTTCAGTTTCCTCATTGATAAAATGAGGGCCACAAGAGCATCCACCTTAATGTATTGTCATGAAGGTAACAAAGACTAAAGTACATAAACCCTGAGTACACTACCTGGCACCTGGTAAACATAAAATATAGCTATTTTTGTCATTATTTAATTTCATGTTCAAATATTAAAGAAAAAAAAACACATACGATTATTCCTAGTCCTTTTGATGTGTCTGGGGAAGCAGAGGTGAATGTCTTTTTTTAGGCAGAGGATTTCACCAGTGTAATATTGGTAGATGAAAACTGTCTAGACCCCACTGCCACCCCATACCCTGGCTAATGGCCTAATCTATAGTGTTTGCTGAGTTCCAGGGTACAAATGTCACCAGTGACATTAGTGAACACAGGGCTGGGAAGAGATGCTCATAAGATGTTCTTGTAGCAGGTTGAAGCCTTCTCCAGCACATGACAGTGTTTCCTCTTCCTGGGAACAAAAGCTATAAAGTCCCATTAGCTGGCTTGCCCTACAGATATACTGATGATATACGTTTATCTAAAGTCTATGACCATGAATTATAACTGTGGTAGAGCACTCATAAGACTAAGAATCAGGTTTCTTGGGGTCTAATCCTGACCCAGTCACCTTGGAAAAGTCACTTAACCCTTTTGAGATTCACCTAAATCTGATACCTGGCGAGTTTCTAAGACTTTTGCTACATCTAAAAGCCATTTCATTATTCAGTGATTCCAAAGATGCATTTTTTTTCCCATTGCTTTTTTAAATTACATGTCTCTTTATCTTAGGATAAATGGAGAGACCTTGGATTTTAACAAGCTCTGTGGGGAAAAAAAATTAAAAGTTCTTTATCTTTATAGGTCCTGATGAATATTTATTCTCTGTGAAAGGAATTTTATTGATCATTGCAAGAGTGTATTCTGAAAAGACCTGTGCCAGTGATCAGATGGTTGAATAAAATAAAATAACTTTCCTTTCAGGGTTGTTATCTTAGTCTATTTTTATATTGCAATGATAGAGTATCTGATGTTTAGCAAAATGTAAAGAAAAGAGATATATTTGACTCACAATTCTGGTCCAAACAGCATGGTGCTAGTATCTGATAAGGGCTCCCTGGCTGTGTCACAACATGGCCGAAAAATGGAAAGGAGAATGGCTGCCTGAAGAGGGCCAAGTGTATGGGGTAGTTTCACTTTATAGCAAACTGCTCTCTTGAGAACTGACCCAGTTCCCAGCATCAGCATTAAACCCTCCATATGATGGTGCCCCCATGATCTAATTACCTTCCACAAGGCTCCACCTCTTAAAAGTTTCACACCTTAACACCAACACACTGGGATGAAGTGTGCAGCATTTGAATCTTTGGGAGACAAACCACATCCCAACCTTAGCAGCTATTATGTGGTTAAATGATATCCTACCATATGGGAAAGCAGTCTGAAGGGTATAAAGTGCTGCCCACTCTTAAGTTATTATTTTAAATCACTACTAAGTCCTTTTGTATATAGCAGAAATACAGTTTTGCTAAAATAAAACAAATTTAGCGTTTTACTTTTTAATATCTACTACAAGCAGCATCATGTGCTATTTGCCTACAAGTTAAATGATGATTTTATACAAAACAATGCCATATTTTAATTAACTAATTACCCAGATGTAAAGTGTAATCCTGATAGTAATTATTAGGAATATACAAATGTGAAGCTTTGCAAAAAAATGTCTTCAAATAGATGGAATTCAAACTAAACAAGAGGATATTTTATTTCCTGTTGTATATGACTAATGCCACCAGATATTTTAAAATACTTGGCATTAAAATATTTAGAATACAATTAAATAGAAAAATTGTAATTGTCTAAACAAAGAATTAAAAAGGATATAAAAGTTATCATTAAGTAATTTGTCTGTTTTAGAGTTTATGCCGGAAATCCACCACTGTTTTCCTTTCCTTTCTGCATAAACAGTGTTTGTAAGCTTTATCTTGGAAACCCCAAAGAAATCCACTGATTATGTTATTAGTGAACAAGCTGTCAACGTTAGGATGGAACTAGCAGATTATTTTACTGGTTATTCATTCATTCCACAAATATTTCTTGAGTCCTTACATCTGTTAGACACTGTTAGACATCATGGAAATGGAAAAATAGATCAGATTGAATCCAGTAGTGGGTTGAAAAATATGTCTACAGACCCCAAAAGATATATCTCTGTGCTAATTCCTGAAACCTGTGATGTTATAATTTTTGGAAAATGTATTTTTATAAATATAATTTAGAATGTTAAGATAAAGAAACAACTTTGGGTTGTCCAATAGTCCTTAAATCCAAGAACAAGTATTTTTATGAGAAAAAAGCAGAGGGAGATTCAACAGACAGAAGAAGAGGAGCAAAGTGACCTCAGAGGCAGAGATTAGGGTGAGATGGCCACAAGTCAAGGAATGCCCAGAGCCATCAGCTGGAAGGAAAATTAGTTTTACTCTAGGGCCTTCAGGTGCAAGGTTATCCTACTGACACCATGATTTCATACTTCTGGCCTCTATAATTGTGACAGAATGAATTTTTGTTGCTTAAGGCACTGAATATGTGGTAATATGTTTTGTAGCCTCAGGAAACAATGTTGATCATGTCTCCAAGGAAGATGACTTGTGTCCCTTTATATTATATTGCCAAAAAATGGTTTGAATAGGCTTTGAGAGGAAAGAGTTAAATTTCTATCACGGGTATCAGGACGTGTTTACTAGAGGAAGATGCCCTTGAGAATACTCTCAGAAGTGACTAGAATTGGGGTTTAGAAAGGTGGAGCTGATGGAGGTGCTGGAGGGTGGTGGGTGGGCATGGGTTTGGTACATGTCTGGGGTGGAAGTGGAGGTGGGCAGTGAACTCCAGCAAGGAGGAAAGTTGCATTCAAAGGCCTGCAGGCTATAAAGTGTCAGTCCTTAGAAGGTAGGGCCTTTAAAACATTTTTGGTACCTAAAAATTATATAGAACAGTGGGTTGTGGCATATCTGTACACACACATAATATAATTTATAATCAAGTGAATTCTCTAGTTCCTCCCCTTGCCTTCTGCTCCTCTCTCTCCCTAACCCCCTTTGTCCATCTTATTTGTCTCTCTTCTATTCTCTTTAGAACCTCTTTTTTCTCCCCAACTTCCACATGTTTGAGAGTATTCATAGGACCCTTGGATTTCTGAGTTTGGCTTATCTTCCTTAACATGATTGCTGTCCAGTTCCATCCATTTTCCTGCAAATGAAATATTTGTATTCTTCTTCATGAGAGAATAAAATTTTATTGTGTATATATACCACATTGCTTTATCCATTCATCTGTTGATTGATGCCTACACTTTTTTAAAGAGGTAATTGAGGTAAGATGAGGTCACATGGTTGGGCCCTAATCCAATATGGCCATGACTGGGTCCTTTTTAAGAAAAGTGGAGTAGGACACAGACAACACACAGACTGGAGACATCCATGTGAGAACACAGAGAGGTCTACCTCTGGAAGTCAAGGAGGGGCCTCGGAAGGAATCAAACCTGCCAGCACCTTCATCTTGGACTTCTAATCCTGGAACCATGAGAATGTAAATTTCTATTGTATCCGCCATCCAGTTTGTTATATTTTGTTATGGAAACCTCCACAAACTAAAACAGGGAGTTTGTACTAAGCATGTTTTGTGATAAAGCACAGTGTTCTACCTGGAGACTTTTGATGTGTGCCAGCACTTATTCTCATGGATAAAGTTGAGGTTTACCTTAATATAAGATACTAAGTTTAGCTTCATGACATCCCCAAAGGAGGTAGATCATTGCCATGTTCCAACTACGAAATCCTGGTGCATCTTAAAGCACAAGAATAATATCAATTTCATAGTTGCTATCATATTGCTTCTTTCCAGGATATTAAACAGATTTTTTTTCTGGTTCACAAACTCCATGCATTTGGCTCCTGCCTTCCTCATCATAGATAACAATATGGGACAGATGCTGCCTTTAGGTGTTTGTTGACTGAGTTATAAAATATGACCATTGCCTGAGCTTCTGGTTATCCAGACACAGTAATCCATATTGCTCTTTTCCTTCCTAAACCTGTCCAAAACTTACCCATCAGTCAAGCTAATGTCTGATTAAGGGTGGGGGCCTTGCCCTGAAGGTGAATAGCAGTTGGGAAGTGAATGAGAAAGATACACACTCTCCCTGGAGTTCATCTTGCATGTTTCTGACTATAAGACAATATTGTTGGGTCATCAGGATTGGTGGTATAAAGTGACTCAAAATACTTCTGTAATCCTAATGGATGCCCAGTCAATTCCCCCAGAAGCCAGTGTGACATTCTTCAGTTTTTCTCAAAAGGGAAGGTGCAATTTGTGGAGAGCAAAGGAGCTCAGAAAACTCAGTTAGGTTTGACTTTTTTCTTTTTCTAATTCACACCTTTCTTTGCAGGTACCATGGAAAACATAGAGAAGGAAAGATCCAGGCTTTTGGGAAGCTGGCGATTGACCTGGAAAGCAGGTCACATAATTAACAGCTTATCAATTATTATAATTTAGTGTGGAAAAGACTGAGATAAACTTAGCTGACTTGCTGTGGGGCATGAGACAGCAGGTTGTGGTTGAGTCTATTAAATTTAACAAGTGCATCTGATTATTTTTTGAAGTATGCTAAACAATGAGTCAAGTGAGATGGGAGCTTAAAAAAAAAAGGCATATGACCTTCCTGTCAGTCCCAAAGAGCTTGTGATCACCTGAGTAAACAAGACATGGATAAAACAACAAGGTAATGAGAAACTGTGCCCAAATGGATGGTGTTATTATGCTTGAGAATTCTTAAGCATTTTAGAAAAATTAAGAATACTATTTAAGCCTGTTTTGTTTTAGGAAGCTTTATGGAAAGTAGAACTTGGGATACACATTCATTCATTTATTATTCATGCATATTCCATTCTCACAGAAATATATGTTATATACTATGTCCCAGGTTCTGATAAAATAGTGGAGAAAATAGACATGGTTTCTACCTTCATGAAGCTTATGATCTAGTAGAAGAATGAAATATTAATCACATAATTGCAATTATAAACTGAGCTAAGTGCCTTGAAAGAAGTAGTCTGGAGAAGTAGGTAGACTGATGTTTAATCAAATGTTTAAAGGATGAGCAGGAGAGGTCTAGGTCATGGAGAGAATTCTAGTATAGGATAGAGCAGGTGCAGAAACTTGAATTAGAGGAAGAAAGGCCCCTTCCATCTGCAGAAAGGCAATAAACTAGTATAACTGAGCACAGGGGTGGTGGTGGGGATTCTTGTTCCTGATGTTTTTTGAGCTCCTGCGTATCTTTGAGAATCTGGTGAAAGCTATGTATCCTCTCTTCAGAATCATATTCTACATTCACAATTCAGAAGGTTCACAGGTTTCCAGAAGCCTAGCCATGAACTTCAGAGCAAAGACTCCTGTCTTAGGGACAGATGTGGTTGGGATTGGCTCTCAGGAAGGGAAAGGATTTTCAAAGCATGAAAGAGTTTTACTTGTTTGTGGGGGACTAGGTTCTTGTTAGGCAGTTTTATTAGTCTTACCCTTGTTCCACTGAATGCACTCAGTTCACAAAAGTTGAGGTGAATAATAAAGCAAGGGATATTTCTTTGCTTGTGTGCCTCTGTGAATTCTGAAATAGTTTGCAATGCTAATGGTGGCATTTGCCCTTTAACTAATAACTTCTCTTCTTCCCCTGGCTGCTTGGCTCTGTCTTTCCAGAGTAGTTCCCATCAGAACCAGTGAACTTGCACAATGTGCAGGGCTGTGGCAGAGAAATAGACTCCATGACATTGATTTTCTGACTCAATGGGCTTCAAAAAACATCAGTAAGAATATTAGCAAAGCTGTTGAATACAAACTATTTTCTAATGCATTTTTAATTAGTATTTGACCAGTTAAGCTAATCAATTTGTAAAATATATTGAAAGAAAGGTCCATTAAAATAGACTTCATGTTTGGTATGCTAAACCTTTCCTAAACTTAGAACTACATACTAGATACTTCCTCCAAATGGGAAATGTGGGTAGGCAGGTATGCAGATCCCCTGCGGAGACTATTCTCAATATTAATTATCTTGCTGTGCCTTAAATGGTTTTTGTTTGGGTGTTAAGAGGTTTGTGAAGATTAGATTATTTAAATGGCAAAAATCAATTTTCCTGAACTTAGACAGTCTTTTGCAGTCAGCTGTAAAAAGCCAAAGGTGTGGAGAAAGGGGGAGTTTTGTGTGTCTTGTTTGTTCTTTTCCAAATGTGAAAACAAACTGAATTGTTAGAACAAACACAAGCACGATGTACATCTGAGGCAAAGCAATTGGTTTGGAATGCATTTATTTTTCTTAGGCTGATGGTTGACTCCACTGGGTAGTGAGAGGAGTCTGACAGCCATGGCCAGACCTGGAAACCTCATCAGGCAGAAAATATGAGGTGATTGTGTGCAGGGGGACTGCTCAGAAGAGGAGCTGAAGTGTGCCCTTAAGAAAGGAATATTGTGTATCATACTACAAATGTCTTGGACTTCCCAGGCAGAGCTAATGTATAACCTAAGCGAAATTTGTTTAAATCCAGCAGATAAGTAGGCCTGTAGTCATAAAAGACCTGAGCTGAGTTCTGTGCTGGGCCTATCCACAAAGAGTTTCCCTTTGGACAAAGGAAAGATGCCCCAGGCATCTATACAATGGATGCAGAGCAAGTCATGCTCTAGGAGTGCTATGATCAAAAAGCTGAACATGTGATAGGCTCCTGACACCTGTTTGGTAAGTGTATTGTCTTGTTCAGTCTGCCATGGCAAATACCATGGATTGGGTGGCTTAAATGACAAAAACTTATTTTCTCACTGTTCTGGGGCTAGAAGTCTAGGATACAATAACAGGAGATTAGCTTTCTCTGGAGGCCTCTTTCCAATGCTTGTAGATATCTGTCTTCTCACTGTGTCCTCACGTGGGCATTTCTTTGTATGCTTGTACAGAAATCTCCAGTGTCTCCATATCTTCTTACAAGAACACCAGTCCTACCGGATTAGTATCCCACCCTTATGCCCCCATAAAACCTTAATTAACTCCTTGAAGGCCCTGTTTCCACATATCGTCAGTCATGTTGGCGTTAAAGCTTCAATCTATGGATTTTTGGGGGAACATAATTCATGCAATAGCAGCAAATGAATGGATAAAGGGGAATAAAAATGTAAGTTCATTGTGCTATGAAAGTAGATGTAAAGATTGATTTTGACTTGAAGTACGGACATTGTTAGAGGATTTGTGACTTGAGTGCATCTTGAAAATGGCAAAAGCATTGACACAACAGTCTGGAGGGGAGCTATCTGTGTAGAGGATGTATTTGGGGAATACTCAGAGGCCTGAGAGGGCAGAGGAACCATGTGGAGAACAGTGACTGGACCATGGACCATGGATAGAGAAGATTATGGGGTCATTCATGGAAATCCCTTATTATTCTGACGGCACTCAGGAGACCCTGGTTTTCGAGTCTGGAAGTGTCATGATCTCATAGAGATTTGAAGAATATCACTTTAGCAGATGGGATTGTAGCCGTGGGGAAAGAATAAATGGCAGGAAACCCAGCTAATCAATATAGGTATCACTAAATGCTTTTTTCACAGTTCCAGATAATACTGTCCTTCTGTTGCCCTCCAGGTATCCATATAAACTTCTATGGTCTCCTGCCTCTTCTGGACTGGGCATCAGGCTGGGCATCTTTAATCAACAAAGAAGTGGTAGGGATGGAGGTTAATTTGGTAGAGAACACTGGAAGTTCCAAACAAGGAGACTTCAAAATACATCAGCCACCTGACAATGCTCCCACCCTCCTACCTGATGCTCCCAACCCCACCCTTGGATTCTGATGTCTCTTTCTGGAGGAGTCTGTGCCCTTCCCACTTCTCAAGGGGGATCCCTGCATGGACCAGCTGCATGATCCATGGGATGGTGCCACCATTCTCTTGGATGTGATTGGAGCCAGGAGAAAGTGGAGAATCAGTCCACTAGAATGTGGAGTGAAACTCAGTCTTCTCTTCCAGTCACACCCAAGGAGTTCTGCTCTTGTGATTGAAGGAGGAGAATAATTTTTTTCCTGGTGTTCTGTCTTCCTTTCAGAACAGCCTTTTAGGATTTGAGGAAGAGGAGTTGAAGAACTGTTATCACAAGTTAGCTAGAGGATATTATAATTTTTTATATAAGACAGCAGAATGCATTACAATTCTTATTATACATATAGAGCACAATTTTTCATATCTCTGGTTGTATTCAAAGTGTATTCACACCCATTCATGTCTTCATACCTGTACTTTGGATAATAATTATCATCATATTCCACCATCATTAATAACCCCATGTCTTCTCTCTTTCCCTTCAACCCCTCTGCCCTGTCTAGAGTTTGTCTATTCCTCCCATAGGGAGAGGGAGCATGGGAAGAATAGAGGATATTTTTAAGAATGGTACTAATCCTCCTTACCTTTGTCTTTCGAGAGCTCATGGAAACAATTGAGGACCTGTAAGAATAATTCAGAAAATGAATCTGCTGCTTGGACCAACACTCTGCTTGTAATCTGTTCAAGTCTTGTTTCTATCCTTCTCCCTTGCCCTCTTTTTCCTTCTCAGTGTTCCTTTCAAGTATCAATTTCTGTATCTCATCTTCTACTTTCCCCACCCCTGTTCTTCACATATGCTTCTCTCAGAATTTTCATCCAATTTAATAACAAGCATCTGAAGATTAAAATAATATGTAACATTTCTCTTTGACCTACAAACTGTCTTGTGAACAAAATCAGCTAAGACTCTAGAACACCATTTGCCTGGATAGAGAAACTAGATGTACGTACTCAAGAGGAATGAATGGTAGAGGAAGAAATGAGCTTTCTGCCTCCTTTCACAGTTCCAAGGATGGCAGGATGCCAGGGGATAGAAGGATCTACTGTCTCTCTGCTTCCTTGGTGCATTTCTCTTCTCTCCTTTCTGTGTGCTTGTGCTATATATTTCACTATCTTTAAAAAATTTCCATTTTCCAATTCTTCATCAGTTTATATGGGACTAAAAACATTATTTCAGCTATTTTATACATGATGAAGTTTTATGTTCATTTTGTTCACCTTATACCTCATAAGGTTTTATGTTCATTTACGAGTTTTCCTTAAATATGTGGAGAGCGCCACACTAAGAGTTTTAGGTAATAATGCTTTTCAGAAAGTTTTGATACAACCTTGACCTTCAAGGAACTTTATACCTAGCGGGATTTATCATATAAGTATTCTGATTTAATTGAGAAAATCTATAAAGTAGAAGTCCTCATGACTTCTGTGTTTCTCATGAAATCACAAAATTGTTCTCTTGACTACTTTTCTGTCAAAACAAGGTAAAAACAAGTCAAAAGGAAAAACAAAGGAATCAAAAAACTATAACTTTGCTTTGGAGGAAAAGTGCCCTGTAATAGTGGCTGAATAGAATTAGCAAAGGTCCCTGAAGACTTTGGCTATGGTGGGAGGTTTAGGGCTGATTCTATCTATAACTGCCCCAGGTTATTACCCCCAACTGGTAATACTTGGCCCCAATCTGTTTCTTTCTGGAAGCTGCCTGCTCATAACTGAACCATGGCTCTTCCTGTCTGGACAAGATCACAGCTGCCATGTATAGGAATATTCCTAAGAACTGATCAGACCAATTGGCTAATCTGATCCACTCACTCAAGGGCAAGTTGGATAATTGGAGTCTAGGTAGGAGAAGCATTAGATTAATAGCCAGCACTTACAGGAGAGATTTCTGACTAAGAAAGGCATTATTTGTTGAAACAATAGATTTTGGGGTGGATGGAGAAGGTTTCTCTGTCTCTCTCCATTTTTCTATAACACAGATGTTGGCTTTTCCTGATGGGGCTATTTCTATTAGTGCTGCATTTTATTGAGATCAGTGCTTCTTACCAGCAGGTTAGAGCCATTAGTGCTCCAAATTTTAGCCATTGTGACCTCTCATTACCCGAACAGTTTTGCCTCATGATCACATAAAGCACACAATAATAGAACCACTGGCATTTTAGATTTCATTACAATTCATATTTTCTTTAGCACTTTCCCCACCCTGTACACTTTAATTTCTGTGCATGGCTGAACTGCCTCATTTCGAAGAAAATGAAGTTAGCCCCAAAGGCTGCAGGCAATGGTTCTAGAAATGGTGTTTAATTCCTGTGTTTCCTCCTCTTTTATGCCACATGGGAGAAACGTGTGTGTGTACACAAACACACACAGCTCTGTTCTTTCCAGACTTTACTGTTTTCATTATCTTTTCTAAGAGTAGATATGGAAACAAATCTTTGCTTCATTGTTTTTAACACCAAGGGCCATGAGATGTCAGAGAGCAAGCATATTTAAGTGTATTTTGGGTGGACGTGATCACCAAAAGGTCGGTGATTATATTGATATTTCCTACTTTTGAGTACTTACACAGACATACACAAGCTCATAATTTAAACTACTTTTTTTTTCTGAGTTGACTGTTTCTTCATGGGTCACTTAATTGATCAGTGTATACTTGCTGAATGAAGTGACCATTTTTTTTTCTTTTCCATTCTTGACTTCAATCGATTTACCAATAAAAGCTGTCACATGGATTTGGGAGTATGGACAATACTTTAGCTGCATGTTGAAATTATCTCTGCTTTTATTATTGTTTGTGTGATTGTGTCAAGGGTCTTGATTTGTCTGAACACAGTCCTTCTGAGTGACGTCAAGTTAATGGCATTGTGGGCTGTCTTTATTAGAAATGATTTTCCATTTCAGCAGCTTGAGAACTTTGGAGCTTCCTGCTGCTACTGCATTTGGGTCAGTCTGGGGAAAGGCTCTGAATTTCTTTTAACATCTCCTAGTAAGAACCACACATCTGGAGACCAAATGGAGCTGCCTTTATTGCAGCAACAGGCTCAGATCTTTTTCTTTCCCATTTCATGCTGCTGTTTCATCTCACTCCTGGATTTGAGGTCATTTGCTTGCTTTGTCTTCAGTTTTGTCCAACTCTTTAGATTGGATCTGTTTCCCCTCCAGCTTTCATTCAGTTTTCTACCCAATCCTTTTCATCTTGTTGAACTTCCTTAACTCTTGGCCTATTTGGACCTCCTACATCTTCTCCAACCCAAAACAATGCCTGGGTATTTGAACTTTTTCCACCAAAAATATGAATTCAGTAAAATGTGAAAACTAGTTTAAAATACTGAGAGGGAGGAAGGGGGTTAGTCAAACTAAAGATTTTAATAGATTTCTGGAAGATGAAAGGAAGGTAGGAAAGATTGTTGGATGTGGGGAGGCAGAATGGAGAGTACGCACAGGAAAGTTTGTAAAGGAGATAGGAATCATTTACAAGGGATGGCTCCCTCCAACGGGTGATGGATATGGGAAGCCAAACTCAAGTACCAGAAAGAGATTAAAGTGATTGATTAAACTCTGTCTCTTAGATGGTCACACGAATGAGTTTTCTAACCACAGCATTTGGCTTTTGTTAAAGCCCAAGAATTTCTCTCTAAAAGAAACAGATGGGTCTACTGCAGGACCAAAGTTCCTGGACATAATCCCTTCTTTTGGGTCTTTTGGGGGTTCTCTGGTGGGCCTGCCTCTTGACCACAGGCCATTCATCAGGTCCTGCCAACATGCGGACAGTTTTCCTTCAGTCTTCTCCTTCAGGGAAGGACAGAATCTTAGTTCAAAGGTGGAGACAGAACGGACCTTTCTGGGATTTGTGATGGATGACGTGCTTTGAAGATGAGTTTGGAAGAGATATTCATCTGGGAATGCAGAAATGGGTGAGGAGAATGAAAAGGCAGTCCAGCCATTTGGAGACCATGATCGCAAAAGACAGGAGTCAGGGGTGGGTGGGGTAGTGGCATAAGATCAAGGGTCCAGAGCTCAGAAATATTTCAGGTTATAGGAGAGTGGACTTACAACTCTCAATGTTGTTTAAGTAGTGGAACTTCAATGTTTAACATTAAAATATTATATTTCATATATTAAATGGAGTTCAAAAGAATATAAATATGAAATATAATAAATAACATTAGGGGCAGGGTCTTGCCTGCCTGTCATCCCCTCTCACCTTGATAGCCCCTGAGATGGACTGTGAAATACTGTGGTTCTAAAAAGTTCCATTTGTAATCTACTGGGCACGATGGCATAGTATTGATGAGGAGGAATAAAGGATGGGTTAGGTATCTACTCTGAAGAAATTGAATGTCCATCTAAAAAGTTTTTGTTTTATTCTGAAGACATTTGAAGATGTTAGGCATTTAAAAATTTGAACATTTGGAAATAAGTGCTTAACATATGAATACGGAGCTGTGTATATATATATATATATATTATGTGCTAAAAATACATAGTTTTGCACATTCATTGATAGATATACATATTTGAAGAAGGTACACATCAGAACAGAGATGTTGGTAGTGAGTGGTTCAGGCTGGGGTCAAGTTAGTTTTCAGGAAGAGGACTGAGCCAGGAGGGCGGGAGCGGAAAAGCATCCTGCATTGTGGATTGAGAGGAAGAACTGATGAGATTTTGATGGAGTGGAGTGAGTGGAAGTGGGGGTAGAAATGGAAGTCAAAGACACCTACCAGGTTCTGAATCAGTGACAATGGTGCCATTAGCAGAAACAGAAAATGCAATTCAAAGGATGCAGTATATGCTTTGCTTAGGAACTGAAGGTGTTGATTCCAGAGTCAAACCTAGTTAGGGATCACAAGGTAGGCTAAAACAAACTAAATGCATTGATGGACTAAGAGATACAGCTGAAAGGCGATGCTAACAAAAAAGAGAAGAAATTCTCTTTGCTGAAAGAAAGAACACCCTCTGGTTTGATAAGATGACCCAGTGGAAAACCTCTATAAACTTTATTCATAGTCCCAATTTCAATCCACGTTGCTCTATTCAGGTATTAGCCCTTCCCAAGAACTCCACTTTTATGATACTTGGTGCCCTGTTCCCATCAATTCAGGAGTGCCACTTCCCTGGCTATGTGGGTGGTAAGGAGAGCTGCTGCCCAGGCAGGAGTATTTCAGAGGGGAGTTTGTCTAATGGCATAAGGGAGCTGCCACTTTCTATCCAGATGGAAAGCCCAGGATGTGATTCACCAGGCATACTTCTTCCCTGACAACCCACAGACCCTGCTTCTTATAAATGGTCCATTAAATTGGATGGCCTGCCAACTTTCTGAAAACTGTCTTAAAACACCTGGGATTAAAAGTTCAAATTCACAAACAAAACCTTCCTTGCTCCCATAGCAAGTGATCATCATTAGTCAAGCTACTCAGGAAACTGAAATCTCCACTCTTGTTTGCAGGTGCCTTGGCTGGACTCCCACCAATCTCAGAGTCCCTTGTGTGTGCCTGGCTGCCTTGGTGAAGGGGACCATCAGAGTACAGCAGGGAACAGATGCTCTCAAAGCTCCTGAGATGCTCTTCCTTCTACTCCCCTTATTCTGATGTGTAGGATGTGCTGGCAGAGGCAAGCCTCCAGCCTTGCTCCTGACAAGGGAGGCAGAGGGCAGGCACACCTGGCCCTTTTGTTTCTTCTCTTCTGCTGATTGACATGACTAGGCTGCATTTCATTTGCAAAGGGCTTTGGGATAAGGAGCCCATAGAAATGGAAATAATTTTATCACTGAAAGGAAAACATGCAAGTATGCATGAGACAATGAAAGAAGGTTCATCTTAAGCTTTCAGCATTATTTCACTTGTACATTGTTCACAGGGTGTGTATAAACCACGACAAATACAGGGACCCCCAGAAGATTGCTTCTTTATTGACTCTGCCCTGGATCAGTATCCATAATATTTCATTCTTGGATTATTTCCATAATTCCCTAGTAGGCAACTTCACTATCATTCTCTTCAAAATACACTGCAGGTTACTGCCACATGCCCAGGTAAAGGCTAAAGTGAAAAGGACAATACCAAGGTTGGCAAGAACATGGGGAAACCAGAGCTCACAGATTGTCAGGAAGAGTGTGAATTGCAATAAGTCTTGGAGAAATGTTTAACTGTACAGACACTGGGCCATTTATGAAGATTAGATTTGTGATTTTTTAAATTTTATATTATGATGGTGAGAAAGCAATCCATATTCAGTAGAAACTGTATTTCAAATTTTGAATTTGGATCAGGCTATTGATAGGCAGTGCCATGTTCTCTTTATATTGGATAGGTCAAGGCAGTCGCAAGAACACCATGGTGAACAACCGGTACTCAACAGGGTGCTGTTACTAAACTATGAGACTCAGTAGGCTAAGTGGAACAAATGGATTTTCAACTTGTGATACTTTCCCTTTCCACTGGGATTATTGGGATGCAATCCCATCATACCTAAAGGACCATCTCTTCCTGAAGTTGAATGCTAGCATACTAGTTGATCCAGCAAATTCATTCATATTATAGGCACTCAACAGAGATGCATACAACTACTCATCAAAAGACGTGGCTGTGATATCCACGGCATCATTATTTGTCAATAGTTCAAATGTGGAAATAACTCACATAACCATTTTTATTAATCCACTTTTTTTATTACTTAACAAAATGCCTGAGGCTCGGTAGCTTCATAAACAGTAAAGGTTGATTTAATTCACAGTTCTGCAGGTTCAAAGGCATGATGCTCATAGTGACTTGGCTCTTATGAAGATCTCATGGTGAATGGCACCATAATGCCAGGAACTCAGTCAAGAGGGAGGAGTCACATTGCCAGACAGGAGGCAGGACAAGGGGATGTGGAAAACTTGTGTGAGACGGCCAGAGCAGCATTATTTGTTAATGGCTCAAATCTGGAAATAATCTTGACCATCTCAATATTCGAATATTAATAAATTGTGATATGTTCATACAACAATAGGAATTAGTAAAGTCCACTCCTCACCACAATATGGATAAATTTTACAGGGTAATACTGAGAAAATGCCCAAAACATGCACATCATATTTTTCCATTCCTTTGACAACATCAGAAGTCAAGGTTACATTTGTGGGTGTGGGATGTTTATGACCAGGGAGTTCCAGGGAGTCTTCTGGGGAGTTGGCAATGTCCTGTTTCTTGGCCTATGTCCTGGTTACATGGGTGTTGTTCATTTTACAAAGTTAACAACTTTAACACTGATTCTAATCTATATTATTCTTCAACGAAATTTATAAACTAAAATCTCCAAACCCCTGTAATTCTGATCATGTCACCCTCCATAGCTTTCAAGTTAAAGATCAAGCTCTTTAACTTTAGATATAAGCTTTTATAATGTGACCCCATGTATTTTTCTGGCCCTGTCTTATACTCATACTTATTGAATTCCCTGTGCTCCAGCTATACTGGATTTTATGAAACTATGACTTCAGTCTTCTGTGGACTTCTATGTCTTCAGCATATATCTTCAGTTATGCCATTCCTTTTGCTTGGAATAGTTTTTCACAATTGCTAATTTGATGAACAAGTCAAATGAAATGTCATCAATTTTATGAAACCTTCCCTGACTTACCTGACCCAGGTGTATGTGCTTCCTCTGTGTTCCTATTGCTATTAAAACACATCTAACATATCTTCTTATGTACTTGTTAAATTAATGATTTCTTTGGGAGCTGGAAGACCTGAAATAATGGGATGCATATTTCAAAGAACCTTCTGACATGGATAGATGCAGAGACTGTCACTAAGAATTATGGGCTTTACTGTTTCTTATTCTGTTCCCTTATTGCTGCTGCCCCCACCTCTGGCAAAGGAGGAATATGTCTGTGGGCTTCAAAGCTTTTTATGTAGTTACATTATTTACTAGTGCTATCTCTTGATGGTTCTGGAAACAGCTGCAGACTAAAGATAATTTTATTTTGCTCTTATCTTGTGGGGAGCGAGTAATAAAGAACTATATGTATATTTGTTTATTTCAAGTTAAAATAATATTTTAATCTACAAAGTATACACGGGAGTAAAATAGGGTCAGATTCTGCCATATTCTTAGGACTCTTTATGCTTCTCGGGCTACATCTCATTCTTCTGGCTACGTCTCAACACAAGTTTCTGGATGTCATGATTTTATTTTGGTAGGATTTAGTTCTCTGCATATTAAATCGATCATAAAGTGTGATGCAGAAATAATCTTCCAATGTTATAGCCCAGTTATCAGATTAGCAATAAGTGCATGTTAAGAGATTAGTATTGCTTGTGAGGGTTCCCTCTTATATCAAAATACACTAATATGTGTATGCAGAGGAGAAAACCAGTAGACTGTGTTTGTTTATGAGTCCCCAGGATTGTAACAGAGAATTGGAAACAAGTGAATAAAAACTTATACTACTGTAACTAGACATATTTTAGGTCTAGTTTTTCTCTCTTTATTTTATATCTACCAATCCAAAGCCTCAGAATTCTCTAGCCTCTGCAATTACAGCCGCCTAATTCTGTGTCTACCCTGGAGATACAAATGAGCTAAAAAGAGACTTTCTAATCAACTCTTATAATTATGCAGTCTGATGGAAAATACTGATAACTTAGTCATGGGCTTTGCATATTTGGAGGTGGGCTGCAACACAAATCCTTGCATTTGCAAGTGACCCCCTTGAGCAAATATCTTTACAAGCTGGGATCTTCACAGGAAGTCTTAAATTTTAAAAGGAAAAAAATAATGCATTAGTGTGCATCTAGTGGCGTGTGTGTGTGTGTGTGTGTGTGTGTATTTTTCAGACTTAAGATATCCTTAGTTCATTCCCATTGGGTTAAGACCTTTGTATAACCTGAAGCATAGTGTGGTGAAACTGCTTCCCTAAGCAGCAACACAGGAGTAAGGAGCCAGTTCACAGCTGGATGGCATCAGAGCAGATGCCTGGACTCAAAACCAGGTGGTTGGCTGCTGGCCATGGCTGCTCCCACTGACTCACTGGATTCTTCTGCCCAAAGGTGTTAGATGAAATGCATTCCCTGTGAATTCAGAGTATGGTAAGATGCTGGAGGCCTGGGTCTCCCGTGTACAAATACAAAGTAAACATCTCCCCAGTCTCCTCCTGCAGCCCTTGGTGCTATGATACTGGCTTCTGGTAGTCCCTCCCCAGAGTGATTCTAAGGCTCCACCCACACTCCCCAAAGACCTCCAGAACTAATTGCCACAACCTACTAGCATTTTACTCAAGTAACTCATAAGAAGTCCTCTCCCTTCTCCCAATTATTGTTCAACTCTTGTAAGGGAAGTAGCTTGGGGAAGTGAAGAAAGTTGGACTTTGAGCCTCTTGAGCCCTGGGTTTTAGTCTCATCTCTGCCAATTGTGTATAGCAGCTTGCATCTCTGAATCTCAGGCATCTCTTGAATGATACTCTTCCTTTTGGTTATTTGGGAATTTAGTGATAGCTCATATAGTTGTCTTTTCCACAGTAATAAACTCAAAAACTAGTTGAAATGAAAAGTTGTGGCCATCAGGCTTAAGAATATCAAATTCCATGCAGTTTAAATGCCTTCTCATTAGCAATTCAGAATTTGTTGAAGCAACAAAACTAGTGTCTCATCTTTCCCCATATAATTGCATCATAATGCCTTATAATTCCAATTTGATATTTTTTTTTAATTTTTTTTAGTTGTAGATGGGTAGCATGACTTTATTTTATTTGTTTATTTCTATGTGGTGCTGAGGATCGAACCCAATGCTTCACACATGCAACAGAAGCTCTCTGCCACTGAGCCAAAGTCCCAGCTCCCAGTTTGATAATTTTGTCAAATGTACCTTATGTGTCGGATCTTTCTCTATGTAGAAAAATCTGTTTTTATTCACTTTGTAATCTATGATGGTGGCCATTAAAAAATCTTGGGGCTACAGGAGGAGAGAGCCTCAGCCAATTTTATCTTGTTGTATTTTGATTACTGAGCTAGCAGAAAAAGTAATGAATGAGTGACTGGGTTAGAGGATGCTAGTGATCCTATGTATCTTCATCATCTAAAGGAAACACAATTCACAAAGGCATCATTCTTACATTTAAACGGCCTTGGACCCGTTTTGGCCTGTTGTCAGGATTCTGAGTTCATATTTTGGCTTTGTTGCTGGCTCACAGTATGACTTTGCACAATTAAACTTAGCTTTCAAGTTGAGGGGCAGTGGTTGATATTTATTATGGGGGATCAACTAACTAATTAGCATAGCTCATACTAGGCCAGGGCTCTACACCCTGAGCTACACCCTAAGTCCTCTATAGCAAAATTTTAACATCAAAATATCCTTAGCTTTCCAAACATTAGTCCTATATTTTATAACATTTAAGGTAATACAGTGAACTGATACAATTGGTCATAACTGTTTAAATTGCAGGTGTAAAAAAAAATAAAAACATAAAAAAATAAATAAATTCCAGGTGTTTTAGTCTTGTAATCAATATCTAATTATGTATTTTCTTATGGAAATAATTATAAAGGCCTTAATCCTACCTTTAAGCTATATGGCCAATGTGCCAATCCAATTGTTTTTACCTAACATTTTTTGGTCTCGAACTAATGGGCTTCAAAACAGTAGTGAGATTTTTGGTTTAGAACATTGCAGGGTGCTGAGATGAATAATAAATATACATGTACTAATTTTTCCCTATGCAGTTTTATTTGCTGACCTTATATAACACAATATATTTACAATCAATCTTACATTTTTGATTAATTTATCCTTTAATGACTTTCTTCCAATTTTCCATAACAGCATAATCATGTAACATTTTGGAAGAAAAGATCTAATAATAATGTCACACTGATAGAGCTTCACAAGAACAGTTTTAAGCATGTTCTGCGAATTTAATTAACTTAGATCTCATAAACAATATAGTAGCTGGTAGTATAATCCTCAGATGAGGAAACTGAGGCACAGGAAACCTGGATAACCTGTCCAAGAATATTCAACTAATAAGTGATAAAGCAGGATGACTTGGGAACATTGGTTGGCAAATGTTCTTTAGAAGGATAGATCATAAATATATTTTTGCTTTTGAGGGCCTCCTTTGCAGTTGCTCAGCTCTCTGGTTATAATACCAAAACAGCCATAGGCAATTTGTAAGTGAATGGATATGGCTGTGTTCCAATACATTATTTATGGATACTGAAATTTGAATTTTATGCAATTTTAACTTGTCTCAAAAATATTATTTTCATTTGACTTTTTCAACTGTTTACAAATGTGATGGACCTTCTTAGCCTCAGTGGGCCACAGGCTATAGATTGCCCACTGCTGCTCTTGAGAGTGACATCTTAGCCACTGCAGTCCTACTGACACACACACCAAAATCTTATAAATTAAGGGCCCATCACTACTAATGGAGTTACCTCGTAAAGATAAGTTTTTCCTTCTTTCATTTAGGACTAAGTTAATAACATGCTTAGAAGGTATTGTTTATTAGACCTATTTTCTTTTGGTTTGGAAGTTAAAGGTTGATCAATGGGACTCTTTTAAGTTCTCCTGGGGGTTTATATTTGTTTATCCTTGATTGTGGGTACTGTCTTCTTCAGGCTGTATCTATACAGTTAAAGTGGGGGATGTAGTCATTACTGGATTGGATTTGATAAAATTCAAATTTAATGGAATAAATCAGAGTGAAGGAGACACAAGCTAGAGTTCAAATCTATGTTATCTTACTGCCTCCATCTATAAATCCACCTGATCCATCCGCAAAACAGTTCTCCATGAATAGACCTTATTTACAGCACCACCATCCAACATGGCTTCTTTATTATGGAAAATAAATTTCCATTAAGCCAGGGCAGCATGATCAAATTGTAAAATAACATTGGCATTGTGGCTACATCATTTTAATTGTCCTTCCTGCCAGACTAGTTTATTTGCGTGGCAACCACCTCATTTGTTACACCTACCACCTGTCCAGAAGGCTCTCAGCACACCATCTCCAGGGCAGTTCCAAACAATAAAGCCAGTTATATTTCTAGACGTGTCAAGTTGATACAGAATGACTGTGCACCAATGGCTTTCTCTTGCCTGTAACTGAGTCATGGGACCGTATTTTAGAAGGGGTAAGCCAGAGATTGGAGGGCTTGTGGAGCAAGAGGGGATATCAAAGTAGTTTCAGAGACAAGCTTCTTAGCCTCATGAAACCCTGCACAGTGTCTTCATACCAGAGAATGTTAGAGGACCACTGATGAACCATATTGAGCAAACTGGACATATCATCTTGAGAAAATCAAGGAATATAGGAGCTTTTCAAATCAGAAGGCTTTCAAATGCATGGTGATAGGGTAGCCAGGCACTTTGGACAGAGCTTTGCAATAACCAGGCATTATGGCTGCAAATTCTAGATTTACTTGTTTTCCGGCCCTTAATTGTTGTCAGCTGCTTTTCCACATATGATCACTTTGGGCCTTTATAGTCTAACTCAGTCGGGCAGAGTAGATGCTGTTTTCCCCCTTCACAGCCTGGGGAAGCAAGGTCCAGATGGAGTTCAGTGACCCACCTCCAGTAGCTGGGAGTGAAAGTCAACAGGGCAACTGGTGTGCTGCTCCAAAATCTGGGTCATTACTCTTCCTGCTGTGGTACTACGCTGTGTTCATCACCTAGGAATGTGAAATATTGCCAGTGCAACCAGCCATTTAGACATGGGAAAAGAATGAAATATAAATTTGTGAACACATCAGCAAAAATCAAAGCGATAATCTAGGGAGGGCCTTGATTTAAGAGGCATAACAGATTACTAGGAATATAAATGTGGGCTTGTCAGTTAAAATCTGAGCCTTACTTTCCTCTTCTGTAAAATGGGAATAATACAACACTTAAAGTCAGTAGAGAAAATAATGAGAAAATGTCACAAAAGCATCTGATATAGCACCTAGCCGGTAAATGCTATTAGTTCCTTTCCTTCTCTTTGAAATTGTTTGTTCTCTGAAGCCAGGTATACATGGGTGAAGTATTAAGGTTTTCAATATTCTATGCAATCTTCAAAGAAGTTTCTGAAGGTTGAAAGAGTTTTGTACATGCCACTCTCATTTTTAACTTTCTCTTATTTTTAATACCTCCTTTTACGCTTAATAAATTGACATTTGCAATCCAATCAAAAACAAAACAAACAAACAAACAAACAAAAAACCAGAATTATTTAGAAATAGGGGACTGGTATGAATAGTGTTTGAAAAAGCTAAATATTTTTTATTGTGGTTTAATACATATAAAATTTATTACTCTAACCATTTTACACTTTTAATTGTACAATTCAGTGGCATTAAATAATTCACTTTATCAACCATCACTACCAATCACTTCCATTTCATTACTGAAAACAGAAACTCTACGCATTGAACAATTCCCCAGCCCCTGATAAACAATATTCTACTTTCTGTCTATAAATCTGACTCTTCTGGGGACCTCATATGAATTGAGTTGTATTACTATCTGTTCCCTCTCACATGTTGTTCCTTTAAAGTAAAATATCTGGAAATCTAAATTCAATTTTGGTGCAATATTATGTAAGCTAAATATGAAGTAATTTGGTTAACTTTCATCTCCAAGGAGACCCCAACATTTAAAATTATGACTTTATTGAATCAAAAAGTAATCTTCCAATACAAAGTGACATCAAAAGTGTAAATAATTTAAAAAGCAATTAAAAATGTTTTAGGAGCAAACATTGCTAATTATAACTGTCTTGGTTATAACTACGATGTTTACAATATAAACATTGTAATTACAACTAAGACAAAATGTGTACACACACACACACACACACACACACACACACGCAGAGGTTGGGTGGGCATATAAAAGAAAAAAAATACTGTTGCATTAAATACCCAAAGTTAAATAATACTAGATCTTACTTTCATGTCATCAAATTGCTGACATTTGTACTTATAAAACTAAGTCATAACATTTATATTAGTGAACAGAATTCCATTTTACATTTGAATATTTTCTTTTATCATAAACAAAAGGCCATCCAAATATACTTGTTTATTCAGCATCAAAATTTGTAGTGGCCTTCTGATCTTTCTTAAGACTGTTCTCAAAATGGAAACAGAAATAATTACTAAATGTTTTAAATGACCAAAAAATTCCACTTCAGACTCTCAACTACTTGCACTTCAAAGTCAACTAACACTGGCTTGACATACATTATATCAATTACGTAGCAATATTGTGAAAAAGGATTACCATTTCCATTTTACAGCTGACCACAAGGAGACCCAGGGATGCTGAGTGAGGTACCAGTGCTGTACATGACTGGCCTGGACTCAGACCCACATCCTCCACCTCTAAGTCCTGGATCTTACTCTCAAAGGCCACCATGTTGCTGGCTCCAGTGGCATCATGGGCTCTCCATAGCTGTCCCCTTTCTCCTTTCCATCATCACCTTCCTTGCTTTAGTTGATACTCTGGTGGTTTGCGAATGTGTCTGTTGTATTCTATGAGACTGATCCCCTGAAGTCTCAAGTATTCTTAGTCACTTGGTACCTTCCACAGGACCTCATATGTCACTTAATAATTTTTTTTTTCTGAATTGAGGCAAGTGTTGTTGCAGGTTCAGGGTATATCAGGTGGGCTACCTTCTTGGTGCCAAATTATTAGGGACAAAGTGAAAACTTTAGTCAATTAACCACATGCTCTTCTCACAACACTATTTTGTTGAGAGCCGTCCATGGGCTGTGTGTGGACTGTGTTGTGTGTCGTAGCCTAGCGAACAGGATAATCTGGTGTCTGAGAACTTCCAGTGGACATTTTCTCTGGTTGAATGCCCAGTGACATGTGAATTTCAGTTCCACTCTGTCTGGTCCTACACAGCACGAGAGATGGTGTGACCTGCTGTAGTCACACAGGGTCTCTGAGATGGGTATGAGATGCCAAGATGCCAATCAACCTGCTGACTACAAGAGGTCATGAAGCAAGGCTCCACCCTTGAAACTTGACCTCTGCCTTTGATGTACCCCCTTAAATAAACCACCGGAGCCATTTGCTAATTGGTCACCTCCAGTTTCTGTGTGGGCTGGACCTATCAGGAGCTCTCCTTTTAAAAAACGATCTCTTCTGACTTTATCTTTTGTTTTTTTTTTTTTTTACTAATTATTCAAGGCTTTAATTTCTCAGGTGGCTTACACCCTCCTTGGCAGGAAGAAGAACCCCCAAACGAGGTGCTGGCTGCCTCCCCATACTATTTGGAAACAGATATGTGACTGTCTCTTTCACTTTTGAACAGCAAGATTAATTTCATGTAGCAGCCTCATTACCACTAGTGCAGTTCTTGTTGCTCTGTAGGCTAAGTTGTTTTCATGACTATTTGAATTAGTTTATTGTAAGATTTCAGGTACACTACATCAGCTTGGGGTAAATTCATTTTTATTGTTGGTAATGAGTTGATCCTCATCCATAGACCCCCATCCAGCTGTAATAGCTGTCAGATTTTGATTTTTATGATTTAGTAAAGAGACAGCCTATGAAAACAGGGTATCAGTAATGGGGCCAAATGTCAAGTCATTATGACTTTCAGTTAGAAGTTAAATCCTGGATATTTTAAGATACTGAGGTCTAAAAGCTTTTATTTTTAGAGTTTTTTTTTTTAATATGTAATATAAATTTGAAATGTATTATTTTTTGAATAATATATTTATGATTTGAAATATATTATTTATGTAAGTCTATATTTATTTGGATATGGCACACTATTGAAGTTTTAGATTCATCTTTCCTGTATGGTATAAAATAAATTGAAAGTATCAGCATAATGTGTTGCAGAGATGGCCCATCTGCCCAGTATGTCTGTTTTTGGCATCTCAAGAATAGAAAATTCACTCAAGATCAATTGAAAGTCTGTAAATCTTGTGTCTGCTATATATTATTTGAGCCTATATATTCATTTAATTAAAATTTCATAAAGCCCAAGATTATACTCTCTCCCTGCACTATGAAAAACATGTTATCTGTTGATTTCACTGCCACTATAATTGTATCTCCTTTGCCAATAACAATGCTTTATATTCTTTGGGTTTCACACAAGCTTTAATATGAACTTTCTCCCTCGATATTTTACAGAACTATATAATACAATTAATGAGCTAAATTGTATAAGCAGTCTTAGAGAGGAAGAGAAGGTGAGAGCTATTAGCCACAAGGGAAAGAGATGTTTCTGAGTGAGCTCAGAAGGAAGACCAGGAGTCAATGTGATGTCTGTTGCTTCAATATCTACAGATGTCAGCTCCAGCTCCAATTAGTATTGACCTGGTAGAAGTACAACCTTCTAAAGGCTTAAATGGCCTTTGGAGAAGAGAAAGTTATTAGCAATTGTCCAATCAGCAGAAGTGGAATTCTAACAGATGAAACTAATTGGGGCTGAGGAACTCAGCACTTCTCTGGACTTCTTAGACTGAAAGTGGGCAGCAAGGAACCTGCATGTTTTTCGATTTTGTATATGATCTCACAAGATGAGTGCCTCCAATGCCTTTTACCTATTAATGAGTCCTGGGCATGGTATGCTGGACACTTCAGGACAGTGTGAGGGGAGAAGCTATTGGGTGGGTGTAACTTCTTTCATGACTTCTGAAAATATGTACATTCTCCAAGAGTTTCATCCCGCATGTTGCTCTTGGTCTTGTTTACTCTTATTCTCTTCCCTTCTTCCTGTCTCAGTCAAATTTTCATTCCATAAAGTCTCCTAAAAGCTGTAGTAATAGTCAGGAGGGAATTGCACTTAGCATGGAGATAGTCAGGTTTAGTGTAGAAAGGAAAAAAGGAACCTTTTTTTTTAAATTTTGTAGTCCAACACTGGGCCATGAAAGCATCTTACTGAGGTTTCTGAACATGGTACTCCTTGGGTAGAATAACTTCCATAATAATAGCAGAGATGGAGCATAACCATCTGAGAGGAATAAGTCATAGTGAAGTAATGTCCACCCAACAGTCTTGGGGCAATCTCCAGATGTAGTGGGTGCTGCAATCTCTAAAAACAAAAAACCAAACAACAATCAAAAAAACATAACACCATGATAAAAACACCTTAAAGAGGGCAAGATTTATTTTGACTCACGGTTTCAAAGATCTCAGTTCCTGGCTCATCGTTCAGCTCCACTGTTTTGGGTCTGAAGTCAGGCAGAACATCATGGCAGAAGGGTGTAGCAGAAGAAAGCTGCTCATTGCAAAGCAGCCAGGAAGAAGAGAGGGAGGAAGGGGCTGGGGACATGATATATCATGAAGGTATATCAGGAACGTGCCCCCAGTTACCTAATTCTTCCAACTAGGTACTATCTCCTAAAGTTTTTAACAACTCCCAATAATGACATCAAATTATTAATCTATCAATGAATTAATCCACTGATGATCTAATCACTTCCCAAAAGCCCGTTGGGAACCTTGCTGCATTGGGGACCAAGCTTTCAATACCTGAGGCTTTATGGAACATTCCAGATCCAAACAATAACATAGGCATTAGCTCATGTTTCTCTGAACTTGAAGCCAATGTGCTTAAGCCCTCTGCTATACTGGCTGGTTGTGTGACATTGGTATTTATGACCTGGCATTCATTTACAGCTTCTCCTATCACTAGTATTCTATCAGTCGGGTACTGTTATCATCAGTACTTTCAGTATTGGGTTTACCACACTTGATTTCATGTGAGACCCAACACTACTGAAGTTCTAGCACACAATTTTATTTACCTTGCCTATCTATCTCTACCTCCCAGATCTGGCTTTGTACAAACCAGCTCCTTGAGTGGAGATGGGAAGGGGTTGCAGATCACACAGCTCTTCCCTCCATTTTGGGAACGCCTGTCCTTCCAGGAGCAGCATGGTGGAATGATCAAGCATATTCTTTTCTTTCCTAGCTGTATGGTAGGAAAATACTCAACTAGGCCCACTGATCTGTCTCCTTAGAATTAGCACACAGGGCAGAAAACATAAGACCCCCCAAATCGTGGAGTCCCAGTGATAGCAACTTATCCCCAATGTGTTTTTCTCAGGAGATCTTTTGGTTCTTTGGTTTTTGACTCAGTGACTTGCCCTATGATATACCATTAGTTTTTTTTTTTTTTTAAAGATTGTTAACTCCATTTTTGCTGCTTATTAAAGGGATGAAACTTCAAGTGAAATAGGTTTAGCAGTAAGAGCCCTGAATTCTCAGTCATACTATTTGGGTACTTGTTTAGTTTCAGTAAGTGAAGCCCTGCACTTCTCCTGCAGTGTTCACATTGCACCTGTGCAAGGTAAGTAGGGACAAAAGGTTTTTCACTAATCAATTCTTTCTGGGAAATGGACAAAATAGTACAGATCAAGTTCATGGGACATGCATTAGAGGGGTCAAGAGAGATAAAAAAAAAATTACAACTGAGAGAAAATAAAGTTCAAGAAAAAGAACAAAAGATGTGAAATAGATATTTAGATGCACATGTCTTCCTAAAAATGGCTTTTCTAGTACATTCGTCACTGATATGTATGTCCTGTTCAGTGACATTACTAATGCCATGCTGTGTGACACTTATAATCTAATACAATTTGACTGGCCTAATCCATCAGAAATGACATGTCAAAAATAGGTCTGTCAGTTTGAGTAATTGAAAAAGAAGCAGCCCTTTTGAAATTTCATTTTTAAATGAACTTTGGGAATGTTAATAAACTTGATTACCAACATTAGAAGAAAATTTCTTTTTTAAATATTTCCTCTTTCCTGTTTGCATATAAAACCTGGTGCTCAGCAAACCAAACATTTAGAGTCACTGATGATGTTCTAGGCAGACTGGCTACTTCTATGCTCAGTCCCAGTGATTTGCATGCTGGGGATCACACTCTTCCAAGAAGTTCTCTGAATTTATATATTTAAATTTCTATATTCAATGTAACCATCCAGCTGTTTTCTTCTTCCAGTGAAACTTCTTTTGGAGAAGAAAATTGCCAGGCAAAGAGAAAGCATGAAGCTGTCGTCTCTGAATAATCTCCTTCTTTGAAGTCCAGTGTACAACACCTATAAGAGCCCACACCCATTTCTCAGGGATCCTTCTCACTTTCTGATAAAATGACATTAACTGTTTCCTCTGCTCTGTTTGAGCAGCAAAGTCAACATGGGTGTATCTGTCCTTTGCTTCCTCAAGCCCAGCTCACCTGGGGTCTCTATCTGCACAACTCTTAGACTACTCCAGAACAGGGAAGACAGTGCATGGCAGTGTAAAGAATCTGGCTTTGGTCTTGGTTGCATGACTATATGAAAAGAAAAGACGAGAACCCACATACTCCCTCATTGTGCCATAGTCTTTTGGCAAAGTCATGTGAGTCCACCCTAATTAGCTGGCCCTCCCCCTCGGTATTTTTTCATTGGGTTTTCTGGTTCCAACCATGACCACAACTCTGTCCTCATAGCCTCAACCCACTTGGCTGAGACCTGGTTTTCAGACTTAATCTTTCGCTTCAGAGATTAACTTTGTACCCCCTAGTCACCAGATTGGGAGCAGGACCAGTCCACTACTCTCAATTGAGAGTAGCATGGTCTACTCACCCTCTGCTGCCTGACTTCAAGAATCATGCATTATCTGTTCCTCTGGGCTTTTGCTCCACTCACTAAGCTGAACTTTATATTGCTGACAGTACACCACCCAGGGGGACCACAAGTAGCTGCTGACCTTCACGGAGCAGCTCCAGAGCTTTAGCTCTGACATCACTGATGTATGACCCCTCACACCACACGTCCTGAACAACATTTCCAGAAGCACAGTCATCTTAACAATCCCAGCATACCTCATAGCCATATCCCCACCCTGAGTTACTTTGGGTTTCTTTGTATCCAGAGGCAATCATGCATTTCAGAATGTTAAGAATGTGCCAGAAAGTGGTATCTGTGGGGGAAATTCCAAATGGCAATTAAGAAGGGTGCATTAAAAACAGAAAAACACAGCACCTTATAAGCTAAGTGTTACAAAATCACATTTTACAAGTGAAGAAAATGAATCTTTCGGGAATTACACCACTGTAGGCTGTGCACTGGCGTTGGAACACGGGCTTTCTGATTCCAAATTCCTCAATTCTGCTGCACTATTTTGCTTTTGTGAGACAAAGACCTAAATCCTGCAGTGTCCCAGGAGATCCTTCTGTCCTTCATACATGCCCCATATCCAAAACTGCCCTGCTGTTGGTCTCTACGTCTCTCATTCAAAGAAACTGTCACCTTTTAAAATGAGAATAGACCTTAGCACTTGCATAATTATCCCCCCCCCCCATTTTACTGATGAAGAACCAATGCTCTAAAAGATGGAGGGATTTTCTCAAGAAAATGAGCTTGATTAATGTCAGAATCAAGACTGAAAACTGTTTCCTGATTCAAAGCCTTTCCTATTGGTCCCCACATTTCTCTGCCCATTTCAACAATTGGCTGGCAACATTTGTGACATAAATGAACACGATAAAACTAAAGAGAGAATTGCCAATGATTTCTGCTGGACAGACAGACCTAGGAATATTTGCATTTGAGATAAGTCATGGGAAAGACTTAGGGAAGTGTATGCACAGTACTTTATCTTCTTTCCTTCCTTTATTCCACTAGAACAATATGAAAGATCTCACAAAATATAAACCCATAAGGACAAATAAAACAGAGGAAATAATAGTGGACATTAGATTTTAATAGTTTAGATGATGGAAAGCAGACAGCGGGAAGAATGGTAAAATCCAAAGGACTTTCAGGGTGAGATGCCAGTGACAAGCACACTTATTCATCTTGAAAAATGTTAGGATGATTCAGGAGTGGAGGCACCGGGGACCATGCAGAGTTAAAAGTGTGGTGACTGCAACCTGCACATTTGATCGATAGGCTTTAAACGTACAGTCAGACCCTGCAGGTCCTCACCTCTAACCCACAGCCAGGTGAATGCCCTTCCCCACTTTCACAGGAGATGGTGGGCTTATCTTTTGTAGAAATTTGATCAGAGACCCGAATGCAGGGGAATTAGATTAAGAGTATCAAAAAATGAAATCCCAAGCTCACTTCCTTTGACAGGTGAAAAAAAGTTTCCACTTCACCAATTCTCTCAGGCAGAGACACACTGTTCTCTGGAAAGATAGGACTGTTTCAAGGAAAAGACCTCCAGATACTGATATTTTGGGGGTCCCAAAGGAAGAGTCATCTTTCTAATGGCTATTAAAGTGTCATTTTTTACATCCAGAGCTTCTAATCAGTATTTAAATGCTTTGTTTTTAATTAAGAACACACAGCCAAGGCTGAACAGGCATTATCGAAAAAGTATGTATCAGGGAAGACAGAACAAGACAGAATAAAGCAAAAAATGAGGGAAAAATTAACTTGCAAAAGATATATGGGAGACAAGTGCACAAATCTCTACTTTATGAAATCTCCAACAAATAAATATGAAAATATAAATCTCTGTCCTCTGGAGCTCAGCCTGGAGAAAGAGCTAAGTAAATAATATGGATTAGCAATTTATACAATGCACATAAAAATAACCTACAAGTGAAAGAATGATCAGCTCCAATAGTGTGTGGGAAATGTTATGTAAGACAGCAAAAATGCTTCTTAAGCGATTAATTTTTTAAAAAAAATATTAAAATTGATAAAATCCAATGTTGATATGAGTGTGTGAAGTTGAGACTTCCCATACAGTCTTGGTCAGAGTGTAGGTTGGTAAACCATTTGGAGAAACAATTCATTACTATATATGTACATTTTAAATTATGTATTCTCATTGCCTTAACAGTTTTATTTCTAGCAATCATCCATCAGAGTTACATATGTATGTACACAGGATATAAATACAAGAGTGTGCATGGATGGCTTCTTGTTTTACAGAAAAATTGGGAACATCCTAAATATGCATTATTGAGGGAATTATGGAATTGAATGCACTAAGTAAGTGTAACATTTTTATAGCTGTTGAATGATATGTATGATTCATGGATGAATGTCCATGTTATGTTATTGATGAAAAAATGTTGAAAAGCTGTACACATAGTCTAATGTTAGTTAAAGCAAATGACACTACTTATCAGTCTGTTTAAATACACACACCCACACTCCCCCACATGCATACACACAGCATGCAGAGAGAAAAATCACTGGAGAATTAAATGGATTACTCTTAGTGGAAATGGAGCAGCGGCCATAGGAAATATATTTGCTTTTCTTTTTATCAAGTATTTTTGAACCATTTTTTAAAAATAAGCTTGCATTGCTTACTTGCTTGTTACTTTTTTAAGTTCAATCCATATGCACAACTAGCAAATAGCGTTGGGGTAGAGATCAGTGCCTAGTTCAAAGTAGTGATCAATAGTTATTATATGAACAAAAAGTCTCTAAAAAACTATCACTGTTTGTAAATAACTTGAACCTCTGCTCAAAAGCTATTATTTTTTAAAATTTCTACTTTGGGCTCAGTGGCATAGTGGTATAGCACTTGCCTAGCACATGTGAGGCACTGGGTTCGATCCTCAATACCACATAAAGATACATAAATAAAGGTGTCCATCTACACCTAAAAATATTTTTTAAAAATTTACACTTTGCATTTCTCTTATAAGAATGCCAGCTTAGGGCTGGGGATGTGGCTCAAGCGGTAGCGCGCTCGCCTGGCCTGTGTGCAGCCCGGGTTCGATCCTCAGCACCACATACAAACAAAGATGTTGTGTCCGCCAATAACTAAAAAATAAATATTAAAAATTCTCAAAAAAAAAAAAAAAAAAAAAGAATGTCAGCTTAATCTGAATTCTCTGTGGCCTGTAGAAGAACTCTGATTTGATTTGGTCAGATATACCTGTCTGTGTAAGTGGCATCATTAAAACCAAGAGAGCAAGAACAGTGCACAGGGACTGAAGCTTCAGCTACTATGGAACCAGTGACAGGTCAAGGCAATCATTGGTTTCCATACCCGCACAAAGGCTGTGCACAGTCTTGGAGGTTGAGATGTATGTATTCAAGTGATGAATGGCAGGTTCTAGATAGCACTTGGTTGGGGTCTGAACCCAGCATGGGGTAGCAATCAAACGGTGTACCTAGCAGTCAACTGATGCCACCATTTGCAGCAAGCAACTCCAAAAGGAGCCGTCCACAGCCTGTGATTTTCCCTTTCAGCCCTGCTGTGCTGCAGTCCTTGGACCAGCTGCACTAGGAGGCGGTAATTGATGGCTCTGATTTACTGAAGAGGAATAACCGTGGGCAGTTGTCTAGTCCAGGGACAAGCCCTTGTGAATGTTAAAACTGCCCTCTCAGGAACAGGGGACTGTTGTAGATTTTTAAACTGTCATTTCTTCTGTGAACTAGCCCAGACCAAGTATGGGCTTTCCTCTGGGGATTCCTGTCCCTGATTTATTCCCAGAACAGTTTAGAAACTCATCAGACCTGTATCTCAGCTTAAGGTGGCCCCAACTCACCTACCTGCTTTCTGTCTCCCTTATGATCTGTGACTCTATTTGTGTTCTATTATTTTGCAAATTTTAATTCATTGTTTTATATTTCCTTCATGGTGTGTCAGGCATGTACATCTAGCTTCCCACCTTAGAGACAACTTGACAGAAGGAGGAAAGAAACTGTACTGATGCCAAGAAGACTGCTTCCTTTCCCCAAATTCTTTTCACCAAAAAAACCCAACAAAACAAAACAAAACAAACACCATCACTTTACAGGCATGTGTAGTTTCTGTTTCTTTTGTTTATTTTCTTTTGTAGGAGAGAAAATATTTTTGAGTCACAGCAAAGGAAATTGCTACAACCACCAAACCTTTGGAAATCCTGTAGTTTGCAAAAAAAAATACTTCTGAGTTTTGCATTCTTATCCATTATCCATGCCTTTATTTTAATAAATGAAAAATAATCAAATTATTTAATATAGAAAAAGTGGATGCTGTGAGAAGATGGGACTTTGTCTCTCCTGTGTCTGATTTTATGCCCAGGTTATATGTTCCAGGATGTGCATAATCCTGGAGATTTGGAGAAGTGATTAAACAACAGCCCTAATGGGAAAACACTGCTATATCTGTTTTAGAAACAAACTGACTGAACCTCAGGAGTATTAAATAATTTGTCCAAGGTCATGAACTAACATGTGGCAAATCTGGGGACCAAATACAGTCATTTCTATCAGACCCTGCTATAAAGATTCTATTCTATTAATTCTGTTTCTTCTTTTATTTTTCCTCTCTTCCTTCTGTTACCCTACCTTAGCCCTGGATAGAGTGCTCTTCATATTAAGTTCAAAATACATTTTAAAAAGTACTACATGATGAGTTTTCTGATAAATTGTTTATTTTTTGGTAGCTGTGATGGGTTGAGGTAAAGCCAAAGTCTCATCAGGAATCCCGTGCAAAATTTTAGGAAGGGTCCAGTCAGAGACCTGTGCTGGGGCCGCCTTCTTCCCAGCTTACAGATTTCCCTACAGAGGCTGAGTAGCAAAACACCAGACCCAGCTTCTAGTTCATGATGTCACAAATGGCTTCCTGTGTATGCGAGAGTCATAAACTTTTATGATCTTGGGTTGCTAGTACTATTGAGGAAGTCGGAAGTGAAATCAATGACCTTTGAGGTCCCTACACTTTTCTTTTCCCCCAGAGGAAGAACCAGTTGAAGATGTTGAAAACCCACACCCACTGGCCTTCTCATCACCTTGCTTTGGCTGATTCAAGGGGTGGAGGATTTTTTTAAATGAATGCTCTTTCTTTAGAGTAATGCTGGGGGCCTATTCCATACTTGGTTTTCTTCTCTCAGGGGGCCCTGTTGTCCAGTGGTCTATCATACCTGTTTGCACCACAGACCAGGATTGGTTGATCTTTCACAAAGCATCCCTCTCTGGCAGGCCCATTTCACTCTCTGGCTCTGCTTCTCCTGGCTGTCAACTGCTCTGGCCGTGCTGAAGTCTTCATCCCACCTGCAGCAGGAGGCCCAGTGGAGGGTTGGTTCGTCTTTGCTCAGATGTAACCCAGTGTTATTTTGACAATCTGGAAGTCCCAGGTAGAGAAAGCAATTTTCCCTCCATCAGCTACCAGCCACCCTCCCTATCCAGGAACCTTTGGTCTTTGATGACTCAGAAGGTAGCAAAGTATACGACATATGCAGTGTATGATCTCCTCACCTAGCTTTTTAGGATTCTTCACTGTAGGGGCTACAGCTCTCGGTTTCCTATTCATTTTTTCTTCTGATTATTTTATTTAGTACTCTTTTAAACACTGAGCCACTGCCAGGGGTTGTTGAGTAATGATGTGGATTTTACTGTTGAGATTTATTTATTTATTATAAGAAGCATGTAAAAACCAGTGCAAAATAATCTCAGGGGAACCTCATTAAGCTATGTAGTTTCATGCATTTTAGATTCGGGTACAAACTACTGAATGACAATAATTAGTTGGAAGTCGTAGAAACAGCTGTTTCGGGACATTCTTACTAAGTTCTTCAGTCAAACTTTTAATCAACATTCACCTATAAAGATTGGTGTCATCCTCAACCTCTTCCCTGCACTCCCATTAGCAATATCCAACCACACCAGGTGGAGGTAATTTTATTTTTTATAAAATCTCTAGTATCAATTTATTTATAAATTCAGGAGAGATTTATTAAAAAGTAATGGGCATGCTATTTGAACATCTTACCTCCAAAAGATACATTAAAAATAAACAATAATGAGAAAAAGTGTTCAGCATCACTAGGGAAATGCCAATTAAAATCACAATGAGTTACCACTGGACATCTGTTGTAAATGACTTTCAAGATGAAAATACTGAATGTAAGGCTGTGGAGAAACTGGAACTCTAACATACTGCTCTTGGAAACAGATTTTCCGCATCTTAACAAGTTAAACATACACTTGTCATATGTCCCAGGTTTCTTACACATAAGTGTTTACACAAATGCATAAAAAATTATGTTTACACAAAAATATCAATGATCTGTAACCTCCCAAATTGGTCATAACCCTGATGTCTTTCAATTTGGACATGAATAAACTTTGGTATATTCATACCATGGAATACTACTCAGCAGTAGAAAAAAATGAACTTCTGATTTAATTATAAGGACATATTGCAATGATAGGGCTAATCCCTACCTCAACAGCAGGAGTGATCACACTGTGGTGTACACAATCTTCAAAAATTCATGTATCAGGAAAATTATACTATACACAAATTGCTACTTAATACTAAAATAAAAAAAAAATGATTGTGAATATGCAACATGTAAGAAATTGTTAGAGTTCTAGAAATGGAAAAGACAGACCAAGTCCTGGCTTCCTAGAATCTTCTATCCTTATTTTGTATTCACTTAGTTCTATGTTCACTATCAACACTAAAGTTCATGATCCTTTCGTCTCTTGCTGAAACCTTCCACAGTGATCTCTCTGTCCACCAACTATCTTCTTCTCCAGTTCATTTCCAATATGCTGCTGAAAGAATCTTCCTATGATGTAAATTCAGTGATGGTTTTCCTTGTGACAGTAGACAGTTTCCATGAGTTGTGGTTGTTAGATTCCTTAGAACATCTTTTCTGTGTTCGAAGTTCACCATATCATAGGTCCTACCTGCCCAGGTAGAAGCTAGAAACTCATATTCCCAGTCTCCCTTACAGCTATGGTGCTTGCATTAGACTTGGGTTTGCCAAACAGAAGGTGTGTAAGACTTTGATTTGAAAGAGAACAATGTGAGGAAGGAGGTGCTATGTGGAACTCATTTCTGAGAGTGACAGAAATGGCTTTCTTGAAGCACTAGTGGAGGTTTTGCCCATGTTTGCCCCAGGTCATTGTTGTGGTTGCTTCTGCTTGTGTGGAGATGATGGTGGTGTTTGCTAGAGTCTCTAAGTCTGAACTCACTGTCCCTCATAGGCTGTCTCTGAACTACTTCATACATTTGAATAATTTTTTTTCCTCTTTAATCTAGAGTGGTTACTGGTTTGTACTTGCTAAGTTTGCCCATGAATCTTAACTGATACACCTGCCTATGAGCCTTCCTGTAACCTTGGGAAAAAAATCAAAACATTTAACCATGGTATCCAAGGCCTTTGACATACAGGTCAAAAGTACTTCTGGTCAAACACTGTCCCTGATGTGTTCTAGGTTTTAGCCACCCTGAGCTTGCTTTTATCCAATGCTACATTTTCCTCTATACCCTTCATGCCTTTACAAGTGATGTTCTGTTTGTTTCGTATGACTTTTACTAATGTTTTCTCACTATTTTATCACCCTCTTCTCACATTGTCCCTATTCACCCTCTTTCCCTACTGATCTTTCCAAGTGCATTTCAAATACCCTTGGTGAAACCTGCCTCCACAGCCTTACCATGATCTTACTGTCCCCAGGCTGTTTGCCTCTTCTTCTCAGAGAACTTTTCATTTGTATCATGACCTTTTGTTTATACGTTCATTTATTCAGTAGTACTTATTGAACAATTGCCATGTGCCAGACACAGAGCTAAAACCCCAGGATGAGCAAGAGTTAATTAGGTAAAGAAAGGAAGACAGCATGTTCCCATAGGGATCAGCACAGAGAGCCAGTAGTACACGTGCTCATGGAGAGTGTGCATATCCCCAGGAGGGCCAAGTAATGGCTGGGGCAGGAGAGCAGGAATGTCCCCTTTACCCTTTTGAGGCAGGAGCTCAGTCTTACTCATCTGTGCCTCTAACACAAATGAACCAGGAACAGGGTGGAATACTTAATGAGGCTTTGTCGGATTAATAAAAAAATGACCAATCCTATCTCTCCCCAAGACTTTTGTCTGATGCTTGAATCAGAGGAAATGATTGAGGCTTAATTTCTTGTTCATTAATTCAAGGCAAGGATATGGGAAAGGCTTAATTATCAAGCAATGTCTTCCATTTCCTCACACTAATAATCCAGTGTTGCATTGATATAATATTATTAGAACAACTTAAGGAGTGTTTTCCTTGGATAATTATTCAGGTGCCACCAGTTTACTCATCTTTAGAAGCCTATTAACACAGCAAAGTTCTCCAATCTGCTTTCTCATCTGATCCTGTCATCACAGTAACCTCAGAAATCAGCTCTCTGATTTGTTCTGACATTAAAGATTGGGCAAAAAAAGAGGCAAACTCATTTTCTGATCATGACATAGGAAATCAGTGGCATAATTAGGAGTCATTCCTTCTCAGACCTCTCATTCACAGCCAAAGGTCATCTTTTGGTAAGAGAAGTATCAATGAAGACAGGGCTATGAGTTTAAATAAATCTGTGTGCAGAAGTATGGGCACCTTCAATACCCCTGTTCCCACAGGGTAATGAAGAGTGGCTTGCTGGGTATAACTGGAGGCATTGAGCTTCAATATTATCTACAATGCTTGGAAATTAAATGCATGCCATTGCTGCTTCGGACAGTTCTAAAAATCCTTCCCTATCATCAGATAGCAATGCCTTTCCTTTGATTTGGTACCAAAGTTAAGCTGAATTTTAATCACCTCCTTAATGCTTAACTTCACAGAGAAACAGACTGAGTATTAGGGATATCTTTCTGATGTTTTCAATGAACCAGAGGCACAGACTTTGCTGTCATCTTCAGCCAAGGACAAATTGTAATTGGCTAGACTAGCAAATTGCTTCTTGTGGTTGGAAACTGCCAATGGCACATTAGATTGAAAATAAAATTTTTACTGTATGAATGTGATGTGGTTCTTTACCGTGCAGCTGTAAGTGAAAAGTTGTTTTCCTAAACTAATTTTTATAGAGATAATTCAGTTTTTGATACTGAGGGATATAAATTTGGGAGATTACTGGGGATGATTCAGCTTTCATTTCTTTCCCCTTGAACTTCTGCTATTGCCTTTTTTCTCCCTCCTTAAACGTGTGATGGTACATTCATCTTGTTAGGAGCATCCTCAGAGATACAAATGAGCAGTCTTCCTTAAGAGGAAAGTGAGAATTGAAAGGAGGAATATGCCATCATCTCAAACACTGCCCAAATGACAGACATGGGACTTCATATTGGCACCATTAATCATGGTGGGGCCCATGGCTGTCTGCTATCCAGTTCTCAGCTAGACACACTTTCATGAGTCTGTGAGGCTCATTTCTAGATGTTAAAGATGATTGGCAGTATGATCCATTTTAGTGGAGACTTTAGGCAATGGGAGGCTCTTAACTAGCTTGAACTCAAAGTACTCAAAACTATTTTCTAATTAACAAGCAAGGAATTATAGTTTCTGAAGTAAAATAAAAATATTCTTAAGGTGCAGCCATTAATTCTACTCCTTGATGAAAACAACTTGCTAAGTTTAAGAAGCTGTGATGGAGGAACTTGAGCACATATTCTGTATGGCTCCATTGACTTTTATAACTCCGAACTCTCCTCTATATCTATAGCAGAGACAAGTGTTATGAGCTAGGATCATGATATAGCAGAAACAGCAGAGTTTGGAAGCAGATTTGTTGTGCAGATCAGGTTCTACTAAGATTGGGATGAATTCAGTTATTAATGGACATATCCAATGACACTTGGTATTCACCAAGATCTAAAGACAATTCTGTCCTCAAAAAATATGAAGAGTTAATTCAACAGTGTAACCCTAAGATTGTGGGTTCAAGTTTCTCTAACTATGGGCTGATTAAATCACTTTGCTGAAGTTTTAGTTAGGTCTTTACCACTTACTCAGTCCCGAGCAAAATATATGCCCATTGCTTGATATCTGAAATGGGAAGGAGAGTAGGTGTCTTCCTCATTTGGGAGAGGACTAAGCAATGCCTGTTAAATACTTAACATAGTTCCTGGCATATGACAGGACCTGGATAACAATGATTCTTCACCTTGTAGCATATCTACAGGTAGAAGATTCATGCCCCTAAACCCCCGACCTAGGGTTGGGGTGTGGTTTAACCATTGTCAGACTTCCTGATGTCCCAAGCTTCCTATTTGATGCTAGTGTTCTGCAGATATTGGGTGGTAAATGATCTCAATGTCCATCACTGCTCATTCTGTGAGATCTGCAGGTTGGAGACTAAAGAAGCATTCAAGTGGTCAAGAGGTTCATTTGTCAGACAAGCTGAGAGACAAACACGTATGTGTGTGAGTGTGTGTGTATGTGATTGTGTGTGTGTGTGTGTTAAATTCCTTTTAAGATGTGAAATTGAATATCAATAACTTAGGTCATCTTTGTGGTAAAGGATTGATTATTTTAGTTAAAAGATAGGCATTATTGAAAAGAATCATATAAGGTGTGAAATTATTAGCCTTTGAGCAGATAAGCTTGAATTATAATGCCAGTTCACTAAATCCATAAAGGGTTGAAGGTTGGTCAGTGCAGTCTGCCCACCAGTAACACAGGCATATATAGATATGACTGGAGCAATGTAATTACTTGCTAATCTGGCTAACTGATAATTTTTTTTTTTTTGTATCAGGGATTGAACTCAGTGGTTCTGAACCACTGAGCAACACCCCAGGCCTTTTTATGTTTTGTTAAGAGACAGTGTCTTGCTGAGTTTCTTAGGGCCTCGCTAAGTTGCTGAGGCTGACTTTGCACTTATGATCCTCCTGCCTCAGCCTCCCAAGTTGCTGGGATGAAATGATTGATAAGATTCTTGAGAGAAGAAACATTCTTTTGTCATTGAATCCCTAACGTCGGCCTAATGCCTGACATACAGTAGGTGCTCAATAAGTATTGGTTAAATTAATAAAAGACTAAATAAATGGGGTATTTTAGTCAGCTTTGCATCATTGTGATCAAAATGCCAGACGAACAACTTAAAGAGGAGGAAAAGTTTCATTTTGGCTCATGGTTTTAGAGGTTCAGTCCACGGTCTGCCTACTCCATAGCCCTGGCCTAAACTAAGGCAGAACATCATGGTGAAAAGGTGTAGTGAAGGGAAGCAGCTCAAACCAAGGCAGCCAGGAAGCAGAGGGAGAGCTCAGTTCACCAGGGACAAAATATAAACCCCAAAGGACACTCCTCAGTGACCTAAGTCCTCCAGTCACACCCTACCTACCTTCAGTTAATACCCAGTTAATCTGTACCTGTGGATGAATCCACTGATGAGGTCACAACTCATAACCTAGTCATTTCATCCCTGAGCATTTTTGTATTGTCTTACACCTGAGCTTTTTGGGGGGACACCTCATATTTAAACCCTAACATGGTGCCTGAGAGAAAGAATTCACTGTAAGTCAGAAGGACTACCTGAAGTCAAACTTTGTTCTATTCTTGGGTGAATTCACACTTTCATCACTACCCTTGAGGAATCTAGATAGAGGTAAGTCTCTCTGTCTTTGATGTTTGTATTCTTTGGGAAGTGATTGACCCTGATTTTGTGAGTAGAGAATCTTCTGATTTGGAAGCAATTCATAAACAAATCTGGAAGTGGAATAAGTTTGTACAAAGGTCTGGAACATCATTACCACATTGTTAGTTACAACTCTTCCAGTAGGGGATGGTGTTTCCTTGTGTTGGTGACTAATTCACTGAGTCAAGGGTATTACCAGAATCTTGTTTTCTTAGTCAATAATTATTCTTGGCACGGGTGGTTCAGATGAAGTGAGTATATATGGAATTGTTTAAATTTCTCAATAAATGGAACAGAATTTCTCAAGGACAGAAATTACAGGCAGGGTGCCAACCCCTGTGAGCAACAATTTAAAGAGGTTGAAGCTTCTTGTGATATTGATAAGATAATTCTGAACAGTGAATCAGTGGTTCTTCCACAGTACATTGTCAAGGGGACAGTTAAGGAAGTATTTTTATACATAAACATCTTAAATTGCCTGGATCTGTCTCCTTAATGATGAAACAATGATATTAATGAACCAATCCAAGATGGCACAGAAATTTCTGACTCTCCCAAAGTGTCCGTGTCCTCTAGAAGTAGCCGTACTTTAGGAACATTGCTAGGTCTAACATGATAATGAAAGCTACTCCAAGTGTTTTTATATAGGTCACAGAAGGGAAGCCAGGATTTGCTAATGCACAATGGTATAAAATGTCATAGATGATAAGTTGGAAAATTTTCACGTATTTCTCTTCGTTGGATCATGTGGCTTTCTTTGTCCCTTTTGGGTTTAAGTTTAAACTTAATGATTACTTTCACTAATTTGGAACTGGTTCAATAATTCAGAGATCAAGAACAATGGGTATTTTTTAAATGATGATGATCACATTTAAAACCTGTAATTTCCTATCTCTGTCGTTAATAATAATGAATATTCATATTTATGAAACTCTGCTAGAGAAGTTAAGGCCTGTCTGGAAGAACCCATGCTGCACAATTTGGACCATTCTCTCATCTGTAAAACGAGAGAGCTAAACTAGATGATTATCTAATGTCCTTGGCTCTGATATCCTAAGGGTGTAGGATTTTATGTCCCATGAATATTCATGTCTAAGAATATCTGAAGAACAGATATTCACAAGGAAAATATACATTGACAAGATGTGATATAGTCACCTTTAAAAGACTGAGAAGTCTTTAATTGGTTAACTGATTGATTTAGAATCTGACTACATTCTCATTAGTTGGAAACTTTCTGTTGCCTCTGGTGCTCCTGACAGTATACTGGCAAACTGATGGCCAAGTAAGGCTGACACTGTTGATTGGGAACATGTCAAAGGAAAGTGCCTTGAAGATCTTCTCTCTCCCCACCCTCAAGCTCCTGCCATTTTATCCTTACTATGCAAGCCTGACTGACTCTTCCAGAAGCAAGAGCCTTGTATTACAGACTTTCCTCACCACATGTATATTGCAAGTTATAAAGCTCAGGTCCACTTAATTTAAATCACTGAGTCTTGAGCCCAAAACCTGCAAGTTAAGAAAAAGGGAGATCATCTTTTGTGATACGTTACTCTCTTAGACTTTCTTCTGAGTCAGAGCATACAGATCAAGAAGACAGATGCTAGATGAACTAAGGCTCCACCCCTGGGTGCTCCTATGCACTGGGCCTGGGCAGTGAGCTATTTCTGTAGATGGGTGAGTCTTTCCTCCAGAGTCAGAGGAAATGGACTGCTGCTTTTGGGGGGAGCCATTTTATATGGTAGATGGGTGAGAGATCAGACTGAAGTGGGGAGAATGAGGTCTACTGCATGATGACACGAAACTCCACTCAAGTCTTATGCAGAAGGCAGACTTGAGCCACACAAAAGTCTGCATGAAAAATGTCCAATCTGGTTCCCCTCTGCAAATCAGATGCTTAGTTGTTAAGAAAGACATTTTAGATCATGATATAAAGGACAAAATATAAGTATTACTGTCCCAAGGTATTGATTTTACTTAAAATGACAAAGTCTAAAAATTGAGTGAGAGAGGACACACTATCAAAATAAACACAAATCCTGAGAATCTTTTTAAAAGGTAGAAATAAAGCATACACTTTTCTGTTTTGGACACTTGGTTATGATTTTTTGAGTAGTAGACAACATATAACCAGAAAGTCTTGGTAGATTTGCCTAAGTGAGGCAATATGTACATACCTTTTTAGTGTGTTTGAACACTAACAAACGTGTACATAAGATGGTAAAAGAAAACAGAGCAAGTGTCATGGCTAGCCATGTTTTCCTTTTCTTGTTGCTAAGAAATATCAGAATATAATTATGCATAGGGTTTGCATAAAGTAGCAAAATGCAATATTTGCAATAATGATGAAGATATATGTGTCAAAGTGTAGTCAAACATGACAGCCATTAAATGCTTGGCTGCAAAATGATCATTAATTACACAGGACATTAGATGCAGTTGGATTAAGAATTATTGGCCAAATCAACAAAATTATTCTCAAGGCTAGATTCATGATATTTATAGCAGTGAATAGAATCAAAGTGTGCATTTTCAGCCACACTCAGATTGTAGGCACCACCAGGCTTAAACTTCTCCTTCCTGTCTCTTGTGATCCCTGACTCACTCTGAAGGAGACATGGTCATTGAGGCCTTGGGGGGGGTGTGAGCTGTCAGAATGGTTACTGATGCTTAAAAACAAAGAGTTGTCAGAAAGAACCTTCTTAATAGGATGGCTGATAGTGTAGAAACAAGCAATGTGGAAAAAGAGGCCGGGAAGGGCCCTGACTTGGGTTTCAGACTCTGGGGCAGAGCTTCTCTTCCTTGGAAGGGTCTGGCAAGAGCCAGGCAGCCCTCTGGTTCTAGAAACTCTGGAAGAATTATGGGCTGAGTGAATACTAAGGCATCAAGAGCAGTGATATTATCAGCTAAAATGTATTATCCTATTCTAAGCACTATATACATACTTCATTTAGTCTTTGCAATGACCTGGTAAGGTGAATATTAGCGTTTTTCTTACTTTCCATATTAAGCATTGAGACATTAGGTGATGTGTTCAAGGTTGCATAGTTAGGGTGCAAATGATGGTGGCCTACCAGCTCAGTTTGACTATGATAGAGAAATTTCCTGGCTAAATAGATTTGCAGTGCTAAAACCAGGACAGTCCCAAGCAAACCAGAATAGGGTTGATTATTATAAAACTGACAGTACCACAATTCAGACTCAGAGCCTGAGATAGTAATCCTTATGCTAGTTACCATCTACCTAGTAAGGCATTCAGGTGCAATGCCAGAAGGCAATGGATCCCAATGATAAGAGCCTGGACAAAGAGATTTGTCTAAGGCTTCACTATAACATTGACCAGAAAAACCAGTAAGGTGAGGTTTCAGTTGAATCACCTGTATAAAGCAAGAATTGCCCCAAAGCTTCAGAGGAGAGAGGGTTGAGTTCTGGTCAAGAAACAAAGAGAGAAAGCTCCTGACAGTAGAAATCCCTGGAGGTTTCCCAGCCAGGAACATCTGGAGGCTATCGTAGTATTAACGTCCATGTTTTGAAACTAAAACTAATGCAATGTTAGATGATAATAATAATAATAATAATAATAATAATAATAATAATAATAATAATAGATAATGACCAAAACCAATGGTATTTTATTGCAATGTCCTTTGTCATGGTTGGGATATCCCTGGGGGTGGCCCTGTATCTACAAACAGGCGAGGGCAGCAGCGAGGCCAATGCTTACTGAACCCAGAATGGCACTCCAGAGCCCTAAGCTGGTGGGGAATAGACCTGCACAGGAGAGAGATCCGAGAGTTGTTAGGTGTCCATTCCTTTGTCTATTTTGTTGACTTTATGAGTATAATATACCAGAAATTGCATAGGATTTGAGTTCAGATAATTCTCTTTTAGAATACTGACTCTGGAACTTATTATTGGTATGTCTTGAGAAATTGATTAAACTTCTATGAATGTTAGGTTTCTTTTTAAAAATCATTTTAAAAGTGGGAATTAAATTTACTATCGAGTGTCTTAGTCATTTGAGTCGCTGTAACAAAACGCCATAGACTAGGTGGTTTCTAAACAACAGGAATTTATTTCTTATAGTCTGTAGGCTGGAAATCCAAGATTAGCATGATAACAGATTCAGTGTCTGCTGACTATTGCCTTCCTTATAGATTGGCCCCATTATCACCCTGACTTGCCCTGGCAGAAGCAATGAGGGTTTTCTCTTGGGTCTTTTTTATAAGGCACCAATGCCATTCATGATGGCTCTGTCCCAATGACCTAATCACCACCCAAGGGTCTTACCTCCTAATATCATCACGTTGAGAGTTAAGACTTCATCTTATGAATTTTGGAGGAACAAAAACATGTATACCATATCTCATGATTAAAGATAGATTAAGGATTAATAATGTATATTAAGTGCTTAACACCATGCTAGACACACAACAAATAGGGGTCTCTATATTACCATAGATTCCGAAACAGAATTCAAAATGGAGGCTTGAAATCTTCATCTTTTAAAAATTAAATCTGTCTCCTAGTGTTGGATTTATTATTTTAGCCCAAGGCTGACACCTTGTGGAATTCTCTGATAATGGTCAGTTTATCCTGATCTATGAACAGTCCTAAATCCTTTTTGAAGGCTGAACAAACAATACATATTAAGGGAAACTTACTGGCTATTTAAGTCGAAAACAAAACAAACAAACAAAAAACAACAACAAAAAAAAAAAAACAGGCAAAGCAAAAATCAGATGAATTTAATTTTTTGGAACCTTTTTTTGGGAGATTATTTCAGAATTTGATTTCAATTCATTATGATTTATTTGTTTTTACTATTTACCTAGCAAAAACATTAATACGGAAATTTAAAGCTCTTTTTCTCTTTGCATAAAGTTTTCCTACTCCCAAATATTATTCAAATCCTGGAATAAGTCTTTCTTCTTCACTTTCACTTTCTGACAAGTTGTGACTCAAAGAATACCCATTTGAGGACTCCCAAACCACTCATAGGCACAAGTAGTGACATAATATGCTGGGCTTAGGGCTAAATGAACACGTGGAATCCTTTGTTCGAAAATCATTAAGACTTTCAATATAGAAGCCATAGAGCATTTAACCAAGTGTAGGACCCTTCAAAGCACAGACCTTGTCTTATGGTCTCATTAAATATTAAAAAACAAACTTACCCATCAAGTTTATATAAAATTTTTGCTAGCAGAAACAAAATATCTTTTTTTTTCTTCCCTTTGTTCTAATTGCTGAGACCATTTCTCTCCTCCGCAGAGCTTCCTACTGAAAGGAAATAAGAGAAATTCTACTCAAGCAACATTTCTATGGAGAGAAGTTTAGAAACAATGATCTGGCTGTGAGGGAGGTAGTAAGTGACAGTGACACTTTTTCTCAGGGATATCCTACTACTGAGCTATATCCCCAGCTCTTTTAATTTTCTGTTTTGAGACAGTGTCTTGCTAAGTTGCTGAGGCTAACCTTGAACTTGGCAATTCTCCTGCCTCAGTTTCCTGAGTAGCTGGGATTATAGGTATGACCACTGTGCCCAACTAGACACTGGTCTTGAAATTTCATCCATGTAATAAGCATTGTTTTTACATGTATTTGTATGTTTATTTGGGGGGAGCTGGGAGGGCTATTGATGCAGATTATGGAGAGGCTACATTATCCATAAGCCATTCCTTGTCTGGGTTCATATCAGTATAGAGCCCAAGCTGTACTCTGAATCACATTGATTTAGATGCTTTTTGGATTCAAACTTCCTGGAAGAGAACCAAAACCCAGTTCTTGGAAGGGACACCAGTGGTGGAAAGTGGCCAGTGGATGCATTGACCTTGGTTCATAATGATCACCTAATTTGAGTCAAAATTGCATATGATTCTGATAGGATCACTTATTACTGTGCTTAGATGTATAACAAGTACTAAAATAACTATTGATTCAATGGAGATGGGAATCCCCAGATGGTAGCTCATGGTTGCTTGGTCAATTGAGAATCTGGATGTTATTGATCATGGCTCCTTTCCAGCCCCAGAGCTGGCAGACATTTACAGAGATAAAAGCTGGTCCATATGGCTAATTTCAAGGTGGCAACTTGGGGCATTAACCTTCTCTTCTATTTTCCCTCAATTTTAGCTTAATCCTTACAACTTATAAGGCTAATATGCACGTAGCTTGCAGGGTACCCCAATTTTTTTCTTACTTCTAGACCTGGGTTTGCATTGTACAGCACCTTCTTCCTAAGATCTGTCCATCTCTTAAGACAAAGCACTATTAATATTATTAGACCAAAAAATGAAAGATATTTCTTTAGAACTCTTAAAGATTGTGATCCAAGGAGCAATAGACTCAAGTGGTTTTGAGTTTATACTCTGATGTTTCACAAAATGAAGGCCATATTTAAAGCTTAACACCCTCCCTCCCCACCAAAAAGCGAAGGAGATCACATCAGTTATTGTCAGGATTTTGGATTGGTGCTGGCAAAGGCTAAGTGGTTCTATTAGTGGTTAGCAGTCTCTGGGCAGTTTCTCAGAAGGAGAGAGAAATGTTTCAGTTCAACAGTTTTGCAGAAAACAGCAAATACTGTTGCAGAAAATGGTAATTTGGGTGTTCCAGGAAGTCAGCCTACGTCCTCGTGTACACATGTCTGGTAGGAAGTTGGAGTGTTATGTGCCTGAGATCCCATCAGCTCACCACCTCTCACTTCATTTTGAGTGCTCTGAACCAACATTTTTCCATTATAAATGTATTTCTTAAGAACAGACATGGTCAGATTAAGGGAAAATTTGTCACCTGACACACACGGCTGAGCTTGAACAAGGCGATGTTCTATCTTCATGTTCCAGCTCATACTATAAACAAGTGTCTTTTTCAGAGCCTACTCAGAGCCACGTTTTTCAAATTTTTGTATTTTTTGTTGGTGATTGTGCTATCTTAATAAGGCCTCCACACTTAATGCTGAAGTGGTGCCTACTGACCCTAAGTAAGTAGAAGCAGGAAGACACTGACGCCCTTGATCTTGGACTTCTCAGACTCCATGACTGTGAGAAATGCTCTTGTTCTTTATAAGTTACTCATTATGATATTTTGTTATAGCCACAGGAACAGACTTAGATATTCACCTGAGGAAAATACAGGAAGTGGACTATTTCCTGGGGCACTTGCTCTTCCTGATCATCTCTCTTTTCCTCCTTATTTGTGGTTAAAGAAGATGGCTCTTGGAATCACCTAAATTTATTCACTTTTACTGTCTTCAAGTAAAATGGATGCTCTATAAAGATGTGCTATTCATATCCTGCTCTTTTGCATCCACGCCACACAGAATTGGAGCTATGCCTATGCCACTATGAGAAGTATGTAGTAATGTAGTGCATGGAGATAATCTGATAACCTGGCATTGCTTGGTCCCTGCAACCTGGGGAGGGAGGTTTGGGAACCTCATTGTTATAATAACAAAAGGAAACTAATTACTTAAGATTCTCCTTACATGAGCTATTGGGATAATATGCTTTCCTACCAGTTTGTACCTTTACAACTGTTCTTATAGCTTCTTTCCTGGTGAGCTATAGGAAACATATTAAAAAAGGAGAATGAACTGATTTTTTTTGATAGGGAATAAAATGAATTTATGCAATATTAATGTGTCTAGAGTCTAATGAACTGTCAAATGAAAGTTTTATTAGAGGTTTTAAAATATCCCTTCCAACTAGAAACTATGGTTCTGAGTTTCTTTGAAGTTTTCTTGAGTGACCTAATTTTATGTGGAATGGTTTTATGTTGTGGCCCTTATTTACTTTATTATACATTTATTTAACTCAACCAAGTTCAAGGCATTATTTGCACATTGGGAACTGTAACTATCTGTCAGAAGATGTGTAGTGAGCCGCGAATGGCAAAGAGGGCATCTTTAGAGTGTCCACCAGCTGCCCCCTTCACAGAACTTCCACAGGCAGCAAAATAACAGCCAGGAGCAGGTGAAAGGCATTTGTAACATAATGCATTCAAAGCCTCCCCTGGAGTACCGAAAATCAAGGCAAGCATCCCTGCCTGATGGAGGTCCCTGTGCTGCTGAGTCCACAGTGGCTGCAATGACTCCGTAAGACAAGGATGAGAGGTAATTTAAGATTTTAAAGGTAGTCTTGTGTGTATATGTGTATAACCTGTGTTTCATACACCCCCAAAACTGCCTTAAATTACTTTTTGAAACAATGTGCCACATTCAAATGAGATGAACTGTAGATAGCTTCTTGAAATCTGTTTATAGAAATCTGTTTACTGTCAGGACTCAGTAAGACACAGCAGCATACTCAAGGTCTAGCATGAGCAACACACCATTTTCCTCACCAGGCCTGAGGCAGCAAGAGAAAAGCCCCAAGTGACCTGAGTGATGAGAGAGGTTCTGCTGACAAGAGCTGTAGCCACAGAGGCAGAGAAGGAGCAGGGAAATAACTACCCCCTCCTACCTCTCCTCCTACTCTCTCACCTCCCCCAACACCTCTCACAGGCCAGTTGTGATCAAAAAGTCAGATGAAAGGAAACCCAGGTGTGTAGTTCAGATATTAGATGTCAGGCTCAGAACAGGACAGAGAAGTGGAGGATGGATGGGGATGCAGGAGCAGGTGGTGCTTCAAGCTGCCTCTAAGCAGCTGCAGAGAGCTGTTGGGTAAGTTCTCCACAATTCAGTTGATTTGGTTGGGAAGCACACTAGGAGCCCCCATGGATTTAGACAATTTATTACCCAGCTCAGCCATCAGCAAGAGCTTCACGTTTGCATTTGTTCCCCACATCCCCTCCCAGGGTCCCTAGGGCCAGTGCAGAGGCAGGTCCATGAGCTGTGAAGAGTACTGAGCTTGGGAAAACCCATAGTGTTAGGGCACCACAGATGAGGATGGTGGGGACATGAGGTTAAGAGAAAAATTCCACAAAATTGGCCCACTGTGCTGATCCCCACATACTTTCTTTTCCAAGAAGCAATTTACCTGCAGCCTTGCCTGGCCTAAGTGGACAGGATCTGTCACATTCCTTAGCAAACTACCTGTTATCTGCAGGAGAAATTCAGACCTGGAATAAATGTCCATGGGAGAAATCCAGGAGACTTTTGTGACTAGATCCTAAAACTCTGGAGATAAGGATAGTTCCTCTTAACCATAAAATCTGTAAGAACTGGTCAGCATGGGCCAAGGTGACCTAGAGTTGCCATGGCAGGGGGTACTTGAAAGTCCGATGTCACCCTGCTGTCAGTCAAAAGTCAAGAGGTGAACCTGGGCGGGACTCTCTGCAAACTTCTCTGGAATCCCCAGTAAAACTGGAGTGTTGGAGAGGCACATTGTCCCTCTCCTCTCTGAAAGGACCTACTGTCTCCCTTGAGAGTGTCACTTTTTCCTTTTATTATCCCTCCAATAAACTCATTCCTGTTACTCTGAGTGATGTGTCTGAAATCCTTCTGATTTTGTAAGGGGACAGATAGGTAAGAATGGTGGGAACATGAGGTTAAGAGAATAAGTCTATAAAATGAATCCACTGTACTGATCTCCCAACAAGCTTTCTTTGCCAAAAACAAATCTGCCTGCAGCCCTGCCTGGCCTAAGTGGACAGGATATGTTACATTCCTCAGCAAACTGAGGCAAGTGTGAGGTCAGCCAGTCAGCATGGGTTGTGAATGATGGGGATGGAGAGAGGATGAGGACTGATTATCAAATGAGAGCAATGGCTTGTTAACCTCCACCATCATGTTCCTGGGCACTCTGGGTTATTAACAGTTAACCTCCTAGTCCCTGCACTTGGTCACATATACAGGGAAAAAGAGGGGACAATAATAAAGAGGGGGTTCTGGGGTGTATAAAAGAGCAAGATGCACCCCCCCTCCCCTGCAGGCTTTTCAGCTTTGAAGTTCCCTTCTCTTGGAAGTCTGTCTCTATCACTTAAATAAAACTTGCTTTTTATGCTTGACTTGGAGTTTCTTGGGTATTTAATCTTCAACACTGGGAAACAAGGACCTGTTCCTGATCTCCAAGATTGGTATCAACTTGATGGCAAGGAGCAGGACTGGCGGGGGGGTGTGTCTTTGCATTGCCTAAGTTTCTCAGAAGGCTCCAGCTAGAAAACATGCCCAACCATTGTCCTTTGGGAAGACATTATCTACATTTTCCTAGTCAGAAAATAAATCTGCTCTCTGCTCTAGAAAGGGACATGAGACTATCTCTACCTTCCAAGGCTGTTTGTTATGCCCACATCTTTGAAATCTGAATCTAGTCCAGAGCTCAGGCCAGAGTGGGGAACTGCAGTGGTTAATCACCTGGTAGAGGAAAAACAGTCAGATGGTGTGATTTGTCCCAAGTCCCTGTGCTTTTTACGATAGCCTTGAATTCTTCAGTTCAATGGCTAAGACGCAGAAGGCTCCAGGAGTGTTGCAAAGTGTGGGTAATGCAACATAGCGGGACTACAAAGATCCCCCATGACTTGGCATAAACTAGAGCTACTGTATTGCTCCTAGCAGACACACATGCTGCCTCAATGCCCTGTCCCTGCTTTCCACCAAACAAAGGAAAGAGGAGGTCCCAGAGGAGTTCTTATTCAAGTGCATGAGCTTGGATTCATTTTAAGGGAATAAGTACACATTTTAATAACCCTGTGGATTTAGTGAGAAACAAACCCAAACTGAAAAAAAAAAAAGCAACATACATTTGTTCAGGGCCTAATGTTATACTATTTATAGGGATTTATGAAAAAAATTGCACCTAGGGATTTGAAATCAAATAAGTACCAAAAATCTTTTCATATTGTGAATCTCTGTGGGCTGAATATAAAAAGAGGTAGGTCTATCTTTGCTTAATATTATTAATGACTTGGAAATTCCCAGATGTTTAAGTTTTTCAAGATAATAATTAATGGAGTACTTTTTTTTCTAAGTCATGTGTAAACTAATGTCAGAGATCAAAAATAAAGAAAAAATGCCTATGAGTATTTATTAGAGAGGAGTAACTCAAAAGACTTATTTAAAACTAGACAGATGAAATACATTTCATTTTAAAAGTTTGGCTAGATGCAGAACATTGAGTCCCAGAGTGGAGACTGCAGAGATTTTCTGATCAAATCCCCCAGCCTGATTTCCTGGCTTTAGAGACAATTACTTATCACACAGCGCACACACCTCCACGAACAATCTCCATTTCAAGGTTCTAACCCAGACAGTCTTATGACTCCTGTTCCTCTGAATTGTTGCATATGGCTGAATAATTCCCTGTTTCCTTTTGTTTTTCTTCCATGTAAGCCATCTTTCAAAGCCTGGCACATAATAGGAAGCACATAATAGGAAATTAATACACATTTGCTAAATGGACCACTTCATATATTTATTTGAGCTGTAATGATTTTCGTAGGTACAGTCAGAGGAGCTGTTGGATGGCATTTTATTTTTTTTTTTAACCCAGCAGCCTTGAAGTCAGTTCCTTGTACAGATCATTTGAAGTTTTGCATCAATAGATACTTTAACATCCCACGTGAATTATATAGTTTGGTAACAATGGGAGTAGGCCTTTGACCCTTCCCACGTGTTCAATAAGCACTGAATGAAGAAGTACATGTATCATTTGGAAAACTATTTTTCTCCCTCTGTATCTCATAGTTAATGTTATGGAGAAAAATGTGTTCTTACTTGTAAATGAGTAGTACTGTTTCTACTTGAATATCTTGTTGGTGATCTGAACAAGAGATTTGAAAGCTGATACTGGAATGAAGGCATTTGTGATACTTTACTCATTATAAAATTCTGTTCAACTCTATTCTTACCCTCAACAACCTCATCAGAATCATGAGGCTATAAGCAACATATTTATGATTTTTAATATTTTTCTTTACTTCATGCAGATTTATGTATTTCAAATCAGAGAGAAAGAAAAAAAGAAAGAAAAGAAAAAGGAAGCTGTTAACCTTATTATTATCTTTCCTCCTCGAGTCCCAGAATCTCAGGGCTGGAAGGGCACTGAATGTGGTACCTATTGCAGGACTAAGTCATTCTGGACGGTGAGCATTCTAGCCCATTGCTTTCAGAACAGTAATTTCATATAAATCACCTGAAGATAGTTTTACAATGCAGCTTATCGAGTGAGGCACAAGCTAAGGTTTACTCCTAAATGTCCTCAGGGAAACCCCTTTTCCTACCTCCTTTTCTTTAACTAATGAAAATGCAAACAGATGGAGGCAATAGGATAGGGTTACCAGATTAAATGTAGGAGATGTAAGCAAATCAAATTTCAATAAATATCAAATATTTTTTTCAACATGTCTGAACTATCACATAGTTTCTACAGGGGGTGGGGTGGTAGGTGGGGTGGGGATTATTGCTCAAGTCTTATTTCTCCATCTTGCTCTGCCTCTCTCCTGGACATCCTATATTTTTTTGTTTGCTAAATCTGGCAAATCTACCTGGGCATAAAGAAAAGTATAGACTTTGATGTCAAGACCAAACTGACTTTGAGTCCTGGCTTTTCATTTCCTAGCCTGGTAATTGGAATCAGTCCTGACATGAGAGCCTCTGTTTTCTTATCTATAAAAGAAAAGAGCACTAGCCATGCAGGGTTGTTGTGAATATTAAATAAGATGATTCAGGCAAGGATGAGGCCCATAGCAGGTGATTAATAATGAAGGCAACAGCGATGGTACTAATGAGGTTTGCCCATGCTATCAAATTTTTAAAAAGAGCAATGCAGTCATTAGGAAATAACATTTGTGATGTTCAGTTATACATTACCCCAATGTTCAAACCTGCTTGTTTTTCATGCAAATTTGATGTTTATGAGCATTTTAGCATGCTACAGAATCATCTGAGTGACTTGTTAAAACACAAATTGCTGGGCCCCACCTCTAGAGGTTCTTATTCAGAACAGAGGGAAACCAAGAATCGCCAGTTCTAAAGGTTCACAGGTGATGTTGGTCTGAAGACCAGCATTTCAGAACCTCTGTTCTATCCCAACCAGCATTATAGCCTTTCCAGACTTCTCTTCCCAAACTCACGGTAGAAGTGGTGCCACCTACTGGGCGAAACAGAGAAGAATTTGCAAAAGAAGCTTAAGGCATTATTTTTTTAAAAAAGTTAGATCTTGAGGGGTTCTATCAAGATCTTGTGCTTTTTATGAATTGGGAATAGATTTTTATTGTGATACAAAAAATAACATTTTGCTTGTAGTGTTTCTAAATAAAGGAAACATTAAGAGCATTCTGAGTTCTGTTTATAGCTAAGTGCTTAGGAGCTGGCTGTCACTGAGTACACCAATTACTTTTGATTTCTAATCCCTTCAATTTCAAGGCAGGAAGGAAGATATTCTTGTGCAATAAGATACAGTTCTTTTTGAGCCTCTATCTATTCATCTATATAATGAGAGGAGGTGAGATAAATAAGAAAGCATTCTTTAATATACCGTGATTCTCTCCAATAGGTATTTTACTTAGCTCTGAAAGGAGAGAGAATTACATTTGGAGCGTAGGTCTGTTCTTTGACACCATAGAATATTTTCATTTTATAAAACTTATCTAAATGTCTTTTGGGACTCCCAGGTACTTCTTTCCAGGTCACAACTTCTATAGCAAATTGACAATAACTGTGATACCAGTTTCCTTTACAGAATGACTTTAAGACCAAAGTAGGAGTGGAAACAGTCATTGTATTAATCTGCTAGAGCCTCCATAACAAAGTGCTTAACTGAGAGGCTTAAGTAGAAATGTTTTTTTCTGAAGTCTAGGCGGACAGACCAAGCTGTCAGCAGGATTGGCTTCTTCTGAAACTTCTCTCTTTGGTTTGCAGGTGGCTGTCATGTCTCTGTATCTTCACGTGTTTTTTTCCTCTGTATGTCTGTGTCCAAATTTCCTCTTTACAGGACACAAGTCTTACTGGATTAGGGCCCACCTTAGTGATCCATTTTAACTTAATTAACTTTTAAAAGGCTTTAATCTCCAAATATAGTCACACCCTGAAGTCCTGGGGATAAGGACTGCAATGTTCAGGGAGACACAATTTAACCCCAAATAGTTATGTTTGAACACTGTGCAAGTATTGTTTTAAAACAGAATTATATCTCCTTAGGCTTCATTTTCCACACTTATGAAAATGGAAAAAAGGTTTGGGAGGGTTTGGAGTAAATCCAACTTAAAGATTCTGTTTTGCTCTCAGGTCTCCGCCCCTCAGAGTCTAACATTTGGGACAGGTTTCTCTAGGAGCCACTGTATACTGGATTCCAAGGGAAAGGACCATTTGCACATAGCAGTGTATAGAATAGAGTGAATAGTATTGGAATAAAGCATTCCAACTCAGCACTTTCCTCATTGAGAAAACTTGGATACAACACTCAATCTCTCTGGGTCTCAGTTCCCTCCTGTGCAAAATGGGGCTATTATATAACTGCCTATTGTTAAGCAAACTTTGTGCTGGGTGCTTAATGCATGCTACCTTCCTTACTTCCCAGCAATCTTAGTTAGGGTTAGGGTTAGGGTTAGGGTTAGGGGTTAGGGTTAGGGGTTACGGTTAGGGTTAGGGTTAGGGTTAGGGTTAGGGTACATTCAACCTTGCTCTGTTTCTTCTAAGACAGATGAGTCTTGCAGAAATGCTTCAGTGGTATTTTGAAGACTGTGCCTCATGCTTCTTTGAAATGCCTGCTGCTATCAATGCTTCCCTCTGAGCTGCACTGCTGATATAGAGAGCTAAAGGCAACCCATGTTTTTCCCAATTGCAAAATCACTTATTCTCTCTAGGGACCAGTGAGAATAATGGTTATCCTGACACCTATCCAAACCTCAGGTGCTTTTTATGCAAGCTCTGGAATTTTAACATCAACATTCCCTTTTGAGTAGCTAGTCTTATAGCATCTCACAGAAAGGCAAGAAGGGCTGCAACAGGCCTAACCACAACTGTAGAGAAAACCAAGCTCTAGAAAATACCCTGGGCAAATTTTCCCAGTGCCAGATGACTGGGTAGAGCTATGGGGAATCTTCAGGGCCTTTAACCTTCTTTCTCTACTTCAAAATCACCCAGAGCACAAGTAACCCAGTTGCTTTCTATACAAGTATCTCTTAGAAAGGAAGGCTCTTGTCACAGATAATTACAGCCTTCCTTAATATATGAAAAACAAAAAGCAGTAATAATCCTAGCACCCTGAAACAACTATGTTCATTTGTGCTAAAAAAAAATCAGTTCATGTTCCATATGTATATACATTTATACATATTTTATACATCAAAGATTATACTAAGCAAATATTTTCTATTATTGCTGTTTCACTGTATCTTGCCAAGAAGTATTTTCCATAGCTATCACTTTGATGGTTTCTATAGGTTGGATGGAAAACAATTTTCCCCATTCCCTTATCTACAGCATTTAGGTTGCTTCTAATTCTATAAACAATGTGGCAGTGTTCATGTTTGTATACATATTTCTCATTTCCTCCCCTCAAGTCATTTCCTTAGGATAGATGTCTAGAAATGGGCATGGACATTACAATACAGACTTTAGAATGAAGCTTTCTTCACTTTCCTGCAAAGTATGGTAAACTTTGATTCTCTGTAAAAGAGCTTCTCCTATCATGACAACCTTTAGACTGAGCCAGGGGGTACAGTGCCATCTGCTGCCGTGCAAATGTTACTTCCTGCAATTTCCTCTTTTTTTTTTTTTAAATCAGAGATCATGGCCAGTTCCCTGCCAAGACAGGATCTTCCCCAGGTTGGGTATTATCTGATGGAAAATTGTTCATTAAGTGAAGTCATATTGCCAAGTAACTGACCCAGGGTCACTTTTATTTGGAGAGCAAACTGCGGCAGGCAGGTTTTTTTTTTTTTTTTTTTTTTTTTTTTTTTCCTTCTTTGAGGAATCCCAAGTCCTAATAATTGGTTGATGAGAATTTAGGATGCAAGTCACTGCAAAATAATTCATGCTGTGCTCTGAGATGTTAATTACTCTGTCTAACCCACCTTCCTTTCATTGATACCAATCTACTATCTAGATGATTAGAACAACCTTCTGACTCTGTGCTGTATTGCTATACCTGTGAAATGATTTACCCTCTTTTCTCAGTGACTTTGAGTCCTAGTTAGTTTTTGAGCCTCATATCAATGGTCCCTTTTTCCTCTGCAGGAGTTTTCCAAGATTTTTCCATTCTAAGATGTCCCTACCACCCTACCTCTCATGGCTACTCTTTGGGATTTTTAAGAGATCGAATTGAAACCACTTCCAGTGTCACAGAAGGCTTTTTATGATTTCTCTTATAATTATAAAAAGTTCTTGGCTTTTTATATTCTAGGGTAATGTTGTCAAATAGAAATATAATATGTATCAGCCACCCATATAATTTAAAATATAAATAAAGTAGCCACAGGAAAAATCAAACAAACAACAAAATATCCCCAAACGATAACAGGTAATCCAGAATATGATCATTTAAATATCTGATATTACATATATTTCAAATGTTCAATAAGCACAGATTTTCTGAATTCTAGGAGTCCCAGTCTCCAACAGTAGCTGTGTTTCCACCCAATGCCTTTGCGTGTTCTCTTCTTTCTGCCTGGAACACACTTTTCCCCATCTGGCAAATTCCAAATCATCTCTTAAAAAACCCAGCACAAATATTACTTTCCTCACACTTCTCTCTCGACCTTTTGCCAATGTTATTCATCACTCTCTTCTGTTTTGCTGCTTGACTTTGTGCGTTTCTATTTTATATTCATCACTCCATTGTAATATATTGATGTAAATTTATAAGTAATTACCTGTAGTTTCATACTTGATTCTGAACTTCTTTAGGGCAGAGACATTTATTTACCAACTCTGTGTCCTGGGAGCCAAGAACAGAGCATGTTCTCACCATCTGTTGATGTGTAGTAAACCTATGAACGTATGCATAACTGCTAATTGAATTACAGCCGCCTGTCTATGTTGAACGCTCACTCTTTATTCCCATGTCACCTTATAGGCCTTAATACAAGCCTGATGGGAAGATTTACCCAGACAAGCCATTGTTTCTTTGGTTGCTCCCTCTCTCAGTCTAACAGAGTTAGAAGCAACATGAAATAACTGGCAGAAAGAGAAGAAAAGGTTGGCAGCTTGATTTTGATGTCTGTCTCCACACTGATTTCCTGGGTGTTTTCTGAGATAATTGGCTTTTCGGGTTAAACTGAGAACGCTCTTTTAAAGTATTCAAACTTGAATTCATGATGTGAAAAAGGTACTTCTCCAAGAAAGGTTCTTCCTTCACAGAATTGGCTTAGATATGTATGAGATGTGGGGCTTAATCTCATTTATAGTGAGATTGAATTCCTTTCTTCTTCTTAACTCTCCTACAGTTGTGTTTCTGGTAGAAGGCTACCGAGAAAGGCTTTCAAAGCTTTTGGAAAATATAAAATGATTGCCATTTTAATTTTATTTAAATCCATTCCATTTTATTTCATTGCATAATTTTAAAAAGAAAGCATTTTTCAAATCATTTAATTGCTGACAATTTATACAGAGCAACAATCTGGTGGGTCTCATTGTACACATCAAGCTGTCCCTATGTAGTTATATGTAAAAGAAAACCATCATCTCTGCACTTCAAAATGTTATAAACCACAGGGGAAGAAGCTGCCATTAGCACAGCTGTTCTTCTTAACACTGGAAAGTAGTTAACAAAGACCAGGGAAAATATGAAAATAAAATATAGCAAACATAAAATACAGCAATTTTAAGGTAAATATGATAGTGTACCTGACCTTAATTTAATCATTATTTAAAATCAGTCAAACTGTATACCTAATCTATCATCTTTTAAGTGAGAACATGCTATGCACTAGCTAATGTGGATATGTAGATATAATGCCAAAGATTAATGGCTTCTTAAGGTTATGATTAAAATGTTTGTGACTCAAGGGATAAAATACATTGGTCCTCAAATTTGAAAAATCATGATAAAATTAGATTAAAAACTCTACTTGTCTAAAAATATAACATTGCACAAACTTGATCAATAATTTATTAATGTCCCCAAGCATATTATTATATTTGAAAATAATTTATTGGCTAAGTTCCTTCTATTGACAAAATTCTCAAGCATGTGCCATGATTGCTTAATAATTAATAATCATAAACTTAATGAGTTAGTCATATCCAAATAACTTGAAATCAAAACTCTAAATACATTTTTTATATTATTATAGCAAAAGTACTATTTACTGTGGGATATGAGAGCATTCAAATAGATTTTAAGTTATTATTTTATTTTTAGCTCCATTTACCTGCTGTGGTTCTTTTTTTTAAAATCTTGCCTTACAGTGGAATTATCCTTGGTCTATTCTCATGGTGACTATTTTAATCTCCTAGGATGTGTCACAATGTTGGAGACTTACAGTGACATCCCGTGAGTATCTTTGTTACTGTTTATTCAGGGCATCTATTAGGTATTGATTATTTCCTTTCTGTGGTTTCTTCTGATTTGGGGTCCTTGTTTTTTATTGTGCTCTAATTTAGTTTTCATATATTATTATTTCTCATTGGATTTCTTTCTTTTTACAATTTTTTAATTTTTTATTTGTTCTTTTTAAGCTACATGACAGTAGAGTGTATTTTGACATATTATACATGGAGTATAACTTGTTCTAATTAGGATCCCATACTTGCACTTATACATGGTGTGGAGTTTCACTGGTCGTGTATTCATATATGAACGTAGGAAAGTTATGTTGATTCATTCTATTGTCTTTCCTATTCCTATTCCCCCTCCTTTTCTTCATTTCCCTTTGTATAATCTTTTGAATTTATAGTCTCCTCCCCACCTTATTGTGTGTTAGAATTTGCACGTCAGAGAGAACATTCTTTGACCTGTGGTTTTTGGGGATTATATTTCTTTCTTTATAGATATCACCCTGATAGCCCAAAGACTTATTTATGGGGAAAACTGTGGATGTTTTACAGTTCTTGTCTTTCAAGATAGACTGATTGTTTAGCACTGAATGAGGCAGAAATAAGACATCACAGTGGAAATAACAGTGGACTTGAAAATCAGAAGTAGATTCAAGCTTTACCTATCACCCATCGACTGAGCATCAAGTCCTTAAGGATGGAGAGACAATGATGACTGATATGTCTTTGAACTTTAGTTAGTCTTTCTGCTGGAAATACCTATTCTCCTCAGGCTTCCCACTAGGCCTTCATAACCCAGTTAATAGGTCAACACTCCATGAGCTTTCATTGCTTTCCCTGGGTCTCATGCACATTGTTACTCACTGACATCTTTTATTCCATGCCAGTCACCATGTTTGTAAGAATAAAATGAAATGTGTTCATAGAAATGTGTCATGAACCATAAAGTTCCTATAGATTTTTTTTTTTAGTGGACATAACACCAGTTTACCATCTAATACATATCTGGCAGCACAAGCATGGGTAGTAATTTATTTTTTCATTCAAAAAATATTTTTGAGGTACCATCTGTGTCTCAAAAACTGTACATGAAGTGTATATGAAGTGTATAACAGGAAAGACAAGAAGTTTCAAAAATGTCATAAGATTTAATACTTATACATTAAGATTGAGCAACTAAGTCCAAGATTGGTAACAAGGCCTCTGAAGTCCAATACATACATCTAGGTTTCTGGCAATAGAAACACTCACAGCTTGGAAGCTTTTAGAGGGCCCTAGCCCCTCCCCTGAGCCACTATTTATCGTTTAGAGTTTATCATACACATGTATACCTGATAGATCCTCATTAAAAAGTGTGGTTCCAATCATTCTTAATAATCCCTGTGTCATAAAACTCCTGGTCAATAATCCCTTTAAATTATATGTGGTGGATTGTGAAAAACTGGGTTGGATGGCTCCTACAGGTTGGGGCTCTGCACCCACACTGGACATGGCAGTGAAAGGTTATTTCTGTCTTGATATATATCACATAATAAAATTCCTCCTGGGCCTTGGCTTCTTCATTTATCTTATAACATCCTAACATGACCAGCCTGCTCTCCTCTGTCAGCTTATTGATCAGCTCTTCATTCTCTGCCTAAAAGTGATTTTTCAGCTGTCTGACCAAGGTGCTGTGTTAACCCTTCAGTACCCATTGATGAGTCATTCAGTCCATCCTCTGGTTATCTATTTGTGACATGTCACATACACACTGTCCAAAAACTGATCCAACCTGAAGGAGTGATCCACAGCTGACTAGCTTACTAGCTGTCTAATTCATTATGTAGAGTCACCAATTAGTCATTGTTTAATTGCTTATTCATCTATCCAACTTTTTTTCACTGTTGGTCCCTATGCTAACCGCTGGGAATATACAGAAGAGTGAGTTTCCTCACTTTTCTACTGGAGTTCTGTCTTATGTGGATCAGGTAAATATCTTTAATTCTGTCAAGCAATTTTTAACTCAGTAAAAATAATTGTGATGAATATGCTTTCCTTCCCTTATCCTTTGATTGGTGGTTATCTCATGGCCTTTTGGGATTCCTTACCTACATATCCAGGGAATGTAAAGTAAATCAGGCTGGGTGGTGGTTTCTGAGGTGACACCAGTTCCTTCTAATCATATGGTGGTGTGCAGCCTTAGAGAAATCAGCTGGACTGGAAGCTGTGGACCACATTAGGGAGACTGCAGATAGTGCATGCATTTGTTAAGATTTTTTTAATTGCAAAAATACAATTTCTTCATTATACCAAAGAGAAAACTTTCACTTCCATGTTGATTGCAGCACTGCTCTCAATAGCAAAGGTAGGAATCAACTGTGATGCCCATTAACTGATGGTTAGGAAAATGTGTTATAGACAAAATAAAATATTCAACCACAAAAAAATGAAACACTGTCATTTGCAGCAACATGGATGCAACCAGAGTTTAATATGTTAAGTGAAGTACATCAGACACGGAAAGACAAATACCACATATGTGCTGGGTGCAATGGTGCACCCCTGTAATCCCAGTAGCATAGGAGGCTGAGGCTGAGGAGGATTGTGAGTTCAAAGTCAGCCTCAGTGACAGTGAGGCACTAAGCAACTCGGTGAGACCCTGTCCCTAAAAAATAAATACAAAACAGGGCTGGGGATGTGGCTCAGTGGTCAAGTGCCCCAGAGTTCAATCCTCAGTACCCCTCCACCCTCCAAAAAATACCACATATGTTCATTTATTAGAAACTAAAAAGTCACTGTCAAAGAAGAACAGAGTGGAAACATGATCAGTAATGACTCGTAAGGGCCTGGGGAGGAGGAGTAGAAAGAGGTCAGCCAAAGTATGCCAAAACATAAGAAGAAGAATTAGTTTAATTATCTGTAAGATAGTAGGATAACTATTGGTTATAACTAACCCACGATATATTTTAAAATAACTAGAAGAGTACAAAATTCCCAGTACATAAAAATGATTAACTTTTGAGAAGCTACTTGTTCTTCTTATCTTGATTTGATTGTTACATGCTGCATATATATATATATATATATATATATATATATATATATATATATATATATATATATATTGAATTACCACAATGTACCCCATAAAGAAATATAGACACTATGTCTTAATGAAAAAAAAATTAAATGCAATTTCTTGTTGTAGTTTCTGGTTCACAAGTAGTTTCAGTATTATATCTACTGATCACTTTGTAGACACAGTCTCAGATTAAAGGTATATGGGTTAAACAACAGAAGTACTTTTCAACACATGTGGTGGAGTCAAACAAATGTTGCTTGTGCTATTTGGATTCCAGTCTTTAATTTTAGAATTTTAGTAGAATAAAAAATTATACTAACAATGCAACAGAATGCAGTTTGGATCTTTGCTGACCATAAGGCTTTTTCTTCTTAGACAATCTGTTGTACAATTGATTTGGAGGTCTCTCTTCCTTGTGCAGAAGAATTTCCAGTCTCTTTTGAATCCCTCTTATCTAGACACTTGATTCTTATCATGGCACAGTTGTGGTAGTTAGAGTTCCAGAGATCAAGTGGTGTGTTCAGGACAACCTGGGATTCTTCTTAATGTGAAAGGCCATGAAAAGGAATGCAGTATAGCTGGTAGAGCAATATTTGTATCCTTTCTTATTTGCCTTTAAAGCCTGCTGGTCCATACTCCAAATCTAATTGATATTGCTACTAACATTCGAGAAATACTATCTGCAACAGGGACTTACAAATCACTTTACTTATGGAGCATGAGGTAGTGCAGTGGTTAGACAGAAGCATTTGGGAAACTATTGTGTACAATATTTCATCAATGACCACATGCACTTTTCCTTGTATACGTAACATTTCTGGAATTGAGGCACAAATTACAATTTATGGCATGCTGTTGTTTAATCGGCCACATTTTTGTCCCTTATGAGTGGTAGATAAAACAATAATAGTACTGTCATCTTAGATTAGATGATATGGCATTTGCTTTGTGAACCATAGAGAGGGTGCTTAAATGTTCTTTGCCTTACATACCATGTTGATAAAATAGGGCAATTCCTACTTTATGGAGTTGCTAGGAAGATTAAATTAAATAAAGTTTATAACTCTCATTCTACAATACTTGGCACATAAAAACTACAGAAATAAAATTGTTGCTTTATGCTCTATATTGCATTTAGATTTCTCCTTACTGTATCTCTCAGATACAGGGTGAAACATAAAAGAGATTCATTTTAATATTCATAATAACATTTATTTTGTGATTGCTTCTTGTTAATATTATTTCTGCAATTATCATATGTTTACTTATTTTTGTTATGAAACAGGATCAGAGAACAGGGAAATAAGTATAAAATAGGATAGCAATATATATTTGCAAAATAACTTATGTTTGCAAAACTATTCTGTGATGAATATACCCCATTCTATCTTTATACCTTTTCTAGAAGCTAAAGAATAGAAATATTACCCTTGATTTATGGAGCGGAAGAGACTGTATGCCTTAAGGACACTAATACTTTTCTCGTACCTGGTCTAGGGCTCTTTTTTTCTGTTTGAAATCCTATTCACATAGCATCAACTCTCACTGCTTTTAGAGTGTCACTTATGTGTCCAGAAGTAACCTCTCATATTTGTAAGATATCTCCACATGTGTCTTGCCCAGCTCCACATGTATTACAGGAACTGATCATCTTCCCTGTAACAAAGCTGTTAGAGTTACTCCCTAGACTTTCTTCCTTCACTGGTACAATTAACCTCCCACAGAGATATAGAGCCATATTTAACTCTCCCCCTTAACTCACCATCCTGTCTCAGAAGTTGTTGATAAAGTTTCTTTCTGTTCTTCTTCTCTTCCCTTGTGTGCTTTCCAGTAAAGCTCCACTGATATTACTTTCTGGGGAGTTGCTTTTTTTTTTTTTTTTTTTACGATTGCTCTTACCACTCCAATTCATTCTATACACAGCTAGACAGATCTTTATAGAATTCACTTTGAATATGACAGAGAACTCTCCACCGGCTTAATATCAGGCAGAATGAAGCCCAAGGATTGATACTGAAGGATGATCTCAGGTCTAATTAGTATTATCTTTTGATCACTGAAGTTGGAGGTTGACCAAGAGAAACTAGCATCCTGAGCAAAGAGAAAATCATTCTAGTCGAGGCAAGCAAGGCCCTGCAAGTCTGACTTCTCCCTGACCTTTTCAACTGATCTTTTATTAACCTCAACATGAAACTCTTCTGTGCAGCCAGTTCTGTCAATAAAATATGACCGTGTTGTGCTTATTTATATGCTGTGCCTTTGCTTATATTGTTCTCCAATCATTCAAAAATACTTTCAACTAATATGCTTTCAACATTGAGCAACTTCAAGGCACTGGGACCCTAAAAATGAAGATCTGCTCTGTCCTGTGGAGGCTCACAGGGATGAAAAGCCAGGCGGTGGGGTGGGGTGGGGGTGGGGTGAGGAGAGAGGGCAAGAAGTAAGCCATCAATTAGAACAGACCCAACAGGTCAGGTGAAGTCATTGTATACATGTCAAGCATTTGATGGCAACACAAAGAAGCCATTAGCTGTATCCAGCCAGGTTAGGGAAGACCAAAAAATGGATGTGACATTTTAAACAATCCTCTTCCTTCTCAACTTTTCAGATCCTGTTTGGGCATCTATCCAGTGAGGCAGTTGCTCTCAATGCCTGAGGCCTCTGTTGAGGCCAACCTACAGTTATCACCTTCGGAGACTCCTTTGGAAATTGCTGTTATCTCTTGTTTGGGTATTAATCATCACCTGTCACTCCTGTATTTCCATGTACATACCTGAGTCCCTCCAACTAGATCGGAAACTCCAAAATACCCTATGGTTCTTTAGGGATCACGTTGTATGCTTCTCAGTATCCACATCAGATTCAGAAATTAGATCCAAGTTTATTAAAAGATTTTATTTCATCTTCTGTATATATCTATTATTCAAGAGGTCTCATCTTAAGAAGTTTAACCGTCATATATTTGCAGTCATACAATAGTAACTACAAGCTATAATAAGAATGGATTTTTCCTAAGAGAAGAATGTACTATACTGGAGTTATAATTTATACTGGAAGGTGCATTAAACAACTCTAGTTACATATAACAAATCTTAAGCCAATTATTATGTTGGTAATTGTTGGGTGTATGGGAGACTCCCCACTGAAGTTAAGTTTCCTAATGGCGAGATCATCACGGAATCTCTTACCCCTCCTCCTCCTCTCCGAAGGCTGCAAAGCCAAAGAGCACCAAATTCAAAGGTTTTCTTGACCAATCTCCATGGGACACAGTGTCCACTTGTGGTTCCTGGGTCACCCTGTCAATCAACACCCACCACATCGCCTATGCTGAAGCTTGCAAGCTCTGGCTCTCTGCTCTCTTCCTCTTCTTTCTCTCCTCTCTCTGCTCTCTTTCTCTCTGCCCTCCTCCTCTTCTCTGCTCTCTGCCTCTCCTTTTCTTCCCCTTCAGACAGCCCCCAATAAATCTCTTGGCTGAATCTCCGTCTCAGGTGAGTCACTCGCCTTTCAGTAATGAGTCTGTTATTTAGTGTCCAAGGAGAAATGTACATATGTTTGAGAGAAACACTGCAAGCAAGGAAAAGTGATAGTGTATGGTCATCAGTGTTCTTAGATATTCTGGGTAGGTTATGGACTTATTTTTAATCTTTAAGTAGTACTTCAGGCCTATAAAATATTTAGCATTGCTGACTGGAATCAGATTTTCTTGAGCAAATATTGTGACAGCTCTTTCCTGATGTTTTTTTTGCCCATGATTGCCAGACTGCCCCCATACTGCAAGCTCTTGCCTCCTTCCCTGGGTGCATAAGGAAAGAGTGAGCTGTGACCTTTTGGTTACAGTCATTTAAAACAAACAGAAATTACAGATAAAACTGGACCAAACTGAGGAAGTTTATGTCTAAAGATGTGCGCATGGCTGAAAATAAATTATCCATTGAAAATTGAGTTGATTTGCTATTTTGGGAAAATCCAGTCCATCTTTCTATATTTGGATTTTCTGTTGGTGCAATGGCACAATACTTTTAAGATATTTGATAATACATGAATTTTACCTCCACCAACAGTTATATCTCAAGATCTGTTCCATGCAAACACCAATAGACTTTAATTAAAGTTTATACTTTAACAACAGGTTTATACTGATTGCTAATTTGGGGATTTAAATTTATAACTGACTTCTTTATTAGACATAATAGATTTGAAGAATAGATTAAAAATAATTAAGTTGCTCAGTACTTATAAATTATTACAGAAAAGTAACATCCTGTTTTCTACAAAACATTTCTATTTTAAAAAGCACATAGAAGAAAACAGGAAACTATTGGAAAAATTCAATAAATGATATCGTGATTTTATCTTGCACCATATTACTTTAAGATTACTCAGAGAATACAAGAATTAGAGAAGTTGCTTTGTATGTGGGTTACAAAGGAAGCATAATTTCAAACACTTTCTCTGGTAGTAAGACTGGAGAGTGGAAGACCCAAATAATAACATTATAGATATTGAAGTAGGGTATAATAACTGTACTGGCATCATCTCATTTCATAAGAAAATGCATACAAAAATGGCCATATTGTATTAGATATAAGTTATTAGGAGATTTAGGGCAACTCCTAAGTATATGTTTTCTATCATTTTCATTATGCTGCATTGTGCACTTCATAAGTACGCATTTTTGTGTAGAATTTGCTGATCTACATCAATCACTCTTTTTGTTCACCTGACACCTTTATATGTTGAGGTTGAAAGCAAGTGGTCCTCTCTGTTCCCTGAACACTTGACTGAGCAGATTTTTACATCATTGAGGCCAGACTTTTACTTTAAAAATTGTCATGAAAATTGAAAGAAATAATTTGGCTTGGAGGGTTTATTTAAATAAATTTTTATGGTAATTTCTAATAAAATGTTAGTTCCTTTAACTTCTCAATATGGTTTCAAAAAGGCTAACTATTCAAGATGAATCAGAAGGTAATAATTTTAACTAGTTGAAAAATCAGGTTGCTCAAATAAACCTATTCTGAAATTTATTGTCAGGTTTTGGCATTTTTACTACTTACTTTCCTGATCACTTAAGTTTATTTTCATTGCCTGCACCTGATTCTGATGTTAAGCAATAGGATATACAACCAAGGTTTTGGAATAAAAGTTCAATTTGTTGCCAAATTCACTTTTACCTAATACAACAGTAAATAAAATGTTGGAAAGCTAACTTATAAGTTTGGAGTGTACATAATTAATAAATTTGATTGCCTTTAAGTTTTTAAAATTCTTTTTAGTTCTTAAATGTAAACATGGGAGAAAAACAAAACACTTTCATAAACTTTACCAAACATGCACATACTATTTCTTGTCTTGATAGTAAGTCCCATTTCCTATTGGACAGTGTGAAAAGTTAGGTCAATATTCCAGTTGGAACATTTTTACTGTACAGTAACACTACTTCTTTAAAAATCATTGTACTGATCTTTCTTTCCTTCTTTCTTTCTCTCTTTTTTCTCTTGCCTCACTGTGTCTTTGTTATGTTCAGAGTTAAAGTTCACTTTTTTTTTTTTCCCCTGGTAGCCATGAGGCTTCTGTGCTGCACATATTCCTAAGCAGAGGCAGGAAATCCGTGAGTAAAACAAACACAGAAACTCAGTAGAAAAAAGTGCGCTGGAGACCTGTGTGAGTGGTGACAGAGGGAGCGAGGGCCCCTCCTCTGGCCCTTCCTATGATTGACAACTTGTGTCAGCCCCAGGAGCTGGCTCAATGACACACTCTTTAGGTATTGAAATGATGCTTTAGTCCAGAAAAGCACTAAGACTAGTTTTACTTCCCATGTATAAAAAAAGCATGCCATACATATACACACCAATATAGCATGTGATGTGCAAAGATAACAGCTTATTGACATCTTTGATCTCATGTAGACTTATACCAGGGGCATAAAACTACAACCTGCTGTTTGTTTTTGTAACTTTGAGAAAGGTTTAATTTGGATTTTTGGTTTGCAGTGTTAGGGATCAAACCCAGGGCCTCACAAGCACTAGGCAAGCCCTCTACCACTGAGTTATACCCCCACCCTTAGTTTGTTGTTAAACTCAAGTTATAGAATAGAGTTTCTGGTTTTTTTGTTTTGTTTTGTTTTGTTTTTTGGTGGAGCGTGTACTGGGGCTTGAATCCACCGGCATTATACCTTAGAGCTGCATGTCCTTCCCCCACCTTTTATAAAACGTCAAACAGGATCTTGCTAAATTGTTTAGGACCTCACTAAATTGCTGAGGCTGGCCTCACACTTGAGACCCTCCAACCTCAGCCTCCCAAGTTGCTGGGATTACAGGCATGTGCCAACCAGCCCAGCAGTTTCTGTTGTAAAAGCCCATTGTTATTGTTATTTCTGGCTGAGAGACCTGGTGAAAATCATGTAGGCAAAGTACATTGGTTGTGAGAGGAGATCATTCAAAAAAACATTTTAAAAAAGCCAGTTTTACTACTTTGAAAGCATGGGCATTTTTGATAACTGCTTCCATGTATAGTAAATTGAAAAGTGATATTTTTAGACTTGAGAGCACAGAAATAGACCTGCATGAATATATTCAACTGATCTTTGACAAAAGAGCAAAGATGATAATAATGAAAAAATAGTGGTCTTTTCAACAAAGGTGCCAGAACAGCTGTATATCTACATTCAAAAAAAAAAAAAGGATCAAGACACAGGCTTTACATCCTTTAAAAAAGTTAGCTCAATTGGATACATTCCTAAATTTATAACTCAAAACTATGAAGCTCCCAGAAAATAAGATAGGCACAAATCTAAATGACCTAGAATAGGGCAATGATATTTTAGAGACAACATCAAAAGCAGAGTCCATGAAAGAAAGACTTAATAATCTGTCCCTCATTAAAATTAAACATTTCTCCTCTGCAAAGACAAGAGAATGAGAAGGGAAGCCACAAACCGGGAGAAAATATTTGCCAAAGACATATCTGACAAAGGATTGTTTTTCAAAATTTACAAAGAATTCTTCAAACTTAACAATAAAAAAACAACAGAAAATTCACTTAAAAAATGAGGCTGGGTGGGGTGGTGTGCATGCCACCTCGGGAGGCAGAGGCAGGAGGATCAAGAGTTCAAAGCCAGCCTCATTAAAACTGAAGCACTAAACAAATCAGTGAGATCCTGTCTCTAAATAAAATACAAAATAGGACTGGGGATGTGGTTCAGTGGTCAAGTGTCCCTGAGTTTAATTTCTGGTTCCTAGTACACACTCCCACCCCTACCTGCTCACCAATAAAAAAGAGCCAACACCTGACGGACACCTCATCAGAGAAGATATACAGATGACAGACAATGATATGAGAAAATATATTATATCACATGTCATAAGGGAAATTCAAAATAAAACAATAGTGAGATACCACTATATACCTAGTAGAATGGCCGAACTCCAGAACACCAACACCAAACACTGCCAACAACATGGAGCATCAGGAGCTCTCACTGGTTGCTGATCAGAAGGCAAAATGGTACAACTGCTCTGGAAGACAATTTGGAGGTTTCCACAAAACTAAGCATACTCTTACCATATGATCCAGCAACCCTATGGAGTTGACAACTAATGTCTATGCAAAACCCTGTACGCAGATGTTTATAGCAGCTTTATTCACAATTGCCCAAATCTGTAAGCAATCGAGATATCCTTAACAGATGAATGAATAAACAAATTGAGATACACCAAAAACAATAGAATATTGTTCAGCACTAAAAAGAAATAGGCTGTTAAGCTGTGTAAAGTCATATGGGAACCTTGAATGAGTGTTACTAAGAGAAAGAAACCAGTCTAAAAAGGTCACATACTATATGATTCCAACTACCTGACATTCTGGAAAAGGCAAAACCACAGAGAGATAAAAAAAGATCAGTTGTGGGCTGGGGATGTGGCTCAAGCCGTAGCGCGCTTGCCTGGCATGCATGCAGCCCGGGTTCTATCCTCAGCACCACATACAAAGATGTTGTGTCTGCCTAAAACTAAAAAATAAATATTAAAATTCTCTCTCTCTCTCTCTCTCTCTCTCTTAAAAAAGATCAGTTGTGCCAAAGGATGTGGTAGGGAGGGATAGTAGGCAGAAAAATGAAGACTTTTAGGGCAGCGAAACTATTCTGATACTTTAGTGGTGTTACAAGCCATCATAAATTTGCCCAGGACCATAGTCCAAGAGTGAACAATAATGTAAACAATGAATTTGGGGTAATGATAACTTATTCTCTGAACATTTTTGTCCTTTCTTCCCTCCCTCTCTCCCTCCCTGCCCTTTTGAGTTTATGTGTGTGATAGGTTCAGCAGTATCTCTCAGGTTCATTTCTACTTTACCCACTTAAAATGAAGAGTCAGCCCCTCGCCCCTTTATAAAGACGTTATTCCTTTTGGATAATATTGGCAGTTTGAAATGAAGATCTGAATGCTATGTATCTTCATTTCTGCCAGGATGCCCTTGCTTCTAGTCCATCTCAGTCCACAGAACTAGGAAATGTATTGTTAAGCATCATGACATAACTTTCCTATGTATGTATCTGAATACACCACAGTGAACCTCCACATCTTGTACATCCTCAAGACTAGGATCGTAATTAGAATAAGAAATACTCCATGTTTATATAAACATTTCAGAATTTACTCGATGTCATGTGTAAGTAAAAAGAACAAAAACCATGAAAGAATCATGAGGTTCATTTCAGTATTTCTGATTCAAATTTAATATATGAGTTTTCCCCCATGGACTTAAAAAAAAATCTTATTAATGCATTATAGTTACATGTAATAACAGGGTTCATTTTGACATTCATAGATGCATTGATGCGGTGTGCTCGATTTCAGTCCCCAGTACTTCCCCTTTCCCTCCCCATCTCTGTCCCTCTGATCCCCTTCTGGTCTTTCTTCTCTCTCCCTCTCTCTCTGCTTCCTCCCATCCTTCCTTCCTTTCTTCCCTCCCTCCCTCCCTCCCTCCCTCCCTTCCTTCCTTCCTTCCTTCCTTCCTTCCTTCCTTCCTTCCTTCCTTCCTTCCTTCCTTCCTTTCTTTCCTATCAGTGCATTATAGTTATATACAATAGTGAAATGCATCCTGGTATAATCCTACATGCACATAGCATAATTTGGTCAACTTCACTATTTTATTCTTTTTTCTCTTTTTTTAACTTGGAAAAATCTTGTTTTGTAATAAAACGTATTAGTTTAAGCACATTATTCTACAATATCCATAAGAAGCTTCAAACTACATTACCAGCATGTTACTATTAAATGTAACTACATAATTAAGATATTTGTCTGCAGTTTAAATTTTTTTTACAAATTGTTTTGGTGTATAGAAAATAATCTATAAAGAATGGACATTTGGAATAGTACTTGGAAATTATTCAAAATAATACTTTTGTTTTAGTTATATTATCAATTTTATATGTAGATTTATTTGTTTCTCAAATTCATTTTTGGGTTTATTATTGTTCTTTTTTTTTCTTTAGTTTATTTTTAGAATGTTTAAAACATTTGCTCAATTCAGGTCAAAACTAAACTAAAAGATGTACTCAAAAAAATAAAGTTTCTATTTCCATCTGCTCCATACCATTTTCATAGCTGTTTAGAGGTAAAAAATGTCATTAGTTTCTGGCTTATCTTCCTTGTTTCATATAAAATATTAACTTAGTGGCTTATAGCTATACACAATATTGGGGTTCATTTTAGCATAATCATACAAGTGTGGAATATAATTGCTCCAATTCTGTTCCTAATACTTCCTGCTTTTAAAAAAAACTACGCAATTTGTATAGACAGATTAATTATTTTGCTTTTACTTTTATGCTAAATTTAGAGTCTACTAAAATTTTGTATTAATTTAGTATATATATATATATATATATATATATATATATATATATATATATATATATTTAGGGTATATTACAATTTTATACAAATTTAACATATACTAAATTTTGTGTAAGAATGAACCAATATATCTTGCCTTTTTAAAAATATAATTCTCTCTTATAAGCCATTCTATCTTAACAGATAGAGAAATTTTCCTCATTCTCTTTTATAGTTCTACAGCATAGACCTTTATTATATCAGTGTTTATTAAATACATTCCTTATTAATATCCCTATTATCTAAAATTAAATAGACTTGCTTTTACAAGTGGGGTCTTCTGCATAAGTTTTTTATAGTCATATTCTACCAATTATGCATAAGAAATTCTGTTCTCTATATCATCAAAAAAGTACTTTTTAATTTTAATTTTTATTTTTAGCTGTCACATGAAATCAGTTTCATTTTTATTAAACTATTTGTGCCTAACAAAACAGATATCATAAGAAAAAAATATTTTAGCATCTGTGATATTAACTATAAACCATCAGATTAGTCATTTTTAGCAAACTGGGCATATGTGAATGACTGAAGACATTGTAGGTGAATTTTTGACAAAAACACAAAAAATATTTACATTTTTAGGATTTCAACAAAATGTACAAAATTTTGCATGCTACAGAACATTTATTTTATTTTTAAATTGGTAATACTTTTAAGTTTTCTGTCACTTGTTTTATCTAGCATGGTTTTTAAATTGTGTACAATATCCTATTATAAAGAAGGCTAAAAATATGAATATATCAAAATTTGAAGTGACAACCTAGTTTAAAGTGAAATACCTTTTTATTGTAGTTTGATTTTTTGCAAACTGGCTATGCTTAATGATGATGATGATGATTTTTATTGATTTTATTTTTTAAATACATTACAGTAGAATGCATCACAATTCTTATTATACATATAGAACAATTTTTCACACCTCTGTTTGTATATAAAGTATGTTCACATCAATTCATATCTTTTTACATGTACTTTGGATAATGATGTCTATCACATTCCATCATACTTTCTAATCCCCTGCTCTCTCCCTTTCCCTCCCACTCCTCTTCCCTATCTAGAATTCATCTATTCCTCTCATGCTCTCCCTCAGCCTCTTTATATCAGAAAAAACCATTCAGCATTTGTTTGTTTGGGGATTGGCTAATTTCGTTTAGCATTATCTTCTCCAACACCATCCATTTACCTGCAAATGCCATGATTTTATCCTTTTTATTGCTGAGTAAAATTCCATTGTGCATATATGCCACATTTTTTTCATCCATTCATCCACTGAAGGGCATCTAGGTTGGCTCCACAGTTTAGCTATTATGAATTGTGCTGCTATAAACATTAATGTGGCTGTGTCCCTGTAGCATGCAGATTTTAAGTCCTTTGGATATAGTCTGAGGAGAGGGATAGCTGGGTCAAATGGTGGTTCCATTCCCATATTTCCAAGGATTCTCCATATTGCTTTCCATATTGGCTGCATCAATTTTCAGTCCCACCAGCAATGTATGAGTGGACCTTTTCCCCACACCCTCACCAACACTTATTGTGGTTTGTCTTCATAATAGCTGCCATTCTGACTGGAGTGAGATGATTTGCATTTCTCTGATTGCTAGAGATGTTGAGCATTTTTTCATGTTTGTTGATTGATTGAATATCCTTTCCTGAGAAGTGTCTGTTCATGTCCTTGGCCCATTTATTGATTGGGTTATTCATTTTTTTTTGGTGTTTAGTTTTTTTTTGAGTTCTTTATATACCCTAGAGATTAGTGCTCTATCTGATGTGTGGAGGGTAAAAATTTGCTCCCAAGATGTAGGCTCTTTATTCACCTCATAGATTGTTTCCTTTGCTGAGAATGAACTTTTTAGTTTGATTCCATCCCATTTATTGATTCTTGGTTTTAATTCTTGTGCTATAGGAGTCCTATTAAAGAAGTTGGGGCCTAATCCCACATGATGGACATTAGGGCCTAGTTTTTCTTCTATTAGACACAGGGTCTCTGGTTGTACTCCTAAGTCCCTGATCCATTTTGAATTGAGTTTTGTGCATGGTGAGAGAGAGGGGTTAAGTTTCATTTTGTTGCATATGGATTTCCAGTTTTCCCAGTACCATTTGTTGAAGAGGCTATCTTTACTCTAATGCATGTTGTTGGCACCTTTGTCTAATATAAGATAGTTGTAATTTTGTGGGTTAGTCTCTGTGTCCTCTATTCTGTATCATTGGTCTACCAGTCGGTTTTGGTGCCAGTACCATGCTGTTTTTGTTATTATTGCTCTGTAGTTAGTTTAAGGTCTGGTATAGTGATGCCACCTGCTTCACTCTTCCTGCTAAGGATTGCTTTAGCTATTATGGGCCTCTTATTTTTCCAGATGAATTTCATGATTGCTTTTTCTAATTCTATGAGGAATGCCATTGGGATTTTTGATAGGAATTGTATTAAATCTATATTTAATTGCTTTTGGAAGTATGATTCATTTTGATAATATTAATTCTGCCTATTCACGAGCAAGGTAGATCTTTCCATCTTCTAAGGTCTTCTTTGATTTCTTTCTTTAGGGTTCTATAGTTTTCATTGTAAATCTCTTTTGCCTCTTTCATTAAGTTGACTCCAAAGTATTTTTTTTTGTTGAGGCTATTGTAAATGGGGTAGTTTTCCTCATTTCCATCTCAGAGGATTTGTCACTGATATACAGAAATGTCTTTGATTTATGGGTATTGATTTTATAACCTGCTACTTTGATGAATTAGTTTACTAGTTCTACAAGTTTTCTGGTGAAGCTTTTTGGATCTTCTAGGTATAGAATCATATTGTCAAAAAATAGTGCTAATTTAAGTTCTTCTTTTCCTATACACATCCCTTTATTTTCTTTTGTCTGTCTAATTGCTCTGGCCAGTGTTTCAAGGACTATTTTAAATAGAAGTGGTGAAAGAGGGCATCCCTCTCTTGTTCCAGGTTTTAGAGGGAATGCATTCAATTTTTCTCCATTTAGAATAATGTTGGCCTGAGGCTTAGTGTAGATAGCCTTTACAATGTTGAGCTATGTTCCTGTTATCCCTAGTTTTTCTATTGTTTTGAACATGAATTTCTGCTGAATTTATCAAATGCTTTTTCTGCATCTATTGATATAGTGAATTACATTTATTAATTTCTTATGTTGAACCAACCTTGCATACCTAGGATGAATCCTACTTGATCATGGTGCATGATCTTTTTGATATGTTTTTGTATTCAATTTGCCAGAATTTTATTGAGTATTTTTGCATCTATGTTCATAAGAGATATTGGTCTTTGATGTGTCTTTGCCTGGTTTTGGGATCAGGGTGATATTGGCCTCATAGAATGAGTTTGGAAGTGCTGCCTCTTTTTCTATTTTCTGAAATAAATTGAAGATTATTGGTATTAGTTCTTCTTTAAATGTCTTGTAGAACTTGGCTGTGTCACCGTCTGGTCCTGGGCTTTTCTTGGTTGGTAGGCTTCTGATGGCATCTTCTATTTTATCACTTGATATTGGTCTGTTTAAATTGTGTATCTTCCTGATTCAGTCTGGACAAGTCATATGACTTAAGAAATTCGTCAATGCCTTCACTATCTTCTATTTTATTGGAGTATAATTTTTCAAAATAATTTCTAATTATCTTCTGTATTTCTGTAGTGTTTGTTGTGATATTACCTTTTTCATCATGTATGCTGGTAATTGGAGTTCTCTCTCTTCTTCTCTTTGTTAGCATGGCTAAGGGTCTGTTCATTTTATTTATTTTTTCAAAGAACCAACTTTTTTGTCAATTTTTTCAATTGTTTCTTTTGTTTTGATTTCATTGATTTCAGCTCTATTTTTAATTATTTCTTGCCTTCTACTGCTTTTGCTGTTGATTTGTTCTTCTTTTTCTAGGACTTTGAGATGTAAAATGAGGTCATTTATTTGTTGACTTTTTCTTCTTTTAAGGAATGAACTCCATGCAATGAACTTTCCTCTTAGAACTGCTTTCATAGTGTCCCAGAGATTTCAATATGTTTTGTCTATGTTCTCATTTATCTCTAAGAATCTTTTAATCTCCTCTTTGATGTCTTCTGTGACCCATTGTTCATTCAGTCTCCAGGTGTTGGAATATTTTTTTAAATTTTATCATTGATTTTCAATTTCATTCCATTATGCTCTGATAAAATACATGGTAGTATTTCTACTTTTTTTGTATTTGCTAAGAGTTGCTTTGTGGCATAGTATATGATCTATTTTAGAGAAGGCTCCATGTACTGCTGAGAAGAAAGTGTATCTGCTTGATGCAGGTTGAAATATTCAATATATGTCAGTTAAGTCTGTTAATAATTGTATTATTGAATTCTATAGATTCTTTATTCAAGTTTTTTTTTTCTTCAAAGATCTATACAGTGGTGAGAGAGGTGTGTTAAAGTCACCCAAGTTTATTATGTTTTGATCAATTTGACTCTTGAACTTGAGAAGAGTTTGTTTGATGAACATAGCTGCAAAATTGTTTGGGGCATATATATTTATAATTGTTATGTCTTGTTTGTGTATGGTTCCCATGAGCAGTATGAAATGTCCTTCTTTATCCCTTTTGATTAACTTTGGCTTGAAGTCTACTTTATTTGATACAAAGATGGAAACCCCTGCTTGCTTTTGCAGTCCGTGTGAGTGGTATGATTTGTCTCAACCTTTCACCTTCAGTCTGTGTATGTCTTTTCCTATCAGATGAGTCTCCTGGAGGCAGCATATTGTTGGGTCTTTTTTTCTTTTAATCCAATCTGCTTGTCTATGTCTTTTGATTGGTGAGTTTAAGCCAGTTTAACTTTCAGGGTTACTATTGAGACATGGTTTGTATTCCCAGCCATATTTGTTTATTTTTGTTATTTAACTTGACTTGATTTTCTATTTGATTAATTTTTCCTTTAGGGTACTACCTCCCTCTGCTGATTTTCATTGTTTTTTGTTTTCTCTTCATGGAATATTTTTCCAAGAATGTTTTGTAGTGTCGGTTTTCTAGCTATAAATTCTTTTAATTTTTGTTTATTGTGGAAGGTTTTTATTTCATCTTCAAATCTAAAGCTTAATTTTGGTGCATACAAGATTCTTGGTTGGCACCCATTTTCTTTCAGAGCTTGTAATATGTTGTTCCAGGATCTTTTAGCTTTCAGGGCCTGCATTGAAAAATTTGCTATTATCCTAATTGGTTTTCCTTTATATGTAATCTGATTCCTTTCTCTTGTGGCTTTAAAAATTCTCACCTTATTCTGTATATCGGGCATTTTCATTATAATATGCCTTGGTGTGAATCTGTTGTGATTTTGTATACTCGGAATCCTGTAGGCTTCTTGAATTTGGATTTCCAATTCATTCTTCATGTTTGGAAAGTTTTCTGATATTATTTCATTGAATAGATTGTTCATTACTTTGGTCTGGACCTTTATGCCTTCCTCTATCCCAATAACTCTTAAATTTGGTCTTTTTATGCTATCCCATATTTCTTGAATGTTCTGCTCATGGTTTCTTACCATTTTCACTGTGTGGTCTATATTTTTTCAAGATAATAGTTTTTGTCTTCATTGTCTGATGTCCTATCTTCCAAGTGGTCTACTCTGTTGGTGATGCTTTCATTTGAGCTTTTAATTTGGTTTATTATTTCTTTCATTTCAAGGGTTTCTGTTTTTTTTTTTTTTTTAATGCCTCTATCTCCCTTTTGAGGTGATGTTTTGCTTCCTGTATTTGTTTATGTAACTCCTTGTCAAAGTGATCTTTCACTGCCTGTATTTGCTCTTATATCTTCATTGAGTTCTCAGAACATTTTAACCATGCATATCCTAAATACATATCCTTCTCTGTCATTACTCCTGCTGTGGCTGCCAATGATTCTAATGATGTGGTGTCTTCATTTGTTTGGGGCACTTTCTTCCCTTGTCTTTTTATGTTGCTTGTGTATCTTCCTTTCCAGCTCTGTGGGTCTAGATTGTTATTGTTTTTACCCTATAAGTTTTTAGTGCTCTTTTAAGGTTCTAAGACCTCTCCTTTGTGGGGAAGGACAATGTTAACAGATCCCAATATCAACAATATACCACCTATGAACAATTTGTTGTTATTAAGAGTTTACAGTTTAGTTTCAATGTACAGAAATGTTGTATTCAATTATTGTCTAAAATATAATCAATAGTTTTGTGAAAAGGTTTACAGTTTTTGACAGTGAACAATAAACTGGGGGTGGGGCTTAGGACAATATGCTGAGGAGGTAGGTTGTGAGGATATAGAGTCAATATATCTTAGTAAGTTTGAAGGAGAAATCTAGTGAAGAGGGTTAGTAGCAAGAGAATAAACAGGAAGTAATTTAGGGTAGGCAAGTACGTGGTATGACAGTAGAGTACATAAAACAAACACACGTGTATTTAGAAAAATACAGGTGTTACAACTAAAATTTGGTGGGCGAAAGAAATGTGAAAGAAAAAAGGAAAAGAAAAAAAGGGCATTATAGCACCTCTGTATTATTATTTAGATGACTTAATCCTCAAAGTCCTATTTCATGCAAAGTTCTTGGTTTCACGTATGTTGGGGATGTAAGGGCCAGAGGATGGAGAGGTAGAAGAGAAAAAAACCAACCAACCAACCAACCAACCAACCAAGAAAAAACTCAAAGGAAGAAAACAGCGTTGTAGCTAGCATTAGAGATCTTTCCTGCTTGTCTTCTCATCCAGTAGGTGTTGTAAGCTGGTGTCTCTGCCCTCAGGATAGTGGAGGTAACCAGGGTGGGAAGTCTTGTCCTGGTGCAGGGTGCCTGGATGACTGCTTCTCACAGTCTCTTTTTGGGACCACTTGCTCATATGACATGAGCACCCGGTACTATCTCCCTCTCTTGCCTGGAGATTTCCCAGTTCCTGGTCTCTCCCTCTATCCTAGCAGTTCCCAATTGAGTAAACTCTCACCCTGGGGCTCCCAGTGGGCAGCTCTCTGGTCACACTGCACACCTGTGTTGGGCAACTACTGTGTTGGGTTACCGCTGCTGGAGAGGGGGGAAGTTTGGAAATCTTGTACCTGGCCACTGGAGATCTGATCTGGGAACTGCTCCCAGCTAAATGGCAAGAATGTTGAGTCAAGATGGCGGCGGTCTGCTTTCAGCAGTAGGGTGTCTGGTGAAGTGGGGGGACCTGGTGAGGTGGGGGGGCTGGTAAAGTAGGAGAAACCTGGTGAAGTGGGGGGAGCCTGGTGAGTTGGGGGTGCCTGGCGAGGTGGGGAGACCCTGGTGAGGTGGGGGGACCCTGGTGAGGTGGGGGGAGGTGGGTGATGGCGTCATGCTGTGGGGTAGGTAGCAGCTGAGTGACCTTCGTGGGAGCAGAGCAAAGTCTTGGTGATCTGCAGATGTGTTGATAGGTGATTCTGCTAAGGCACTCCACGAGTCTTGCGTGGGCTAGAACTTTGGGCTCTGGTTCTTGCTCCAATGCTGGAAGCTTAGCGCCTCAGTTTTAATGAGGCTGGCTTTGAACTTTTGATCCTCCTGCCTCAGCCTCCTGAGGTACTGAAATTACAGGCATGCACACCACCTCACCCAGCCTCATTTTTTAAGTGAATTTTCTATTGTTTTTTTTATTGTTAAGTTTGAAGAATTCTTTGTAAATTTTGAAAAACAATCCTTTGTCAGATATGTCTTTGGTAAATATTTTCTCCCAGTTTGTGGCCTCCCTTCTCATTTTCTTGTCTTTGCAAGGGAAAAATGTTTAATTTTAATGAGGGTCAGATTATCAAGTCTTTCTTTCCTACTTGAATGCTGAGGCCAGGAGCCCTGTGTGGAGGCACAGTGCTGGTGATTTCTGTGGAAAGCAACCAAATGGGGTCCTCTAATGCTCTTGGAGATGGAGTATTCTGACTAGGTGAGATCTGTGGGTCTGGCTGTGCCGACACTGAGGCTCACTCCATTCCTGCTGCCATGTTGAATGAAAAGTAGTTTTTTAAACTTCTAAATTTCTGCTAACACGATAGACAATGAAGGTTATTTCACTGTTATTTTAATTAGAATTTCTCTTATTTTTTAATAATGTTAATTCTTCCTTTTTTGAGAGCATTTGCCTTTTTCTTTTATTTTTCTGTGAGTAGTTCTTTAATGTCTTTTGACTCCAGGTTTTAAAATCATTTTTGAATCTTGAAAAAATTAAGATTTACAAAGAGTAGGGAAGATAGTGTACAGAATTCCTATATACACTTCATTCAGCTTCCTACAATGTTAGCATTTAATGCTACTACTATACATTTAAGATTAAAAACTTCACATGGTACTATTCAGTACTTTTAACTGAACTAGAGACTTTATTCAGATTTCTTTTTTTTTTTTTTAGAGTCCATTCTACTTGATTTTATTTATTTATTTTTTTTTAAATTTTTTATTGTTGGTTGTTCAAAACATTACAAATTTCTTGATATATCATATTTCACACTTTGATTCAAGTGGGTTATGAACTCCCATTTTTACCCCATATACAGATTGCAGAATCACATCAGTTACACATCCATTGATTTACATATTGCCATACTAGTGTCTGTTGTCTTTCCTATCCTCTACTATCCCCCCTCCCCTCCCCTCCCCTCCCCTCTTCTCTCTCTACCCCCTCTACTGTCATTCATTTCTCCCCCTTGTATTATTTTTCCCTTTCCCCTCACTTCCTCTTGTATGTACTTTTGTATAACCCTGAGGGTCTCCTTCCATTTCCATGCAATTTCCCTTCTCTCTCCCTTTCCCTCCCACCTCTCATCCCTATTAAATGTTAATCTTCTTCTCCTGCTCTTCGTCCCTACTCTGTTCTTAGTTACTCTCCTTATATCAAAGAAGACATTTGGCATTTGTTTTTTAGGGATTGGCTAGCTTCACTTAGCATAATCTGCTCTAATGCCATCCATTTCCCTGCAAATTCTATGATTTTGTCATTTTTTAATGCAGAGTAATACTCCATTGTGTATAAATGCCACATTTTTTTTTTTTTATCCATTCGTCTATTGAAGGGCATCTAGGTTGGTTCCACAGTCTTGCTATTGTGAATTGTGCTGCTATGAACATCGATGTAGCAGTGTCCCTGTAGCATGCTCTTTTTAGGTCTTTAGGGAATAGACCAAGAAGGGGAATAGCTGGGTCAAACGGTGGCTCCATTCCCAGCTGTCCAAGAAATCTCCATACTGCTTTCCAAATTGGCTGCACCAATTTTCAGTCCCACCAGCAATGTACAAGTGTACCCTTTTCCCCACATCCTTGCCAGCACTTGTTGTTGTTTGACTTCATAATGGCTGCCAATCTTACTGGAGTGAGATGGTATCTTAGGGTGGTTTTGATTTGCATTTCTCTGACTGCTAGAGATGGTAGGCTCCCTATTTACCTCTCTTATTGTTTATTTTGCTGAGAAAAAACTTTTTAGCTTGAGTAAGTCCCATTTGTTGATTCTAGTTATTAACTTTTGTGCTATGGGTGTCCTATTGAGGAATTTGGAGCCCGACCCCACCGTATGTAGATCGTAGCCAACTTTTTCTTCTATCAGACGGCGTGTCTCTGATTTGATATCAAGCTCCTTGATCCATTTTGAATTAACTTTTGTGCATGGCGAGAACAAAATCAACGATGTAAAATGATGTCATTTATTTGTTGACTTTTTCAAAGATAAAAGAAGGAAGGAAAAATCATGCATCACTTGGAGAATGAACAATAGGTTACTGAATGATCAATGGGTTATAGAAGACATCAAGGAGGAAATTAAAAAATTCTTAGAGATAAATGAAAACACAGACACAACATATCGGAATCTATGGGACACATTGAAAGCAGTTCTAAGAGGAAAATTCATTGCTTGGAGTTCATTCCTTAAAAAAAGAAAAAAAAAAAACCAACAAATAAATGATCTCATACTTCATCTCAAAATCCTAGAAAAAGAAGAGCAAAACAACAGCAAAAGAAGTAGAAGGCAAGAAATAATTAAAATCAGAGCTGAAATTAATGAAATCAAAACAAAAGAAACAATTGAAAAAATTGACAAAACTAAAAGTTGGTTCTTTGAAAAAATAAATAAAATCGACAGACCTTTATTCAGATTTCACCAGCTTCCCCATTAATAATTTTCTGTTCCAAGATCCATTCCAGGATGCCATATTGCATTTATTTTTCATGTTTCTTTAGTCTCATCTAATCTATAATTGTTTCTCAATTTTTGTTTTCCCATGACCTTGATATTTTTGAAGAGTATTTTTGAAGGTATTTTGAAAAATTTCTCTTGATTTAAGCTTGTCTGATGCTTTCTCCTGATTAGTCTAGGGCTATAGAGTTTGGGGAAAATATCACAGATTGGAAGTTCCTTTCTCCTGGCATCATTTTAGAGATATGTGATAGCAACATGATTTATAACTGGTAATGTTAACTTTAATCACTTAATTAAGGTGATTTCTCATGGTTTCTCCACTATCAAATCACTCCTCTTCCTACCACTTTCCATATTCTATGTGTTAAAAGTGAGTTACTTGGGCTGGGGATGTGGCTCAAGCGGTAGTGCGCTTGCCTGGCATGCGTGCGGCCTGGGTTCGATCCTCAGCACCACATACAAACAAAGATGTTGTGTCCGCCGAAAACTAAAAAATAAATATTAAAAAAATTCTCTCTCTCTCTCTTTAAAAAAAAAGTGAATTACTAATTTCAGTCCATACTTGGACAAAGTAGTTCATACTCTATGCCTTGAAGGGAGAGTATAAAATAATTTATAAGTTGATATTAAAACCACCAAATTAACTTTTAAATTTTTTTTGTGTGGAACTACTTTACTAATATTAAAATATCCTTTTATTACTTAAAATTTTACCAACTAATTATAGCATTTTGTAATGAGTTTTGTCTACAGTAGGAATTATCAAGTGATGTTCTACTGATGATTTTCTATTTTTCCTCTTCCTTCTGTATTTATTATTTGGTATTTTCTCTAAGGAAGAATTATCTCTTAAATGCTACTTATTTATTAAAGAATTTATTTACATAAGTCTGAATATATATATATATATATATATATATATATATATATATATATATATATAAAATCTAGCCTATGATTCAACAGTATCATTATTCTGTCGATCAAATTATTTCAGACCATTGGGAGTTCTTTCAGATTGTCTCCTGTATCTTTTTTTTTCATGACCTGCGTCCTAGCATGACAAAATATTTCAGGTTTATCTTGTATTTTGTATCCAATGTTCTATGAGCACATAGAAGTTTTTAAAACTTTTTAAAAATTGTAGATATTTTTATGCTTACAAGGTATTTGCAAAAATGTGTAGAATTTCAATATAACTGTCACTCAGCTTTTTCTAGTGACAACATTTTATGCAACCATAGTACAATAATCAAAGCAAAGAAAATAGTTTCTTCATCTTTCCTTATCTTTCAAGAACTTGACACTTTTCAAAAATATTGGTCAGGGATTTCATAGAATTACCCTCAATTTGGTTTATATGATGTTTTCTCTTAGAATGAGGTTATGTGTTTTGGGAAATGCTACTACAGCAGTGATGAGATGTATTTTGTGAACTTCTGTAAATCTCAGTTCCCTGAAGTATAAAATAAAATAATAAAATAGAAGTGCCTCCTTCATAGCTGGGTGATGATAACTCAGTGAGATGGTGAAGCATTTAGCAAAGGGCTTGATGCAGAGCAAGCCTTTGATAGGTGTTGGGCACCCAATCGTCATTATCATCATTGTTATCCTTGCAATTATATAACATCGTTATTTTCCTTGTTTTCATCATCATTATTTCAAAAAATAAACATTGAAAATCCAGCAGTTTGGTCTCCTGGACTCAAGTCTCACCCTCTGCCCTCCTCTACAAATCTACCCTATACACATTTACCCTAGCGATCCATTAAAAAATAAGCATAGTTTGATTTACGTGAAAGAATTATCCAGTTCTTAAATTTTCTCTTCTATTTTAAGTGGCTATACATCACCCACAGGGTCGAGTGAAAACTTCTTAATGTGATACCAAATTTCTGTATGTCCTGGATCTTGTCTTCATCTTCAGGCTTATCTCTGACTAGTACTTTGAAAAACTGCAGGTTCTCATATTAATGTTGTTCTCTCTTTTTTAAAATGTCTTAATTCATAAAATTCTCTCAGTTTGGTTATTTTTCCACAGCATTCCATATCTGCCACTAAATTTCCATCCATAAATTTCCATTCATCCCTTGATATCCAGCTTTAATTTAACCTTTCCCCAAAGGTTTTTTTCCCTTGAATAATCTGTACTGAATTTCTTATGTTTGCATAGTACACATTCATTTATTCATAGTCAATAGATATTTATTAAGCACTAATAAATAGATGTTTGTTAAACAACTTCTATGTTTCAGGTTTGGTCTTAATTAGGAGCCCTGATAGGATCCACCCTATAAGAAACAGAATTGCAGGTATCAGCATAGTATCTTTGGCATGAATGGTAAAGAACAAAGAGTATTCTGGTTAGTGGGTGAGGGGAATATATCTGTTTTGAAGGAGCTCATGTTTTTTTAAAGAGCATCTGATTTGTACTGAGAATTTTCAAACCCTGTTACTCTCAATATTGAATTGAGTAGAATCAAAATCTTAAGGGGTGAACTTCCTTTAGAAAAGTTTGTCCCTCCTAGAATTAGAGTAAAGGAAATCCAGGTGGGGATGTAGCTTATTGGTAGAGCACATGCCTAGCATGCACGAGGCTCCGGGTTTTATTCCCAACACCACAAATACAAACAAACAAAATCTACCTTTAGAACTTATATTTGTAAGGTTTTTTTTTATTGCTGTGACTAAAATACCTGACAAGAACTATTTTAGATGAAGAAAGATTTATTTAGGGGCTCACAGTTTCAGAGATCTCTGTCCATGGACAGCCAGCTCCATTCCTCAAGGATCGAGGTGAGGCAGAACAACAGGGAGGAAGAGTGTAGTGGAGGGAAGCTGCTTACCTGATAATCAGTAAGGAGAGAGAGGGAGGGGGAGGGGGAGAGGGAGAGGGAGAGGGAGAGGGAGAGGGAGGGAGAGAGGGAGAGAGGGGGAGGGGGGAGAGGGGGAGAGGGAGAGGGAGAGGGAGAGGGAGAGGGAGAGGGAGTCAGTCCACTGATCAGATACAAATATATACCCCAAAGCCACATGCCCCAATGATCCACTGCCTCTAGCCACACCCTACCCACACCCTACCCACCTTCAATTACCACTCTGTTAATAATACCATTAGGGGATTAATTTACTGATTGGGTTAAGGCTCTCATAACCCAATCATTTCTCCTCTAAACCATCTAGCATTGTCTCCCACATGAGTTTTTTGGGATACCTCAAGTCCAAACCATAACAACTCAAAGGTCATATTCAGAAACAGTAAATTTAAAACTAGTTGTAAAATTGTTATCTATTTCTTTAATCCTTGAATTTCCTTTTTTTTCCTATTTTTTACACAGTACACAATTTCTTTATATTTTGAAGGGTTTTTTTGTTCTATTTCTGTTTGTTTATGCACAAATATTCTCAATTCTTTTGACTACTGACCTTTTCCAGGGGACCAAGTTCACTTAGATGTCAACAAATGTTGAGAATAAAGAGCTTGAAGGTCTGTATAGATACCTGTGGTGGCTTCAAATTCAACTATAATAAAGAAATAGAGGTTAGTATGGGTATATTTGAGCAGTGATGAGAAACTGGCAGTGATTGCTTCTTGTTACTCAGCTCTGTGTGCCAATCACATGATCAGTGCTTTACACACATGGTCTAAATTGACCCTTAGGACAGCCCTTCATACAAACCACTGATACATCCCTGTTTACCAGAGCCTCCGACAGACTGTCATTTGCCTGTGCTCAGCTAATTAGCAGTGGCTCTAGAATTTCAATCTATTAATTCAAAAGTTGAAATTCTTTGCTTTTCCTTTATGTGAAGCTACTGTCATGAGGGTGCTGGGATGAGGACAAGAGTGTGAATTGGAATAAGGGGATTGAACGGAGAGTTCTTCACTTGACAAATGTTCCAATGATTGGAAGAGACTTTTTCAAAACATAGATTCCCAGGTTCTGATATTATCTAGTGTGAGTCTTCAATAATTTCTCCCCCACCACTTTTTTTTTTAATACTAGGGATTGAACCCAGGGATGCTCAACCACTAAGCCACATCCCTAGCCCTTTACATATTTAATTTTGAGATAGGGTCTTGCTAAGTTGCTTAGGAACCTCGCTAAGTTACTGAGGCTGGCTCTGAACTTGTGGTCCTCCTGCCTCAGCCTTCTGAGCCACTGGGATTACAGGCATGTGCCACCATGCCTAGATAGTCATTAATGATTTCCAAAGTCACCTAGATGATTTTCCTCCATGGAAAAGCGCTAAGGAACCACAGAAACATATTAACAACACATTTGAGTTGCATTGCATAGAAAGACAAGGACGTTTGTCCTTGGAGAGAGATCTATAGACTTAAGAGGAGGATTGCTTAGAATTCTTTATAGAAAGAAGAAATTAAACTGAAGGGAATAGAGATACTTTGTGATTTATTAACCAGATCTCCTAATCTTCTCAGACACTGCTTTGAATGACCTTTGATGATTCCAAACTATGCATCCACAAGATTGTAGTGCACCATATCTGAAATTATTCAAAATAATTTGCTAAGACTCTCAAAGGCATTTCCAAAATAGGAATTTTCTAAATCATCTAAGTGATGGCAGTTTTGTGTAGCTTCTCAAAGGACAAGGTCAAGAACTACCTGCATAGGTCTGATAAAGGCTTAAAAGAGTTTTTCCTATTTTTAAAGCAAATGCATTTATAATAGTTTTTGTGTCAAAAAGTGAGTCATCAGTACTTAAATCATAACAAAAAATGTGACCCCATGGTAGAAAATAACAACATAAGATTGAACAGTCAATTAAAAGGAAATAAAAGAAATATGGCATTGTAATTAAGAGACAATAGTTATGTTTTAAAATGAGAGTTCAAGATTTTTATTTCTCTCTATATCAAATGAAGGATATGATTTATAGATATCAAGTCTGGGAAGATCTTTGCTTTCTAGTCCAACTGCTTTCATTATTATTTGAAAGTTTTTTAATAACATCTTTGCTGAGAGGTGAGGCAATATGTTATGGGACAAATCCAGTGATGGAAATTTCATTGTTTCTTGAGTATATCATTCAATCTTTTTCTTTTTTCCTTTTCCAGATTTTTAATTATCAGTATTTCACCAATACAGCATATGCTTTATATACATACACCTTAAACCTAATTTTCAATTTTCCAGCAATTCAAATACATAATATTTTATCATCTTGAGAATACAACATGGAGGAATATTGAGAAAATAGGTTCCCAATAGTTAGTCACTAGGTACAGACTTTCCTTTTAGTGTTTTCTATTGGAATTTTAAAATGTCCTGCCATGGCTCTGTAAGAATAGAGCTGCCTAGAAGGGGAGGCAATGTAAAACCTGGACCCAAAGTTAGAAAAAGTTAAGAGTGAAATCCCAGAGAAACAATATAATTTGATACTAAACATAAGGATCCACCTTCATCCAGAATGTACATATCCAAATAGGTTCTAAGGGAAGAAATTATATCTTCCCATTTAATTCTCAAAATTTCCCATTAACAAACAAAATAAGTAGTGCCCACTCATCTGAGGAGGCGAACTGTCTTCACAGTATGGTGGAGTGAAAGGCAGGGCAGAGTGTTAGAGTCTATAAACAAGTCAAAATAACACCTGGCATTTTACCAGGGGAATGTTAGAGTTCCTAAACAAGTCTGGATGGTGCCTGGCAAAATGCCAGAGGGAGTGGTTTGAGAAGTAACAAAAGTGAGCCATTAAGTGTGGAGATTCCTTATTGGTTGACTGATGTATCTAGTTTATGCTAATTAAGATAAGCTGTGTGGAATGTATAAATACTGCTCCTGTCCTGCAATAAACGGCTTCCACTCCTGCTGTATCAACGTACACAAGTTATTCATCACCCCCTGGTTATTTTGCTGCAGCCGGACTGCGGCAGCAGAGGAAAAGGGAAGTGATGGGAGAGCAACTTATTAAGATATCCTAGCTGGGGGGCATCAAAGTCTAAGGCAACATCTGTCACACATAAAGCTGTGACTCTCCAACTTCCTTCATAAATGACAATATATGTAGTAGCTCTTCTATTGAAGAGCTAGATGGAATGGAAAAGAAATATTATGGAAAAGGATCAGACACCCAGACAGTAAGGCAATGTGGGTACTGAATGAGAGTTAGGTGCTTTCAACTCTCTGTGTTCTATAGATCAGGTTAAAAACACAACTCTTCAAATTAAGTCAAACAAAGGGTGAACATGAATTAATTCTGTGCTTCAAATGCAGCAACTAGATGGAGCTGTAGGAAATTAAACTCTTCTTTAGAATATAACTTGGAAAGCACAGCCCTTTGGACTCGTCAAAGATGTTGCACCCTTCAATAAACAGAAGAGTAGCGTTGCCAATGCTACAACCCTTTTATCACAGTAAAATACATGTAAACACCCAAGAGGGTGAAGGAGCTGCACCTAACACTGGGTGTTCATTGACTAGGACAAGCCTGAAAGAGGCTATATAAAAGAGACCCAGGACAGCCATTTTTCTCCAAATCTACCCTTATCAAAATTCTGAATTTGTAAATACTGAGGTCAACCTGCTTACTTTTAGAGTCTTTGGTTGGTGGAAAAGAAAGTTCCAAGACTTTGTCTTCCCTGAAATTGCCAAATAGGGTTTCACAAAGAGGCACACACAGATCATAAGATGATTCTGAAATAAGTTCAAGAATTTAAAAGACGGAGAAAAAAATTTATGGATTAGAGGTCATATCCCCTCAAAAAGACACTGGCCACAAGAATGGAAAGATCTACTGTTCTCCTCCATTTGCAATCACCAGGAAAAAACAGATTCTCTCTGGAAAAATATTACCAATTACTTTTGGTTTGGGGAGTGGGACGGGGTTCCTAACTTCCTCCTTAGATTGGTGCCCTCAATGTCATTTTTCATCTTCAGGTCTGTACTTTCTGTCTTGCCAATGTTATTCAAAACTGGATCTAGTTGGATGGCTGTGGTACCTGGTTTGGAAAAGAGCTGGATGCAGTACTCAAATCTCCCCACAAGTCATTGCTTGCAGAAACTGGAGCTGATGCTAGTGTTGTGACAGGTGCCAGAGAATCCAAACCTGAGAGAATATCTGAATCACTACCTACAGGGTAAGATTTTGGAATGGGTGGTGGCAACTGAGGAAGATGGTGAGAGAATAGTGACTTTGCCTCTAGGGGGAGGAGGAAGTAAGCGTAGGCCACCAGCTCCTGCAGTCTTGGGCTTAGAAACATCTCCTTTCTTGGTTATAATGTTCCTGATACTCAACTTGACGGTCTGTCTTTCCTTGAATCCTTGATTCAATTTGGGATGAGTGTCCATCTCCAGAGATTCTTTGAAAATCTCAGATTCCTGCTTTACCCACTTGAAGTGATCTTGCAAGGAGACATTCAAGTCAAAGTCATCTCCCTGATCTGTGAATCCAATGCCAATGAACACACTACATCCAGTATCATCCTGGATCTGAATTACACAGTAGCAGCTGGAATATGTCAATATCTCCACAGCAAAACCAGGATATTGTTCTACTGGTGTTGAAGCAAAGAGCTCTTCTGAAACTTTATCTTCAAGTTTGACATAGTGATCTTATGACCAGTCCCATCAGCCTGATCTAATTTCCTAGCAGGTGCTGAGTAACTGGATTGGAGGCCACGGGCAGAATCTGGAAGACACTGAGGTCTGGCTTCACACACAGCAAAGACTCACATTCCAACTAGGCCATCATCTTGGCTTTCCCCTCAATCAATATTAATGCAATCTTGAAATAGAGAAATTTCTTTTGAGATAGAATCTGTGGTTTTATCACTTCTACCCATTGTTCTCTGCTCAACCAAGTCCTTACTTACCAGATCATCTTTCTTTGCTGAACTCTAGCCTTAAGTGATGACTAGAATGTTCATTCCTCTTCTCTAGACTGATCATTTTCATTCCTTTAATTGCTCTTAGACAGCACGATTTAAAATCACCTTGGCATCCAGGGTGTGCTCCCTTAAAAAGGATTCCAGTATCCCTGTATTCTTCTCAATTGAGAGCATCTGCAAACATTTTGACATTCAAAAGTGTTCACTAGCTACTTGTTATTATATGGTGTTGTAAGAATGGAGTGCAATGTAGTAGGATGACTCCTTATTTGACTAGATAAAGATAAGTTTTTGCTATTTATTTCTTACTATCTGTCTTCTTCTATTGGGTTGTTAGTTTTCTGAGTAAGAAAAGAAGATTTTTTTAAAAAAATCATCACTCTGTTTTCTATACCCAGCATAGAGCCTGTCTGATGCATAGTTAGTATTCTATAAATATTCATTGATTAAATAGATGGATGGAGACATGTTAAAGTCTGTGGCATCATTTCAATTTTGATTCAATAATAAATTATTTATCTATAGTTTCAGTAGGGCTCTGATACAAACAGGTTCATGATAATAAATCTCATAATCTATTTTCTCCAAGAGCTATAATAGCTTTCTAGCATGAATTTCAGCAAAGGAGAAACCATCACACATCAAGAGGATGTATCAAAGAGGATGATGTGATTTTGACCTGTGGAGTAACCAAGTTATTGATGTCTATTTTCTCTTGTGAATTCTTTTTATTAATCTCTCACTTTGTAGTGAGATAAAGTGCTAGATGATGTGTTCGTCAGCTTTTTGTCACTGTGACCAAAATACCTGACAAGAACAACTTAGAGGAGGAAAAGTTTATTTTGGGCTTATGGTTTCAGAGGTCCAGTTCATATTTGGCTGACTGGATGGCTTCAGGCCTGAGTGAGGCAGAACATCATGGTGGAAGGTCATGGTGAAGGAAAGCTCCTGTCCTCATGGCATCCAGGAAGCAGAGAGACAGAGTAAGGAAACAGGGTCAAAATATAATCACCAAGGGCATGCCTCCTGTGACTGTTCCCACTAGCCACACCTCACCTGCCTACAGTTACAACCTAGAAATTCATTTAAGTAATTAATCCATCAAGTGGATGAATTCATTTATTACTTTACAGCTCCAATATTCTAATCATTCCAACTTGGAACATACCTGCATTTCCACATGAGTTTTTTGGGGGGATATTTCACATCCAAACCATAATAGATGACCATTTGATTGATCTGGATAGCTCTGATACCACACTTTTACACTTTTAATCAAGGTTATGAATGAGGAAATCTATGAGGAATGATTAAGTACAACAGCATGATCTTGAACTGAAATATTAACTCCCAGTTGATCTCAGCAGATTACACTGATGTTGGAATTTCCTCTTGTTTAATCTAATGCTTAGAAAATATATTTAGAATAGGCCATAATTAGAATTAGACATATAACTTGAACACATGAACTTGTAGCAGAACAGAAGCTATGAAGATATTTAAAAGACACTTAGGAAGCTACTTTGCTCAGCTGGATTTCCACAGCAAAGCTTTTAGGACCACTGCAGAAAGTACAAAGGGCACTGCTGGGATAACCTTATCTTATAAAATTGTACACAGTCAAAAACTGAAAGAGGCACAAAAAGCCTAATTTTTTTTTTTTTCCAATGCTGAAAAGACAAGCAATTCTACCCTAGGTCATATTAATTGAATAAGATAAAAAGATAGTCCCATTTTTCTGTGGATGTACAGAATTCCAGATTTCTTATCAGATGTCATTACTTGAAAACCAATAGGTTCCAAAGAGCAGCAGTTCAGACAGAGCAGGTATTTTAGATGTTATCATTTGAGGAGGGACTAAGGAAATTCAGGCCATGGCTCTTAACTGAACATGCTTCAGAATCAGTGAAGTTTCTGTTTTGTTTGTAATACTCATAAGGATGCCCCTCCCTGTAATGATTCTTACCTTTTAGATATAGAATTGTGATAGTAGAAGCAAATGTGACTCCATCTTGTTTTATGACTTCATCATGTAAAACAACCATGCCAAGTAGAAGGGTCATGACTGGGGCAAGATGTTCTTTTCCTTTTGCTATAGAAACCTTTAAGAACACAGAAGTGCCTAATGGGGCATTGTTTCTGTAACTAGGGTAACAGGGCTCTGTTTCTGTAACTGGGGTGACTGGGCTAACTGTGATTGGTTAGGCTTCCCTCCACTTGACTGCACTCTCCTGCTTCTGTAACCTGGCTTGCTTGCATTGGCTAGACACCCGGACATCCCTTTTGCGGTTTTCAGGCTTATAAGGAGCGCCCTTGCAATTGTTCGGGGCTGATCAAGGGAACAAGCTTTATGTTCTGGTCAGTCACCACTAGTGTGCTTCAATAAGGGCTTGATTCGATTATACGTGAGTGGTCTGGAAGTCAGTTTACGAAACCCCGGGACGAAGCTTTAACTATAACAGAATGAACAGAGTATGGGCATTTTTGATAAACTTTAGCAGAGGCTCAAATGCATATACCTCAGGATAAAAAAAAATTCATCAAATTAGAAATAAATGTAAAAATAGAGCTAAATAGGATATAATAGTTGCTTACAAACACAAAGATGAAAACGATCCTACCCACTGAATCCCCTGGGAAAGCCAGTTGTTGATTCCCACCAGGCAACCATTTCTGAAAGTAATAGTTAACCAGATGTAGGTTAACAGAAATGCCTTTTAGGTAATTATATTAGCATAATGGCCTGGGATTGATACTCCTAGTATAGAAAGGTCATGCTTCTTTTTCTCTGTTTTATACCCACATGTTGAGTTTGGATTTTATTATCTACTTTTCACTTCTCTCTCAACACTCATCTTGTTTCAGCTAGCCCAGGCCCTTGTGGTTGCATTGACTCTGAATTAAGACTAGACCTTAGAATGTACATGGGTCACAATTTAACAAGAATATCAAATTCAGTCTCTCTCTCTCTCTCTCTCTCTCTCTCTCTCTCTCACTTTCTCTCTTTCTCTTTCTCCTTTTTGGCTCAATAGCATGAGCCTTGCAAATAAATTATTCAGAATAAATTTAGTCTCTTTTTGTTCCTGCAATTTGGGCCATGTGTTTGAAAGGTAAGCTAATTTTCTGCTTTGAAAATTTTTGTGAGATTTTCTATTTATTACAGAGTGAAGTCAGTCACCCATGCTCACAGCTTCTTCAATCTTCTGTCTCTGTCTATTGTACTCTACTCTCCAAATTTGGTAGCTCATTCATGGCCAAATGAGATTTTTCTGGTTATGTTTGTGGTTATTGGACCTCGAAAATGATACCAGGTAAATAAGGCTCAGCTGTATTGGAAATTTTCTTCCCCCAAATACTTATAATTGACTCCCCTTGGAAAAGAGTGGCGGAGGCCTTACAGTGTCTAACTTAGAATGAGGGTGTTTTGGGGCTTAAATTATATGATGATCCCAACATAATTTTATTGCCAGTATCCCAGACCTGTCTATAAGAACGTTTTACTGGCTTGAACACTATCTCAACCTTTCTCCTGAAGTGAGAGAAAACAGTTGAATTCACAATGCTGTGACAGCCTCAGCTTTTCATGCAGAGAGATAAAATTTGGGAGCCGTAATAAGTGTGTGGAATGGACTTGTATTATTCCATGTCTTCAGGGGAGGTCCTAAGACTCAAATATGCTGTAGTGCAGGCCCTAAATGGCTGTAGTTAGGCTTATTCACTAGGATTTCTGGCAAACTATGTTTTCAGCATGTAGTTGAGGTCATAAACACTCTAATTCAGAATATGTACTCAAGGTCATAAACATCTGCCTGTGAGCATGCGTCCACTGGTGCAACCTGTTGGCAGTGTGCCTTCTTTGTCTGGCCTGCATATAAAAAAGGGGTTATTCTCGCCTCCAAATAAAGGATGACTATTCTCCCAGATGCACCTCACACCTTCTCTCAACTACTGAAGCCTAGAATTCTGCTTCCTGGACTGAGCCTCAGCCTCAGTACAATTGGCATAGTCAGCAGGATACTTCACAGATAAGAGATGCACTGACCCCAGTGAACAGGAGGGACCTGTGGCCCCTAAGCAGCATGTAGCACTTGGTTGCCGAGGTCCTATTAGTATGAACTCCTGTGCAGAGTTGGAATGTGGTGGATGGGCTCTCTGATTGCCCTGTAGTAAACATGGACCTGGAGGGGTGAAGTGTAAACTTGAGTAGCAGAGCCCAGGCTCCAGTCCTTGGTCAAGGACAAATTTGGCAGGGACGATGCAAACAGGACTGAGCAGTTGCTAGTGGAGCCACACAGATGGCTGCTGGAGCCATGGGATGAATGTTTCTTACAGCTTTGAGAACAGAAACTGATGCAGCTTCATGAGAGACTGCCAAGATGAAGGAGTTGCCAGATGAGGAAGAGACTTTGGAAGCCAAAGTACAGTCACTGAAGGAGTATCTCTACACCTTGAAAATAACCTCTGGCTTCCCAGAGAGTTCTGATGGAGTCTGAGGAAGAAGAGGAAAATTATCACCTGCAACTCTGGCCAATGATAACGCAGAAAATGAAACAGCAGCATCTGCTAGCTCCAAAGGGCAGCCTACTGCAGGGCCAGCCCAAGTAACCAAGTTCACTGTGTTGCATCAGTCAAGCTGAGTTGGTATACTAAAGAAAATAATTGTATAGAGGCCAAGAGAGGACCTGGCTCTGGCAAGACACCCCACGTGCTACATGTTACAGATCCTGCACAATCTTGTGACTTAGATGTGCTGGGAATTGTCAGGGGCCAAGAGAGCCCAAGTTTTCCAGGAGCCAGCAGGGGCCAAGAGAGAGAGCCCAAGTGTATTAGGAGCAGGCAGAGATCAAAAGAGAGTCAAGATGTGCTAGGAGCTGGCAGGGAAAGGAGACTTCAGGAACTGCTAGGGTCTATGTAGGTGAACCAGAAAAAAATCTATACCTTGAAGGTGAGGCGTCAGTAGTGTCCAGTGTTGGTACACTGATAACTCCAACCAGGGACAATTGCTTGTGTGGATGGCAGTGGCTCTGGAGCCAGAGAGAGAGACTATCTTGTTTGATACCAGTACAAGACAAAATAGCCAGTGAGCTGAGCTAAGTAGTGATAGTAAATGAAGCATCTCCCACACTGATGTGTACTGACAGTTGTGCTGTGTATTGGGGAAAAGTTCTGTGGCAAGATCTCAGGGAGCTAAGCCACCAGGAACAGGTGACTAAGGCATGTTACTGGCCATGCCTCTTGACTTGCCCAGGGGATGAAGAAATAGATGCTTTGGCTAGAGTGCTGTGGTTAGAGGAGGGGCCTCCCACTGACCGGGTAGCTTGGTTCCCTTGCTACCTTCAGCATGCAGGTGTACAAACTATATGGAATGTAGTCAAACAATGGGGCCAGCCTTTAAGATAGAATGCCCAGATAGAGGCCTGCCAGGCATGTATGGTTTATGCTCACAAGTATTCAGACCCCGGATATTTTGGGGTCATGTAATGCATGGGTGCTTCCCCTGGACAGGATGGCAGGTTGACTACATTGGTACTTTACCAAGTCAGAAGGGGCCACGTTTGCCTGAATGGCAGTAGATATGGCTGCAGACTTATTGTTTGGCCCAGTGGTCAAGTGAATCAGTGTGTTATGATTCACACCCTGACAGTGTTGTATGGCCAACCCATTACAATAGAAAGTGATCAAGGTACTCAATTTCACAGGTCAAGATGTGCAGCCACAGAGGTACAGATTCAATGGAAGCTTCATGCCCCAAACCACCCACAGGCTGCAGGCAAGACAGACATAATGGCCTGCTTAAGCAAGGACTTAGGACTGCAGTCAACTCAGCTTCTATGAAGGGGTAGGCACAGCCTCTGTAGGCGGTTATGAGAGCTCTGATTTAGTGTCTCTGATGAGGGGGACCAGCTCCTGCGGAGGCTTTGCTGCATTGCACAGCAGCCTCAGTACAGGTCCAGGTGACAACAGAGGATGCTGTACTTAAGCTTGGGTTTGAGAAGCAGGGGAATGTTCTGTTTGCTCCCACTGGATTGAACAGACGTCAAACTGTGGATTGGATATGGACTTGGATAATAAAGCTTCCCTCCTTTAGTTGGTAGCCCTGTTAGCCCCAGAGGGAAAAGGTTTGTAGTGTGGTCTCCTTGTGACACCATGTGAATGTCCTCTCCCCTCAAACATGTGACTTGGCTGGATCTTGCAGATGGGACAGAGTTTCAAAAGCACATTTGTTATTTCCATTTGGCCAATTTTGAGTTGTCTGGTGCTGGTGCACACTAAACCTGCTAATGTTCAGGACCAAGCTGCATGAGTGTGATCTCTTTGCCCAGGGAAGCTGCCACAGGCTGCCACTGTGCTCTCCTGGGACTCAAAGCTGGCATGCATTTTCCCAGGTGGACATGACTTACCTGTACAAGTGCCTGTAATTGCTTTGTCCTTTCATCCATAGGTGTGTCCTCACTAACACCATTGTGAACTGGGCACAGACATATGCTAGAGTAGCAAACATCTCCACCTGCTGGTGTGCACCAGTGAGTTCTGCTGCTAGACTAACCTGGTGAATCCAAGCTATGTCTCTGGACCATTAGACAGGGCTGGAAAAGACTTTTATTGCTTCCTCAATATGGGATGAAACTGGTAAACGAGTTTTAATAATCCTTGTCTTTTGATTGTATGCTATTGCGGCTTATGTTGTGGTCTGGGGGTGAAGGGCTGTTTCCTCCTTGCTAAGGGATCACTGTGGAATATATATATATCACAGCAAGATTGTAGGGCAGGCACAAAATGGCTATAGTTAGGCTTCCTCACTGGGGCTTCTGGAAGGCTATGTTTTTAGCATGTGGCCAAGGTTTATGGACACCTTGATTCAGCATTTGTACTCAAGATGATAAACATTTGCTTGTGACAATGCACCTACTAGTGTAACCTGTTGACAGTGTGCCTTTTTTGTCTGACCTGCATATAAAAAAGGCTAATGGAAATGGCTGGTGGGGAGAAAGAGCTGGCTAAGGGGATATTCTCACCTCCAAATAGGGGATGACCACCATCCCAACTGTGCCTCACATATTCTTTCAATTGCATGAGCCTGGAACTCTGCTTCTCAGACCTGAGCCTTAGCCTCAGCATGAAATATGCTCTGACACTTCCCTCACAAGATCAGAATATACCCGAAAATAAAGGTTCATTGCAAACAACTAGTTGACAAAAGAATCTTTTATATTCCCTCTGTTCTACAGGAGAAGAAGTATCTGATCACCTGCTTTGGGAACAAGGAAATGAGAAAAGAATACTATCTATTTGTTGGCTGCTGCAGACAAATTCGTTGATCCTTTTTCAATATTCTCTTCCCTCTTATCAGTATTGATATGAAAGATTTTTTATAATCAAAAACTTAATTCCTCAAGCTGTAAAATTAGCCTTATGCTATTACCTTTAATACAGGTATTGATAGCATTTTGTACTCTATCTTGATACTAATGTAATGGGTAATTCTTTCAGGCATGTTTACATTTTAAATATCTTTCCTAGTCTTTTATTAAATAAATTTTAGATATTGTGCATGTATATAGGGTTTGTGCAAATGTTTTGGAACATATGGTTATCTTAGGGTTATGGCATTCTTATCAAGAGGCAGAAGTGCTACTGTGTCCATAATGGCACTCAGAGCTGACTCCTATATCAAAATCCTTATTACTACTGAGCTTTTCTCAGCTATAACTCCTGATACATATAAGAGCACCCTTTATAGTAACAAAAACAGCATGGTACTGGCACCAAAACAGGCTGGTGGACCAATGGTACAGGATAGAGGACACAGAGACTAACCCACAAAACTACAACTACCTTATATTAGACAAAGGTGCTAAAACCATGCACTGGAGAAAGGATAGCATCTTCAACAAATGGTATTGGGAGAACTGGAAATCCATATGCAACAAAATGAAATTGAATCCCTATCTCTCTCCATGCACAAAAGTTAACTCAAAATGGAAAAAGGATCTAGGGATTAAACCAGAGACTCTGCATCTAATAGAAGAAATAGTAGGCCCTAATCTCCATCACGTGGGGCTAGGCCCCAATTTCCTTAATAAGACACCTATAGCACAAGAATTAAAACCAAGAATCAACAAATGGGATGATTTCAAACTAAAAAGTTTTTTCTCAGCAAGAGAAATAATATGTGAGGTGAATAGGGAGCCCACATCCTGGGAACAAATTTTTACCTCTCACACATCAGATAGAGCTCTAGTCTCTAGGGTATACAAAGAACTCAAAAAGCTAAACACCGAAAAACAAATAACCCAATCAACAAATGGGCCAAGGACCTGAACATACATTTAACAAATATACCAAAAAAATGCTCATCATCTCTAGCAATCAGAGAAATGCAAATTAAAACTACTCTAAGATATCATCTCACTCCAGTAAGAATGGCAGCCATGATGAAGACAAACAACAACAAGTGCTGGCGAGGATGCAGAGAAAAAGGTATACTCATACACTGCTGGTGGGACTGCAAATTGGTACAGCCAATTTGGCAAGCAGTATGGAGATTCCTTGGAAAGCTGGGAATGGAACCACCATTTAATCCAGCTATTCCTCTTCTCGAACTATACCCAAAAGACCTAAAAACAGCATACTACAGGGACACAGCCACATCAATGTTTAGAGCAGCACAATTCACAATAGCTAGGCTGTGGAGCCAACCTAGATGCCCTTCAATGGATGAATTGATTAAAAAAAATGTGGCATATATACACAATGGAATATTACTCAGCACTAAAAAATAATAAGATCATGGCATTTGCAGGGAAATGGATGGCATTAGAGCAGATTATGCTAAGTGAAGTTAGCCTATCCCAAAAAAACTCCAAATGCTGAATGTCTTCTTTGATATAAGGGGGTGAGACTCAAAATGGGGAAAAGAGGAAGAGCACAGGAAGAAGATTACCTCTACATAGGGAAGAGGGGTGGGAGGGAAAGGGAGAGAGCAAGGGAATTGCATGGAAGGTGGAAGGAGACCCTTATTGTTATACAAAATACATGTATGAAGATGTGAGGGAAAAAAAAAAAGAATAGCATTACCCTAGATTAGGTAGAGAAAAGTGATGGGAGGGGAGGGGAGGGTTTTGGGGAGATAAGAAGGACAGTAGAATGAAGCAGACATCATTATTACTGTGTGTATATATGTGAATGCATGACCTATGTGATTCTGCAACCTGTACACTCAGAAAAATGAGATATTATATCCCATCTGATTCAAATGTATGATATGTCAAGTTCATTGTACTGTCATATGTAACTAATTAAAACAAATAAAAAAGAGCACCCTTTAAAAGCATATTAATGACATTGATCTTCTACCATCAGCTCTATTTTCCTATGGACATTCCCCCCCACCCTCCGACAAATCTATCTTGTCACTTCTAAATGATAGAGAACTTTCTTGTTAACAAGGTCACAGTGCACAGTGACTTTGAGTTTGGGTCTTGGAACCCAAACTTGAATTCCAGTCCTTACATGGATGCAGATGACCTAGGACAAGTTACTTAACCTTCTTGATTCTCAGATTATGCATCTGTGTAAAGGAGATGATACTCAACTTCCCAGGGGTGGGGAGAGAGACTATTTATCAAGACTGCAAATAAAACATGGCTAATATTTTGATGTCAATCTACTTAGTAATCAGGCTCCTTATTTCCTCTCTTCTTACCATTTAAGCCAAGGCATAAAAAGCAATAGCAATGATGATTATAATAGTTATTGATAATAATCATAATTTTATTTCACTTTCATTTCAGTGGTAAATTTATATGTGTGGTCTGAAACATCGTAAATAATATTATCTTTATGTTTCTTATGGGGGGGAGCAAAGCCGAAAGTTAAGACCAAATATTCAAAGTATATTTCACACCCACACACGCTGTCCTATCCAAAAAGAAATCCCCCACTCTATTTTTGAATTTCAATCGTTCTCTTTTCTTGGCCCTTTTCCAAAATGAAGCCATAAAAATCCAACTGTGATACAGTAGTGGAAGAGATAACTTTAGGGGGCAATTTAAACTGTAAACACATTTTGTTTATAGCACTCACTTTATCCCTGGGCATTTTGGATAGAATGAGGGCTGCCTCAGGCCACTGGCTTTTCAGGTATTCATTAATCTTGAAGAAAGCTTCAGGTTAGGGTCATTACCGCTTAATTACAGTTTGTGATTACTGGCACATTCTTCAGTGACCTTACTCTGTGCACTGGCCTGTTTGTTCACAAGAGAATTCTTGCAGCTGGACATTTTGGCTGACTAGAAAGTTTAAGTGGGAATTTAATTTTTGGCTTGGATTGAAGGCTGTGTTCTTGCTGAAATGTCAACACATTTTTCTTCCATCTGGATATGGTTAATCACAGTGCTTGCTTTTATATGCTTTTTTTTTTAATGTGCTTTGCTTTTGAGGTGTGCCTGAATTTATCAAAATGCTGTTTTAAAAGCAGAGCCTGGACCAGAAGTGCTCCTCTCCTTATTTACTCTTTGTGGGCATAACAGGAGAGGCTTTCTCATGAACACAGTGGTGAATTCAAACCTGTAGTTGAGGGACATCCAAGATGATGTGTTTGGAAAGAATTCTTATTCTGTGAGTACTCTAAGAATAACAATATTCTAAAATCACAAGAAAGGAGGACTGATAACGTTTTTGCTAGGAATTGGATTCTAGTACTGAATTACCACAAATTAACACCATAAATACTTATTGGGTGTTTCCTCTGAACCTCACCCTTGGGGAAGATATTGTAGGTACTGAAGTCTGTGAGAGTAGGTATAGGACTTTCTCTTTCATTATTGCATTTCCCAGTGTATAACAATATATGAATAAATGCGTGTGGTTGGGTTCTGATAAAATCATATTTATGGACAACAAAATTTGAATATCATAATTTTTATATGACACGAAATGTTTATTTTCTTTTGTTATTTTTTTCAACAATATAAAGATGTAAAAATTATTCTTAGTTTGTGCAGTGTACACAGACCACAGTATACCACAAATAAAATAAGAAGCATCACAAACATTTAGTGATAGATCCTTCAGGTTTTATGGAAGCCTATGGAACCCTTGGGTGTCTGGTATTTTCCAAGAAAATGATGAATTCTACACAGGAAACAAAGTGAGAAAGGAGAAGCAAATTGAGGTTAAAGAGAAGAATATGTGCAAAGGCCCAGAGGCAAGAGAGTATGATATGACTGTAATACCAGAGTAGAAGATGGGGAATTGTGAGAAATGTGGAGTCGATAGGTAAACTGTGAGTGGCCTTGTATGCAATTAAAGGGTTTTGGAGCTGTAGGAAATTCTTGGAAGGTTTTAAGTAGTGAGCAAGCACAAGATTAAATTTGCAGCTTAAACCATCCCTATAGATGCACATGGAAGATGAAATAGTCGTGCTGTGTCTCAATATAACTTCACTTAACAAAGAGAAGTAACAGGTCAGAGAGCAGTAACACAACACGGTATGTGGGTCATGTTTTGCTGAATCTTATTCTACAGTCAGATGATCTGATTGAAATTTTATTCTATGACTTATTGCTTTTTTGGCAAATAACCAAAAATCTTTACTGTGTCTATCAGGTTCTGATGAATTCTTCTCTTTCTTCAAGGAAAAGGCAATCCTAAGTTCATAAATATAAATGAGGAATGAAAAAACTTTCACTTATTGTAATGAAAGAAAGCAGTAGCTCTGGGTAAATGTTCAGATAATAGCAACTTTATTTACTGCATTCACTGTAATCTGAGAGTATTAATAAAAATGAATATGAGCAAACAGATTTTTTTTTTGTCAAAGTATTGAGCACAAATAACCGTAGTTAAAAATTTGCCTACAGGAACAAAAATTAGAAGTTTAGATGATGATGATGGACTTGGCATGTTTGATATTCTAAAAAAATTGTAGAATCGTATTTCTTATAAAAAAGAAGAAATCCAAGGAACTTCTTCAAAGTACATTAGCATGTATAGTGTGTAGTGGAAAGATTCCTGAACTGGGGACCAATAATATCTGTGTTAGTGTCTGGTGTTCGCCATTAACTAGCAACTGTTTAACTTTGACCAGGTGTTACTATTCCCTGTGAAATGACAATAAAGGGGATCTCACTCTCTTCCCTTCTTCCTAGTTCTGCCCCCTCATGACCCCAGAGGAGAGACAGACTACAGCAAAGTTCTTCAACATTAGTCCACACATCTACTTAACCATATCATACTAGTATAATTATAATAGTGACTCTTCCTAAATTAATCACTCAGGTGTTTTATGATAAATCATGTTGATTGAAAGATTCATATTGTGTGCACTGGATTATTTTAAAATTGATCTGTAGATTTTAATCCTAATCAAAATTCTAGCAGATAATTGTTTCTACTTACGATGCCAAGATCTGCAAAAGAACATTGCTTCCATTCTAATGATGAGAAAAAAAAATCTACAAAACCATTACTTTTATTAAAGCTGTCAAAATGCAGAGGTCACAAAACAACAAAAATACCAAAATTCTGAGAAGTAGCAGATCCTTTGGCAGAGAGAGGGCTGACAAAAATCTTTTCAACTTCGACAGGGGTGGGAGGAATAAATGGCTTTCTTAGAAACATTCAAGAAAAAAAATCAGCTAAAATTGTAAATGCTTCATAAAGGTCAAGTGTGGGCTAAGATTTCAGTTTAGAAAAATGGAGAGCCCCAGAAATAAGGGCAGTTTTCCTTCACTCACAAACCTCTCCATGGGGCTTGCTATGGTTTGTATTTGGAATTCTCCCCGCATCCCCCTGCAAAACTCATATGTTGAAGGTTTGTGTCCCAGTGCAACGATGTCCAAAGCTGGAGGTTTTGTAAAGTGAGTGGATCATGAGGAAAACACGGTGGGCCAAGAATCCTTTAATCTCATCAGTGGATTAATCCATTGATAGCTGAAAAGACTACTGGGAGGTGGTGGAAATTACTGGCTGGAAGGGCATGGTTGGAGAAGTAGGTGTGTGTGTGGGGGGACATGTCCTTGGGGAATATATCTTGTCCTTGACACAAACCCTCCACTCCTTCTTCAAGCATGTCAAGATCTGAACAGCTTTCCTCTTCCAGGCTCCTTTGCTACCATGTTCTGCTTCATCTGAGGTCCAAAGCCATGCAGCTGGCCAACCATGGACTGAAACCTCTGAAATGATGAGCTAAAATAAAATTTTTCCTATAAGTCAGGTGGTTTGGACACAGTGATGATGTGTTCCCAGAAAGACTGGGTGCCAGGCAAGAGACTGGAGGACACCCTCATCCTCAACCTCTGGGGGGATACCTATGCAGGAGGTGACTAGATGTCACTGGGTGGCATGGAAAATAATTACCCACTTCCTTTGGTCCTCCTCCCATATAAAACAAAAGCCTTAAGCTACCTAGAGAGGACAGAAAATGCTCCTGTCATCAGGGATGCTGATACAGGAGCTGGAACACATGGAGGGCCAAGAGTCCTTTAGCAGCACAAAGCAGAGACATGATACCACTCGTGGAGGATCAGGAAACTCTCTCTAGCCCAAGACATTTAAAAAACAATTTTGTTGTTATGGGAGGGAGATGAGGAAGAAATGCTAAAAATGCTTGCCCACGAAGCCCAGGTTTTGCCAAGAGAACCAAGAACTGGCCCACCTCCAACACAAGACCGGGGCTAAGTAAGGGGCAGTAGAAACCCCACATGGCAAAGGGCACAGAGAACCTGCCTGGGACTCAGGCATTCAGGAATTGCAAAAGTGGAGGGAGAAGAACACTGAAATCCCTCTGGCAGTCCTCTGGCCCCACGCTAAGGGACAACGCCAATCCAACACTGGAGGCATTGGAAGCCTGTAGAGCACTGAGGATAATGACAGCCAAGAGCAAGCCAAATCCGACTCAATTACTGACTGCATGGAGCCACACTCTCCCTCTGCCAACAGCCCGAGGGAAGGCATTTTTATTTATTTTTTTTCCTGGAATTAATCGTATTTGCTCCAGATCTGCCTTTCCTTTGACAGATGCTGTTCAAGATTTAATAAAAAATTGTGCAACACACAAAAAGAAAAAAAAGAGGAGACTTGCTGTAAGAATATAATGCAATCTACTTAAATGGATTCAGTGTTTGTTTTGCATATGAAGTGTCCCTCCAAAGTTCCTGTGTGAATGCAGGAATATTCAGAGCTGATATGCAGGTGGGGTTTGACTTGAGTAAGTGGGTCCCTGGGGACATGCTCTGGAAGGGTTTATCTTCTCTGCAGCCTCTTCTTGCTCCCTCAGCTTCCTGGATGCCATGAGTGGAACAGCTTTCCTTCACAGCCCTTCTGCCATGATCTTATTCCCAGAGCAGCGGAGTCATCTAACAATTAACTGAACCTCTGGAATTGTGAGCCACAACAGACCTCTCCTCTAAGTTACTCTTATGGGTACTTTGGACACAAAGACAAAAAGCTAGTACACACAAATAATGTAGATAGTATAACAATCAGTAGTTATAAACTACTATGATTAATATATTTAAAGATATACTGAAAAAGGTAGACAGCATGCATAAACAGGTAGGGACCTTGATAATAAAGATGAAAATCACTTTCAAAGACAAAAATAGAAATCAAGGATAAAGAGGTGAATATTTTTGTTTTCAATGAGTTGATCAACAGATTGGACACACTTGAGGACAGAAAGAATGAGCTTAGAGATAGGTCAACATTAATTGTCCAAAGGAAACAAAGAGAGATATTTTTTAAAATACCAACATAACATCAAAGAGCTGAAAGTCAAAATAACATAGTATAGAATATTAAATCATCAGAATCTTAGATGGAGAGAAGGGATAGAGTTAAGCAGAATACATGTTTGTATAAATAACAGCAGAGAATGTTTTCAAAGAACAATGACCCACAGCTCTATGTTGTTCAACGTTAAATCATAAAATGACAAATAGCAAACAACAGATGTATGAAGCTAGAGCTCCCCTCACAGAGTATATATCTGGATATATCACAAGCCAACTACTAAATTGGAGATAAGGTGAGGTTTCTGAAGGTAATTGAAGATACATGAAACGACATACAGAGAGGTACAAAAATCAGAATTATAGCAGACCTGTCAACAGAAACTGCATGAGGCAGAAGTTAATGGACTGACATATTCAAACTCTTTAAAAGAGTAAAAATCTGTCAACCTCAAATTCTGTACCCACTGAAAATATATTTAAAAACTGAAGGCAAAATAAAGATTTTTTTTCCATATAAACAAATATAAAAGAGAACTTATTGCCAACAGAAGACCTGTACTTACAAGTAATACTATGGCAGATCTTTCAAACATAGGTAGAGTTAACACCAGATGGAAAGCTGGACCCAAACAAGAGAAAAATTATAGAAAATAATAAAAATTGTTAGATCCAAGCCGTGTTTTTCTTTTGAATCACTCTAAAAGACAACTGAGTATTTAATAATAATGAATTCTGGAGTTTATACCACAAGTATAAGGAAAAGCCATGAGGAACACAGCATACAGGATGCGCAGGAGGAAAGGGAGTACACTGTTATGGTACCTTAGCCCACATATGAAGTCTTATGATATCATTTAAAAGTAGATGGTGGTAAACTATAGATGCAAATATTGTAAATTCCACAGCAACCTTTAAAAAATAAAATAGAGGTGAAACTAATAAGCTAATGGAAAAGATAAAATAGAATTATAGATATTAATTAAAAGTGGCAGGGAAGGAGCAAACTCCAAATAAAATATGGCATTAAGTAAAATCTAATTAGCGGGCTGACATATTTAAACCAAATCACTTCAATATTTACTTTAAATATAAACAATTTGAAATATAAGTGAAAGGCAAAAATTTTCATATGGAAAATTAAGGTCCAACTATCCAACGATATGCTATCTACAAGTTAATCCACTTAACATGGGAAGATGTAGTCCATTAAAGCTACTATAACAAAAGGCCAGAGACTGGGTAATTTATAAACAATAGAAATTTATTTCTCACAGTTTGGAGATTGGGAAGTTCAAGTTCAAGCTATCAGTATATTTAAAGTCTGGTGAGGACCCATAGATGTGTCAGTGTCTAGGGGTATTCTGACATTGCCGGAGAGGCTCCCTGGGGTCTCCTCTATGTGAACACTAATTCTAATCATGAGGCTTCCAACCTCATGATCCAAGCACCTCCCCAAAGCCTCCACATCCTATAACCACTGCCTTGGGAGTTAGAATTTCAATATATGAATTTTGCAGCAACACATATTAGTTCATTGCAACATAGGTAAGTTAAACGTAAAATGGAGGTCATGTTCTATGCAGTCACTAGTCACAGGAGAACCAGAGTGGCTCTAGGAGTAGAAGAGTACAGTTTAAAATTGGACTACTGTCAGATAAGAGAGGATGTTACACAATGTTAAAGAAGTCAGTTCATCAAGAAGACAACAACCTTAAACGTTTATGTGTCCAATCACAGAGTTTCAAATGTATCTTTAAACCTAATAGAATGATCCAAAAGGCTAAAGATAGACAAATCTACAAAAATAGTGGAAGAGGTCAACACTTCTCAGTAATTTGAAAAAAAAAAACACACACACACACAAAATAGAAGACTGATAAGGCTATAAATACGTGAATAACACTATTGACCACTTATTTTAATTGACATTTATGAAAAATTCACTTAATAACAGAAAAATACACATTTCTTGCAAATAGGTATAAAATATCCAATAAGGTATGTGTTTGGTGTTCCTGGCCATTAAACTAAGTGAAATAAATTGCAATAATGAATTTAAGCTAGAGATAAGTGACAGAAAAATATATGAATACCCTGCATATAGTTGGAAGTTAAACCAGATATTTCTAAACATTTTTTTTGTGTCAAAAAGGAATGTATAAGGATTATTAGGAATATTTTTTAGATCAAATAAAATGAAAATATGTTCTACTTTGTGGTATGAGGTTACAGCAGGGACTTTAGAGGCTTTATAGTATAAAATGATTAAGTTAGAAAACAAAAGGGCTCTGAATTCAATACTCTAAGGTAACATCTTAAGATAATAGTAAAGTAAAAGTAAACTAAATCCAAAGCAAATAGAAAATGTTGGTTCGCAGACTTCCCTTCCCCCTCCTCCCTTCCAGCTGTGGCTGGGGTCTTTCCACCTGGCTGAGGACACCTGAAATGGCCAATCAGAAGCTGACACAGCAACTGGACCCCAAGGACCACAGGATCCCCAGGCTGAAGCAATCTCCGTGTCAACTCATCTCAGCCTGGAACAACAAGCGACCGATACCCCTAAACTCTGCTCTGCCAACCTGCTGTCAGTAGTGACAATTTAGGTGGCCTACGCCCTCCTACCTCCAGTTTCCCTTATAAGCATTGTTCCTGCCTTGTCTGTGACTCTCTCGCCCTCAACCTTTCCCAGACTGGTGAACCTCGCCAGGGAGCACCCCCCAATAAATCTTCTTTTGGTGCCTTATTCTTGTTCCATGGTTCCTGATCTCACATGCCTTCTCTGCTTTACAGGAAAAAAAAAATAAAGATATAAGAAAGTTAAGAGTTGAAGTAAAAAAGTAACTTTTTAAAAAGAGTAAATTGATAAAGTCAAATTCCAGACCTTTGGAAAAAAATAACCGATAAGCTTCTAGATACAAACTTTGAAGATATTACAAAGGAAATATGTCAACCATATTTAAACTTGTTGGCATAGATTAAATAGACAAATTTTTAGAAAGTCATAATCTACCAAAGCTAATAAAAAAAGTAAGAAACTTAAATAACCCTCTTCTTACTAGAGATAACCATTGCACCAAAAACTCCAGGCAGAGTTAGCATCACTAATTAATTCTTCAAATGTTTCCATGCAAGGAAAAGTTCTTCCAATAACTGAAGGAGGAGTACTTCCAATTAATTTTATGAGGTAATTATTACACAAATATATTACAAGAAAATAAAATTATAGATCAATATTCCTTATGAAGGAAGATGGAAATGTTCTTAAACATAAGCATGGTAAAATGGAAATTAACAAATAAAAAAATAATGCATCAGGTGCAAGCAGAGGCATAACTGAAGAGTACAAAGTTGGTTCAACATTTAAAAAAATCAATCAATATATTTCATTCAAGCAGATATGTAATAATCTGAGCATGTTAGTCTGTAAAAATTGGTAAACTGATTCTAAGTTTTATTTGGAAATGGGAGAGGTTCAGAATAGTCAAATCTTCAAGCCAATTCAAGAAGAATAAAATTGGAGGTTTAACAACACCAGGTGGCAAAATTATAGTAAATAGGGTGATATAAAATTCACACCTGGACAGCAAAACAGTATTGCTGAAGAAGTTCCAGAAGCAGGCCAGCACACATACAATCAAATTTGTAATTTGATTTGTGACAAATTTTACAATGTAGTACTGTGGAAGAAAAGTTGGTCTTTTCAATAAGTTTTTGGTTAGCTGGATCTCCATATGAGGAAAACGAATGTTGAACTGTATACTACCTGGTGTAAACAAAAATAAATCTCGGATAGTAGATTGAAATATATGTTAAAAATAGAAAGCTTTTATTAAAAACAGAAAAAAAACATTAGGACCTAAAATGAGCAAAGATTACCTAAAACGACAAAATTCACTTACCATAAGGGAAAATATAAAAGCCAAAGATAAGGATTCTGTTTCTAAACATGTTCCATTAAAAGAATGAAAATACAGGTCACAGAATAGGAGAATATATTGTTCATACATGTATCTGGTTGTGAATCCTTATTCAGAACATGTAGGGAATTGTGCCAATAGAAAAAGGGGCAGATAATACAACAGGGAATTGACTTCAGTGGGGCACTTCACAAAATAGAATACCAATTGTACAAGAGATCCTTAGCTTTAGTAGTAATCAGCAAATGCAAATTAAAAACTTAAGTGGAATAGCACCACCCTCTCAGGAAAGGTAAAGGACAGAATAAATATTTTTTTAATAGTCCGATAGAAAACAATGTATAAATACACGTGTAATTGAATGCACATTGATACTTTGATATCACTCTCAGCCAAAGGCAGTTATTTTAGGCTAGCTAATGGTAGATTCTCTGTAAACATACATACACCTTTTAATATAAAATTTTAATTAAAACATGTACCAAAAGTGTAGAAATCAGGTATATGGCAGAATATTTTTTTGCAAAGTAAAAAATAAACCCACATGACCAGCACTCATTAAAAACAGGACATCACTTGAATTCCAGAAGGGCTCTTTTCTTTTTTTGCCGAGAGAAACTGCAGAATTGTAACACCATAGACTGATTTTGCCTGTTTTGGGGGCTTTCATTAATAAAAGGATAACATATGCATTCTTTTGAATCTAGATTCTTTTGCTCTACATTATATTTGTAACTTGTACCCATGTTGGTATATATAGTTGCAGTTCATTCTCACTCCTAACCAGTATTCATTGTATAAAATGACACTATTAATTTATCTGGCTCATCTGCTGCTGTTGGATGTTGGATAGTTTCTTATGTGGGGATATTACGAAGAGTACTGCAATGAATTTTCCTGTACATTAGGATATATGCTATGCATTTCTGTGGAATTTATATCTAGACATAGAATAGGTATTTCAAAGATGTGTATTATCTTGGCTATAGTAGATACTGCCAGTTTTTCAGTTTATACCCCCCACTATCAGTTTGCAAAAGTTCCAGCTGTTCTATCTCTTAGAATTGTGACATTATGACATTGTTTACTTTAGCTTTTTTGGTAATATTTCTTTGTGATTAAATTCTCATTTTCCTGATGATTAATGAAATTGATTGTTTTTCTTGATGATTATTTGCTATGTGGATATGTTTCCTTATGGAGTGCTTCCATCTATTTTTTGCCCATTTTTTTCTTGCAATTGGATTGCATCATGCACTTGTTGATTTGTAAAGGTTCTTTGTATATTATAGCTTTAAATCTTTGTTGGAAATATGTGTTGAAAGTATTTTCTCTTACTTTATGTCTTACCTGTTCACTTGCTTTATAGTATTTTTTTTAAATGCGACTGCCAAAAGCTTACTTAGTCTTTTAGAAACTGTTCAGGTTTTAGTTTTCTGCCTGATACTGCTTTAGAATTTGTAACCATGATGAGAGGGGAAACTAGAATATGCCTTTGACTCTCCATATCTCTATCGAAAGCTTATTTTTTCCCCCTCTATCCCATTATAGCATCCCTCTCTGAGTATAAAACTCGGTTTTCATTATATTAGTCAGGGTTCTTCATAGAAACAGAATCCATAATATAAAAAAATAATAAAATTCAGTGTCATAATTCAGTATGAGTCTGAAGGCTTGAGTAGTAGGGGAGCTGGAGTACAAATCCTCATCTAAGTCCACAAGCCTCAGGGTGGGGAGAAGGAGATGGTCTGGCCTCGGTTCTGCAGACTAAAGATTCAGAACCAGGACCTCCAATGTCTGAGGGCGGATAAGATGCATCTCCCAGATCGGAGGGGTCGGGTAATTTGCCCTCCTTCCTTTTGTTCTTTCCAGAGTCTAGATGCAGGTTGGGTGAGGCCTGCCCACATTGTGAAGGCAGATCTTGACTTTGTCTACGGATTCACATGCAAATATCTTCCAGAAACACCCTGGCAGACACTCAGAAATGATGTTTAACTAGCTATTTGAGCATGTCTTAGTCAATTCATACGGACACCTAAAATTAACCACAACACTCATCCTTGTGCCCACATACAAAATAGGCAAATGCCCCCAGGGTAAAAGTAACTCTTATGTTCTTTCCTCTTGGGAGTTATGGCCCTTTTAATTCTTTTCTGTTTTAGTAGTCTGCTGACTTCAGATGATTATTACTGTATTATCTGGCTCCTTTTGTTCTGTTCTGAGGGGCAGCATCAGTTTGCCAAAATCTACTTCTTCCCATTTTGAGCAGGAATCTACTAATTTGAATGTGAGATGCAGGTAGCAGATATCAGATATCACTCTCTCAAGGAATACCGGTTCTAAATATTTTGTGTACAATGGACTTTCAAGCCTTGCTAACACATTTTGTGTCAGTGGGTGACTGCGAATGTGAAGAGGAGCATTTCTTGATAATTAATGACCTCAGTGTTATTTGCTTTGGGGGAATTGAGCCCTGATTTGCAGCATTGGAAAACTAGAGTGGAGTTGATGGTCCTCATAAAGTGGGAGAAGTGAAACAGAAACAGATCTAAGGGTGTTTGAACACATTAGTAATGCTTTTCTTGTGCATGACTAGCTTCCTTGCCAATTCAAGGAATGTAACTAATTCATGGGTTTGGTGTTTCTCAGAAAACCGTGAGAAGAAACTGAAAAATTACTTGGCAAATCACACAAAAAAGTGTGATTTGTTCTGAAATGAATTCTTGAGCTAGAACACCAGCCTAATTCCTGCTTTTGTGCCAACAGTGGAATTTGAACATAGTATGCCATATTACCACTGGGGAAGGAAGAAACCCTGCCTGAGGTTGGCACACCTCAGGGCTGTTGCCCACAACTAACACCATGGGCTAACCTAGTCCTTTAATCAACACTGTCTCCCTTATTGGTATTTTAACCAAGGCCAAGTTTTTAATTGGACTTTTTAGCAGTGGTTGTGTAATTTAAAAAAACAAAAACAAAAACATCTAAACAGCTGTTTCATAGCAAAGCAGAAACCTTAACACTTAGACTCTCCCAGGGGATGCTTTTGGACTTTAAATTTAGAGCTTACAGATTTTCTCAAAACAATTAGAAATAATATTTGTTTGTTTATTTTTAAAAGAAAAATTAATGGCCAAGCAACACAGTAGGTGCTGGCATAAACACTGTCACACTTGAAAAGTAGTGGTTACGTATATGGATCATAAATATTTACTCTGAATATAACTTTTAAAGTAACATTTGGATTTTTCTAATATTGATGAGAAATTTTTATGTACAAAACATAAAAAAATTCATTACCATTTCATCCAGAAAAGTATTTGAGTTTATGTAAAAAAAAAACTTATCTTTTTACAGGATACACAGTATATTTAAATTGCATTTATGCAATCTTTGGTAATCTTATTTTTGACATTTACATATTGTGAGAAATTTCTCTTGTATTACACTTGCTGTAAAATGTGATTTTAAGATATATGATGTAGCAAAATATGTATATACTAACCTAATATCGCTGATGGACATGTAAGTAGTTTGGAACTTTTCACTCTGTTATACGGACTCTGCTATTTATGAATTTTTTGGTACACATCTGGTCATTTTATTAGAATAACTTGTTACAAATAGAAATACCAGAAAAACATCACAACTTCAAGGCTCATGAATCATAATATCAAATTATCCTCAGAATGGTGGTCAGCACACGAAAACATTATTGAACATTTGCTGATACTGAGAACTTTGCATTTAATTACTTTCCCCATTTACAGATGAGAAAATGGCATTTTATTGTTCTTTTTAACATTACTTACCATTTTGATCTACTGGCAAGTTCAACATCTCTTTAAAATGTTCACTGTAGGCTTCTGTTACTTGTATTGCTACTGCATGTAAATCTGCTTGTTCTGGGAAACTTAGATTTTTCTTAACATTAATGAGGCCTGTTTCAATAAGGTTGTTAACTGTTTGTCTGCACCCATGTTTCAGAAGTTTTCTGTTTGTAATTTTTCCATTAACTTTCTGATGTAGTGACATTTTTATTATTTACATATTAAAATATACCATACCTTTTCTTTGTGGTTTGTGATCTTATGCTTAAAAAGGCACTGTTGACTTCAAATGCAAGTAGATGTTTACTTTTCTTTTCTTTTGCTCTTTTGTGGTTTAATGTTTTTACACTTAGATCTTAATATCATTTGGAATTGATTTAGTATGTGATACTGATCTAACTTAACATTTTCCAAATATCCAGTTTATTGGATAGCTTTCATCCTATGCCAAATTGCTTAATCTTTATTTTTTTTTTAACGTTAGATTTTTTAAAGTGCTTTTTTGTGGTCTTACACTAATAGTAAACTATTTTGCTTTTTGCTTTAGAATATAGTTGAGAATCTATGCAGCTTGGTGAACTCCCCATTTATTGTTAATCTTTTTTCAAAATGTTTGAAGTATTTTCACCTGTTTGCTCTTACATATTAAGCCAAAAATAGTTTTGTAAGGTAGAGAAAATAATGCCATTCAGCTTTTCAAAATGAGTAAGTTTTGTTGAATTCTCATATATGGGAAGGCCTTAAAAAATCTTGATAATTAACAAAAATGTGAAAGCCATAGGTAGTAAATACCTTTGATATTTAAAAAATGAGTATAGGGGTTGGGGTTGTGGCTCAGTGGTAGAGCGCTTGCCTTGCATGTGTGAGGCACTGGGTTTGAGCCTCAGCACCACATAAAAATAAATTAAAAAAAAAATAAAGGTATTGAGTTTGTCTACAACTAAAAAATTTTTTAAAAATGAGTACAAATTGCATTTTCTCGAATATGCAGGGGATTTCTCAGAAGAATACATAAGGAACAGTGGTTAGTTTTAGAATTGAAGGATAGGAGTTGGTAGATTTACTTCTCACCAAATACTCTTTGGTACTTTGGATTTTGCAATGTACAGGTGCATAAAACAAATTTTAAAAATTCAGTGATGAAATAACTGCCTTGAAGGCAGCTTTTAAATTATCCTGAGGTTTATACATCAAGGGAATTAAAGTTGAGAAGATTAAAAAGCACTTCTTCCAAATCACATGGTAGATGTAAAGGGTCAGGCAGGACCCCCTCATCCATACCACAGTGTGCCTTCCATGATTCACTCAAGGATGGGAGAAAACAGGGCACTCACTAGCATGTTTATCCAGGAAGCACATTCTTTACTGCTTCCTAGTGTTTTGCTTGAACATAAGATTTTTAGCTTGAATATCATTCAGTTTCTGAATGTAGCTTGTGTATTTGAAAAATCGTTCAGGATAGGAAGCTAGTTTGGGGAGGGCAGGAAAGTTGTAAAAAAAGAAAAGTAAAGAAAAATGCCATGTAAAGAAATGTAGCTGAGAGAAAAGAGGGACCTAATTACCTGTATAATATCTGGTGTGAAAAATTATGCTATTTCCAAAGCTATTGTTGTGAGTTGGTGTTTAATGATTATACATGCAAAGTGTAGCATTCCCGAACAAATGGGTACCCCAAGGAAAGACACCAACAAAGGGCTAAAGGTGCCATCTCAATGGACAGGGAGACAATGGAGTCCAATGTGCAGAACACCGAGAAGTCAGGAGTCCCACTCAGATTAGAGACACTGGCGGAGAGTTCACAGATTACATTGGGAGGAAAGCAATGCGGTTCCCAGCAATGGGCTTTATTCCTTTGAAATGTCTTCTTTGGTTTTGGAATTTAAGTAGAACTTTGTTATTCCTCAGCCCCTAAACATACTTGCTGTGTGATCTTGGATAAACTAGCTGTTCTTTGATAACTTTGAGGCAGGGAAATAATATTAAGACTTATTTTTTTTTAATCTATCTAATATTTATTATAATACTGTAAACATTCATTTATTCATTCATTCATTCAAAAATTACTTTGCAGGCACTATTCCAGCCACTAGTGATCCAGTGGTGAATAAATAGAAAAGGTTCCTGTTGTCAGGGAGCAGGTGTTTTATTAAGGGAGAACTAAATGAAATAAAAATTATACAGCGTTTTCTTTCAACAGAGTAATCCCTGAATGAATGATACACTTAGACCCCATTTATTATAAAGGTATATATGGATACTCTAATGCTCTCTCTCTCTCTCTCTCTCTCTCTCTCTCTCTCTCTATATATATATATATATATATATATATATATATATATACATATTTTTTTTAATGAGACCTAAGCAAAGTTTCAGTATGAGTTGCAAAAACCTTGACACAATCACTATAGAAAAATGGTAAAATGGGCCTGGGATTGTGGTTCAGTGGTAGAGCACTTGTCTAGCATATGTGAGGAAATGGGTTCGATTCTCAGTACCACATACAAATAAATAAAATAAAAAATTTCATCAACAACTAATAAAAATATTAAGAAGAAAAATGGTAACATGGCACCCACCAAGGGATCACCAGACAGAAGCAGAACCTAATTCCTTAACCTCAGTGGTGAAAGAGTTGCATTTGTCCTTAACAAAGTGGTATTGAAACTCAGAATCGACCTCATAATCTCTCAGTCATGGCCTACATGTTATAAGCTGTGTCTGGTCCTCATGGTATGGCAGCTTTCAATTTTTTGCCATATATTCTTCTATTATTCCTACAAAGTTATTCAAAGAACCCTTTTAATATGTTTTATATAGATACCTAGATCTGGAGAACGTGATTCTGTGCTGTGAGTGGAAAAGTGAAAGGAGAAATCTCTCTTAATGAGACTACATATTCTCCTGTTAAAAAAATTCCAGTTTGATGGTTTAAGAAAATATACCTCTTTCAAAAGAAATTATGACCTTTCTCCGACCTTTATTATTCATTTAACATTTATAGAGCAAGTCTTTCAAGGGCTCAGAAAAGAATAAGAAAAAGGCGAGGCAGTGCATAGAGTTTATTCTGATTTTCAAAAGCCTTTTGATATGGTCCCTCAAGGGTTTGTGTGGAGAAATTGATAGTCCAGTGGTGGAGTATGAAGCACAGGCCTTTATCACTGAAGATTAACAATCACTAAAATTGTGCTGGGAATCTATTGAGTTCTCTTCTTTTTTTAAAAAAAAATTTTTATTGGTTGTTCAAAACCTTACAAAGCTCTTGACATATCATATTTCATACATTAGATTCAAGTGGGTTATGAACTCCCTTTTCTCTTCTTGAATGAGAAAAATGGTGTTTTCAAGGAATAGTAGAGAAGGATAAATTTGCTTGGATTAATTATAAAATTACAATATCAGCATTAAAGAGTCAAAGTACACTTAAGGAAATGGTGATAAAGAAGGGCAGTGGTGATATTTTGGAAGTCCCCCTTACCAATCCATAAGATTTTTCATTCTTAGTAAGGGCTTTTGACCATTCATTTCCACTCAAGAGGCTCAGACATATGGCATTACTCATTGCTCCTCAGGCATTTTCTTAATTGGAAAACATGTGCACTTTCCTTTTAGATTTATCAGAATACTGTGGAGAAAACATTGTACCATCCATGCACATTCACGGCTGTTCTTCTTAATTCTCATCAAAAGTTCTGTGTAATAAACCCAGTTGCATTTGTGTGACAATATTTACTTTTCTAGTTTGGTTAGGTGTTTGGGCCCAGGATGGGAAAGGGACAACTCTATAGAAAAAAATGTTTTAAAGTCTTTACTGTATTCATTTCAAAGTAAAGAATAAAGTTGATTTCAAAGAACCCCACATTTACCTAGGATTCATTGTAAATAAAAATGATACAGTGCTTACTTTCAACAGAGTAATCCCTGAATGAATGATATACTTAGACCCAATTTATTATAAAGTTATATATGGATACTCTAATGTTATGTATATTTTTATTTTAATGAGGACCTAAGCAAAGTTTCAGTATGAGTTGCAAAATCCTTGACACAATCCCTATAGAAAAATGGGATCCGATCTTTCAAAGAAATGGAAACTACCTCCCTCTCCCTCTCCTACCATCTAGAGATGGATTCCAAAGGAGATCCTTCCATCACAGACAAGTGTTTGGGGGCATGGGGGATGATGGTCTCTACTAAAGAAGCCTTCTTGCTGTCCAACATCCTCTTCCTTTAATCTCCCAGCAGCCTCTGGGTAGGGATGTCCTTAGGATGATCCTGCACTGGGTTTATGGGATACCTTGGGCAGCGGAGGCACAGCACTTGCAACCTTCTCCCATATGTCATACCATTGCACCCCAGGAGAACTGCATACGAGGAAACAGAGTTTGTAACTCTTCTTTGCTAGTGTAACCACAGAAAAGTTAATCCAGGTAGTTTGTATTGAAAGAGTTTCTTGAAGTACAGACAAGTAAAAGATAAAAACTCTCACAGCTCAGAGAATTTCTATCATATCTCTTACCTCCCCAGAACTGACTGTGTTTACTCCAGTTGGAGGTTTCTGTGATCAGTATTATTGGATTTTTTTTTTAACTTCCAATGTCTTTCACCTCAAGGCTATAGGAATTGAAGGTCCTTACAAACTTACATTAAGTTTCCCTTTTAAGGACTCCAAAGCATATTATCTCATTTTTCCACTTGTCTCCTTCTCCCCCAATTGAGTAGTAAATATTTCTTGTTTTAATACAAGTCAAGGCAATGGAGGATAGAAAATAGATAGTATGAAGAGGTTTCTTAGAGAGACTGACCATGCAGAAACCAGTGTGTATGGTTTTATCTTCCATTGAGTCCTCCCTGAAGTGCTCCTTTTGTGAGGTCCCTAGGCAGTGTGACAGAACATAGCATGTGGGGTCAACACCCCTGGGTTTGAATCTTAACTCCACCTGATAATGCATGTGTGTAGCTTTGGAAAAAGATTTTCATCTCTCCGTGTTTCAGTTTTCTTTTCTGTGAAATGGGTTATTAATAGTTGCTACTTCTTAGAAAAGTTAAAATAATGAAATGAGTTAATACATGAATAACATTTGAAACAGTACCTGGCACAAGTTACTGCTATCTAAGAGCTTCCTGTCATTATTAATTGTTCAGAAGGGTTTTTTTTCTTTTACCAGCATGAGAGTCAATTGTCTTAAAAACCCCTTGGGATTGTACACAGAATTTAGTGTGGCTTCTCATATATAACATTTCCTGGCCGAGTGTTTAAACTGTTCATCAATGTCATCTGTGAACTAAAAAGTTTAAGAATTACTGTGATAGACTACATAGGTCTCCAAACACTCAGAGCTAGTTTCTATCATTAGTAAAACTCCATGGATCATTATGAATTTTGGTTCCTAAGACCAATATTAAGCCTTCAACTAAAATAATATTTAAGAATCTACTTATAAGACATATGAAAGTTATTGGTTAGGTATGCCAATTCTGTTTTCTACTACTTTCATTGAATCATCTTTTTAAAAACATAGCTCTCAGCAGGAGCTGGCTAGTGAGATGAATGAGCCAAATTCATTGATCCAAGATAGTGCACCACACAGATTATTCCAAAGCTTGGAAGATTCTCCCAAGCTTTTGAGCTGCCCTGCATTAATGCAGTGACCCACTAGATGTCAATGTTTCCATGAGAATGAGGAGAGGCGTTCTGTTGTCATCCTTGAAGCCGAGGATTAATTGATTGCTATAAAAAGTTAGATGAAATAAAACGTTCTCCTTGCTCTTCAAACTAAGATAAGCTAATAACTTTAGGCACAATTTCACTCCTCTGCATTCACCAAATGTCTAATTACATATCCTCTCTGCCTGGACCTTCAAAACAATATAAAATTGAATGAAGGTGATGAAAAAAAAAGTCACAGGAGGATTTCTGCAGAGCTACCATCCTTCAGAAACAAAGCAATTCAATATGTGTCTCCACAATTTCTAAAAGCAGTGACATAGTAATGTTCTTTGCATGCCACCTCCATGTTCTTTTTCTTTTTGCTTTATTTTAGACGTTTAAAAATTTTCTCTTTATGTAAATAATGTTTTAGCCATCCTGCTTCATGTAGCCTTGCTTAACTGGCATAAAGGAGATTCTATTTGAATCATAAGCCTGCCAGGAATATTTCTGTGTTTTCAGATTTCTGTTTTCACCATTGGTCTGCGCACACATTTTAGATGTTGTGCCCCTACAGTCACCTCAACAGTCAGACACAGATATACAGACCATCAGGAGAGCCACAGGGGTGATCTAAGAAGGTAAGAAAAAAATTAGATGAAATATAAGAAAATTATATAACCAGAATTATGGAAATGAAGAAGGAGGATGCCAAACGTGTTACTGCAAGGAAAATAACACCAAAAGCTTCCTAATTCCCCTGCCCTTGTGGTTTGATTTTGTCCACATCCCTATCCCTTGTGAACAGGGTGAATGTGGCTGGAGAGCATTCCATTGTCTATGCACTAAAACTTCCCCAATGTCGAATATCACTTACCTGGGGATTTAAGAACTCCAACCTAGGAAGTTTGTCAAATATCTACTTGAGTTAAAATACAGAGATTGATTAGGATGGAAATTTTTTTTTCTAATAAAAGCAGTGGGAAAAATGTGTTCTAAGAAATTAGTTATCTCTAATTATTTTGGGGCTTGGAAGCAGATGGCCTCAGAGGCTATACTGGACACTGGTTCAGAAACATCACACAAGGTTAATGTCAACATATGCTGTCATTCATGGGTACCAGAATGCCAAGAAATATGTTAATTATCTCAGTTGGGTCATTCTCTGAAATATTGTTTCCTTTGTGAATTTTCTAAAAGTTAATGTAATCAAGGTTTAAAATCACTCAGAGAAAGGGGTCATTTTATTTCCCTACGTCTAGCTAGGGAACTCCCCCCACACTCAGCACTTGTACTCTTTTACAGTTTTTTTTCTGACAACAGGTTAAAAGTAAAAGAAGTTATTTGTCAATGATGACTTTTTATCTATATATTTAAGACAGTATTTCAGTGAAATAGCCCGAACATTTTTTCAAAACCCAATTTTTTATTTTTAAAGCAATATAGAAAAATCATGAACCTAACCCTAGGGTGGTAGACTTGGAGGTATCCCCCTAATTAATATAGAGCTAGCAGTTGCATGACTAACCATCCCCAGTTATTTCCCCTTGCTTCTTGTCATGGATGTCTGAAATGACCCCATTAGAGATTCACAAAAGATCTACCTTTGCCTTCAGAGAAGTCCATTTATCAAATTACTAGTAATATCTTGGTGTGAACTCATTTATTTTCCTCTTTCCTGTGTCATGGGAAAAGAAGGCCAAAAAAGAAGTGTGGGGTGTTCTTCCTAGAGAAGGTGGAACTGGGGGGCTGCACTGAGTAGTGAGAATCTTGGGAAACACAGATGTCTCAAGCTACAAGGGAAAGAGAAGTATCCACAAATTAAGAAGGCTACCTAGAGGGTTAGCAATAGAAATTCAGGGAATATTTAACATTCCCCTCCACTTTTACACTGGGGAGACCCTAAGAACAGACATGGAGTCATTAAACTCTATCTCCAGTCCTACCCGAGAAGTGCCATTTCTAGTGGGAAATGCAGGATGCCAAGAGTCCTCAATAGGCTTCTTACTGTGCTGCTACATTGGATTTGGCACATCTCTTGACCTCCACATGGTCATGCTGGGGCCCCAGGGAAGACTCTTCTGCCTCCTCCTTTCTCCCTTTACACAGAAGCAGGGTAATCGTAGATTTAGAGGCAGACACACAGTTTTCAAGAATTACTTTACCATTTATATGCTATGTTAACCTTTAGAGTTTCACTTAACCTTTTGGGACTTCAATTTTCTCCTCTTTAAAATGCCGGGGGAGGGGGGGGGGAACACCATAATCTGCTCCCATAAGTCACAGGGCGGTCTTGCCTTTGAAACAACTACATGTAAATGGGTATTGTGAACTGTGATGGGTTTTACATAATCTCTTGAGGGTAATTGTGAACATAAACAGTGTAATCATATCCTCCTAAGGTCCTTCGGTCAGGAAATCTGATGTAATTACAGGTCAAAATACATCTCTTGTGAACTAGGTTAGAAAGCATGGGAATGTATGTGATGAGATTAAAAAGGTTACTCCTCCAAGAAAAGAAAAAAAGAAAGACATGTTGTGGGATTTTTGTTGGACTCCTGACAATGGCACAAACTTCAGGATGTGATATTAATAGGTTTGGAGGGGATGGAGCAAGCATGTTGGAGTTGTGACAGTCTCCTTCTGGTGTTTTCTTTGGAGATGAAAGAAAGAAAGCAACTTTTAAAAACCGAATCCTAAATGCTGACTTGGCATGTGACCCTTTCAAAACATTTGTGATCATTCATTTTGATGACCTTTATGATATGACTAAATCTTATGAGTTATTTTTATGAAGATCTTGCAAGGTTGCCAGATAACTAATTGTGGTGGAAAATAGCCAAGGAGCAGGGCCAGAGTGGTCCACAGCAGGGTGGACTGTCTCTCCAGCCTATTATCTGTCTTCCTAATCCTTCCAACAACCCCCTTTGACGCAGAACACACGTCTTTCTGTACACTTTCCTTCTGTTTGTCTTTGTGTCATGTTTGTGTTTGCAATTTACTCCACTCCTGTACTTTGTTGTCTTTGAGACTACCTGAAGAATCTAATATAAACTTAGGCATGTGGGTCTTGCTCTGATATATATTCTTTCGGTTCTAGGGGACAAAAGCTTTGTTTTAGATAAACTGAGCTCCTGACTAGATGTACATATTTTATAATATCTTCACAAAATTTCTTTCTTACCTTCTCATGAGGCCCAAAAGTGGAGGAGAAACTTAGCTTATTGCTTCACCTTAATTCACACATCAAACACTATTGGTATCATATTGCATGCCAAGGTCTGTGGTGGAGACGGGACTTACCAGACAAATGTGACAAGAATCCTGTTCTGAGAACAGTACAATAGATTTTCAGAGAACGAGAAACTCTGTAGAGGAGAATTTCAACTGAATGTGGTTCCAGGAAAGGTGACCCTGACTTCTGGGCTTTGAGATTCAGATGTATCTGGCTGTTTTTTTTTTTTTTATTTAAATGTTTTAGTTAATGGTTTAATTTTTAAATTAATAGCACTAATTGGACATTTGAGATTATTGCAAATTCCGGGTGTTCCTCATTCTTCTAAATCTGGTTTTCCTAAAGACTTGTTAGAGTGGTCTGTAGAAGGAACATTCTCAACCAGTTAGAAGGATGCGTGAAGAGCAAGACTCAATCATCAAATGGTGTACAAGGTACCGCAGGTATGAAAGCTTCCAATAGCAGCACACAGGTAGGCTTGGTAAAGTAAAGCAGAGGTTAAGAGGTAAAGGAAGAGTGTCAATCCTTAGCCTTAGTTTTAGGCATTGAGATGTGTTCTGGCTACTGTGGAAAGGCAAGTACACCTTGCCTCACCTTGTCCATTGCTTAACTTCCCCCAAATATCCCATGCCCCCCCCCCCCCACCAGAGAGAGCTGAAAATAATTCTTGTTTAAGAGTTAAGACTAAAATTAAGGGACTAATACTGACAGATGTTCCCTTTGAATGGAATTGTGTAAGATAAGCCCATAGTATTGAAAATAACACCAGTCAAAATGTATTTAGTGCACCTAACCTACGGAGCAGGATAGCTGAGTAACACAGTAAACTCCGAGTATTAGTTGTTCACTCTATGATCGTGTGACTGACTATTTGCTGTTACACTCAGCATCTGTGCAAGTCAGGGAAAAGATTAAAATTTGAAGTATAATTTGTTGCAAATGCATATTGATTTTGCACCATTGTAAGCTAAAAAAAACCCTAAGTCAAACCATGACTAAGTTGTGTACTGCCTCTATTTCAACATCTTGAGAGATGGGTGTCTCAGTGGGATGCTCTAATTTTGGGCTAAAGGTGGGAGAATGGAGGGGTGTTTACAACACACTATTTAAACAGTCTGAAGTGCATACATAATAGAAAAAATGCCTCTCCCATATTTGCACATGTGGTTGAACTGGTTTATGGTCCAAATACTAATACCATGTTGTTGACTCTCCCTTCACCTGATGACTATGGCTCAGAGGGCATACTGGCAAGCACTCTCACTACACCATTAATTCCAGATGTGGCACTGTATACTTTACACACATCTAACTTTTTTACTTAAGTCTAAATTCCTCGAAAGGGAAAGATCTGTGCCAAAGAAAATACCCATATTAACAATTCAACACATTTTATAATCTGCATGCCAGTAAGGCTTTAAACATTTAATCAATCGAGTGATTAATGTTTATAAAAAAAATTATACATGTACCAGGAGAGTATAAAAGTTCCAGTTTCTTCGCCTCTTGGACATGAGGCATTTTTTTCCTTCAGTCAGGTAGAAATTGCATCTCTTTTTATAATATTTCTGTATTTGATTGTCAATATCTTTGAGCATTCAATATTTTTATTGGCCACTTAAAATTCACTTTTATGGGTCGTTTTTTCATATCCTAAGGCTATTTAGGGGACCAATTTTTCTCTTTTTTGTAAAATTTTGAAAAATTTCTTACATCTTATATTGCATGCCCTTTTGAAAGTTTGTTGTTGGCAATAAACTGATTATTTCTCTTATAAGGAATATTCTAATATTTAGGTAAATGCGCAGAAATTTTGCTCTTTTGGTTCTGGTTTTGGTGTTGTGCCTATAAAGACTTTTCCCACAATAATGTCATAAAAATAAACAATTTTTCTCCTACTATTATTATGGCTCCATTTCTTCACCTATAATTCTTTGATTTTGATGAAGTTTATAATGTCCAAAAAAGTAGGAAACTATCAGTTTTGCCGATACCATTTTTGGGAATATCTTCTTGATCATATTCTACATTTTTCGTATGCCTCTGTTTTAGACTTGTGAGTTTCTGCACTAGTACACAGTTTTCAAATATTGCTTCATTAAAATCTGATAGATGTTTTCCTACCCTGTCATCCATTTTCATGTGTTTATTCTTTATTTTTTATTCATTTAATAACAGGAAGAAGCTACACTGTCAAAAAATAACAATATAAAGGATTTAGTGATAAAGAACTAGCATATCTCTTATAAGAGGGAGACAGAGTATGAAAGATATGGTGGTGATTCCAGGAGGATGAAGGTTACCAAGCAGAGGTTCCAATTCTGATTCTGCTTCAGATTTTCTAGACTCTGCTGATCCAGTTAATCCTATAACAACTGCCACTTCAACGGATTTGGAAAGCAATTTGATAGTCTGCAGAAAGCTGCCTTGTAAAACTCAGAACCAAAATAACAACTGGCTGACCAGACATTCAATTAAAATAGGTAGCATTCACACAAATAATGCATTCTTGGGCATAAGGTACTCAAGCCATTATTTTCATGTTTGATAAGTGGGAATGAGATATTTCTGTCTAAAAAAGCAACATGGTCCCTACTGTGTCAGGAGACCTGGGCCTGCCCTTGAAGATTTATCATTTTTACCCTGTCTCTTTGTTCAGACTGAGACTTTGTGGTACAACTATGACTCTTGGATAAGTCATATCTTTAAATATTTGAAGAGAGTGCTCTAGGCACTGAAAGGATCTCAAGCTGACCGTTCTCATTCCTGTAGCTCCCACTCATGTGATGCTCTTCTTTAGACTTTTCTAGTTTTTTCTAATTTACTAGAATCTGATGCTTCAAACCAAAGCAGACAGTAAGCCACAGTCCACTAATATAGAGGATAAAAAGATGAACCATTTCTGGAAATCCACCATATTTCTCTTCATATTCCTAGTGTCTAGACTTGAGCTCAGCATATATACATTGTAGGTGCTCATTAAATACTTGAAGTCATAAATGAATGAAGGAGATACTTTTGTCCTTTGCATGACCACTTTAGTGGTTGTACCAAGTGGGTTCTCTTTTCTCACCAGAATGAAATTCTTTAGCACATATGCCCACATCCCTTGAAGTGTGAGAAATGTCACACTTGGTCAGTTTCAATAAATTTAAGGTTTACAATTTGCATAGGTAGCTTCAAGAGTTATACAAATTTTATTTTGTTGCTGTTTCATTATATTGCTAGGATCCAGAGCAGAAGTCTGATATATGGCAGCTCTATGTATTTCATGAAGTAAGATTCCATGTGGAGAATTCCTGTGGTGTCTGAGGGCATGGACATTGGCCTGTTTTAATGTGCTGGTGCTAAAGGGTTGTGCCTCTTTGTTTAACGATCTGGCAGTTTGCTTCTTAGATGCAGGTTGTTTTTGTTAGTGTTTCTGCCATTGCCAGAGGCATTTCTGTTGAACCTGGCATCTGTTAGTGAACTTTGCCTGAAACCAAACACTAATTTAGACTGCAGTACGGGAAGGCCTACAAGTTCTTTTTACTTCTGATTTTATTTCAGCCTTAAATGGCAATTATAAGAGGGCATTTTTTTGTTTTAGTTTCCCATTTATTTATTTTTCCTAGTGAATTTCTTTCCCTTTATAATTTTAGACCTTGGACACATGTGCTTGAATTTGGGGGGAATCACTTCTTATTAAAATTCCATAATTTCTGCAATTCTCTTCTTCTTCTTCCCAAAACTCCCTCCTCAGCTTCTTGGTCTAACTGTAGTATAAAATTTTCATTGTCCATTTCTGAGAATTGGGTGTCTACCTTACAACCTCATAAGTGGCATCATGTGGGTTTTTCCAGAGTTGGACAGTACCCTTTCCTAGGAAGTGAAGAAGAATTAGACAGAATATAAATGTACAAAGCATCTCAGAAACAAATGAGTCTCAACATCTATGTGGACAAATTTGGCTGTTATAATCTGGTTGAAAGAACTGGAGGAAGAGTGTGGTTGGGTGTTTGCACTGAAGCTGCATTTGTATATGAAGCAAACTTTCTACTTTGCTTGCTTCTTTACTGAAGGGAGGAGGTGCCAATTAGTACACCAACTAAAGTCCCCTGTAGCTAACCCTGCTGTGGTCCACCACTCTTCCTTCCATCCAGATACTAAAGTGATCTGGGAGGGATGCCTCCTGGTGCTTAGCATCTCCCACTTACTCCTTTCCCAAGATTCCCCTTGTTTTTTGACAAGACTAGGATGAATGGTGGTTCAACAATGGAAATGAGAACGTGGGCCAGAATCCAGTTTCCATGTTGTCCGGGAGAGAATGACATAGAAGGAAGATGAACAGGGATATTAGATATCTTCTCCCCTCTCCACTTGTATGCCTTTTCTCCCATGTGTATGTATTTCCTGAAAGACCACATTGTACTAATGAAATATGTGATTAAAGATTTTCTGGGTTATAGAATGTAAATAATATAGAAAGGTAAGTGCCAATAATATATCACACCAAGATTTGCACAACCCCACATTGTAATCAGTTATATAGTAAATGGACAGATCTAAGAGGATTTTTTTTTTTTAAGAGTAGAAATGTACGCTGGGAGGAAATCACAGCCTCTTAAGCTAGCTTTTATGGTGAGTGCCATTTATGTGAAATCATATATGGACTCAGAAAATTTATATAAATGTTTCAACAAATGTGTCAATTTTTGGACTATATAATATGTGGAAAATTTGAATTACTGCACCACCCTCACCTACTAAATAAGATTCTGAAAGTGGTCAGAGATATCTTCCTTAAGTTTCTAATTAGTTTTCATAATGTAGTTTACCTATATAATACATCATAAACAGCTAGGTAGAGTCTGTCAAGGCCAATTTCCTTGATATGTTAAATATTCTGTGTAAAAACACAAAATACTGTTCTAGGTTCCCCTGGGTTTACCTTTCAATCTTTATATCATTAATGTATTTAGATAGTTTGATTAAATCAGAGTTGAGAGTGACACATGATAGTGTTAAATCCAATTTCCCTGTATTTCACACAAACTGGTAGATGTTCCTGCACCAAGCCAAGTGAGTAGGGCTTCCAGGTGCTATTTCTTTAGTAGTCGTGATGACTAGTTTGCCTCCCTTGTAACGTGAGATTAGAAACAGTGACTGATGTCTTTCTAAGCTGGATCCTGAAATGTGGACTCCCCAGGCTCACAAGGCTGTTGGAGTGCACTATGAAGCCATGGACTATGGCAATGGTGTTTGGCATGTGATTTTATACAGCAAGATATGAAGGTGTGGCCATGAAAATCCTAGGTAGCCGTGGCCTCACCAACTTTGGTTGAATATTTACTGTGCTAGGCACAGAAGATCTTTGTACCACTTACAAATCCCAAGAGGTAGGTACTACTATTCATTCTACTTTACATATGAGAACCAGGAGGCTAGCTTGCTGAAGTGATTTTCCCATGGCCTCGTCGTAAGGTGAACGTAGAACACAAATTCTCTGAATTTAGAATCATGTCTTTATTTTGTTTCAGGTTTTTTTTTCCCGCTCTGCCTTTGTACATTGGAACATTGGATCCATTTGCCTAATAATCTGGTTTAGCTTCTTAGACAAAGAAATCTATCCATGAGTAAACTGGCTCTCCACCCTTTCCTGATACAGAGTGCCCACTGTACATCAACCCGAGGCCAAAAAAAACCACAACAACACACACGCAAAAATCAGACTTAACTCTTGGCATTGAATCAGGAATTGAAGAAGATGCATCCTGTGCTTTCATCTATTTTGCTTTATTCTGGAGCTTCTTTTCCATCTCTTCATGAAAAGATGTGCAAATAAGCAATTTTAATCAAACAGACTCCGAAGAGATAAAGTTTTCTAGGCAGAAAGCCATAGTTTTTAGGAAAATGTGTTCTATTTAATATATAAAATTAAGTTTGGACCTTGATACCTTATATTTGGCATAATTTGCGATTTAGATACTTAAAAATAACTAAAGCCTTGATATCATGCAGTATAATAGAACATGTAAAATCAAGGGCTTTGTAGTCAGGTGGTCTGGATTCAAATCCCAGATTGGTTCTTGGATTGTGTGTTCTTGGACAATTCACTTAACCTAAGCTCTTGCTTACTCCTCTATAAAATACAAATGATTTTATTTCTACTTTGAAGTGTTTTAAAGAATAAAATCTTCAGCATTTGTAAAGTTCTCAGCCCAGCTCTTGTATCATAATAAGCACTTGGTAAACAATGGCTTTTATTGTTTAGGACTGCTGAGCTTCAGAGATGTCTGGGTTAATGTTGAGACATGAGGTTTTAATTATGTAATCATGAAGGTCTTAATTATTGCCAGAGTTTGGCTTTGTTCCTTTGGGGGTTCTCATGAAATGAAAAGAACAGAAGTAAGGGTAAATCGTTTGGGAGGGAAGAATAAGGAAGAAACAGCTCATGAGGAAGATTAAAGGGGTGAGTGGAGAAATAGAAGGAAAACCAGAAGGTTAGGAAAGGGAGTTAACAGGAAATAGAGATTAATGGTACCACCAAAAGTCCACTAGACTATCAGGGTGAGGAAAACCCTTGAATTTGGCAGTTTGGTGTGTTATGACAACAATTTTGACCTGTGGTAGAGAGAAGCAACATTTAGAGCCTAAATGGCAAGTGAAGTTGTGTCACATGAGGAGTGTTGGCAGCTAAAGGGGTCAAGGGAAAGATGTTCTTTTGCTTTTACTTTTATTAGTGGTTGTTAGTTTTTTTTGTTTGTTTGTTTTTCAGATAAGCATATATATGCTGAAAGGGCTAGTTAGAGCATGGCTTAAAATGGAGAAAGTGAATTGTGAGTCCTTGAGGAGACTCAAGAGCTGAGATATAGGACCCAGGGTCATTCTGCATTCCTTTATTATCATTCTACATGCATTTATTTCTTGTTAGGCAACAAAACCAGAATTAGAGACATCATGACAAACCAGATGCATGTGATTCTTGTCCTCAGGGGACTTGGAGTTTACTTTGTAGGTTTTATTCTATGTCCAATGAGAAGTTACTGAAGGATCTTAATCAGGGAAATGGTGCAGCTTCTATAAAGCCTTATTGCTGAAATAGTTCAGTAACACAGAGAAATAGAGTTGTATGTTAAAATGCACCAAATAGAAGCAATCAGATATGCATGCAGATGGGCCTGGGGGGAGATCACGGTCCAGTAGGGAGAAGCTGGCATCTTTTCACTCTGTTTACTTTTGCCTAGGACTCTCACCCCCATCAAATTTGCAATGTGGATCTTTTCTGGAATTCATCTAGCAGTTCAAACTTCACTCTCAGAGATGCAGAGAAGCCTTTCCTGATTTCCCCAATTTAAAAGAGTTGCCCAGTTGCTATCACCCAATCTTAATAAATTGTATCAAATTGATCAAGTCTTATATTTTCTATGCAGGTATTTACAGTAATTGTTTTCTATTGTTTCTCTTTCTCTATTGAGGTCTCAGTTGCACAAGGATATTGTGTGAATTTCATCACTTTGTCTCTGCATCTGAAATAGGCTCCTGTGTATTAAGGGCTTGATGAGTAGATATTACGAAGAAATTCATAAAAGCATAGCATAATGCAGCTGCCCAAATGGAGACATGCATTAAACTTACTGTGACAATACAGAATTAAAAAAATACAGAGACCTAGCATCACTGGGGTGTCAACATTCAACATCCAGGGGACAATTTTTCTCATAGACTATAAGACTGTGAACAATGAATAACTTGCCAAACCGCAAGAAAGTGATAGAAGTGGTATTCAAACCCAAGTTTAAGTGGGTCCAGATGTGACCTTTATACCCCTTCAAACTGGACTTTCCTTTCCTTTCCACCATGGAGAGTGTGAATTTTAGAAATTTGCTACAGACAAAAGGAACATATTCCTCTAGTTATTAACATGGATGGCAATTTTGGGTGATTAGGCTTGAAAATGAGATCCACTTGGGTATAAAAGCTGACTCAGCTTCCTACCAGCTGTGTGACCTAACTTAACTCATTAGATTTCTCTGTGCCTTTCAAGGCTTCACAATCACTGTAAAAATTAAGTCAGATAATCCATGTCAAGTGCTCAGCATAGACCCTGCCCCATAGAAAATGGTCTATAAATGTTGGATATTTTGTTATAATCATCTCGTTCACGTTACTAGTAGTGTTAGGACTTGCCAAACATTGAAAGAAAAGTGCCACCTCTAAGAAGAGAGGGTAGGCTACCTAGATTCTTCTGTCATTGTTAACAGAAGCCTTGGAACTCAGAGGAAACATTCAGAACTTTTCTTGACTGAGATCTTAAAGAGCTAGTTTTGTGTCATATCAAAACATGACTCTTGGAATGAGGTTGCTAGTTACTAAGTATAAACAAGATGCTTAGACCTTTGAGAGGAGGGACATAATACCATGAACCAGACAGATTCTTTTCAGGCCTAGTGCAGCAAAAATAAAGGCAGGGAAGACACCAAGCTCAAGCTGGTTTTCAGTGTGAGTAATGAGATTTAGCCAGAGCAGGAGGTTCATGCTGGAGAGCTCCAGTTGAAGAGGCAAAGATGAAAGGCCAGAAAGGAACGATCTAAGTATGTGACATTATCTTCTAAAGCACAATACACCAGCAACTGCTGTACCTGCTTTGAAGAGTGTTCTTTTCAAGGAAAGTTGTGCCATTCTGCAACCAGAATGTAAATGCAACCTTTTTCTTAGCTCTGTTAAAATGTACTTTGTAAAGATGTCATCTAAAATATACCCTCCTCATCAACCAAGTGTTCCCTCTGCACACACCCCAGAAAGGGTCCACTTGTTTTTCTCCTATGCTTGCCCCAATGAGCTTTGTTTGTCTTCTAATCCTACGGGCCTTATTTAGGCACCATTTAAAAGCCTCCAATTTGTTATATTTTTTATGTAAGAATCCTGCCTCTTGCAGAGATGTGCCAGGAGATATACCTAACTATGTTCAGTGCAGTTTTGTTTGTAACTACATAAAATTAGGAAATAAACTTATAAATCTACTGATACGTAAATTAATATAATGACATTTAATATATTTATATAATAGAAAACTATTCAATAGTAAAGTGAAATTAAATCAAAATGACTTAAAACATGATTTTGAATAAAACAGCAAAGTGCTAAAAGATTCCTGGAATATGATATTATTGATATAAATCCACACAAAACATAATATATACTCTTTATGGTCAGATATGCTAAATAAACGCATCAAAACATGGAATAGGAAGATACAGATGAACTTTATATGATTATATGATTAAAGTTGGGTCTGGGAAGAGAGTATGGTTAGAATTGGGAAATAGATCAAAGAGGCCATAAATCTTATCTAAAATGCTTCGTTTCATAAAAATCAAGTAAAAATGATAAAACATGAGCTTTTTTTTTCATTCAACGGGGATTTGCTTGTGGTTGTATTTTTGTCTGATTTTCTCTGTATTTTTCATCTTAAGAATAAAATTTAAAGATGAAAATCATCAATATGGCATGGATTGGAATGTTAAGGTTTGAAAGTGTCCCCCCAAAAAGCATTTATTGGGAACAATTCCTCACACAGCAGTGCTGGAGGCAGGACCTATGAGAGCTGATTAGGTCATGAGGGTCTCCCCTCACAAGTGGATTAGTGCCCTTACCCTGGGAGGGGCTCATTATGGGAGAGGGTTGCACATAAAAGAACAAGTAGGCTTCATTTGATTTGTTTGTTTGTTTTGGCTGCCCCTCCCCTTCAATAATGGGAAAATGTAACAAAAAAGCCCCACCAGATGTCATGCCAGCCCCTTGGAATTCCCAGCCTCCAGAAATGTGAGCCAATACATTTCTTTTCACTATAAATGCCCTAGTCTGTGGACTTTTTTTGTGACACCACAAAACACACTAGGATAGGTACTGACAGTATCCCGTGGCTATTTCTAGGCCCTTATCAGTGGACTTTGTATTTTGAAAGACTTGTTTCAACAAGTTACATTTATTTCGTATAATTAATTTCCTCACTTTCTTTTTTAAAATGAAAATGCCCACAAGAGCTCATTTTCCGTCTGAGACAAACAGGGTGTGACTTGAGCATTGGTGGCTGAAGATGCGGGCACCCACAGAGGTACACAGCAGCACGGCCATCGTTTTGCCCAGCTTTGTGTTTGCTTTAATGTTGTGAAGGTGATAAATGGGCTTTGCGGAGTCTGGGTGACTCTCAGCCCCTCATCTCCAAGCAGCCCAGCTGCTCTCTGCTCTTCATTAACCAATTAATGGCTCTTGCAAAGGAATTACAAACTGTGTTTTTTTTTTTCACACACTCATTTATGTTCAAGGTTAGTGTTATCCTGACTGTGTCATACCATGTAATTTGCATTATTTTCCTGTGTGTGTCTGTGCATGTCTGCATAAGATAGAAACCAGGGTGGGGGTAGGGGGAGATTTAAGTTAATAGATCTAGAATTCAACAATTATGGATATGTAGAAGTGAAATTCATCTTCACTTATAATGCATGGCATTTAAGGAAATATTGGGCACTACTGTAATCAAGGGTTAAAAGAGTCATGAAGTTGCTGAGATTACTTTGGGAGTGCCAAAGTGGTGAAATAACTCCAGTCAAAGCAAAGAAAGCTTATATTTTAGAGGGTCCAAAAAGCCTCACTGTGGGCAAATACATGGCTCCTATTTTATTTTTTGAAATATTTAAAATAACTTAATGTTTCTCTTACTATCTTTGTCAGCCTCTAGGTGGTAAGGAGTTCAGCTGGCAATAGTTTCATAGGAAACTGGTTGTTTTAAGGAATTTTTTTTAAAAAAAATTTTAGTTGTTGATAGACCTTTATTTTATTTATTTATATGTGGTGCTGAGAATCAAACCCAGTGCCTCACAAATACAAGGCAAGTGTGCTACCACTGAGCCCCAGCCCTAGCCCCAGGAATCTTTTTTTTTCCCAATCAATGAAATTATAACCTTTCATCCCTAATAATTTCAATCACTTTATAAGCATGACTATTTCTTTAGTTGAAGGTTGAGTTCAATAGTAAAGCAATAAATGATAAAAATACAAATTCTGGTATGAGACAATAGAATATGGGGCACATGAAAAATGCATCATCTATATAAAAGAATGACAGGCAAGTGGTGGTGGATGTCTGGGGTTGAAAATCCATTAGTACAATAGGTTGTGAATTTGAGAGAAGTATTACAATTATCCAGGTATAACTATAAGGGAAGACCAAGAAGGCTGAGGACATAATTTTCCATAGAAATCTCAATCTAAAGTAAGGAAAATATTGCTAACACACATTTGCAAGTCACCTTAACTTATTCGTCATTCACATTTCTGGTGCATAGTTGGCAATGCACAAGATGCTTTCCAAATATGCTGGCTAGAGGAGGGAATATTCATGCTAGTGTTGAAGTACTGTGCCAGATTTCAGGGGTAATTTTAGGTCACCAGTCCCAAGCCAAATATCTTCCAATTTTAAAAAGACTGTATTGGGATGGGAGGATGGGGAATGAGGTCTCCTAATCCTCTAAACTCTATCAGAGCTCATCTGATAGTCATTACTTCAAAGTTAGATTTCTCTCTATATTACATTCCAGAAGGCTGGAATGAAAATCTGCCTACTAATGACAACTCATTTAGCAGAATGACAGTTGTTTGATGCTCATAGGGAATGAAGCAAGCATTCCCTGATGATGCCATATCCTCTTTCAACAGCCTCCCTGCTGAGGATCTTTATTATAATGAGCATTAGAATAAAACGTAGGCTATTAATGAAGGAAACTGTCTCCCTACTAGATAATAGCCTAAAAAAGTATGGAAAGCAGAAGAAAACTCTGAGAAATAGTATGATGCTTTATTCTTGATTGCTACAACATTTAAATCTATGGGGTGCCCACGCAGAAGGGGTTTTGGGCCACAGTTACATCAACATAAATCCTTATTTACATTCACTTAAGAATTCATAGGACCAGTTGTCATGGGGAATATGGCTCTTTCCGGCTGCCCATCTGTGTGTAAGCACACTCATATACACAATAGCATTTGTGTGATTTAGAATTTAGATAGCAGTAAGTCTGGATTCTGAATAGCAGCTTATGTAACCTTTAATAAAAATGAAGAAAAAATTTCTATAATATCATTTTGGCTACCACATTGATTGATTTTCTTTGATGAGATTTTGGAGACTAGTTTGATTTATTATTTTCTTTCTTCCTTTTTTTTATAACCCATCAAAACAGGATTGGAGATGAAAGGATAGCAATTACTAACATTGCTGCTGCCAAGCTTGTTACAGTGATTTGCTCTGTAAACAGAACCCTGTTTTGTTTAACTGCTTGAGAGATAACGATTACAACGCTTTTGCAAATGGTAAAAGAAAAAAAATTCATTCAAATTTTATATTTCATGGAAGAGTAATTTGTTCAGGAATTTACATTTTGGAGAAAAATGTGTTGCTTTTTTTTTTAAGACCTTGGATTCCTTTTTATAGCCATGCACAGTTGGATACATGGGCATAAACAAATGTGAACTACATACTGAGAGATGCTACATTAAGAAATAAATTCAATATGCATTCAGGAAATATCATTCTCTGTCACCCTCTGAACAAAAGGATAAGATAACTCGTTGTGCCAGGGATCCTTTGGAATAAAAAGGTCTAAAATACCTCTTTGGGCTGTTCATTACTTTTTTAGCTTTGAGCCCTTGTTTGGAAATCTGAGAAAATTATTTTTTTTTCCTGCCTTTCTTTGCCACTTCCTTATTCACTCAGGTATTTTTTGAAATTATTGAAAACCAATGATTAGATGTAGAGGATTATTAAAGACTGTAACATCTTCCTTTTGAGAGAGTTACCAAAGATACCTTTCTGTTTTTTAAATCCTGGTAGATTTTTCCCTGAGCTTACCCTATTGAGGGTAAATTTATTCCTTGATTAAAAATGAAAACCTGTGAGAACAAAATCAATAGAGTGTGGGTCTGGAATCCCTTAAAGAAAGATAACTGTCCCTATTCTACCAGCAAAAAGTGACCCGACTCCTTCCTCCAGGTGAAACCTGCTTCCCCTGTGATCTCTGTGGCTTCTTTAACCTTTTTGGAAGGCTGTGCAGGCTCTGAGCCCCCATTACATGGCTCATGGTGAGGACAGATAAATACAACAACTCTGCCAGGTCCCTGTTACCAGGATCTTGTCACTTATTCTTTGTTTGAAAGACCCTCCTACTTCTCTTCCCTTCTTTTAGTTCATGCCCACTTTACAGTTAGATTTTAATTAAATGTCACCCTTTCAGGGAAGTCTTCACCAATCTCCAATCCAGGTTAAGGATTTGTCCTTGTTGTTTATTTGGTTGGTTACACTATATAGAATCATATTTTTCTTTCCTACATGACATTTCATTTTTTACCTGTGCACTCATTTGTGTTACTATTTGACTCTAAACTTAATGAGACTAAGGATTGTTTATTTTCATCCATTATTATTATTTTAGAAACATAACATGGTTCTTGGTACTTCAGTAAGTACATAATAACATGTTGAACGAAAATATAAGTCAATTGGCAAGACTTGGTTAACAAATAATTTTTCTAGAAATTTCTGGTCAGTGATTTCAGATACATTCACAGAAAATGAAACAAATTTAGCTTAGAATTAGAAGCACTGATTGTGCCTACAGAATGATACTCTTTCTGGCTTCATTATGTAAAAGGAGGGTCTAAAGGACAGCATTTCGCCAAACAATTATAATAAGGCCATTACTTAGTTGTTAATTTCTTTAAAAAAGACTCAGAATTACATTGTTGGCTCTTCCTACTCATTATGTAAGTGCTTAACCAGCTTTTCAATTTACATTGGATGGCAAACACTGGCAGGGAGACGTCTGCGGAATGGAAAGTGCTCTGACACCCAATCAGCTGTTCCCAGGTTGAATTTTACTTAATTACTGTCAACACACTCAGCAGTGGCGGTGGGGGAGTAGGAGGGTGGAGGGAGGGGCTGCTCTGTGAGGAAATGTGGGGCATGTAAGGTCACTGGGATCTCAAGCTGCTACTAGGGGAAGTAACAAAAGTCTCTCTAGTGTTAGCCTAGAATCCTCCTCAAGGATCTTGTCATTTGCTTCTTCCCTCAATATGCTGATTTCTGAGCTATACCTAGTGCACACACCTGGGGCTCCAGCCACGCCGAATTTCTCACTTGACCCCAAACCCAGGCCCCATCAGAGTCCTCCTGGCACCTTAGCACAAAGCCATCTCCATCCTACACATTTTTTTTTATACTCCTTTTTGGTAGGCACACTATTTAATCCTCCTATTATTATTGCCATTCAGATTGGATATATCCCTTTAGAAAACAAAACATTTTGTCCAAGGCCCCTATAGGTCATCACCTTTGTGTTTCAATGTCCCTACCCCTTTGAAGCAAACTCATTTTTTTTTTTTCCCATGATCTTGGTACTGACCCCAACTGCCTTTCTCTCTGAAAGTCATTATGTTCAGCCTTATCTTCCTCTGCTTGGAATCATCAATCTTTGTTGTTGTTCCCTGCTCTCAAAGCCTATATGGTAAAAATTTGGTTTTTCCATCCAAATAAAAACAAAGGCATTTCACTCACTTTGCTGTACTTTGTAGCCATTCATCTGCTTTATTATCTTGGCAGCCTCAAATCTGGATCGTGGCAGCTGTTTCCTTTGGTTCTGCCTCGGCCACTGAATTCAACACAGTCTTCCCAGTGTCATTCTGAGGCCCTTCTAATCAGATTTAGAAGCTTCTCCTTAGTCCTTTTCTTCCTTGAGATCTCGGTGGTATTCGGATTCTTGGCAAAATCAGTTCTTTCACAAACTCCCCCGTCCTCATCCTCTCCCTGGTCAAGAGAAGTTCCAGTTCCTCTCCTGCTTCCTCTTTCCTCCATCCCCAGCATCTATTTCTTCTCCAGACTCAACTCTCCAGACTTTCACTCTTTGACTTTCAGGTCTCAAACTTTATCTCATTAAAGTTGCTATTCTCTATTTCTGTTGGAAATCTTCGTCTATACACTGAATGCTTCCAACTACCCATCTTTCCCCAAATTTCTCCATCTAGCTACAGAGGACCTAGAAGAAAGCTTCTCTTGAAGTTTCCTTAAAATGGAAAATTTAGTGTGACTCTAAACAAACCTCTTTGTTCTCAAAAACCTCTTGTTCTCAAAAACCTCTTTAAACATGTGCTGCTAGTGCTCCTCAAAATTCAAACGCTTGGTATTAATGACAAAGCCAGTGCACTTCCTTCTGGTTTTATGGTCTTCTCTAAGTCTCCTTCCTCAGGGGACTTCTCAATTTCATTTCCTCTCACCTGAATTTTCTCTCGTACATCTTCCATTTTCCAAAACTATTTCTTACCTTTTTCTCACTTTTTAAAATTCTTACATTTCTCTAACTTCTTTTTGGTTTGAGTCACACTACCACACATTTGGAGCCCTCTATTAGATTCAGGCTCTGACTATTCAGAAACCCATTAGATAAAAATAATACAATAATCATGCTACAATGTCTCCTTCCACTTATAATATTTTAATTGTCTTCTTTTTGTTTACTATATATATGAAAGTTAATATTTGTAACACACCAAAAAAAGAAGCACAAATAAAACTAATGTTTAGTAAATAGAGAGGAAAATGTTATTGCACAACTGTTGATGATTGACATGTTGTTCTGGCACTCAACTTTGCTCCTTTTTGTGGATGTTTATAGGGATAGAGTTTGTGAGAGAAGGTTTGGTAACATCTTATTAACTGTACTATATGCTTTAGCACTTTATTATAGAGTTTGCTATTATTTTGGGAATTTTAGTGTAATGCCCTCATATATATATACAAATTATGATGTCTACCAGTTTGTCTGTCCTATCTAGCTTCCTAGTAAGAGAGAATTCCAAATGACAATGGAAACTGTAACGCTATTAACTAATTTTTATTATAGACTATTTGATTACTAATTCTAAAATAAAATTATAGGGAAACTTTATTATAGTCAATGTAAAGATAGAAATTCAAGACAAGTAGTGACTTGATAAAGTATTCTTCTCAATCACTACATGACAGGAAACACACTTGTTAGTTTTGATTAAGTCATTAAATGTGAATATGTTGGAAAGAATACATTGGTGTCTTTTTAATGAGCCCTACTGTTACAGTACGGATCTAGAATGTCCCTCCAACAGCTCATGGGTTGAAAAAATGGCCTGCAATTTGCAGAGGTCCAGAGGTGGGGCTTGTAGGCAATGATTGGATCATGAGTGGTCTGACCTCCCCAGTGGATTAATCCACTGGCATCCCATATGTTAATCCATTGATATTTGAATGGACTACTGATAGGTAGGACTTGGAGGAACTAGGTCACTGGGGCATGGCCTGAAAGTATTTATCTTCTCCCTAGTCCTGCTATCTCTGCCTCTGCTTTCCTGCTGTCATGAGCTTAGCAGCTTTTCTCTGGCACGCCCTTCTACCATGATCTATTTTCAAGGAAGTTGGCCAAGCATGGACTAAGACCTCTGAAACCAAGTTCTTTCCTCCTCCAAGGTGTTCTTGTCAGGTATATTGGTCACAGCAGTAAAAAATTAACACAATGACATATTTTTTAAATGATCTTAGATCTAAAATGTTTTTAAATTAGATCTAATATGATTTTTTAAATTCAAGAATTATCTAACCATCAAAAATGTTTGATGAGTGCTTCAAAGAAAAAAAAATCCATACTCCCACTAATTCAACCTGTTAACAATTTTCCATATTCCCTTCCATTCCTTTTTTGCATGCCTGTCCTCACAGTGTGCTTTTTCTCCAAAAGTTTAAAAACAATACTGTGTCATAAATATTTTTGCTGCATAGCTTCCATGCTTCTTTGATGATTTTTAATAGCATGATCTAAGGAGTGAGCAGGAGAGTCCAGGGACTCAAGCCAAAGGCTTTCGTTGGTAACAGGCCCGTGGCCCATTAGCTCTTCTCAGCTTCTAGCTCACTCTCACACACGGTTATATGATATTTGTTCTAAAATTGTTAATCTGTAGGAGCAATTAAGGCTATTGTTTAGAGATTTGAAAAAAATCAGAATTGACTCTATATGAGAGATTCTTCTTAATGTTATGCAGACTGAGAGAGCAGGGTAATACTTCTATCTGTGAAACAAATTCTCCAACAATCTAAACATCCTCACGCTGAGAAGGAAACATTCAGCCATTTCAGTGTTTAGAGATGCAAGAAATTTGATCTTTTTCCCTTGACATTTCTGTCATAGGCAGCCATCAGCTTGGGCTGTCAGCACCTGTCCCATTACCAACAAATCCTGTTTGATCCGTGTACCGTTAGTGCATCAGAAGATCTAACTCTCAGTGAGCTTGAATGAATTTAAATCTAGAAGAAACAAAGCCTCGGTTTCCTTTATTTTGTACAATAATACTTTCCCCTTACATTAAAAAGTTATTTCCTTTGCCCTTTTGATTTGCTTTCCTCCCCAAAGCCCTATTCTGTCTATGTGTTTCAACTTAACGTTTTGATTCTTAATTCGGGGTTTAGAGGAACTTGGTTTTACTTTTAAAGATTTTATTTTTTTAGAGAAACTTGGTTTTACATTTAAGGATTTTTTTTTTTATGGTGATGGGAATTGAACCCAGGTCTTTCGTTGTACATGTAAGGTGAGCACTCTACCAAATGAGCTATACCCCCAGCCCTAGTTTTACTTTTAATACTACTAACTATTATTTCTAATTTTATTCTAATTTTTAAAATTTCATCAGGTAATCCTAGACTTAGTACCAATTTTGACACAAAGATGTATTAACATCCATCCATTTATCTTTCCCATTTTCCATTTATTTGTTCTTTATTGTTAGTCCTCCCCTGTGTCAGGCAAAAACCAGTTGGACTACTTTTATTGAGTTTATTCACTTAGTTTGGTTTATAGGAAGGGCCAATTTAGTCAAATAACAGTTGTGGTCCATTGATTTTTCCAAAATATTGTGCACGAAGTTGAAATCTATTTCCTTGAAGTGGAGTTTTATGTAGCATATCCTATTGACAACATAAAATATATTTTCTCATACCATTTTTAAGATTTTATTTTTAATGACTTTAAGAGCTCACAAGTTTGGCTCCTAAACTGATGCATTGGGAATAAACTGATAGTGTTACTTAGAAAACAAACAGTTTCTTTTTGGCATGTTAGTTGTCTTTATGCTCCATTGTGCTTACTGGTGCTGATAATTGGTCAATGAACACACTCTGCAATTTCAACTGATTTGATTGTCTTTTGCTTATCGAGTGTACTAAAACTTATTTTCCTGCCTCATTTTCATAATTTTTATATTTCTGGCTTGCATGTAGAAGCAATTATTTTATTTTATTGCACTCTTCAATTCTTTTTGCAAAATACTTTTGATGTTTTCTTTCTTTGGGGTTATTCTCTAGATAGTCTTCAGATTCCAATTTAAATAGTTATTTTTAATCTAATAATGACTGATGAATTGCCTAGTACTTTGGTGCCAGTTTAGACTATACTGGATTGAGGCCAGGTAAATATCATTAGTGATATTATAATTTTCTCTTCTCTGGAACACCATTTGTGGCAGGTCTTTTGATAATTGCTTTCATGCAGGGAAAGTGTATTTCTTCACAAGAATACTTTTAAGTTGGGACCTACCCACCATTCTTTGCCACTTTTACTGCAGACAGGTCTTCTCTTCCTAGTAAACATTTTTTTGAAAATGTTTCCATGAATAATTATTTTTTCATATATTAACCATTCAATCTCTTTCAAAGTTATTCATGTACATCTAATCTGCTGAGAATGAAATTCTATTTTAAGAATTTTTTAGTTATCTTCTTAGCAATGAATGATTCTTGCTAAAGGAAAACTAAGGAAAGAAAATAAAATCAATTAAATTTTCTGTATTTTTTGATGTATGAGATACTTTATTACTCAGGAGAATAATTCCCTGCCACTCCCTTTCAAAATGCATTCATGATATGACTGACATATGTTTCATAACTGTACAAACTCTCTTTGTTTACTTTGCATCAATTTTGGCATTTTATGAATTGATCTTAACTTTTTTGTTTTTAGCAAATGAATTTGATGCAACAGAGCTTGGATAGCAATTACTGTCCAGAAAACATTTGGCTCATAAGCCAGAGGTCTTTACAAATAACATTTTTTTTCTATTTTCTCAATTCACACTTGCACAGTTTATGAGAACATCCATTTTCTCCACTCTCTTACTAACACAACCCTTTCTGTCTGTTTTTGTTGCTGTATCTATTTTCCTTGCTAATACTTAAAAATAGTCTTAAAAAATCTCAAATAATACACATGGATGTGAATAAAATGTAAATTTCACCTTTTACTCTTTCTCCAAGATCACTTCTATCAATAGTTTTGTTAGTATGTGTTTTACAGATCCATCTTAAAACACATTTCATTAATAGGTTCATATATGATTTTTTTGACATATGCATATTAAACTATTGACATTCTTCTGTCTTATATTTTCTGCACTTAGAATATTCTAACAACATAAGACTATTTCTAATTCTTGGATTATATTTTTTTTGAGTCAAGATTTAATGTGCTTCTATTTTTCTTTATTATAATATTTAAATGATTATCTGTAATTGACCATATTGGTTAAAAATATGGATATATCTATCTTTATTAGATAGTACAAATTTGTTAACACTTGCTCATTAGTAATGATGCTCACTTTCTCTTTGTCCTTAATCATTTTTTGTTGGTTTTATCTACCATTTTCAGAAAGAAGTATCTAAAACATTTCCTACTTTGATTTTTTTTTTCAGTTTCTCTATAGTGTTAATTTTCTTCAAACATTTACAGACTATATTTTCAGGGGCATACATTTATGATTATTAAAACTCTTGGTGGCATAACCCACTTGAATCAAAGTGTGAAATATGATATATCAAGAAATTTGTAATGTTTTGAACAACCAACAATAAAAAATTAAAAAAAAAAAAACTCTTGGTGGGCTCTTATTTTATTATGATTTTTTACTGATTAATATTTGTGTAATACAAATATATCTATTTTGTCTACTGTTAATATTATAGTGCCAACATTTGTTTTCTTTTAGTTAGAATTTACTTATGTTACCCTTCTGTACTAGTTAGTGTTCTCCTGAGAAACAAAATCAATCGGAGATAGACAGACAGACAGAAAGGTAGATGGAGATAAGAGGTGACATTGGTTCATTGGTGACATTATGGACATTGGCTCATGTAATTAAGGAGGCTGAAAAATATGCCATCTGCAGGCTGAAGTCTGAGCCATTCTACCTGAGTCCAGAGTACTGAGAACCAAAGGAGGTAATGGGAGAAATTCCAGAGTCTCAAGGATGGAGAATCAAGAGCTCCAATATTCAAAGATAGGAAAAGATTTATTTTCCAGCTGTAGAAGAGGAATAGAACATTTGTCTTCTTCTACCTTTTTGTTCTCTCCGAACTCTTTACAAATAGAATAGTGCGTACTCACATTGGATCTTCTTTGTTCAGTTTACTCATTCAAATTAACCTGTGAATCATCTATTCTGGAAACACCTTCTAGACACACCCAGCCATAATGCTTTCCCAGCTATCTGGGCATCCTTTAGTCCAGCCAAATTGACACATACGATTCACTAGTGCACATTTTTTTCTTTATGAATTATATGTGTGTAAGAATTAAATAAATAATAACTCAAAGTTTCCTGTGCACTGTAATCATTGATAATCCATTCATTTAAACTTATATAATCTCTAAATTTAATTTTTAATATTTAAAGGAAAGTATATCAGTATGTACAAGTTTAATGTGTCAAGTTATAGACTATATACTTTTTAGGGTCATATTCATCACTCATCTTCAAGACATGTTTTTAATACTTTTGAACATTTTGACTGACATCTGATTCATTCATCATTGATTTTTTTGTTTTTGACCTAATGATGTGACTGTTGAAGAACATACGTCAGGAATAGAAGTGCCAGGTCTTCTACTTTATTTTTATTTGCTTGTGCTTTTTGTATATTTCTTAGTATTTTGTTTCTTTGAAGAACAATTTAAAGATCATTTGATTACCATTTTTTTGTGGGGATTTGCTTCGTGAAAATGCATAATAGAATTGGCAAGTCCACTGGATATCTATCATAAGTCAAAACATAAAAAGACAAAGGAATGAAGGCACTACTGCCAGCTCCTGTCAGCTAAGGAAATCTCATTCCTCCCTTAGGATATGATAAAATATTATGCCTGGCAAATAATCATTTGACAGGGAAAAATAGTGGTACCAATGTCCATTTGTGTCCTAAATACAAGTAAAGCTTAAATTCTTTAAAATAAAAGTTATATTTCAAAGAAAGTATAATATTTGCCTTTCTCTGTCATACAAAATTAACTAATATAGTGATTTCTCAAGTATGGTCTATGGACCTCTGGAAACTCCTGAGACCAGAGACCCTTTCTGGAAGTCCATGAAGTTTAAATTATCTTCATAATAATACTGAGAAATAATTTTTATTTTACTGTGTTGACATTTGCATAGATAGTACATACTCTGTGCTAGGAAAAACTGCTAGACTTTTGCAAGAATCAAGGTATTGAAAACAAACCATTACTGGTAGACATTGTATATTTTATTGCCATGCAACATACAGAGAAAACAAGTATATCTCCCTAACAAATATCTTGGATAAAACAAAAAAGAAATATTAGTTTGATGAAATCTCAACCTTTTAGTACACATCCTTTTAATACTCTGTGTGATAAAGTAGGGGGCAGAGATAAAGTGCCCTTGCTACATAGAAAGTATGGGGCTGTCTGGCAATGCAACTGAGAGCTGAACTAGCCACTATTTTCAAGAAGTATATATTTTTTTTTTTCTTAAGAGTCACTGGTTATTCAGAATTGGGAATCTGGCAGATTATTCTCAGAAAAGAGTGAAGTGAGCCTGTCACTTCAAGGAAAACAACTGACAGCATTTGTGGCCAATGATAAGATTTGAGCTTTCAAGCTAAAATTGGAATTGTGAAAATGTGTATCCACCACCATAAACTTGACAGTTTCTCAATACTCAAAGACAGGGCCAGCTACATAATTTGCAGGGCTCAGTGCAAAATAAAAATGTGGGACTCTTTGTTCAAAAGGCAGGAAAAAGGTACCATTAAGGGTACTAAAATTAGAGCTTTATTCTGTCTTCCATGTTTCATTTCTTGACTTGTTTTGGTGCTCTGTATTTGTTATCTCGTGTTATTAGAAAATTATAATTTTATATTGTTAACACAAATTTTGCTATTTATCTTTATATTGTACAAAGACAGGTTTGTATACACATGGAACAAACTTTATTCACATGCAGAGTCACAAAATTATACATTTTGAATTTCATTATTATGAGAAGACTGAAAAGCTTATTTTTCAAAGGTTTAATGTTTGCCCCCTTTAAAATTCATGGTGAAATTTAATTACCACTGTATCAGTAAGAGAGAGGACCTTTAAGATAAAGTGTTTAAGTCATGAGGGTTTCAGCCTCATCACAGTGGGTTGATCTTGGGTTATCTTGGAGTCACCCTTCTTGCTTGCTGGCATTCTCTCTCTCTCTCTCTCTCTCTCTCTCTCTCTCTCTCTCTCTCTCTCTCTCTGTCTATTGCCTATCCCCTTTCCACCATGGGCTGATATAGCAATTGGGCCCCTGGACTTCCTAGCCAATACATTAATGTTCATTATAACTTACTCAGGGTTAATATTCAGTTATGAAGGAACAAATGGGATGCTGATACTCACCTTGTGCTTACTTTGAACCTCACGGAACTCAAACATCCTGGGTTCACCAGATTTGTGGTTGTGGAGACTTGGGAACATCTTATGCAAAAAAGGTACCAAGGATCAGGAGACATTCTGCATGTTGCCTGTATCTCTTTTGCATCATTGTCCCATTGGGCTTAACCTACAGAACACAAGTTTAAAGGTAAAATTATTAAAACTTTCAAGAATGCACCTGCAGAGCAGTAAAACAAGCATGAGACCCTTCAGAGTATGGGATCTTCTGAGGCTACACTGATTACACTCCCATAAAGCAGTACCTGCTTGAAGACTTTAATGAGACAGTAGTGATATTCATGAATGTAAATTGTTGATATTGTGTAATAAAATATGTCAACATCAGGAAAATTTACATAAGCCTGCGAATAAATGATTTCCAAATGATCAATGCATAATATAAAATATGAATGAGTAAAATATTCACTTAATGTGCAGAATATACCAATAGACTTTAAGGTTAACTGAAAATAAAAAGTCCATTGCTATGGTTTCAGATTTCACATTGCAGCTAGCATTTGAGAAACTTTCGTCTATTGATTTTTGGTGCAGGATCAAAGAATATCCACAGTTACCTGAAAAGCCTATAGAGATGTTTTTTTTCGTTTTCTCAACTATATTTCTGTGTGAAGCTTGGCTTTCTTCATACACCTCAATAGAAATATCTAATCACAACAGATTATTATTGTAGAAGCCAATGTGAGAGTCCAGGTGTCTTCCAGAATGTCAGATTTAATTTCAGAAATTTGTATATCCAAAAAATGCCACTATTTTGCACTGAAATATTTTTTTGGTAAAAAATTCATATTATATAAAATTTGTCATTTATGTTCACATATAATGGGTTTGTTTTGTTAATGAATTTATAAATTAAACATTCGATAATCTGTTTTCATTTGGAATAGAGAAAATACAACAAATATAATCAATATAAGAAAAGCTCCTCAAGACTCTCAATAACTTTTAAGACTGCTTAGGGCTCTTGAAGCCAAAACTTTGAGAAACTCTTATATAGTATATATTAGAAGTATCAAGAAATTCTTTAAAAAAAATTGAAACTCACTTTAGTGAAAAGCAAATCTATGATGATACTTTTAAGAGGCAGTATCTCTTAAAAATCTTAATAGGGTGTTTTAATAGGGTCTTAAGTAATTGAAACTCAGGCAGAAAGAACTATAAATTTTGGCCAGGCATGGTGAAAAAAGCTGTAATCCAAGTGGTTTGGGAGGCTGAGGCAGGAGGCTGAAGGTTCAAAGCCAGCCTAAGTAACTTAATGAGACCTGTCTTAAACTACAAATAAAAATGGGCTAGGGATGTGTCTCAGTAGTTAAGTACCCCTGAGTTCAATCTCTGGTACCAAAGCAAAACAAAACAAAGAAAAAAATACAATAGAGTGTTATAGGGTTTTAAATAACTGAAACTCAGGCAGAAAGAATGATACCTTTACTGATTCTAAAATATTTTTATCATGGTCCTCAATATTTACATCCTAGCTTTTGTTCATCTTACAACGTGTTTTTATTTACTTATACAAAAATAATGTATTTATTATGAGATAAACTATGCAGATACAGAACACATAAATATACAGAATTCTTATATTTTAAAGGCATTATCAATTTTGTTACATTTTCTCTACTATAATTTTACTCTGTAATACAAATAATATTTTTGTAATAAAGTTTTATAATAATTTATGTAAAAATATGATAGTTACATGTACTTATTTTTCACTTAACATACAATTAACTATGAGGGGTTTTTTTTTTGTGTCTTATCATATAAAATCTACCTTAAAATGTGTGAATCTTAAACTGTATGATTATGCATGAAGTTTGACTTTTTTTTTTCATTTTGTAATGGGCCAGGGGATGTGACTCAGTGGTTAAGTATCCCTGGGTTCAATCCCTGGTACCCAAAATAAATCAAAATTTAAAAAATGATGATATGAAATAAGTGAGTTAGGTTAGATTCATTGTTTAGGTGACAGAATGCATGATTGTTCAGCATGTTTATGAGTGGGTTTTTCCATCCTGCAATTTACTATGACCAGAAAATAGTAATTTTTTAATAAACTGACCACTTTTAGTTATTACAAGTTAAAATATATTTGTAGGTAAAAATCAACATGCAGAATCTCTGATTTAAAGAGTGGTACAAAATAGGGGAAACATCAGAAATATAATGCATATAAATAACCATAATAATAATTAATGTGTTACAAGTCTACTAAAAAATAAGGAAAATGTCATATTCTAGTGACCTATATGAGTCTATATTTTGATGAGCAAAATTAAATTCTAAACACAGATCTTACAGTGTAGTGCATTGTACTTGGAATTGAGACTCAGGCTGGAAACCTGACTCTCTCATTTATGTATGTGTGATTGTAGATAAGTAACCTAATTTTGTGAACATTAGTTTCAGCATCAGTTAAATATAGAATACACTGGTCCTTCAGGGTTATGAGATTAATTAAGATGAACTATATGAGGAGGTCCTGCAAAGCCCCTAAAACATAGTTGGTATTCAGTGCATTGTAGTTGATTCTGAAATCAGAAAGATTTCTTTTCCAGTGTCTTTAAAATGCTAATAAACTTTGCCAAAAGGCTTAACATACGCTGGCCTAGAGAAGGGTATACACTTTGGAAATTTTACTTGATAACTGCACTTATTACTTTCAATAGTCTTGACTGCCTGTGCTTGAATGATTTTAAGTAGCAAATCCATTTTTACCTTCAAAAGCCATTTATTGTCCTATCTACAATGATAAAAAGAAAGTCAGACGTAGGTGTGTATTTAGTTTAGGCAAATGCTTTGCTTTATCAAAAAAGTAACTAATCTCGAGTGAACTTCTGCAAGAGGACTTTCTACTTCAAATTTTAAAACTATTTAACATTGTACAAATAGTTGCAAAGGATTATAAATTGATTGGTGTTATTTGACTGCAAGATTCTGTGAAAACATCTACAGACCACATTCTGGTACAGTGGAAATAGCACAAGAGAGGAATCTGAGAGAACCATATTCTATTAAATTGAGCTTCATCCCCTTCCCCTTCATCTGTAAATTAGGGCTTGCTGTCATTACTAATTATTTAAGGTCTTTCCTCATTATTCAAATTCTCTGATTCTGTATATAATCTATTCATTCTTCCACCCATCTGTCCCATCTGTCATTGATCTTAATGGCCATGATACATTTCCTTTTAAAACTTTTATTTGTTCTTTTTAGTTATACATGTCGGTAGAGTCTATTTTGACATATTGATACAAACAAGGAGTATATCTTATTCTAATTTGGATCCCAGTCTTGTGGATGTACAGACTGCTGAGATTCACTGTGGTGTATTCATATATGTATGTAACATAGAGAAGTCATTTTTGTTTTGTTTTTGGTGCTGGGAATTGAATCAAGGGCCTTATGCATGGTAGGCAAGTGCTCTCCTAATAAGCTACATTCCCAGCCCTAGAGTAGGCACTTCATAAAAGGTAGTTATTGCATTATTTATCAAACAACAGTATGCCCAGAAATACTAAAATACCTGCATTAAGCCATGTTTTAAAAGTTGCTAAATTCCTTAAATAAGATTGTCTTGAAGGCTGAAGTCCCCCTCTTTGGATATTTACTAATAGAGAAAACATCTAAGCCATTATTTTATGAGTGCCTATAATATTATAACATAAGGAACAAGTCAATTTTGGGGGGAGGCATGAGGTTGATGCTTATTCAGTATTTATTGTATTCCAGATTCTTTAAAACACTTTGCATGCATTACTATATTTAAAGCCAAAAGTGATATCCTAGGTAAATATATAAGGAAGTGTATACCCAGAGAACATACAAAAACCTTCCTCAAGATCATCCCGTTCAATAGAAAAACATAAATCGGGCCACTTTTGTCCAAGGTCTGAGTTTCTTTGGAGTGTGCTGTACTATCTTCTAAGTGTAGCTCAGCTAGTGGTTTTCTCAAAAGCTTTTCTTGTTTTGAATTATGCCTTCATAGATATCCAGAGGTGGCCTTCTTACAAACAGAAATAAAAATGTCTGTTTTAGGTTCCAGGATCCCCAGATTTCTAAGTAAAAAGAATGGAGAAGGAAAATATATCTAATTTTTTTTTCAAAAGATACCAGAAATGAACAGCTATACTAAAATGAAAAATTGGAGCAAAGAAAAATAAGCAGAAAAACGACAACAAAGTTGTGATTGAAAGTATGCTTATTGAATTATTAGACAGGATGGAGGAGAAAGGGTGAAAACAAGATGTTTCCACTAATGATGACTGATAGTTGGCAAAGATATTTCTGAAACAAGATAACCCACTTTCCACAAGTCAAGTGACAAGACCAAATCCAAATTTTAACAGAAAAATGTGGCTATGATGGAGAGCACTAGTATGAACATCACAGGCATAGCTCTGTCAATTGATGTTTCCTGCAACTAAAGCAAGATATTACTGAAGTTGCACGTTCATCACTTTCTAAACTAGATGTCAGAGATCTTAAAACACTGCAGAAGGAAAAGTCCCATCTTTTATATTGTGAAAGAGATAAAGCACGCAGCGGGAAATATAATTCTCTTGAGGATTCTTCTCAACAGATTTGATAGAGTGTAGTATTCTTATGTGATATCAAGTAAATACCCTTCACAGAAACTTTAGCTTTGGGGCTCAATTAAAACCATATTTTTATGTGTGTGGTTAAATACATGTAAAGATAAAACAGATTGGAATACATACCATTGCCATGCACCTGAAGCTTGGTAGCAGAGCAGATGTCAATCAGCAGGCTTCATATACACCAAAGACACTTGTGTGGAACATTTCAGTGAAGTGTGGTACTGGAGGATGGCACCATGGCCATGAATTTGGTCTACTTGTGGAATAGGGTTTTGATGGTCATAGATTATACACTTATCCGGTTCACATCTCTAGTTTCCAAAATTAGATGTTCTCTTCCTGATCTCAAGAATGGATAATCAGATTTCTTACCATCTCTGGAGAAATGAGCACCTCCCATTTCCCTACCAATAGATAATTAAGACTTGACCATAATTTTGTTTTAAACGTCTTAGTTTAACCATGCTCTCCTTTTCTATGTATTACCTTGTCATTTGAAATTTCAATTCATTATTTGATATTGGTTAGAAAGAAATGAGAGGGGTATTAGTTATCAATTTCCCGTTTTACTTTAAAACTTAGTGCCCCAGAAGCAGCAATTTGGAAGTGGTTTAGCAGAGCTGTTCTGGTTCAGAGTCTCTAACACGAGTGCAGTCAATGAGATGACCAGGTCAACTGCAGGGGAAGCCATTTCTGCCACTAGGCATACAGGTGTTGGAAGGGCTCAGGTCTACTTATAAGCTCACTCACACATGGCAACTAGCTTCCTGAAGAGCAAGCAACACAAAATAAATAAATAAAATAAAATAAAAATAAAAATAGACTTTGAAGTTGAAAAGGGTGAAGTAAGTATTTTACCAACTATCTAAAATGACACATTTTAGTTGTACAATATAATCTTAAAATCTCATGCCCATTGGGTGTTAGTCATAGGTCAAGAGTGTCAGAATATAAACATTAGTTTTCAAAACTCATCACAAATTGAAACCGACTTGTATATTTTTGTTGAGTCCAAAAACATTTGGAAAAATATCCATTCTAAGTTTTCCTTCAGCTGCAATATGCCAAACTTTATAGTTGTAGACTATTTAGAAATTAACATTAAATACAATAAATTAGTAAGGCAGAAGAAGAAAGTAATGAATATTTGTTTGCTTTATTAAATAAATACAATTTTTTTTCTAAATGAAAGGAAAAAAAGAATAAGGCACACCATTAGTAATATAATAATAATTTATGTGGAAGGATTTTTACTGTAAAGCTGGCATATAGTAGTATAAGTCATGATATATTTATATAAAAATACTCTATAAGAATATTTAGTAATGATGCTTTAAAAATATTCTTATGAGAATATTTTACATTGTTCAAATACTTGCAAAGAATTATCAATGGTAATCTGTAGTATTAAGAAACGATGCTTTAGGAAAAATTCTCATGGGAATAATAAATAGCACTTTTCAAATTTAAAATTTTGTAAAGAAGCACATAGATTTAACTGTTATTATTGTTAAATTTTGTGGTGCTAGGGATTGAACCCAGGGCCTTGTGCATACAAGGCAAGCACTCTACCAACTGAGCTATATCCCCAGCCCATAGATTTAATTATTTTGAAAAATATTGGAAAGAATAGTTGTTTCCATGACATGCTAGATTTTTCCAACTGAATGTTATTACTTTAGTAAATATTAAGTTGTCCTCACAAGTTGAAGTTTAAAAATGTTTAACTTTACCCTTCTTGTTCCTATAATGGCAGATTTAGGTAAGTCTTTCCAAATCTCCCTTTGAGATAAAAATAAAAGTTGGACAATACATAAAAAAACTTTTGCTTAAAATTATGCTATGTAAATATATGACTATATCATCTTGGATTTTATCTTGATGTATGTCTATAAAAGCACTAGTTAAAAAAACTCGTATAGAAAGACTGTAGAGTAGAAGATGCACTAGTTAAAAAGAAAACTTTGCTTGAAAGAAAGCAATGGAGAGAGAGTGTGATAGGGAAGAATCATCAAGTTAGGATCCATGGAAAAATTGAAACATGGGGAAATTAGACAGCCTTTGAACTATATTTCATCTAGGGGCAGGAGTGACATCTTCAGTGCCAGCTGAAAGGATGGGAGGATGGGTGGCTCATTTGACAGCCCATGAGTTGGGGGTAAAGGGGCTTGGAGTCCAGGTCCTCCCCTCAGAGCCATAGTGGACATTCTTCACACTGAGTTGGAACTCCAAACAGACGGACCAGAGTCTGAGTGACCAGACGACAAACTTCTGCAAGGACTGCAGTTCAGCTCTGAATGATCCCAGATGGTGGTCATATTCCTGTGCACCTTTAATGGAAACTTCTAAATGTTTGGGGGAAGAATAAAATGATTTTAGTACTCAAGTCTTTCTTCAAACAGTTTTAAACATGTAATATTTAAAAAGTAATAAAATATTGTTTACAAAGGTGGCAAGAATAGCATGAATGACAACTAGCTTCAATAATGCCCAATATTAGAAATAAATACAATGGGACATCAAATACCAAAGTTATAAAATCCAGTTTTTAAAATAAGCATGGTTATTGTATTCAAGGACTTAAAGATAGGAATAAAATATTTTAAACTTGAAACTAGGAAGAACCACACAGAAAGTTCTGTAAGTGAAAAATACCCAAATTAGCAACTCAATGAATGAAATTAGTAAACTAGTTTGAAAAAAAATTGGTCAACTGTATTATGAGTTAAATTTTTCAGAATGAAATATAATTACACAGAAGTATAGAAAAGAAGAAGAAGAAGAAGTGGGAGGAAGAAGGAGGAGGAGGAGAAGAAATAGAAGAAGGCGAAGAAGAAATAGAAGAAGAAGGAGGAGGAGGAGAAGGAGAAATAGAAGAAGAAGAAAGAGGATGAGGAGGAGGGGAAGAAAAAGAAAGCAGGAGGAGGAATGGGAGGAGAAGGAGAAAAAGAAGAGGAAAAGGAGGATGAGGATGATGATAATGATGATGATGGTGGTGGCAGAGAAAAGAAGGAGAAAGTACCTATATCTTCTTGCATGTAATTTAATACCAGATTTTTAAAAATCAGGTAATTAGACAAAAGCACGTTATTCTCGATGTGCTAAAGGAAATAATTTCCAATCTAACACTAAAACTTATTCTTCAAGAGTAAGAGTGAAATAAAGACACTTTATGATAAACAAAATATGAAAAAAAAAATTGTCAGTAAACCAACACTAAACAAAAATGCTAAAGAATCCCAGATAGGAGTTCAGAAATACAGAAAGAAATGTAGTATATTAAGAAGGGAAAATAGGAAAAATAGGAAGGTAAAGTTACTCTAGAATTGAAAGCAAATAACAATGAGTATAATGTGCTGTGGAATTTAAAGCATAGACATAGTTGGAAAGTATTCTTTTGTGGCATCCAGTTCTGCAAGTGGATAACTGGAAGTCAGTGGTTCTAGGTAGGGCCCTTCCTGCAAGATGAGTGAAAATTAAGCAATTGATGAAACTTTGTGTTTCTTGTTTGGATAAGTGAGTGCCAATCAAGTTGATTTTCCCCACAAAAAAAAAAAAAAAAAAAAAAAAAACAGCTATGAAATTTGAACAAAGCAACAAGAAAACAAGAGGATTTTGAATGATGATGGAGAAATTCTGGATTGGAGTAGGAATTTATAGTCAGTAGTTGACATTGAAGAATTTCCTAGGATTTTGTGACTTTGCCCTAAGAGGGACCACAGTTGATGCTTCACCTGTGAAAAACTGCAAACCTGTGATGGAGAACCCACTTTTTTCCTGACCAAGATTAGAAGACCAAACAACTAGAGACATCAGAGTGCTCAGTTTGACTGCCACCTCCAAGTTCAATTGCCATTCTATCAGTATTAAGAGGTAGGACCTATTAGGGTGTTAGGTTATAAGGGCACTGTTTTTCTGAATGGATGGAGGCCACTGTGTGGCAGTGGATTAGTTATCATGACGGAGTGCTTCTGATAAAATTGTAAGTTTTGTCTGACTTTTCTCTCTGTCTCACATACATACTACCTTGCCATGTGATGCCCTCTATTGTGTTATGATGTGATGAGAAGGACTTTGTCATATACTAGCACTATGTTCTTGGACTTCCAAGCCTCTAGAAATATAAGAAGCAAGTTCTGTTCCTTATAAATTACCCAGTCTTTTGCCATTAATTTGGCAAAAAATAGATTAGCACACAGAGAATGAGGGGAGGTCCCAGAAAGGAAAGGGAACAGAAAGCAGAGAAAGGGAACATCAAGTCTTATGTTTAAGTTCAGCCTGTCTCTGGATGCCTCCTGACTCAGCTATGCACCTGCAAATACAAAGCAGCTTGCATCTAAAGCTGAAATAATTCATCTAAGATTTGAGCTACAACCCACCACAGGCATGAAAGTTGGCAATATGATCAATGCAATTGTCTGCTGAAGCAAAACAGCACTTTTTAAGCAATATAATGGAATCCAGAGTCTATACACCATAATGTTCACAACTACCAGAATAAAATCTAAAATTTCTTGAATGTGTCTGTGAGGCCCCTATCTTAAATAAAAAGCCAAATGAGAGGTATTGAGGACCTAGATGTTAAGATTACATAAAGGATGGTGAAGGGTGGATGGATAAATGGAAGGCATTTTTTGAGACTTATATAATCTTAACTCTAAATAAACTGAGGAAAATTTAGCACACATTATAATCTCTAAAGTTACCGCTGAAAAGATAATACAAAGAAGTATAGCCAAGAAGTTGAATTTTCAAACACTACATGGCAACCAAAGAAGAAAGAATGGAAAGACAGAGAAGGAAAGGTTACACACAGAAAACAAATAATAAAATAGTAGACCTAAATTAAACATAGTGAATAATTTCACTAAATATAGACAGAATAAGCATTCTATTTAAAAGGCAGAGGTAATCATTAAAAAGAAGCAAGATCTGACTACATTGTCTCTAAAGGAGAAGTACTTTAATATAAAAAAACAGATTTAAGCTAATGGATAGATAAAGGTATTCCATGCAAAAAGAAAATATAATCATAAGAAGGCATGTGAAGTTACGTTAATATCAGATTAGATTGACTTGAAATAGAGTAGTATTAAACACCTAAGCATCACCAATACAAAGAATATTATTTCATAATGTGAGTAAGTCAATTGATTGGGAATTCGTAACAACCAGAAATGTGCAGGAACCTGGTAAAGAGAGGCTGAAAACATTTTAAGAAAACATGACAAAATTAAAGGAAGAAGTAGGTCAAGTGACGATTATTTCAAAACCTTTCTAAGAAACTGAGAAAAACTAGAGAAGCATCCAAGTGAAAACATAGAGGATCTGAGCAACACTATCAACACTACATATTTGTATAACGCAAATATAACAGCTCCAGAATATAATTATTTTTCAAATACACATGGTATATTCACTAATAGAGATATTATATCTATATAGACCATAAAACAATTCTTACTATATTGAACTGGACTAAAATCCTACCATGTATCTTTTTCTAATTGTAATGGAATTAAATTGTAAATTAATACAATGAAATATTTAGGTTATCCTAAAAAATGGAAGTAAAACAATATAATAATATACAATTTAAGGAAGAATCATAAAGGATATGAAAATATTTCAATCATAATGTTTGAATGATAATAATATAACATTTCCAAGCATAATATGTGACTATTATGAGCAGCTTTATACTATCAAATTTGAGAATTTAAATGAAATTGGACAAATTCCTTGAAATACAAAAAATACTTGATGTGACTTAGAAAGAAATAGGTAACTTGAATAGCTCTATATCTACTAAATAAATTTAATTAATTGTTCCAAATTTTTTAATGAAGAAAGCTTCAGCCCAGATGGTTTTATTGGTAAAAATAAACACTTGACAAAGAAATAATTACAACTCTAGACAAATTCTTCCAGAATACAGAAGGGAGAGAACACTTCCACACTCTATATATGAGGCCAGCAGGATGCTAATACCAAAACCAGGCAAAGATGTTACAAGAAATGAAAACTACAGAACAACTTATCTCCTGAACATAGATGTAAAAATCCTTAAAAACATACTAACAAGTAGAAACAGAAATAGATAATTTTAATACATCATGGGGCATTTATTACATGAAGGCAAAAATGGTTTGTCATATTGGAAATAAATGTAATTCACCATATTAATTGAATAAAGAAGAAAATATTTATGATCATTTCAATCAATGCAGAAAAAAGCATTTGACAAAATTCAAAATCTGTCTATGGTACAAATACTAAGAATATTAAGGATGGAAGAGAAATTTTAAATTAGATGAAATATAGCTACAAAAACCTAGAGCTAACATAATACTTACTAATGAAATACAAAATTCTTTCTTCCTAAGATTGGAAACAAGGCAAATATGTCTACTCTCATCTCTCTCATTCAGATTGGGTTGGAGGTACTAGCCATTTCAATAACACAACAAAATCAGAGTTATAAAGATTGGAAGAGATTGAGTAAAACTGCCTCTTCTTGAAATTGACAGGATCCTTATTTAGAAAGTCCTCAGGAAAATACCTGACAACTACTAGAACTAATAAACACACTTAGCAAGTTCATAGATAGAAGAGAAATATTCAAAATCAATTATTTTAATATATTAACATCAGGCAACTAGAAAACAAAAATCCCATTTATAATTCAATTTAAAATATTGCCAACACTAGAATTCTTAGGAATAATTTTAATGAAAGATATGCAAGTTTTTTTCTTTATACTGAAAAAGATTTAAACAGATACTTAACAAAGAAAGGTTACACAAAGTAGCACACCAAAGATGCTCCCCAATATGCATTAGGCAGATACAAAGCGAAAGCACTGCTTGCCTCCTAGAATGGCTAACAACCAGTGACATCTCTAAGTGCTGATGATGGTGTGCAGGATCTGGGGTACAGACCCTGCTGGTGGTTGTGTGAAATAGAACAGACATGTTAATACTTAGAACACCCCAAGTGAGAGCTGGGCATTGTAATGGGAGAGAAACTGAGAATTAGAGAAGTGATGTCATTCATCCAAGGATACTCAGCTTATCGTTTTGATTAACTTTAACTTCTAGTTAGAGAAAAACATGTTTATTGATTTTAAATTTCTTTGATTCTCAATTTTTCCCCCAGTTTCCACAGAAATAAACCTTTTGAATTTGCTTACAGTAAATAGTTCTGTAGCAAAAGTGTTTTCCCTAGACTTCATCCATGTAAAGGTCACTGAACATTTCTACCCTGTGATAATTAACAAGAGGAGATTGTCTTTCATCCCGCTTTATTTTAGAAACCCCAAACATCTAGAGAAAAAAATGTCTTTCATCCTTACCAAACACGTACAGAATTAAAAAAGAAATAGGGATACGATGGGCATTGTGCTCTCCTTTCCAATGAGGCTCTGAAGCCCTTTCTAAGGCTTTCTCCCTTCAGATATCTACACTGATTGACGGGGAATTCAATCAGGAGTGAGATATGATATGATATGCCAAGGCGTTATGTTTAAGAAGAACCCACTGGCACCAAACCAATCATTTTGCAAACTAATTAAACCTGTATGCGTATTTTGAAATACTTTCTAACATTTTAAATTTCATTTGTAAGTGATAGGGCAATAGAAATAGCAATGTTTTCTCTTTCCCTGAAAACTGAATAATATAAAAATAAAAAGTAAAATAAAATCTTGAGGCATCAATTCCAGCAGTGGATCCATCTCTAATATTCCTAAGGGAATAGAAGATGCTTTGCTCCAGGATTTTAATTCATTTGAATTGAAATACTATTTAGAAATAAGCTAAATATATACTTCAGAGCAATATTTGGAATCCTACCTGTTTTTTTTTTTTCTTTTCACCTGTAATCTCATTGTTTAATTAATAAAAAGGAAAAAAAAAAACCTTTGAAGTTTGGAAATAAATGACATCAAATCCATTTCTTAGGCATTTTGAATTCACACCATCCAGGCGATCAGATGGAAGTATATTTATCGTGACACCTAAAAAACAATTCTATTTTGAAGTTTCTCCCCTTCTCAGCACTTTTAGCCTTGAATGCCATGCTCTTGGCAGCTTTTGTGATCGCAGAACTTCCTGTTTTAACCTCATGTTTCAAAGCACAGTTTTGAGGGAGGAGTAACCTTGTTCAGAAAACGACCCCTCTGTCCACAGTCACTGTACCACTCTCACTTCATTTCTAAAAGGTCATCGTTCAAGTTTCAAGATCGGGTGGCTGATTTTTCTGCCTGTTTTGCAGTATCAGGGAGAAGTTTGCTGGTCTCCTTTGTTCCCAGTGGACACTAAACAGAAGAAAACTATTCCTCATGCTGCAGAATCTCTCCGCTAGTTCCAGATTCTTATTTAGATATACAAACTCACAGCCTTTAGGGTCCCAAAGAATCTTAGATGGAAAGCACTGAGGGATTATAAAACGCTTCTGGAGGCAATAGTCTCTACTTGGAAAATAAAAATCAAAAAGTGTCATTACTACCTCTGCAAACTGTACCGCCTCCAATATGCAAAGTTTTAATGCATTCAATTCCTGTTGGAGGCCAAACCCATATTCATTAAGTCACTACCTGAAGTTCAAGGTCCCCTCCAGTGCTGAGCCCAATTATCAGGAAGCATGAATACAAGAGGGTCCTGACATTTGCTAGGAACCACACATGCTTTCACTTACTTTTCAGAATTTTTCTAGGTGAATAAATATCAGAATCTTTGTTTGCAAGCGAGGGAGATGAAGCAGCTTGCCCAAATGCACAGAAAGATCAGACTGCTGAGCTTTTGTTACATATGTGCTCACCAATTGCAGACTCATCCAATATTCTTGGGACCAGTTCTGCTTGGTTTTGTTTTCCTAAGAATCTTCACCTTGCTGCAGATCTTCAAAGGATTGCAGCTGCCATTGGTCCTATTAAAATAATTTAAAACTTGACTTCGTGAGTCTCTCCTCAGGGGGAACTTTGACAACACAGGCAGGGCAGACTTGAAGCATTTAAAGTCAGAGCTGTGTCCCTTCAGTTGGTGACTGTTGTCAGTAACATAAGCACGAGGCACTGATATGGCTTGTTTCCATCATTGAAGTGTTTTCAGCTTAAACCATAAGCAGTAGGCAGAACGGTTGTGCAGTCTAATTGGTTCTATAGATTATATTCTTTAAGGAACAGCAAATGTTGTTTGGGTCTAATGTGAAGAGAAACAAAAGAACAACTCCTACAAAGTGGGAGTACCATATTTTCTCATCTACCTCTCCAGAATGTTAAAAGATTAATGAGACTGGGTGCAAATCCATAACATAGTTATAAGAAAGTTTTTATGTATGCCCCAAATCTCCTTTTCCTGCTTAGTTAATGCTATCTCTACTGGAAATAGCATAGGATTTAAACAAAGTTCTAGCCCTGAGTCCTGACTCTGCCTATAATTACTTGTGAGACTTTGGGCAAGTTATTTAATCTCTCTGGGTTTTTGTTTCCACATCTTAGAAATGAATATTGTAATACTGACCTTATAGGGTAATTTGGAGAATTAAATGCATGTAAGTGCATGAAAACTCATTGTAAGCCATAAAAATGTATACAAGCAGTAGTTACTTTATATGTCACTAGGATTTTTTAAAAATCATATCCATACAGCCATACATGAGGTGGGGCCCCTTGGAAAATATTGAGGTCAATATGTCTCTGTCTTCCTGAAAGGATTAATGTAATTACACAAAGGGCTGTAGGAGTGGGTTCTTCCTCTTTTGCTCTTCTTCATGTCAGGAAGGAACATTTGTCCTCTTTTGCCCTTTGGCTTCCTGCCATATAATGATGTAGAAAGGCAGCTTTTACCAAGTGTCTAGATCCTTGACTCCCCAGCCTCTAGATCTGTGACAGAGAAATTTCTATTATCCCTAAGTACCCCATCTGTGTGCTGTTTTGTTATAGCAGCACAAAAAGAGTAATAGAGCCTTGCTAGATGTTTTTCTCTGTTAATAATGATATATAGCTCATAATTTTCTGTTTTATGAGGCTTATGGTCATACAATGGGTGTGACTTTGACTTCTTTGTACCAAGTCCAATTTCAAGAGCATGTGTGTGACCTTACCTTGGGTGGGTCACTGTTGCACATTTTTACTCTTATATTTTTCTCTATTGAGCCTCAGCCTACGTCTCTCCTCTGAGTGTATACACATAATGTGAGGAATAATAATGGATATGAAACTATTTGGTTTTTCCTAGTCATAGAAAAAGAAGTAGAAAGAACAACTAAAGCTGCAGTCTATTGATTTGTTTTTTAACCAAACAGCCCAGTTTATTGTCAGATTCTTTTTTATAGCATTTTCAGTAATTTTCTCCAAAGTTGCTCATAAAGGACTTTTCTAACTTCTCTTATTTTCCCAAGTTCTGTCAATCGTGGGTCCTTACCTCATGAGTCTGAAAGTTATTTATCTTCTGGGTAAAGATCTTTTTATCTCTTTTTAAAAATATGTTCTGCTTCTGAAACTAATCTGGCAGCATTTCAGATGTAGAAGATAGACTATGAAGGCTAGAATCCTTTTTATTAAAAACCAAGTACTCTGGCTTGCACTTGACTCTGGACAAGCCACATGTTCATGTTCTAAGGCTGGACTAAGATGCCTCTGTTTCTATGCACAATGTTATATCTACTATTCTACAGTCTAGTTCTTCTTGGGATAACTCCACTTGGGATATGCTCCAATCCTAAAGTTAGGATGTTAGAGCTGCAAGATCATTTAGCCTATTACAGTGTATACCAAAGAAGATGTTCCACATTTGTATTGCCTTTAAATGCATTTCCTCTGAGATCCTCTGAAGTTTTCAAGAAAGCAAATATTGTGAGCTGTGAATAGGAGACTGAGAAGGAGGGTCAAGGAAATCTGAGACTAGATTCAGTTAACCAGTGGATCAACATTAAGCAGGTCTTAGGTGATTCTATAATTAATCTATTTACTTTGTTCAAGCATTCATTTATGTTTTTAAAGACAAATGTGTGCCAAACACTAAGGCAGCTAGGTATCACACAGGTCCAGAAAACCCTATTTGCTGCACACAGGGACCTTTAGCTTCATCCTGATTCAAAGACAGAATCAGGAACATGATTCTTTCTCTAGGGCCTACTGTGAATTCTTCTCAACACCATGTGCCCAAAGCCATTGTACTCAATCAGAGCTAACATGCAGGAAACACTAGCCACTTCTGATGGGGCCAAGAAATCTGATAGCTATTGAACCATCGTGCTATGCATTTCATGTAGTTTATCTTAATCAGTCTTCATAACATTCCTATAGAGTAAGTTCTATTATCACCCCTTCCTTACAAATAAGGGGACTGAGGCTCAGAGAAATTAAATCCCCTGACCACAGTCATGACACTAATCAATGACATAGCTTGGGTTAAACCCAGGCAGTTTAAGTCTAGAACCAACACTTGGCAAGACAGTGTTAAGAAGATTTTTCACAAGCAAGAATATCAACAGAGAAACTTCCTTATTTACTTATAGGTGGCACTGGTGAAATATGGTTGATTTGAAACTCGAGTTCCATTTGTAACGCCAACATTCAAGGCTGCACAGTTCTTAGCAAGTACAATAGGGATGAATTACCTCTACAGCAGGTTTGAAGGAAGATCAAAATGAGATAAATTAGTTGGTACATATGGCAGAGTTATTAATAGTGAATGATGTGTAATGGGCAGTCTATAAATATTGGGTGGCCCACTCTGTCCTGAAGTACACAGAGGATAAATGAAACTTCCTTGTCTTTGCTCTGCCTTCTAACTCTCAGCTTACAAATAAATTATTTTCTCCTTCTGGACATTTTTAAGGCCACAGCAGAGCATGTGTGCTCCATTGAGAGGATGAGGGAGAATCTGCACTGCAGAAGAGGGCAATAAGACCTGTAGCTTGCCATAGAACAAGCCCAATCACCCTGATGGAATTCTTCTTGTTTACCTTTTTCTTAAAGACTTAAAACCTGTAGAATATATATTCTCTTGGATTAAGTAGAATTTGATGATGTTGCTGTCTGCCATTTATGTTTTGGTATACGTTGAATCTTCTGTGAGATTGTTTTTTGGGGGTCAGTACCAGATGACCTTAGTTAACGAGAACTTAGGTGATGTAAATAGGAGAGAGAATAAGCTTGAAGATGGTCAAAACAAACATCTGACCCACTTCTGGTCATGCCCAGCATTGCCCTCATTCAGAATTAACTGCTTGGAGGTGGTAATAAATAATTCCAAGGATCACATGTGTGTCTGGTAGATGGTAACATGTTTATAAGGATTTCAGCTACGTGGAATTTTGTGAGTGGGGAAAAAGGGGGAATCTCAGTCTGTGGTTTTACTTAAGTCGAATATACTTCAAAGTTATGCTTCATTCTGAATCTGACATCATTTTGAAAGGCAGTGGGTATACTGACAGGTTTCTGGAACATTCTTGGGGTGAACCTATGGGAAATGACTTCATATGGATAATCATCCTTCATTCCATCAAAAGCAATGGATGATCCAGTAGTTTAGGAGTTTTCCAGTGACCAGTGTCAAGTCTAGTAATTATGAACGGTTGTTTAGAAAGAAAAACAAATTTCACTACTACACAAGTCATCATTAGTCATAAGTCTTACAATGAGAAATACTTCACTACTAAAGGAAGGGTGGGTGAACAGGATTTAAAATGAGGTAACATGGGTTCAAAAAACAGTTTTGCTATTTCAAAGCAGTGTGAAGCCCATCTCTGAACATTCATTTATGAAACAAGGATACTGATGTTTATTTTCCTGGTTGTTGAAAATATGAATAGGCTTAGAACATCAAGATGATATATACAAACCTTCTCAACCAAATGGCACTTACAATTTTCTTGTCTATTTCAGAGGTATTATGCATGAAAGTACTATATATCAAGCACTTCCATAATCTCTTCATCACTTTCTGGCTCCCTGGGAAAAAAGACTTAACCAAATATGCAAGTTGAGAAAGGATGTGGTTGGCCCTAGTTTCATCTTTATGTGGTGTTTTCCTTTTTCTTTCTTTTTTTTTTTTTTTTTTTTGTGTGTGTGTGTATGTGGTGCTGGGGATTGAACCCAGGGCCTTGTGCATGCAAGGCAAGCACTCTACCAACTGAGCCATATCCCTAGACCTATGTGGTGTTTTCACAGAGCACCATGAGGCTAAATCTTCATGTCAGCTACCCATTCTCATTGTAGTTAGGACCACCTCTCATTGTCAACAGGAAGCTTAGTATAGTTCTTCTGTTAGTTATCTTCCTAGTAAGAGAGACTGAATTATGCATTGAACAGACTAAACTGGGAGTCAGGACATCTGAGTTTTCACATGTTGAAAGCTTCTTTGGGTCTCAGACTTCTCACTTACAAAGTGGGGAATGGAAAGGAATAGCAGCAAAAAGTATTTTCTTCAACCTACTTTTTAGCTTTCTCATTCTATTTCATGCAGACTTCGCGATATTAACTTTTCTAACTCATTTTACTACCTTTCTTAATATGTCTGAAAAATTACACATTTTGTTCTCTTTAAGATATAGATTTTGTTTGGAAAAATAACACTATATAAATTTGAAATAGAATGCTTTGTTTATTTCATTCTACCTTGTTTCAAAATATATATTGTAGCTAGACTTTGCAGAGTCCCTTTGTATCTATTTTCCATGTAAATACATAAAAATTCAATTATTTGTTTCAGTTATGTATTCACATAAAAAAATGCTCCCTTAAATGAGTACTTTTCTAATGAGGATTACTGGAGTTTTCGAAGTAAGCCTTTCCATGTTAATTATTCTTGCTATTTTCTTTTGTTGGTGCTATTCAACCTTTGCTACTCTAGAGGTCAGTATAATGTTAAAAATGGAAGACTTTTTTTCTATGATAAGATCTTAAAAAACCAAGTCCTTAAAACTGAATATCCCATAAAACTGAAAAAAAAAAGAAAAAGAAAAAAGAAGAAATTTCTAACCCCAGAAAGGTACTTGTAAAAGAGTGATAATCCAAAACAGAAAGACAAGGGTGAATAAAACAATGATTGAGGTTGGTAGCTGAGTTAGGTACATGAAAAACCTCCTCCAACTTATGTCATCTTAGAATCGACAGAGGACAAATGCAAGATGGCAAATAATAAGGGGAAAAAGATAAAACAAAAGAAAGCTACGTTGAAGCATCAGACAGAGTAGGAAAAGATACTAAAGGTGCTTTTAAGAAGGTCACTTTGCAGATTCTAAAGGTGCTTCCATGATAAGAAACAGGACATTCCTGGCTCTACATTTGGAGTGTCTACACTTCATAAAACCCCTCATTGCACTTCTACCTTTTCACTCTCAGCCAGTGACCTTGTCTCCTTCTTCATCTAGAAAACCAAGGCCATGCCTATGATATCCCCTCTGTACTTCTCATGCATAGCCCTACAAGCTAGTTTATATCTGCCATCAAATGCAGCACCAGAACAGAGAATCCCTCACTTTTTGTTCAAACCAAAACTAGTCCTATGGCCCCTTCTCCTCCCAATCCTGCTAAGATATCCATTGGCTATCCAGCTTTTCCAAGGAATATCTTTCACCTTTTTAACCCCACCAGACTCCTTTCCTGCAGCCTTTAAGTATTTCTTAACAACCTCCTCCCACAACAAAGGAAGAAAAAAAAAATCTTGTTTTTGCATCTTTATTAAGCAACTGCCCAGTCTCGCTTCTCTGTTTCTCCTAATCTCTACTAAGAATAACCTATAATTTATTCTGAAGCCCTCTTCAATATACTGCAGTCTAGTGTTTCACCTTACCACTCCCCTGAACCTGACCTTGCTGAGTCACCAATGACCTTCTTTCCATTGTCTAATCCAATAGATATATATTTTTTTCAATCCTTGATTTATAGGACTTTTCTGTTGCATTGGACAATACAAACTATATCCTTCATTTTGAATTTTCTAACTCCCTTTCTTTGATGTCATTTTATTCTTTTTATTTTTCCTGCATATCTCTGGCCTTTCAGACTACTATTCATCAACTGACTCCTTCCCTATGAGAACCTCCATCATTCACAAGTCTGAGAGTCCCCAGTGGCTCCCCATCATCATCAGAAAAAAATGAGCCTCTTAGCATGGCACGGCAGGCATTCTGTAAATGAGTGCCTTGCCTAAAATAGTAGCCTGAGCACAAAATTATAAATGTTTGAAAAATGAATCTATTTAGGAAAAATTGAAAATAATTCTTAAGTTTTCAGAGTTGTTATCTGAAACACTAATCTATCTTAATGTTTTGTTTGTTTAGTCAAACTTGGATCATAATTTTTGCCTGGAAAAATCTCTGAATGTTTGGCTGATTTGATATAATATCACTGCAGTGAATCAGGCCAATTGCTTAAATATATGTAATTCTATATTTCAGCATATAGACCTTTTGGGGGTCCTTACCTCTTATAACAACATATGGATAAGGTTTAACTGCAGAATTCACTTTTATCATTGTCAATATGATGGTCTAAGTATTTTTCTTAGAAACAAGAGCCTAAAATATTTTATTTATTAAATCTGATTGTTGGATGATTTCTGAAGATGTTTATTTACATTGGTTTTTTCACATGTTGTTCAGCCTTTGTCCCAGTTAACTGCACTCTTATGCAAAAGCAGTCACTGACAATATATAAATGAGAGTAGCAGTTTATTTCTCAGCAGTGAAATTCAAATTTCATATCATTTTCATGTATCACAAAATTTATTACTGTTTTTATTTTTTCAAACACACAAAAAGCCTAAAAATAAACAAAATTCTTGCCTTAGAGGCTATGTAAAAATTGGCAGTGGTCAGGTGAGTATTAGAATCAAGTAGCATGATATCAAATCTGGACTCTATAATAAATGGACTGGATTTAGAAAAAAAACACTTAACCTTTCTGAATCTTTTTCCTTGATTTTAAAATGGAGCTGATAATATCCACCATACAGTGTTTTTATGAAAAATAAAAGATAATACATGAGGATATGTCAGCATAGCACATTTCTTGATAATTAAAAAATCTGCTTCCTAAGTTTTTTGTCTTACCTAAAATCATAGTAATTTTGGTAGAGAGTATAAATATCTATTTTCCTTTGGTACAGATAGCAATAGATGTTTAAAATGTAATTAAAGCCATCATGCTCCTCTTAACATTCCTTGAGTTTGCTCTTATGAGTATCCTGCAGCATTCACACCTAGCTGCCATTTCTCTTTTCAGGTCTTCCATCTTGTAATGTTCTCTTGTTTCTTTAGAAAACAACTGGCTTGGGCTGGGGTTGTAGCTCAGAGGTAGAGCACTTGCCTAGCATGTGGGAGGCACTGGGTTTGATTCTCAGCACCACATGCAAGTAAATGAATAAAATAAAGGTTCATCAATAACTAAAAAAAAAAATTTAAAAAATGAAAACAACTGGCTTGGTAACTTGTGGGAGCTTCATAACTTCATTTATAGAATGAGGTGAAATCTAGCAATAATGCCTTCTCTACCTCAAAGATTTTTTTTTACATTTTTTAAAAAAGGATCCTAATTTTTATCATTTTTGAAATGATTTCTGATAGTAACAAGCTTTAAAAATGAGTTTATAAAAGTATTTTTTATAATCACTCTATTAAGAAGCAGTGGAATGGCAGCACCCAAATCTAGAGTTCCCTGTGGGGCGCTGGGCACTGTGACTTCCTCTCCATCCCAGCTTTGCTTTCCCTGGCTCAGAAGCTTCATTATCATCCTTCCTCCAGTTTGCAAGGGTCTAACTTACACTTCTGTCCTTAGAACAGTGATTGCTAACAGGCAAAAAACCTGACTCACAGGCAGAGCATGCGCAAAACTTTCTTAAACTCTAGACTCCCTAGCAACCCTGTCCAGAAATGGTTGTCATTTGCACAGCTGTATCCTCAGGGACTTCCGAAAACTAAAGCATTGCAAAAGGAAAAAGAGAAATGGCTTTGGTTATCTGTATCGACACTTTATTCTCAAACCTGAGCGTGGGGTCTCCGATCCAGCTATGAACTTTCCCACTTGGGTGTTCAGATACTTGAACATTGTATATCTTGTCACACTCATGGTCCAGTGTTCAGCACAGACACTGTAACCTCCAGTCCCTCACATGCTAGTTCTTGTTTTTAGAACCTTCTTAGAATTCTTAGATATTATCCTACTCTGAATTCTTCTCCCCCTTCTCTTTTTTATCCATTGTTTGCTGCCAGTATAACATACGCGCTTCTGCAGAGCTTTCTTGACCTCAACCCTCTGTCCCTCCAGATATGAATTAGATGCACTGTTCAGTGTTTTATTACATCACATGGCCAGCATTGGTTAACTAGGCTAGCTCCCCCACTAAACAGTGAATTTGAAGGGTAAGAATTGTGCTTTTTATTTGCAAATCCCTAAATCTAAACACAGATCTGACCCAAAGCTGGAGACTTATTATTCCTCATCTCGGTGTTTGTTTGTTTTCACTGAGCTCATATAAATAACACATTCAAGGAGGAAATTGCATTAGTGTCTTAGTGATCCTTTCATAATTGACAATACCATTAGTTCAAATCTTTTTTTTTTTTTTTTTTTTTTTTGCAATTCGTCTGACTTGGTCAAGCCACTTATTTTCTCTGTGCTTTTGTTGATTCATCTAAATTAAAATAACAGCATTTCCTTTGGTGTGAAGGTAGATATCCAAATGATATATTTACCTAAACAGTAAATTACATGCAAATGCAAGATGTTTCCATTATCAACACTGATTGTTTTTGTCTTTTTCTTATTATCTTCCAAGAGAGGAGAATGGGGTGATAGTTGTGAAAGACAGTCACATGGGTTCTTTCAGAACTGAGAGAAAAACTGAAGATAAATCTGCCAATCTCTAAAATTTACAGATGGGAGAAGCAACACCTTGCATAATAGTGGGGCTGGCTGAAGTGATGTGGATCATTGATAGCAAAGCCAGGAGGAGCGCTTCCTGGACAGTTGTCAGCCAACTATAACAGCTGATTGCTTCTTCCAGCAAAATTAGCACTTGATCCTGGGCAAAGAAATGTTAAAAAAAAAAAAAAAGTACCAATGATTCTATACCTGCCAACCATTTTCCAGGGCTGGAAAGCTGGGAGGGCGGGGAGGGTGGGGAGGGTACAGGCTCAAGGTTGGGGGGGAGAACCCTCCTGACTCATAGGCACCAGTAACTTTCAGATTGTTTTCACAGTGGGAGGGCTCCATTCAGTCTGCCACAGGGAGAAGGGAGAAGCAGCAAAATTCTGACATCTCCTATTCCCTGCTATTCTTTGTGTCATGTTGGGTAGAGAGGCATCTCTCCAGATGCCATCTACCTCCATGGAGCCCCCCCTGCTGAGACTCACTGACAGTCCTGTGAGATGAAGATTTTATCCTGGTATCCTGGCCAGCTTCCATCTGGCCAAAGGTATTTCATCTAAATATTTCCAAGGCGCCTATCTCTGCAGTATTGAAGTGCTCAATTAGATATGGCCTGAGTCCTTGTAGCATATCAGTGTGCTCTGCTGAACAGCTGCTGCATTCCAACAGAGGGTGAAGTCATCTCTATATATAGAGCATGGCAAGCTGTTTGGAACAGTGGCAGATTTAAGCAGACAAATGCACACCTGAGCTATAAGTCAGTCATGTGCCCAGAGTGACAGAGGGTCTGGAAAAATCTCTGCTTCCTTAAGGGGCAACCAGCAAGGAGACCACAGAATATTTTTTTTCAGCATTTTATTTTTTTCCTGCTGCAGCTTACAGCATCTTCTAAACATTTTTTTCCTGTCACCTCCACACATAATAAAAATCACTGCCTACAAAATTGGCTTCATTTTATTCTATGATTTATCTCTTAAAAACCTATGGTTTGTTTTTTGATAAGTTCATCACGTACAAGCTGGTATCCAGGGCACTGCCATTTACTAATATTAATGTTGGGATTAATGCATTGTGTATTTATTCACTTAATGTCTGTGTTCTCTATTAAATTGTAAGTTCCTTGCTCCTGGCACAATGCACTTAAATATATCAATAATGAGTGTTATGACAATTCATAACTCCTCATGGAATGTGATACTCCCTATCAAAAGACCATAATTATTGCTGCTTCCAAAGTGATGGAAAAGATGTTAAAATCTACTTCTAGATTCTTGGTTTGGTTCTCAGAGGGCTACAGCTATTACTGCAATGACTGACACCTGGCATTGAAGGATCCTGTTATTTGATTGAATATAGGTTGCTTTGATTTAGAGGCAGAGACAGGATGGCTAGCTTACTGTGGAAAGATACTTGGTAATAGAGACAAGATAGCTTTGGCATGGGAATTCCATCTTAGCTCAATCATTTACTACCTGGGTTACTCTGGGTAAGTCAGAGAAGCTAAATGGATCTTAGGTTCATCATCAACAAAAATGTCGACCCCACCTTCTTCTCTCCCAGGGAAGGGGAGGATCTGCAGTAGGAATGTGTCTAAAAATGCTATACAAATTATACCACATTTAGACATGAGGGGCATATCTCATTACCCCTCTGTGAGCAAGGGTCAGATAGCCACAGGAAAATACTGATTCTGATCACATCTAGAGGCAATATCTCCAACATTTCCATCTCTCCCTTTAAAGACTGTAATGGCATGTCAAATGAGCAGGCAGGTGAGAGAGATATCAGGGAGAGTTAGGTTCCTGGTTTCCTGATATAGAAAATTACCTGAGCAGATAGCTGCTGAAATTCCTCTCAGCCTTCTTCACTCTGCCCCTCAGGAGGTAGTGGTTCTACCTCATTTCACAGACTCAGGAGTCACTGAAGGTCAAAAAGCACCTAAATGAGGAACAGCAGAGTAGAACATTTCATTTATGGCCAATGCTGTCCTTATCCCACAGCCCTGTTATCAGCTATTAAAGCTACAGCATGTCTGTGGGAAGATAAATTACTTCCTGGGGTTATAAGCTATTCTTGCCAACAAACTTGGATCCTTCCATGATAAATTTATAAACTGAACTTTGACTTCTACGAAGTAAGCAGGATGCAAAGTCTTGTCTAGTGCTGATCTGTGGGACACACCTAGTTTTTCATTGATTAGTCATTAAATAGAGTCAGAATGATATAAGCTCATGCTTCAAGAAATGTGGATCAAGGAGCCCAGAGCAAAGAAGGCCTCCCTGGATGAACAACTTCCCTAAATCAGTTATAAAATTTTGCCATGGGTCATGAAACTCTATTCTTAGTGTAGAGAATAACCCAGCGTAGGTAAATGTCTTGCTAGAGCTAATACATTTTTTTTTTAATTCCCCGAAGGCGTAGATGACAGCATGTAAGTCCTTGCTGTCCCTTAATTTTCTCCTGCCCATGCCTGTCAGCATTCAGCTTGTTTGGGTTCTTCCAAGTCACCTAAATTGCTGCTATCACAGCTACATACTCACAGGCAGGAGGTGTGTGTGTGTAGGGTGGGGGGCGTATAGGGAGATTCAATTGATTACCCATTAACTTCAGCCTGAATTAAATAGATTTCCATGTTTCTTTAAATTTCACAGTTCTCTCTTATGCATCCCCCCTGGGTTTCCATGCTCTATATATAACAAGGCAATGTGACAAATTCCTTTGCCAAATCTTGGATGTTGGGAACTCGGAGTTTTTATTTAATCATGGTGCTGAGTTCCTGTCTGGCCTTGGAGATACTGTTTTACATTTCAAATATTCCATCTGTAAAGGATGAATGATAATTCTTACCCATATCGCAGGGACTTTGGAGATGACAGATTATTCAGTGTTTTAAAGAGCTTTGGGCACACCAAGTGCTAAATATCTGATATTATTAGACTCTCTCTAAACTGGCTAAGGGTACTGGGAAAATCGAAACTGAAACATTGACCATCTGACCTATTTTGGCATCAGATCTCTTGATGTTTCTTTTCATATCACTTATTGTTGATGATTCTCTGCATATCTAAAAATAAAAGGGCCGTTAACTTGGATTGTTGAAATATTTCAGCTCTTTATTCCTTGTCCTATTTTATTTTATGAGAGCAAAATTCTTAACCATCATATCAGTAGAGAGCCCATGATAAAGTAAACATGCCCCCCCAAAATTATTTTTTCAGGAAATGTGCTGGGTTATATCTTGAAATGATAGTTTGGTGGTTAAGGTAAGAGGATTCTTGGTCAATGCAAAGTTTTGGAAGCAAACTGTAATTATCTTTGAGGTTTACCACTTCTGTGATGCTTGCCAAATCTCTGAGATTTGGGAGAATCTTCTCCATTCTGAATTTATTTTTATAGATTATTTATTTTCCAAACATATATTGAATTTCTATAAGGATTGAGGTCCTAGATCAGGTCAGAAACATAAGCACATACATCACACATGTTGTCTCCATCATCAAAAACTTCATAATATTGAGAAAGGATAGACATTTAGTGAGAAGTAGAATGTAAGGTGAGATACAAACCGGGTGTTGTATGAGCATGGATAATGGTAATTATTGCCTTAGGGAGTCAGAGACGATTTCTCAGACATTGGAAGCATTTACATATTCACATTTAAAGAAGACATTCCACCAGGTAAAGAAAAAAGAGATGATAAATACAGGACTTGTTTTTGCCGAGGATGTAACATAAATATTGAATGCTTTAGGTTCCCTATACACTTTTCTGACAGGAAATGAGAGATTGGTGCATAGATTTAACTATTGAGTTTCATTTAAACATTCTGGAAGAGGTCCTTTTAGCTCTATTGTTCATGGATTAACATCTCTTTCAGGAAGATCTCCATTTGGGAGTACACTCCAATAAAAATTTTCCTGGCTTTTCTGATGAGAGGGAAAGAGAGTGGCCATAGAAGGTCATACTACTTTACAACGAGCCAGAATTGCTCTCCCTTGCCCCTTGTGCCTTCAGGTTTTGGCTGGAACCATAGAAATCCTATCCATGCGATGGTGCATGGCAGTTCCTAACCCAGCTCACATTTCCTCCAGCATGAAGAGCTTTGCACATGTAACTGCAGGGAGCAGGTGTGTGTGGGGCACCTGTGATCAGCTTCTTGAGGTAGAGGGAAGAGAGAGCTACTGCAGTACCATCAGGTGGTTTTCTTCAGACTTCATGAATCTCCGAGAGCCAGGTACTGTAGAAGCTCATTGGGCAACCTTCTGCTACTTGTGGTGAATTATAACACTGTAAATTGAAATTAGTGCTTTATCTCATTCCACTTATTCTTACTGTACTTACATGTCAGTTGCTGTGCTTGATATCTTCACATATTACCTCATTTTGTGTATTTATAGCAATTCAGTGTGGTCAGGTATTATACTGATCCCATAACCTCTTAATATGTACCTATTATATGTCTATTTTTCCTCCTTTTTGGTAGTATTAAGAGCAGAGATTTTTTTAAAAGTGGTGTTAGCCACCTATTTGGCAGTTAGAGTTGATGTTTTGCTCTGTAAAATCCTCAAATTCCTTCCTTCACTGACTTCCTAGAGCACACATACCAAAGAATCAATGTTGTGTTGCTGCAGTTTTGGGGTACTTTCTGATTTACAGTAAGACTGTAAGCTACTTGAGTGTAAAATTTCTTGCTTTTGTTATCCATCATGGCTAACCAATAAGTTTGGTGATTACAAAGTTATCAACCTGAGTTGGAAGGCACATCGCAGGAACTCTGCATTAGGTTGTCATGAGGACTTGAGGATTTGAGACTAATGACAACCTAACTGTATTAAATTGTATCAGTCTCTTATCCTGCATTGCAAGTTACCACAAGCTTAGTAGCTTACAACAACAAATATATTATCTCCCAATCTCTGTGGGTCAGGAGTCATAGATTGCTTAACCATGTCCTCTGCTTAGGATTTCACAATGCTACAATTGAAGGTTTAATCAGGCTAAGATCCTTTCAGAAGTTTGGGGTTCTCTTCCTCGCATAAGTGGTTGTTGTCAGAATTTAGTTCCTTGGGGGTGATGAGGCTGAAGTTCAAGTTACCTTGATGGCTGTCCCTAGCTCCTAAGGCTTCCTACAGTTCCATGCCATGTGACCCTCTCATAGATGCTCCTACAACATGGTAGCTCACTTTGTCAAAGCCAAAAGAAAATCTCTTTCCAGTTACTAATATGGAGTTGTGTATGTTGAAACACAATCACGGGAGTGAATAACCTATCATATTTTCCATATTTCATTAGCAAAATATAAGTCCTAGATTCCTCCTGTAATCAAGGGAAAGGAGCAGTGTGTCTATTGGGGAGTTACCTAGGGTACATCCACCACTTCAAGGGTGAGATCCAGAGCAATGCTTATATTCAGCTAATAAGCAGATGTTTCTAACTCCCAATTATCTGGGTTTGGTAGAATCAAAAATAATGAAGTAACCATTTATGTGCCAGAAGAGATAATAAAGACACCTATGTTTAGATCGATGATTCAAAAGGAAGATAAATGGGACCTGGATCAGATTTTAGCATCATTAAGTGAGGGTAGAGGAAGCCATTATTAATTAAAGATGTGAAAGGCACACTCTCAAACCTGAAAATGATAGACATTGGGCAAGGTAGACATTATATTACAGCACAGAATCTCTGGGACAAAAACAAGAACAAAAAGGATTTTGATGGTCTAAGTATAAACTAAACCCAATAAGACGCACATCAATAGGAATAAATAAAACTCCTTAGCCTGTTCCCTACTCCCCACCACTAACATCAACTCTAGTCTCCACAAAAGAATATTCATCAAAAAATAATAAAGAAAATTAACCTTTGGAGGAAAAGTTGACACCAAATACATGAATGGTATTAGATAGCAGTTGAGAAGCAGAACTTAAGTGACTAAAGGGATGAGAATCTCTCTGACATCTGTTCTAATCATACTCCCATCTGAAGCCCTTTGCTGGGAACAGCATAAAGAAACCACATTCAATGAAAACCAAACCCAGTGTCCAGCTCTGCAGGTATAGAAGTGGAGCCAAGAGTGGAGATTGATATGGAAAGCTTGTCCTCAAAAAGTGTCTAAGAGAAATTAGGTCATATGGCCTACAACTCACATCTACCCTGTCTAGACTCAGGAAGGGTGGTGAGTCAGACTTCACAGAGTTGCTCATAAAGATTCTCACCTAATAGATGAAAAGGGAGGAGAAAAATTTCATGTGGAGGTGAGAAACTGTGAGAGAATAGAGGCAGGAAGGATCTTGGAGTTTGTCAACAGGAAGGGATAATGACAGGCCCATGCTGAAGGTGAGACAGGACAGAAAAGTGGCCAGCAGTAGGCTGCTAGGAGGCTTTTGTCCCATTCTAAGATGTTTGGGAAAAGGTTTTCTGATCACCTGAGAAACAACCGAGACCATTTATTTGGAAGGAGAGAGCAGGGCTTGCTCCAACTCCTATAAGAGGCTTGTATATATATATCTTCCTTAGACAGCAAGGCAAAACTTTTCTCTTCTTTATATATAAATAACTTTTGTTGCTCATTTGAATCACAGGCTGGATTGACTATCTCAGAAAATACAGAAATAATTACTTTTCATCTTCCTCTCTTCCTGAACCCCCCAAAAGGAGCAAATGCAGAAGCCACCAATCTTTCTACCACTGCCTTGGCAGACATTTGAAAGCCCGAACATCTTTCCCTTCAGTACTCTACCTCTCTGTAAGTACTGATTCTAACTTGGATTGTCTTATTTAATTCTCTCATCCTTCAGTCAGTTGGATTCTATTGTTTGGGTTCAATTTAAGACTTCTTGCCTTGCCAAGTCCAGAGAATGCAAAATAAATCACAATAAGATAGCCCAGCAGTCAAGGATTGGAACTGAGCACATAGGTAATTGAGGCCGGTAATCAATCTGGCTCTAGGTATGGAAAGGAAGTTTTCTGGATTTAAGATCTATGGAAAGGAATCTTGCTCTGGGCTAGTGGAGAGCCAAGGAGAACGTCTTGGGTGTTGCCTGGAATGTTCACCACTATGCCCCACCATGGGAACAGTACCCAAGGAGTCAGGAGTGGGTGGGCATCATTTAAAAGGGGAAAAAAAAGGCATTTAAATCACGGACAAATGTTCAGTTTTAATTTTCTCACTGACTTATAGTTTTCATTTTGAGAGGGGAAATTTAAACCAGAAGTTAGAAGTTTTAATTTTTATATGATATGGATCTGGATCTGTGAGCAGAAGGGTGAGGAAGCTTGAGGAGTCTAGAATGAAGTAGAAAATATTCTGGGAGTCGAGTCAGGCCCCACATGGACAGATGTCTGCATCTATTAATGGAGGAGAGATGCAACCCAAGACCTTTTTGCTTAAAGCCCTCTAGCTAAGAATGCTTTTCATATTTTTAAAAGAAGAGATGTAGAACACACACACACACACACACATGCGCACACACACACATATACACGCTTGTGTGTGCGCTCTTGGGTAATACCTAGATAGCCTAAAGTAACTATCCATCCAGACCTTCACAGCAAAAGCTCAGTGGCCACCATTCCACTGGACACACCCTTGCAGAGGTCACGTGGCTCCTCCCCAGTCCCATCTCTTGGTGCAAGCCTTTCCATTCTGGCTAGTTTCTGAGCTCACCATTGCTGTACAGCAGTGTGCCACAGCCTATAAAGCAAATCGGCAGACTTCATTTCAACCCTTAATGGGTTTTGACACGAAAACCACTAGTGCAAATGAGGCCCTTTCTGGAAGTCCCTGCAGAATTAAACAGCCCATGGAGACAAGCCCCCGTCCTTCCTTGCTGGGAGGCGGCCGTCACCGGGGCCTTAGAAGTTTAATTGCTGATGCCTTTTCCCACAGATAAACAGTTGCTGGTGCTGTCAATCTGTCACCTGACACAGCACTGAAATCATGAAGAATTCATGGGAAGCTGCTGCAAATGTCAAACATGTTCAAAGAAAGATTTTTAATCACTTTTAAAAAATAATGTGTACAAATCGAAACTTGTAAGATTTACAAAATATGAAGAAACTATTATCAATGAAGAAACTATTGTCGATACTTGAATTACTTCAGTTATGAAATAAGAGTTGACAGTTAATAAAGAGCAGTAGTTCAGAAGTCAAAGATAACTTGGAAACTCAAATCTTTGTTTTGTAATTATCATCATCATCAAAACCATATTATCACTTTATATTTCCATAAAATGTAGGCTTTCAGGTATCTTAATCTACATATTTCATCAATCCACTCAGGGCCCTGTAAGTCATGAACAGCAGCAGCTGGTTTTAAATCTATTTCTCAGTAGAGAAGTTGTATTTAACATAATCTAATAAATAATATAAAGTCAGAAAAATGGCAGAAAAGGACAAGAATGAAATTATTTGGACTTTGTTAGTGATACTTCTATCACCATGACACTTGCTTAACCTCATAAGGGATTTTCATGTTTAAAAATTATAATCATAGAATTAGTAATGACTGAGATGCACAGCAATTAATTTTTTTTTTAAATCGTGATAGCTGTTGCTACAGTTAATGATCACTTTCATGACTGAGAAAATTCAATAGGTCTAAAAGATGAAATGTAGATTCTAAAAATGTTCCATGTAGATCAATTCCAATTGTTTGTATCTGGCAAATATTTTTCCTTCTCTCATTCCAATCCTTCAAAGGACAGAAAAACAACACTTTTATTACTTCTCTAGCTGCCTATTCATCTTTCTCAGAATCACCTGGGGCTGTGATCCTGGCTTAAGAGATTCCTTTCTAATAAACTTCAAAAACAGTTTTCAAATCCTGTCAGATTCCTTAGGAATTTGTTTTTGAGTTGACTGTTCGGTTCCACAGTTAATAGAAAAAGTGAATATATCATAAGTTGTGAACTCAAAAATTAAAACTGAAAAAAGGAATATCATTATTTTAAAGGTTATCCACAATTAATCAGATGTGAAATCAGTTTCAATGAAATATTCCAGTAATTGTTGGAGTTAACAAAACATACATCTGTAAGGTGAAAAAGCTTTACTTTATTGTGTCTCCACTTAGTAGTAAAACTTTTAAACCAAATGTTAACATGTGGTTGCAAACAAAACATCCTATTTTCAATTGTACATTAAAAGCAAAAACAAACAAAAAAGAACTGACTGAGAACATATAAGGGAAAGAGCAAAGGATTGGGGGCATTTTATGTAGTATGAATTCAGACAAAAGAATATTCATAACACTAGTTTCCACTTCCATGGAATATGTTAAATTTATGAGTTTTAAAGGGTGAAGAAAGTAACAAACTCAGTTCCTGCCTAAGCCAATTATCTTTGCTTCGTTCATGAAACCATTCTTTTTTACATAAATTAAAGTTAATTTCTAAACACAAAGTAATTCCCAATGCATCTTACTTGGAAAATATAAAAACATAAAAAACAAAGCAACTATATCATATTAATTACCCTATTAGTGTTTTGTTATTTTCCCCAGTCTTTTTCTTAATCTTTTGCCTATTAATATACTGGACTGGGAAAATCACAAGTGAAGTTTTCTTAGTCAAGTAATAGATGCTTGACCCAAACTAGATTGATCTGACTTTTCTGGACACTTTAATTTTTAATACACTGACTCAAAAGGATTTAATTCAGACGGTAGTAAGCAGATGAGGCTGACAATGAGCTCCCACTCTTTGGATCCCTCAAACAGTCTCTTATGATCTGATTCTTTAGCTGTTTTTCTGCTTCCTTCCTCTCCTGTTTCCCATGTTCTATATCTGTTGGCTTACCTATGAAACATTCTGTTCTGTTGCTTACAACCTAAGAACCATAGCTCATGCATATGTTATTATATATCTTGTTTTTTTTATTATTATACTCTGTTATTATAGTGTGCAAAAATGTTTAGTGCTCTAATAAAGTGCCATTATATGGATATAAAACCAAACCTCTAGTATTAGGAAATAACATTTTAGTTTCACTGTTCTGTTTAGATCCATGTCTACACATCTGTTTTTTGAGGTTACATTCTGAGATAAAAATCATGGTATCAGACATGGTGGACTTGTTAAGAATCTCGTTTTTTAAAAAAAGTTGGTTAATGGCAATTCATTCAGAACTATACATATTTTTCATGTTCTTACTAATATTGCTATAATTTAAAACACATTTTGTTAATTCAATAAGAAAAATGACATATTTTAATTTGAACCTGTATGTTTCTTTCATTCTGAATGGATAATGTCTTCGAACCCTTCACATTGAGTCTGAGCAATAGCATGAAAAGAAATATTTTGTTTCTGATAGTGTGATCCAATGGCTTATCAATGAGTCAACCTTATAAAATACTTAGAATTTGTGTATGTGCTGCTGAAGTGAGCACTGAATATTTGGAACTTGATCTGTATGTAATATTTTAGATTGATTTAGATTCATGTATTTATCTAAATGTAGAATTCTTACTATATAAGCACCTTGTGTATTTAATCTTTCTATTTATATAATAAGAATGCTTATATTCATTTTTTTATACCTCTCAAAATGGTTTAACGATATTCAGTAAGAAAATTGCTTTGAATTCTTTGGGGGAAATGTCTTATTATTACTTTGCATGACCAACTTGCTCTAGGAATCACTTCTACAGTTTAGTGCCCCTGACTCAGTGTATGAATTTAAAATGTAATATAGCCATATTAAGGGATGATTCGGAAATCAAGAAAGATGGCCTCCCGTTTCCTATGGGTTTTTCTTTCTTTCTCATTTGCATCATAAGAAGAAGACATTATTATTAAATTATCTGCTTAAACACTTACATCATTGAGGTGTTTATTGAGGTTGTGATCAGTGGACATAATACAGCAGATAATCAGTTTAAATGTAGTCATGCTGAATCAGTCTTTCTTGTTTTTTTTTTTTTTTTTTTTTTTTTAATGCCAGAACCAAATTTAATCTGTCAAATAACTAGTCAAGGTAAAGAAAAATTCCATTCACGAAATAAGTTAAGGGATAAGATTGTAACCAGTTTTCACATTGTTGTTTTAAGATGGTGATTATGATTAGATCTGAAACAGAAATGGGATCTATAAAAGTCTAAAGAAAAATATATATAAATTGTGATTAAATAAAAAGTAATCCAGGATGAGAAAGCATCCACACGATTTACTTGGGTGTAAAATGAAGATAGATTTAGGAGTACGTGGCATTATTTTGCAGTTTGATTTAGATACAAAGTTGTGAGAGCAGAGCAAGTTAAATCCTTCCTATCTGAGCCTTATGATGTGCTTTGGTGCAGGGAACTTAGATACTAGCACCATTGTCAGGAACTGTTTGTTTTTTCTTAAATCTTAGCTCACCTGCTCTTTAATTCTTGTGTTTGTACTGCAGTTATAGTAACTGGATTTTTATTTTTGGGTTTCTGTTCTCACGACTAAAAGGCTCAGGGGTTACTCCAGGAAAACTGGGCTGACTGGGCTGCACAAAATAACCACACAAGAGACACAAATACCTTTTTCTTTGGGATCACTGTGATGGCTCCTCTGACCTTAAGGGTCTACAGAAAGAGACAGAGCAAGAGCACGTGCTAACCTCTTTTATTGAGGAGAAGCTATTCAAATGAAGCAAGGGGTCAGGTTTCAGGGGGCTGAGTCTATCTCCATAATGTCCACTGTCAGCAGGTTGACTGACATCTGGGTAGGCCACACCCAAAGGCACAGTAAGAGAAGGGGACACACACTAGGCACTTCCATGGAAGATTCTATCCTAAACATGGCAAGGGGTTATATTACAAAAGAACAGGTGAGCATAGCTTCACCCATGGGGCTGTAGCAAGACACACCCATTCACGAGACACCAACTCTTGAGCCCAAGAAGGGTGGGGAAAGCTCTGCCACATTTCTGTGACTGAGCGCCTCAGCACCCAGCCTGGGAGTGTGACTCAGTCACGTGCAAGTTTGGTCTCCCACATGTAATCCCTCATCGACGCCTTGGTATACTTTCCTAAAGTCCAGAGCCTACTACATGTATAGCCTGAGCCTCTGTCCCAGACAGAAATTTCACCCTTCCTCAGCCTGATGACTGGCCTTCTCCTGCACCCTTACCAAAGGACAGCACTTTGCCCTCCTGCCTGAAAAAATTCCTAAAAACGGTCCTGCCAGCTCAGTCCCCATGGATTCTTCCCATCTTCATGCAAGACATCTTGCAGTTTTACTCTAAGTTCTTTACTGTTTACTTTTGCATGTCCACTTTCAGGCTGAGCTTGGTCTAATGGCAATTATAACAAGACAATTATGAACAAAGACAATTATAATTGGTCTTTGCACAGATTCAATATCTTCTACATGGTTTGATGTAGAGTCACCTCCACCAGGATTGCATAGCTTACTGAAAAGTGGTATGGCAAAATAAAATAAAATAGAAAAAGACATTGTGATCTTCTGGCTTTGATGATACTCAGCACAATAAATGGCTTAACTACTCAGTATAAACAACAAAAAGCAGCTCTCTTCTTGACAGTACAGTAAGTTCAACTTCCTTGTAGATAGAAATATATATATATATATACACACACATATATATATACATATGTATACATATACATATGTATATATATATGTATGTGTATATATATATGCAAATATACTAACATACATCATACATGAACACATGGAAAGATGGGTAGATTTTTAGACACATGTATGACTAGACACTTGATATATAGATGAGAGCTAGATAGCTAGACTCATCAAGGATGTTGGTACTTTTGATTTTCCCATCTCTTTTACTAATTGCCTATTCCTCAACAATGGGTCATGGATATCTTTGCAATGAGTCTCAAACTATTAAAAAATCTTTTGAATACCCACAAAAGTCAAAAGCAGTAGTCAACATGACTTGACTTTATTTCTTTTATTAAGTGATTTTTTTTCATATATATATATATATATATATATATATATATATATATAGTACAAACATAGACATGTGTTGAAATAATAGAAGAAATTATTTGAAACCTACTGGAAACATTTTGAACTTTCTGTGAAATATAAAGCTGGTAGCCTGGTAAGGTCCACAGAGAACTAGACAATGAGTCATAGTACTTGAATCATCACAACCTTAACACTAACTAGCAATGTGACCTGAACTAAATGTTTTCTTATTTATAAATGGGAAAATTAGCTTTCAAGTGTTCCACTGAATTTTGTAATTCTGTGATCTTTACATATTGGTTAATGTTGTAAACTTTTATTCTAGGATCTCACAAATCAAGTAGCTTGAACAATATCAATATTTAGAGGTACATTTAAAACATGAATCTCATTTTGTACATATTGCTTGAGCTTTGTGTTAACTGTGCTTTACTTTCTCTGAATATAATCCTTGATATTGAGCTGGTGTTGTCCGTTATGGAAAAAAAGAAATTTTAAATTTAGATTTGACTTTATAAAATATGCTATCAATTAGAATTGTACTGTGCCACATAATTATATTTCCAACAGATGTTATGTAAAATATAGTACTATAACTACTGAATATTCAGGCACATATAGTGCAAATCTTGCAAAAATTCTTAGTGACACTTTGAAAAAGAGAATGTTTATAAGGAGCAATACACATTAACATAAATCCTTTCTTCCAATAACTACAAAAGTAATATAAGACCGTGACTGTATTTTTATATTATGTATATAAACTGTGTAATAAGCTGATGTCTTTAATTTAAGGTAAACAGAAAAGTATATGATGTCAGTAGCATCTGCACTTCAAGTTTTTTCCAGCATAAGCAATGAAATTTCAATTTACTATCCAAATTCTCCTAGGCATTCTTTCTTATGACAGAGTTATGACCATAGATTGTAGGCTTAGAATAGGGAAAACATCATCATTTAAGAATGCAGTCAAATCTATGATTTTGTAAGTGCATCATGTTCTAACTAATCCAGTGAAGTGGGTAAAGGAAAGTTCAAGATAAAATATACCCTTGACATTCACAATAGTACATCCTAAACCTGTTAAAATTTCCTAAATTTATAAACACAATTATCATAAAATATATCAATAAAATAAGAAACAATTATGAAATATTTTGCCCTCTTCTTTCTAACACTGTGCAAATCCTACTCATTTTTCATGTCTCAACTTTCCTAGGAAGAAATTTCCCAGCCAATACCTGGGTTAGATCTCAGAGCTCCTGGATAATGACCTCTTAAAATGCTCATTATATGTTCATACTAATTTCTTACTTAATGACTGTTCCAGAGCTTCAGACTCCTTGAGCTCATGAATTGAGTTACTGCTGTTCACCACTGTATCTCTCACATCCTGCCTAACACTCATCACACAGTTGCTTAGAAGGTAGTTTGTTGGATGAATGAATGAATGAATGACCCAGGACATGTGTATCATATATTTAGATCCTTACAAAACTAGCAGTAAGTAATAAAGGATAAAAATTAAGTTGAGATGCAACAGATGGACACCAACCAGGCCCACTAACTAGTAACTGAATTACATCTAAGTAGCAGCCTTAGCCCATGTAGTGTTTTCAAAGCCTGAAAAAGAATTTGATAAATCTATACAGGTCGTGTTCTTTCTTAAGGACCCATGAGTAGCTAGAACTGTGATCTTTTCTTGTCATCATCCACACCAATTTTTGCATAAGTATGTAACTTTCACCACTGATTAATATATGGTCATAGGTAAGCATTTTAGCTTCTAGAAACCTCATTTTCTTTATCTGTAAAATGTATATCATAACTTCTTCCCTAAGTTATATGCATTGTCCTTGGGAACTGAATGAAATAATTTATATAACAGTTTATTGAGAAGCACCCTATAACTCTCTGGTGTGTGTATAGACTGTGATTAGAGCATGATACCATAATTATTTAAAAGAGAATAGTAGTTCTAATGTTGTTAGCTTGAGAAAATAAATTATTTCATAGCTATTTCACTTCAGTTTTCAACAAACTATTGATAATTACAATCAAAGAATCTCCAAAGATACCTGAACTACAGAATATGTGAGACAGTTTTACCTGGCTGGCAGTCATACTAAGAAGCAAATTTTGAACAGTTTTGCAGATCCAAAGGTTCTGAAGGAAGGAAAACCTTCTTAGAAATATAATATTTCTGTTCCTACTTGAGATTGTGATGTCTCCCATGGCATCAATTTTAACTGAGCACAATCCTCTTTAAAAATTCTTTGAACATGTATGCAATTAATTCAAATGCAGAAACCAATTAACTGTGTATCCCATAATCAAATCAGTTTCAAGTGAGTGCCCCAAATTTCAAGAGGCTTTCAAAGCACTACCAAAGCGAAATGGAACAAATGAAGTATTTGATGCCAGTATAGGAAACATTTTCATTAATTTTTCAGTTCAAAATACAGCTGCATAATATTATGCAAGTTACTAAATATGTCCTTGTTATACTAATCATTCTATGTTAATTCACCAGTGTAGTTATTTTTTGGAATGTATGAAGGTAGGGGAATTTGTTGGCAAAAGACACCATAGGTACTTGAGTCAGGTAGAGTTCTGTCTAAATGCCTTTTAAAATGAGCTGTGGATTCTTTTGGTAAATTAATTAAACCCTTTAGGGTTTAGGATTGTCTCGAGAAAAATGTCAGGAGTCGTTTTTGCAATCACCCCATGCTGACCTCATGTATCCACTTGTGAGCTAGACAGAGGCATCTGCTAATAAACCCAATACCTGAGCAATGCAACTGATTATTATAATAATCTTCTCTTAATAATAGTTTGCATTTTACATTATAATCTTGTTCCCCTGTTATAGAGTGGGACACAGTGATGGCTGGGGTGCTAAGTCAACTGAATGCCAAGGCAAAGGGGACCAGACTCTCCGTGTGACTTTAGAAGCCCTGGAAATATTTTTTTCTCTCTTTGGACAATTATGGATGTTCTTTCCTACTTTATTAGTATTTAAATCTATTAGTATGGACAAGTATGTTTTCTTGAGAATGCAAATACCCTTCAGGGTCCGCTGTGGAATAATTTATTTGTGATCAGTACACATTAAGAATCTTTGAGTAGATTTGGATGAGAGTGTAGAAAGAAAGACTGTGTATTGCATTGCAGGAAGAAGAGAATCTGCTTAGGAAACCAGTGTACAGTCCACAGGGCCTAGACCAGTAAGAGAAACTCACTCAACTTTTCAACAAATATCAATGCCTATTAGTAATAGCTCCACAATTTTCTAGCCATGTGTAGTGAGTTTTCTTCTTTGGGCATTGATTTCCTTATATTTAAAATGACCCATCTTTTAGAGGATTGTGAGAACTAATTGAGTTAATACAGATAAGATGATTAGAACAGTGCCTGTTGCATAGCAATTATGGGGCAATTATACATTTTTAACAACTGATGTTTTAAGAAATGTTTAATTTTCACAGCAATTGTTAAGTTGTCAAGGTACTGTCACTAAAAACTGTTTTCACAGCCAAATTGTTGGGTAAACAGGTAAAGTTTTGCTTCTCTTTAATCTTTTATTCCCAAGGGTAATTACCTTTGTAACTACTATGAAGACATGCTCATTGATAGTAGTACTCATCAGTTCATTAAAATGAGTGACATCTTGCAGGTAAAACTTTTAACGTACATTATCTACCAATTTATTGATCTTCATCAGGCATTGTCTGTAAGAATTTAGTTAGCTGTGCACAGTTTTATTTGTTTCATAACAGTGAATTTATTTTGGCACTTGGTACTGAGCTACCTATGGTTTAGGCAGTTGTCACCTTCCTATCCCAAAAGATTGAGGCAATTTCTTCCACCATTGTTGGGCAATTGTTTGCAGTTTAGTTTATACTGATAAGCCATTAGCAAGACTCTTTAAGTGGTATGATAAACAAAACACTTTCTTAAATGGAAAGATCAATGTTCATTATTGCAAAAGCCTAAAAATAAAAGTATCAGAAGGCAAGATAGCAAAATTAGCTTGTAGTTAAATACTCGTGATTGGAAAGGGCCAGCTGACAGTGCAGCAGAAGATGGGCCCCTTTTCTTTTTTACTTCACAGTATCCCAGCATTGAGACAGGAAAACACAATGCTCAACCAAATTAAATACAGCATTTTCACCATTAAACAAGATCAAAATGTACACACTGAGGAATAATGCAACCATGTAAACATTGCTATCATATGTAGTTTAAATTCTGTATTATTTTGTCTTTAATGTATTTTTTTCTTCTTTCATCCATTCACTCCTCCCTCTCTCCCACCATTCACTCATTAATCTATTCATTCATAATGAAAGATTTATTGATCCAGAAGCTGTAGATGGTAATGAAAATAATAACACATATGATTCATGCCTTCAAAGAATCCATGGTCTGTGATATAAGAGAGATGTATTAGATACATAGTGAAAACTCAGGATGACAAGTGGCACAAAGGAAGTACAAATAGAAGTTGCCTCTTAGAAGCAGGGACTCTGCCCTGGGCTGGATAGTGGCTTTGAGGAAGGCTTGGTGGTGGAAATTACCCCTGAGCTTTTGATGTGCTCTGTCATGGAATGGTCTACTACACCAGAGTCCTCTGAGCATGAGATGGGAGTTGAGCATTTCTGTTTGTGTCTTGGTTCTTATTCCTTGACTACAGTTTGAACTGGACTATTACTAACATCCATTTGCTGGAGGTCACACAACCATTATGTGATAGAACCAGGAGCATAGTAGCTAAGATTTCCTTTCTGCCCTTTAGAAGCTCTTTGCTGCATTGCAAACTGTTTTCAACTTTCCCTTTGGTTTGGTGAAAAGCATGTTTTTTTGTTTGTTTGTTTGTTTGTTTTGGGGAACAGTCAGGAAATAAGAAATAGCCCTTTAACTGTTTTATATAATCACATAGTTTAATTTGCTTGCTAAAAAATTGTTCATTGTTTGGTGCATAGAACTTAAGGCTAAGAGAGAAGACACATTTTGTTCAAGCTCACACAGTGGTCAAGGAAATGACATGTGTCAAGTTGCAAGGTCTTTCTCTGAGATTTGTACCTTTCAACTTAATTTAGCTGCCTGTTTACATCAAGATGAGTCATATGGTTCCTGCTCTTAAGTACTTCATAATCTACAGGAAAACACAAACAAACAAAATGAACACAAGGAAAAGAGACCTCTCTAACCATAATCCATTAAAAAAGAAGGGGATTTCTTTAACAATTTAGGGAAAAGATGTGAATTGGGGGGTGGATTTGTGGAAAAGGTGGCATTTGCATTGCTATTTTAGGAACTTACATGATTCAGTCATGTGGAGATGACAAGACTGAGAGAGAAGATTCTGAAAAAATTCTGAAACAGTGTTTATATCCACAGAGGTCTTAAATTATGATGTTTGCAAAGTAAGAAGCTTCACTTTAGTGACATGTTGGTGAACATAAAAGATGTGTGGAGGCTAGAGCGATAAGGACCAATGGGACAAAATGATGGAAATGGAGGGACATTCAGGTACAAAATTTGGACATTTTCCCACATGCTATTGAAGATCCCTGTTGCTATTTACCAGAGAAGTAGAGTAATCCTAGTGGAGCTTGATTTTTTTCTCTCCTTCACCCATCCCAAATTTTAAAAGTGTGATTCCTCTAAAAGTTTATCTTCTTTTAGGTCTATTTCTCAGAATCTGCTTTTAAAAATTCCTTTGACCTATTAATCTATATGGATTTGATAATGTGTTTATCTTTTTTCCTAATTTTGAATTTAAATTTTGATCTACTTTCCTCAGAAGGACTCAGATTGTGTTTGCAGCACACAGACAACAGAGTTAGCAAACATGTTTAGTTGACAAAGAATTGTGATTCAGTCAACATTGTTCACCTAAAGTTGACAAATTTTTCTTTTCTTTTCTTTTTTTTTTAGTGATCAAGAGAATATGATCTCAATGGGATCAATTATGAATTACTAAATGTAGTAATTCATAATATTGTTATCCAGTTGTGTAAAGTTGACAGAATGAAGAAAATTACTTGGCTGTTTATGAATGATAATAAACAATTGTTGGGAGTTTTCTGTTATCTGGTCTTGTGATGACAGCCATACCTACACTGATATTGGTTCCATGTAATCCTATTATTATTAATGCTGATGCCAACGAGGAAATAGACATCCCGGGAAGAAATCATTTGCCCAATTTTCATTAATGGCAGCACAGGAGGCTGAGGCAGAAAGATCACATGTTTAAAGCTGTCTCAGCAAGTAAGCAAGGCCCTAAGCAACTTAGCCAGACCCTGTTTCAAAAATTAAATTAATTTTTAAAAGGGAGGATGGGAACTGGGGATGTGGCTCAGTGGTTAAATACCCCTGGCTTCAACAATCCCTGGTACCAAAGAAAAAAGAAAGAAAAAAATCCATTTGGGTCCAACATGCCCATATGTCTGAGTTCGCAGCTACTGCTATAGTGACTATTTCACCCAATATTATGATTATTATTGGAAATATTTTCTGCTTTGTATTTATTGTGCACATGCACACAGCCATCTTCATAATTGCACACTATTTCATAGAAGGCTGAATTCTAACAACCAGATTTTTATTATATTTTACATGCTTGATTTTCATGTTTAAATGTTAAAAAAAAATCATCCCAGTGAATAGCCATGGTCTGATTTCATTTTGACAATTGTCACCTTGAATTTCTAATAAAATAAAAGAAGTAACCAAAAATTTATAATCTTTGAGAGATGTCAGTATATATATTTAAACCACCTTACTTGATTGTACAAGGAACTTCAGGTTGGGTTTGAAAATATATATATTGTTATATCCCATGGCATTTTCTGACCTGTCATGATGCCACTCAGTTTCAAAATAACTATTCATAGATGTTGAGAATTTTTTTTTTTCTGAATAAAGAGGCCATTTTGGAAATGTGTGGAGGTTAACATTATGCACATGAAACTGTTCAGCTCTCTCACACCCTGTCAGATCTGAGCAATTATTCTACCATCTCGCTGCCTGTCCCCGCCTCCACATCATTTCCTTAAATTGCTATGGAAATTAAATCGTGAGAGACACACTCTTCTTGCAAAGAAGCCTCCTTCAGAATCCTCTGTGCTTTGCCCTATCCAATTTGGAATGAAAAAATCAGCCCACATTTCCATGGAATTTAGAAAGGGCCTGGCCACACCTAAAGGCATAATTTGCCTGACATCTGTGTGCCAGAGTCATGTTGTATCAAAACAATCTCTGATGCTCAGATGAAGGTTAGCATCCTGCTGTAGCATTTAGCAAGCTAATGCACTCACTTTCTATGCTGTCATCCATAGAATCACATCTCATAAGGACAATTATACTTGTAAAGTGCTCTTCTCCCATTACATTATCTCATGACCACATTGATATATTGAATATATTTTCTATTTTGTTGTTTTTGTTTTTTCTTCTAGTGGGCATTTGGTGCAGCACAACTAAGGAAACCAGTTTTTTTTTTTTAAATCTTCATTAAAAGAGACTAAATATCTAATTAATAAAGTCAAGAATAACAGGCAGGTGGTACCCCTTTGCCACTCCTATCCAGTGTCACATCAGTATCATTAGTCAGGCCTGTCCTGTTCTCATGCAGGTTGCGAATAATGATTTCATCCCAAGGGTTGAAATGGTCTTTGGGAAACAAACATCTGGAAAGACCACTTTTTGTTCTAGGTTTATGGACAAGATATTGTTTCTAAAATTTTGGAAACTCTCACATCTGTTGCTATTCCTTTCATAGTAACTGGCATACACTCAAATTTTTAAATGCTGAATGATCTTGATGTTCCAAATGCCTCCCTCATATACCTTGAAATCTAAAACATGAAACAAAAAACAAAAAACCAAACCTTTTATCTAATATAGACCAAATAAACTGTAATCTAGTATTAGAGAGATATCTATGAAAGCAGAGAGTGTAATCATCAGACTCTATAACTATTTGGTATAAATGACTGTGTTATGGAAATATTAAGAGTATTGCATACTAGAAGTGCAGATTGGAAAGTAGTAGAAGTGAAAGTAACTTAATTTGAGTATAAAGATGAAAGAATAGGATAAAGCAAAATTTCTTGACGGTCTTTTTCAAACTAGTAACTACTGAACAACTGGCAGGTGCTGCACTTCTATCCACACTTGTCCTTTTGGGAAGGTAGTGATGCTAACTACCTGCTGAGTCTCAAAGTAAGCTTCTTTGCTAGTTGCGGCTAAAAACAAAAAATAACTTTCTTTTCCATAATACAGTTAGAAAATGGATTGTTCCCTTTTGAGCTTAGAACACAACAAATCCTTTACTTCTTTTATTTTTGGATATGCACCTTACCAAATTCTCAGATTGGGGCTTTGTAAAATTAAATCTTGGTTGAATTAAGGATTGGTCTTCTCCATTCAACTGCTTAATTATATCCACTCTACACATGTTGGACCACTTTCTCTATAACAAAACACACCAAAATTCAGTGACTTTTCAATACATGTTCTTAGGTTCCCCAAATTCAATGAGCTACAAGAAAAATAAGGCTAACTGTGGTAACTTTGTATAAGTCTCTCTCCTAATGTGATCTTCTGTCCCCAAATGGATAACTTTCATGATTGCCTCTATTTTGCTGTTATCTGTCAGGCTTTCAAAAACAGTATGAAAATAACAGCTATTTATTTATTTATTTTTTGGGAAGACCAAGACACCCCCTTTTTTTCCCTCTCATTGGCAATATTGTTTAGAAGTCCCTGAAAAGACTTTTTCTATCCAACACCCACTGGCCAGTAAGAGTTTGTGTCCCAAGCAGACAAGCTTTTGGCTAATGGAGCACCCTGGGATCTGTCATGCAGGTACTCATCTAGCAATAATAATAATGCATACAGAGACTCAGGAATTGTGGTTTTAAATTCTGGTTTCTTAAATTGAAATTGAAAACAAATATCATACCCAGATAATACCACATTTTTGGCAATCACACCACCAGCAAGAGTCCTGTGGAAGGTTTTTTACTCAGACATAGTGTTTTATGATGACACTTCATAGAGATGTGTGAGGAAAAAAAGAGTCAAATAACAAGATTTAAACAGTTTTCTTGAAGGTAGATCAAAGCCATCTTTAATAGCTCCAAAACAATATTACCACCACAGAATCATGGATGAATTAGAGACAAATATTTACAATTTTGATAATGGAACTAGTTTTACGGTAAGCATTTATTTGTGAATATTAATGCCAATTTTGCATTATTATTTTTTCATACTTTCTTTGATTAAAATGAATTTCTCTTTACCTTCAAGAATATTTTAATCAATTGACACTGCCTCATGATTTTTTTCTAATATATATGATTTCTTTCTCTTTTTTTTTATTAACTTTAGTGTATTTATGTTACCAAAAATCTTTTAAAATTAGTGTTTAATTTTTGGGTGAAAAAAAAGAGCAGATACTACCAGCAGTCTAGTATCAGCTTTAGTAATAATTGGTTTTATCAATTTAGGAAAATTACTTCAATTCCCTAAGCTTCAGTTTTCTTACCTGTAAAATAAGAAGCTTATAATATGAGAAGATTTTTCTTACCTGTAAAATAAGAAGCTTATAATATGAGAAGATTTTTCTTTTTTCTTTTCTTTTGGTATTTTGGATTGAACCCAGGAGTACTTAACCACTGAGACACATTTCCAGTCCTTTTTAAATTTTTTATTTTGAGACAGGGTCTTGCTAAGTTGTTTAGGGCCTCACTAAATTGCTGGCTTTGAACTTAGGATCCTTCTACGCCTCTGGGATTACAAGTGTGGGCCACCATACCCAGCTAAGATTTTCTAATGTCTCTATTTGTAATTCTTTGTTGAAGAGCTTCATTTTCACCTACAGCATTTTGTGCATACAATTAAGAAATAACAAGGGCAAAAATATAATTGATTCTGATAGGTGGGAGATAAACAAAGCAGAAGACAAGTAGGACAGGCAACAGGAAGGGTGGTGTACCCATGTCCTGGAAGAGAACAGTAACAAGCCCTTCGTAATAGAGTGGGGACAAATTCTAAATATAATGAAGATTGCTTCCTTGTGCTAATTGACATATTAATTGATACATTATGAATTATATATTCTTTTAATAAATATTATTCATTTTATATTGTGGTAGCATAAAAAGAACAATAGATCTACTTTCCTAAATTTGTTGCTTAAAGACTTTGGTGAAATCAGCTTAATTACATACACAGTTTTCTTTGATAAAATAAGCAATTGTGGACTTAATTATATCTGAGCTTACTTACACTTCTGAAAAGTTTGTTATGACTTCCGGCAATTTATGGGATAAATTTGTAGAGTGAATTTTGGAGCCAGGTTGACCTGAGTTAAAAATGCTAGCTGTTTCTTTTCTCTAGCTGTGTGCACTAGGCTAAATCATTGGTGAAATTAAGGTCACTGGTAAATTTTACAATTGTAAAAATTTCAGTAAAGATTATTCCTCATTTAACAATCAAATGCAGGTATTCCTGGTAAGGTGGCTGCTCTTCCTCTGTGCATAAAGCAGTAACTTGGTTTCCTTTTTTAAAATTAATAAATTTATTAATTAATTTTAATTTGATATGTATGATAGCAGAATATATTTTGATTCATTATACACAATTGCAGCACAACTTTACATGTCTATGGTTGTACACAATGTAGCATTGCACCATGTGTGCATCATACATGTACCTAGGGTAATGATGTTCATCTCATCCCACCATCTTTCCTGCCCCCATACCTTCTCCCCTCTCCTCCCTCCTGTTTGCCCAATCACAGTTACTCCATTTTTAAATTTTTTTTTCCATGCCTGCTCCCCTCCCCCATATTATGGATCAGCATCCACTTATTAGAGAAAACATTTGGCCTTTGGTTTTTTGGGATTGGATTACTTCACTTAGCATAATATTCTCCAACTCCATCCATTTACCTGAAAATGCCATAATTTTATTCTCTTTTAATGCTGAGTAATATTCCGTTGTGTATATATACCACAATTTCTTTATTCACTCATCTATTGAAGGGCATCTAGGTTTCTTTCATGCTGTACTTTCACCATCCTGGGACCTTGGTATCTTCTAGATTCAGATCTAGGATAATAAATACAGTACAGATGTCTCATTTCCTTCTTTTAGAGTGGGTCTGGAAGTGGCACACATCACTTTTGTTCCCATACCTTGACAATGAATACCCAGCTTTTATTGCATGCAAGAAGGGCTACAAAATATAACCCTGGTGTCCTCAGAACCCTCCTGGAAGTCATTCCAGAAAGAAAGCAGAAACCTGTGACCAACAAGTAGATCCTGCGGCAGTAGGCATTCAACAGCTTTTCATTACCCCCACCCCCACACTAGAGTGTTGTTTTCCAGGTGTTAGCAGAGGAATGAGAGGAAATATCAAATGCACTCTGAACAGGCAGAATCGCTTCTCTCTCACACATCATATTGTGAATGGCACGTATCAGATCTTGGTACCTGCTGATATTATAATGTCTAGTCAGTGTAAAAAATATTGTACTACTACAAAGTGGACTTGAAGCAACGTTTTCTTTCAAAATGCTTCTGTCATACCATGCATTTCACTTTAACAAAAGAATTTCTTGATTTATCATAATTTTACAAAGCATTCTGCATTTATGAGCTTTCTACTGTTTATAAACTGTTATTCATCTATGTGCTCTTGAAATTAAGCAAATGTCTCAAGTCCTGTATGAATAAATTCAGAAGCCTTGTGTGTGTGTATGTGTGTGTGTGTGTGTGTATATATATATATATATATATATATATATATTTTTTTTTTTCCCCCCCCAGAGGTGTCTGAGCCAAAGTTGGTTTTCTTTTCTTTCTTTCTTTTTTTTTTTTTTTTTTTTTTTTTTGATATGTCACAAGAAGAGCAATATGCTTATATGCTTCAAGAATTTCATTACATTTCTTGGGGATTACTGCATACAAATAAGCCAGCCTTTAGCCTTCAGCTTCATGCTGTTTTCAAGGAAATAAAATACCCTTTGTTATTCCCTGGATGTTGTGTTTTACTTTCTGATTATTGTCCACATTGCAGTTGTCTGTAGTCTCCGCTAGCAAAAGTCCAGATGGCTGAAATATAATTGATGAAAACCACTTGAAGCTTCCATGTCACATGCAAGTTTTTCTTTGAAATATGTCTCAATATCAGGCAGAGCCGACCCCCAGCCTACATCTGCCTTCAGCGGGAGCAGACCACGCTGCTTTTCCCTACTGTGGCGCTGTCATTCTTTTCCGCGTTCATAATGCCAATGGCAAACTGATCTCTCTAAGAAAGAAGAGGATGCAGGCAGATGCTTCTGGGCTGACTTCTCCACTGCAAGAATTGCCAGCAGTAATGTGTTTGATTCCATTAAATTAAAACGCATTTATCGAACACAGTCACTGAGTTAAATATGAGCCCAAATATAACTAATAATATAAAGCAGCCTTTCCTCAGGAGTTTATCCTAGGTGAAGAAATACATATAGACAAGTGATCATCTCTTAAAGGGGCTATAACTTTAAATTTTATATGAATGGTATAAGAGATTACCTGTGAATTCTAAAAGCTAAAGAAACCCTGTAAATTATTAGCACAATGAGATATTAGTATACACACAGCAGAGTGGCAAGACCAAAAAATATAAAATATTGGAGAGGATTTGGGAGGAAAAAGAACAGATGCCTTATGGGTGGGAGTGTAAATAGTACAATTACTTTGGAAAAACATACGCCTATTTCTTTTAATATACAACTACCTTAAAACCCAATAATTCCGCTCCAAATTATTTATGCAAGATACTTGAAAAGTTATATACCCCCAAAGAGTTATACAAGCATGTTCATAGCAAGCAACTTTAGATATACTAGGTGTGCTTATGGGGCAATAACTAAATAATGGAAGACTGCTCAGTAATAAAGGCGGAGAGGAATGAAGGTTCTGTTGAAATACCTGTGATATGAATGACCCTTGAAAAGATTTTGTCAAGTGAAAAAAGCTTTATCCAAATGAATCCATACTGTACTAAACCATTTATATGAAGTTCTAGGTCAGGAAAATATAATCTACATAGAACAATATAAGGGTGGTTATCTCTGGGAGGGCATGGATGTATGCTGACAGGAAATGGAAAAGAAGGAATTGGAAATGAAGGAATTTCCTGGAGTGATAGAAAGACTCAACATCTTGGAAGAGATTTGGGTTACACAGCTGTGTGAATTTGCCAAAACTCAATAAATATACATGTGAGATTTTACCTTACATTGCATGTAAATTTCGTCAGGAAATGAAAAATATTGTGAACAAATATTGAACTCTAGTTAATGTAAGGCACATGAGAGATTTTAAGGGAAAGTGCTTATCATTAAAATGTGTGAGAAAATAAGGTGGTTTAATGCAAGGATCCATCTATCCATAAGGCATAATGGATAGTTGCATATTAACGGGAGAACATAGTGGCAGGTATCCACCAATTATTGAACACAGTGAGTTAAATATAAACACACTGTCAGTGAGTTAAATAGGAGGTTTTCATAGATAAATTCTTTCTACTTAACCCTATGTTTAAAAATTATCAGACAAAATAATTGGCATCAACAAAGTAGAACATAATCTCCTTCTTTTCACTTATGTCAATAAAACTCTTCATTTTTTCACTCTTAATTCCTCCTTCTATTGTTTTTGTTCCTTTCAACTTAAAAATTGCTTAGCTTTCCATCAACTTAAAAATATTCATCCCTAAACTGATATCTCTTCAAAATATTGTTGTTGTTTTTTCTCTCAGCCAATTTTTCTTTAGAGTAAAAAAAGCATCTAAGTTTGCCATCTTGCCACTTCCCTTTCTCACCCTCTAGCAGTTTGGAGTTTATTATTCAATTAAAGCTGCTTGTTCCTGAGTCACCAATAGCCACCTAATTGCCAAATCTAATGTTCCTTTCTCAGTCCTCATCTGTTGCCTTTGAGGTCATAGCAAAAACCAAGGCAGCTGGTTTGGCTCAGAACATTATTATGGTCATAAAATGACATAACCCACTACGTTCTGCTTCCTGTGATAGACAAATGAACAGACAGCTAACCAAGCACATGGAAGTCACAGTGTAATATCTCCTAGAACCCAATTTTTGTGCTTCTCTGTTCTGAATATTTGCTGTTACTGACCACCTGCAAATGGAAAACGGTTTCTCCAGTTTCTATGATTTAGATTGGAGTTACTATTCTTCCTTTTCCATTGTTTTAGCAAGTTTCTGTTTGCTCTACCTTTTCTTTTTTAAAATTTCCATTTTTAAACAAATTTTTATTCTTTAAATGGCATCTGTGTATATTTTAAAAATAGTGTGATGTGTTAAAATAAATAGAACTAATGCTTCATATACAGTGTGCATGTGTGTGTGTTTCTGAGAGAGAGAGAGAGAGAGAGAGAGAGAGAGAGAGAGAGAGAGAGAGGTGTCTAGCTTCTGGACTGGGAAATACTCTAAGGGTAGTTTTGGATTCAACAAAGTTCTGTTTGTTTCACTGAGTGATGGTTTTAAAAAATTCTCTAAGCAACAGATTGCATTTTTAAAGTTTGGCACAGGAATCTCAGTACATAAAAAAAAAAATACAGGCAAAACCAAAAATGCTCTGGTGATGGAAGGATGGGAGGGACCCAGAAGATCCACCTTTGCCTTCCATCTTGCACAGACTGTCACTGTCCCTAAGAGTTTTCTTCAGCACTCTCAGACAATGACATTTAAAACTTTTGTGCATACTAATCATGTGGGAATTTTTCTAAGGATGAAGGATCTGATTCAGTTGGTCTGGGTTGGGATCTAGCAGTCTGTATATCTAGCAAGCTACAAAGGGAAGCCATTATGTGACCCACAGACCACATTGGAAGAGCAATTTTCTCCATACCAAATTTGACTACCAATTTTAAGCTCATTATACACTAGAGAACATTCTGATTGTTTTGTTCTTTAGGAGATGGGTATTTGTTTCTTCAGAAATCAAGAAAGCAACTATATTATTCTCTATAATGTGTAATTATTCCCTAATGTGTGTGTGTGTGTGTGAGTGTGTGTGTGTTTTGTTTGGAGTTGGGGATCAAACTCAGGAGCACTCAATCACAGAGCCACATCCCCAGCCCTATTTTGTATTTTATTTAGAGACAGGGTCTCACTGAGTTGCTTAGTGCCTTGCTTTTGCTGAGGTTGGCTTTGAACTTGCGATCCTCTTGCCTTAACCTCCTGAGCTGCTGGGATAACAGGCTTGCACCACTACACTCGGCCCAGATGTGTTTTTAATTTTGTATGTTTTATTTGGAACTGAAGACTGGCCAGAGAATGACAAGAAGTTTTTATCTTACGTCCTTTCTAAGGAGTCAAAATTAGTAAATAGAAGAGGAAGACCTAAAGACAATAAATTACAAGAACAAAACCAAATTCAAATTCTTGATGGAAACTCAACCCATAACTGGCAACCAGCAGCCACAGTCATAAGAAGACTGGATGGGGCACCATGACTGTAGGAGATAGTTAATTGCTCCACCTGGATTCTGACATTTCTTCCCTGTCTAGCCATGGCAACCAAGAAAACCTTTTCAGTAGAGAAAAACTCTTGATACAAATAGACTTCAAGAGTCAGAGGTATGGGCTCATGTCTGTCTGGATGGTGAAACCAGTAGAAGTGGTGGATTTTGTATAAGACTACGGAATGAGGGCTCTTTTACTTCCTAATGGAATAGGCTATTCCCAAACTTGAAGGCCTGTTTCCTCGTCTTTCTATATAACCTTTTACTCTTTAATTCACAACTCCATTTTAAATTCTAAGTAGATGGCCTCCTTATCCCTATCATCCATTTTGATCTTTCTTTATTTCTGCTCCAAAAGTTATTTATTCATTTCCTTCCTTCTTTCTTTCATTGAATTATTAATTCTTTCAATGAAACAAAAGAAGATATAAAACATAGATCAGTTTTTACAGTGCCTGGGGGGAGGATGGAAAACACATCATCACAATTCATTGTGTAAGGCTTGGCTCCTAATTCCCCTAACCCTTGGAGTCTCACACTCTAGAAAAATGACTTCAACCCACAACCCACAGACTCTGGGATCTGTGTTGACACCTCTGGCCCCCTGTTTTGCACACATCCAGGGGCTCTTTCATAAACCTGGATAGTGCTTGCTTCAAGTTCCTTCCTAGGAATTCTACATCCTGGATTACTGTCTTCCCTCCTGCAGCTGCTGATCTGCCCTCACACAGTTCTATGTTAGGGATAGTTATATCTCTGCTATTTTGCATACACTAAGAGTAACCAGATGAGAGACACTGTGCGACACTGGTGCTTGGCAGGCAGTTTCTCATTGGTGTCCTTCTCCGTACATGCTGCCTGCTAGCACAGTGCATTTCTGGTGGCCAGTCTACCACCATCGCCTCCCACCACAGCACAACAGAGCAGTAGAGCACCTCTTCTTCCTGACCTTGCACAGGGTTCTCTCTGGACCAGCTGTGAAAATCTCAGCAAGAATGGAAGTACTGTAGTTCTCCATAGCAGAGGTAAATCTTGAAAATACCATATATAATGTAAATGGAAGTTACAGAAAAGCACTGGATTCTGTTTTGTCTTTTCTTTTTCTTGCTTGGTACTTGAGATTGAGCCCAGGATTGATTTATCACTGAGCCATATCCCCAGCCCTTTTTATTTATTTATTATTATTTTTTTAAATTTTGAGACAGGGTCTTGCTAAATTGATTAGGGCCTCACTAAGTTGCTAGGTTTGGATTTGAACTTGTGATCCTTCTGCCTCAGCCTTCCAAGCAGCTGGGGTTATGGGCATGCACCACCATGCCCAGTTGGAGAACCAATTCTAGTGGAGATGTTCCAGGTCAGTACTTAGTGGGAGTAATGTGGTTTTATTCTTATGCTTTATAATTGCTGCATGTGGTACAAAGATTGTTTTTCTGTTTTGTTTTTTTTCTGTTTTGTGGTACCAGGGATGGAACTCATGGGCACTTAACCACTGAGCCACAAATCTAGCCCCTTTTTTTAATTTTTTTTTTTTTTTTACTTTAAAAAATGGTCTTGCTAAGTTGCTTAGAGCCTCACTAAATTGCTGAGGCTGTCTTTGAAATGGAAATCCTCCTGCCTCAGCCTCTGGAGCCACTGGGATTATAGGTGTGAGCCACCGTGTTCAGGCAAAGGTTGTTTTTTTATTAAGTCTTATGATGAGTCATGCTCATGGGCCTCTTATTCCACAGATGTTCAGTTCAGAATTGGAGTGGGGAATTAGAGGCGTTTCCATGACAGGGTGGTGTATCAAGGTAATATTAAGAGTCAATAGTCATTTCTCTATGTGAGTTCCATCCACAGCTCAAATTCAGTAAGTTTGGGATAAACTCATATTTGATTATATTTCAATCCAAGTCAGTGTCTATCAAAACCCATGTCTCCAAAATTTTACCAAAATAAACTGGTGAAATAAAGAAGCTGTTTGGTGACAGTGCTATCTCAACACTCCTGGCAGCATCTCAGAGCAAAAAAGCCAACTTTGGAAAATGTGGTATACATACACAATGGTATATCACTCAGCCATAAGGAAGAGTAAAATTATGGCATTTGCTAGTAAAATGGATGGAACTGGAGACTCTCATGCTAAGTGAAATAAGCCAATTCCAAAAAACTAAAGGCAGAATGTTCTTCCTGATATCCAGGTGCTAACATAAAATAAGGGGAGAGAAGAATAAGAGTTCATTAGATTAGACAAAGGAGAGTGAAGGGAAGGGAGGAGAGATAGGAATAGGAAAGACAGTAGAATGAATTGGACATAAATTTCCTATGTTCCTGTATGAATACATGACCATTATAACTCTACATCATGTACAACCACCAGAATGCAAAGTTATACTCCATGTGTGTATAATATGTCCTAATACACTATACTCTTATGTATATCTGAAAAAAAAAATTTAAAAAGTAGGCCAATTTGGGGATATTTATTGCTATTCTGAAGTTCAGTGCAAGCCAGGTGGCTCAATGTGAGATATGGGAAAGGTACGCTTGATTAGAGTTTGATAAATATCATGATGAATAACTTAGGTTTGGTAGATGCATAAAGAAGGATCTTGATGCATGAGTTCACAAAATCTTGGGATGTTGAACTGTTGTCAGATGCTTTCAGTTAAAAACTTGAAGTTCCTGCAACAAATAGGGAAATAATTTGTAACATTTCTCTTCCTGGATAAAAGTTTCCTGGAATACTGAAGTTGTGTGAGGACAGAGGAATAGTAAAGTCCTGTTAATGTAGGCAGTATTAGTAGATGGTTTCAATTCTCACTTATTGTTCCTAAAATAGTCAAAGACAGCCTTAATTTTGCAGTGGAGAGAGGGAGATAAAATTTAGAGTCAGAAGTTTTACATGTGCTTCCTCTTCTGGTTTTTGTAACTTTTATGTACCTCTTTGAATCTCAAGTATAATGCTTTTGTAAAGAAGGGCCAGGTTTCCCTTCAAGGATTGGCTCTGGAATTTAAGAGAAAATATCATTAGCACTGCCATGTAGGTCCCCCGGAGGTCCCACTCCCCACCTATAAACCAGTCAGAAAGTCTGCCCTGAATGGAGTAGTGTCTCTCAACGGGGCACAATTTAGTCCAGTTTCACATATAGTGTTCAAAATTTTGTACAAAATGATGACAATTCTGACCAAAAAAGAGCAACAACAACAACAACAACAACAAAAGAACAACAACTCAGTCTACTTACTTACAACAGAATTTAGAGCAAAATTTGGAGCAAAGGAGATTGATTTTAGATTTAAATTCTACCTGGAATTAAGCATCTGTGCCAATGCACTCAGCTTTTCAATATTATAATTGACTGAGGTTCTCTTTTCTTGCTTTTTCTTTTTTTTTTCACAGATGGGTTTAGCATTCAGAATGAGCTAATTCTGCTTCAGTCACGCTTGATGGGAACTGGTGATTCAACTGTTGCAAAACTTTGAAAGTGTTCATTAATTCAGGCTTAATTAATGCAGAATGACAATTAAACTTTTATGGAGTATATGTCATCAACATGAACACCATGCATTCATTATACTCCCGAATACTGAGATGCATACAAATGAATTCCAATGACCAAAAAACTTAAAAATTACCCCAGTTGGATAGCTGTGGATATGTGCAATATGCCTCACGCTACTGAAAAAGATTCAAAATTAGATTGTATAATCTATGCTATAAATAGAGAGAAAGCCCCACATTTTTATTAATGTAATGATAAACTTTCTTACAAAACCAGCCTCTGGAGAAAAGGCATAGATAATTTCCTTAACTTCTTGCTCAATAATTTATATACCCTTGGAATGTGAGAATTCTAGATTCTGATATTAAAAATTAAATCTGTGATTTCATGGATATTGAGTGTATCACAAACCCGAATATTCAAATATCTGCTCTTTTGTGTTAAATAGAAGAGCTGTACATGCTAGAATCTAAACCTGCATTAGGTGAATGACTGTAAAATTCACCTGTTCATTTCAAGATTACATAGTTTCATCAAATCCTAGGCTTATGTACCAGGTTCCAGTGTTCAGTCAAGCCAGAAATTTGCCATGGCAACGCTGCAGCCTTTTTTAATGTATAAAACTACAGAATAACAGGAAAGACCACATCACATTCTCTTCCAATTCACATATAGCTATATTTGGTTGATGTTTATTTATGTAATTTTGATAGTACGTCCCCAAATTTTGTTTTTGATTTAGTTTATAATCATTATATGGATACTATGTTATTATAAAGAATGATGTACCAAATTTTTCCCAACAGTAAGTTATGTGTAATAAAAATTTACCATTTTAACTATCTTAAGTACGGTTTAGAGGCATTAAATGCATTCATGTTGTTGTGCAGGCACCACTATCAGCCATCGCCATAATTCTTTTCATTTTTAAAATCGAAACTGTATAGAGGTACTTTGATTAGACAGAGAGGAGTGAAGGGAGAGGAGGGGGGATGGAGGTAGAAAGGATAGAAAAATTGGACATTATTACCCTATGTACATATATAACTGTATGACTGGTGTGATTCTACATAATGTACAACCAGAAGAATGAGAAATTATACTCCATTTAGGTATGACGTGTCAAAATGCATTCTACTGTCATGTATAACTAATTAGAACAAATAAAAAATTTTAAAAACTCTGAAATTTTATATCCATGGACCAATTACTTCCTATTCTTCTTTTCCTTCAGTTCCTGGCAACTACCATTCCACTGTCTGTCTCTATTATTTTGATTACTGTATGATGCACCTTTTGTGAGCAGAATCATGATCTTTCTGTAAATGACTTATTTCACTTAGCATTCTGTCTTCAAGGTTGATCCATATTGTAGCATATGTCAGAATTTCATTCCTTTTTAAGATCACATAATGTTCCATTATACATACATGCCATATATTGAATATACATTCACATATTGATGGACAATTGGGTTGCTTCCAATTATGCTTCCAATTATGGATGATGCTTTTAGGAACATAGATGTACAGATATCTCCTCAAGACCGTGCTTTCATTTCTTCTTGCATGTACCCCGAATTGGAATTGCTGTATCGTACCGCGATTCTAGTTCCAACTTTCTCAGGAACCACTCTTTCCATAGCAACTGTATCAACTTATATTTTTCACTAACAGTGCACAAGGATTCTAATTTCTCCACATTCTGTTTTTTTATTTTGTTTTTGAGAGCTGCCATGCTAATGGGTATGAGGTAGTATCTTTGCAGTTTTGAATTGCTATTTGTTAATGACTAGAAATTTGAGTACATGTTCACATACTTCTTAGCTATTTGTATATCTTTTTTGTAGAAATGTCACTTTAACTCCTTTCCCCTTTTTTAATTGGGATGTATATGTGTGTGTGTGTGTGTGTGTGCATGTGCACATGCACACTGATTTTTAAGAGTTATGTATATATTCTAAATATTAATCCCTTATCATATACACAATTTACAATTTTTTCTTACCTTCTTTGAGTTGCCTTTCTACTCTGAAAATTCATTCAGGTAGAAAACCCTATGTGAGAAGTCAAATTTAAATAGTGATATAAAAAATAAGATATAGTTATATTGAGTAATAACAATCTGTAAGATCCTTACTTAAAACTCCATAGTTAAAAATAACTATATTTTAAAAAGATAACTTTCAAAATTTAAATGTGAAGGTGATTCTGCATATCCTAGCTACAAATAACTAAGATCCTTATTTTCAATCCTCCCAGAACTGCTATTTAAAATCATGCTGGAAGTTGTAATTAGCACAATAAGACAAGAAAAGGAAATAAAAGTCATATAAATTTGGAAGAAAGAAAAAAAATAGCCATTGTACACATATCACAGGCTTACCAATGTAGAAAATCTTAAAGACCAGACAAAAACTCTTTCCACTAAGAAGTCATTATAGTAATGTTGTAAGATCCAAGGATAGATATTATTAAAAATTTAATTATTTTCTATATAAAGCAATAGATAATTGGGATTTGAAATCAAACCCAATAGTATCTGCAATAGCACCAAAATAAAACAATATACTTAGGTATAATATAACAAGGTTCAAGCTTAATTCTTCTTGAATAGGTTCTTGATTGCTACTTTGATTGTTTGAGGATATCAGACTCCAGATCCTTCCCTCTTCCAAAGAAAACTCTGAATAGTGACTCTCCAGGGAGTTTTTAGGCCTTCAGTTCCAGGCTGGGGAGCTATCTTTTTTTTAATTGGTTTTATTTTTTAAATACATGACAGTGGAATGCATCACAATTCTTATTACACATATAGAACAATTTTTCATACCTCTGTTTGTATATAAAGTATGTTCACACCAATTCATGTTTTCATATATGTACTTTGGATAATGATGTCTATCACATTCCACCATCCTTGCTAATCCCCTCCTCCCTCCCTTTCTCTTCCACCTCTCTGTCCTATCTAGAGTTTGACTATTCCTCCCATGCTCCCCCTCCCTGCCCCACTATGAGTCAGCCTCCTTATATCAGAGAAAACATTCAGCATTTGTGTTTTTGGAATTGGCTAATTTTACTTAGCTTATCTTCTCCAACGCCATCCATTTACCTGCAAATGCCATGATTTTATTCTCCTTTATTGCTGAGTAAAATTCTATTGTGTATATATGCCACATTTATTTTTATCCATTCAACCACTGAAGGGCATCTAGGCTGGCTCCACAGTTTAGCTATTGTGAATAGTGCTGCTATAAACATTGATGTGGCTGTGTCCCTGTAGTATGTTGTTTTTAAGTCCTTTGGGTATAGTCCTAGGAGAGGGATAGCTGGGTCAAATGGTGGTTCCATTCCCAGTTTTCCAAGGAATCTCCATATTGCTTTCCATATTGGCTGCACCAATTTTCAGTCCCACCAGCAATGTATGAGCATACCTTTTCCCCCACATCCTCGCCAATGCTTATTGTTGTTTGTCTTCATAATAGCTGCCATTCTGACTTAAGTGAGATGGTATCTTAGAGTAGTTTTGATTTGCATTTCTCTAATTTTAGACATGTTGAACATGTTTCCTTATATTTATTGATTGACTGAATATTCTCTTCTGAGAAGTGTCTGTTCATATCATTGGCCCATTTATTGATTGGGTTATTCATTTGTTTTTTGGTTGTTTGTTTGTTTGTTGGTGTTTAGCTTTTTGAATTCTTTATAAACCCTAGAGATTAGTTCTCTATCTGATGTGTGAGAGATAAAAATTTGCTCCCAAGATGTAGGCTCTCTATTCACCTCACAGATTGTTTCTTTTGCTGAGAAGAAACTTTTTAGTTTTATTCCTTCCCATTTATTGATTCCTGGTTTTAATTCTTGTGCTATAGGAATCTTATTAAGGAAGTTGGGGCCTAATCCCACATGATGGACATTAGGACCTACTTTTTGTTCTATTAGATGCAGGGTCTTTGGTTGTATTCCTAAGCCTTGATCCATTTTGAATTGAGTTTTGTGCATGGTGAGAGATAGGGGTTTAATCTCATTTTTATGCATATGGATTTCCAGTTTTCCCAGCACCCATTTGTTGAAGAGGCTATCTTTTCTCCAATGCATGTTTTTGGCACCTTTGTCTAATATAAAATAATTACAATTTTGTGGCTTAGTCTCTGTGTCCTCTATTCTGTACCATTGGTCTACCAGTCTGTTTTCGTGCCAGTACTATGCTGTTTTTGTTACTATTGCTATGTAGTATAGTTTAAGGACTGGTATAGTGATGCCACCTGCTTCATTCTTCCTGCTAAGGATTGCTTTAGCTATTCTGGGTCTCTTATTTTTCCAGATGAATTTCATGATTGCTTTTTCTAATTCTATGAGGAATGCCATTGGGTTTTGATAGAATTGCATTAAATCTGTATAGTGCTTTTGAAAGTATGGTCATTTTGATAATATTAATTCTGCCTATCCAAGAGCAAGGTAGATCTTTCCATCTTCTAAGGTCTTCTTCTATTTCTCTCTTTAGGGTTCTGTAGTTTTCATTGTATAGATCTTTCACCTCTTTCGTTAAGTTGATTCCCACATATTTTATCTTTTTTGAGACTATTGTTAATGGGGTAGTTTTCCTAATTTCTGTCTCAGATTTGTTACTGATATACAGACATGCCTTTGATTTATAGGTGTTGATTTTATAACCTGCTACTTTGCTGAATTCATTTACTAGACCTAGAAGTTTTCTGGTGGAGCTTTTTGGGTCTTCTAGGTATAGAATCATATTGTCAACAAATAGTGCTAATTTAAATTCTCCTTTTCCTATATGTATCCATTTAGTTTCTTTCATCTGTCTAATTGCTCTGGCCAGTGTTTCAAGGACTGTGTTAAATAGAAGTGGTGAAAGAGGGTATCCCTGTCTTGTTCCAGTTTTTAGAGGAAATGCCTTCAATTTTTCTTCACTTAGAGTGATGTTGACCTGGGACTTAGCATAGCTAGCCTTTATGATGTTGAGATATGTTCCTGTTATCCCCAGTTTTTCTAGTGTTTTGAACATGAAGTTGTGCTGTGTTTTGTCAAATGCTTTTTCTGCATCTAATGAGATGATCATGTGATTCTTATCTTTGAGCCTATTGATGTGATGAATCACATTTATTGATTTCCTTATGTTGAGACAACCTTGCATCCCTGGGATGAATCCCACTTGATCATTGTGCTTGACCTTTTTGATATGTTTTTGTATTCAATATGTCAGAATTTTATTGAGAATTTTTGCATCTATGTTTATTAGAGATATTGGTCTAAAGTTTTCTTTCTTTGATGTCTCTTTGCCTGGCTTTGGAATTAGGTTGATATTGGCCTTATAGAATGAGTTTGGAAGTGTTGCCCCTTTTTCTATTTCCTGAAATAAATTGAAGAGTATTGGTATTAGTTCTTCTTAAAGGCCTTGTAGAACTAGGCTGTGTATCCATTTGGTCCTGGGCTTTTCTTGGTTGGTAGGCATCTGATGGTGTCTTCTATTTCATCAATTAATATTGGTCTGTTTAAATTGTGTATATCTTCCTGATTCAGTCTGGGCAAGTCGTATGACTTAAGAAATTCTTTGATGCCTTCACTATCTTCTATTTTATTAAAGTATAAGTTTTCAAAATAATTTCTAATTATCTTCTGTATTTCTGTAGTGTCTGTTGTGATATTACCTTTTTCATTACGAATGCTGATAATTTGACTTCTTTATCTCCTTCTCTTTGTTAACATAGCTAAGGGTCTGTCAATTTTATTTATTTTTTCAAAGAACCAACATTTTGTTTTTTCAATTGTTTCTCTTGTTTTGATTTCATTGATTTCAGCTCTAATTTTAATTATTTCTTGCCTTCTACTGCTTTTGCTGTTGATTTGTCCTTCTTTTCCTAGGGCTTTGAGATGTAAAGTGAGGTCATTTATTTGTTGACTTTTTCTTCTTTTAAGGAATGAACTCCATGCAATTAACTTTTCTCTTAGAACTGCTTTCATAGTATCCCAAAGATTCCATATGTTCTGTCTATGTTCTTATTTACTTCTAAGAATTTTCTAATTTTCTCTTTGATGACTCCTGCAACCTATTGTCCATTCAGAGGCATATTTCTTAATCTCCATGTATTGGATTAATTTTTATTTTATCATTGATTTCCAATTTAATTTCATTATGATCTGATAAAATACATGGTAGTATTTCTACTTTTTTGTATTTGCTAAGAGTTGCTTTGTGGCATAATATATGGTCTATTTTAGAGAAGGCTCCATGTGCTGCTGTGAACAAAGTGTGCCTGCTTGATGCAGGTTGAAATATTCTATATATGTCAGTTAAATCTAAGTTATTGATTGTATTATTGAGTTCCATCTATTTTTTATTCAACTTTTGTTTCAAAGATCTATCCAGTGGTGAGAGAGGTGTGTTAAGTCTCCCAAGATTATTGTGTTGTGATCAATTTGACTCTTGAACTTGAGAAGAATTTGTTTGATGAACATAGCTGCAACAATATTTGGGGCATATATATTTATAATTGTTATGTCTTGTTGGTGTATGGTTGCCTTGAGCAGTATGTAATGTCCATCTTTATCCCTTTTGATTAACTTTGGCTTGAAGTCTACTTTATTTGATATGAGGATGGAATCCCTGCTTGCTTCCGCAGTCCATGTGAAAGGTATGATTTTTCCCAACTTTTCACCTTCGGTCTGTGTATGTCTTTTCCTATCAGATGAGTCTCCTGGAGGCAGCATATTGTTGAGTCTTTTTTAAAACTCCAATCTCTAGCCTATGTCTTTTGATTGGTGAGTTTAAGCCATTAATATTCAGGGTTACTATTGAGACAAGGTTTGTATTCCCAGCCATATTTGTTTATTTTTGTAATTTGACTTGACTTGATTTTCTTCTTTGATTAGTTTTTTTTTCTTTAGGGTACTACCTCCTCCTGCTGATTTGCGTTGTTGTTTTTTGTTTCCTATTCATGGAATATTTTTCCAAGGATGTTTTGTAGTGTCGGTTTTTTAGTTATAAATTATTTTAACTTTTGTTTATGATGGAAGGTTTTTATTTCATCTTCAAATCGAAAGCTTAAATTGCTGGATACAAGATTCTTGGTTGGCACTCATTTTTTTTTTCAGAGCTTGTAATATGTTGTTCCAGGATCTTTTAGCTTTCAGGGCCTGCGTTGAAAAATCTGCCATTATCCTAATTGGTTTTCCCCTATATTTAATCTGATTCCTTTCTCTTGTGGCTTTTAAAATTCTCTCCTTATTCTGTATGTTGGGCATTTTCATTATAATGTGGCTGTTGTGATTTTGTACATTTGGCATCCTGTAGGCTTCTTGAATTTGGATCTCCAATTCATTCTTCATGTTTGGAAAATTTTTCCGATATTATTTCATTAAATAGATTGCTCATTCCTTTGGTTTGGACCTCTATGCTTTCCTTTATCCCACTAACTCTTAAATTTGATCTTTTCATGCTATCCCATGTTTCTTGAATGTTCTGCTTGTGGTTTCTTACCATTATCACAGTGTGGTCTGTAGTTTTTTCAAGATTATATATTTTTGTCTTTGTTGTCTGATCTCCTTTCTTCCAAGTGGTCTACTCTGTTGGTGATGCTTTCTTTTAAGCTTTTAATTTGGTTTATTATTTCTTTCATTTCAAGGATTTCTATTTGGTTGTTTTTTTTCTTTTTTAACACCTTTCTTTCTGTTGAGGTGATCTTTTGCTTCCTATATTTATGTAGCTCCTAGTTGAAGTGATCTTTCACTGCTTGTATTTGCTCTCTTATAAAATGTTATATAGAACATTTTACCACGTATATCCTAAATTCCTTCTGTGTCGTTCCTCCTGCTGTAGCTGCCAATGTTTCTAATGATGTAGTGTCTTCATTTGTTTGGGGCACTTTCTTCCCTTGTCTTTTCATGTTGCTTGTGTGTCTTCCTTTCCAGCTCTGTGGGTCTAGATTGTTATTGTTTTTACCCTACAGGTTTGTAGTCCTCTTGTAGAGTTCCAAGACCTCTCTTTTGTTGGGAAGGACAATGTTAACAGATCCCAATATCAACAATATACCATCTATGAACAATTTGTTGTTATTAAGACATTTACAGTTTAATCTCAATATACAGAAATGTTAGAGTCAATTATTATCTAAAATATAATCACTAGTTTTGTATAAAGGTTTACAGTTTTTGACAGTGGACAATAAACTGGGAGTGGGGCTTAGGATAATAAGCTGAGAAGGTAGGATGTGAGGATATAGAGTCAATATATCTTAGGGAGTTTGAAGGAGAAATCTAGGGAAGAGGGTTAGTAGCAAGAGAATAGACAGGAAGTAAATTAGGGTAGGCAAGTGCATGGGATGACAGTAGAGTACATAAAACAAACACACATATGTATTTAGAAAATTACAGGTGTTAAAACAATAAAATTTGGAGGGGAAAAACATGAAAGAATAAAAAGAAAAGGGGAAAAAGGGGCATATACAACACCTCTATATTATATTATTCAGATGACTCAGTCCTCAAAGTCCTATTTCATGCAAAGTTCTTGGGGATAGATATGTTGGGGATGTGAGGGCCAGAGAATGGAGGGGTAGAAGAGAAAAAACAAACAAACCAACAACCATCAAACAAAAAACTCAAAGGAAGAACCAGGGTTGTAGCTAGCTTTAGAGATCCATATATTACCTGCTTCTCTTCTCATCCAGTAGGTGGCGTAGTCTGTTGTAAGCTGGTGTCTGCCCTCTGGCTGGTGGAAGTAACCAGGGTGGGAAGACTGGCCCTGGTGCAAGGCTCTTCTTTTTGGGAACGCTGGCTCGTATGACATGAGTACCCGGTACTATCTCCCTCTTTTGCCTGGAGATTTCCCAGTTCCTGGCCTCTCCCTCTCCCCTAGCAGTTCCCAATGGAGGAAACTCTCACTCCCGTGCTCCCATGGGCAGCTCCCTGGTCACACTGCACACCTGTGTTGGGCAACTACCATGTTGGGCTACCGCTGCTGGAGAGGGTGGAAGGTTGGAAATCTGGTACCTGGCCACTGGAGATCCAATCTGGGAACTGCCCCAGCTAAATGGCGAGAATGTTGAGTCAAGACGGCGGAGGTCTGCTTTCAGTGCCAGGGTGTCTGGTGAGGTGGGGGGAGCCTGGTGAGGTAGGGTGGCCTGGTGAGGTGTGGGGGGGCCTGGTGAGGTGGGAGGGGCCTGGTGAGGTGGGGGGGCTGGAGAGGTGGGCAGAGCCTGGTGAGGTTGGGGGAGCCTGGTGATTGCTTGCGCTGTGGGTAGGTAGCAGCTAAGTGACTTGTGTGGGAGCAGAGTGAAGTCTTGGCGATCTCCAGATGTGTTGATAGGTGATTCTGCTAAGGTGCTCGCCGAGTCTTGCGTGGACTGGAAATTTGGGCTTTGGGTCCTGCTCCAACGCTGGGTGTCCTACTTGAATGCTGAGGCCTGAAACCCTGCATGGAGTCACAGAGCTGGTGATTTCTGTGGAGAGCAGCTGGATGGGGGTCCTCTAACACTCTCAGACATGGAGTATTCTGACTAGGTGAGATCTGCGGGTCTGCTGGTGTGGGCAGATTTTCCATGGTGTCTTCCATCATTCAGAAAAAAAATAAAATAAAAAAAAAATAACCTTTAAATTAAAAATAGATACAGTCCATTTTTACTTAAAAACCAACTTATATAAAAGTTAATTTTCCTAAATATCAAATACCAATTTACACATGCAAATAACGACACTCTAGATTAAAATCTGATTTAGTTAACTCACCAGTTTTCACATAGATTTAGACAATTCAGCTTTCTGTGAGCTTTTGTGGGTTTTTTAAAATTGTAGTTTAGGAGTACTTTTCTATTTTTCTAATTTTGACTATTTCAAAATATTGCAGAATTTTTGACTATTTCAAAACCAGGCTGTGTTTCACTTGGGCATGAAATCTACTTCAATAAATAAATATATAATATAATAAATATTTAAATAAAACATTTTAGTAAATATTTGCATGTTATTTTTACTTTTTTCATTTTGTCTACATCTAAGTAGCTTTTTAAGGCTTTATTGAGATATAATTGAGAAAAAATAAATTATATAGATTTAATTTCTAAATTTAATAAGTTTTAATTGATATTTGCATCCATCTGTGAAAATATCTTATTTTTTCAGAAGTTTTGTGGCTCTAGTTTTTCATTGAGGTATATGATTAATTTTGTTATGTTTTAATAATAAAAATATGAATCAAGAAAAAAAGAAGCCAATCTTAAGAACTCAGCATAATTTTATATATATATATATATATATATATATATATATATATATATATATATATATAACTGTGTCACCACTAACCAGATTAATAAAAAAGACATGATTTTTTTTACAATATTCATTCCTTAATTTGTAATTTTATATAAGAACCTGCTTATATAGTATAGTTGTTAGAGAAGTTTCTCAGAATTTAATGAGCAAGTGAAAAAATAAATTATATAAATTGTAATATAGATTCTGATTCATTCCATCTGAAGTTAAGATGAAGACAATGAATCCCTAACAAGTTTCTCAGTGATTCTGGTATGGTGTTTTTATTAGGACTCCCCAGAAATGATAGGATCTGTATACATATGTTAGAGTCTGTAAACAAGTCAAAAATAACACCTGGCATTTTGCCAGGGGAATGTTAGAGTTCGTAAACAAGTCTGGATGGTGCCTGGCAAAATGCCAGAGGGAGTGGTTTGAGAAGCAACAAAAGCGAGCCATTAAGTGTGGAGATTCCTTATTGGTTGACTGATGTATCTAGTTTATGCTAATTAGATAAGCTGTGTGGAATGTATAAATACTGCTCCTGTCCTGCAATAAACGGCTCCCACTCCTGCTGTATCAACATACACAAGTTGTTCGTCACCCCCCGGTTATTTTGCTGCAGCCGGACTGCGGCAGATGGTGGCCCGTACCGGGAGCCCCGGGACACTCGGGGGTAAGTGACGAAAAAAAAAGCTGCTCGTCCATAGATAGGACGGGAGCAAATCTGCTCATCCCTAGGCAGATAGGGCGAGAGGAAAAATGGTCATTTCAAGAAAATGGAAAAGATTGATACAGTATGTTTGTGTCTTGTTTTGTCTCAGTGTATTGTATTGTTTTTGTGCTGAAAAAATGGAAGGGGTGAAAAGTAAATTACTAAGGGAAGGAAGCACCCCAGTGGAACCAAGAATAGTTAGGGCATGTGTTGATAAGAGCCCAAGAACTCTAGTCAGAAAGAAAAAGAAAGTTCAGAAGAAGAAGGATTATCAGGAAAAAAGTTGCAGCAAAAGGCTATTACTAAATACTTTTCATTACCGGAGGGTGCGTGAAGCGGAGAGGCGGCTGCGGAGTGTGCAAGCCGGTCACAGCGCAGCAAGGATTTTCCAAGAGGCGGCAGCGACTGGCCCTTCCCCGCCTCCTGGCCGGGGAGCTAGCTCTTCCACTGCTGCGAGCCCAAATCTAGACCTGACCTGGAGGCACAGTCTCGCAGGCTCTTGCTCCCTGTGCCCAGTAGCAGTTTGAGACCGGGACTCTCCCCAGGGCCATCTGGGGCTACCCGGGACGCTACAGCCGCAGAAGACGCTACTGGTGTCCCTGATGTTTGGTCATTTTCAATGCCAATAACTAAACTACAATGGTTCTCCCTGACCTGGAGGCTGATAAATAATGAGTACTATTAATGCTTATTTCAAATGCAAAAAAACCTTGAGATAATGTACTAAATTGTTCAGAAGGTTGTTTTCTTAGTGCAATGCTACAGGATTTTCTTTAGCCATCCGGAGTTCCTGCCTTCGTCCCAGTGCCGGTAAAGACCAAGGTGGAAGAATTTCCAGTGTTGTTGAGAACCGGACGAGACTTCGGATCAAGCTAGCTGCCTGCAGAACTTACCTGGACTATGATTTAAGCTAGCTGCCTGCAGAACTTACCTGGACTGTGATTTATCTGAACTGAGATCTATTGAGACACTGCTTTACCTGGACTGAGACAACAAACTGTAATCTATAACAAATTGTAACACGGTATCTTTGCTAACAGTGTCATTGCTGGTATAATTTTTCCAAGGGCTTCTTGCATGGAGCCATCAATTGGCTTGGTATTGTGACATTTTGTATCCTCCCTTTCTGTTTGTAGCAGGTTATTTATGGTGTTTCTGTAAAAACCACTATGGTTGTTATTTAAATTAAACAAAAGGGGGAAATGTTAGAGTCTGTAAACAAGTCAAAAATAACACCTGGCATTTTGCCAGGGGAATGTTAGAGTTCGTAAACAAGTCTGGATGGTGCCTGGCAAAATGCCAGAGGGAGTGGTTTGAGAAGCAACAAAAGCGAGCCATTAAGTGTGGAGATTCCTTATTGGTTGACTGATGTATCTAGTTTATGCTAATTAGATAAGCTGTGTGGAATGTATAAATACTGCTCCTGTCCTGCAATAAACGGCTCCCACTCCTGCTGTATCAACATACACAAGTTGTTCGTCACCCCCCGGTTATTTTGCTGCAGCCGGACTGCGGCATACATATATAGAAAAAGATTTATTATGAGAAATTGGTTCATGTGATTACAGCCATTGAAAAGTCCTATGCTCTGCCTTCTCCATGTTAGAAGTCTAGAAAAGTTGGTGGTGCCACTCTAGCCTGGGCCGTGAAGCTTGAGGACCTGGGTAGCCAGAGGTAGAGTCAGAGCCCGAGTCTGAAGGCTGGAGACCCAGACCCAGGGTGGAAGAAGATGGGTGTCCTAGCCTAAACAAAGAGCAAATTTGCTCTTCCTTTGTCTTTTACTCCTTTTCAGGTCCATATCAGTTGGATGTTGGCTACCTACATTTTTCAGAGCTTCCTGCTTTCTCTGCTTATAGATATAAATGCTAATCTATTCCAGAAACACCCTCAAGGTCACACCCAGAAGTAATGCTTTCCTAGCTACCTTGGCATACCTTTACCCAGTCAAGCTGACACATAAAATTAATGACTATATTTGCCACTCTATTAGCTACACTATGAGTAGCACTCCTTTAGAACCTAGACATATAAATCAGAAAGGGACTGGATTCACATTCTGGCTCTGCTACTTGCTAACTACATGAACCTAGAGTAATTACTTAACCTCTCCATGACTCACTTTTCTTATTTGTAAAATAGTAATATTATCTACTCTGCCTGGATTGCTGTAGGGTGAAAGAGATAATGCGGTACACATGGAAAGCATCACTATTGATATATGTGGCCGTGGGACATTAACAAATACTTAACATTACAAGGGAAATTTTCTCATCTGTAAGGTTAGAAATACTTCTGAGTTCCTTCAATCATAAAAACTCTAATTCTCTTCCAGAAAATCCAAAGATGCTTTGATTGGAGATAGAATCCAATCAAATCCAATCGAATATTAGAGTGATAGAACTAGAAACAAAGAATAATCTTTAAAGGAAGATGAAAGAAGTAAAGGATCCAATCAATAAATGTTTACAGACTGCCTTTTTGGAGTCAGGCTTGGTTGCAGCACGGAAGCCCAGTAGAGAGGTGGAAGGTAAATATTTGAGGTAGTAGTCATTTGCTAGGGGAACTAAAATCTCTGAGAAATCTTTCCCATTCACTCTGATTTGAAACATTATTTATATGTCAGGCCCAGCAGAACCAATAATATACTGAGACCTGAATAGATCTCATTTACTTTTGGTTCTTTGCCCATTTCTGTCAATTAAGTACAAGGTCTTAGGTTCTTTTTTATTTTCCCAATTAGGTTAATAGAGAACACTAACTATCATTTTTTGAGTAAAGTACAAATTCCTCAGGCTGCAACCAAAGCAGTTCACAGATGGACTCCTGCCCTCTTCAGTCACCTGATCTCCTCCATGCCCACTCTATACAGGGCACAACTTCAGCGTCAACTTCCATTTCCATAGAAAGGTCATCCTCTCTGAAACTGCTGAGTCAGCATACTATTTCCTTGGCTTAGAAGTCCTACCTCCCTAAGTCCTATAAGAGTCACATCAAGCATTTTCCCTTTTAGAATGTTACCAAATATCCCAATTTCAGTTACATGTTCCTCTTTCTTTTTTGATTACTTACAGCACAACACTCATCTTCCACTCTAATCATGAGCTTATTAGATAAACCCTCTTCCCTTCAATGAAAGTCCCCCACTTAGCTGAGGTATACTTGACAGATGAAAGTTCTATATTTTAAGGTGTACAATGTGATGTTTTGATATATGGATACATTGTGAAGTGGTCACCACAGTCATGATAATTAGCATGGTCATTTCATGTGGATATCATTTTTATATTTGTGATGAGACTATTTAAGACCTATTCAAATTTCAATTATATAATGTTATTACTAAATATAGTCACAATACTGTATAATAGGTTTCCATAATAAAATCATTCTGCAAAAACAAAACTTTTGACCAACATCCTACAGCCCCTAGGAACTAATATTCTACTCTACTTGTGAGTCTGAACTTTTTTGTTCCAAATGTAAGTGAGATCATGTAGGATCTATCATCCTGTGCCCAACTTGTTTCAGTTAGCATAACGACACCCAGTTTCATCCATGTCATTGTAAATTACAGGATTTTTTTAGGGTATAATAGTATTCCATGGTATGTACATATCATATTGTATATACATATCACATTTTGTTTATCTGTTCATTCATTAATAGACATTTGGGTTCATACCATACCTTTGCTATTGTGAATAATGCTGAAATGAACATGGAAATGTGGATAAATCTCTTGGCACATTGATTTCAATTCTCTGGATTGGCGAATCATATAGTAATTTTGTTTTTTAATTTTTTGAGGAAACTCCATATTGTTTTCCATAATAGCTGTGCCAATTCATATTCCCACCAATGATGTACAGTTTTCCTTATTAAAAGTATTACCTTAGTGGCTTTAAAAATACCCATTCTATGGGTATGGCATAATATCTTATTGTGGTTTTGATTTACATTTCTCTCATGATTAATGATGTTGAGTACTTTTTCGTATACATAATGGTCATTTGTATGTCTTATTATAAAATGTGTCTACTCATGTCAATTTTACATTTTCTAATTGGGTGATTTGTTTTCTGGCTATTGAGTTGCTTCAGTTCATTTATATATTCTGGTTATTAACACCTTATTAGATGCAAGGTTTATAAATATTTTCTCCCATTCCTTAGGTTGTCTCCACACTTTTGATTTTTTTTTTTTTTTTTTTTTGCTTTGAAGAAACTTTTCAATCTGTTGCAATCTTCTTTTTATATATTTGGAAATATTTTTGAAACTATTGTAAATGAGATTATTTCCTCAATTTTTAAAATAGTTCATTGTTAATGCACAGAAACACTATTATTTTTGTATATTAATTTTATATTCTACCACTTTATGGATTTCTTTTCTATTCTTTACCATTTCTGATAGCTTTCTGGTAGAAGCTTCAGAATTTTCCATGTCATCTGGAGACAATTTTAACTTTTCCTTTCCAATTTGGATGCATTTTTATTTATTTTTCTTGTCTCATTTCCCTGCCTGCAACTTCTAGTACTATGTTGCACTGGAGAGGCAAGAGTAGACCTAACCTGTCTCTAATTGTTGATCTTAAAATGGTTACAATTCTGAGCATGATATTAGCTGTGGGGCTTCTCATGAATTTTCTTAATTATGTTGAGGGTATGTTTGTTTTAGAACAAATTTATAGAGTTTTTATCACGAAAGGATGCTGAATTTTCTAAATTGCTTTTTCTGCATTCATTTAGATGATCATGTGATTTTTATCCCTCAATCTGCATATTAACATTCTGTGAATGTGGTGTATCACATTTATTGATTTGTGAGGATTGAACCATCTTCGTAACATAGGGATGGATCTATTGATCCTGGTGTGTTATCCTTATTATATGCTATTGAAATTCAGTTTTCTAGTACTTTCACATAATTTTTACATTTATGTTTATTGGTGATGATGGCCTTTAGTTTTATTTTCTTGAGTTCCCTTCTCTGGCATTGGAGTCAAGGCAATGCTGACCTTGAAAAATGTGTTTGTATATGCTTTCTCCTCCTCAATAATTTTGGAAGAGTTTGAGAAGAATTAATATTAATTCCTTAAATTTTGTGGACTTCATCAGCATTCTTTCTATAAAATTTCAATCTTCATCAGCTTTCTTTGCTAGAATGTTTTGGATTAGGGATTCAATCTCCTCAGTCATTATTTGTCTTTTCAGATTTTCCATTACCTCATAAGTCAATGTTGGTAGATTGTATATTTCTAGAAATTTATCCATTTCTTCTAGGTTATCCTATTTGTTTTCATGTAATTGTTCAGAGTAGTCTTCTATTATCTTGTATGTATATGTGATATCACCTTCTTTTCTTGATGTAACTACAGATTTGTTGATTTTTTAAATTTTTATTATTATTAGATGTTCAAAACATTACAAAGCTCTTGACATATCATATTTCATACATTTGATTCAAGCAGATTATGAACTCCAATTTTTACCCTGTATACATATTGCCGATTCACATCGGTTCCACATCCACTTTTTTATATACTGCCATACTAGTGTCTGTTGTATTCTGCTGCCCTTCCTATCCTCTACTATCCCCCCTCCCCTCCCCTCCCCTCTCCTCCCATCTTCTCTCTCTACCCCATCTACTGTAATTCATTTCTCTCTCTTGTTTTTTCCCCTTTCCCCTCACTTCCTCTTATATGTAATTTTGTATAACAATGAGGGTCTCCTTCCTTTACCATGCAATTTCCATTCTCTCTCTCTTTCCCTCCCCCCTCTCGACCCTGTTTAATGGTGATCTTCTTCTCATGTTCTTCCTCCCTATTCTGTTCTTACTTGCTCTCCTTATATCAAAGAAGACATTTGGCATTTGTTTTTTTAGGGATTGGCTAGCTTCACTTAGCATAATCTGCTCTAGTGACATCCATTTCCCTGCAAATTCCATGATTTTGTCATTTTTTTAGTGCAGAGTAATACTCCATTGTGTATAAATGCCACATATTTTTATCCATTCATCTATTGAAGGGCATCTAGTTTGGTTCCACAGTCTAGCTATTGTGAATTGTGATGCTATGAACATTGTTGTAGCAGTGTCCCTATAATACACTCTTTTAAGGTCTTTAGGGAATAGTCCAAGAAGGGGAATAGCTGGGTCAAATGGTGGTTCCATTCCCAGCTTTCCAAGGAATCTCCATACTGCTTTCCAAATTGGCCGCACCAATTTGCAGTCCCACCACCAATGTACAAGTGTACCCTTTCCCCCACATCCTCGCCAGCACTTGTTGTTGTTTGACTTCATAATGGCTGCCAATCTTACTGGAGTGAGATGGTATCTTAGGGTGGTTTTGATTTGCATTTCTCTGACTGCTAGAGATGGTGAGCATTTTTTCATGTACTTGTTGATTGATTGTATGTCCTCCTCTGAGAAGTGTCTGTTCAGGTCCTTGGCTCATTTGTTGATTGGGTTATTTGTTATCTTATTGTTTAATTTTTTGAGTTCTTTGTATACTCTGGATATTAGGGCTCTATCTGAAGTATGAGGAGTAAAAATTTGTTCCTAGAATGTAGGCTCCCTATTTACCTCTCTTATTGTTTCTCTTGCTGAGAGAAAACTTTTTAGTTTAAGTAAGTCCCATTTGTTGATTCTTGTTATTCACTCTTGTGCTATGGGTGTCCTATTAAGGAATTTGGAGCCCGACCCCACAATATGTAGATTAGAGCCAACTTTTTATTCTATCAGATGCAGAGTCTCCGATTTGATATCAAGCTCCTTGATCCATTTTGAGTTAACTTTTGTGCATGGCGAGAGAAGGGGATTCAGTTTCATTTTGTTGCATATGGATTTCCAGTTTTCCCAGCACCATTTGTTGAAGATGCTATCCTTATTCCATTGCATGCTTTTAGCCCCTTTATCAAATATAAGATAGTTGTAACTTTGTGGATTATTCTCTGTGTCCTCTATTCTGTACCATTGATCCACCCGCCTGTTTTGGTACCATTACCATGCTGTTTTTGTTACTATTGCTCTGTAGTAAAGTTTGAAATCTGGTATCGCTATGCCGCCTGATTCATACTTCCTGCTTAGAGTTGTTTTTGCTATTCTGGGTCTTTTATTTTTCCATATGAATTTCATGATTGCTTTATCTATTTCTACAAGAAATGCCATTTGGATTTTGATTGGCATTGCATTAAACCTATAGAGAACTTTTGGTAATATCTCATTTTGATGATGTTAGTTCTGTCTATCCATGAACAGGGTATATTTTTCCATCTTCTAAGATCTTCTTCTATTTCTCTCTTTAGGGTTCTGTAGTTTTCATTGTATAAATCTTTCACCTCTTTTGTTAGGTTGATTTCCAAGTATTTTGTTTTTTTTTGAGGATATTGTGAATGGGGTGTTTTTCCTCATTTCCGTTTCAGAAGTTTTGTTGCTGATATACAGAAATGCCTTTGATTTATGCGTGTTGATTTTATATCCTGCCACTTTGCTGAATTCATTTATTAGTTCTAGTAGTTTCTTTGTAGACCCTTTTGGGTCTGCTAGGTATAGAATCATGTCACTGCAAATAGTGATAATTTAAGTTCTTCTTTTCCTATTTTTATGCCTTTAATTTCTTTCATCTGTCTAATTGCTCTGGCCAGTGTTTCGAGAACTATATAGAATAGAAGTGGTGATAGAGGGCATCCCTGTCTTGTTCCAGATTTTAGAGGGAATGCCTTCAATTTTTCTCCATTCAGAATGATGCTAGCCTGAGGCTTAGCATGGATAGCTTTTACAATGTTGAGGTAAGTTCCTGTTATCCCTAGTTTTTCTAATGTTTTGAACATAAAGGGATGCTGTACTTTGTCGAATGCTTTTTCTGCATCTATCGAGATGATCCTATGGTTCTTATCTTTGAGTCTATTTATATGGTGAATAACATTTATTGATTTCCGTATATTGAACAATCCTTGCATCCCAGGGATGAATCCTACTTGATCATGGTGCACAATTTTTTTGATGTGTTTTTGTATCTGATTCACCTGAATTTTATTGAGGATTTTTGCATCTAGGTTCATTAGAGTTATTGGTCTGTAGTTTTCTTTCTTTGAGGTGTCTTTGTCTGGTTTTGGAATGAGGGTGATGTTGGCCTCATAGAATGAATTTGGAAGAGCTCCCTCTTTTTCTATTCCCTGAAATAACTTGAAAAGTATTGGTATTAATTCTTCTTTAAAGGTTTTGTAAAACTCCACTGTATACCCATCCGGTCCTGGGCTTTTATTGGTTGGTAGTCTTTTGATTTCTTCTTCTATGTCATCCATTGATAGTGGTCTGTTCAAATTGTGTGTATCCTCCTGACTCAGTCTGGGCAAATCATATGACTTAAGAAATTTATCGATGTCTTCACTATCTTCTATTTTATTGGAATATAGGTTTTCAAAATAATTTCTAATTATCTTCTGTATTTCTATAGCATCTGTTGTGATACTGCCTTTTTCATCCCGTATGTTAGTAATTTGAGTTCTCTCTCTTCTTCTCTTCATTAGCATGGCTAAGGGTCTGTCAATCTTATTTATTGTTTCGAAGAACCAACTTTTAGTTTTGTCAATTTTTTCAATAGTTTCTTTTGTTTCAATTTCGTTGATTTCCGCTCTGATTTTAATTATTTCTTGCCTTCTGCTACATTTGCTGTTGTTTTTCTCTTCCATTTCTAGGGCTTTGAGATGAAGTGTGAGCTCATTTATTTGTTGGTTTTTTCTTTTTTTGAGGAATGACCTCTAGGCGATGAATTTCTCCCTTAAAACTGCTTTCATTGTGTCCCTTAGATTCCAATATGTTGTGTCTGTATTTTCATTTATCTGTAAGAATTTTTTTATTTCCTCCTTTATGTCTTCTGTAACCCATTGATCATTCAGTAACATATTGTTCATTTTCCATGTGATGTAGGATTTTTCCTTGATTCTTTTATCATTGATTTCTAGTTTCATTCCATTATGATCAGATAAAATGCATGGTATTATCTCCACCCCTTTATATTTACTGAGGGTTGCCCTATGGCATAATATATGGTCTATTTTTGAGAAGGATCCATGTGCTACTGAGAAAAAAGTATATCCACTTGATGATGGTTGATATATTCTATATATGTTAGTTAAGTCTAGGTTTTTGATTGTGATATTGAGTTCTATAGTTTCTTTATTCAACTTTTGTTTGGAGGATCTGTCCAATGGTGAGAGAGCTGTATTGAAGTCACCCATAATTATTGTGTTGTGGTCTATTTGATTCTTGAACTTGAGGAGAGTTTGTTTTATGAACGTCGCAGCACCCTTATTTGGAGCATAAATATTGATAATTGTTATATCTTGTTGGTGAATGGTTCCTTTTAACAGTATATAATGTCCTTCCTTATCCCTTTTGATTAACTTAGTCTTGAAGTCGATTTTATTCGAAATAAGGATGGCCACCCCTGCTTGCTTACGAGGACCGTGTGCATGGTATATTTTTTCCCAACCTTTCACCTTCAGCCTGTGTATGTCTTTTCCAGTCAGATGTGTCTCCTGGAGGCAGCATATTGTTGGATTTGTTTTTTTAATCCATGTTACCAGCCTATATCGCTTTATTGGAGAGTTTAAGCCATTAACGTTTAGAGTTACTATTGATATATTGTTTGTACTTCCATCCATGATTGATTATTTATCTTTTTTTTTTAATTTGGTTTGTTTCTCCATGATTAGCTTTCCCCCTGCCCTCTGTCTTTACTGAGGTACTTCCCACTGTAGGTTTTGGTTATTGTTCTTCATTTCTTCCTCGTGTAGTGTTTTTCTCAAGATGCTTTGCAATGCTGGTTTTCTGGCTTCAAATTCTTTTAAGTTTTGTTTATCGTGAAAGATTTTTATTTCGTTGTCGTACCTGAAGCTTAATTTTGCTGGATACAAAATTCTTGGTTGGCATCCATTGTCTTTCAGTGTCTGAAATACGTTGTTCCAGGATCTTCTCGCTTTCAGCGTCTGTGATGAAAAATCCATTGTTAACCTTATTGGTTTACCCCTGAATGTAATCTGCCTCCTTTCCCTTGTAGCTTTTAATATTTTCTCTTTGTTCTGTATATTGGAATTCTTCATAACGATGTGTCTTGGCGTTGATCTACTGTGATTTTTTATGCTCGGTGTCCTGTATGCATCTACAGTTTGTACATCCGTTTCCTTTTTTATTTCTGGAAAGTTTTCTATACTTATTTCATTCTGCAGGTTTCTCATTCCCTTGGTTTGAACCTCTATACCTTCCTCTATCCCGATGACTCTTAAGTTTGTTTTTTTTTATGTTATCCCATATCTCTTGGATGTTTTTCTCGTGATTTTTTACCAGCCTTTCTGAGTTGGCTAGACTCTTTTCACGATGATATATTTTGTCTTCATTATCTGACATTCTGGCTTCTACTTGCTCCACTCTGTTAGTGATACTTTCATTTGAGTTTTTAATTTGGTTGTTAGTTTCCTTCATTTCTAGAATTATTGTTTGATTTTTTTATAATCTCTATCTCCTGATAAAGATGCTTATTTGCTTCTTTTATCTGTTTATGTAATTCATTTTCAATGTGTTCTTTCATTGTTTTAATTTGCTGTCTCATATCCTCTTTAAGATTCCATTCCATCTGCCTAAGGTATTCATTGAGTTCTTTATTTGACCATTTTTCTGATGCCTCTAGGTCCTCCTGAATATTTAGGCTGTCCTGCATTGTTTGTACTCCTTTTCTTCCTTGCTTTTTCATGCTGCTCATGTTACTTCTTGTTCTGTTTGACTGCTGAGTTACTGTTTACTCCTATAAATTTATTTGATGCTTGGGAGAAAAGGTATTAGAAGGGAAGGGAAGAAGTCACTAAAGAGAATGAGAGTAAGTAGGTAGAATTCAAGGAAGGGGAAATAAAGAAATTGAAAAGAATAGACAAAAGAAAAAATAGAAAAGAAAAAAAATTAAAAATAAATAAAAATAAAAAATAATAAAAAAATATTTAAAAAATTAAAAGAATGAACATGAAAAAAACCCAAAATAATAAAAAAAAATTTAATAAATGCAGTCTTAGAGTTTGATTAACTTCTCTTCCAGTAGGTGGAGCTGTGCCCACCGGGCCAAGCTTCTCCTCTCAATATGCGGGAACCAATCACTGTGCAGCAGCTCCTCCTCCCAGACTGGGCGGGTCTCCAATCCTGAGTGCCTAGGGCCTTTTTTTGTGTCTAGTCACTTCCCCACTCTTTCTCAAGCCAGGCACTGCTCACCGGTGACGCTCACCACAATACTGGCTACACGCCAGGTCTGCTGCTCCTGGGAGCCCTGTTTTCATGAACGACTGGGCACACTCTCCCTGTTTGCCATTCCCTCAGACCCTAAGTTTGTGGAGCTTGGGGCTGAGAACACTCACAGTATTTTGCTTGCCCTCCAGTAGCTACACCCCCGGCAGCTCATGCAAGAGACCTCAGTTGTCAGCACTGGTGGGAGCGGTAACCGGGGGTTCCGCGCTGCAGTTCCCGCACCACTCCTGATTCCCTCGGTCTGACTACCACGCTCACGGGAGAGCTGGGAGGGGCCCTTAAGGTTTCCCCGCTGTGTGGAGAGGGAGGGCTAGGGGGTTACACACCTGTCGCCGCTGGTTTCAAGGAAGTTATCTCCTCCGCCTCATTCTGGTGATGTCAGTTCTCTGCCATGGTGGTATCCCATGCAAATGAGGACAGTTCATTCCCTTTGTCAGGTGACCAATACAAGGGGTGGGTCCTGACTGGCTCTCCCAAGCCCCGTCTCAATCCTGTGGCCACTGCCTATGAAGGCTCCGTTAGTTTTAACCTCTGTAGGTTCAAAAGGGCCTACCAGTTGTTTCAGTGGGATCATTTAGTGCTGAGTCACAATGGTTTGTCTGTGAGACGCAGGCGAATGGGAGCTTGAGTTCAGCCGATCCGGGCTCAGTGTGTGTTCTGAGAGGCCCAGACTGTTCGCCCCAGGTCCACGTCAGCTCAGCATTGCCTAGTGATCCTGAGCAAACAGCATTTAGATGGTTTAAGACTCCCTATGCCCGTGCAGCTGAAGAGGTCAGAGACTTGATCTCTCCACGCCAGCCGCCATGTTGGATCTCTTGATTTTTTTTGTTTGTTTTTATAAAAAATACATTTTCATTGATCTAAATTTTACGATTTTTTCTAATTTCTATTTCATTTATTTTGCTTTGTTTTATTACTTATTTCTGTGGTTTAAAGTTAGGTTTATATTTTTCTTTTCTCTTTATGTAGATATTTATCACTGTAAACATAACTCTTCAAATGACTTTAGCTAATATTCCTGAAGTTTTGATATGTTGGCTTTCCATTTTTATTTGTCTCAAAGACTTTTCAAAAATTTTCCCTTTTGTTTTGATTTCTTCCTTGTCCCATTAGTTGTTCATGAGTGTGTTATTTAATTTCCACACATTTGTGAATTTTTTAAATTTTTTTCCTGTAATTTTTTTTCTTATTTAATATTGCTTTGGTTAGAAAAGATATGTGGTATAATTTCAATCTTCTTAAATTTTTGTTGAGACTTTTTTTTTCTTTCATGTTGAAAGACAGGTATTGAAGTCCTCTATTATTTATTCTGTCTATGACTTCTATCAATTTTCTTAATATTTGGCTTTATGTATCTAGCTACATGGCTATTGTGTATACATGTATTTACAACTTCTAAATCCTGTTGATGAACTGAAAATTTTATCATTATGTGGTGACCCTATTATCTCTTAGGACATTTTTTAAAAATGTAATGCCTATTTTAATTTTTATAAGTCTTGTCAGATTCATTTTATTTGGATTGCCAATTTAATAGAAAACATGTTTCCATCTCTTCAATTTTCAGTTTATGTGTGTTTGCAGGGTTAAAGTGAATCTCTCATAAGCTATCTATGTCAGAATATTACTTTCATGAAAAAAATCCATTGAACTTCTCAATGTCTTGATAATTTTATCCATTTATGTTTAAAAAATTATTGATGGGTTAGGACTTACTGCTGCTATTTCTTTTCATTTATGTTCTAACCATTTATATAGTTCTTTTGTTCTTTTCTTCCTCTATTGCTGTTTACTTTTGTATTTGGTGGGTTTTTGTTAATTGCATGCTTTGATCCTAACTTGGTTTATTTTGTATATTCACTGTTTTATAATTTGTGGTTACTCTGAGGCTTACATAAACATTCTGTGATTAAAACAGTCTATTTTAAGCTGATACCTTAACTTTGGCCACACATAAGACGTAAACACTTTAATTTTTTCTCCCCTGACATTTTATGTTATTGAGGTAACACTTAACATTTTATTATATCTTTGTTAAAAAATGATTGTAGTTTTACTAATTTTTAATATTTTTGGTTTTTTTTAAGATTTATGGTAGAGTTGAAGTTATTTTGTACCAACATTATTAGATTTGACTATATTTTTACCTTTACTAAATTCAATATTTTCATTTGTTTTCATTTTGTTGGTAAGTGTCTTTCATTATCTTGATGAACTTCCTTTAGGTTTTCTTGTAAGGCAGATCTAGTGATGATGTATGTACTCATTTCAGTTTTTGTTGTATGAAAAGATCTTAATCACTTATCTCCGTTTGAAGGGTAGCTTTGCAGTATATATATTCTTTGTTGGTGTATTTTTTCTTTAATAATTTGTACTATCTTGCAAGATTTCTGCTGAGAAACCTACTGATACTTTTTGGGGGGCATTTTCCTTATATTTGATGGGTCACTTTTCTCTATTTGCTTTCAAAATTCTTTGTATTCAATTTTTGAGAATTTGATTTTCTATCTCAGTTAAGATCTCTTTATGCTTCTCTTTTGTCTTCTTTGGGTTTCTACTTTTCATTTCTCTCTAGATTTTAAGGCATCTCTCCAGATTTGTTATTTTATGTCATTGTTTCTTTAAATGAGGTCGATTCCCCCTCTCCTTCTTCTGAGTCTACTGTAATATGAATATTGCTTTCCTTGATAATGTCCCATAAGTCCTAAGGGTTTTATTCACTTTTTAATTATTTTTAACTTTTGTACCTCTGATTGGATAATTCCAAATGGTCTGTCTTAAATCTCACTACTGTTTTCTTCTGGCTGATTGTATCTGCTAGGGAAGCGCTTTACATAATCTTTCAGTTCAACCATTGCATTATTCAGATACAGAATTTCTATTTACTCCTTTAAAATTTTTGTTGAACTCACAATTTTTAAAAATAATTTTGTTTAGATGTAGATTAACACAATACCCTTATTTTATTTGTTTATTTTCATAAACAAATATCAGATCTAGCACCTCACACATGCTAGGTGAGTGCTCTACCACTGAGTTACAACCCCAGCTAGAGTAATTTTTAAGTGTATTTTATTCTTGATTTCATTTAGTTGTCTGTATGCACAATTTCACATTGGTGAGCTTCTTAATATAATTATCTTGAATTCTTTGTCAGACAGCTTAAAATTTTCATTTCTTTAGGGGTTTATTCCTAGTGCTTTTACTGTGTCTTTAGTGATATTGTGTTTCCTTGATTATTTGTGATTCCTGTGACCTTCTGTTGATGTCTATGCATTTTAGTAAGTATGGACCTTTTCCAGCCTTTATAGACTGGCTTTGGAGGGGAAAATTCTTTTCCAGTTAGTTCCTTCAGAGATTCTGAGCAGACTCAATAGCAGGTTTTATGGCTAAATTTGCTCCAGGAATCCTTGGATGAATGGCTTAGTGCTTGGGTCACTGGGAAGGTAAACCTGGTATCTAAGTCCACAAAGTTAGTCTGGTGCCTAGGTCTATTGGAATCTGCTTGCATCCTGCATCTACAGGGATAGACTTGGCACCTGAATTGTTTTAGGTGGACCAGGCACCTGCATTCAATTGTGGCTTTCTTAGCATTAAGGTGGGCTGGGTCCTGGGTTCACAGTGGTTGGAAGACCATCTGAGAATTAAAGTTCACTCTGGTGGACCTGGTACAAGGGTTTTCAGCAAGACTGGGTGATCACTTCACTCTTCTTTCACCATATAAACGTATATCTTTTCAAGTACCATTATGGACTTGAGGAAGGTGTGGCACAGGTAATATGAACCTGTCTTCCTTCCCTCTTCAACACATTTTTTTTTCTTGTTTCTATGTTCCAACTAAATGCCATAATCTCTCTGGTGGATTCCTTTGTTCTTGCAGAGGTACTTCAAAACATGGCTGAGTGTTCAAATAGATGTTTCTGTGATTGGATGAGTTCTAGACAATCCTTTTTCATCATCTTGCAGATGTCACTCCTTTGAGTAACTTATAACTCTTTTAAGTATAGACATGAGTCTTATAATTCTATTGTCCATTCAGTCAGCAATGGATACCACACATGAGCATTTTGCAATAATATCCATAGAAAGAACTAACAAATAAAATTTGTTCCCCATGTATGATGTTAGAAGGGAAGTCTTGGATTTTATGAGCTTCTCTCTCGCACTCTTTTATCTTAAATTAGATTCTATAAAAGTTTATGCTGCCCATTATATTGTTACAGAGAGCCAAGATGAATGTACTGGGAGTGTAGGTCAGAGGTAAAGTTCTTGCCTTACACATGTGTAGAAAGGCCTGGGTTGAATCCCCAGTACCACATTAAATCCAAACACACACACACACCCACACACACACACACACACAAAATGACACAAAATATTCACTAATGAACTCACCTAAGAGTCTCCACTCTAACATCTCTAATTTAAAACTGGCATTTTAAAAACATTTTTGTTATTTTATTTAATCTTTAAACATTTAAAAATTATCTCGTCATGTCCTTGGCCCATTTATTGATTGGGATTTTTTTTTTTTTGGTGTTTAGCTTTTTGAGTTCTTTGTATACTCTAGAGATTAGAGCTCTATCTGATGTCTGATGTGTGAGGGGTAAAGATTTGCTCCCAAGATGTAGGCTCTCTATTCACCTCACAGATTGTTTCTTTTACTGAGAAGAAACATTTTAGTTTAATTCCATCCCATTTATTGATTCTTGGTTTTAATTCTTGTGCTATAGGAGTCTTATTAAGGAAGTTGGGGCCTAATCCCACATGATGGAGATTAGAGCCTACTTTTTCTTCTATTAGACACAGGATCTCTTGTTGTATTCCTGTCTTTGATCCACTTTGAGTTGAGTTCTGTGCCTGGCAAGAGACAGGAGTTTAATCTCATTTTGTTGCATATGGATTTCCAATTTTCCCAGCACCATTTGTTGAAGAGGCTATCTTTTCTCCAATGCATGTTCTTGGCACCTTTGTCTAATATAAGATAATTCTAGTTTTGTAGGTTAGTCTCTGTGTCCTCTATTCTGTATCATTGGTTTACCAGTCTGTTTTGGTGCCAATACCATGCTGCTTTTGTTACTATTGCTCTGTAGTATAGTTTGAGGTCTGGTATAGTGATGCCACCTGCTTCATTCTTCCTGCTAAGAATTGCTTTAGCTATTCTGGGTCTCTTATTTATTCAGATATTACTTTTTCATTAGTTCATCTCAATTATACAGAATGGTGGTTTTCATTGTGACATATTCTCTCATATATAGAAATACAACTTGATCAATTTTTCCTCCACCCTTCCCTCCTTCCTCCCCATGAACCCCTTTCTCTATACTACAGTCACCTTTCTACTTTTATGATGTGTCTTTTCCCTCTTTATTTTCCCATATATGAGGGAAAACATAACAATACTTTTCTTTTTTTTTATTTACGAGAGCAGAACGCATTACAATTTTTATTACACATATAGAGCACAATTTTCCATATCTATGGTTGTATACAAAGTATATTCACACCATTCATGTCTTCATACATGTACTTTGGATAATAATGACCATCACATTCCACCATCATGATTGCTAGGCCTGTTATCCCAGCTACTCAGTGCTTAAGGCAGAAAGACCAAAAGTTTGAGGCAAGCCTGAGTAGCATAGTGAAACCCCATCTCAAAAAACAAAGCAAGGGATTGGAGTTGTAGCTCAATTGTAGAGCGCTTGCCCAGCATGTGTGAAGCATTTGGTTTGATTCTCAGCACCACATAAAAGTAAGTAAGTAAGTAAATAAATAAATAAATAAATAAAATAAAATAAAGGTATTATGTCCATCTACAACTAAAAAACATATAAAAAATTTAAAAAAATTAAAAATGAAATAAGCCAATCCCATAAAACCAAAGGCTGAATGAATGATCTCTTTGACATGCAGATGTTAACACAAAGTAAAGAGGATAGGGGAGGAAAGAAAAGTTTATTGGATTAGACAAATTGAAATAAAGAGAAGGGAGAGTGATGGAAATGGAAGAGACAGTAGAATGAATCAGACATAACTTTCTATGTTCGTATGTGAACACACCACCAGTGAAACTCCACATTGCATATCACCACAAGAATGGGAAGTTATATTCCACGGATGTACAATATGTCAAAATACACTCTGCTGTCATGTATATCTAAAAGAAAATAAATACAAATATTAATAGCAAAAACAGACCAAAACAACAACACACTAGCATCGTTCTATTCCATCAATCTCACCAGCAATGTAAAACATTTTTATCATTATAAAAAAAAACACCTTATTAAAAAGTGCCCCTGGGTTCAAATCCCAGTAGCAAATACATAAATTCCAGTCACTGCATTGGGGGTTGAAAGCACACGGCAAACAGGATGACCAGCCTATTTGAAACTAGCACCAGCACAAGGCCCTGAGCACCATGCAGAGTGGCCAGGGTAGAACAGAGAGAGGGTATCATGGGAAAAGGGTAGACAAACCAGCCCACAGCAACCAGGTATATGCAGAGAAGATGTCAAAATACTTCAGTGGCTAGGACAAGCAAGAGGGCATGTCCAGTCCAGGAAGAGTAGTCTGAAGAATGTCTGCTGGCTTTGGCCATTGATGACAGCATCTTCATGATACCTAGGGCTGGCGCTGGGCTGATGTGGGCTAGGAAGTAAAGGGTGGAGCTAGTGAGCATGGCCAACTGTTTCATGGAATAAGGCTCAGAGGGGACAATGGATGGAGTGGAGGCCTGGCATGTTAAGGACAGAGCTTGCTGGCGTTTAAGATGAGGCACAAACATGTGTAAATGACCACGGGAAGGAAGGGTAGTAATAATAACAGCAGCACATAGGGCAATTTCTGGTACCACCCACTGTTCTATGTGTCTTCTGCAAATTAACCCATACTTCCCTCTTACCTATCTGAGTGACCCAGTGGCTAAGTAACATACCCAATGTCTCCCTGCTGGTATGTTCTAGAGCTGTGATTTAGACTTATGTGGTCTGACTCCAGAGTCCTTGCCACCAACCACCAAGCAAGTGACTCCAGGAGGAGCTGAAGTCAGGGAATGGAGTAGGGAGGGGAGGAAATCTGGAGCATGGAATCAGAATCTGAAATGGTGATGCCAGTAATGGAAAGGATCCCTGCCTGGTGAATCCCAGAGGGCAGACCACATTTAGATCCCTTGAGAACGGGGATCCTGGACATATAGGGCCTCATTCTGAGAAGAATAATTTCCCAGTGAAGAACTGTGCCCTGGCCCCACCCCTTGACATTACCCCGCCCTTCCTGCCCCTGGCCCCACATGACACTGTCCCCTTACTCTTCCTTCCTGGACAGCACTCTTGGTCCAGTACACCAAAATGGAAACCACACTCCATCAGGCTGTGCTCTTGACTGTCCCTTTTCTAACTTTATTACCTTCATTATCCCTGTCTGTGGCCCTGCTAGATTCTCAACTCCATAGTGCATCCTTCCTCTCCTCTCTCCCTGACCCCACTCACCTACCTCATGCCCTCCACAGGTCCTCCCAAAGGACTTTTCCCTCCAGCCCCGCCCATAGCAGCCCCGCCCCTGGTTACCTCACCCCTTGGCTCTCTGCCCCTACCTTTCATAACCCCTGTTCCCCCTGTGGGCCCTTGGGACTGTGTAGATAGCCATGGCCTTGTCCAAGGAGAATGGAATCTTTCTGGTGCACACAAGGAAGATGATGCACATCACCAGCAGGGCACCCAGGTACAGGCAAAGGGACACAAGCAGCAGCAGGAACTGTCTGATGTTATGGTGCCCCACGCAGTTTTTCACCCACCTACAGTGGTGATCATACTCGGAAGGTAGAGGAGGCAGGCCTCGAGGTTCTATCTAACCCGGCCTCCATCACTCCCAAATGATCAGAGCTCCCCCAACACGGCCCTCTGGGCTGCCTGCTCTTAGCCTTACAGATGGGCTCCCATATCAGGGAGAACCTGGCATTTCCATGGTTAGAGCACAGTTAGTATGCCATGGCTCATCAGGTCACCTGTCATAAGTCAGGTCTTTAGACAAGACATGCTTGTTATCACCTGGAGCAGGATATACAATAACTCTGGGCCTCTATTTTCTCAGATACTGGAAAAGGATGGGAAGAACACACTTGCCCATCTAGGCTCTGCACTTGGAAAACCATGCAGGGTGTGCACATGAGACATGACTCAGAACTAGGAAACCTTCCAACGTGGACACCCAGATGAAGACAGGAAAGGATCACCAGAACAGGGCAGCACTCAGAGCTCCCCACAAGGCCAGGTTATCTAAATATCCAGGCTAGAAACAGATCGCAGAAACTCCACCAAATGTCACCAGCATTACCAGCCTCCTACAGTTCCCTAAATGTGTCAGGCTCTCTAGACCTCTGTGCTTCTAACTTTATATCCTTCTTCCCCTCCTGACCCTCTCTCTCCACTTCCCTGCCTCTGCACTATCATTGTCTAGTTTCCCTTCCATCTCTTTGTAGGAAAGTTGACAGCTTGCATGGAGACTCACGGGAAGGTAAAGAACACAGCGCTCACATTCAGCAGCAACAGCATGTTGAAAGTGGCAAGGAGACTGGGTATGAACCAAGCATATGCAAGTGGACATTGGATGAGGGGCATCAAGCCATTGGAAAACACCATGACTAAATGAAATGAAGCCACAAGTGATTTCTTCTGAGTTGCCACCCAGAGTGCTATGACAACAGCAGGAAAGAAAAGCAGTATTAAGAGGCGCATCCCTGAGGTTCTGGAATGGGGGCTTTGGCTACTTACAGTGACTTATGAGAGCAACCTTTCCTCACCACCATATAAACACGTGTTGTACTGGGAAATCTGCTCTTGGCTTTTTTGAAGCTTGTGATATGTTGTGGTTTGTCCCCCAAAGGTTCATAGGCTGGAGACTTGGTCCTCAGTGTGGCAGTGTTGAGGTGGTAGAACCTGTAAGAGGTGGGGCCTAGTGGGAGGTAATTTGGCCACTGGGGATGAGGCCCTTGGAAGAGAGTAAAGGACTTCTCATGGGCCCCCATTAGTTCCTGTGAGAGTGGGTTTTTTAAAAGAATGAGACCCGTCCCTCCCCAGTTTCTGGCCTCTACCCCTTGCATGTCCTCCCACCATGATTCTATTCACCATGTTGTGATGATCCTCATCAATGTTCAGTCACTGGGGCTGTCAAATCTTGGACTCTGAGCAAATAAACATCATCTCTTTACAGACTATCCCTTCCTGGGTATTTTGTTAGAGCAACAGGAAGCAGGCTAATATAGCATCCAGGAAAATGGCACAGGAAGTATGGCTGATTCTTATCCCTCTTTCAGGTCCAGTGCTACTTGAAGCAGACAGAGCTCATTGCTCATCCTATCTCCACTTCTTCCTTTTCATTGTAACAGATTTCAGTTTGGGGAAGGATGGAGCAATCTACCCAACTAAATAGCTTCCCAGTTTCCCTTATTTCCAGGGTGGGCTTTAATTTTAGTTAAAGAGACGTGTGCAAATGTCTATAGAGGTTTTCTGAAAAAGCTTTTGCTTTTTCAGTAAAAGGGAAGGTGATGCAGTTGGCAGAGCTCTTTCCCCACCTTCTTTCTGTATTGAAGCTAGTGTTGGCTGGGGTGATACCTGTCACCCTTGAGGAAACAAGTCATGCTATCCAGAAATGACTTGTGACATTGTTGAGTCCCTGTCCCATCCCTAAACTGCCTTTCCCTGAGCTGCATATTATAAAAAATAACAGGCTTTCTCTTACATTGGATATGTGTCATTGGATTGGCCACTGAGCACTTGAGATCCTTTGTTTTCAGCAGATTCTTCCCACCAAAGTCTTGATGAGGGGCAGAAACCATTTTTCCATACTAATTGGAGCTGAAGATGGTCCAATACTTGTGGCTTCTCTCACTGTGATTACAGAGCTCTGTGACCCAGGTGACATCAGTTTCACTCTAGAACTGCCACCACCAACTGACTGAAAAGTTTCTGCTGAGATGCAGCAACTGCATAGATGTCCAAAGCACATATGTATTGTCCTCCCCTCCTTCTAGATTGAGGATTGAACCCAAGAGCACTGACCTACACGCCCAGCCCTTTTATTTTGGGACAGAGTCTTACTAAGTTTCTGAGACTGCCTTTGAACTTGTAATCCTCTTGCCTCAGCCTCCCAAGCCACTGAGATTACAGGCATATGCCACCATGCCTGGTCAAGAAAATTAAATTGATTATAAATAGATCATGACTGGTGGCATTGAGACTAGGGCAATAGGACAGTCAGGGTAGATAATAAATGATTGAGTCAGGAAAAAGGGGACTGATTCAAAAGGAAATAAAATGCTAATATCTCCAGAGCACTTTCCCCTCCTCCAACCTTTTGCCAAAGTTACCTGCCTCCAGGGAATTATACCTCCCAGCAAGGAGTTGTTAATGAGTATCCCCTGTGTGGTTCCATTCTTGCCTTTCTGGACAGATATGGCTCTGGGAGCTAGAGGCTCAAAATGTTTTCTTCTGCTGCCTGGTCTAGGAAATGACTTAATCACAGTTGGACAAAGGAGATGTCTCATAATTTTCTGCACCCAACCTGGCCTGATTACCAACTGGAAGCATCAAAACTGGTCTCTGGAGGAAACATAAACTATAGGACCACATCTTCAGGGATTTATTTTAGAAAAGAAAAAATTGTTAAAATGCCCAATGTGTGAGGTTTTACCTCTCAAGCTCAGAACAGTAACTTCCCTTACTTCTTAGCTTCTGCCAGATCTCTATCTCTCCAAGGCTTACAAACTATGCAGAGCTTACAAGACTTACAAGGCTCACAGAAGACCAGTTTGGGACCAAAGAAAATAAAAGATGTCACTTTTAAATTCACTTAGCATAATATTATTTTCAAGGTTTATCCATATCAGAGGCTGTGTTAGAATTCATTTAAGGCTGAATAGTAGTCCATTCTATATATATGAATAGAATGAAGAATATCCCAAATGGTAAAATTTAAGAAGACTAGCACTTAAAAAATAAAATAAATAACACTGAAAGAAACTACCCATGTGGAGGTAGGAAGATCGTATATTTGACAAATTTGGAAGGCTTCTAAAACCAATTGTACTACATGCACTAGACATCTGTAAATCAGGAAAGCAAGCAACTGTGAGTTAAGAATGCAGTTGTGTCAGGAGGGGCTTTGAACTGGGTTTTCGGAGTATGCGCTGGGGATGTCCTATTTTCTTTTTATTTTTGAATGATTTTTGGCTGTCACTCTAGAGAGGTAAAGCCAGAGGGGCTCTTTAGGTTGAACCCAGAGGAAAGTCAACTAATGAGCACAAGGTGAGGCAACATTATCTTTCCTTCTAGACCGTTGAGACTAGACCTCCAGAAAATAGTCTAATAGTAAGTAATGTGTCATCATCCCCTTTGGTTTCATTTTACTGGGTCATTTGTCAAACTGAGATTTAATAATAGGGAGGTGAGAATCCCTGTGTTCTATTGTAGAGTTTGGTCAATGGCCTGCCATCCAATTGCTTCCTCCAGCCTCCTTTTGCAAGTAAAATTTTAATGAAACAAAGCTACACTTATTCATTCAGATTTCATCTACGACTGCTTTCACATTGCAATGGTTCATACCGAACCATTGTAGGAGCGAGAGATATTATGTGGCCTGCAATGACTAAAATATTCATTTTGCTCTACAAAAAGTTCACTGTCCTAAACTCAGACATTTCACCTTTAGCAACGAAGACTGGATGATGTAATCAAACTGATGAAACAGAACTCAAGTCTGGCTCATGTGATATGTTTATGTATTTTCGGTTTTTGAAAAACATCCAGTAGCTCATGGAAACTCTATACTTTACATTTACGTGGTTACCAAGAACAAATATTGTGCTGTTCCATTTTACCATTATGAAGCATTTAGATAAAATGAAGATCACTACATGGGTTTGATTGTTAGATACCATTGTCAGGAAAATTCACAGTAGATAGGCATTTAGAGGGATTAACTTCTAATAGATAGCAAAACATAAGGTGGAAGGAAAGTTAAAGTTACATATTTTTCCCAAGGAAAAAATATGAAAGGTTTATTAAAGAAGATTTAACCATTAGAGCATTTTAATATACAATAAATCATTTAACTACTCAATAAAGGATTAAATCAGTAAATTAAGGTTTACTTACATACTAAAATTGAAATGCATTAGAAGATTTTAAAATAATTATTTATTAACAGAAAAACACTAGTTATCAACTCACTCTTCATTATTAGGGAAGACAGAAACCTGGAAGGGAATATAACAATATATTAATAGGCAATATCTGAAGATTGCAAAATTACAAGTCAATTAGTATTTCCTTTTCTAAAATGTTTCAAAGTTAATATGTGCACTTGAAAAGTAATGAAAAATTACTATATATATATATATCCACATATATGTATATATATACATATATATATATCCCATTATGAACATAATAGTCTCGAAGAGAGAAAATGTCCACAAAACTTCAGGTTTATACCAAATTTTCCAACTGGCAAGATTTGTACACATTGCTAATATACAGTTTGAACATGTGCACACACATACACACACACAAAGGAAGAAGTATCTGTTTATTGTTCTCTTCATCTCTAAAGTTCTGACCCTAAATTCTTTTGTATCTTTTCCCCCATGTCCTCACCTACCTCTAACTAAAAACGATTGAATGTTATTTTCTTGCTTCATTGTTGTCTAAAGAGTCCTGAGCTTAGTTGGAAAGCCAGATTTCCGTTTTCCATAATTTCTAAGCCTAAATCAGTTTTGTTTTCCATAACTGAATGAGATAAATCTCATAAATTATTATCTCATTTAAATATGCTGGCAAAAATTGAAAACAAACCAACCAACAAAAACCAGCACAGAACCTAACTAGAGATGAACAATATTAGGGAGAAAGGGAGAAGTTTGGGGTAAAATCTTTCCACTTTTCTAGTTGAATCATATTATCTTTTCAAAAATTTCCTTGGTACAAAGCAAGGTGTCCAAATATGACTTTCTCATGTTAACTGTTGTGACATTCTTCAGTGAAAAAATAATGTTTTCCTTGTGTTTAGTTTTGTAGCTGTCTCTGTGCTTTATAAAGTATTTCTTCCAAGTGAAGGTTTACAGGGCCTTCTTAAAAGTTCAGCATTCATGAAATAGCCTCATATTACTCTTGCTTCAACTTTTTCTGTTTACCTGCATTGATGTTATCATGAGGATTAAATTAAAGAATGCATATAAGATGTTGAGGATATTGCTTAACAGCTATGTCATTCATTGTACAGTACATAATTTTGTTGCTCCTCATTTTTGATCAAATGTATTATTCTGCAAAATAAAAACAAATCCACTTACATGTCGATGGACATTTTTATTCCCAACTGTTAATTATGGGTAACAGAAGACAACTTGGATGGCTTCTTGGTAACAATTTCCGGGTGGCAATTTGAAAGCTGAGACTTAGCTCAGTGTCCTCTTGACCCTTCTTTCTCACCGTGGTAAATATGGAGCCGCCCATTCCTTGCAATAGGCCAGGAAGATTGAAATGAGAAGCAGGATATGATTCTAAGTAACAGGAATATTAGTTTCTGAGGGTGTGTAATTTCCTTATGCTTTTGAAGGTTTGTGCTTTCAAACAGCTGCAGGAGAATTCCTGCAAATCATCGTCACCAGTGCCTTTTTATTGGAGAAGCAAGCTTGTTTACCAGTTTCTGAAATGAAAAACAAGATGTTCTTGTTCAGGATTGCAGGGAATTGCAGTTCCCATTTCAGCCTGAACCTCAGCTTTTTCCACCCACGTGAAGTTTAGACAGTCTTACAACATCAAGTTCAAAACAGAAACACCAATCACCTCCACACTTTAATGGCTTGTTTTGCTCCACCACAAAAATGTTCACCTGGGCTGTAATACCTTTTATCCTGAAGTTCAGGATTGCTACAGCTGCCTCAGTCTCTGCTTGTTAAATGCTTTTTGTAATTCCTGGATGAATATGGGTACAGCTGCATAATATAACATCACTTGAAGGTTGAGCAGAAAAGTTTAAGTAGTGGTACAGAAAAGACTTATTTCCTTGATGGCTGGACTCATGGAGTCAAATGGATTGCCAAGGGAAACTAATCCCACCTCTGATTTACTGCCCCAAAGTTATTAATGGTTTGAGTGCCCTAGTTCCTTTAAGATTTTTCTCTGTGTGTGTGGCTTTGAAGCTTTTTTTTTTCACATTGCAATTTTATCTTTATAATTAAACTGATATGAATTAGGGGAATGTGTAATAAGCAACCTACATATTACATAAAAGAATTGTCACCCTGGCCTAAAAATGCCTAGCAACTAAACAGGGCACTGGAAAGGGATCATAGAATGTTACAGAGAACAATATATTAGTCCCTTCAACCTTCACCTAAAAAAAAAGGTTTGAAAGGAAAAGAACATTGAGGAGCAAAAGATCATTCATTGGAAAACAGGTACCAATACCCATTAAGGAAGAAATAGCACACATGGAGATTTGAGATTGTTTGGACAGGAAGTGTCTATATGCAAAAGGAAACTGAGCTATGATAACTGTCTCATTATATAATTGCATTTAGATAGAAATAAATCTACTTGACATTAACTTATTTTTCTCATATAGGAATTGAACACATGAGTCATGATTTTTCTAGGAGTCATGAATCAAGGATGTTCATGTTCTGCCAAGTCATTCTCCAAAAAGGAGAAGGCCATTCTCCATACAGTCAGCTTTCCCTGGGTCTTAGCTACTAAGTCAGAGGTTCTATGATGTCTTCTCTCTAAAACTCTTGAATTATTTCAACACTTCAAAGTCTTTGCTTAGAGCACTATGTTTTTATTAGTACATTATAGTTATGCATACTATTGGGTTTCATTTTGACATAATCACAAAAGCATGAAATACAACGTGTTCCACCTCAGTCCCCAGTAGTATTAATCATTCTCTATTGTGATTCATTTGTTTATCTCTCCACCAAGACAGTAGGAACCTCACAAAAGGGACTGGGTCTCATTCACCTTCTCTTTGCCCTATTTCAGGGCCTAGCACACCTTAAAATGTTTGTTGAATGACTGGATAATATCATATGAATGTAAGAGAATGTAAGTAAATAAATGCAACTTGCTAGAAATGTGGTTATTTACTCATTCAAACTGATAAAAAAATTAGTGTAGACTCTTTGTCAGGCTGTGGAAGTTAAAATATATTCACAGAAGGGAAAAATAAATATTGTCCATGGAGAATATTTGAGAAGAGTTTGGACAACAAATAAGTAAATAAATAGACAAATGTAAATTTTACCTTATCATACACATATGAAAGTAAAGTGTAGGATGTTAAGAGATAGAAAAATATACCAGAACTATTTAGATTGAAAACAACAACAACAAAAACCTCTCTGAAGAGGGGATCCTCAAGCCCATATGTGAAGGAAGAGATAGATCAGGCATGGAATATCAGGGTTGGCTGCTAAGCAGAGAATGAGCAGCTAGAGAAAGAAGGTGACAAGGTGTGAACTTCAGTCCTAATGGAGAAGGAGATGCATGGTTCTTGGTGTTTAAATATGAAACTATGGGAAAAGGAGAGGGAAAGGATTATCCCAAATTTTTTTTGGCTTTATCAACTGAGTAAAATAAGAACTTTTACTGGGATTAGAGTAGATTTGGGTGGGGGAAAGGCAGTTCCTTTTGAGACATGCCAAGTTTGAGGCTCCTGTGAGACTTGCAAACAGCAACACCAAGTAAGGTGGGCTGAGAGCTACAGGGCAGCTTCTGGGCTGGAATTAGCAACTTTCAAGTCATGAACACATAAAGGGCTCAGAATTGAGTCCTATGCCAAGGGCACACAGGTTTAAGCACAGCAGCAGCTCATATGCCTGAGAACCTTCATCGTGTTGCCCCCTGAGCTAGGCATCATGCATACCTTACTCATCCTTGTTTAATGCAACTTTACAATAGAAGGCAAACCATTAACATTTTACAGATTACAATGTGTGGACCCGAAGTGGTTAAGTGACTAGTCCAAGGCCTTACTGCTATGAAGTGGCAGAAATGGAAGTTGAACACAGGTCTGTTTTGTCCCAAAACATTTAAGTCCATAAACATAAAATGTCTCTAGATGATTTTTATAATATTCCCTTTGTGCCATACACTTCCATCTATATGACATCATTTATTTCTTGTAACCACTCTGTAGGATGACATTATTAACTCTGTTTATATGCTAAAGATCTGAGAGTCATATAAATCCAGTGGTCCATTTTAGGTCATATGGCTAGTTATGGGGGAATGGGATCCGACCCATTCCTCCTAGCCGCCCATCTATCACATTGCCTCTCTGGCATAGAGAGGAGGGGGTTACGATCTTGCAGGTACTTGCATGGAACAGGAAATTTCTAAACTGAGACTGATGCAAAAACTTCTAGAGGTCCCAAAAGTAAAAAAATACCAAGGACTGTGGATTAGAGGGGAAAACTTTCCTGAGTCCATCTTGAAGAGGCAGTGTATTCACCAGAACTCTTGTCTTTCGCACAACACTAAAAAATAGAATAGTTCAGGAATCAATAGACGTATGAATCCAGTATCTGGGCTTTGTTATACTGTTAAGTGTGAAGTTTCCTCTATCTTATAATATCTAAAATTCAGTTAAGATGTCTCTTATTACATTCTCAGTTTACTGGAGCAAATATTCTATTCTCAGTTTACTGGAGCAAATATTCTGTTCCAGGTGTATATGATCCTACATATGCATACCAGTCCAAAAACAATCACAGAATCAGGATTAGCACCACTTCCCTTTAACTGTCCTAACTTCTAGATGACTCTATTCTCTTGTCTACTTAGAATGCCAGGTAATGAGAAGATGCATACAGCGTTAAGCAACTGATTTAGACTGTAATTGCTGTTAATTTCCTCCTCCTGTTCCTGAAGAAGCAATGCTGAAGTTCAGAATGCATGACTCCAATCTGTTTCTGTGCCATGGTTCTATAAATTTCTAACCCTGTAACATGATGGCGGATCTTGCTTAAAGTCAGGTTTAATTACCTTCGAACACCTCAAGGAACTGTCAGATGGCAGACATTTGTTCCCCGTTTCACTCAAAACAGCTAAGAGGAGTTTAAAAAGATAGGAAGCTGAATGTTATAGACAGTTGCTATCTAGCAGGATAGATAGATGATAAACCTGGCTTGTTTTCCAGTTGAACTGTAAAAATCATATAATCTATCCCTTGACAGAGATTCACCAAATCAGTCTGGCAGTCTTTGAATAGCTTTGAACCTAGGGTTATTGGCAGGATAAATGAAAATTGCATGTGGCTGGGATTGATCTATTGACCCTCATTCCCAAGCCTTTCTTTGAAGACAGAAAAACTTTTATTAACAACAACAACAAAACAGTAGCTTTCCAAGGACTATTTTCATGCAGAAGACCCTGATATTGATCAGGTCAGAAGATCTATATTCCTTATGCAGAGGAGATATTTGTAATAAAACTTATATTCCAAAATGTAATTGAGATTGGATTTTTTTAAAAATGAGATAAATATTAATTTTTGTTTGTGTACATGATCTATTAAAGCACTTTATTTCCATTCTGAGTATATCACATTTCAGTGGCATAATTTTCAATATGGTATTGGATAAGGAATTGGTAATAGAAGCGAAGACTCTTTGAATGCTTAACCTAAGCTCACATATAACTAATATGTAAGTTGCTAAGACAGATTTTTAAGATTGTACAAAGCATGCATATGATGATTTCTGAATGTAGCCACTGTTTAATATGCATATGAATTTGAACTGTTTTTGGTACCAACTTCTTCTGCCAATCTATCAGGACTTCTGATTTCTTGTCTATCACATTTTGCTTCTTATTAAATGTCCACAGGCATGTGTTTTATTGTTAGTTATTGTTAGTTATTTTTATGTATACAAATTGTTGTCATTCAAATCTTAAAGAATGCACACAAAGGGGAATTGCACATTGTATATTGACTATTGCCCGTACCTGTTTGGGACAATGCTTTTTTTTTTTATTCAGGTTGGAGTTTAAAGAATCTAACTACTGTTTTATAGTTAGTAAATGGTGCAGCCATGACCAGGTGGAGCCAGGCTATGAGTCTCTAGATCTCATGTGCTTAACCACTATGACTCAGTGTTTCCCATACAATATGTAGATGAGATCCCTACATGAGGATAAATTAAATGCTTTCTTAATTTTCCTTGTACTCCAATTTCCATAGCATCTTCACTTAATTCATACTATATTGGACATCAATGTAGTTAGAATTCTCTTAAAACCCTCTAATGGCCCATCAAAACTGATCTGGACAATGACATGAATTACTTTTATATTGCTAAAGACAAAAGCTATTTCTTAGTTCTTATTTTACTTGAATTTGAAAGCAGCATTTAATGTAGTTGATTTCTCCAATCTCCTAATATACTCTTTTCACTTGTTTTGAGGACACACAGAATCACAACTCTTTCACATTACAATTTATTTTTCAGTTTCCTGTGCCAGTCATCCCTCTTCCTCTCTATCATTCGATTTTGGAATGCCTGGGACTCTGTACCTGGACTTCTCCTCTGTCTGCACTCACCCCTAAATTTATGCATGCTATTAATATGTGGAATAGTCCCACACTTATATTTCATCCAGGCATCTTTCTTAAAATCCAGACTTGAATTTTCAACTGTGAGCTTCAACTCTCTACTTGGACATATGGTACAAAGCTCAGACTTAAGTCCAAGGCTAAGTTTCTTGACCTCAAACTTGTGGCCTATGCCTCTAAGGCCACCCCACAGTGCTCAGGCTCTGAAAAGACCCTCTCATATTCTCATTTCCTGCAGGTGACCCATTGGCAAGTCATGCCGGGTCTGCTTTCAAATGTACCCCGAGTCCAGGTACTTCTCACTCCTCTCCTTGTTGTCACCCTGGCATGTTATCATCTTTTACTTTCTTTGAGGTCCTATAAAATTTAAGTCAGACCATGCTGGTGTCTGTTCAGAGCATAAAAGCGAGGCCATTACACATACCTGAATAGCTCCGTTACCTGCCCTTTCCCCTCCCACCGCTGAGGAAGTTCTTCATCATCCTCTACTGCTCTTCTTGCTCAGGAATCACCTTACTCAATCCATAGCAGTCTCGCAGCACTTGGCTTTTCCTCTGCTAGGTATGCTCTTCACACAGATGTCTCTTGGTTTCTTCTCTCTTGCCTTCTCCAACTTTCTTGTCAAATCTTGCCTTCTTAGTTCTGATGTTCCTTACCTGGTTCTATAATGACATTGTTTTCCATACTATTGTCACCTCTATCATACTACATAAGGTACTTGTATGTCAAGAAGTTGATGATTGATTGCTTATGATTCACAAGAGCAGGGACTTTAGATTATTGGTGTTGCTGACAGATGTAGCCTGGGTATCTAGAGCAGGGGAACTATATTAATGAATAACCATTCATTCATAAAACAATTCATGTGAAATACTGTTCCTGGGTAGTATAAATGCTCACTAAGTCAATTACTATTACTTAGCTGTTATCAATGGGATTTTTATATCTTACCCCCCTGATAATTCTATGAGACTTACAGGAAACATTTTGAAAGGAATGAATCGTAGAATATATGGTAATACACACCATTACTGTTTGTTTACTGCAAGTTGGTCACTGGTTGGCTTGCAAAATAGGAGAAATTTTTGAAAACTTTCATATATCTCCCTCCATCTACTCTCTTTTTTATATTATACACCTGTCATCTCATTGTGCTGGGAATTGGATGAGATTGTATGCTCTTTATTCTTTTATCACCAAGAGAAGTTGTCATAAACTAGTATGACAGACTTATTCCTAAGGAACATATAAAATACTGATGAGGCTTAACTTGTCTCCTCTTCCAGAGCTGTTCACTTTTTATAGGAGAACTGAGTGTGGACTATCAAAGTGGTAGAAAGTAACTTTGGAGAGGGAGGGCTCTTCTTTCTAGGCAGCATTTACTCTGCTTAGACCATCAAGTCAAACCAACATTTAAAAAAGCAAATAGACAAATATTGGGGGGTATTGTTTGTTACTATTTCATCTGCATTTCGTTCAGTACTTTTCCTGTATGTCTAGATTCACACTGCTGTGTCTGCTTGAGAGAATCGTCTTGATGAAAGGAAATGGTTGGCAACCCATTCTGAGCAAGATGGAGATGATGCTTGTTGGCAGTAGGGAGTTATCTAATGACATGGAAAATGGCCATGTCTTCTTAAAGACGCTTCATAGCTTCCTTGAATCTATCACCCTTTGGCAAGTGAACTCATCTTTCTGTTAACTGCCTGTCACCCGAGAACAAGGGAAACATCAATTGAGATTTAAATTTTAGAAACTTGTTCATATTCCAAGGAGCACAAAAGCAGTTGCCACCTGTCTGGTAATGCAAAAAGAACTGAACCTAAATTTAACATATGCAAATGTATCTCTGCTCATGTCCCGGCTGATTGAGAAAAACTATTGTCATATGAAACTTGTCACCATAGTAACAACAGTATAGGGAGATAGTCCCATGTTTTCATTAGTGCAGAGATTTTTAAAAAATTAACTGTTATTTTAATTGTAGAAATTTATGGGTGCAGTGTAGTCATTTGATCCATGTATACGATGCATAACGGTCAAATAAGGGTAATTAACACTACCATCTCCTTATCATTATATTGTATTTGGAGACTTTGAACTCTCCATTTTTAGTTATTCATAAAATGTATAATAGCTTATTGTGCACTCTAAGTCACTTTATTGTTCTACAGAACACTAGAACCAGTAACTTCTATCTGACTGTGTTGGGGTGCCCGTTATCCAACCTCCCCAGCCTCTAGTAATCACTGTTATAAATTCCAGTTGACTTTCTTTATTATTTATGTATGATGCTGAACATACAGTAAATATTTTTTCAGTGTCTGATTTATTTCACTTACCATAATATTGTCCAGTTCCAACCATTTTTTCTGCAAATGATAGGACGTGTTTTTTTTTTTTACAGCAGAACAATATTTCATTATGTGTATATATACCACATTTTCTTTATCCAATTAACCATTGATTGGCATAAATGATTGATTCTCTCTATCTTAGCTCTTATAGATGTTTCAGCAGCAAATATGCTTGTGCAAGCATCTGTTTGACATGCTGATATCATTTCTTTGGGGTACATACCCAAAAGTGTTGAAAGATCTTTAGTTTTTTGAAGACCTTCCATACTGTTCTCCATAGTAGCTATACTAATTTACATTCTACAAACACTGTATAAAAGCTTATTTTCTCCACATCCTTACTAGCATTGACTCTTTTTTGTCTTTATTTGTTATAGACCTTCTAGCTGGGGTGAGATGACATCTCATTGTGGTTTTGACTTACATTCTTGATTGTTAATGAAGTTGAGCAATTTTTTCCCCTAAATTTATTGGCAGTTTGAATTTCTTCTTTTGAGTAATGTTTACTCATATATTTGCCATTTTTATCTCATTTTTACATCAAGTATTTTTGTTATTGAGTCTTTTAAGTTCCTTATATATTCTAGATATTCATTGTCCATTGGATGTATACTAAATAGAAAAAAAAATTGCAAAATTTTTCTGTAGGTTATCTCTTTGTCAACTGTTTTCTTTGGTTTGCAGAAATTCTTAATTTGATATTGTCCCATTTGTCTATCTCTGCTTTTTTCCCCGTGTTTAGGAGGTCTTGTTTTAAAAAATCCTTGCCTATATTGACATCTTAAAGATTTCCTCTGTTTTCTTCTGTTAGTTTTAGAATCTCGGGTCTTATATTTAGGCTTTTTATGTATTTTGAGTTTACTTTTGTATGGGTGAGACATAGGAGTTCAAGACATAGGAGTTCAAGCTGTCTGCATGTGAATATCCAGTCTTCCTATCAGTATTTATTAAAGAGACTGTACTTTCTCCAATGTTTGTTTTGGTGTCTTTGTCAAGAATCAATTGGATGTAAGTGCATGGAGTTATTTGTGGCCACTCTATTTTGGCTGTGTGTCTTTTTAATGCCAGTATCATGCTGTTTCTATTACTACAGCTCTATAACATATTCTGAAGTTAAGAAATATAATACATCTTCTTTTTGTTCAAGATTGCTTTGGCTATTTGAGGTCTTTTATGCTTCGATATGAATCTTTTTAAAAAATATTTATTTTTTAGTTCTAGGTGTACACAATGTCTTTATGTTTATTTTATGTGATACTGAAGACCGAACTCAGTGCCTCACGCATGCTAGGCGTGCGCTCTACCTCTTAGCCACAACCCCAGCCCTCGATATGAATCTTACAAATTTTCTTTCTAGCTTTCATTGATATTTTGATGGGGATTACATTGAATATGTAAATTACTTTGCATAGTATGGACATTATTCTGGTTTACATATGAGGTGTCCCCCCAAAACTCACGTGCAAGACAATGCAAGAAAGTTTAGAGATGAAATAATTGGGTTATACAAGGTTTAACTTAATTTGATGCTCTGATAGGGATTAACTTGGTGGTAACTGTCAACAGGTAGGGTATGGCTGGAGGAGGTGGGTCGCTGGGGGCATGCATTTGGGGTTTATAATTTATCCTTGTTGATCAGAGTTCTCTCTTTCTGCCTCCCGGTGCCATGTTCCCAGCTGCTATCCTCTGCCACACTTGTCTGCCATCCTGTTCTGCCTAACCTCAGGTCCCAGGAATGGAGTCAGTCATATGGAATAACAGCCCCAGATAAACTTTTCTTCCTCTAATTGTTCTTGTCAGGTCTTTTGATCATATTAATGAAAAAGCTCACTAATATAGACATCTCAACAATATTAATTCTTCCAATCCATGAACATGGGAGGGGGTTCCATTTTGTGTGTAGGGGTGTGTGTGCGTGTATGTGTGTGTGTGTGTGTGATCTTCAATTTCTCTCATCAGAGTTTTATTATTTTTGTTGTAGAGATAATTCACTTCCTTGGTTAAATTTATTCCCAGGTATTTTATTTTATGTTTTTTCACCTACCAATAAAATTGTTCTTATGATTTCTTTCTTAGTGTTTTGTTTCCTAGAACTTTACTGAATTTACTGACCATTTCTAGTGGCTTTTTAGTGGCATATTCAGTGGCTTATGAATATATGATCAGCAAACAGAATATTTTGACTTCCTCCTTCCTATATGTTTGTCTATTATTTCTTCTTTTACCTGATCATTCTAACTAACATTATATTGAATAAGGGTGATAATAGTGAAAATCATTGTCTTGTTTCAGACCTTAGAGGAAAATATTTCAACTTTTCCATGTTCAGTATGATGTTGCCTGTGGGTTTGTTATACATAACCTTTATTATGTTAAGGTATATTCCTTCTGTTCAGGTATATTCCTTCCATTCCTAACATGTTCAGAGTTTTTATCGTAAAGGGATATTGAATTTTATCAAATACTTTTCTTTTTTTCACTTCATTTTGCTGATTTGATGTAGTATATTTATTGAACCATTCTTTCATTCTTGAGCTAAATCCAAATTGATCATGGTGGATATTGATATGATGTTGATTTACTATTATTTTGTTGAGAATTTTTATATCTATGTTCTTTAGAGATACTGTCTATAGTTTGTTTTGTTGTTTTCTTGTCTGGTTTCAGTTTCAGGGTGTAGAATAAGTTTGGAAGTTTTCCTCCTTTTCAATTTCTTGGATTAGCTTATTAGTGCAGAGATTTAGGGGAAAAACCAAAGTCCTGCTTTTATGTAGCAGTAATGAGAATCAACATAGGGAAATGCTGTACTTAAATTTGGGTAAATTCTTTTCCAGTGAATATTTTGCTTTTTTTTTTTCTTTCAAGCTTCATTCAATAAATTTTAGTAAAGCATCCGTTGAGACAAGGCACAGAGTTGGGTAATGTGTTTGATACAAAGACATTTGTTTGAATTAAATAGATTCTTGTGAATTTCTACAATGTTCCAGGAATTTTAGCAGGTACTAAGGATACATTGGTGAATGACATGGTCTCTCTCCTGAAGAAACTGACAGCTTAGTGAGATATTGATGTACAATTAAGTAATTATATACATTGTGATATTTCACCAATAAAATATACAGGAAATCTAGCTGACATTCATGGGGAAGAGAAATTTACTAAGATGTTTGAGATGACTTCATAGAGGAGAACAAATCTGATCATATTTGGAAGGATCTATGGGGCTCTCTTGCCAGGGATAGGGAGAAAATTTTATTTTGATTTGGAAAGGTTGAGTGCCAGCCATGAAAAAGGGCAAAAACAATACCAAAAAAAGTATGGGAAGGAGAGCCATGGATGTCCAAATCAAAAGCTATAGTGATAGACAGATACAGACCAAATTTGTATTGCATACTATTTATATGAAACAAAGTGTGCCAGCCACCTTGATGTATCCCAAACTGAAAAAGACATATACCCTTTCTTCACTCATGCCAGAGATATGAAAAGGATTACTTTCAAAAGTCTTAGGGAATTTATGGTCTAATAGGTAGGGACGTAAATTACATTGGAACTGGATTGTTCATTGTATCTTGGAAACAACCCAGGGATAACAGTCTAAATGATAATGCTGCATCAGGGCTGAAATATTAATACATGCTCAAGACAAGGCCATGACCTCTTGGATCTCAAAGAGCTTTTCTGCCTGTTTATAAAATGTGAACCCACATATTCCATTGTGTTCAAATGTCTTCCAAGAACAAGAATCCTATCTCCCCCCACACACTGGTTTTTCCTTTTCATTAACTCTGGCATTCTGGATGTTCTTGGTCTTTCATCTTAGTCCCCTTTATCTTACAGCATTAAGAGTTTTGAGACTTTGATCTATTTCACGAATAACCTCAGAGATCCCCCTAAGAGTGCTAGTTGTGATCTGTTTTACATCCCATGACGATCTCTATGAGATCCCACACACAAGAAAGGGATTAAAGAATCTATGCTAGAGTTCAGCAGTCATTATTGAATCCCAAAATAATAGGATGTAGGAGGGTGACTGATAACGATCATATAATCTTGCAAAGTTTATTTTCTATGGTTTCATCTTTTATCTTTCTTTTCTTTTCAATTAACTATTACTTATAACTTTCAAAAAGTCCTGGAAAAAAGCACAAAATCTAATAAAGCATAAACTCTGCAAGTATTTCCAGACGTGCATTTTAATGTATTAAATTCTCCAGAAGTGATTCTAATTTTCAGAGATCACAAGATCCTTACCTTAACTGCCATGAAGTACCACCTGCTGAAATAACTTCTTTCCATACACCAAGACTGGAATCTAAACCTATATCAGGGTGGTCACACAGACTAACCAACTTATTTTAATTTTGACTTCAGATTTGAAACCCTGAGAGTTTAAAATAAAGTGGACTAATGTCCAGGCCTCATGCCAGATCTATTACATCAGACTGCAGGATGTGCCCTGGGTTTAACACTTAAGAGAGCTCTAATATGCATGCAGCACTGAGAATCACTCATCATTTAAAACTGATATTTGTAGAACAATCAGACAATTAGCTAGGGAAATCATTTGAGCTGACTTCTAAAGGTAGGTTATATACAGATGTCAGATTTGGTAAGGCCAGGATAAATATTTTTAAGACAAAATGATCAAGAAGTGCATCCATGCACAAGTGGCTCTAGATAATTGGATGAATGGATAAATGGATAAATGGATAGATTGTTGATGGAATTTCAAAAAAGTAGGGATCAAGATAGATACCATTGCAGTTTGAGGTCATATGGAGATAGTACAAGCCTTGGGGAAGGTAAGAAGTCAGGGTGGCTAGTATGTAAGAAAAGCATAGGTAAATGTTAAGGCCTTGCTGTTTGTTGTCCCCCATATCTGCAGTATGAACTCCTTTTTCTTAGGAATGCAGAATTTAAGACCCCACTTCAGACATCCTGTGCTAGGATACACATCTTAAAAGGTGACCTCTGTGCTTGTGAAGGAAATACCACCAAGGACTGAAAACAGACTGAGTAAAACTTTGATTGCACTCTATTGATATTCCATGGGAATATCAATATTCCCATGTAGATGAAATGTTTTCTCACCCCACACTTCTAATTCATATGATGAAATCTTAAACCTCAATGTGTTGGTGTTAGGGAATATGGCCTATGGAGGTGACTAGATCATAAAAGTTCCTAAATAGAAGTAGAGATGTAAAATAAGATAGTTCAGACTGGAAGTATAGCTAGCTGGTAGGGCATGAGCTTAACATGGGCATAGCCTTAGGCTCAATCTCCAGGAAGAGAAAATGATAAGGAGTAGCGGGGAGAGGGAGAGGCAGAAAGTGATCTTAAGAGAGCTCCCTCTCCCCTTCCACCATGTGAGGATGTATTGCCTATAGCAAAAGGAAGTGAATCCTCATCAGACACTGAATCTTTGGATGCCTTGACCTTGGACTTCCCAACCTCCAGAACTGTGAGAAATAAATTCTGTTGTTAATAAAACACTTAGTTCATAATAATTTATTAGAGCAGAACAAACTAAAGGCCTGCAATGATATAGTTTTGTGCCAGGCAATACAGTATCAGTTGCTTCCCATATTTTGGGCATGTAAGGCATGTCTTAGACCACCTACTACAAAGGAAAGAATTGTTACTGAGAATACAGGAAACTGTTTATTTTTTAATATTTCTTTTTTAGTTTTAGGTGGACACAATATCTTTATTTTATATTTATGTGGTGCTGAGGATTGAACCCAGTGCCTCATGCATGAGGGGTGAGCACTCTACCACTGAGCCACAATCCCAGCCCCAGGAAATTGTTTATAAACCTAAATCTGTGTGTGTGTGTGTGTGTGTGTGTGTGTGTGTGTTTAGTGTAGTACTGGGGATCTAACCCAGGGCATTGCCTCATGTGCTAGGCAAGCTCTTTACCACTGACCTACACTGCCAGTCCTTGTATGGTGTTTTGTTTACTATACAACGTCACAGCTGTGTGGATTCAGATGATAACAACTAAGAAGGCAAAAAAGTTCCTATTATTTGAAAACTACAAAAAAAACCAAAATATGTGGAGCTAAAATCAATAGATTAATGAAAAAAAAAAAAAAAAACCTCCCACATGCCAACTCTAGAGATCAACATGCAGCGTGTTTACTGGAAATGATCTGGGGATCAACATCCATGAAAGGTAAGGAAGGGAAGGGGAAGATGTAAGACTGCGCAGAGGAGAGTCACCTAAGGGAGAGGCCCAACAAGAGCTCAGTAAGCCCAAAGGTCATGTGGCCCTTCAAAATTGCCCTGCTTTGAGCCAAAGTGGCCAGACCTTTATGCCCTGTAGTGACCACTCTTTGGATGCAATCTGTCCCTGGATGGAAGGGAGACAGTCCCCAAATTTGGAGCTGTCTCCCACCCACACTCCAGCAGCTGGGCAGGTAAGTTCTTCATTCCTGGAAGGGAATCTGGGAGTCACCTCATAGGGTCCCCTCTGCAGATCTTAGCACAATGGACTCAGTGTCCATTGTGAGTGGTGGTCACAAGTCAGGGAAATGAAATATTACTTGATAAGTGATGCAGGAACCATTGATTATAAATATGGGGAACACACATGGATTAGACTATTTTATCATGTTACCCAACATTAATTCCAGATAGATTAAAGAAACTGGAAGAAAAAGGAAACAGTATACCTAATTCTTATCAGCTTGAAGGAGAGGAAAACACAAGTAAACTTAGATGATGCTAAAAATGATTAATAGATTCAACTACATGAAACAAACATTTGACATTCACAATTTCACAGAAAATTAAAAGGCATATAACAAAACTGAGAACACATTTGCAATAAACACATTGAAAATATTAATGTATATTAATATATATTTGATTGGTTCTTTATGTTATTCTATTCTTCTCTCCCCTTTTCCTTTATTTTACTCCAGCTTCTGCATTTCACAGAAAACCTTTGACTTTTGAGTTCTTGAGTTTGGCTTTTTTTCATTTAGCATGATATTCTCCATTACCATCCATTTACTGGCAAATGCCATAATTTTATTCTTTTTAAAAAAGTGATCCTGCAAATAAAAAAGAGAAACCAAGCACTTACCTCAAAACTACAATGAGCTTCCACCTCACACGCATGAGGATGGGTATTATAAAACAAACAAAGAAACAAACACCAAGAAACAAAAAGTGTTATCAAGGACAGGGAGAAATTGGATCACTCATGCATAGCTGATGGGAGTTTAAAATAGTACAGCTACTGTGGAAAACACTATGTCAAGTCCTCAAAGAATTAAGCAGGTAGTTACCACATGATCCAGCAATTTCACTTCTGCAAATGTATCCAAAAGCATTAAAAGTGAAGATTTGAACAGGTATTTGTGCATCAATATTCACAGCAGCATTATTTATAGTAGCCAAAAGGTAGAAGCTACCGAAATGTTCATTGACACATGAGTGGATAAGCAAAATGGGTCATAGAATGGAATATTATTCATCCTATTCACATATATAGAACGGAGTACTATTCAGCATTAAATGAATTCTAACACAGGCTCTGATAGGAATAAACCTTGAAAATATTATTATGCTAAGTGAATCTAAGAGTGACACCTTTCATTTTTTTGGTCCCAAACTGGTCCTCTGCAAGCCTTGTAGTCTCACAAGCGCTGCACAGTCTGTAAGCCTTGGAGAAATACAGATCTGGCAGAAGTCAAGAAATAAGGGAAGCTACAATTCTGATCTTGAGAGGCAAAACCCCATACAGAGGGAATTTTAACCCTTTTTCTTTTGTAAAATTCATATCTTAAGGTTGTGGTCCTATAATTTATGTTTTCTCCAGAGGCCAGTTTTGATGCTCCCAGTTGGTAATCAGGCCAGGTTGGATGCAGAAAATTATGAGACATCTCCTTTGTCCTATTGTGATCAAGTCATTTCCTAGGCCTAGCAACAGAAGAAAATGAGGCATTTTTTGAGCTTCTAGCTCCCAGAGCCTCTAGCATCTAGCAGTTTCCATCCCTCCTTTTTAGGATAGGCTAGTGGTAAACCTGACATAACTGTTGAGAACAAAGCTCTCATCTGAGTACAAGAAAACTGAACTCAGTCACCTTCTCCAGAGAAAACTCCATTTTTTTTTTCTTTAGGGACTCCCTATGAGCTTCTGATGGTTAGAAAACTCTTCTCTTACCACATGGTTCTGCCAAATCTGTTCCTGGCAACATTGGCAGAATGAACATGGGTCTTTGCTTTTGCCTCATGCAAAAGACCCTGGAGAGTTCAGACTTGAGGTAAGATTAATGTTTCCTACCACAATAAACTTGGAGTATATTTCTATACTCTATGGGACAAAGGAATCTCTGGAGGGTCAGAACAACATCTAATGGTCGTTAGACGCTTACCACCCATTTCCTAGAGGACTTTACAAAAGGGGTGAATTTAAAATGCCTCCTTTTTGCAGTCAAAGAAGGTTGTTGTTGGAAAGAACATTGGGGAGAATCCCTACAGGCTTGTAAAGGCTTCATACGCAAACAAAGGGAAGACAAGTATTTCTTTATGAACCACTCCATGTAACCTGTCCCTTCCTTAATGGCTCGAATCTGATCAGTAAGAGGAGGGGAATGCTCAGGAAGAAATGAATCCAGGAGAGTGCAGTTGAGCTCATCCCAAGGTATGAATCACAGGGGCTTTCGCAGAGCACATTTTCATCAACCATTCACTACAGGGTATCACATAGGGCGGTCAGGAGAGGAATATAGGAAGAAACCTTTCAGGGTCACTGGGGAGTGGCCCTGACTAAAATCTCACGGTTGTTCCAAACCTTTGTTCATCTCCACACATTGAAAGACAGACTGGGATACAAGATCCTGGTTACTTATGCCACAAAGTTCTAAGCATGGATAGGGTAGTGAGAGATGGCTTTGGCAGAAGCCAACATGCCTAACCTGCACCCCAGGTGATTAGGAGCTACAAATGCCATGAATCCTGGCACATGCAACCTATGGAGAGCACTTGCACTAGCTGCCTTTAATTAGCTGACTAGTGCCGATGATTGTCCTCCAGAAAGACAGACAGAAAGATGCACCTCAGAAAGATGTGGTGTGCAGAGGAGCTCATCCTGGTGATGATCCCTGCAGAGGCCCCACCTGAAACCAGTCTTCAAAGTACGGATGGGGTCCATTCCCTACCCCCATGTGTTCAAGATTAAACACCCAAGAACTGTCAAGGCAAAACCAAATACTTTTATTTAAAGAATAGAACAGGGAAGAAGAGAGACAGAGGGGCGGGGAGATCTGGTGTCCCAGGGAGTGGGGGTATCTTGCACCTTTTATAGATTTCAGGTTTCCTTTCTTCTCATGGCCTCCTCCTCCCATCCTGTCTCTATGTCCCAAAGGCAGGAAGGGAGCTAACTTAGTACCTCTCCCCATTTTCCATATCTTCCCCAGAAAGGCAGGAAGGGAGCCATCCAGGAGGTCCTCACTAACAACTCCTTGCTGGGAGGTACAATTCCCTGGAGGCAGGTAACTTTGGCAAAAGTTTGGAGGAGGGGAAAGTGCTCTGGAGGTATTAGCATTTTATTTCCTTTTGAATCAGTCCCCATCTTCCTGTCTCATTCATTCATTATCTACCCTGTCCTATTGCCCTGGTCTCAATGCTACCAGCCATGATCTATTTATAATCAATTTAATTTCCTTGGCCAGGCATGGTGCATATGCTTGTAATCTCAGTGGTTTGGGAGGCTGAGGCAAGAGAATTACAAGTTCAAAGCCAGCCTTAGCACCTTCGTGAGACCCTGTCCCAAAACAAAAGGAGGGGAATGCTCAGGAAAAATGAATCCAGGAGAGTGCAGTTTGGCTCACCCCAAGGCATGTGTCACAGGGGCTTTCCCAGAGCACCTTTTCATCAACCATTCACTACAGGTACCACATAAGGGTGGTCAGGAGAGGAGTCCAGGAAGACAGGAAGAAATCTTTCAGATTCACTGGGGAATGGCCCTTACCAAAATCTCACAGTTGTTCCAACCCTTTCGGGAGGTAGCTCAGTGCCCTTGGGTTCAATCCCCAGTTAAAAAAGGGGTGGGGGCAGTACATGTGTGCTTTGGACATCTGTGTAGTTATTCCATCTCACCACAGACTTCTCAGTCAGTTGGTGGTGGCAGTTCTAGAGTGAACCTGATATAACCTGGGTCACAGAGCTCTGTAATCACTATGAGAGAAGCCACAAGTATTTGGCCATTTTCAGCTCCAATTAGGATGGAAAAATAGTTTCTGCCCCTCATCAAGACTTTGGTGGGAAGAATATACCAAACACAGAAGTTTTCAGGTGCTCAGTGGCCAAAAAATGGCACATACCAGTGTAAGAGAAACCCAGTTATTTTCTCATAATATGTAGCTTAGGGGGAGGCAGTTGAGGGATAGGACAGGGACTTAACGATGTCACAAGTCATTTCTGGGTAGCATGACTTGTTGCCTCAAGTGTGACAGGTAGCACTCCAGGCAACAGGTCTAGCCTCAAGACAGAAAGAAGGGGGGCAGAGCTCTATCAACTACATCATCTTCTCCTTTGTTGAAAATACAAAAGCTTTTCTAGAAATCCTCAATAAACATTTGTACATATCTCTTTAACCATAATTATGTCATAAAGTCCAGCATAGAAATGAGGAAAACTGGGAAGCTATTTAGTGGGTAGAATACTCCATCCTTCCCCAAACAGGAAGAAGTGGAGATAGGATAAGCAATAAGCTCTGTTTGCTTCAATTAGCACTGGGCCTGAAAGGGGGATAAGAATCAGCCAACTTCTCCCCATGCCATCTCCTTAGAGAACCTGTATTAGCCTGCTTCCTGTTGCTCCAACAAATACCCAGGAATGGATACTCTGTAAAGATATGATGTTTATTTAGCTTAGAATTCAAGATTTGGAAGCCCCTGTGATTGAATTTTGATGAGGTTCATCACAATATTTTAATGGAATCATGGTGGGAGGACATGCAAGGGGTAGAGATTGGATGGCCGATAACTGGAGAGGGACGAGTCTCATTCTTTTTATAATAACCCCCTCTCACAGGAACTAATGGGGGCCCATGAGAAGTCCATTACTCTCTTCCAAGGGCTTCATCCCCAGTGGCTGAATTACCTCCCAATAGGCCCCACTTCTTGCAGGTGCTACCAGCTCAACACCTGCCACACTGAGGATGAAGTCTCCAGCCTATGAACCTTTGGGGGACAAACCACAACACATCACCAAAAGCTCCAACACAGCCACCATTGTAAGAGCAGGATGTCCCTGTACAACACGTGTTTATATGGAGGTGAGGAAAGGTTGCTCTCAGAAGTCACTGAAAGCAGCCACAGCCCCCATTCTGGAACCTCAACGATGTGCTTCTTGATACTTCTTTCCTTTCCTGCTGTTGTCATGGCACTCTGGGTGGCAACTCAGAAGAAATCACTTGTGGCTTCGTTGCATTTAGTCACGGTGTTCTCCAATGACTTGATGCCCCTAATTCAATGTCCACTTCCATATGCTTGGTTCATACCCAGTCTCCTTGCCACTTTCAACGTGCTATTGCTGCTGAATGTGAGCGCTGTGTTCTTTATCTTCCCGTGAGTCTCCATGCAAGCTGTCAAGTGTCCTACAAAGAGATGGAAGGGAAACTAGACAATGATACTGCAGAGGCACGGGAATGGAGAGAGAGCGTCAGGAGGGGAATAAGGACATAAATTAGAAGCACAGAGAGCCTGACGCATTTAGGGAACTGTGGGAGGCTGGTAATGCTGGTGACATTTGGGGAATGTGGTCTGTCTCTAACCTGAATATTTAGATCTGACCTTAAGGTCTGTGAGTCTGACCTCATGTGAACCTGGCCTTGTGGGGAGCTCTGGGTTGAACCAGACTAGAACTGATTCTACCTCAGGTTTCAGATGCAGTTGGCTTGCCCTGCATGGGAAGAGGGGCTTTGCCCTAGTTACTGGCCTACTGTTTCTCATTACCTTCAGTAGCTTGGTGTCCCTTAACTTCTCTGACTTGTCATCTTGCATTGAGGTAAGGCCTCAGACCCCTGGAAGAAGGAGGTGCCCCTCAAGGGTTGATGCCTATAGGAGCGATTTGTAAAGTGCTGACCCCACCTATGGCTCAGGATCTCTTCTCCCCGTGTCATTACTTAGGCCCTGGCACTTTGTTTCACAAGCCCATGAGGTGAGATGAAACAGAATCCTGGAGGTTTTCCAGTTGTTTCATAAGGGAGGACTGAGCAGGCTGGCAAGAGAGGCCAGAAGGCTCTTCCCAACCACACAGCTCACTCTTCCTCCTTCCCATTTCACACATGACTTCAAGCACTGATCACTATTCCAAAGAGGAGAGCTCTAGTGACTAGGAACCCCCTTCTTTTTGACTGCCAACGAATCAGAGTGGTCAGCTTGCTCAACAGGGACCAGGATTCCCCTGCCCCCCTCCTCCCCACCCTTCTTGTTGCCCAGTGATGTTATGGGGCTTCCCAAGCAAACACATGATGGAGGGGCCTCCTGCCACTGCCCAAACCTCTTCCCATGCCAGGATCCTTGGAACAGGATCCTGAAATGACATAAATAGCCTGGATATACTAAGGGCCTTTGAAACACCTTATTGCCCACAATGCTCTTCCCACTGCCCACCCAAGATATTCCACTGTCTCAGTTGTAACATCTGTGTGGAGGTGAGTACTCCTCCTTCCTATCCACTCACCAGCCCATCACCAGGCTCCTGGTCAGGACCAGGAACCTCAAAGCATAAGTGGACTAGGGGTGGGTATGAGACTATCTTCCCAGACTGCTAAAAGTGGCTCCCAGCCACTCTTGGTCACTTACATCTCTTATCATCTCTGTGTCTGCCCCTAGCCAGAGAGGCTGGCCCTTTTTGCACAGGTGCTGACATGCTAAGGGCATCACCTCCTGCTGAGCCTGGTGGAGTTGGGAGGGGGGAGGAGAGGCAGAGCCTGTCCCATCCCCTGGCTTGCTGATACTAGACACCCAGACCCTTAAGCTATCTGCTGCTCTGTTCTGGAGATCCTTTCCTGTCTTTGTCTGGGTGTCCATGCTGGAGGGTTTCCTGGGTTCTGAGTGCTCTTCTCTCATGTGCACACCCTGCATGGTTTTCTAAGTGTAGAGGCCTGGCTGGGCAAGTGTGTTCTTTCCATCTTTATCCAGTATCTAAGAAAATAGTGGCCCAGAGTTATTTTATATCCTGCTCCAGGTGACACCAGGCAGGTCTTGTCTAAAGACCTGACTTATGACAGGTGACCTGATGAGCTATGGAATCCTAACTGTGCTCTAACCATGTTTTGAGATGGGAGCCCTTGTGTGTAGAGCGAAGAACCAGGCAGCCTAGTGGGAGGCACTGGAGGAGGCCTGAGCATTTGGGGGTGATGGAGACCAGGCCAGATAGACCCTTGAGGCCTGCCTTCACTGTCCTAGAAGTTTGAACATCACTCTGGGTGGGTGAACTACCGTGCTTGGGTCCCCTTGCTTGTACCTGGGTGCCCTGCTGGTGACGTGCATCATCTTCCTTGTGCACACCAGAGAGATGCCATTTTTCTTGGACAAAGCCATGGCCCATCCACAAGTCCCAAGGACCCACAATGGGAATAGCAGGGGTTGTGGGGAGGAAGGGGCGGAGAGCCAAGGGGTGAGGTAACCAAGTGAGGCTGCTATGGGTGTGTCTAGAGGAAAAAGCCCCTTCAGAGGAACTGTTATGGACACGTTGAAGGTGACTGGGATCAGGGAGCTAGGCGGGTATGATGTACTGTGGAGTTGAGAATCTAGCTGGGCTACAGAGAGGAATAATGAAGGTAGACGAGAGACAGGCAGAGGACAGCGTAGTGGAGTGAGGTGTACCTGACCAACGGTCCAGTCCCGGCAGGTGGGGCCTAGTGTGGGCGGGGCTAGGGAAGGCGGAGTCAGGTCACAGGGCGGGGCCAGTGAGGAACTGTCCAACTCTTTGGCCTCTTAGCCCGCGCACAGGTTCCTAGTGGCTGTACTCGCCACAACCGCCCTGCTGCCACTCATCTTGGGCCTGCTGATCCAGGCTATAGCGGTGAGCACTGCCAGGTGCCCCTACTAAGGACAGGTAAGTGGGGCCCAGTGCATGTGCCAGGATACCTGGCTTTCCGGAGGCAAAACTTGCACTTCTGCTGATTATTTATACATTCACCAATGTATGGATTGTTCATTGTATCTAGCTTTTCTACAGTGTTTTTGTTTCATTTTGTTTCTACCGTTTTGTTTCTTGCAGTCCTCCAGCCTCAGCCTCCCAACTGCTAGATTCAGGTGTGGCCCACTGTGTCTAGCTAGTTTTTCACAATTATAAATAAAGCCGCTACAACATTGGTGTACAGGGATGTGAACAGAAGTTTTCATTTCTGTTGGGTAAGTTCATAGGGTGGTATTGCTGAGTCATGTGGTAACCGTGGGTGGAAAATTATAGCAAATTGCCAAATTTGTCTTCAAAACCACTATGCCATTCCTAATTTCTACCAGGAATGTATGAGAATTCCAGTTGCTCCACATCCTCACCAACATTTGATACTGTCATTTATTATTTTGTTTTATCTTTTCATTGGAACCTGTCTAATGAATGAGTAGTGGCATCTCATTAAGGCTCCAGGTTGCGTTTTTCCTAATGAGCAATGATCTTGGCCATTGGGATGTCTTTGGTAAAGTATTTGCTCCAATCATTTGCCCATTTAAAAAAATAGGTTGTTTGCTTACTGAGTTTTGAGAGTTCTCTCTAGAATTCAGATCTCTGTTTTACAATGTTTTCTTGCACTCTGTGGCTTGTCACTTCATTTTCTTTGTAGCATCTTCCAAAGAAGCAGAACTTCTTAGTGTTGCTGTTTTTCCAGTACTGGGCATTGATGAGGGGGTGCTCTACTGCTGAGTGTTGTTGTTCATTCTACTTGGAACATCATGTTCTCTGTGAAGAACAGTTTCATTACCTTCTTTCCAATCTGTGTGTCTTTATTTCTTTTTCTTTGAGCTTTGACTAGGAATGATAGGAGTGGGCATCTCTGCCATGGGATTCCTTTAGTATGACAATCACTTGACTAAAGGCTCTTTCTGGAAGACTGGTGGGCAGCATCAGTGGGGGAGGGGAAGCTGAAGACCCCGAGACAGCTGAACAGACAGAGGAGCCTCTCTGCTCATCACCTTCCATCCTTTTAGTCACCACCCCACCAATGGCGTATCTGGTCCCCCTCCCACTGTGACTCCTGTGCTTGGCCCTTACTCCTCAGCCCTGTGGTCTGCCTGTCTTCTCCTCTCTCCAGCTTCACTCCATCATTGAGTTTGCCTGGCAGCCTTTTCCCTTCCCCCATCCTGTGGTTCTTCCAGGCCCAGGTCAGGCCATAGGCCATTGCCCTTCCTCCTCTGCTCAGAATGAGGCCTTCAAGTCCAGGATCCCCAGTCTCAAGGGACCTAAATGTAGTGTGCCCTCTGGGATTCACCAGGCGGGGCTCCTTTTCATTACCTGCAGCACCATTTCTGGCATTGATTCCGTGCTCCAAATTTCCTTCCCTCCCTACTCCATTCCCTGACTTCAGCTCCTCCTGGAGTCACTTGCTTGGTGGTTGGTGGCAGGGACTCTGGAGCCAGACCACATAAGTCCAAATAACAGCTCTATAACATGCCAGCAGGGAGGCCTTGGGTATGCTACTTAGCCACCTGGTCACTCAGTTTCCTTATAGGTAAGAGGGAAACATGGGTTAATTTTCAAACACAAATAGAACTGCGGCTGGTACCAGAAAGTACCCTATGTGCTGCTCTTACTATTATTACCATTCCTTCCCGTGGTCATTTACACGTTTGTGCCTCATCTTAAAAGCCAAGCAAGCCCTACCCTTAACATCCCAGGCCTCCACTCCACTTGGTGTACCCTCTGTGCCTTATTTCATGAAAGAGTTGACCATGCTCACTAGCTCCACCCTTTACTTCTTGCCCCACATCAGCCCAGTGCCAGCCCTTGGTGTCATGAGAATGCAGTCTTCAATGGCCAAAGCCAGCAGACATTCTTCAGACTACTCTTTCTGGACTGGACACAGCCTCGGAAATTGGAAGTGGCTGAAATAGCCTCTTGCTTGTCCTGGCACTTAACTCTTTTGGCTTCTCCTCTACATGTACCAGGGTGCTGTGGGCTTGGTTGCCTACACTTTTCCCATGATATCCTCTCTCTGCTCTACCCTGGCCTCTATGCACGATGCTCAGGGCCTTGTACTGCTGCTGGCCTCAGCACCCTGAAAATAGGCAGACTGTGCTCTTTGCAGTGTGCTTTCAACCCCCAGTGCAATGACGGGACTTTATGGTTTTGCTACTGGGATTTGAACCCAGGGGCACTTTAACACTGACCTACATCCCCAGTCCCTTCTATTTTTTTATTTTAAAACAGGTTCTAACTAAGTTTCTAAGGCTGGTCTCTAACTTGCCTTCCTCCTGCCTTAATTTTCCAAGTCCCTCGGATCTTAGGCTTGCACCACCATATCCGGCTGGACTGAAGCATTTTTAATGCCATGAAATATTTCTGGCTGAGGGTGTATCTGAGTTGAAGACCATGTGCTTAGTGTGCACAAGGCCCTGGGTTCTTCAATCCCTGCACACAAAGAAAAGCATCTGAATAAATGAGTGAAACAACAAACAAAAGGATCAACATTTGGGGATAGAAAAGAGAAGCCTGATTCCCCGATTCCCCCAGGATAAGGAGAAAGAGGAGATTTTGCAGGAGGTTGGGCAGATGATGCAACAAGAAAAAGAGGGCACTAGATTTTAGTCCTGTGGAATGTAAGAGCATTTGAGGCTGAATTGGAGCAGGAGCCCCAGGAGTGCAGCCAGTGAGAGAGGCTGGTCTGGTGCTTCAGAGCTATTTTTTGTGTCTGATAGGGTTCCATGTGGGGAGAAAAAGGTATTCAAATTACTGCTCAGTTCTTAAAAAGGTATTAATTATCATTCCTTTAAGGATTTTTGTATGACTTATATACAATCAACATTTTCTATAGTTTATAAACAACCAATCAAAATTTTTTTTCTCCAAATTTAAAAATTCTGAAAAAAAAAATTTTTAATACACTATTGCTAAGTAATTTTTCCTGGTACTAGAAATTGAACCCAGGGTCACTTTACCACTGAACCTGCTTCCCCAATTTTTGTTATATTTTGTTTGAGATAGGGTCTCACTAAGTTGCTGTGGATCTTGATAAGCTGCTGACGTGGGCCTTGAATTTGCAGTCTTCCTGCTTCAGCCTGGTGTGTGCCACTGCACCTGGACAGTTACTAGTTTCTGGTGTGTGCCACTGCACCTGGCCAGTTACTAGTTTCTGGTGTGTGCCACTGCACCTGGCCAGTTACTAGTTTCTTAAGGGTTGTGAACACATTAAAGAAGGCAGAACCTTATGGAGTAAAAGAGCTTTCCTGGAATATCTTCAAGTATGGGCCATGGGAGAGTTGGTGTGGACAGAGGTGCTTCTGGGCCACTTACCATTGTGACAGGATATTCACTAGCTAAAGCTCATGGAGTTGGATGAGACTCAACCTGGTCTGAGGTGGGGAAGGAGGCGTGAGGCCAATGGATGGAGTGGGGGTGAGGAGAAAGTGGAATAAGGGAGAACTTGATTTTCTAGCTTGACCTTTACTGCTTTGTGTAATGAAGGCCTTCAGCCCAGATTTTCCTGGGCCACATGATCTTTGACTAGGAAAATATGACAGGGCATTCCTGCTGCCCCTGCTCTCCCAGACAGTGAAACTCAAGGAAGGCACATATTTAGGGAAAATGAGGGGTGGGAAAGTGAAGTGAGAGTGGGGTGGTGACACTGTCTTTGGAGCAGTTGTGCAGCCCAAGGAAGAGCTAATAAAGTATCTGGAAGGAGGACAAGTGTGGCCAATGGAGACAGAGCAGGGATGCTGCACAGGGAGGCACAAGGTGATGAGGAGACCTGAGAAGGTAGGAGGAGTGGGTGCAGTGTCAGCAGTATCTGGGGAGAGTGGGTCAAGAGATCCTAGGAAGGCAAGATGCCCTGGATCACTCTTGGGCTTCCCTTCCCTTGGAGTCTGGTTTGAGCCCTGGCTTAACTGACCAATTTAGGAACAGTCACTGGGAGAATGCCTTGACCAGTCCTGCTGTTAGGAGCTCTTTTGTGTGGCAATATATTATTTCTGTTTGCAAACTCTTCCAACCCAGCCTGAGTTATGAGGCCTGGAGTGTTTTTATCCAATCATGGCTGTGATTACCAATATTGTCAATTCTTGAAATGGTCTGATGAGACATGGTCTGACATGTATCTTGCATTCATTGCAGGAGCATGTGTCCACCAAGGTGAGATCCTGCATGATGTTGTAGTCAGTCTTAGTCATCTCTCCAGTTCCCAGTTTGGTGATAAACATCTCAAACTATCTACTACATGACATTTGGGGGTAGGGGTGATGGATGACTGAGGATTTAACCCAGGGATGCTTTATCACTGAGTTTAATCCCCTGATCCTTTTATTTTTATTTGTTTCAGGGTCTCATTAAGTTGCTGAGGACTTGACTAAGTTACCTTGGCTTGCCTTGAACTTGTGATCCTCCTGTCTCATCTCCAGAGTCACTGGAATTATAGGCATGTACCTCCATGCCCGCTACAGTCCATTTTTATATGTTAAATCATTCTTGCATTTTGGAGATTAATCCCAGTGGCAATGATATATAATCTTTTAAATATGTACTGAATATCATATTTATAATATTCTACTGAATTTGGGTTGTTAAGGTTTTCTTTAAAAGGATATTTGCATCTATACCCATAAAGGGTATTAGTCTTAGTCTTCCCCTGTGGTATCTTTGTCTGGCATTTTTATCAGGATAATATTGTTCCAGTAAAATGAGTTGGGATTTGTTCTTTCTTATTCTACTTCTTGGAAGAGTTTGAGAAAGAGTGGTGTCTAAAGATTTGGTAGAAAGTACCAGTGAATCCATATATTTTCTTATCAGAGCCAACTAAGTTGTCAATCTTGATGATTTCCCCCTCTTCAACTTTTAGCTGTTTTAGACAAGATTATTATTAGTTTCTTGGTTTTTAAGTAATTTAAGTGGAATTCTAGCATCAGTTTTATTGACATCGTGAAATACTGCCTTTTGCAAGAATTCTGATTTTACTTTTAATAAGTTGCCATTGTAAAAATGTTTTACACTGCTGCTGAGATTGATGGAAAAGAAAGAAGCTAGTGTGTTGTTTTGCTTTGTTTTTGTATTAATATTTAAGATATACATGGCAGTAGAGTGTATTTTGAAACCCACTTGATCATGCTTCACTATCTTTTAAGTATGTTTTTATATGTGATTGGCCAGTATTTTATTAAGGATTGCATGTACGTTTATCAAAGATATTGGTCTAAACTTTTCTTTCCTTGCTGTGTCTTTGTCTAGTTTTATCAGGGTGATATTAGCTTCATTGAATGAATTTGGAAGGGTTCCCTCCTTTTCTATTTCATGGTATAATTTGAGGAAAGTTGGTGTTAATTCTTCCTTTAAAGTCTGGTAGAACTCAGCTGAGAACTTGTCTGGTCCTGGGCTTTTCTTTCTTTATAGGCTTTTGATGGCATCTTCAATTTTATTGCTTGAAATTGGTCTGTTTACAATGGAATATTACTCAGCAATAAAAGAGAATAAAATCATGGCATTTGCAGGTAAATGGATGGCGTTGGAGGAGATAATGCTAAGTGAAGTTAGCCAATCCCCCAAAAAACAAATGCTGAATGTTTTCTCTGATATAAGGAGGCTGATTCATAGTGGAGTAGGGAGGGGGAGCATGGGAGGTATAGATGAAATTTAGATAGGGCAGAAGGGTGGGAAGGGAAGGGAGGGCGCATGAGGTTAGAAATGATGGTGGGATGTGATGGATATCATTATCCAAAGTACACGTATGAAGACATGAATTGGTGTGAATATACTTTGTATACATCCAGAGATATGAAAAAATGGGCTCTATATGTGTAATATGAATTGTAATGCATTCTACTGTCATATAAATTTTAAAAATTAATAAAAAAGCCAAACATTTAATCATTAAATATAAACATGCACATTAGAACTGTTGGATTCTATTAAATATATGTGAATCACGAAAAAAAAGAAAAGAAAGAAATCGGTCTGTTTAAATTTTCTATGTCTTCTGTTTCAATTTGAGTAGATCATATGTCTCTAGAAATTTGTCGATGTCATCAAAATTTTCTATTATAGAGTATACATTTTCAAAATAGTTTCTGATTATTAGCAGTATTTCAGTAGTGTCTATTGTAATATTTCCTTTTTCATCATAGATTTTAACAATTTGAGATTTTTTTTCCATCTTCCTTTGAGATAGGTTGACTAAGGGTTTATCTTTTTTTTATTATTTCAAAGAAGCAACTTATTGTTTTATTGATTTTTTCTGAATTCTAAAAATCTCAATTTCTTGAGTTTGGCTCTGATCTTAATTATTTTCTGTCTTCTAATAATTGTAGAATTAATTTGCTCTTTTTTCCCCTAGGCCCTTGAGATGTAATGTTAGATCATTTATTGGGGATCCTTCTATTCTCTTACTAATGAGATCAATGCTATGAACTTTCCTCTTAGAAACATCTTTTTCGTGTCCCAGGGATTTTGACATGTTATATTGCTATTCTCATTTGCTTCTAATTATTGTGTTTATTTCTTCCGCTACACATTTATCATTCAATAGTGAATTATTTAGTCTCTATATGTTAATTTGTACTTAATTTGTCTTATCATTTATTTCTAATTTCAATCCATTATGTTCTGATAGAATGCAGGAAATTATCTCTATTGTTTTGTATTTGCTAAGAGATGCTTTGTGGCTTAAGATATGGTCTATTTTAGAAAATTTTCCATTTGCTGCTAAAAAGAAAGTATATTTAGGCATTGATAGATAAACATTCTATATATGTCTATTAAGTCTGATTATTAACTGTATTTTTTAATTCTGTAGCTTTTTAAATTTAATTTTTGTTTGGATGATATATTTACTGTTGAGATAGACACGTTAAAGTCAACTAGTATTATTGTGTTGTGGTCCATTTAATTCTTGATTTTGAGAAGGATTTGTTGGATATTTGCAGATGTTTCATTATTTGGGGCATAAATATTTTTGACTGTTATTTCTTGTTGTTATATGATTCCCTTAAAATTATAAAATGACTTTCTTTGTTTCTTTTGATTAACTTTGGTTTGAAGTCCATTTTACCTGATATGAAAACAGAAACCCCTGCTTGTTTGCAAAAGCCTTGTGAATGACCTATTTTGTTTTCTTTCATTTCACCTTCAGTCTGTGGATGTCTTTACCAATGAAGCAAATCTCCTAGAGACAGCATATTGTTAGGTTTTGTTCTTCAATCCAGTCTGCAAACCTGTATCTTCTGTTTGATGAATTTATATCATTTACATTTAATGTTATTATTGAGAAATGATTTTTATTTCCTGATATTTTGAATAAGCATGTTTTAATTCCAGCTTTCTAGTTGTGACTTCTTTTAACTTTAGTTTATCATGAAATGTTTTTATTTCGTTTTCAAATCTGAAGCTTAATTTTGCTGGATATAGTATTCTTGTTTAACATCCATTTTCTTTCAGAGCTTAGTATATATTATTCCACATCCTCCTAGCTTTTAGAGTCTGGGCTGACAAATCACTTGAGATCTGGATTGGTTTACCTCTAAATGTAACCAGTCACTTTTCTCTAGTCATTTTAAAATTTCTATCCTTTTTTGCATGTCAGATATTTTCTTAATAAAGTATCTTAGAATGGGTCTATTGTAATTTTGTATAATTGGAGTCCTGTATGCCTCTGTATTGATTTTTCATTTCATTTAATGTTTGGGAAATTTTCAGATATAATTTCTTTGAAGACTGTGCGTTCCTTTGGTTTGTAATTCAGAGCCTTCATTTATCCCAAAGAATCTTAAATTAGGCTTTTAATTTTATCCAATATTTCTTAAAAATTCTTTTAATGGTCTCTTCTTTTCTCCATTGCCAATCTTATTTTCGAGATTATATATTTTCTCTTTGTTACTTGAAGCTCCATCCTCCAAGTGGCTTAGTCTGTTGGTAATGTTTTCCATTGAATTTTTAATTTCTTTTATTAATTTCTTCATTTTGGAGATTTCCAACTGATTCTTGTTCAAAATATTTATCTCCTTATTTAATAATTCTTGCATTTCCCCTCTGATTTCACTCCTTATGCTATCTTTTACTTCATAGATTGGATTAACCATGAACTTTCTAAATTCCACCTCTGACATTTCCTCCAATGTGGTGTCCATGGAATCTGTTGTTAAGATGTTCTGTGTTGTTGGGGATAGTTTGTTCCCTTACTTTTTCATATTGTTTGTCTACCTATCTATCTGGATGGATCTGAAGCTGCAGAGTTTCTACCCTATGAGCTTATGGTGTCACTGCATGATTTCAGTAATTCACAGATAAGGGGGGAAACCAATAATAGCAATAACCTATGCAAACAATATATAGCAATAGACTAGGTACTTCATTCCTATTAGGATGTCTACAATGTTAATTGGCACAATAAGCAGAAATAGTAGGATCAGCAATTTCTATCAATAAAAACAGTAAATAAATAATCATAAATTATGTTCAGCATAAAATCAAACAATAGGTCTTGACTATGACTTCCATCATATTAATTGGTGCTGAAGCCTGGAATTATGTAAACCAACTAGTGTTAAGAGGTGTTAAGGATAGAGTTGATTAAGCAGGAAGAAGAAGAGATAGAAGGTATTTTGGTCAGCTTTTTCATTGCTGTGGCTAAAGGACCTGAGCAGCACAATTATAGAGGAGGAAGAGTTTCTTTGAGGACTTACAGTTTCAGAGGTATTAGCCCATAGAAGGCTGGCTCCCTTTCTCAGGGCTCGAGATGAGTTTGAACATCATGGAGGAGCATGTGACAGAGGGAAGCAGCTCATATCATGGTGATCAAGAATCAGAGAGAAACTCCACTTGCTAGGTACAAATATATACCCAAAGCCATGCCCCAATTCCCACCTCTTCCAGCCATACCTTACCATGTCAGTTACCAATCAATTAACTCATATCAGGCGATTAAATCATTGATTCCATTAAGTTTCTTACAATCCAATTGTTTCTCCTCTGAACCTTCTCACACGGTATCACACATGAGATTTTGGAGGACATCTTACATACAAATCATAAGAGAAGGATTTAAAAAAAGTTTGGAATTTTGAAGGGTGAATAGGGCAAATGGAGGGGGTGATGTAGGATGTGTGGCTTATGAGGAGGGAGGAGAAAGTAATAGAAATAAAATTTAATGGAAGAGTGGAAGATTGAAAGAAGAATTTGGCTGTTAGTAAAAGAAAAAACAGAGAAGCAAACAAGGAAAATAGACTAGTGGAAAAGACAATGAAAGTAAAACTGAAACATACTAATCAAAAACCCTAACCCTCAAAAGAGAAAAAAAATGATAGAAATGAGAAGATCGAAATAAATATGTGTATTTATATATTTAATCAATTAGTACACATTTAAAAAAAAGAAAGAAATGTCTTGGTGAAATGTTAAGGATTCATGTCCATTATGGTGGACAAAATAGTGAATGAGAATACATGTTCTCTGTGTCCAGTTGATTTTTTTTTTTCATTTCTTCTTGAGGTATGAACTCAGCATGGCAGTATGGGTCATGGGCTGTTGAGTTCTTCTTTTTTATTGTGGTGCTCACCAAGTTGCCAGTTGGAGTTTAACACTTCTCAACTTCCTTTTTTGGCAGAGTGGTGTGGGAACAAGAAGAGGTGTAGCCTCCACTTCCAGGGTGTTTGCCACTGGGTTCTGTGAGAGGAGTTCCTGTAGGTGGAGTTCTGGGGTGTGGGGCTTATGTTTAGTGAGGTTCAAGGTGCGTTATTGTGTGGTGAGTGGTCTGGCATTGCTGAATCAATGTACCTCTAGAGCCCTATAGATGCTGATCTACATAGGGAGACTATACCCTAGGAGTCTACCTAGGGTTCTACTCATGGGCTAGGGGAGCTTATCCTTCACTGCTTCCTTTAGCATAACATATAAAACCTTTTGCTTTCTATCCCATTATTTTTTGGGCTTCTTTAAGTTTTCAAGTAATGTCCTTTTCTTATTCAAGGATCACATCCAGGATATGTTATAGCTGTGTTTACTAGCCATGCTTACCCATTATGTCTCTTTAGGGTCTTCTTTGCTGTGATTGTTTTAGACTTTCTCAAGAAAAAAAAACAAAGCTTTTCAGAAATTGTAATCATAAGATAAATTTTCTCATAAGAATCATCTAAGATATGTGCTTTCTTTTTTAGGCCTTTTATCTTTGTTAACCGTATCATAATTTCAATGGGGAAAAAGTGTAGAAACTCACATAGCACATCTGACAAAACCTTTCCACCCTACACAGTCAAATTTAAAAATACTTGAAAATAATAGGTAAAGATTTGTTTCCAGACATGCTTTCAAGGGTACTGAGTTGATTCTCCATTTCAATGCTTAGGGTCACCACATTTTGAAAAGCAGATTGTTTACTACCCAAGAGACCTGACCAAGTTCGGGATAATATCCAGACCGCTCTACTCCACAAACTGTGCACCCATGGATTGCCTCTTCCTCTAGGAACTGCTTTTGTCTGAGTTGCACAAAGGTGATATTTGGACTGAGGGTGGTTGGTGTTTCCAAGTGCAGTCAGTTTTACTACACAATTGTTTCTTATATTACAATTCTCTAATGTCCAACTCAGTATCATCATACCCCTTACTTATCTACTGTAATCACTTGTTAACTGCAATACATACACAAAATCCTTTAGCATGACATATAAAACCTTTTGCTGTCCGTCCTCAACTTACCTAATTGATTTCACCTACTTTTACTATTCAAAATGTAGCCTGTGATCTATCTATGTAGGTGAACATACACTCTTTTGGCCTCTAGAAAATGGCACAGAAGATGCCTAAGTGATCTGGAGAATTTGAGGCCAAAATGAGCAGTGATTTATGTTTTACATGCAACTAATTTTATTTTGTCTCAAATCAACAATGAATTGCTTTGTGGGGGGGGGGGCATAAGAATCATAAGAATTCTCAGACAGTATTTTATGGGTAACCATTGTATCTGCAGTAAACAGCAATAAATGAGCAACTGAATGTTACAGAAAGTGACGAAAATATCTGAGAATGATGTAAACTCAAAGAAACTCTGGGCTTAGATATAAGAGCTGATTCATCATGATTTATGAGAGCCAATGTTCAAAGAGCAGACAGAAACAAAAAGCATCTTAGCTGAAGACTATTATATAAAGATAGCTTTTTAACATGGGAATCTGCTAATTAGGCACATCTTAAATTCTTTAAAAGAGATTCAACCATGTAGAGATGTTAGTCTATCTAAATGTATCTTTTCTTTACTGGTTAAATGTGGTGACATGTAGGACTTCATCTTTATGAACTGGTGGAACTATCACCTCCTCTGAGGGCAGAAGAGATGACTTGGCACAGAATTTGGTTTTCAAATCAATTCTGAACCACATAGAATCAAAGCCCATATCTGAAATTTACCAGTCAAGTGAATTGAAGTTAAATGGTTAAATCCCCAAATTTCCTTTTTCTTATCCATAAAGTTCGTATGTTACCTTTTACCTCCTAGACTTGATACCTAAGTATTAGGTAAGATATATGAAATGTTCCCAAGAGACATTGTAGACAAAGAGTGTACCTATTGTTATCATTACTGTGATCATTACAGGAAATGTAAGCTAAACAAAAATGTGCTTATATCAAAATAAAAGTACTCATCCATGATGTATAAAATACATTTTTGGGGTGCACATATGTGTGCTTCATTCCAGTTATTATTTATTTATTGCTTGTAGCAACTGCTCAAGAAACAGCTTCTGGATTTGTTGGTTAACTTGATTTCTAATAAATCTTTATGCTCATGACCCTATAGTATGTCTATAAAGTGATGATTCACAATGCAAATAGGGAACTCTCCATTATTTTGCAATTTGGATTTTTATATAATAATTATATAATTTTTATATAATAATTCACAAAGTAAAGCATAACAGGCATTCTTTCCTCACCTGCCTCTTCAGGCACAAGTTATTATTATCTCTAATTTTAGTTTCCAGCTTTTAATCCATATTTACTGAAAATACCTCACTGCCATTACCTTGCTTCTTAGCATCTTAACATCTTTCCTGAATTACTTTCTTGTTCTCTGTTCATGGATGAGAAGCAGAAACATTTTATTTTGTTCTCAAATCAACAATGAATTGCTTTGGCAGGGGGAGGATATAAGAATCAACTTGTAATCCCCCCCCTCACATACACCATCCACACTATGATATAGAAGAGTAAGTGGGAAAAGAGTTAATTTGACTTTACAAATCTAGTCACTTCAAAAATAGACAGATTGAAACTGGATAGAAAATAAAATTGTCTGCTTGATAGGAAACATGATGTTAATTACTCTGTTCTCATTCACTGTTACAGAGAAATACCAAAATTTATCTGTTTACCAGTTTTACTAATTTCTAGTCAAAAATGAATAATGATTCATGTTACTTGTTTATTCACATATTACAAATATATGGAACTTTTAATTAATTATGGAGCTTTTGCTAAAACGTAGAACAATTGATCAAAGCTGCAGAGAGGGAGGTGGATTTTGGAAAATAGGAGCTAAAAAATATCTAGTCTTTGCCCTTCTAGAATCTTGTAGTGGAAAAAGAAATACAGTTGGAGGAAGACAGATCCAGCAAAGTGGCAATGTGGATTGATGACCATTTGAGGACAGGGCCTGGCTGGTGTTTCCTCTAGTGGAGCTTAGGGCCCATACTTGAGATGGAGGAAGATGAGGCTGGGAAGGTGATTTGAAAGCAGGCTGTGAAAGCCCTTAAACCACTCACAGCTTAAAACAGTCTTCAAGACTCAGCTGTAGTAATTAGTAATCAGAAATTACTACAAGTATCATTAAGAACAGAAGAACCGTATCCTGCTTCTTGGGAGTTATGTAACTGATGCTCAGCAATCTGAACAATATTATATTTCAGTTAAACATTAACTCAGGCAAACTTCAACTTAGTGTTGTTTCTTCTTCTTCTCCTTCTCCTTCTATAAAATAGCTCTCTCTATTATTCTGATGTAGATAGCCATAAACTGGTATTTGGCAAGGTCTGCAAACATATGCACACAACCCCTGGAATAGACACTTCTAAAAATATAAAGTTGTATCTGTTATTTTGTTAAATAAATGATTTTTAGAAAAAAATGGTAATAATGCCTATAAGAGATGTATCTCCTAAGAATGTTAGGTATCATACCCCCAATACACTAATATCCACTAATTCTTAGGCATATGCAAGCATTTGACAATCTTCTGATTAAATCTTTGTATTTCTCCTATTTTGGTGAAATGTAAATCAAAATATTGACAGAAACAATTTCAGAAGGGAAAATGGAAAAGTACATAGGATCAGCAGAGTCTCATGTATGTCTGCATCTGTGCGATTTATATTCTGACTTCTGCAGTGCAAAATAAATAATATCAAACCCCTTCTCACTCTGAACTAGGATTTTGGCAAGGCAGAAAAAAAAGATTTTACCAGATAAAATGGTAATGTTTTATTTGGTAATATTTTATATTATCACACAACTCTTCACCATATAATTGCGTGGACTCTTATAATAGCTTTTCTAGGAGAAAAAGTCATTATTGAATGAAAGTCAGAGCACTTAATCATTAAGCTTCCTCAAGAATAGGCACATAGACTACTTGTTATATGTCAATATCCACCCTTTTGTTCTTTCAACAAGCAGGTAGGTACATAGACTGAGCCCATAATTATAAGAGAAACTGAACTATAAGTGATACATTAAAAAATTAGATTTAAGAAAATCAAGGAAGAGTCTGTGGGACAATAGCATGGCTTAACTGTCATTACAGAGTTGCCAGCTCTGTGTCACAACTGTGCCAATCCCTATTAAAAACTGAACAAAATCATGCACTACAGAAAAAAATGAAAAGTACATTACCTTTGAGCCCATAAACATAGATAATTATTGTCAATTAAAAATTAAAATCAAAAAATAAAAACAACAACAAAATACAAGACACTGAACCAGATATTCTGTGCTCCTTGACAAATGGCCCAACTCCTTTACCCTCCCCCCCACTTTCTTATCTGTTAATTTAGAAAATTATCCCCAATTCATAATTGTAACAGGGATGAAATGGGGTATTGCCCACAAAAATAGTTTTTAGATGATCAAGTATCTTCATATATAGATTGTCACTGCTGTCCCTCCTCCATCTTAAAAACAAAAACAGTGTTTAGGGGGCCAGGGATCATTCCTAAGCAGGCCAAAGATTTGCAGAGTTATCCTTTGTAGGACAAACTGAAACCAAAATAATGCTTTAGGGATAGGAGAGAGGACTGGGCATTGTGATAAAGGCCATGCCAATGATAATAATTCCTATTATGCTGAAAAATACATGTTCAAAAGGCAACACAGAAACAGAAGGCAGAGAATCAGTTTGTCTAACTTGTCTTTTAAAATTTTTTATCAATAGTTACTCTGGAGACCTATCAGTTTGCCCATGCATTCATTGAGCTCCATGCATAAAACCATCCCTTCAGACATTACAAAAGCATGAACAAAATCTGTATTCTGGCAGTATTAGTGGCATTCAGCTTGATAAGCTGCGTGGGAAGCTACTTGTCAAGGCCTTCTGATAATGAAAATGGTTCTCTTCACATTACAAAGATATTACTTATCTCCTATAGTTTGAAAAGCTATAAAAATCCTTACGCTTTTCATATTTACATTCTAGTCTTCCGTACACCATTTAAGTGCATGACATTTTGTTTCTGCTGTTCTTGCCAAAATATATGAAAGGATGTGTGGGTTGCTGTTACACTGTTATGTTTTGTTTTAGGAACAAGTCAAAATGCGGTTGCCTGCAACTTTAAAAGACTTTGTAAAACTTCAGACTGCTTAGTCGTGACTATTGACCATTTATTTCTTCCTCATCCTGGAGAAAATGATAACCAATTTCAGATGTTCACTGGGACACTGATAAGGATGCTTCCAGAGAGTAGACTTAGAGAAAGCAGTCTCTTCACGTCCTGGGGTCATACGGGCATCTGTTAGTTTATTTGAAAGTAAGCAGCAGTAAGAAAGAAAGATCAAAGGAATAGACCCATAAAAGAGACTTTATTTTGCTCTTTTAGAAAAAAGGGCTTTTTGTTTCACATGGCTACCTTTCCTAAATAAGTAGAGGAGTGAATTATTTAAAAGAATATCATTTAATTCAATGTCTCCCAAGTAATGATTGCACAGACTGTCACTGTTTCATTATAATCCAAGTTGTAAAAATCATTGGCAAGAACACATAGGCAAGCCAGGCACGATGGTGCATGCCTATAATCCCAGAGGCTCTGGAGGCTGAGGCAGGAGGATCTCAAGTTCAAAGCCAGCCTTAGTAAAAGCAAGGCGCTAAGCAACTCAGTGAGACCCTATCTCTAAATAAAATACAAAATAGGGCTGGGGATGTGCCTCAGTGGCCAAGTACCCCTAAGTTCAATCCCTGGTACCAAATAAATGAATAAACGCAAATAAAGGTTTTAAATGAGCATTTAAAAATGAGTCATACATAAGTCTATTTCTTTCCTGTGTGAATAGATGAATGTATTAAGCATTACCAAAGTAATTAGACTTTACTAGATGCTCACTAAGTGCTATTAAATTATTTTCATTAATGTATTTATTACTGCATTGGATTCTAAAAATATCCTATGGAGTAGCACAAGAGAAGGATGTAGAAGCTCAGGACAGAAACTGAGTTAAATCTTTTAGAGTCATGCAACATCCAAATGGTGGACTAGGAATTAGAAGCGGGTCCCACAGACAGCAAAGACAAAAACCACAGCCAATATTAATGTCTATATGGGCTTACAGGACACTTAAAGCACAATTTTGCACAGCATTAAAATTTTTTAAATAGCGTATTTTAAAGACAAATAGTACTTACAAGTTGTTAGCATCAGTTGTGGTTTGTAAATTAATATTGATATCTAGACATACATACATATGTTTGATTACACAAAATAACATTCTACTGAAGCACCATCCCCAGTCCCAATCTTCTCCCTTTCACAGCCAAAACAATCATCTATAATGTGTATTGTTCCAGTCCATTGATAAGTTTTAAATCCACTTATATATATTCATAACCAATTATAGTATGTTGAGTGTGGGTATTTAATAATATTAAATAAATAAACTGTTTTTCCTGTTTTGTCATGTTGCAATTTGCTTTTAATTTTTTAAATTTTACCACATAGTTCTGAGATGTATCTACACACACACACACACACACACATAGTTTTGAGAAATGTCAAGTTTAATAATTATAACTGTTCGATAATTAGTACTCTAGGAAGTAAACACCCCATTAAAATTTTTTCATGTTCATAGTGATAGTCCTTTCTGTTTGTTTTGGTTTTTTCAATTACAAGCAGTTGTAGTGACTATCTGTGTACATGCCTCCTTATACATCCTCCTGAGTGATTCTCCAATACATGTAACTTTGAAGCAGAATTGTTAGATCACAGCATAAGCACATTTTAAATTTTACTGGGTACCACTGAAATGCTCTTCAAAGAAATGGTGTAAATTTATACTGCAGCCATTATTTGACAAACTGATGACTGCGGCATCTTGCACAGGGTTTTATGTTTTCTTTTTTAAAATGGTAAATGTGTGGATTAGAATGGCTGGATCACATGGCCTCTGTGTGTTTGTTGGAGTTTTTAAGAAACTGCCAACTATTTTTCAAAGTGATTGTATTTTACATTCCCACCAGAAGGGTGTGGAAGTCCTAATTCTCCATATTCTCTTCTAGATCCTCCAAATTCTCACCAATACAGGATATGTCCATCTTTCTCATGTTAGTGGTCTTACAGATCTATAGTGATAGTGAATTGTGGTTTTAAAATGTATTTTCTGATGACAAATGATATTGAGTGTCTTTTCATGTGAGTAATTTTTGGAATTTTTTCCCTTTAATGAAACATTCTATTTTAAAATAATTTCTATAGATTCATAAGCAATTTTAAGAAATCATATAAAGAGATTGTAACTGTCTTTTGCCTAGTTTGCCTTAATTATAACATCTTGCAGTACGATATCATAAACAGGATATTGATCTTGACTTGGTCAAAATAAAGTTTGGTTTTATTGTCATGGGGATTTTTTTTTTTTTGTACCAGGGATTGAATTCAGGGGCCACCGGCCATTTTTTTTTTTGTTGTTGTTATTGTTGTTTGTTTGTTTTTGTATTTTATTTAGAGAAAGGGTCTTGCTAAGTTGCCAAGGCTGGCTTGGAACTTGCCATCCTCCTGTCTCAGCCTCTAGGGTTGCTGGGATTACAGGTGTTCACCACTGTGTCTGGCTCCATTGTCACAGGGATCTGTCATTTTGACTTTTGTTTTATTTTTTGGTATTGGTGATTGATCCCAGGGCTGCTTAACCGTGAGCCCAAGCCACATCCCTAGTCTTTGTTTTTATGTTTTATTTTGAGACAGGGTCTTACTAAGTTGCTTAAGGTCTCCCTGTGTTTTCCCAGGCTGACCTTGAATTTGCAACACTCCTGTCTCAGCCTCCTGAGTAGCTGGGATTACAGATGTACACCACCACCTGGCTCATGCTGCCTTTTATAGCCATGCCAACTTCCTTCCCATCCCTACCTCTCCTTAATCCATGACAGTCTCTAATCTGTTTCCTATTTTTATATATTTTTTTTTCATTATATAGATGAAAATCATATGGGGATGAAATTTTGGAGATTACTTTCCTGAGTATAAACTCAGGGAACTCAGTATAAAATCAGGAAAATGATACCCAAATTCTCTGGCAATTCACCCATGTTTTCTGTATGGACCAGTAGGTCTTTCTTTTTATTGCATAGTGTGGATGTACTAAAGTTTATTCCTCAATCAGTTGAAGGAAGTCTAGCTTGCCAATTTTTTAATGATTAAGAGTAAATCTACTATTAAAATTTGTGTACAGGTTTTTATGTTTTTTTTTCTTCTTCTCTGAAATGAAGCACCATTGCTGGGGCCCATGGCAGTTGTATGTCAACTTCATACGAAACTGTCAAAATGTTTTCCAGAGTGGCTCTTCTGTTGTTCATTCCCGTGGTCTATGAATAAGTGGGCCAGTTTCTTTGCATGCTTGCCAGCATTTGCTATTGTCACCATCTGATATTTTAGGGGTCCTGTTGGGTGTGTAGTACTATCTCACTGTGGTTTTCATTTGCATCACTCTAATGGCTAATGACGTGAGTGTCTTTTTTATATGCTGATTTACCATTTGAACATCTTTGGAGAAATGTCCTTTTATGCCTTTGCCCACTTTCTAATTGAATTGTTTTCTTTTTTACTATTGAATTTTAATAGTTATTTTATATTCTAGATTCTAGTTCACTGTGGAGCATAAATATTTTCTCCCATTCTGTAGTCTACCTTTCTATCCTTTTAACAAGATCTTTCACAGAAAAAAAAATTTAAATTTTTGATGAGTACAATTTATCATTCTTTTCCATTTATGGATCATTCTTTTTCCATTTATGGATCATATCTTTGGTGTCAAGCATAAGTATGTCCAAGCCACTCTTCTATTTTTTTTTAAGTTTCATGGTTTGCATTTAAATCCATGCTCTATTTTGAGTTAATTTTTTTGTATAAAGTGTGCGACTTTATTCAAGACTTTTATCTTTTCTTTCTTTTTTAACCCATCGATATACAATTGCTACATTGTCTTTTGTTGAAAATGCTATCTTTCCTTTTGTGTGAGACAGTGTTTCATCACTGTAATCAAAACAACTAAGAAGAACAACTTGGAGGAGGAAAAGTTTATTGTGACTCACAATTTCAGAGGTTCAGTTCATAGCTGGTTGACTCCATTGTTCTAGACCCAAGGTGAGGTGAAGCATCATGGCACCAGGGCATGGCAGAGAAAATCTTCTTACCTCATGGTAGCCAGGAAGCAGAGAGAGAGGAATCCAGGGACCAGGGACAAAATATAAAATTCCAAAGAAACACTCCATCCCCCCAAGACCTATTTCCTCCAGCTACACTCCACCTACTTGGCTATAGTTATCACCCAGTACAGGAGTCCTTTAAAATATTAACCCATCAGATGCATTAATCCACTGATTAAGTTATATCTATCATAATCTAATCACTTTATCTCTTAACATTCCTGCACTATCACAAGAGCTTATTGGGGACTACTTTGTATCAAAAACCCTTATACTTCCACTAAATTGCTTTTCACCTTTCTCAGAAGTCCATTGGTCATACTTGTGTGGATTTATTCCTGACTTCCCTGTATTCTGTTTCACTTATCTATGTATCCTCAACTCATCATTATTGCATAATCTTGATTACTATAGCTACACAGTAAATCTTAAAATCAGGTAGCCTGATTCCTTCCACTTGTTTTTTTCCTTTTAAATTGGCTTGACTAGTCTAGTTCCTTGCGTTTTCATTTAGATTTTTTTGGACACATTTTTTTTCTAGGACTTTGAGAAATATTAAATTAGTTCTGTATATGGGTTAAGGGAGAATTGTCATCTCCAATATAATGTCTTCTAACCCAGGATCATGACAGATTCCTCTATGCATTTTGATCTTTGATTTCTTTTATCAACATTATGAAATGTTCACTATATAAGACCTACACAAGTTTTACTAAATTTTTACCTAAATATTTTATCATTTTTTTCCTAAACTCCTTTGGATATAAGCCTCAATATTTTATTATAAATGATCTGTGATTTTAATTTCTTTGTCCATGTGCTCATTATTAGCACTGGAAATACAATTAATTTTTGTATATTCTTCTGTTATCCTTTGACCTCACTGAACTCATTTGTTATTTCTAGCAGCTCCTTTTGTGTGGATTTCCAAGGAGTTTCTATGTTGATAATGCTGTCATCTGTGAATAAGAACAGTTTTATTCACTTTGACTTATCTCTGTGCACTTTCTTTTTTTACCTTAAGGACCTGACAAGAACTTTCAGTAATATGCTAGACAAGGGGAGTCAGGTCATTTCATCTCATTCCCTTCCTAGGGAAAATTTTTGCAGCCTCTTTTCATTAAGTATTATATTAGTGGTAGGGATTGCTTACACATTCTTTTTCAAGTTGAAGAAGTTCCCTTCTGTTCCTATTTTTTCTGAAGGTTTTTTTTTTTTTTTTACCATGAATGAACATTAAATATTTTTAAATAATTTTTTTCTGCATTGGTTTATATGATCTGTGATTTTCTTTTTTAGCCTATTATTATGGTGGTTTACACTGATTTAATCTGAATATTGAACCTGACATGAATCCTGAAATAAACCTCACTTGACCAGGTTACCTCGTTACTCTTATGTGTCATTGAATTCTGTATAATAAATATTAGGAATTTTTGTACGTATACTATGAAAGATGTTGCTCTTTCATTTTCTTTTCTTTCTTTGAGTTTGGTTTTGATGTCAAGATAATACTAGCCTCCTAAAATGAATGGGGAACTGTTCTCTCACCTTGTTTTTTATAAGAGATTATGTAGACTATATTAATTCTTCTTTAAACATTTGGTATAATCTATGAAACCAGTTGGTCTTACATTTCTTTCATGGGAGTCTTCAATTACATATTTGATTTCTTTGATATACTATTCAAGTTGTCTCTATCAAAATGGAAGAGCTATGGTACTATCTTCTGAAGAATTGTTCCATGTTGCCTAATCTGTCAGAGCATGTACATGTGGCCGTGTTCACAGCATTGTCTTATTGTGTTTCTGGTGTCTTCAGGGCTGTAGAGACACTCCTCACTTCATTCCTAATACTGGTAACTTGTGTCTTCTCTCTTTTTTCTTTATCAGCATTAGTAGAAGTTGGTCAATTTATTGATCTTCTCAAAGAACCAGTCATTAATTCTCTGTTATTTTTCTATTATCAATTTTGTTGATTTCTTCCTGTATCTTCATTATTTCCTTCCTTCTCTTTGATTTGGTTTTATTCTTACTCTTCCTTTTCTAGGTTCTTGAAGTGAGAGATTAAGCTCTTCAAATATATGCATTCAATGCTGTAATTTCCTTCAGCATTATTTTAGTTACATCGCCTATACTGAAAAGTTGTATTTTCATTTTAATTCAATTCTATGAATGTTTAAAATTCCCCTGGAGACTTCTTTAAGCTCTGAATTACTTAGAGGGTGCTATTTTGTTTGCAAGTGTTTGGAGAACTTCATGTTATTTTAAAAATTAATTTCTAGTTTGCTTCCATTATAATTTAGATTTAAAAAAAAACATACACTTTTGAGGTTTCTTTATGATCCAGCATATGATCTGTCTTAGTATATGTTCCATGGGGACTTGAATGCAATGTATGTTTTTCTTCTGTTGGTGGAATATTTATTCTACAAATGTCAAGTAGATCCTGTCATTTGATGGTGGTGTTGAGTTTTTCTGTATCCTTGTTGATTATCTCTTTGTTCTATCAATTCTTAAGTAAAAGGTGTTGAAGTCTCCAATTATAACTGAAGATTTTCAATCTCTCCTTCCAGTCCTATTAGTTTTTGCTTCACATGTTTTGTAGCCCTATTTTTAGGGCATACATATTAAGGATTGCTATGTCTTCTAGATGGATTGACACTTCTGTCATTATAATCTGTACCTATCTGTCTCTGGTAAGTTTCTTTGCTCTGAAGCCCCCCTTATCTGTATTAAAATAGCTCCTGCTTTCCATTGCTCAATGTTTACGTGGTACATTTTTTTCCATCCTTTTCTTTTAATCTGCTTCTGTTGTTACATTTCAAATGAATTTCTCATAGACAACATATAGTTGGCCTGTGTTTATTTTTTCAGTAAACTCTGCCTGTGTTTTAATTGGAATGCTAAAATGATTTATACTTAAATAATTTTTGATATGATAGGGCTTAAGTCTGTCATTTTTTTCTATATTTTTTTCTGTTTTTCACTTGTATTTCTTCTTTGCTACTTTCCTCTAGTTACTTTAATGTTTTTTAATTTCATTTTTTCTAGATCTATATTGCTTTTATCTATCTTGCTTTTGAGTGTGTGTCTCTTTATAGCTTTTTTCAATAGGGGTGTTTGCTGTCTCATCAATTCTAGGAAGAGATGGAAGTTCAGGTTTCCCTTTCTGCCTCCTTTGACCGCCAAAGGAGGATGGAGTGGGAAGTTCTGGCTCTGGGTATTGTCTCCACGGTCCCTGTGATCAGGATGCCTCCTTAACACCATGCTGACTTTGTATAAGCCTCCTGTGGCACCATCATGGGGAGTGCTAGAGTCACATCACCCCGGTGCTTGTGGAATTCCAATTTGCTCATGAGTTCTCCACTAACACTGAGAAAGAGCTGCTGCTTGTTTATGGGCTAGTGGAGATGGAAGTTCAGGCTCCCTAGGGTACCTTCCCTTACTCCAACCTGGAGGGTGCTGGGTGGGTTGGGGGGTCTCACTGTAGCCTCCTGACAGGAAGTTTAGGCTATCCACTTGGACTTTAGTTTTAAGAGTGCTAATGGGGCATAGCTTTTTCAATGGTGTTTGATAAAAGCAGAGCACTTTTTATCTAAAAGACTTCTGTCTGCCTCTTGCCTGAGGCTTTCTGTATTTTTATTTATTTTTTATGTTCTTGTGGGTACTTGCAAATTTCCAGGTTGCTGGTTTCTTCAACTCCATATATGGGATATTTGAGGCAATAAGAAAAACCACCATCCTTCTCTCAGTGCAGGCTGCAATTACAGAACACGATCAACTGAATGGCTTAAACACCACCCTGGACACTGGGGGTCTGAGATCAGGGTGTCAGATGGCAGGATTTTAGGTGAATGCTTGCTTATCCATTCATAAATGGCTGCTTTCATCCTGTATCCTCACCACTTGGCTGAGAGCACAGCAAGCAAGCAAGCTCTTTTTTGTCTCTTTTTACAAGGGTATTAACCTCATCATGAGTCCACCATCATGATTTAATTACAACCTGAAGGCCCCATGTCCAAATCCCATCACATTGTGGTTGAGGATTGCGAATTATGAAATTGGAAGAAAACAAACATTTAGTACAGAGCTTTCCATTCATTCCACAGGTTCTGGAATTTCTAGTGGAGCCAACCTAAATAAATAAATCTTTTATTTATACTCTCCAGAATTCTTTTTTATTATTTATTTTTTAGTTGTAGGTGGACACAATACCCTTCTATTTCATTTATATGTGGTGCTGAGGATCAAACCCAGTGCCTCACATCCAGGCAAGTGCTCTTCCTCTGAACCACAACCTCAGCCCCCTCTTGAGTATTCTTAGTCATACTTAGCAACAAGATTAGGGAAAATGCTCTGTTTTGTCTTATCAGAGGAGAAAGTTCCAGTTTTATCATTTTACATCTGCCACTTGTATATCTTCTTTGTCCATGATATACTTGTCAAAATATATCTTTTCAAACCTTTTGTCTATTTTTTAGTTTATCCATTTTCCATTGTTTTCTTTTTGATAATTCTTCATATGGATAGGTCTTTTGTTTTATATAAGTTAGCACATTGTATTTATATCTATGGCTTATAGCTTATCTTTTCCTCTCTTAAGAATACATTTTGAAGAACAGGCATTTTATATTTTGATGAAGTTTAATTTTCAAAAAAATTTTTTTTTATGTATCATGCTTTAAGTATTGCAAAGAAACATTTGCCAAATTCAAGGTACATGTGATTTTTCCTGTTTTTTATTTTCCATAGAAGTTTTATAATATTGGGTTTTACACTAAGATCTATTATACCTTTTGAGTTAATTTCTGCATATGGTGTGTGGTGTAAATTGAGATTCATTTTTATACCAAATATTCCAGCATTATATGTTTAAATGTTGATTCTCTTCATAAAAGTAATGTGAAGTTTACACTTTGGTCAAAAATAAATTTTCTAGAAGTTTTTACTCTGTTTCCACTCTCAATTTTCTCCAACTCATCAATTTTTCTATCTTTATGCTTATACCATACTGTTTTTATTATCATAGCTTTATACTAAACCCTGAAATCAGTTGTTAGTGATTTGACATTGTTCCTGTTTTTAAAATTTTTTCAACTGTTCTTTTTCTTTTGTATGTCTATGTGGATTTTAGAATCAATCATAATTTTTGTTCCAAGGTTGTTTTTGCACACAAATAACATACACACTATACAATGTACATACTTTAGGGCTGGGGTTGTAGTTCAGCGGTAGAGCACTTGCCTAGCACATGCAAGGCGCTGGGTTCTATCCTCAACACCACATAAAAATAAATAAATAAAATAAACATATTTTGTCCAAATACTATATATATATATATATATATATATATATATATATATATATATAAATACACACTTTTACAAAAAAAAGAGAAGTCTGCTTTAAGTTTATTATCAGGATACAGTTGTTTCTCTGTTTACTATTATAATGTGCATCCTACTCTTTCCTCTTCCCTTCTGGATTTATTTTTTTCCTTAGCGATGTAAGTTGTTAGTAGTTCTTTTGAAATGAGTGTCTATTTTTAATAAATCTCCTAGTCTTTAAATGTCAGAGATATTTTTATTCACTCTCGAAATATAATTTTCTTTGGCATAGAATTTGATGGCTAATTTTAATTAGCATTTTGAAAATATATTCCACTTTCTTCTGGAGATCTTTGTCACAGGTATGAAAACTGTATTTGATAATAATGATGTCATGTGTCATCAGAGGTCAGAACACAGAGGTGAATCTGAACAGGGATAGTTTAATAAAAGGAATCATTACCTATGACAGGGGATTGGACTATTAAGGCACTGGACAGTGAGAAGTAAAGCAGAAAAATAACAACAACAAAAATACAGGAATCACAAGTATTAAGAAGCAGATGCTAATACTAGGGCTAAGGTAAATACTCAAAAAAGTGTGTGTGGGGGGGTTCCCCCACCCCCAGGGCTGAGATTCAGACTTTGTTGAACTGAAAACACTCAGGACTCATTCAGTAACAGGGAAGTTTTCCACATCAGTAGAAATTGCTAGAAATCCACACTCTGAAGTGCTGAGGAAAATCATTCTCGGACGCTGTATCACCAGAGGCATGGTGCTAGGAAATCATCTATTAGTGATGATTTGACTTCACCAAAAAGAGTTCTGGCCTTTGTTCTTGGATATTGGGAGGTATTCTTTATGACCTTGGAATGTCATGAGGAGTAAAATATCTTTGTTTACCACATTTGATAGTCTAACAGTGTGAATTGGGTAGGGACTCTGTGTCCTGTGGTATCAGCTTAACCCCTGGAGGGGTTAACTACATATAATGAGTGACTTACATGACTACATCTGTGAGACCGAGCTCCTGTATAGTCTCTGGATATCAATGCTCCCATGAATTTTCCTGGTTGGAAATACTCAGAGTATATTGTCACACATTTCTGCTGGAAGAAGTTAACATAGCAGGATTCCACTGTATAAGGACAACTGGAAACTTTGTTGGGAACTCTATGCATCTCTCCCCTTGCATGATTTTAATCTGTATCTTTTCACTGAAATAAACCATTTGTTAGTCTGTGCCAGCTGCTATAACAGAATGCCATTGACTGGGGGCTTATAAACAACTGAAGTTTATTTTCCACATTTCTAGAGGCTGAGAGATCCAAGATCAGGTGCCCGCCGATTCAGTGCTAGTGATGGCTCACTTGCTGGTTCATGAAAGGCTCTTTTCAATATGCCTCCCAAAGTGGAAAGGGTGAGGGATCTGTCCACAGTCTCTTTTACAATGGCACTAATCCCACTTATGAAGACTCCATCTCATGATTTATCATCTGCTGAAGGCCTCACCTCCTAATATCAATACCTAGGGGATTAGAATTTTTTTTTAATTTTTTTATTGTTGGTTGTTCAAAACATTACATAGTTCTTGATATATCATATTTCACACTTTGATTCAAGTGGGTTATGAACTCCCATTTTTACCCCGTATACAAATTGCAGAATCACATCAGTTACACAACCATTGATTTACATATTGCCATACTAGTATCTGTTGTATTCTGCTGCCTTTCCTATCCTCTACTATCCCCCTTCCCCTCCCCTCCCCTCTTCTCTCTCTACCCCCTCTGCTGTCATTCATTTCTCCCCCTTGTATTATTTTCCCCTTTCCCCTCACTTCCTCTTGTATGAAATTTTGTATAACCCTGAGGGTCTCCTTCCATTTCCATGCAATTTCCCTTCTCTCTCCCTTTCCCTCCCACCTCTCATCCCAGTTTAATGTTAATCTTCTTCTCATGCTCTTCGTCCCTACTCTGTTCTTAGTTACTCTCCTTATATCAAAGAAAACATGTGGCATTTGTTTTTTAGGGATTGGCTAGCTTCACTTAGCATAATCTGCTCTAATGCCATCCATTTCCCTGCAAATTCTATGATTTTGTCATTTTTTAATGCAGAGTAATACTCCATTGTGTATAAATGCCACATTTTTTTATCCATTCGTCTATTGAAGGGCATCTAGGTTGGTTCCACAGTCTTGCTATTGTGAATTGTGCTGCTATGAACATCGATGTAGCAGTGTCCCTGTAGCATGCTCTTTTTAGGTCTTTAGGGAATAGACCTAGAAGGGGAATAGCTGGGTCAAATGGTGGTTCCATTCCCAGCTTTCCAAGAAATCTCCATACTGCTTTCCAAATTAGCTGCACCAATTTGCAGTCCTACCAGCAATGTACAAGTGTACCCTTTTCCCCACATCCTCGCCAGCACTTGTTGTTGTTTGACTTCATAATGGCTGCCAATCTTACTGGAGTGAGATGGTATCTTAGGGTGGTTTTGATTTGCATTTCTCTGACTGCTAGAGATGGTGAGCATTTTTTCATGTACTTGTTGATTGACTGTATGTCCTCCTCTGAGAAGTGTCTGTTCAGGTCCTTGGCTCATTTGTTGATTGTGTTATTTGTTCTCTTATTGTCTAATTTTTTGAGTTCTTTGTATACTCTGGATATTAGGGCTCTATCTGAAGTGTGAGGAGTAACGATTTGTTCCCAGGATGTAGGCTCCCTATTTACCTCTCTCATTGTTTCTTTTGCTGAGAAAAAACTTTTTAGTTTGAGTAAGTCCCATTTGTTGATTCTAGTTATTAACTCTTGTGCTATGGGTGTCCTATTGAGGAATTTGGAGCCCGACCCCACAGTATGTAGATTGTAGCCAACTTTTTCTTGTATCAGACGCCGTGTCTCTGATTTGATATCAAGCTCCTTGATCCATTTTGAGTTAACTTTTGTGCATGGCGAGAGAAAGGGATTCAGTTTCATTTTGTTGCATATGGATTTCCAGTTTTCCCAGCACCATTTGTTGAAGATGCTATCCTTCCTCCATTGCATGCTTTTAGCCCCTTTATCAAATATAAGATAGTTGTAGTTTTGTGGATTGGTTTCTGTGTCCTCTATTCTGTACCATTGGTCCACCCGCCTATTTTGGTACCAGTACCATGCTGTTTTTGTTACTATTGCTCTGTAGTATAGTTTGAGGTCTGGTATCGTTATACCGCCTGATTCACACTTCCTGCTTAGAGTTGTTTTTGCTATTCTGGGTCTTTTATTTTTCCATATGAATTTCATAATTGCTTTATCTATTTCTTCAAGAAATGCCATTGGGATTTTGATTGGCATTGCATTAAACCTATAGAGAACTTTTGGTAATATCGCCATTTTGATGATGTTAGTTCTGCCTATCCGTGAACAGGGTATATTTTTCCATCTTCTTAGATCTTTTCTATTTCTCTCTTTAGGGTTCTGTAGTTTTCATTGTATAAGTCTTTCACCTCTTTTGTTAGGTTGATTCCCAAGTATTTTATTTTATTTTTTTTTTTGAGGATATTGTGAATGGAGTGGTTGTCCTCATTTCCATTTCAGAGGATTTGTCGCTGATATACAGGAATGCCTTTGATTTATGCGTGTTGATTTTATATCCTGCCACTTTGCTGAATTCATTTATTAGCTTTAATAGTTTCTTTGTAGACTCTTTTGGGTCTGCTAGGTATAGAATCATGTCACCTGCAAATAGTGATAATTTAAGTTCTTCTTTTCCTATTTTTGTGCCTTTAATTTATTTGTCTGTCTAATTGCTCTGGCCAGTGTTTCGAGAACTATGTTGAACAGAAGTGGTGAGAGAGGGCATATGTATGGAAGTGTATTCAGTCTATAGTGAGCCATAACCATGGGTATAACAGCTCTCTGGATTCTGTGTGTCTCTCTAGTGAATTATAAAACTGAAGTTGACTTAGAACTTGCAATGGATGTAAGAGTAAAAGGTGGTCTTAGGAAACCCCAAATTCTACAATTGGTTTCAAAAGTTAGGGTGGTCTTATGATTGTTTCCTAATGTTGTACCACCCCAGAGGCATGCTAAAAGAAGCTGCTGGCTTCCAGGTATTGCTAAAACCTGGACACTGCAGAAACGGGGTGCCGGTGAAGCCATCTGTACTGTCAAGTGCCTGCTGTTGCTCACACTATGCTGTGGAAGCTGGGATGCAGGAAAATTCAACTAAAGCAGAAACAGTTTTCTGTGGGAACCACTTATTTGTTGGAAGTACTTGGCACGTGCTGAAGGATCCTGAAGAGACAGTGCCCTGATCCTCTACTTCCTCCTCTGTCTCTCCGGAATTATTATTTTTTTTAAATATTTTTAAGTTTACTTATTTTAGTTTACTTTTTTTTAGTTTACTTATTTTTTAGTTTATTTACTTATTTTTTAGTTATTTTATTTTATTTACTTATTTATATGTGGTGCTGAGAATCAAACCCAGCGCCTCACATGTGCCAGGCAAGTGCTCTACCCCTGAACTACAACTCTCGCCCCTCTAGTATTCTTAATGGTAAAGTTTAACATATTTCCAGCTGGCAAAGGAAAATATTTAAAAGACCTATCTTGGTTTTTGCAAAGCAAGCAATGAAGGGTGAACTTGGAATTGAGAGACCATAAATTGATAGATGGTACAATAAGATTTTTAATTTCTGTCAAAGTATCTATTTTTTTTTTTTTTTTTTTGGTGAGAATTAAATTTTTTCTTTTTTTTCAAAATATTCTAAAGTTTTACTACAGTGTGTCTATGACTCGCCTTCCCTTTCGACCTTTTAAATTTCCTTGTTTAATCTTGCTTGGCACATGATAGGCCAATTCAATTTGAGGATACATCTTCATTTATCACAAAATATACGTAGGTATTATTCTTTCTCTTTAATCTTAATCTTGCTGTTAATTTCTTCTTGGATTACTATTTGAAATACTTTAAACTTCTCTATCTTAAGTGTCTCTTAAGTTTTCTTTCTTTTTTTTCAAAATTTTATATCTCTGTGATTCATTTTAAGATTTTTAGTTCTTAATTCCAAGCCCAAGTTTGTTCTTCATATGTATTCATATACTAAATATAACCTACTGAAGTTTTATTTTTGAATATTTTCCACCAGACTTCATATTGGCTCATTTTTAAAGCCACCTAACAATGTTTATATATCTAACTTTGTCTTGTATTTCAGTCCCTATTACCTGTATAGTGGGCATTAGGGTTTAAACAGACCTCTTAGTTTAAGTTCATCAAATTATTGCTATGGGATGTTTTTAGGGCATTTGTCTTCTTTATGCATGCTATGATTTTTGTTCTAGAGTTTAATTTCAAAATAATTTCCCCTATAGTGATCTTCCTTTAAGTTAAATACCAATTTGTTTCTATCTTGACCCATAGGATGAAAATGAGCTCTTATGCTTAAAGTTTAGTTTGGACTCCCAATCTCATATGCAGAGCATTGTTTGTCTAACTTCTTTTTCTTCCTAATGGCATATCAATTTATTCAAATGCATATAGAAAAATGCAATAATCAAATAACTGCACTTTTCTTTATGAAGAAGATGATGAGATGAAGGTGCCCCCACTTTACTTTTCTAACTTACCTCCACTGAATCCCGAGACACTTCTTTCCATTAGTCAACAATTCTAAAGAAAAAGCTTGTAAACTACTCTCTAAAGAATTTTGAGTACTTTGCAAAAAAAGTTTACTAAATATATGTGCAAGTTACTGTGTTAATGTATTGACATATTCTGAAATACCTGGATGACAGGCATCACGATGAATTATGTGCAGAGGACTGCTGTTAGGGAATCATAGGAAGGCAGAATATTTTTCAGATATAAAACATACTACTTAAAATGAAGTGTTGAAGGGATAGATGTGACCATTTGCTGAGTTTACAAAAGATATTCATGAACCTCCTTTCTCAGGGTTACATATTAGAGAAGAAAAAAAATTCAGAAAAAGTTGCCAAAATTGTGATCAAAATATTTAGTCAATAGTTTTCATCAAATCTATCATATTGATATATTTCTTAATTGTGGCTTTTTATGAACACAGTATAAATACTTCTGTATTCTGTCTAGTTATAAAAGCTGATATTAGGTTTTCCTAGTATATACCACAGGTCAAAGTAAGGACATAGGTGCTTCTTTTGTCTGATAAGGAGGAAAATTTAGTTTCATTTTGAGAACTCTCACATGTGGTCATTAATTATGAGATACCTAACTAGTGGATTAGATTCAAATAGTAAGTCTTTTTAAAAATGTTGATGAGATCTCAACTACAAAATTTTTTAGTCCTTGTGATCATCTTTTGCTTGGATGAGTGTAATAGGATCTCAGTTATTCTCCCTGTCATATGTCCTACCCTGAGTACATCAGTCCCCTTCCAAGAACTTAGTGTTTATTAATATAAATATATTAAATATGGGTGAAATTTTCTAACATCACTTTAGTAAATAAATGAATACTATTTCCATGACAAAATTATATTTTTATTCAAAATATTTTCTCTAGCCAGTCAATATAAATTAACAAGAAATGTAGAAACTTTGCAGCTTACCTCTTAGCTGAAACAATTTTTTATAAAATTTTTCCTAGAGTAAGTATTCTTTAATTTTTGCTTTTTTACAATAGAAGATGTGCTTATTTTTCTTCATTCTGATGCATATTTTTTGCAGTATATAGAAGTCTGAATTTGCTAGTTCTATGAAGAATATTTTGGGGATTTTAATTGGAATTGCATTAAATCTGTATAATGCTTTTGGTAGTAGGGCAATTTTGAAAATATTATTTTTGCCTCTCCAGGAGCGTGGGAGTCTTTACATCCTCTAAGGTCTTCTTCAATTTCTGTCTTTATTGTTCTGTAAGTTTCATTGTAGAAGTCTTTTACCTCTTTTGTTAGATTAATACCCAAATATTTTTTGATGCTATTGTGAATGAGGTGGTTTTCCTAATTTCTCTTTCAGTAGATTCATCATAAATGTATAAGAACATGTTTGATTTGTGGGTGTTGATTTTATAACCTTCTACTTTCATGAATTCATTTATGAGTTTTAGAAGTTTTCTAGTGGAATTTTTTGGCTCTTCTAAACACAGAAGTGTTTGGCAAATAGTGAAAGTTTGAGTTCTTCTTCTCCTATTTGTATCTTTTTAATATTTTTCTCCTGTCTAATTGCTCTGACTAGACTTTCAAGGAGGATGATGAATAGAAGTGGTGAAAGAGGGCATCCTTGTCTTATTCCAGTTTTTAGAGGGAATGCTTTCAAGTTTTCTCCATTTAGAATGATGTTGGCTTTGGGTTTAGCATAGACAGCTTTTATGATGTTAAGGTATATTCCTACTATCCCTAGTTTTTCTAGTATTTTGAAAATGAAGGGGTGCTGCACTATGACAAATGCTTTTTCTGCATCTATTTTAGTTTGATCATATGATGATCATTCAATCCAGAATAGCCAAAGCAATTCTTGGCAAGAAGAGTGAAGCAGGAGGGATCACAGTACCACAAGGTAAACTATAGTACAGAGGTATAGTAACAAAAACAGCATGGTATTGGCACCAAAACAGACATGTAGATCAATGGTACAAAACAGAAGACGCAGAGACAAACCCACATAAATACAATTATCTCATACTAGACAAAGGCATAAAAAACATTCATTGGAGAAAAGATATCTTATTTAATAAATGCTACTGAGAAAACTGGAAAGTCACGTGTAACAAAATGAAATTAAACCCGTATCTCTCACCCTGCAAAAAAATCAACTCAAAGTGGATCAAACACTAAAGCTCTAGGCAAGAGACCCTGTGTCTAATAGAAGAAGAAGTAGGCCCAAATCTTCACCGTGTCAATTTAGAATCCGACTTCCTTAACAAGAGTCCTAGAGCAAAAGAAGTAAAAACAAGAATCAAATGGGATGGATTCAAACTAAAAAGCTTCTTCTCAGCAAAGGAAATAATCAATAACATGAAGAGAGAGCCCACAGAATGCATGTGGTAAATCTTAACCACATGCACCTCAGATAGAGCATTAATCTCCAGGGTTATAAAGAACTCAAAAAAATTAACACCAAAAAATCAAATAACCCAATCAATAAATGGGCTAAGGAACTGAACAGACACTTCACAGAAGAAGAAATACAATCGATCAACAAATATATAAAAAATGTCCAACACCTCTAGCAATTAGAGAAATGTGAATTAAAACTACACTGAGATTTCATCTCACTTTTATCAGAATGGCAATTATCAAGAAAACAAGTAAAAATAAATGTTGTCAAAGATGTGGGGGAAAAGGTATACTCATATATTGCTGGAGGGAATGCAAATTGGTGCAACCATTATGGAAAGTGGTATGGAGATTCCTCAGAAAACTTGGAATGGAACCATCATTTGACCCAGCTATCCCAATTCTCGGTTTATATCCTAAAATCAGCATATTACAGTGATGCAGCCACATAATATTTATAGCAGCTTAAATCACAATAGCTAAATTATAGAACTAACCTAGGTGACCTTCAACAGATGAATGGCTAAAATAAATGTAGTATATGTGATAAGGTGATATATTACATTGTTTTTAGCTATCATCTATATATATGATGGAATATATATATGTGATACATATCACATTTTTATCCTATTAATATTAATATGAATATTTCTCAAAAAGAGAAAAATATGGCATTTTCCAGTAAAAGGATGGAGCTGGAAAATATCATGCTAAAGCAAATAAGCCAATCCCCCCAAAACTGAAAACCGTATGTTTTGTCTGATATGTGGATACTAATTCACAGTGGTCCAGGGGCACTAGGGAAGAATAGAGTTACTTTAGATTAGGGAGAGGGGAGTGAGGGAAGGGTGAGGGCCTAGGGTAGGAAGGATAGTAGAATGAATCAGACATTATTACCCTGTGTACACATATCACTATTCAACTGGTGTGATTCTATATCATGAACAACCAGAAGAATGAGAAGTTATACTCCTTTATACATGATGTATCAAAGTGCATTCTACTGTCATATATAACTAATTAAAACAAATTATTATAAACATCTGAATTTGCTTTTTTTCTTCTTCAATAAGGACATTTTTTTTTCATTTTCTGTTTCCTCCACAGTTTCTAATGAAAATTCTGAGGTAATTTGAGCCATTATTTTTTAAGTGTATGTGAATTGTTTTCCAACTTTGAAGATGTTTTCTTATCTATGCTTCCTGCCATCTGATAAATACACTTTGGGACTATTTTTTTTTTTTTTTTGGTATTTATTTGTTTGAGTCTTGTTGAATTTCTTAAATCTCTTTCACCAAATTTGTGATTATTTCTTTTTACAAGTTTCTGCCCCGTTCACACTCCTTTTCTTCTGGGACTATGACTACACATGTTAGCTCTTATGACCTGCCTTTAGGACTTTGTGTGTTTGCTTATTATTTTATATTATTTATTTGAAATTAATTTTTTCTCTTTTCTTCAGATTAGAAGATTTGTATAGAACAGTTTCACTGAAATTCATGTTCTTTGAATCTCTGTCATCTCCATTCCTAGTCTTAGTAAAATTTGAATTTCTAATACTGCGCTTTTTGCTTCTAACACTTCTATTTGGTTATTTTTAAAATATGTTCTACTGCTATTATTTCCTGCTTTTTCATTCAATGAGAGTATATTCCTTTACCTCATTGTGTGTGTATTTAGGTAAATTGCATTTTTATGGTCTTATGATACCAACTTATCATCATCTCATAGTTGGACTTTGTTAATTTTCTTCTCCCTTCAAATTGACTCATATTTTCTTGTATGTAAAATAAATTGGGTTGCATATTAAACATTGTGAATGTTTTATTGTGTGTACTGTGGGTATTGCTCAATGGCTTAAATAATGTTGATGTTTGGTTTTGCATGCAATTAAGTTGGTCAAATCCAGACTGCTATTTCTACCTGTTGTGAGTGCAATCACACTCTCAGTTCAGTTATTGGTTTATATCTTAATGGTCACTGATAGTTCTCCTTGTGTATGTGTAATTCCTGAATCAGTTGGGGCTCATCCTTCTCTTGATGTCTCCTTTCTATGATTCTCTATCTTCTCTGGTTGCTGGCTTCCTTCCTTGATTCTTTGAGACAGATAGATGGTGGCCTTTCTATCAGAATGTCAAACCTATAACTGCTTCTCGTTGAGTGAGGCCATCAGAACAGAAAACAGATGTCATATTGTTCTTAATGTCAACTTCTTTCTAGTATCTAACTACCTGATTTGCCCTCTAGGACTCTCAAGATACTAGTTTTAGTATTTTTCTTCAGAGTTTATAATCGTTGTCATCAGAATAGCTGTTGGAAGCACTTGAAGCTGTCCCTGGAAGGGCACCATCATGTGTGTGTGAGTGTGTGTGTGTGTGTGTGTGTGTGTGTGTGTGTAGATTGATGAAGCATTGGTATCATATGGATTTTTTTTAACAAATAGGGATGGTTAATTCTTGTGAAATACTTCTTATCTCTCTAGATAAGAATACAGTTATTTTAGTAAGCTATTTCTTTTTTCCTGGTAAATGCTTCTTTTTTCAAATTATGTTTGGAATTTTTTGGATGTATTTTTTGTATTATGAATACAAAGTACTATGAATCGGCATTTATCTAATGTTGTCGTTCACCTCAAGAGCAAACTTAATATTTTTTAGATAGGCAAAAAACTACTCAGGATTAAATTAAATAAATAAAATTTTGGCTAGGAACTGAATTGTGTCTGCCAAAATTTTCATGTTGTATTCCTAACTCACAATGTGACTATATTTGAAGGTAGAGCCTGTAAGGGGCTAATTAAGGTGAAATAAGATAAAAATATCAAGGCTCTCATCCTGTGATAGGACTAGCATCCTCAGAATGGTAGAGAGAGATACTGGAGAAATGGCCTTGAGAGCAGAGAGAGGTGGAGTCACCTGACCGACTGGAAGTGAGGCCTCATCATAAACCAACCCTGCTGGCACCTTGATCTTGTACTTCCAGGACACTGAACTGTAAGAAAACAAATTTCTGCTGCTTAAGGCCCCCAGTCTGTGATATTTAGTTAGGACAGCTGCAGCATACTCTAACACAATGACACAACTAGAGGGAACCTATATAGACCAATAACAAGCAAGAGATTAAAACATTAACAAACATATCCACATGTAGAAGATCCAAACCAGATCCCTATTTTTCATCCCTCCCAAAAATCAACTCAAAATGGATCAAAGACCTAGGAATTAAACCAGAACTTAAGCAACTGCTAGAGGAAAACAGAGGAAACACTCCAAATACAGATGCAGGCAATGACTTCCTCAGTAGGACTCATAAAGCTCAGGAAATGATACCAAGAACCAACAAACAGGATGACATCAAATTAAAAAGCTTCTGCACAGCAAAGGAAACAACTAACAGAGTGACGAGAGAGCCTACAGAATGAGAAAATCTTTGCCAGTTACTCTCTGACAGATGCTTAATATCCAAAATGTATAGCAAACTCAAAAAAATTAACACCAATAGTAATAATAATAATAATACCTAATAACTCAATCAATAAGTGGGTAAATAAACTAAATAGACATTTCTTAAAATGAATATAATGGCAAATAAATATATGTGATAATATTCAACATCTTTAGCAATCAAGGAAAGAAATCAAAACTGCACAGGGATTTCATCTCATTCCTGTTAGAATGTCAATCATCAAGAATATAAATAACAGAGCTAGGGATGTGGCTCAGTGGTTAAGTGCCCCTGTGTTCCGTTCCATTCCCATTACATATATATATATATATATATATATATATATATATATATATATATATACTGACAAGGATGTAGGGAAAAAGGAACACATTTTCACAGCTTGTAGGATTATAAGTTAGTACAATCACTATGGAAATCAGTATGGAGGTCCTTTAAGACTAGGAATGGAGCCATCATATATCCCAACTATACCACTTAATATTTATCAGAAATAATTAAAATCAGTATACTTCAGTCATACATGCAGATCTATGTTGATAGCAGTACAATTCACAATAAGCAAGTTATGGAACAAGCCTAGGTGTTGGTGAACAAATAAGTAAAAGAAAATGTGGTATATAGACATAATGGAATTTTATTCCACCATGAAGAACAAAGTTCACGTTACTTGCAGAAAAATGGATGAAACTGGATAGTATCATTTTACATGAAATAAGCCAGACTCATAAAGTAAACAGTTACATGTTTTCTCTTCTAGGAGTGAGCTAGAGAAAAAAAAGGGAAATATGGGATCTCATGAAAATAAAAGGGAGGCCAGTAAAATATAGGAAGGAGATCAAAGGGAGGGGACAAGGAGGAAGGAAAGGGGAAATTCTGGGGAATGAATTTGGTCAAATTATGTTATTTGCATGTATAAATGTCACAATGAATCCCACTATTATGTATAATTATAACAGACCAATAACATTTTTTTTTAAAAAAAAAGAGAATATAATTCATGGTTTAATTCAAGTCAGAGGTAAAACACATAAAAAAGAGTGCCACAAGGAACTTATTCTTAAAAAAAAAATGGGGAAGGTGTTAAATGCAAAATCATTTTGTAGGATGGCAACATATAAGTCAGCAGAGCACTCAGGAAAGCGACATTGAGAAGGTGCTATCTCCATGTTGAATGATCTGGGCACTGAGAGAAGGAAGCAGCCCCCTGATTTTATAGCTATACCTTCTCCATTATTTATTCCTTTGGTATTGCTTTGTTAGACTATTCCAAAATGATACATTTCAATTTGTTTTAGACTGCGGAATTGTTAAAAAAATCAGTTTGTAGCTTTGTTAATTTCATTTCCTTGCAAGTTTTTGACATGTCTAAGTTTCCATTTTAGTCAGATATTATATTACCATATTTAGAAACCTTTTGACCTTAAGGTGAAAAGATATTATTTGCTTGGCTTAAATCCATAGGACTGTCATGAAGCCATCAGAGGAGTTACTTATAGAGCTTAGGAAAGATAAGAAAATGATCACTCATTACGCTGCTGTCTAACAGCTGTGACCTCAGTATTGTGTGTGTGTGTGTGTGTGTGTGTGTGTTCAAATTTGCTAAAGGAATGGAACAGTAAATCAACAATAACAGGAGGATCGATACTCTCCCTTACCTCTTTTGTGAGATCTAGAGCATGCCCTGAATCTGTCAGATGGAATTAAAGGACTCAGGGTGTCAGGGAGGATGCCAACAAATAGACCTGCCATGTTGTCCATTAACAAAAGTCCCAGATCTCTGCCATGGCTATTGTTATCATTTTAAAAGGGGGACGTTTGAGATCTGCCACCTTTTAAGTGAAAGGTGGTCTGGTTATTTACAACAGAGATTACTTGCATTTCTAAATAAAGTGTGAAACAATTCAGTGATAATGTTGAATAAAGTCTGTGAAAAGGAGGAATCATTGTGTTTTACCATGAGAGGGGAAATAACATTTGATCAAAAAAAAAGAGAGGAGCTTTCTGTGAGACACAGGAACACAGCCCAGGGCTTGCTTGAAAGTTTCCATCACGTGTGCAATCTTTCCTTTGGCAAAGGCTGATGCCTAAGGCTCTCTGGGTTCTTTTGTCTTTGTACAACAACAGGACATCATGCATCTGGCCAATCATGCAGTGGGGTACCACAGGGAGGGCTTCCATCCCAGCACCAGCTGGTGATGATTTTATGGCTACCAGCACGAGGATTGATAACTTCCATAAATTCACATCCAGTGAGTGTATCCACAGATGCCATTCTTATTCCTGTCTTGAAACTTTACTAAATTTTAGCCTAAGAAATATCCTGCAGCAGTGAATTCTGAAAGCTGATTATGCACCACATAAAAAGTCTTTTTATCCATTTTCAATCTGTTGCCTTTTGAATCCCATCCAGTTTCTGCTCTTTCTCAAATTAAGGTGAATGGGAGTATGGTATATAATTAGGCTGTGTTATACTATTCATTACTTCATTCACCTTAATCTTATTATCTCTGCAGACATGCTAGGTCAATTCCAGCAGCATCTGAACAGAAGATGTGGTTAATTTTAAATGAACTGAATATAACTAATAATACATTTGATCGAGATAAACTCTAAATTGAATGAAACTGTCATAGGAACTTTATTCTGTTATTAACACTAGCTGGCATTTCACAGGCACAGTTCTGGTGGTGGGGTATCTCTGTATTTGTTAAAAGATTTGCAGACACAGGAAAATATCTAAAGATCATCCATTCACTTTGCCTAAGTTGTTGGTGAATTATAGGTTTTAAGTTTTCAATTGCGTAATTATGAGCCTTCCAAAGGATAAACCTGCAGGAGACCTTTGTAATAGATCAAAAGGATGTTGTCAGCAAGTTAGAGCACTTGGCATTTCTAGAATGGAATGTTAGCAAGAAAATAAATGGAAGAGTATTAAAAAATAAACTGTACTGTGAAAAATACAATAAATGCCTATACATTACCATAATGGAAATAGAATATGGATTGTTCTTTTCCTGAAACAATGAAGGCAATATTTTGTACATAATAAGCATTGCGTTTACTATATATGCTAAATACATATAATCTAGGGATTCACATAATTCCTTTAAAATGAAAGGTCATGTGCTTGTGAATAAGCTACACTGTAGATTCTCTGTAGAATCCCAGTACCTGGTTTCTGTACTAGTTTATTTTCTCCAATAATTGTTGACAATCTTAATGTTCTCTGTCACTCTCTTTCTCCAAGCTGCTGTAATGAAATATCATAGACTGGGTGGCTTATGAACAGCAGAAATTTATTTCTCACAGTTCTGGAGACAGGAAAGTCCAAGATCAAGACATCAGCAGATTCAATGTCCAGAGAGGGCCTGCTTCTTGCTTCTCTTTATAACTCACATGGAGGAATAGTAGAGGGATCTCTCTGGGCCTTCTTTTATGAGCTCACCAATCCCACTTATGAAACTTCCACCCTGATGACCTAATCACCATCCATGGGCCCCACTTCTATCCGCTTGGGAGGTAGGATGTCAACGTATGAATTTTGGGGAAAGATAAGCAATCCATTTCTTTATCTCTTCCTCTGCTTTCCCTATGTTCACACTACCTCCATCTTTTTATTTCTCTAGGGTCAGCTACACAACACAGTCATCAATCTGTATGCCATCTTTACCCATTTTTTGCTGGGTTTGTTGGTTTATCTGGTTTCTTCTGTGGATTCTGAGCTGTCCAAATCCTTAGATTTATTTAGATTCCAGCACAGAGTATATATATATATATATATATATATATATATATATATATATATATATATATATATATATATATGAAGCTTCCTGGTTAGGGAACACCCTCAAATACTCCTTGCCCTTGGTATTTTAATTCTTTCCTGGGTTCTGGTTTTATACTTGAATATTTCATGATGTCTTGTGCTGTCCTTTGATGTCTCTATGCACTTCATTTTCCTTTGCTTACAGTTCTTTGGTGTGTTCTTTCCAGTTTTATGTCTTCCCTAAATCTTGCATCTCTAGGGCTCTGGCCTGACTAGCTGTATGTGCCTGGACTCTCTGGTCTCTGGTCCACCATTGCTCCTTGTCTTCAGCTTCTCATCTATGACTCATCATTGCAGCTGCAGACTTGTTCATCTTTTTCTACCTTTCTCCTCTTTCTCCTCCTCCTCCTACTTATTATAAAATATACATGCTCCTTGTGACATATTTACTATTATCCATGTGGAAGGAATCAGAACAAAACAATAATTAATTTCAAAACGGAGAGGCAATCAGTATGAACATTTTGGCATTTTCTATTCACCTGTTTTTCTCCTTTAACATAATTCAGACACTGTTAATGGGAAAAAAATTTAAATATTATACATGGTAAACATTTTTATATACTTTTAAGGTTTGACACATTTCAATGGTTATATTATAACTCTGATCAATAACATTGTGTTTTAATATTTATCTATATTTTGTAGGCTTTTTTAAGGCTAAATAAATCGAGTTGGAATCTTTGTGTTAAAGCATGCAAGTATTTTAAAGAAATATATATAGTTCTACAAATGTAGCAGGGGTCTCATTGGAGAACTACCCCCATTAATAGATAGGTGAGGGTGCTTATATGATCAGCAAAGGGGAGTAATGGGGAATATGTGCTTCTTATATTATGAAATATTATGGGAGGCACAGTTTGTGCAAATACAAATTCAGACTTGGTTCTGTGACAATGAATGTGCCAGTCTGACTCATGATGGAATTTTTCTCCAGTGTTCCATTTTTGTCCTGTGTTTGGCTGTATCATGCTGTCTTTATTATTTAATATTTTCTTTATTTTCTCCCCTGTGGCTCTGATAAATCACTGCATTTCCTCTTGCCTCTCCTTTGCTATCCATTTTTGGTTCTGATAGTTCTACTCTCCCTGTCTCCTCCAGGACCACCTTCTGTACATGGTCAGCTGCCTTTGGACCTCAATCATTTCTGATGAGAAGTCAGTATTTAGTTGAACTTTTGTTTCCCTATACACAAGGTGACATTTTTCTCTGGCTACTTTCAAGATTTTTTTTTTTTTTTAATATTTTGGCTTTCAGTTCACATAGTGTACTTGGAGGCATTTATTGGAATCTGTTCTGTTTGAGTTTTCTGAAATCTTGGCCAATTTATGACTTTCATCAAATTTGGAGAAATTTTGACTCTTGCGTCTTCAAATGTGTTTTCTGAACTCCTCTCCAGGATGCCAATAAGATGTATTTTATACTTTTTGTTGTTGTCCCACGGACTCTTGCAGCACTATTAAGTTTTAAAACTTTTCTCTTGTACTTTTTCATGACAAATTTCTGTTAGTGTTATCCTTGAGTTTTTGGACTTTTTCTTTGGAAATTTACATTCTGCTATATCCTTTTTTTAAAAAAAAAATAGATTCTGCATTCTTTATTTTCTTTTAGAAATTCCATTTTGTTCTTTTAAAAACACTTCTAATTCTTTGCTAAGATTTCCTATTTTTTCACATATTTCAAGCATATTTTTCTTACTTTATTGAGCTTATTCAAAATAATTGCTTTAAAATCCTTATCTAGAAATTTTAACATCTGTAATATCTTTACGTTGGACTCCATTGATTTTGTGGAGAGGGGGCTAGAAAAATCTGTTTCTGGTTTTAATATCTCTTGTAGTTTTGGCTATTATGAATCACATATTGTAAAGATTTTGGATCTTGGTACATTCCCACAAAGGGCACTCAGACTCAAATTCTGAAGTCATAGTTCAAGTTTTCATTGTTGGTCCATTTTTTTTTTTTAATTTGGTTCCTTGCAGGCTGCCTCTTGAATGTGTGGTTCATGAACAAAACAGAGATTTGAGCAAAGTCGTTTATCGAATTTGAGACCTTCTCTGTTACTCTTCTTTGCAGGGCTTCCTATTTCGCTCTGCAGTTACTATCCATATGCTATCTTCCAGTTCCTTAATTTGGGGTCTCTTTCTAGTTGTAGATATTTCACATTCCCATTTGGCCTGCCCTTTGGCTAAAAGCTATGGAAAATAGGAAACTTACTTCATGCAAATTCTTGGTTTTTTTTTTTTTTCCTATGTGATCACTGCCCTCCAGAATTTGGGCATTTTTATTTTCTCTTCAGTGCTTTTGGTAGTTGTTTTCTAAATTCTGTCCAGTGTTTATAGTTGTTATTTAAAGGAGATTGTTCCGGTGGGACCTCCTCAGCTATTACCCAAAGGAAACTTAGCCATATTTTCTGAAATAAATTCATGGTTGTGCCTGTCTGATTTTCCTGTATCCCACAGGTGGAATGACTGCCCGAAGAAGTCGGATATATGAATTGTCAAGGAAGAGCACCACTGGCACAGTTGAGTTTATCCATCTGTTGCAGAAGATATTGCTTATCCTCAGCCATCGTCTACCAGAGACACTAAAACTGGGTCAAAACATTGCTGCCAGAATTTTAAGATAATTTCACCTTCCTTGTCTATGCAAATACAGGTGGACTGGGGGAGTTGTAATACCCCCTTTCACCACTGATTTCCAGAATATGGGATTCTTGGTGAACTGTCTCACAGCAGTCAGAATGATAGTTTCAGTCTGTGTCACAGTATCTTAAAGTGTAGTCATTGAGAAGTCAAAAACAGCTGGAGCATTTGTTTAAAAACAATAGCTCTGGCTCAACCCAGACCTGCTGAATAATAAGCTCTGCAGGTATCTGTATTCATATGTGGGTGATACCTCCATTCATTAAAGCTTGAGAGCCACTGCACTGTGTCAGTGATTCTTAAGCTTGGCTGCATATTAGAATCACCTGGGAAGCTTTTAAATCTTACAGTTTCCCAGACTCATCCTCAGAGGTTCTCTTTTAATTGGGGTGGTTTGGGACACAGGCATTGGCGTTTTTTAAAATTCGCCTGAGTGATTTTAATGTGCTCTCAGTGTTGAAAACCAATTCTTTCTCAGTGTTGAAAAACAGTCAATTTCTTTTACTTTCTAGAGGGCCAACAGAGTGACTTCTTCTAAGATATTGAGGATAACACAAAGAATGATAATACTAATTAGTAACTCCCAGAAATTTAGGCAGAAAATGCACCCATGAGTATGGCACCAACTTCAGGGTACTCTTGTGGCATATTTAGAGGCTGAGAAGATGCTCTGAGGTCATTTTACAATGGCATTGCTGATTTGGGAACGCTAAGTCAAGACAGAACTTTTTTTTAATTATTGTAAGAGTTTGCAGAATTCAATTTCTATGTATCCTAGGGAGAGGTATGGTGTGCACATTTCTCAAACTTGTTTAATTATGTAATCCTTTTACTTGTGCGAAATTCATTAACATCCTGTACAAACAGATCTGGGAGGTATTTGTTCTAGGAGGCATTCACATACAATAACAATACTAGTAGTTAACTCAACCTTGGAACATTTTTATTCATAATGTAACTGCTTAGTTTTTAATATCTGCATTTTTCCCTTGGAGTTATCTGGATCAGAGATAGGCAAGTAATTTACTTACATAGCAATCTCAGCAATGGTATGCATTTCCCCTTTGGGATGACACAATGAGGGCAGATGTCGCCTGCATGTGCAAAGGGGAATTTTGCATTATAGGTGAGGAACTTCGAAGTTACAGATTTCAGAACTTATATAAGAACTTCTCTCTCAGCAAGAGGGAGAGAAATGTACTGCTTACTAATGGAAGCAATTCTATCTGGGAAGAGATAGGGAAAGATTCCTCTATGTTTACAAAAATCTTAAACAAATAGTTCCAGGTTTTATCATTTTTTTATTACTGAAATGCAAACACAAATCTTCATATAAATATAGCTCTATGTTTTTCTAGAGCTTCCAACTGATCATTTTTATTCAGTCATTCTTTAACCCATGTTGCTAGCAATCTTTTCTCAGACAGGCAAAACCATGAAAATATTTATGTTTTTTATAATACCATCTACTATCAACCTGGAAAATCCTCAGAATTCCAAATTTGTTCTTAATTCAACAATATTTTCTGGTGTCAGTCCTAGAAAAGTTCTTCCTTTATGAGATAATTACCCAGAATAATTCCAGGACACACAAGGAGACTTGCAAAGCACCTTTTGACATTTAAAATAAATAAATAAATAAACAAACAAATAAATATAGATTCCTACCAGAGTGCAAATGTTTACTTGCTGATATTTAATTACCATTACCAACCTGCCCTATCTCTTAAGATTACCCCTCACCTTAAGAACATGGAATTGCCTCAAAGTCTTTATGTAATGAACTACAATTTTAATTAATGATTAATTAATTTGTTACCAACCCTATGACTTTGGTGTTTCACTTAGGTTTAAGGTTGTGTCCCTTTAATACCTCCTTTATCAATGAACTATCACTTTTTACTATCTGGAGCATAACACCTCCTACTTACTTGCTATGAACAGGAATCTCTACTGTACATCAGAATTTTTAAAAGTTGTATCTGTGGATATTTGTCTTGCTTTGAAGATTAAAATTAATTAATCATTAATTAAAATTGTAGTTTATTAGATAAATGTAACTAAAGAATATATCTGCAAAATAGACAATCGCGTCAATTTTCTCAACATGTTGGAAGCTTTCTGAGAATCTACATAAGTGTTGTTAGAGATTCTCTCATTCTATTCAGTCTAAATAAGGGTAACTACAGACTCATCAGAGTTACTCAGCCTAATTTCTTTATGAGCACATAAATGTGTAGTTATGTTAATAATCCATTGATGTTCTTGTGAAAGTATACGTTGTAGTGGTTTTTACATGTTTTTCTAATGGTACCATGAATTTTCCTTAATGTTTTTCAATTTTCAATAAAATATCATAGAACATAATGGAAAATGGGGTGATCTCAAATCCTAAATTTCCTAGTTTCAAATCCTTGCTCTTTTCTTCACAGTATTAAGTGTATTAGGTATATTATTTAACCTCTTTGTCCTTTAGTTTTCTCATTAGTAAAATGAAATTATTGTTAGTTATGGAGTATTAAATTACTTAAAACATGTAATTTGTTTAAGTCAGACAGTATCTCTTCATATTCGATAAATATTATCCATTACAGAAATCATTAATAACTTAAGTCTCGTTAATTAATTTTATCTGAATATACTGTTCTTTTACCATTGGTGGATCTGTATCTATAGCACTTCTCCCAGATTATGTGCCATGGAATTTAACAAAGTTATAGTTTAGAAACTTGAAATATAAATGGAAACCAGTCATGTAAATGGCAAATTGGGCATCACTGTGTGAGAACTGGTTAAAGAGGACTGAAGCCAAGGATAAGTAATTGGTGGAGGTTAAACAAGCCAGCAAGCAAATTAGCAATAGACTTTAATGGAAATTAACAGAATTTAAACAAGTTGAATAGTAAATCTCAAATTGGGACAAAGGATTAAGCTGGGACAAAAGGGAGTCAGATAAGGCAGTAGCTATCCATGTGGGACTTTGTTGATAAATGCTGACAACTGATAATACTGATAGTTCTGCTTATTCTTATTGTCCTAATAGTGCAGCGGGTACTTTTGCCTGTTTTCTCACAGGTGTTTGAAGGACTTAGCTAGTTGCAAAGATAATTTTGTCAAGAGGCTTTTTAATATTTTCTCTCATAAAGAGGAAAGCATTCACACTGCCTAAAATCTATATCCCAAGGCACTTTGCATGCTCTGATACTTTCCACATCTATTCTCTGTCTGATGCTCCCTTTTGCTTTCATTTAAAAAAGCTTTTACCCACCTATGAGTTTGTTCTGGAACAATCCTCAATTTTATTGTAATTTTTTACTGATTTAATTATTGCTCTTTTCATGATAGTTTTCCTTTGATTTTAATCAATGTAGAGGAGTTCCTCATCTCTGTGGCTAAGTATTTTTTTTGAATTTTTAAGCTTTTGTCTCCATGATAATCTCACTTCATTGACAGTCTATATGAAGCTGTTTTGTTGATTTCTTTAGGTTTATTTATCATTTAAATTTGCATATTAGTGTTTACAATTCATACACCACATAGATATGAGGGTCTCCAATACAGATCCTGGAAATAATTGCAGTATTTCCTATGTATTTTTCACTTTTTAAGTAGTGTCCTGTTAGGTAATGTAGTATAGCAAAGTAAATTGATGTTCACTTGAATAATTTAATTAGTTAATTGTTCTCAAGTAAGTAGTTCACTTACTTGATAAATATAGTATAATAAATTATATGCATAATATAATTTATTAACTTTACACAAAGAATTTACAATGCATTAGTACTCTATTTAATGAGTATTGTGAACTATCTTTAAACTCTATGTGTAAATAGTTAATATATATTGCAGCTAAGAAACTGCTTGAAAATTATATTCTGGGCAGTGGTAAGCAAAGTAGTCATTAATTAGATTTATTTCTAATGAGGAATGATCTACAACTGTTTTTTAAAGGGCCAAAGTTATGTCACTATTCTCAATATTCATGTGACACAAAAAGCACAGATTGCTGTGTGTTGATAAAAGCTACATAGGACTGCAGCTGTTACCTTAAAGATAAGTGGAGAAAGGCTCTTATTTTGGATGTAGACTACCAACACATGCTGTGCATATTTCCACAGACTAGCCACAGGTGACCCAGCTGGTTCCTAAGTGGTGTTAAATTTAAATTGTAGACTGATTAGCAACTGGATGTGTAGGAATACATTTGCTGTGCATGTGGCTGTGTGGGTATGCCTGTGGCTATGTGCACGTCTCAGGGGAAGAGGGCATGGAAGAGATTATAGTACAGCTGGCCAAAGAAGTGTATTTTCCATGAGTGCTTTCATCTGAGGGATGAGGTTTTACAACCACACCCTCTAATGGATCTGGCCTGGCAATTTGCTGGAGACGATTTTTCCATATCAGTTTAACTCTGTATCCCCAAACATTTGTGCTTGCCTCCTCTAGTTCTAAATAAATCTTCTATTTTCATACCTCCACCGAGCAGTTGGCCAACTGATACTTCAGAATAGCATTCGATGGCCAAATAAGTAGCACCATCTGCTGCAATTTAGAGGAATCCTCAGTGGCGCTGTGACAGCTGTCTGGTTCTAAGTCCTGAACACCAGAATTCATTTATCAGAGAGGACATATATTCAGTGTTAGAATGACCATTTTCTACAAAAGGATTGGTTTTTCTAGCAATGCAATACCCTATTTTTATGGAAGTCAGATTTCTGGAAACTATTGTCTATGTTTCAGAATATAGCTCCCAAATGTGGGTGCTGACAAAATAGTCCTTTTGAGCAATCAGATTTAAAGCCCAAAATTTTTAGCCATGCTTTAATGTATTAAAAGTCATTACACCCTCCCTAAGAGCCTAATTATTTTTATTTAATACACAGTCCTTAATAAGCTTGATTATTTGGTTTGTGAGCATAGAGTATCATAGAAGCTACAAGCTGGAATTAGATATGGTAGGATTAAAACTGACTCAAACTCAATAATTGAAACTAAGTAGAGAGTCTAGTGAATTATTAGGTAGAAAATATTAAAACATAGCCCATGATTTTATAAATATTATAATGACATTTATATGTTCATTTAATAAAATCTATTTACTACAATGCAGACACTTTTCTAAATGCTTTCCTAAATTCATACAAGGAAAGTTAAGAGATCTTTTTTCTTAAAGAGTTTGAAGTCTAGTCAGATATCTCATTAATAACGTAAGGCAGCTTACACCAATATCACTAGAGAAACAAATAGTTTAATATTAAAGCACAGACTAACCTGAGATTACTTCAAGCACAGGAGGAATTTGTTGAGGCTGTGGTATTTAAAATTGATTGAAAAAAACAGAATATAATTTGAGCATACAAATGGGGAGAGCATGGCATCCTATGTAAATAAGAGTGTGAGCAAATTAGAATGCCCAATAAAAATGGGAAATAGAGGGGTCCATCCAGGGACTGAAAACTCTACAATGGTGGAGGTTGTCTGTCTTGTTTATTGCTGGATCCCCAGCAAAAGCTTGGCATGTGGTAAGCTCTTAATATTTTTGTAACAAATGAATAAGTAGCTTACTTGTATTTTATACACAATATTAACATTAGATTAATAAGTCAAGCATATATGACTGTATAGTACCCAAGAAAATTTGACAAATGTATATATACAACTATATAACCACTAGCAATATCAAAATACCAATACCAGATGCTATCTTCTCCTTAAAATGTTTCCACATACCTCTTTATTATAAATTTCCTCAATCCACTCTTGGCTACAGCCAACCGATACTTTATTGTCATTTTAGATTAGATTCTTCCACCCTTTTCTGATCATGTTTCAATGCTTACATTCAAAACAGACATGTAGATGACGTATTTTTTGGGGGGGTGGGGAGTGAACAGGTGTGAATATTGACAAAAATTCTAGTATATTCAATAAAGTACTTGGCAGGATACAGATTTTCCTCATGGAACTAGAATTTAAAAAGAATGAAATGAAAATTCTTGAGATTAAAAACTAACACATTGAAATTAAGAGCTCAATATGGGTATCTGCAGCAGACTGAAATCAACAGAAGAAGAGATTAGCAAATAGGAGAACAGATTAGTAGAAAATACTGCTGATGAAACGGAAAGAAAAGACAATGAAAGATGCAGAGATGTGAAGTGTAGTAAAAAGTCACAGGCTTTTGTTTTAGGCTTATGAAATGAGTGTTTACAGGATCATTCCTTTGCTCTACATCCCTACCCTAAGAAGGTCTCCACTTCCAATGGCATGGCCCCAGGCATGCAGGGAGAAGTGTCTTCAGTATTTCTCTTTAGCATGAAATAAATTTGAGCCAGATAATTGAAGGTAAAGTTGAGGGTAGAGTACAAATGAACCTTTTTTCGAAGATGAGGTAAGTTAAAAAAAAAGCTTATATTTCTTTAGAAAGATCAAAAGAATAATTTTTATATATACTTTATTTAAACAAATTAATAAAAAAGTAGTTCGTATACAATAAAGTGTGTGCATTTAAAAGTGTATGTCAATGTGCTAAAAAAAATGTATAGAACTTTTCCATCATTCCTTAAAGTTGTCATATGCCACCCATTTTGGCCACAGTCAACCAATGATCTGCTTTCTATTGCTGTGAATTAGATTCCCATTTTTTTTTTCTTCTTCACTGTCTAGCTTCATTCCCTCAGCAGAATACGTTTGGTATTTATTTATGTTGTTGTATTTATCACTGGTTCATCTCTTCTTATATACTTATCAGAATATATATATATATATATATATATATATATATATATATATATACACACACACACACACACACACACACACACACTTGGTTAGGTTCCATATTTTAAAAGTTATAAATAAAACTTCTATAGACATTAACATATGTCTCCATTTCTTACAAATATATTCTTTAAAGGGTGATTTCTGGGTCATCTAAAGCATGTATTTTAGAACAACTGTTTTCCAAAGGGATTGCACTATTTATACATTCCCACAAATAATTTGTGAAAATTATATTCATATAACATGAAAATTACAACTGGTGATATATCTAATTATTCATTTAATCTACATTTACCTGATGTCTAAAAGTGTTGCCCATTTTTTTTATGTGTTTTTTGGTCAGTCTTATACTTGTGCCACTTGATGAATTTGGGAGGAAACCACCTAATTCCTGATTCCCTCATTCTAAAAGGAAGAGTAAAAAATCTGGAATATTCTGGCCCACCTATGGGCTACCCAAAGAATTTGTTTCTGAGTTGTGTTGTTCAAAAGTTAATTGTTCACAGCATGGTTTGGATCTGAGGTTGAAAGTCACAGAGGCTGTGTGATAGGCATCACAGCTATGAAAACTTCAGGAGTTCTGCAGACCTGTGAACAGTCTAGTGAAAGAGAAGACAGGCAGAGGTATACCTCAGAGCATCAGAGGCCCTAAGAAGAAGCTGGAGAGAGACTTTTAGGAAAAGTAAGACATTTAAAAGTAGTCATGTATGCAGGGGAATTAGAAAAACAAACGAAAAGTTCTGTGAAGACTTTAGGCCTTTATATGCAATTGATTAGGGAAGGTTTTCCCATCACAGAACTATTCTGCAAAGACTGGCTGAGGTGACTCTTTGGTAAATACCCAGTTTTCCATGAATGATCACAAGGCATAGGAAAAAAAAAAAGGAAAACCATTGCTTATTCAAAGGAACAACTTGCATAATCAGAAACTGACCTTATAGGTACACAGAGTTTTGGACATTTCTAGATCATTATCTATAGAAAAAAAAACCCTCTGACATGTGCACCAAGTCCTAAAGGTGAGCTCAAAAAACTAAAGGAAGACAGAAAAATTATAGATGAGTAAACGTATAATAACACCAAAGAAATATATATATTAACTTAGAAGAGCCCAGTAGAAGTCATGGAGCCAAAAAACACAACTGAACCTAAAAATTTCTAGAGTGATTCAAGAGCAGATTAGGATAAGCAGAAGAAACAATCAGTGAATTTCAAAACACGTCACTTGAAAATATGAGTTTGAACAGGAAAAAAAAAAAGAATGAAGTAAAAGTCTAAGAAAGCTATGGGCCATCAAATGGACCAATAAATGCAAGTTAGAAATTTCAAAAGAAGAATAGAGTAAAATAGGAAGAGAGCTTATTTGGAGAAATAATGGCCAAAGCTTCCCAAATTTGAAGAAAGATGGGGATTAAAAATATGAGAATTTCAACAAGTATGAATAACTCTGTAGAGATCTGTACCTAGATACATTATAATCAAACTCCAAAAAGCGAATGACAAAGAGAACCTTGGAAGCAGCTGGAAGAAAGAAACTCATTATAAACAAGTGCTCCTCAGTGAGATTATCAGTGGAGTTTTCAGCAGAAAGTATGTAGGCAATTGGATGATATATTTAAAGTGCTGAGAGAGAGTCAGGGATAGAGACAGAAGCATACACCTGTCAAGTTATAATTCTATATTCAAAACATTGTCTTTCAGAAATGAGGGATAAAATAAGACACTCCAAGATAAAGAAAAGCTGCATTTGCAATAATAGGTAAGACAACCTGATAGATTATCAATAAGGAGAGAGAGAAGCTAAACAGCACTATCGACCAATTGAACTTGTACAGAACAGCCACCCAGGAATAACATATTATTTTGAAATATTTTTTTCAAGTGTACATGAAGCATTCTCCATTATAGACCATATGTCTTCTACAAAATAAGCTTTGATATATTTGAACAGATTGAAATCATAAAAAGTATTTTTTCTGATCACAGTGAAATGAAGCTAGAAATAAATAGCTAAACAAAAAGGAGAAAATTCACAAAAAAAGTGAAATCAAGCAACATAAACAAAAGTAAGCTAAAGAAGAAATCACAAAGAAAATTATAAAACAATTAGAAACAAATGAAAATAAAAATGCAATATACCACTATGTATGGGATCCAGTAAAAGCAGTAATAAGAGGGAAATTTATTATTTTAAATATTTACATGACAAAAGAAGAATTTTTTTTTTTTTTGGTACCAGGATTGAACCGAGGGGTACTCTACCA